>NC_051095.1:10181955-11471955 GCF_901709675.1 Syngnathus acus | reverse complement strand
TGCAAGATAAATATATATTTCTACTTGGCTCCATTTGAATCGTAAAATTGACTAGTCATTACGTCAAACATGTGAAACAGAGTCAGGTGATCTAACTAAAACTCTCTGACAAACCAAAATATTTCACCAAATAACTACCCGTCACCAAAATTATAAGTAGTAAACGGAATATGGCTCAGTGTAACAGACTGATAAAGTACCTTTTCCTCTTTTAAAGTGAAGTTTAACTGAAGGAATGTAGAATAGAATAGAATAGAATAGAATAGAATAGAATGCCCTTTATTGTCATTCTACAACTTAATTGTACTATGAAATTGGAGAGCTTCTCCCTTTCCAGTGCAATAAGAATGAAGAAAAGAAATTAAAAAAAATAAACATTAAAAATTAAGAAGTATAAGACTGCTCCCCTCTGGTAATCAACCTTGAAAGGGTGTTGTCCTGGTTTAACATGTGCCGTCCAACCATGAGTGTAAGGCTCAACATGCAAGGCTAAAAGGCGTTATAGGCGTGTTCATGCTCATATTTCCTTCATGACACTTCAATTATGAGTCAGATGTTTCTACTCTCACCACCGCATTTCGCTAAATGTCATTCTACATGCATGCACACACACCCTGCAAACAGGGCATGTCAGTGCTCTAAGCATGCACATACTCATGCACGTGCATACACACGGTTCGCGCATCATGACCAAAAAAAAATAAAAAATGCACATGCACAGATGTGCTTGGCTCGCATGCGCAAACACACAGAGTTGTTCGCTTGGTGAGATCCTTCTGAGAAGCGATGCATGTGCTTGAGTGATAATGTAGCGTGGTCCGATAATCTCCCCATGGTGCGGCTTTAACTGTTATTACAGACACACTCATACAGCGCAAATAAAACCAAAGCCAGGGAGAAATCGGAGCACGATATGCAAATTTGCGCTAAGCTGTCAGAAGCGTCAGCACTCCAAAAAAGTGTTGACCTACCATTTGCCCAAAATGACATGTGGCAGTTTCTTTTTAGCTAGTTTTTCTGGAGACATAGGTGGTCAAAGTACTCTACTCAAGTAAAAGCACCGGTGGCGTATGGTCAGGGCCTGTAAAGCCATCTCAATTCAATTCTTCTCTATCAATTTTCATGAGCCCTTCCTTTATTCATTCATCATATTGTTTCTTAAGGTCACATTTTTTCATTTCATTCTTATCATTTTTAAATGACAATTAATTAGATGCCAAGCAAAATCACAAAGCCACGGTGTTTGACATTGGACGTTCCGCTGCATGCATTGACACATTGAGTAAAAATCAGGAACAAAAACTAATAGGTAGGCTACAGGAAATACATAATACATTGTCTAATTGGATTGTCATTAAAAGATAGATATGAGAGGCTGGGGTCATGTCACTGCAAAGAGAAAGAAATGTCACCTCTTCAGATGCTCCAAGGCTAATTCACTTATTTATATCATAAATAAAAGTAGTAATTTATTCACTGAATAAGAGTAAGCACTTCAATGTAAATAGATAAATAAATAAAGATTCTGAAAAGCTGTTTTAATTAAGCCGCTTAAAGGGATGTGGGAATAGTGGAGGCAGAGAGAATTAGACAAGATAATGAGTTTAGCGTAAAAGCAGACAAGGCAAGTCAAACCATCTTTTTTGGACACTAATATCAGTTCATGGACAGTCAGAATGTGGCATTAATATTGCAGTAAACATCTTTGAAACAGACAACATTCAGAATATTTAACACAGTCTTCAGAAACAAACGACTCACTAACAAATCTGTACTGAAAGTTATTTTAATGTGCGAATGAAAAAAAAAAAACGTTTTCACCAGTTTATTGCAATAAATTGACTCCAAAACCTTTCTAAATGTCAGTGATTAATGTTTTATTCATGTTTCATTTCTTTTGTTTGAGTCACAGCATTTCTGCAGTTATCGTCTCCTCCAGCTTTTCGATGTTACTTCTAATGGATCAAAATTATTGAGAGATGCTGCTCTGTGTATTATGAAATATAAATGGCGCGTTTGTGTTGTTTCCGAAAGATAAGCTACAGAAGATTGAATCTATTATCCAGCACGGTTTTTGAACATATTCTGCAGTGAATAGACAAACTGCGTTGAGTTGTTTAAATTCTGTTCTAACTGTGATGTTTTTAAAACACCGTCACTCGTGTTCCAATTAAAGATGAGTCTGTAAAGTTACTATGGTTCTCCGGCAGCTTGAAGCTCTTTCCTACTGAAACGGTAATTATTGCTTCAAAGAGTATACCGCAATTCTCCCGAGTCCCCATTTAGAAACTTTTACACCTCAGGGTGTAGACGATTGAACTTTTTAGAGTTAATCGTTGATCACTTGTTGATCCACCGCAGGATGATTATCACCCAGCGAGCTTTGAGTCGGGTCAGTCACTTCAGGTCGGGAATTGGAGAGGAGAGCTTGTGTGTTAGAGTAACACTGTTTGGAGCTCTGCTCTTTGAGCTGCATGTGTGTGAAAGACATAGCTTGGAACTGCTCTCGCCACGTTATTCCTTTTAAAAAACACTGGAACGAAGAGGCCAATCCATTTGTTTTTCCTTAAAACATTTGGAGATGACATCAACAGATAAATACGAGAGAATAAATGAACATTTCCTGGCTATTTTTACATTTGTCCAGGTGTGGACATGTGACTGACAGGAGTGTTTTGTGTCCCAGGTATATCTCAAGACTTTGCTTAGTCAAAAAATAAATAGCTCTGAATGTCTACGCTTGGGGTTTAGATTTGTGTTTGTGTGTATAGACTGCATTTTTTCTACAGTGGTAAAGAGCTCATAACTTGATTTACTTGTATAGCAAATCCATTTTCTCCATTTAAATGAATTTAAAAGCCATTATTCCGTTCCAGGCCCCCAATAAACCAGCTTTTTTTTTTGGTGTGTGTTTCATTTTTTCTTTAACAAGAAAAGTGGAATAGTACTGTAATTTGTGAAAAAACTCATCCTCAGGCATTGGAAGGTGTCTCAATGATGACATAAACTTGGTTTCCGAGAGCTTTATACTTGTGGTGTACCAGAAGTAAAAAGGATAACTCAGAGAATCGTGGGTGTAGGGTGACCCAAGTCAAATAGGCCGTAGGTGAAGGTCCACGACAGTTGTTGTTGATTCATGTTCTTTTTCTCGCCTCTATTGCAACGTGTGGGTGTCTGAACAAATAGGATCTCGGATGTAAGCGGACGAAATTAATTTCTTGTGTACTGTCTGGGCTCTCCCTTAGATAAGCTCCGTCATCAGGGAGGAGTTCGGAATAGAGGGCAGCGTGCGATTGGTTCCCACTCAGTGACGGTGTGCATGTGACTGTGTTGGTTGTTTATTTCTATATGTGCCCTGCGACTGGCTGGCGACCAGTTCGGGGTGTAGTCTGCCTTTTACCCAATATCAACTGGGAAAGGCTTCAGCATCCCCCGTGACCCTGAACCTGATAAGCAGTGTTGAAAATGTCTGGATGAATGTTTTGTTTTGAATACATCTTTTAATTTTTAATTCACATAAAGATTTAAATACCTAGAAAAAAATGTCTGGATGAATGTTTTGTTTTGAATAAATTTTTTTATTTTTATTTAACATAAAGATTTAAATACATAGAAAAAAGACCTCTCAAATCCAAATTAAAGATTCTATTAGTTTTCAGTCCCCAATAAAATTAAAGGAATTGCTCTCTTGAAATACTTTTGTGTACTTGTGTGTGTAAGTGTGTGTGTCTGCGTGTGCATGTGTGTGTGCATGTGTGTGCGTGTGCGTGTGTGTGTGCGTGCATGTGTTTGCAGTTGCCACGCTTCTTTAAGGATACGTAATGACCCCCAGTAAGAGGGGAGTATCTTGCATCACTTCTCTTTACAAATATAATTACTCACCGGGTGGACAAACCCTGTCCATTGGGTGGTGGTGATGTGGCTAAAAGGGGAGGGGTGGGAGGTGTCGGGGGGCGCGGGGGGGGGGGGGTTGGGGGGGTTGGTGACTTATTTACCACTTCAAGATACATCAAAAATGACGAAAGTCTTGCCAAACCTCAAGGTGAGACGCTCCCTCTCGGCCCTTTTTGTAAAGAGAGCGTCGCCTCCTTTGTGACCTTTGATGACTGATTTCTAGATCGCTCTGATTACAGCCTTGTTTTTTTGTCGCTGAAATCTGTCATTTCACATTTAAGTCATTCGGGCCTTAAAAACCAACCATTTCCAATCAAAATAAGCTCAAACTGCACCAGAGAGTATATATATCTCACAGGTTAAAGCTTCAAACTTGTGATGGTGCCTTAAATGTTTAGTTGTGTATTCTTGTAACTTTGTCCCACTTGTCCTTCCCTGGTGCTTAAGAAAGTAGCTTGTGCGAATTCAATCACAGATTCTGGGAGAAGCTAATTAGTTAGGTTTGAGCAATAATGAACTCAGGAATCTCAGCTTAATATGTGGTAAACATATGGGTAAACAATATGAGATACACCTTTAATACATTTTGTAATCAATCAGGTGCTGGTCAATTTTGTTTTCTTTCAATCTTAATACAGCAATGCTATGCTAACTTTGTTGAAACAGTTCAAGGGAAAGCTTTTTTTCTGTTCCAGCATAACTGCTCCAGAGCACAAAGGTGATAACATAGTGGCATGGTTGGATGAGTTTTGGTGTGCGAGGCTTGACCTCAACCGCACTATACACCTTTGGATTAAACGACAGCAGTCATTGTGAGCCCGGCGTCACAGTCTTTTAGTTTATTGGAACAACTGAGGTTCAACAATCTGTTCAGTGACACTCTATACATGGGACTATACATATGTGACTGATTTGCCGGCTCTTTGGCACACAGTTTGGCTTTTTCCCAAATTCTGGTATTGTCAGGTTACTCATTCACAGATCAAGTGTGCATCCTGATTTGCACACATTCCAATAGTGTCAATTGATACATGGCAGGTACATAGAACGACTGCAAATTGTCAGTTCATTGGCAGGACAAAGCAATTCAGTTTGAGCCTAAACCCATTTGAAGTGACACATTTCTTTCCTGAGGCCAGACGCTGCCCACGGACTTATAGCGATACATCTGAAGCTGATTGATTACTACCAAAACACAAGGGATAAAATCTCATCGTTTTCTCATTAGCTGTCACAATGGTGAAAACAACAGCAATTGACATCAAAATGACAGGCATGAAGACAAATATAGCTGGAGGAAATGACAATGGTCCCCTGCTAATACAAAACAATGTTCGCACCGAATATTCAATCTTGAAACACCGAGGGGATCTTACATTTTGATGACAAAAAGCAAGGCTTCTTTTACTGTACACTATGTTTTTAGCCGTCTTGAAAGCCCAAAACGGACTGAGGAATGAGACTTTTGCCATTTTTTTCTGCTTCAAATTCGAGTGCTGCTGAGTTTCTCATGAGCTATCATGCTTATTTCTCTCAGAATCTGTCTGCCCGTGCCCCGATCAACTTGACCAAAATCTGATTAGACCAGCTATGTCACTATATAGACGTGGTCCGAGCAGGATTAACTTCAGAGGGACTCTCTGTCAGCAATTTGCCATTCCACTATGTCGTAAAGCCGAGCATGGTGCAGAGTGGTGCACCAAATTGGCAAACGGTGGCAGCAAGGAACAAGAAAACCAGGATACTCCCTCATTTCCGCATGTTTTTATACCTTCATTGCACCCTAATAGATTTCTTTGTTTGATGTTAGAGATGAGAGTCACTTACAAAATAATAAAAAAAATATCTCGAATGAATCTTAGAGGTATTCTGGTCAGCAAATAGTTCTCGCTATTGGTGGAAGAAAAGCAGAACAATCCCTTTTAGTCTTCTGGCAGTGCTTCTGAGACTTTACGTACTTGTTCTCATGGCCATTTGGACAAAGTCCTCCAAATGAAGCAAGAGAACAAAAACATATTCATCCTATTAATGTGGCAGAGTAAGGCAGTGAAGTAATGGTTTCCATGCCCCTGTCTCTTGCAGCTTTTTGAGACGCTCTGTTTCGAATGTCTGCCAGGAAATTAACTCCAAAACATCTCTTGTTAGACAGGCTGCAATAAAGGTCTGTCCTCCAGAAAACAGTGGTGGTAGGGGCTTTTTTGTCCACCGGCGCTCAGCCTCTCACCATGCACAGTGAATATGTTTCTGTATCACTGAAAAGCATTGGTTGATACTGGAAGGCAAAAACTTCAAAAGTGTCTAGCCGGACGAAACAATTGGCATTAAGCAGCAGTATTATCGCAGCACAAAGAATTGCATGGAGCTGACAAACATTATGTCATGGTTTCCTTTATTTGTTATTCTTAATTCTGAAAAACCTAGTGTGTCTCATGATAGTTACTTCATATTGACATGAATCTGTCTGACCAAGAGAGAGCTTCAGGAAATTTGGTGGACTGTGGTCTCGAGCATCCATTAGTATATTTTAGTCCTGCGCTTGACAATAATCGTGGGATGATATATAGTACCTTATATATGCCATGACAATACTTTTCAGACTAAATTGTGGCCCAGCAGTGCTCTGCAGCTATTTTTCGCCTACTGTTCAAGATTCAAGATTCAAGAGTTTTATTCGCCATGTTTGAGCGTGCCAAACAAGGAATTTGACTTCGGTAAAACACACCCTCTGTTCAACATATAGGTGACTAACAACACTCAGGACATGTAAATAATGGCAAAAACAGTGTAGACAAATTCAAAAGGTGTGAAGAGCAGGATGTTATTGCACAGTAATGCCTCTGAGACTCTATGAGTGGTGTGAGTTCATCAGAGCAACAGCCTGGGGGAAGAAGCTGTCTCGGTGTCTGCTGGTTTTGGCGTACCGAGCTCTATAACGCCGTCCGGAGGGGAGTAGTTCAAACAGACTGCAACCTGGGTGAGAAGGGTCTGTAGAGATGTTCCTTGCACAGACCAGTTCACACTGTAAAACAATTCCCAGTTGATATCAGCAGTTATAGATGTTCTAAACTTGTTAGATGTTCAAAGATGTGTGCGCTGACATTCACTTGTGCACGCCTAACAATGTTGGCGGCGGGAGGAGAGTTGCCTGGGGTCCTACGTTCACGTTCCGAGGCGGCCGATCCCCGCTGGCGCCAGCATGGGGGCTACCCACCGCCTGCTGGTTGGGTCGAGTCTGGTTATGTGGGTGGAGCAGGAGGGCCGGCGCCTTAACAGCCTGATCGCTGGTTGAGTCATGACCAGTTGGAGGCCACCTCAGAAACTGCCTCAGAAGCAGGAGAGCGATGTATGGAGATGAAAGGAGACGCTTAGGATGAAATGCAAATTTTTACTGTTTTGATTGACCACCGCTCTACATTCAAAATGGAATCCTGTTGAATATTCCCTATATTTACTCAATGTACCAATAGCATGATTACATTATCGTCTTTTGTAACTAGTTACAGTTAGCTTGTATCCTAATTACATACTGTTCTTTTCATTTCTCCCGAAGCATGTACCGTAATTTTCGGACTATAAGTCGCACCGGAGTATAAGTCGCACCAGCCATAAAATGCCCAAAAAAGTGAAAAAAAACATATATATGTATATAAATCGCTCCTGAGTATAAGTCGCCCCCCCGCCCAAACTATGAAAAAAACCGCGACTTATAGTCCGAAAATTACGGTACTATAAAACTATAATATTGTAGTAAACTGCAGATATGATACCACCGCTAAATTGTAACATTTGAGGCTATACACAGCTCGAATGACAAAAATAACCACATTAGCTCTGAACACTGCAGCGTACTACCCCACAGTCTCCACTTTGGTTTAGCGCCCTTTCTTACTGCGCTCGGTCTACTATCGATTAAAATTACAGTCCTTAACATGGCCAACAGCCACCCGTCAGGAAGTAGATGAGCCCCTAATCTTCCCTTGTTATTGTTGTTTGTTTCTGTGTCACTTCAATAATGGGTGAACAGCAGTGGTTTCATGTTGATTGCAAATAGACCAAATAGATATCATGCAGTGGAAAGTTTTGTTTTGGTTTTGTTGTTCTTGAGCGATTGTTTTCCTTTTTGTGACAACCTGCTGTTGATTGAGTGTTGTAAGATTTTTTGTTTGACAAAAATCCAACATCCAATAACGCGTAATTCTTAAATTTTGACCCAGATGGCTAATGTATTGTTAATGAAACTGCACACACTTTCCTCATTATAAAGCAAACGAGGCACAGAGGACATTGTTTTTTTAGAACTTGACATTTTAGAGTAGTGGAACATACAGAAATCAATACACAATTGTTTTTTTCCCCACTAACAAGCTATTGCCGTACCTTTGCTGAAATGCTTTGCATCTCAAAAGCCCAACAAATGCTTTCCTCTGATCAGTTTGTCCGCTAGATTTTTTTGGGAAACCGGAGATGCTGTTTGCTAATATAAAATACACAGATGGAACAGCAATGTACTTTCAGGGGAATAATAACAGCTCTGAGTCTTTTTTAATTATTTAATTATTTATATTTTTGCAGTTGTTTCAAATGTATGCCATAGACAAACTTTCATTATGCGAATGAGCATTTCATTCTCACTCTCTCCCATTCTGACGTGATACTAATCATGGAGTCATCGCTAATTATTCGTCATTCTCAAAGTTGTCCTTAATTGTGTTTGAGCATCAGACACAATAGGCAAGTCATACTGTACACATTAGCATCAATCGGCTTTGTTTTTTTTTTCTATCTTTTTTTTCTGCACTTCTGACATTCAATTTCAAAATCGTTTTTATACCAGCAGAGTCTTTTGCATCACCAGCCACATTTTGCACTTTGTGACAGGTTTTATTGTACTATTGTGAAATGACCTTTTGTTGCAAGGCATTAAACGAGTGTTCCCTCAACCTTCAATGTGTTATTGCTTCCCACGTCCCCATATGACATAATGATTGCATGACTTTTTGCAGTGGTAACTGCTGAATACTGGTGAAAGGTGGCTGACTTAAGGTGCTTCTTAACACTTGAAAAGTAAAATTGACAAGACTTTGTCACTGGCAATGAGCTAATGTAGTATAAAGTACATAAACAGGGAATTTACCCCCAACATTTTCCTTTTTTTAAACCATCAATTTATTTTCTAAGACAGCTTTTAAAATATTGTGTGGTGTGTCACTGGTGAACGATGCCATCGGTAAGATTTTTTCCAATTTTTCTTTTCCCCCAAGACTTTCTGTAAGACACGTCTATGCTGGAGCATCTTTGTGGCGCCTGAAAGATCTTTTTGTGGTCATTCTTTGCCTGAATGCTTTGTTTCCCTTTGTACTTGCTCTGGTGGGGAGTGTGGGCTTCCTAATGGCAGCACATTTCTTTTCTGACTGCATTTGTCCTTAAGGACCCTGTTACTCGACAAAGAATACAAAGTCGCTGCTGCTTCTTTTTCTTCCTCAAGGCAAAACATGTACAAGTAACAGTTGTATCCAACAGACGCCAACACTTACACCTTTCAAATCATCCGTGATTGACATTATTGATCATCTGGAGGTGCTCTGTTCGAGGGCGCTGTTAATGTGTTAGAAGGCGAACTGCGGTAAGCACTTATTTAGCGGACATGATCAATATAGCCGTACTGTCAAGCTGAAAAGTGCAATCCTGCAAAGTACCTTTAATTAGACCCCTTTCACTCTAGATTCAACTACAGATCAAAATCTTACATACAATGTCTCCTTAAGATACACTCCACATATCAAAGTATCGAGACGCATATCTGAATCAATTAATTTCTTGATCAGAAGTTGCACTAGACCCTTTCGTTCCTCCTATCTTAATTACTCATCTTAGACATTTGCAAACAATTGTATGCTTCCAACTTTGTTGGAACAGTATGGAAAAAGCTTTTGTTCTTTTCGAAAATGCCCCAGTGCCCCAGTACACATAGCAATAAAGGCATGTTTGGATGACTTTGTTGATAAAGAACCTGAAAAGAAACACTGACCTCAAACCCTTTAACATTTTTGTTGTTGTCAGTCTACCAGAGAGACTGAGTAATTTTTGCTTCCTGTGCAATGCCTGTGTGACCCAATGATTGTGTCTGCGTTGTCTAGCAGTTATCAGACAATAATATGAGCTTGAACACAAGCTATTTCAAGGGTCAAAAGCACCAAGATTCTATTGTCACTTTGTCACTGCATACAGGCAGTCTTATAACATCACAGTGCTGCTTTTCACGTCAACAAACACATAGTGTCATCATGAATTAATTAGTTAATTACACTTACTGGACTAAATAATGTAGATTTCATTGCATTGCAAGAATAAAAACTTTGCAGTCATTGCTGTATAGGAAATCTTGCGCATTTAATGTTTAAAAATTACAATCGCTTGTCTGTGAACAGTACACAGTTCACATTTTGGCTTATCAATGGTTAGTACCAGGATGACAAAATAAAGCCCGTTATAAAACAGTATATACTAAAACTCCACTTGTTATAGAAGATACCAAAGTATATCTACATATGAAGCCTAATGAAACTAATTGGTTAGTTACATTTTAATAAAGCTTATAGCCAGGGTTGACTTTGGCTTGTTCTGAATTAGCCCTTAATTATGCTGTTATAGGCCTAGACTTCTGGCGGATTTCCCATGATGCAAAATATCGCTCCTCCTCTCCATCTGTTCACCTTCATATCCTGTTAGTAAGTGTCTCTAACATCTTTTGCATCATCTCTGTGGAGGGGCGTTTGCAAAACACTATGACAATGATTATTATTATTATTAAGACTAGAAGTAGTGTCAGCATGTTATTGGTATTGGCAGATGGCTACACTGAGGCTTCTTGAGGTTTCTGTCGATGAGGATTTTATCTTCACCGCAGTTGTCAAGTGAGTACATGAAGGGAATCACTGAGGAAGTTAGAAGCATTTTTCTTTTGCCAACAATAGCTAATAGGTAAATGCATCCATCAGTTTTCGATATGTCAGATTATGTGTATGTGAAGAAAACAACAGTCATCAATGCATGTTGCTGGATTTTTTTTAACTTTACAACCTTGCTGTTTTTAAAATCACAAACAGTACAGACAGACTAAAGACAACAAAAAATAATAAAAACAAAAAAATGTGTAGGTGGACTTCAAAACATTGACTAGTAGCGTTATGAAGACAATATCAATAATTCGTCCGAGCCCTGAATAATTGCAAAACATTTTCAGAGGAAACAGCTCTTGATGCTTTTGAGACTCGGTAGAGTTGAAGAATTGAAAGTCTGGAAGAGTTTGTACAGCTTTTGGGATGTGTCTATCATGTCTAGATGCACTTGTGTCTTGTGTTATATGGCATTAATCATCAGCTGCCAAAGCTGACCATCAAGGTTAGCCGTCTTCATGTGCGGGAAGCACTCCTTACCGCTAAGCAATGTTGTAGATAGGCAGGTGGGGGACGGGAATAAAAGCGATGACGAGCAAGATGTTGAATTGCTGCAGTGAAAGTGGACAGAGGAGGAAGAAAAGTAGGTTGGATCCGAAATGACCCCGGGGGCGTGGTTGGCAAAGAGTGGCACTTGAGGTGGCAGTGAAGGAGATTGCTCTGCAAACGTAGGTGGACATTTTGGGATAATGGATTGTAGTGGGCAGCGCAGCCGAGTAGGGCAAATAACTGTGTGTGGCGTGCTGTTATAGTGGGTGCAGCTGTACCAGTCGGAGGGAGAAAGGTTCCGAGAAAAATGTGTGAATGTCTGGGCACAATGCTTTTAATCACACCTCTTGAGTGGGAGTGAGGTTTTATTCAAATTGGCAGGAGGTGAGAAATCTGCCTTTCAAGTCAGTATATTTACCATATATGAAGCCGGCAAGTGTACATGGAAGAGCTGTTGTTTTGGGCTCATTTTACCCATGGGGAATCAAGTTCTGTCTCTTGCTGTTAATAGCAGGTACTTATACTGAAGATTCTTGAGCTCATTTAACTCCAAGATTGCTCTTGACTTTCTGAATCCAGATTGAAAAAGAAATGGAAATTGTGATTCTCATCACATTTTCTGCATTTGAAAGTTGCCTTAGATCAGACCTCATTGAAAACTACTCATGAACTCACCCTGAAACTTTCTGGGATGTTTTTCGCTGTGTGTTTTTGGTTTTAGTGGACCCATGACCTGCGGGTGAGATCAAGCTTTCTTCCGCTGGCCTTCACGTCTCACTTGAGAACTACTTGATATTCTCGCAAATTCATTTTACCCTGCACTGATTAATTTGTTTGCATCTTGGCGAATTCTTGCTGTCAGTTTCCGGGTTTTTGTCTATGCCACATACAAAGAAAAGTACCTTATGTGAAAGAGAACGGAGGCATATTGTGTTTAGCTCTAGGGTATATGAATGGGCTCTGGTCAACAATGATAGGTAGCTACTGAAAAGAAATAAATACATGCTAGTATATCGCAGGAAAGGCAGCAACACTTCAGACTTTATACTTACCGAAAAGTCAAAGGAGACTGTCTTAAGAAGATGGCGGAATAAACAGTATGGACTAGAAATCTAAATGGCTTGAAGGTGGAATAAAGGAGGCTATCAAAATACAGAACCTCTCTCAGCAGAGGAGGTCTATGACACAACTTATCGACAAAGATGTCCTTTCTTCCTCCCCCCAGGAGATGTAACAACCAATTGTTTGGCCCTGCAGGACTCCAAATAGTCCAACGAGTGCCGTTGACATTTAACCTCAGATAACCGGCAGGCACACCATCGAAGCCAGTGATGCAAATCACCTTTATAACAAGCCCACAGAAGTTAAATATCTGGCACAATGCAGGACAGTGTCACTTGGAGTTGGTGATGAGTAAAAGCCTTAATTACAGATATGTTGTGCTGGAAGCAAATCACAATATGTATTTTCCTCTTTATGGTACCTAGAGTACTCCACTGACAGAAATGTGAAATCCAAGTCCAGAGATTAGAAATCCTGCCACAGTTTGGCTTTAAACACAAGTGCTTCTAAAGCCAAATTGTGGCAGTTTTTTGTTTTGTTTTACTGGACCTGGATTTTTTTGTAGTTCGTAGTTTGTAGTGCTCATAACACATAGATCAACAAATTCATAACACACATTCTCCTTTATTGTTGTTTGTTACCGTGTTTTAAATTCTGCATATACCTGATGCAGTTTCCTATGCTTCTAAATTGGATATCTGATTAGCATGACTGGGCTGTACAGGTACGGCTACCATGCAAGTAATAGTTAAAGAGGTCAAAGAGATTCCGTTAGTGTTCTAGACAAAGGAGGAAAGCAAGACTCAAACTCTTTGCTTCCACATGATGCAAGAACATGCTTAGGATGAATATTTCTCCATTTCGCTCTTCCTCTGTATTGTGTTTGTTTTGATTTCGGGTATAGGACAACAACAGAATAAAGTTTTGCATCAGGAGCAGGGAAGGAAATAAGATTACAGTAGGACAAAGCAGCTTAGAGAAAGGAAGTCGTGCAGATGGTTGATATCTAACAATTCATTTGAAAATTACATATTTAGAGAGAATGTCATGGTTTGCCTGCAAATAACCTGAAAACAAATTAAAATGCCATCATCTCATGCATGGAGAGTCAGAGTCAACTCAAGCTTTGTTATTGCATGTGTGTGCGCATGTGTGTGTGTGCGTGTGAGTGTGTGTTTATTGTGTGTGTGTGTGTGTGTGTGTGTGTGTGTGTGTGTGTGTGTGTGTGTGTGTGTGTGTGTGTGTGTGTGTGTGTGTGTGTGTGTGTGTGTGTGTGTGTGTGTGTTGCAAGTGCATGAAGGGCAACACCTTTAGTCAAATGAATAATCCCCCTAATTGCCCAAAAATGACATTTCGGTTTTGCTCTCATGCTGCCGCAGTTTTTTAGCAAATATCAGTAATTTCATTTATGTCGTTCAACAGAGGATTAAATATGTTTTTTAATGGCTTTGGTTCGTTCCTAAAAAGTTATAGCAGCAGCATTTTACAAAACAACAATTGCAGAAATAGCGTCTATACAGAGTGCAGAGTTTCTCCAAGGTTGAACTTTTCACTCAAAACCATATTTTTTGGGGGGGAGGTTTCCATCATTTTCAAACAGCATAAGGAAGAAATGGTGTCCTTCAATTCAAATTGAAAACAGCGTGCTAACATTTGTGGACTGTTGGATGTAAGGTTACTTTTTGGTTCTGGTTGGAAAACGTGAGACATTGTAGCTGTATTCACCTTTGTCAGTTACTTTAAGTTAATTTTTAATGCAATTTTTTTTTTTTTTTTAGTTTTCGTTGGGGGTTTTTCCAAAAATTTTAGAGTTGAGTATTTTTTTAGTTTTAGTATTAGTTTTACTTTTTATTAATTCAGAGTATTTGGGAGTACATCATGGAAAAGGGTCACCAAATAATGCGTAATAAAGTAAAAGAGGCAACAATTATCAAACAACTGACCATCCTTGTTCTGTAGCAACGCTTATATAGCAATACCAAAATAAATACATTTAAAATAACCCCCAAAGATCATGCTGGGCTCCATTATTGGTTTATTGTTTTTGTTGTTGCAGTTATTTGTGAACAACGAGCGGTGACCAAAATATGCTGTGAATGATAACAGTCTCTTAAAAACAGCTTTTGTTTTGATCTCAATAGAGTGCCGGTTGTGCTTAATTTGTGGCTGCTGTGTCTATACACTTGATGGAATGAATTTGTATTAGAAGAAGAAAGGACATAAAATGCACACGTTATAATGGTGAGTCTTTGGATTTAATTGAACGGTAAAAAAGAAAGATAGGAATGAAGAATAATTCAGAGCTCATTATATTGGGTTTTGCTTTTTTTTTTAGTGCCCATTCTGTTCAGAATTTTTTTAAGTGGAAAGAAGAGACTTAATCAGCAGTCTGTCTTAATTGAGATTACTTTATTGAAGAAGAAAAATGCAATGTTCCAATAGCAAAAAAATAGTTGAAGGGATTCTTGTACATATTATGGGGGCGTCAGGTGCAGCTGAGCGGCGGTTTCTCTTGAAAAATAGTGGTGAAATGTGTTGATAAATCTTGAATGTCTTGTTGGAGCTACGTGGCTTCAGGTGCTGCCTGACATTCTCTCAGAGGAACTGCCTGTCAAAGTGATGCTGGGCCTCTGGAGTGCTGTCTGTCTCTCTCGCTGATTTCTTTCCAATAGTACTTGTTTCTCTCCCGCATTGTGTGCATGCAAGCGTATAGCTGCAACACTTCACACATTTTTGGTTTTCATTTTTACCTACCCGCACTTTATTTCCCCACATCTAAATGTATTAAATGCTGTTAGTGCTAAGTCAAAGCTGTCATCTGTTAAGAGCAGTGACACTCTTGGTTTTGGAACAGTCGTTGCAAAACAACAACTCGCATCTGGCTCATATATTGGCCAAGTGCCCATGTGAGTTGTGACCCCATGCCACTTGTCCTTTACACTCAGTGGCTGCATGCTGGCAAGTTGACCTTTATCATTAACCCTGCTGCGTGCTTGTCATTTGAAGTCTTTATTATTCATGCTGTCTTCTGGGTATATTGTATACAGAGGATGAGGAACATCAAGGAGGGATGCAGGGAGAGTTAGCACATTTGCACTCAGCAATTAAAGCACTTTAGCTGCCGCAACATCAGAGGCAAGCATGAAATCCAGTAATGATGATACGAAGCCATGGCATCTCAAAAAAGTCGAGTTTAAAAAATGGCACTTCTCTTGTAACATCACAGATACAATGACTATAGTAAAAACACATATATTAAAGAACAAGATAGTAGGATCCTTTTTGTAAGTACTCTATTGTGCTCAGAGTGCAAAAAGATGCAGAATGAAAAGACTAAGAGCTATGTGAAATTCCCTGGTAATGCACTTTGGGTTAAGGCAATTTGGTAAAGTTCAACGCAATTACGGCTCTTCTCTTTTTTTAGAGTCAGTCAATCCGCATTGCTCATACCTTCCTTATGATTACAATACTGATGTGTTTTCATTCTATCCCAAATCAATTACATCTTTATCGCAACTATATTCATTATCATCCGCCTCTGCTGCTTGCCTTTGCTCAACCCCATGCTGCTGTGTGCCCAGTCAGCAGTCTCTGTCAAAAAGTAATCCTGTGTGTCTCTCTTGATGGGCTGTGATTGGTTCGGCGCTGCAGCAAAAGGCAAACAGGCAGTTGACACCCTACTTCTCCTCTGTCAACCACTCCATTTGAAACACAATGTCAAAATGATTCCGAGCAAATTGTCTGATTGTATTATGCAGCCAATGCATCACCCCGGCAGTTACTTCTACTGGCCGTACAATATGACTTTCAGCACAGTTTTATACCCTAGCTTTGTGCATTACACACAAAAAAACACAACTCAGTGCAAACCCCTTCTAACACATTTCAAAATCTGTCATCTAAAATACAATTTGTTGATTGAATAGCTCTTTACGTGTTACACCACACCTCTTGTACACAGCCCCATTCAGAGCAGAACATGAAGTCATGGAATTAGGAATATGGCTGGGTAATTCAAAAAGATAATTATCTTCCGTTAAAGCTGTACTTTCGGATGGATGGTTGAGCATCCCGAAAGGGGGAGTTAACACCAACATTGACTGGTATTCGGAACTGTTTTTAAGTGCCGCACCATGATTAAAGCCCTAGTTCCAAATAAGGAAAATCAACCAGCATCCAAAAACAGCATGTTGCTGTCACCATGATGCTACATGCTGGTGACACTTTTATGACCTCCATTCATTTCTGACCTATCTGAGCAACATTTACATCATTACACCCAAAACTGTGGGACGGTCTTGCACGGTCCAAGAAAAATTCATACAAATCTGGTGAAATCCAGATAATAAATGAATATATTTTCACCCGTTGAGTCATTCTAGCATCCACCCACAGAATCATGAGGACACCATCCGCCTATTCGTCATCCTACATTAACAAGGAAGTTGCCTGCTAACAAACAGATGGTTAGACAAATACTCCACAACTATTCATTTTTTGAAAAAAAGAATTACCTTGATGGATTTCTCTTGACACTTTACAGATTGTAGTTATTTTTTGCCTTTCTAGTCCTGCTAAAAACAATTACCCGACCAATTTTGGTCTAAATTGCTATGTTCTCATCACACAATTGTTGTAGATGGGTGAACAGCCTAGCGCATTGTAGATTGATGACCATGGAGATTATCTGAATAGTAACATAAAATGCCCAAAAAAGTGAAAAAAAACATATATAAGTCGCATTTTGGGGGGCAATTTATTCGACAAAATCCAACACCAAGAACAGTCATGAACGTGCAACAACAGGCTAAACGATAGGTATCCTAACGTGACATAAACACAAACGAAGAGCTGAGAACGGCCCTGACGTAACATTCAGAGTTATTTAAAAAAAAACTATTACATATATAACACGTTTATAAAACCATCTGTGTCACTCCAATTCATTAAATCCATCGATCGTCGTTTGTCAACAATGGGTGCGCGCCGCTGACGGCGCTTGCACTTCAGAATATTCCACAGGCCCATATAACGATATATAAATTAGAAATCAAATAACTATTATATAAGCAATAATATTATCAAACCATCTGTGCACTCTAAATCATTAAATCCATCGATCAAATTCCTCGTCCATTGTCAACAACGCCGCGCGTGAGCCCTGACGTCAGCCTCGTTGTTATTCCACAGATCTAGTATATAACTAGATTGTAGCGTTAACAAAGTACAAGGAAAGACGTGGGTTTGGTAAACGGCTCTTTATTTAACAAAACAAACTTCCAGGCGTGTGGCGGCGTGGACTTCCAGCCACGGAGGTGGAAGAGAGATCCATAGAATAGGACCGGGCGTGCGTAAAAGCCATGACCGAGCCCCATCCACCGTCCCCGGACAGCCACCCGGCCGAGCGCCGGCCCTCGACTTCCATCCACGGAGGTGAAAGAGAGCTCCGTAGAGTAGGACCAGGCATGCATAAAAGCCATGTCCGAGCCCCATCCACCGTCCCTGGACAGCCACCCGGCCGAGCGCCGGCCCCCGACTTCAATCCACGGAGGTGAAAGAGAGCTCCGTAGAGTAGGACCGGGCGTGGGTAAAAGCCATAATAGTTTTTCAAACCTTCTGTGTCACTCCAAATCCTTAAATCCTTCAAACTCTTCGTCCTCCGTGTCACTTAGAAACAAAGCCGCTAATGATGCCGGTAGTACGTGGGGCCCTTCGTCATCTTCGTCATCCCGTGATCAATCTTTGTCCTTTTTGTAAACAACCGCCGCGCCACGCCGCGTCGCACTGCTGACGTCACTTGAAATTCAAATTACAGTAATCCCTTGCTACATCGCGGTTCATTTATCGCGGTTTCACTTTTTTTTTTTTCTCGAATATTTTTGAAAAAAAACACATATAAGTCGCTCCTTATTATAAGTCGCCCCCCCACCCAAACTATGAAAAAAAACGCGACTTATAGTCCGAAAATTACGGTATAGCATGTCCTCGCTGACCAACGTCTGCAAAAGATCAATTACTAGATGGCTCTGAAGATTCTCCTGACCGAGTATCCCCCAAAAGATCAGTAAGATCACGTAGGGCCATCTTATAGTTACTGGTGACATATTTTACATTTTAAAACCGGTAACGCCTTTAGAAACAACATCCAGGCCATTTTGAAAGTCACCCAGATCTTATTTATTTATTTATTTATTTATTCAACAGCAAGTGCCAGTGGTTAGCATATAAACTTGAGAAGTTCAATCATGCATCCTGCAATATCAATGCAAAACACTTTGGCCTTGAACAATTTCCCATCATTAAAATGATGCAAAATGGAGCTATGCTGATTGTAAATGGCAACATTGCAGATTGGCGTTTTTTCATACTTTTTGCCCTGTCTGAATCAATTAAACAGACCGGCATGATATTTGATGGCCTGTGAGCTGTAATTATTAGAACAATATTATGGCTGGCGTAAGACGGGGAACACTCCCGTGGAATTCAAATGGTGTTTGCAAATCATTTGTGCTGCTGGCTCGTCCTTCCGGAGCTGAGGAAGGACAAAGAGCTCAATAACTCAATTCTTAACAATTAGCCTATGACTTGTCCTGCAGAAATGACTGAGATGATCGCTTCAAAGGCTCACACTGTATCCTCGAAGAACACTCTTTTCAAATCACACTTGCCCACCGATAACATCGGACTTGATAAGCATTAAATTCATCATCTCCAAACTGTTTAGGTGGCTTTTCCTCCACTTTTTTTTGTCCGTGTCAGCACAGATCTCATCATGAGCACCAGCCGCTCCATGAAAAAGCAAAACTTTTCCCCAGTAGCTAATAATTAGCAGTGCATTTACAGCATTTTAAAAAAAGGCACATACCTTGTCATTTTCAATTACAACTGCATCAAGCGGTGCTTTTGCACCTTTGATCGGATCTCATTTCATGTGATTACTGCTCGCCCTACTCCCACACCTCCTTAACTTTGAATCCAGGAGGCAGTGACCTTGGACCAGTGGCGACCTCACTGCATCACGGCAGCGTGATGTTATTAGATTGTCCAGGAAGGAGAAAGGTTGAACAAGCGTAAACAGTCCATCTCGCCCTGGATTTGGCCTGTGAAGCGAGGAGAAAGCGTTCAAGAGAGTGGGAGAACAAATAGTCTGAGGGTGTTTGTGTATTCGCATGCTGGCTGTGCTACTGTCTGTTCAACCACATAAAACATGGCAGTGACATTTGGAGTAGTCTGCCCAGGGGATGGTTCTCGCACATTCAGGTATCATACCATGGTGTCCTTTGGATCCTGATGTGCTCTTGTGATGGGGTTTGAAAGGAAAGATTCAATTTGTTTTTTGAGGACACCCCACAAGGCCGGCTACAATTAGAAAGAAGTCTTTCTTCATTACAGGCCCAGTTACATGTCTGTTTTATTTCCTTTCCTATGGAATTGCCTTTTCCGGGAAAGGATAAGCTACTGGTTTGATACAGTTTATAAGGGGTGTGGGAAATAACTGGTATGGGTGTGGGAAATAACAGGTATGCTGCATACCAGTTATTTCCCTCATGCATCAATAGATTCTTATAATATCCTCTAGATGCCCTATATCAGCACCTGTATGACATTGCTGAAAGAAACATTAGTGAATCAGGCAAGAGTCAGAAGACGGTCGCATCCCAGAAGGGATAGTGTAGGTCAATTGCATAGGGTGGGTCCAAATCATGGAGTGATTTGTGGTTAAATAGGACAAGTGTATAAATTATGCAGAACTTGACTGGAAGCCAGAAAAGGTGCATGAGTGTAGGGTTGGGGAGCTGCCATGGTTTTGAGTTAATGAGAGCCCTGGCAGGGTTGTAGTCTACAATACTGGAGCTTGTCCAAGGCTTTGCTGGGAACTTCGGACAGAACTTCATTGCAGTAGTGCAATTGGAAGAGCCAGACAGTATTAAGGCAGTGAGTGATAGCCAGAGTCTAAAAATATATAATATTTGCAGTGGAAGACGGTGGACTCGTAGTTGTATTGGATGCGCTACGAGAATGGGGGGAAGAGTGTTGAGGATCTCAGGAAAAATGGAACCAAACTTCCTCAGTAGCAAGTGCAAGATCTGTATTGTCAGTGTTAAATTATAGCCAATAACATCATAGGGGCTTTTTTAATGCCCCAAGCTTAAGCAGCTTAAGACTAAGAAGTAGAAAGCTAAATTGTTGACTGTGTTTTGATGTAGAGCTGAGTAGTTGTCAGCAATGGAATGAAATCTGAGTCCTGTTTTTTGGATAAACTGGCCAAGATGGAGCATGTAAAGTGGAAATAGAAGGAGGCCAAGTACAGAGCCATGTGGTACAGCTTCTTTGACCGCTATGGATAGTGGTTAATCGAGTGTGTCTACACAATATACCAAATTGCTATGACCAAAGTGCAACTACTCACCTGAATCCATATTAACGATACCGCATGGTCTGTCCTATACATGATTTTTTTCTGTAAACATTGGGTTTCGTAATATCTGGTTTCTATTAAAAAAAAAAATACAGGTCTCAAGAACCAATGGCCAATGTAATAATCTTTATTGTATTAATTTACTTTGATTAAAGGTTGCCAAGTGTTTATTTAAGCCCATAAGTACTTCATTGTTGCTATATTTCCGCTTCTGTATTTTTGCGGCAGTGTAACAGATTCCTTCTACAGCGGCATACATGCTATAACAATGCTTGACAGGGATTAAAAAGGACATGGATTTATGCGTCTAGATTCCAGATTGATGATTTCAGTTTCGTATCATTATTTTTCTTCATTTTCCCGGCAGAACATGTATAGAATTAATTTGAAAAGAAGTGTATTCATGAGAAGGATGAATCCTTCAGCTCTTTTTTTTTTTTTTGTCGTGTGATGAGGACTGAAAGGGCAAAAGCAGGATGACTCAAACTCTGCCTGTGTTGTAGTGGATCTCGCCTGGTAATGTGTGTGAATAATGTGAAGTCCTGTAAGTGGTGTAAAGGTTGCATTGAAACACTATCATTTTGAGGAATTGAATGCAACTGTGATTGTCCAGCCTATCAGTGTAGACATAAATTGTACAGTGGTGCTTTGAGATAAGAGTGACTCACATTGCGAGAAAAAATTGGCGATATTAGCACTGCATGGTCGCAGTGAACTCTTGTCAACCAGGAGCCGTTTGGCAGCTAGTGATCAATTCTACTGTCAAACCAAATATTAAAAATGACCTAGTGTCCATTAAAACAACTTATTTAAAAAATATATATACTATATTTTGAATGCAAGGAGGTTGAAACGGATTGATGGGATTTCCATTTATTTCAAACAAATACTAATTACATCACTCCATTAATTACCTCTTCAGCCAAACCATACAATCATAAATGTAAATATAAACACATGCACGTTCCCTCTGTGGCATTAATTGAATGTTGGATTAAAGCTTGCTGACAAGTTTTTGCATTTAAATGTAAGCTGTATTTAAATTCACAAGGTAATCATGGACACTATAATATGGTAATGCCAGTCATTGGATGAGAGTAGAAATTAATTATTCGCTGTTATAAAGGTGCAAACAAATCAGTGTCCTGTGCCAGTTGCTGTTGGCACCACCACCGCTAATGCCCATTTACTCCCATATTGTAAAAGCTAAACTATCTTATTTTGGAGCCAATTTGGCTAAATTATGTATTTTAGGAAGGTCATAATATTGATTTAATTTGAACCCATTAAATGATGCATTGCGAGGGTAGTGTCATGTTTGCCCAAACTACACAACATATAAAACACAGTAAGACAGTATATACTCATCCATAGTCAACTATGATCATCACAAACAGAATATCATCATCCATAAGCTTTCTAAATGGTTAGTGCAAAAATGTCTGTTACATCCGATATCTTCTTGGCATGCTTTCAAATTGGACCTCCAATGTTTGGCCACTGAGCAACCTTGTTAAGGGAAATAATGAATAAATTGCCCAAGTAATTATGAAAACTGCTCACAAGCGGGACTAATGCTACCACTCATATAATTAGAGCAGGGAGCTGCCACTCAGAGTTACTCCTTGTGCCAGTCTAAAGGACAGAATTGTAGAAGAGGCTCCACTCAGGAGCTCAATATGGTATAAATCTTACACCGTCGCAAAGGTAAAAGATGGGATGTTGTTTTTTGTTTGTTTTCAGTGAGCAGAACCAACCACAATGCCGAAATTAGTTATTCAGATCCGGAGCCTGGGATAGCAGCAAATTATCAGTTTTTCAATGTGGAAGCAATTGGAAAGCGGGTTACAATTGTCAGATAAAGTGGCATTGTCACTAACATATGTCTGCGAGTCTTGGAGCGATCATTTGGAGCCCTGTTAGACATGAGAGTGCATTATCTGTGGCACGAGCTGTCGGGGAACACTGAAGTAAAAGAATAGATGTGTATACGCAGGAACACGTAATGACTCGATCGACTGAATTGCCTTTTTTTTTCTGCTGTGTTCTACACCTGCTAGCTGTTGGCTGGCTGATGCTATCACAGCGCCAGAGGGCCTAGTGACTGAAAACAAGATGTCCACCTAATAAGATTGTGAATCCTTCCCTCCATTAGAACGTGTCTCCTTATTGGCAATGTGGTTGGGTCAGTAATCCGCCTCTGTAGGCTCAAGGCAAACTGCCTCCCAGGGCTAAAGAGCTAACAAGAAAGCATGTCACCTTGGCGGTGGTGAGCAGTGCCACATGGGGCCAGACAGAGGAATCCCAGATCCGCCTTGACTACGCTGAACCAACAGAAAACAGCATTTGTAATGAGTATTTTCCCAGTCGTTACATTTATACAGTGTACGTAGTGGTTACTTTCATCCACCCAAACACATGTGAACTGCTCACCAGAGCCAGAAAAACATTACTCAGGGGAAAAAATTAATGATGATTCTATCAATGATTACCGTATTTTCCGGACTATAAGACGCGCCGGACTATAAGGCACACCTTCAATGAATGGCCCATTTTAAAACTTTGTCCTTATATAAGGCGCACCGGACTATAAGGCGCACCATTAATGCATCATGTCAGATTTTTAATCCAAATCAAATCCTTCTCCATTTTAGCTTTTTTATTTCAACTTCAGACGCAACAAATTACTTTATAATCGCAAAATAATGATCCATAGTCTTTTTGATTTATGATTCATAGTCTTGAGCGGGCCACTTATGATTGATTTCATGACGCAATGCTTCGGGCCAGTTTAAATTTACGAATTTGGTCCATATATAAGGCGCACCGGACTATAAAGCGCACTGTCGGCTTTTGAGAAAATGTTAGGTTTTTAGGTGCGTCTTATAGTCCGGAAATACGGTACTCTGTTTAGGCACATAAGGGCCCCTCAAATATGATTTTCATTTCTGAAGGCTCCTCGATGTAATCACAGCCTAGTGAGCGCTGTGTTCGTCCGACAAATGTACTAGCATGCTGGACATGCTAACTTTGCTCGCCCATGTCCTAACTTCACTTGCCAGTATCCAGTCACTCTCTTCACTTTTAACGGTGTGTAGGTTTGTAGTGGAGAGGTGCAAGAATCGCTTGTTAAAGGCGCTGAGCTTCTTTTTCCATGCTGTTGTTGCATTGAGCAGATTAATGCTGCCAAGAGGAGTTGAGTTGAAGCGGAGGCTTGACGTCATGACGTAATCCATTTTTATCAGCTAAGCACATTAAAAAATAAAAACTCACATTGTGTGAAAAATATGCATTACCATTTGCATTCACACCTTTAGATGATTAATTGTTCTTGGTTTTTGGAATGAGACCTGCAAACCACACGATACAGTGCAAAATATACATTTTATATAAATTGTTGGACCTAAAATTAACTTTAGTCATGACTGAATACCAACAATCAAACAGTGTAGATTCAGTGTTTGTGTCCTTGTAATCACATGTTTTTTTCCCTAAAATGCTAATTCAATTCCCACAGCATATTTGGCAGAAATTGGTTACACTCATTTTCGTCCTCAGTGTATAACAGATGCCTGCGCTCATGTTGCTGTTTGCACAGTGCCTGTCGGAAAGTAGCAGTATGCGCCCCACATAAGCCCATAGGCTTATACGTCATACAAAGCCATTAACATCTGCTATCAAATAAAGCAAACAATACTCAATTTAGGGAAGATGCATCTGGCGAATTGGTCTATCGAATTAGGTGACTGACAAGCCTACAGTCAGGAGTGTACACTGTGCTGTTCAGTAATATTTTCTCATCCCGTAAGGCCTCCTTGGAAAATGGATTGAGTAGCAGTAGGGAAAGGTGAAAGTAGCGGGACTGGGGGTCGTGTATTGAGCGCGGCGACAATTTCTTCCAACAATGTCCCGTCTGTATTCTGCTTCGTCAGCAGGTGCTTTAAAGCGGGGGATGTCTTAGTTAATCAAATTACCCACAAGGGCTGCTCCTTCTTTTATGAATTTATTAGGGAAAGGGGAGGGGGTAAAGGGGCATGGATGAGCTCCTCTGAGATCACTGTGTTTGTGCTCTCTGAAATGTGAACCGCAGAGGGCTGACATAACAGGACCTGACAGCGGCAAACACACTCATGCTCGGCTGAGAGAGGACAAGTCGACTTTTCCACTTGAGTCTCGTTAGGGAAGCTGAGAGAATAACCTTCTAAGTCTCAGGTACCGGATCTGGCTAGGTCACATGCAATATTAACCATATGGGAACAAACTAAAATAAATAAAATACTAGCAAGTAGACACAACACAGTGTCCACTAAAGAGTGGCAGCATTGTTGAGTAAACTTCTGATCATGTAATTTGATTTTTTTTTAAGACGTTTTTAACGGACATCATTTTGTCTAAGAACATTTTTTCCTCCCACCATTTTGTCTGGAGCCCTGCTGTCTGATGGACGATGGTATCATTCCTGAGACTCAACAGGAATAGCTGAAGCTGTTTTGCCAAAAGTCAGATCCATAAACGTTTTACTGGCACCTGATGAATTTTAAGATGATGCCTGACAGCCGTTGCTTTTTCATCTCCATCTTACTGGATGGAGACTGGACGGCTATGACACCTGACGATGTCCTAAATTGTATACAGTACTGCTGATGCCAGTTTGAATACTCATCTCTTAAGTACTCTCCGACATGATACCAAGTAACTAATACCACCAATACTTTTTCAGATATTGCAATTACACCAATAACAGATCATTTTAATTAAAGACATTTGGTTTATAAAAGGTCAGAAGAATCAATCAGCATTGGGAAGTTAAGGACAATATAAAACACAAATAACTTACTCTGAAATGATTGTGTTATTTTTCTCAGCCAAATAAGTAAATGTGTGAAGTATATACATCAAATACCATAGTGGAGAAAGTCATCATACCGCTTAAGTGAGCAGTCAAATGTAAACAGTTGGCAACATGACACTAATAATGCACTCAAAGCATTGATATAAAACCTATAAAAATACGAAAGGTAATAGAAACTAGATCTTAATGGACACATGAGCGGATGGACATGGATACATTTAAAAAATAAAAATATTCTGTCGACCATGCAGAAATTGAGTAAACAAATAAACATATGCATTTTGGTAGCAACACATTAATAATGCACTCTATGCATTAGTATAAACTCGATAAACATATTGAAAGTGTATCTTTTTTGGAATATGACAGGGTGGACGTGGGTGAAATTCAGATAGGACGAGCACTCTCAGCCAAGTGGAAATTGAATTAACAAATAAACATAGTGCATTTGGGTAGAAACCAAAAACTCTAAGCATGAATATAAACATATAGTTAGAGAAATTGCATCTAAATAGGCATATGAGTGGATACGGTCCACTGAGCATAATGTTTGATTTGTGTCAGCCTCAACGGTGTCAGCTGCCATCGGGAATACAAAGTACTTGAACATAAGGCTGGTATCAGCCCAAAAGCAATGCCTGATTTAGATGTAAGCAATTTATCAGGTTATCATCAAGATTTGTATGTTTCACATTGCCATAACAAAAACACAAATTGGTTGCAGCAAATAGTATTTGTACACACAAATTGGCTTGACGAATTCATATTTGCACTCCAAAAAGGCATTTTTGTAAACAAGTGTCCCATTTTTTTTTCTCAGTTTTGAGTAATAAACAGGCTCAAATTACATTGCTTACAATATAAATGTGTTGCAGATTAGTTGCTATCTTAAATTTAGATACAGTACAGTCGATTTACTTTGAATCCCTTTTTTGTTTCTAGAAAAAGTGAACAAGTGCAAAAGTTTACCTGCTGCACAAACCCAACTTTTGGACTTTCGAGGACTGTTTTCCATCACTTCAAATTGTTTGGAATTGGTTCTCCGCAGTCTTTAGAGTGGGTCTAACCAACCGATAGGGTGCAGGGCACAAAACAACGGTGACATTTTATCTAACGGTTTATTTAATTGTGGGGCTGGAGCAATGCTGCTGAGGTGTCGGGCAGATTTCAGGGCAGTGAGGAGATGGAATAAAGACAAGCAAACAAGGCTGCCACAATCTCCCATCGCCAAGCGCCGAGGACGCACTCACACAGGCAACCGACATCTCGGGGGACTGCGGGAAAGCTGAGATGAAACAGAAAGCAAGATCTAACCTTTTTATTGTTGTTGTTGTTGGAACCAAGGTTTTTTTTTTTATGTGGCTAGATTAAAAGGCAGAGTGACGCTGTGAAATGAAAAAGCTGTTTGAAAGTTGAGACCTCTGCTGGAAACAGGATTTCAGTATCAATCGGGTGAGGGAGGGCAAAAAAATCAGAAAAAAAGACATCTTTCATGACACAGGGGTACAACGGTGCGTGCCGATCGTGTTGCAGGCACCAACACGAAACAGTCGAGCTACCTCTGCTGTAAAAGTGTTATGGTAATTGTTCACACCATTTCAAAGGCCTTTCATTCATTTTTCATGCCTTGCCTGTTCTCAGGGTGCGGGAACAGCACCGTTTCAACAACAAAGGAATATGTAAGACCAAGCCAGCCAAGCACACCCGCACCGTTCAAATAAATCCTTTCTACGCGCGATCCCAACTTGCGGTTTTCGGTCGCACAACAGAGTTTTTACATCCAACTGATGTAATCGCCATATCACAGTTTTCCGTCGCTAAGTATTCTCAGCAAGCCACATACCTCATATTCAATGTACCAACGTTGAATAGGGAGACATGCTCTATTGCCCGGTGATACAATCGGGCTTGATGTCGGTAGGTGGTGGCATCACGGTAGATACTGACATAGTATGTCAGGCAATTCTAAAAGTATTTTCGTCAAGATTGACAGAAGACTATTTCTCTTCTGTTATGTAATGTAAACCAAAGCGCACTACAGTCTTGGATTTTCAATGGACTTTTAAAAAAAAGACAATACAAAAATAATCTAAAACGACGGCGCAGTCATATCAGATGCCTGGAGTCATTTGCGTTAGCGTTTTATCACGCTGTTTATTGAGAATAACTGTTAAGTTGTAAGCAAAAAAAGGAGTATAACCAAAGCACAGGAACAATAACAAATTGACGTTTATTAATTCCTGTACATCCTCCTTTGATATATTCCTCCTATTTCCTTTCACCACTCCTTAACAGTTTTGTGTAACTCTGATTTATAATGGTTGCATTACTACTTATGTATTCCTTTCTATTTTAATGTGCTAAATGCAGATGTGGAGCAGCCTAATTAAAGATGCGGTTGGATGAAACGCTTCTGCCCCCACATACTCAAGCCTGCGGAGTTGGTATTAATCTCCTGATGGCTTTATGGGAAGATGAGGAGATAGCCGCCATTAACGCTCAATTGGAAGTGGAGCTGAGGCCCCAAGAGACCCTGAGCAAATCTCTGGAGGAAAGCTCTAGTCTTCCCCGACGTAGCAAAGTTCGGCCGCAAATTGCCCGGCCTGTACTGCCATCTCCTAAATTGATCCTTTTGTACAGTGAAGAGGAAGCGGGTCATAGCAGTCATTTGGAGAGGAATGAACAGGGAAGTAGAACTCTAGAAAGTTCAGATTTTGATTGAGAGGTACTTTAACATTGACACTGAGGAGGAAAGTCCAACGTGGTTTTAAGATGGCTGATGTTAAAGTTCAGAAGATAGAGTCGAGGGTTTGAAATGAGGTTTAGCACCTCTGCTTATTTGCAGCAGACCTTTGGGAAGAGAGTATAAGCATCTTTTGTAGGTGACGCTGCAACTCTGTTATTTGATGGTGTCATGCTTTGTGGAACTAGCCAGCGAGGAGGTCAGACCTTTTTAAATCTCAGGTTTGTGTGCACTCAATGTGATAGCGGCTACAGATCTTGCCGTGTACTTCACAGTAAATACGTGCTATTACCACCGGCTCAAATGTCGACTCCCTGTGCCATCATTTCAGTACTTCATCAAATTGATATTGTGGCAAGACACAGCCACTTGTTAGTTTGTAAACACACTGAGAGCTTCCTCCTGGTTTTGCTGGCTGCAGACCCAGATTTTTTTATATTTTTTTTAAACAATAGGAGCAGTCACCTGGGAGTCGCTGATCAGAGTGAACGCAAAAGTGCTGTCACAGTTTAGTTAGATTGATTAAAGGAGCCAAATGGAAGCCTTACAGATGAGTGTGTGTCGTTAGAGGGCTGTGCAGTGCGCTCCGGTGCCAGAGTTGGAGGGTTGAGGTGGGAGTTAATGGTAAGGTTAGCATAGTTAACGAAAACTAATGAAAAAATAAAATTGAAAACAAATAACATTTTGTTCATGACATAAAATAAATAATGATGAGAATAAATAAAATAAAAATACTTAAAATGCTTTAAAGAAAAAATAACTGAAACTACATTATAGCAAAACTAGCTGTTTTCGTCTTTGCCAATACATGAGTTTTCAGCGTTCGTTTTAAAAAAGTTTAAAGTCCCAATGATCGTCACACACACACCTGGGTGTGGTGAAATTTGTCCTCTGCATTTAACCCATCCCCGTGTGATTTTAATCCATCCCCTGGGGGAGAGGGGAGCAGTGAGCAGCAGCGGTGCCGCGCTCGGGAATCAGTTGGTGATCTAACCCCCCAATTCCAACCCTTAATGCTGAGTGCCAAGCAGGGAGGCAATGGGTCCCATTTTTATAGTCTTTGGTATGACCCGGCCGGGGTTTGAACCCACAACCTTCCAGTCTCAGGGCGGACACTCTACCACTAGGCCACTGAGCTGGTTAGATATATTTAATTCAGTATTGATGTACTACATCCAAATAGAAGAAAGGTCAGACTTACTTTAAATTACACACTTTGTGACCATTTTCATTTTAAACAATACTGAGTTATCCTTTTTTATTATTGTGCACTTGACAAATACATTAATAAAACTAAAACCAATTACTAAAACTAATAAAACCTAAACTAAGACAAAGCATTTTCAAAAATAAAGTACCACTAATAAAAACTAACAAACCTGCGGCAAAAACTAATTAAAACTAACAACTAACCCTAAAAAAAGTGAAAATAATATAAAGCAATCTCCCAAACATTCACAACCCTGCTTTATGGCTACATATTCTCCACACGTGTAACCTGTGCATTGTGTGCTCGGTGTGTTGCCGTGTGTAGAACTAATTGAAATGAGAGGCGATGTGCGCGTCTCAGCCAACATGGCCGGTCCATTTGTCAGGATGACATCACTGTACTCACACCCCATCCATCTACACCCAGCAGCACACAGCCACGCTCATCCACGTGATTAATATCTATGCCTCCTTTGCTGCCTTGAATACACACCCTCATCCCCTTTCCCTGCCATAGTGACACACATGCACCAATGCAAACAAACATTGTTGGATGCCATCGTGGTCGCTTATACGATGGCACCCCCATTTACCAGCATACACAGATGGCCGCAGTTTAGTGGCCAAAAAGTATCTCACACACAAACACAGAGTCCTTGCTCTTTGTTGGGCCTGTTCAGATTTTATACACTTGCTTACCCTTTCATTAAATGTACCTACACGATGTAATCAATCCAACACAGAAGAGGCGCCATTAATTCTATCTTTACGGAGCTTGTGAATTTACAGTTTTAGTTGACACCGTCAGAGAGGTTGTAATTCTTCTTTAGTACTTTATTAGTGAGGTCATGGTGTCCAATGGGTATGAAAGGCAATGGCTTATGCGTCTCTTCTCTGATATAACCGATATATGAGGGACACCTCTATAATCAACATGTAGTAAAGTTTATACCACTGTAATCGTGTCAATCAAAACTCAAGAGTGTTATACCGGAATCTCTTGTGCAGGCTTTCACCATGTCTGCGTAGGTTTCTGCCCAAAAATGAAGACTCAAAACTGTCCATAGGTATAAATGTTTGTTTGTATATAGTGTACTATATGTGGCTATGTGGCCGACAATTGGCTAGCTATTCCAACTTACCTGTGACCTTTAGCGAGATAGAAAAATTGATTGGATGGATGGGTCTTTAGAATACCTTTATAATAACTGTACCGCATATTTAGGAAGAAATCCCTCATTTCATAAAAGGCTCCTGTGACAATTTGAAACCTAACATGGTTGAATTTCATTTGAATTGTATGACTTGCATTTACCTGTTGGAAGGTTCTGCTGGATTTTTTTAAGGCATTTTTCTCTTCCTTGTGCTGCTACATTGAGATCAGCATTGTTGGTGTTTTTAAACAAAGTGCAAAATAAATAGGCAAATCCTCTGCAACTAATTTGGAAACAAATCAAAACCAGCACACCGTGCCCATTTCTGTAGCCAAGCTTTTTTTCTTGAACTAGCAATCAGAAGACAAACAACAAGACTAATTCCAAAGTGGCATGCTGAATGGCGAGGAAACATTGTTCACATAAAGAGATGTTGATCTACAACTGATCTACATTGGAAGGTTTTTTTTTTCTTTTCAATTGAGCACTACAAAGGAGAAATGTGGGATTATTTTTCAGAAGTTCAACTGTAGTATAGTCGACTTACTAAATTCCGATAAGGATCACACAATACTGAGCTTATTGTGCTTTGTGGGAAAAGGAAGTGCAGCAACCTGTTGGGAGGAGAAGCTGGGCTTTGAAGATCTTCTAAATGATGACTTTTCTCTCCATTGCTGCTTCTCTGACTTGCTCTGATAAGCCTTGCTCTGATCTCCCCTGCAGTAGCACAGTGAATTAGTGCTCACTGAGTGCACGATGGTGTTAAACCTCGCCACCCAACCTCATCGGTCAGATTTGCACATTTTTCATGCCTGGCTTTTGAACTTAAACACATGCAAACACACAGACAGGCACCGTTGCGCTGTTACAGTGAGAAGGAGAAAAAAAAAGATCTGGAATATAAGAACCCTTTCAAAAAGGAGTGGGCAAATTGCGAATTGTCTCCCTATGAGCTGTTTTCTTCCAAGTGGAACCAAAGAGCTGCTTAACCTCACAGTTGTGGCTCTTCACCACCAGTCTTTTTCTCTGCTTTGACGGGAGTGTGCAGGCCCGCCTCCGCACCAGCTGTGAGACGCCTCGTCGTCCTCAATGTAAAAGCATTTGACTGTCTTTGACAACTGACTGTCTGTGCTCAAACCATTGATGTGTAGAAAGCATGAGGCTTTTAAGAGGATTTTTAGCCATTGAGGGAGACAAGCGCCACTAAAGTCAAAATGGATCATTTAGAAACCAAAGGGTTTCCGTTTTAAGGGCAAGAACACATCAGTGGATCTTAGGATCATTTAGGCCTTTTTCGTTGCTTGTCCAACTCTTTGCCTAACATTAGGCAAGCCCGCTCGTTACCCATCTTTGAAACATTTTTATTCTATGGATTTTGACCCATCATGCGACTTGTTGTTTTGGTCATCAACTTATTGTTTTAATTGTGTTTGTTGATGTATGACTTATTTTAGCTCCATGAACACCACTTTTTATGCAGCCGTGGTTGTTTTAAAGTTCTCTACAAATATAGTTGAGCTGAGTTGAGTATACAGTGCCGTATAATGGCTGTGTCAATCAAAACTGAGCATTATCGTATCAGTAAAGACAGACACTTTAATTTGATGAAACATTCCGAGAATGTAAAATATAGTTTTAAGAAATTCTATTCATATGTAATTATAATCTTTTTTTGTGGTAATAAGATCATGCGGCTGCCTCTTTCCAACGACTTTCTCTTCGACCAGAAAAAAAAAAGACTGTGATGTTATGTAAATGGCCGTCAGTATTCAGGAAGCCATAAAGAGGCTTCCTTGTGCTTGCATGCCCTTCTCTCTCCTTCCCTTGCGCTCTGATCACTACGATCTGACTCCGGCCGTGCCGTTGGGCATGGAGCTGTAAACAGGAACTGATCCGAGTAGCAGTCACCTTCATTCAGGCCCCTCCCTCGCAGTATTTTCAGAATTCCTTAACCTTCACCGCCCCTAAAATGAAAAAATGGGAGTTCCTAAAGGATGACTCTCTATGCGAATGATGTGCCACTGGATTTCTTATTTTGCTTGTCGTGAGCTTGACACACAGAGCCTTTATGTGGCCCCTTCCCTCATCTGCTTCCCATCCACACCCCAGAGGCTCCCATTCAGCTCGGGCCTGGCTGGGGGGGAAGTTGGGACTCTTTTGTAGTGCAGGATTCTTAAGGGAGGCTGTCAAGGCTGCGACTGTGTGGGCCTTTATTTCCTCAGAGAGGAGAAGGGGGAACAGATAGAGGGAAAGTGCAAAAGGGAGCGGGGAGGGGAAGTACCGAGGAAGAGTTGGGACACAGACCGCCTTGTTAACCAGCACCCCCAAAGAGATGGAGGATGAGAAGCAGAAAGGCAAAAGAAAATGGAAGGAATCACACTAAAAGCTTCAAAACTTGCCTTCCTTTACATCATCACTGTCTTCCCCCAACCTCCTCTTCTCTTTCACTCTCCTCCTCCCTATCACTTCCCTCCATCTGTCCTCGTGTAAGCTCGCTCTACAGCTCAATAGCATAGTTTTGCCCTCCTCCTCACCCTTCTTTGCCCCCTCCTCACCCTCCGCCATTACTTCACACACATTCCATTATCCGGGAGATCGAGCTTAGAGAGATGTCCGGGGTCGGGGCGATCATTATCGTCACCTCTTTCCGCTCTGGCGTGAGTTATAGCCCTCCATATGGAAACAGACTTTTAAATCATAATCAATAGAGCAATATGTACGTATGTGGTGAGGAAAGGGTAAAGGAAATCACTGCCACAGCCCAGGAGGATGAAAGACACATCGTGTTTATATTGAGATAGTGGCGCCGGGTTATTGATAAAAGATCACGCGACAAAATGCATTATGTGGCAGCACGCTTGGAAAAATAAACATTTCTCTGTGATGAAATCAAACGGAAAGCTGCTACATTTGATACGCCAGTGGCATCAGCTGCATTGCTCCACGCTGATGCTTGAGCTTGTCCACACTCCCTACCTCGATCGACCCTCACCGTGCACGTGAGACTGTATACACGGTTGTTCCCCGACAAGCACGATGCAACGTGACAGGTGTGTGCGGAGACCTGGTCGAAGCTCAGCTCTGCTTCTCAGGCTGAGATCAGGGCTCAATCCGTGACCGTGACTGTGGCACCGCAAGAAAATACCATGGAGCAGCTCCCGTCACAAGATCACCTTGTTATCAGTTCAGACATGCTCCGACATGCAGAGACTGAAAGCAGAGACTCTTGTTGATCCGTGATGTTTGTTTTCAGTAAATAAGAAACTCTAATCTAATCTCTGATCCATCTGACAGAGGTTGGACTCCGTAATCTGCCGTCTTTGTTTTGTTATTGTAAGGATATTTCAAGTGATTCACGAGCATGGCCTTAAGGATGCATCTAAGATAAGCCCACAGAAGAGTTTCTGTTATGTAGTATACATAAATTTTGGACTTAAGCATTAATTATTAACAAGGCCTGCCATAAATGAAGTTTTTTTGTATGAATCCGTCTTTCTAGTGCAGTTCAACTTCAGGGCATGTGCCTTTCTCATGTCAAAACAAAAGTGTTTTTTACAAAACAGTTTGAGCTGAAACTGCAGGACTAAGTTTTGTTTTGTTGATTAACAAGAATCATTGGCACAGTTGCTTAGTCATGGTTTTTCTGATTTTGCCGAGACTAACTTGTAAGCTATTACTTATACGTATAAAGAGAGAAAACGTCCACCACAGTTATTCATCCATCCACCCATTATCCATACCGCTTGTCCCCATGGGAGTCGCGGGTGTGCTGGAGCCTATCCCAGCAGTCATGGGGCAGCAGGCGAGGAACCGTGAACTGGTTGCCAGCCAATCCTAGGGCACACAGAGACGAACAACCATCCGCATTCGCACTCACATCTACGAGCAATGTGGAGTGCTCAATTGTTTTTGGGATGTGGGAGGAAACCGAAGTACCCGGAGAAAACCCACGCAGGCACGGGGAGAACATGCAAACTCCACACAGGCGGATGTGCTCACCAGTGCATCACAGTGCCGCCTTCCACAGTGTTTTCCACAGCATCCTGGATAGACACATGTAGCACATACTTTTTGTGGTCCTATGGTTATCATCCTCTTTGGCATCACTGGTACCTTTATGTGGTGATATCACCCAAACTGGTAATGAAGAGGTAAACCACGCTTTCTCTTGAGAGCTTCAGAAGATGTTTATGGACCTTTACAATATAGTTAAAGAATGATAATTTGTCCCAACTTTGTATTCGGGTTGTTTTGCCCAAAACAATCCAGTAAATCAGGTCAAAGTGACCCAACCTCCTGGGTCGGTCCAATTTTTAACCCAAATTGGTTTGGTTTTAACCCATAATTTTTAAGGGTGTACAGTCTAGCCAAGAATCAAAACAACTGTGCTGTTATCTTAATTGCTTTCTAGAGGGAATATTCGCTGTCACTTTTCCAATTAAAGCATCGCCAGAAGTTAAACAATAATTATTTTTACAATAGTGCCTGCAGCTTGTCCTGTTGTGTCAGATAGTGGATTTCCACCTCTCTACATTGGTGGCCGCATGTATTTATAAATATTTATAAATGCAGTAGCATCAGCCTGGTGAAACAAAGAGTCCCCACTCAATAGACCGTTGGACAGAGCTTATCCTGCCAGATGGATATACATTTCTAATTGATCATATTTTGTCATCCTCTAATTCCCTTTTGTTTTGAAGTTACAGGGGGATTATATTAGCTAATTATTTTCATTTTGGAACATCATTCCCGAGAGTGTATTTGCTTGAAATTCTTGGAGTACATGGGTTCTACACTTACAAGTTTGACAGTGCAAGTATGGTGTTGACTTCCACTTTTGCAGCTTTAACAGATTCTGGATAGAGTATACAAGATTTTGGAGCGTTGAGGCACAGCTGTGAGGTCATTTATGAGGGCCTGGAACATATTCTATCCCTCCCGTAGTTCATCCCAGAAGTGTTTGATGGAGTTGCAGTCAGGATGCTCCAGTTCCTTCACAACGTTCATCAAATATTTCACTACAAAATAGAAAATTACAGTCTGTTAATTGTTTGCACAAATTTGAATGCAATGGGGCCTGCTAAGACTAGCAATGAGGAATTTGTGTGACAGGTGTCACATGCACAGGTGGCCAACCTGTTTATGTCATATAATGGGATTGTTTCTCTTACCGGTTGAGTCTCTGCTCATTGACAGTGTGAATCTGAGCATAAAACGGTTGTATGGTATGTGTAACTAGTATGTGTCCTAGTCCTATATTAACTGGCAACCAGTCCAGGGTTGAGTCTACCTTTTGCCAGAAAACCGCAGCAGATGATTCTGAACATCAAAGTGTCAGTGTTTAAAAAATAGCTTCCTATCGTTTTAAGCAATATTGACTGGTGAATGATTAAGTAACAATCCCTCGCCCTGGTCCTACCGCTGCAACCTCTTATTGTTTTTTAGTCGCACCAGTGAGAAATCATGGCGCACGTGTGACCAAATTGGTTGCACCCTAGAGCCTTGTTCTATACTGGAAGTGATGTGACTGCTACTCCTGAGAGTTTGTAAGAGCCGCCACTATGGAGACAGAACAACTTGAGTTAAGCCGAGAAAGATCCAATGATTTATCAAGTAGTGATGATACATAAGCACACTGAAGCATGAATGAGTTCAGCAGGCAGTGTGCGTGTGGATCAGTGAGCAACAGTAGGAGGGGTAATCGCACCAACGGACAATATGATCAAAGTGCCGTAGTGTGAGCGCTCCCTAAAATTTCCATCCACACCACCTATTGATTAATATATATCGTAGAGAGTATGTCTCAATGCCAAAGTCCATCTGGTGTATTCCCTAAGCTGACGGACACATGGTAACCTAAATAAGTTGAATTCTCAGCAAAATATAGTCTCACCCAAGAGAAGGTAGTACAAGTCTGTTGCCCTTTCGTGCTGATGGCATGAAAAGAGGACAGTGAGAGGTGAATGAAAAGCTCTTCAGATGGAGTCCTCCCCTTCTCCCTCCTGTCTTTTTCTATTCCTCTGCCTGTCTCCTTGGCGCTCCCTCCCTTTCTCTGCATGTGCCACGCTGCTCTGTCATCCTCGGCGATGCGTCTGAAGGAGACCATCTGTTGATCCATTTGTCTCCTGCTTTGCTGCCCGCACCACTTCCTCCTCACCGTATCCATGATGAGGCTCGTCCTTTCCGATGCCACTCAGTCGCAGCCGTCAGGCGTGCGAGGGCATGGCAGCTGCGATTCTGAAGGCAGGGCAGGCTGTCTATCATGGTGGAGGAAAGGTAGAAAGTTATTAGGACAAACACTCAGACCAAAGCGTAAACAGCTAATGAGTGCAGAGCAGATGCTTTCTAATCTGTGTTTATCCAGCGTGATCATGGCTCTGTCTGACCTGGGTCACGAACACAGATTTGTATTTTTTTTCTGAGCAAGCGATGCCTTCAAAGCACTTTTCTTTCATCCCACAGGGCTTAAAAACAGTCGTCATTACATAGAGGCATTGACCATGAAATAGAAACAAAGCTGAGAAACGCTGAAGGGTATGCAATCCACCACCACCACATTCACTGCCTATGATGTGTTTAGCAGTCCTTGGAGGGAGGGGTGCTTCTTTGTGTCCACACATCTCATAGTTGTCGCCTCGCATGCATGTTCTCTGGCTTGATGGACATTGAGACCACCGTCGGGACTTTGGGGCGTGCCTGCCTTTGAACTTCTCCCTTAGCTCTCAATTATCCATCATTCAGCAGGGCTTGGGCCCGTGAGAGCCGCTGAGACAGGGTGGTGAAATAATTCCATATGAGGTCTGATGGGCCCAAGAGAGAGTCACTGTCCAAATCAAACATTGTTGAGCATGTGACGCTCTGGGAATGTCCGTGGATAGAACCTGCTGGGAATGTTATCGAGTGAGGGATTCACAAAATGAACTGAAAATGAAGATAAAGGATGCCCTTGTTATGGCTTGAACATATGACCATTGCTCCCTTTTTTCCCAGTGATCCATAAGGTTATCATCTGGACTGATCGATACATCAGATGATGGGTGTTCACCCAGGGTGACATGACATTTATTTCCCATAAGATGCTAGATGGCATGGGGTCCTCACACATTCCTATTTTACCAACAACCTTGTCATCGAATAAGTCATGATTTCATCGCAGCTGTCAACTGGCGTGACGGTTAGCAGATACGTAACCTTTCACGTTGATGATACATGCTTATACACAATACACAAGACGCACGAGAGTATAACGACACAGGGGTGTCTAATTTTTGTCGCGGGCCACATTGCAATGATAGTCTCCTTTGGAGGGCCATTATGATGGTGAACCCAAATAAATGTCTTATCGCCTCATGCTAAATCCATCGCATCCAGCCATCCATTCTCTGAACCGCTTATCCTATAAAGTGATGAATAGGCCAGTTTTAAAATCAGAGCTTAGTTAAATGGCATTTCTATTTATTTCAATGGGTAAAGAGGATGTACAATTTTTAAGTCACCTCTGTACTTTAAGTTGAAATGAGATGAGATGTGAGACTTTGAATACAATACTACACAAATGAGAACTAAGGTATGCTAATATTAGCATATGTAGTTGACGGAGTTGCTGAAATTTAGCAATGGTGGAGGTTAAAGTCAAAGTAGGAGGAGTGACTCCACATTGTACCTAATGTTGGCCCAATGTTGGTCCTCAGACCATATTTTTTGCAAGTCCCAAACATCCTACTTTATTCAAAAGCCTATTTGAGAACTCAGTATAAAAGTTTAACATTGTCTCTCCAGTGTATGCGTTTCAGATCTCTTTATCTGAATGTGTTTCAGGCTTCCTCAGTACCGGGGACCAGGCTGCTAAAGGGAACTACGGACTGCTGGATCAGATCCAGGCTTTAAGGTGGATCAGTGAGAACATCGGCTTCTTTGGAGGAGACTCCAACCGCATCACCGTGTTTGGTTCTGGCATTGGAGCTTCCTGCGTCAGCCTGTTAACCCTTTCCCACCACTCTGAAGGTACATATGGTGCTGTCAAAATTGGGCTGGTGATAGTGGGTAGGGGGGTGCAGCTGTTACCTGCTGATGGGCTGCTTGGTATTAGAATCTGGCAAAGCCAGAGTGGCAGTCATTGAGTAATGGAAATTACAGCATGACAAATGCCGTATGGAGCAGGTGTTTGCATTTCAATTATTCTGTTGTTCAATACCACGGGGAAATTCCACATGTGGGTCTTGTGATGCTTTGCTGCTTTTGCTTGTAAACCCCCCCCTCCCCGCCTCCTTTTGGATGTCAGAAATGTACCTGCGGGTATAATTTTTTTTGTATGTGAACAAGATTAACAACATGATGCACTTTGGAAGAGCCATTCAGTCCTTCTAAATGACTAACACATATGTACAGACACACACACGCACCACTCGTCTCTTTGTAGGGAATGTTCATCCTCAGGCTTCCTTAATGCTGTCTCATAATAATATACTACTCTCGTTGGCTATGTCTTTTATAGTAAGTGCAGCATGTGTGCTTAACCTGTGCTTGCAGTAAGCATGCCTCATAGACATACTTCCCTGATGCATCATTGAATTAAGAAGTAAATTGTGGCTCGGACTTACTTTAACGAGCCACCGCTGTGGGATCCATCCGTGAATGTCAAATTCCTGCTACACCCTGCAGAGCGACGCAGTAACTGCATCATTCTTAACCTTGAATTATTACCTTCACTCACATATTTACTCATCCTGTTGACGCAGTTGTATTGCATCCATTCTGTTGTAAAGCGATGTTTATTTGCTGGTTAATATTCTAAATGAGAAATCTTCACATTTTACATCCATACACACATTTACTCTGCTTGTAAAGCCACTAACTAGGTACTTTGGACACGCATGGTTGGCAGAATAAGATGCTTAAACTGTACGTGGCAGATAGTAGATTGCATTAAATAATTTTTTTCATTTTGCTAGGGTTGAATCTTTTTTTTTTTTTATAGTTTTTGAAATGCGTGTAAAAACTGTCCTTTCATTTCCCCCAAAATGCTAAGAGTTGGTCATGTGTTTGCTACACTCCAATTTGCATTGAAATATTATTAATTGCTTCAATTTCATGAGATGGGCGAGGACTGCTTTTGGATTAGATTTTTACCAATCAAGCTGCTTTTATTCCTACTCTATAATGCTACGCTTCATGTAGCCTGTTATTATACTGCCAGTGAAACCATCTCCTGCCTCCCAGTAAATGGGATATTACCGAGTTTGTTTTCCACCCTGAATGGTGCTGTACTTGCAGTAAGCATGCCACTGATGGGAAAAAAGCGCCAGTAAAAACTCAAAAGATACCTGGTAGTTAGAAATAGAAAGCCGGGACTTGCTGCGATTTATCGAGTGGAAGTCAGTTTGAACACAGCATTGATCCCTGTAATTACACCAAATTTATTCGTGGATTAATTAAAATAAAACCTGTGTTTCCTCCAAGTTTTAGTCATATTTTTAATCCCATCATATTGTCTTGCTGTAGTCGTAATTGACAGGATGTTCTTGTTTCCAAGACAACCCTGTAAACAAGAATAGAAAGCATCTGGAGAGCAGCGGCGGAGCTGAAGTGAAAATCCATAATCAAATGAATTATACAATTGCATGAGCACACCTGCTTTTAGGTAGGCCCCCTGTAATGGATTTGTGTAACGATTTCTTATACATGTTTGCAGTCTGCTGCTCGTTAGAAAGAAATATTGTGTTGAGTTCCGAACGGAAATGGAAATTAGAGCAGGAGACGCAATGGGAAAGAATGCTTTCCTCTCTGAAACTTTTTTTGGGTGGGCAAATAATAGAGAGAGAAATAACTCGTGGAGAGTCAACTGTCACTAGCATAAAAGTGGACCGACCGGTGATGTGTTCAAATGAGACATATTATGGAAAAATTACATATTAAAGGGGTACTCACCCCGAAAGCAACTTTTTTTGGGGGGGCTGATAAACTGTAGAAACGGGTATCTAGTAATGCTGTCTTAATGTCTTGGTCATTATTTTAACTTAATAGTGTATGTTTGTTGGAACTTGAAGTCGTGGCAAAAGTCGTCTGTGTGACGCCATCTTTTGGTTAAACTCTGCACTGCATGAAAAGTTGTCTTTCTGTCCTCCGATTTGAATAGCAGGAAATTCTGACGTCACTTCCGGAACCTTAATATAGTTGCTCTGCCTCCGTAACAAGTTGAAGTTGCAATATTAGCATTTGCGAACGTCATTGAATTGGTTTTCAGGTTAGTGATTTATTAGCATTGCATTTGGTTTGTTTATTTAGGAGTCGTAGAATAGAATTATTTCGGTCATACTTTAGCCAGACTGTGCCCAAGCCTCTCTCTCAATCACAAGCCCAGTAGTCCTGCAGGCAACGCCCCATTCGAGCGCCGTTTTCAAATATTAATGAATGGTGGAGCAGGAGTCTGGTAGGGTGGGTGAGATCTCTTATAATGTTATATCAAGAATCGATTGATTGATTAACGGATCTTCTGAACGGTAGCGTTTCTGGTGCAATGTTATATGGCATAAAGGTTTCCGCTGGCTATTTAACTGAAATTGACACTGTCGTCAAAGTTTCATCACCAGGAGCGTAATTAGCTATGTTTGATGGTTCGAGGCTAGTACTAAGCTATCAAAAGTTTTAGCTCCTCCAAAAAACACTGCGTAAGATGTAAGATGCTATTAGGTCATTTATACTGTTGTCACATGTTTTTTATTTTTTCGTCTTTGTCATCCTGACACAGTTCTTTGGTGACATCACAAAAACAGACTGAAAATCAAACACGCTTGTGAAGTGATTAATTCAGAATCTCACTGATCTGAAATATGACGAGATTGTTCTGAGGCCTCGGGTAATCTCACTTTGGAGGCGTATTTCTCCCTAAAATATTCACCCACTTCCAAATTGTCATCGACTCGAGGTATAGGTGCCACTGTGGAAGCAGTTTTGCCAAAGTGAAGTGGTCTCTAATAGAATATGATCCAATCTGACAGCACGGGATACTCCTTCATAGCCAGTATGCACTCATGCACCTTCTCTTTCTTCCCTGTGTGGCTCAGATGCAGGATAATGAGGCCCAGGTTAGGTAGAGGTAAATCAGGGTTGACACATTGTGTTGAATCTCCCTAGTGTGTGCGCATGTGCGCGAGTGTGTTGTGTGTCTGTTTGCATGCTTCTAATGACAGTAATCCCACTGGCACTGTATGCGGCCTGTCATGGCTGCCTGCAGATTGTGCTTTCTATGTAACACAAAGTCTTTTGGTGCCAGTATGACAACTTAGTTGAGATGCTCCATGCCCCTCCTGAAGCCTATTTAATAAGCTGGATCCTCTTATATCATCCTAGCCCTCCGGCCTCTCTTTGATTGCCTGCTCCTCTGGCCTGGCCTTGGTGGCGTCTCCATGTGGGTGTGCCAATGGCTCCAGTCAGAGGGTACATCCATCACAAGCCTCCCCCACCTCCCCTTTTGGCCCGCGTGAAGGCTGGCCTGGTCATCCTCTCGTGAGGGCTGCATTTTTTTTTTTTTTTTTACACCCGGGTTCCTGCCCTGCCGCTCCCATCTAATCCCCTCTTCACTGCACCCATCTGTCTCCCTGCCTTCACAGCCAGTAAAAGCATGCTGGGGACACACGCCTTCTCGCTATGTGTCTCTAGCGCCTTCTATTCCCGCAATAGTCAGCGGGATGTACAGTGTTTCGCCAATAATAAGATAGCCTACCTGTTAATTGTGCGCCAAACAATCAAGCTTTAAGTCTGAGACCCAGAAAGCAGAAATGGTCATTAAAAGCTCAACCTCCTTTGGCAGGAGAGCGGTTTTGACCATCTTATTAAATGTAGATCAACAGTTGTGTTCCCTACGTGACGTCCCTTTATTTTTCTTCTTCAGCTTCAAAACAAAATGGCAGCTGAAGAAGTTCAGATGCAAGGACGTTAGCCAGTCTTGAGGATTATCTATCTGGCATCGCACTGGCACTAATTGAACATGCAAATGTGCCTTTTTCCTCCAGCTCCTAATTATAATTGGGATGCATGTTTTTTTCTGCTAATGAGCAGATCACCAAAAGCATGAGACATTTTACTTTTTACGTTTTACTTTAGTTATGAGGAGAATAGATTTAAAATATATCAGATTCCTGTAAAATAGAGGTATGTGTAAGTGTAACCCTTTGATTAATTTAAAAAATGTATAATAAATATCAAAAACTCTAAAAATCCTAAAAAAAAAAAATACAGATAAACATTCAGAACAAAATAAAAAGAAATTAAAAAGAAGGGAAATTGCCTTGTGTAATAAATGTACCTACTACGTAGCTGTCACCACAAATGTCCACTGTGGGGTTAGGTTAAAGTGAAACAAGGTCAAAACTGTTACCAATAAAAACTTTGTAGATCCATGGAAAATTAAACAGTCAATTGCCTTCCAGAGCTTAGTTTGTCTCCTCGCCATGATTACTTCTAGGTCTGGCCGTTCAGACTGCAGTCGCATTGCAAAAAAAATCGATATGCATCCGATCTAGAACCACATATGAAAGCGACCCTGATTGGATTTTTAACAATTTGGGGTTATAGTAACAAAGGTTAAGACCTGTGCACATGTAGACCTAGCCTCGGTTTCTTCACAAGGGAGCTTCTCCCTCGCATTCACACAATGATGATGTTTGCTGAGAGACATCAAGCTCTATCCATCATAGAAAGGCTAGATAACTCTTTGATTGATACTGTATTGATACTCTGCACGTGTCCACACAGGCTGGAGGGACTGGGTTGCAGAAAAACTGAAGGTCGTTGTTTGCCCCCCTCTCTCTTCCTGTAAGCAATCAGGATAAAAGCTCTGCTTGTGAGGAAGTGCTCCAGTTTTAATGGAACATCTTAGAAATTAAAGACAGCTAGTGTGGAGGATCCTTCATGCCAATGTCAGCTTTCATTTTTATTAAGACTTCTGGGTTATTGGGCGCCATAAATGCTCCGGCTTTATTACACTCGTGCAACACGTGCTGTGTCTTTTGAAATGCAAGACAGCACTTAGCAAACTGTAAGAATCCCTTGAACCAAGCTAAGAGATGAAAAAGCTTTGTTGTCAGGAAAGTGTGAAATTTTTTCTAATGTGTGTGAACAATAGCGTCGACGCTTTTATTTTATTTTTTTTTAAAAACAGGAGGAGACACACTGAAATTTATAAAACATGAGCTGCTATTACTTTAATGGCTTCTTTATAGTATCTAGAGTCCGTCTGATTAATGCACATTGCAAATGACGTGACTTAATGTGCAAGTGATGTATGACTATATAGTTTGGCTGCACTGATTAGCTTGGAAACATGCAGGCTTCAGAAAGGGTGACTTAAGTGTGATGAAATGACTGACACACGTTCATGCCTCTTGTACTAAGAATGCATAATTTACTCTGCAATCATTACTGGTACACTGGAAATGTGGTTTTGTCAAATGAAGTCACCTTTGGAACCGTTTACCGTGCGATGGCTGCTCTTCATGGGATAAAATTGACACATTTTCAATAACTATTCTAAATCTTATTTTATTGAAATTACTCTTGCTCCAGTCCAACTTTTATTAACTTTTATTATCTGGCCTTGGTCGTTTGAGAGTAATTACGCTCCTTATACTAACAAATACTGAAAACATATTTTACTCAATTCTATAACAAGTCCTGTGGCCTAATCTTCCAAATACAAGCATTTTCTCCCATCTTAATCAGAACAGTTGTCTTATTAATCCAAACGTGTTATCGCTGCCACTTTTGGAAGCAATGAGCATTTGTGTAATAAAAACTGTCAAGCTGACAGCCTTTAGTAATTTAATCACTGTAGAAGGTTGGGTTTTTTTTTTTTACATCGTGGCTAATTGTTACTTCTTTACTAATGTAACAATGCAACCACCGTGTAAGTTTCTTCTACTGCTTTGCATCCGCAGCATGGGCTTCCCAGTATTATGTTGCTATTTATTACCCTTGTTACTACTAATGTCTCTGCTTACAATGCTTGAAATTCTACTCTGAGAGGACAATATTTCAAGGTGTAATAGAACTGTAATGAATACTAGCGGCATGAGTTCACTGAGAGCATGAAGAAACGTCCCTTTCAGGCTTTACGTGTGATTTAACGGCACACATCCGTGTCGGAGACTACTGCATTCTTCATGGCATGTATTTAAATCACAGACATGTACATGGCAGGAATAAGACCCACAACAATGTTATTGCACCTCAAATCAATCTTTGTCTGTAAATCACGCTGATGCCTTAGCTGGATTTAAAGTCCGCATTCATTGCCACGAGCACCCAGTCGCTGTTCGATGTATGAACGCAATCGCTTCCGTGATGCCTGTCAAGCTCAGGTGGGAAGTCATTAGAAAATGGTTGATTTAATCAGTGTCATGGTCAAATTCATCATTGAAACTTTATTGAGAGTACAGATTTTAGGCAGCATTTAATATTATTAAGGACCTGGATTGTCAAAATAAATTGCCGTGAAGTTATTGAAAAAAAGTGGGCCTTTATTCATGGCTGTATCACGAAATACCAATCTAAGGTCAATATGAATGCTGCCCCAAATTACCCAAGTGGCGAAAGAGGCCAGTAAGATATATTGATGAGGGATGTGGAAATGTTGTGCTATAGCTCTGCCTTAACTTTACTATTACAGCTCCCCATGACCTTTGAAAATTGCACGAGTGAATTTGCTCTTTGAAGTGAGAACCCCTAGGAACTTTCCCTTGTGGACTGAACACCTCCATAATGTCCTGACTCACCGCTCATATCTCAAGGTGGTCATCCATCCACATGTGGAGCTGGCTGCATATATTGCAGGTAACATTCTTGGAGCAGCCAGACATTGACGGCAGACATTTAAGAGCAAATAAAGGCAGCTTTGCTCCAGCTTGGAAGGGGAAAGATAGCCAGCGCATACAGACACATGCCTGTGGCAGCTATTGTTGTGCAAATTCAATGGGGTGGAGGGAAAACCGAACAATTGTCAAAAAATGAATAGAAACCATTTCTGAGCTGTCAAAAGGGCTCGGCACCTCGAAAGTGTAAAGTTATCTGAGTGTTTGGTGCTTTTTGATTTGCCTGTTTGCTGAAAGGGTGTCTGCGTATCAGGGTGTGAAAAACAGGTATGAAAGATGAGAGAACGGGGGCTTGCCTTGTCATGTGCGCTATCATTCTACTTGAATTGACAAGTGTGATGATTAAACGGAGGGGGGCCATCTCATGTAGCAGGTATTATTGTGTTTATTTGTTTTGACTACGTCTGCTTGAAGTCTGCCAATATCGTGGCCGCCATTTTGTAAAGAAGCTGACCGCATCATGAGTTAGCCTTGCTGCATTTATGGTCAAATTTGCAATGAAAGGGACTTCTCTTTCAGGAGAAGCATTATTGTCTGCCTAAAAAGATATTATTCACTATGCAAATGCAGTCTACTAATTTCACACAAATATATTCTCCCCTACGAACATTTCCGAGTGTTTAATTATCTTAACATGCATGTTTTTAGACAGCGGCATGAAGCAGGATTACCCGGAGGGAGTCCACACATGGATAACATGCAAGCGCAACCCAGAAAGACCAGAGCAGATTCATTAAGAGTCATGCATTATTCAATGAGAAATTGGCAAAAATGTCAGAAAAATATCGCAAGGTTAACAAAAGTGAGAAACATGAATGGAACCCCACATTCATCTTAATCGGCATGAAAATGTCACCGATTCTTTCTTGGTCCATAGTTTCCTACAAATTAGTTCTGTACTATTTTTCCCATGTAACCCTACCAATTGACAACCACATACATAACAATGTGGACCTGCAGAATTAATGATATGTAGTAACAAGATGGCTCCGCTTTGGCTGTCCATCAGAGGGAGGCAGCTTTAGCGAACGCCAGCCAGCGGAGGAATGAAAAACTGACAAAGTGCCCAAAAACAGTGTGAGCAGTTTATTCTGCTGGTCCAGCCATCAGTCTGTCTCCACTTGCCGCAGGTGCTTGAACCTATAAAACATGGAGTTATAGGTGCTAAAGAGTCAAAAACTAACTCAGAGAAAGTAGCGAGGGGGTAATTGAGTGCTTTAGTAAATCCTTGCTTTCAAACGGATAGCTCAGGGCAATGTATATCCAGTGGAACTGTCAAAGATGCGGGTTTGCATGAAACAAATTTGAATCTAATCAAAGATCGTTACACATACTTGACAATGATTGAATTCCAATTTCCTCCGTTTAAAAAAACGAAGAAAATTCTCATTGCTATTAATGGATTCTAAATATGACATTACAGAGTCAAATGGTCATAATTCGATTCAGTAAAATGAATGGTGGGTGTTTCAAAGTGCTGCTATTACAAAACCTTTATTGATTGTACAGTTATTGGACCTTTACAAACAGAACCAATATTAATCATACACTTATTGGACCTTTTTAAACCAAACCATAAATCTGTGATTCATCAATACGTATGTTCAGAGTGGAATTTGTACGATTTTGTGAAAAAAAATTGGAACCTCCTCAGACCATCTGTATGCCCAAACATACATTTTATTCACGATGGACAAGAGGCTGAAACTCATTTATAAACTCAATAATATTAATTAACAATAGCTGTTTGCTAATAGGTTGACTAACGTCCTAAATCCTTGTGAAGGATACTTTCACCCTTGATTCTTTCAAGTGCATCAAGTACATTTTACACTATACTGACACTTGGTAGTGTGCATTTTCGAGACACATTTTCCCAAGTTTTATTTCCATGCCAAATTCTGAATGATAGAACCTTTGGGAGGTTAGACTTTTGAAGTGGCACTGTACCGCTACCAACGGGCTTTGGCAGCTCGCGCAACATGTGGCCCACACAGGCTGCCTCAGCAATATTCTCCAAGACAATACGAGAAGAGCCATCTGGTGATGTAGCACTGAGATTGCTTTTGGAATTTTAATCGCGCCTGATGAACGAGGGGACGACAGACAATGTCGTCTCTTGATGAGTCGCAGTTCCCCAGCGAAGGCTTTGGCTAAGTCATCAGCTCAGGTGGATGCTATCCACGAATCCTCTTTGATGAATTATTGTCAAGAGCGTATTCGTGCACATCCTAATGGACAGTGACAGTCGTGGAGAAGGTGGCTGAGGCTCCAGGCTGTGCCCCAGCATACTTTGATCCTGTTAGGATTCTGATCAATTAAAGCAATAGCATCATCATATTACAGAGCACAGGGTCTCGTCTGTTTCCTGTCTTGCCCGCTCTAATGTCTTGACGGAGATGTCTGGCTGTCTTTCCGTCTCACAATTTCCCCTAATCTCAAAGGCATTTTCTTTACCTTCTCTGGCCGCTTCCGAAAGCATTTTCGTTCTCGTCACAGCATCTTGCCCTCCTTTTGCGGTTTTCTCTCACTCTCTCTCTGGCACCGGTGTAAAGCATCCATTATTGAGCCATGCATGGGTGTCTGTGTGAGTGAGTGGGAGAGAGCGACTTGGCACTGCTCGGTTCCCACCTGCAGAGGAAGCACCGACAGCTGAGCACCGGGGGCCCAGTTCAGCCCACCTCCCCCCTCGATTCCCTCTTCCTCCGCCCATCTCGGTGTCTCCACTGACCTCCTCCACCCCTCCTCCTCCTCCTCCCCCTCTTCTCACACCTTCCCTTGCTTTCCGTCTCACCCTCGCTTTGTTGCGCACAAATTTTTCACCACTTTCTCCTATCACCATTTTTTTTCCCTTGGCAGACACTTTTATGCTTGTCCATAGTCGCGCAACCCGTCTGCCATCTCTTAGCATGCAAGCTGCGGGAGTCCGTGTTGTTAAGCCGGTTCCGTGATTGTCCACCAGATGAACAAGCATGGCGTAATTAGCCAACCTTTGCCCGTTCGTGATGACCACGAGCCTTGTTTGCTTGTTGTTGCTGGCAGCTCACCTCTGCGGCGAGCCAGGTCACCTCTTCAGCGTCTGTGCATCTGTTTCTCTCAGCTGAAAGCATTCGGTGCCTTTGAATACAAATGGATACCGCGGCTACGCCTGAGAGTGGTCGCTTTTCTCATTATCAATTTCACAGGTTTGAAAGCACATGTGATTTATAAACAGCTTCTTCAGCGGGAAGGGAAAATGACCTCAAACTGTTTTTTCTTACTGTGTTGGCTAATTTTGAAATACATAGCGGGTGTTTCAGGACAAAGTTATTTGGTGCTTTATAAATGATTATGAGCATGGAGGAATACATTTACTTCCCCTTGGATGGTCTTTTCATCACGGTGTGATAAGAAGCCTATTATTTACAGTATATACTGCATAACCTATTATGCTGTAGGTATATTGCGGCGTGTTTCTCCGTGTGATTGAAAGAATGCAATCCGCATAGACCATCTGGTTGTGTGCTAGTGTGTGATCATGCCCTCACATCAGTAGCTTGTCTGCTGATATGATCCCTGTGCAGTGCAAATGCATTAGCCTTCCATGAGAAATTTGCATAGTCGGAGCACAAAGAATTCCCAAATGAGAGAAACTTGGGCAAACGTGCTGACAAGCAGGAAGCTCCACTATAAAGGGCCAACACAGTACAACCTGACAGAACAAGAGCATCCAAAGCATGCGCGGCTGTAAAAGGGTTTAAACTTAGAGAGGCAATAGAGGCCATTAATCCTGCTCAGGGCTCAACGGCACCCACTGTCCAGGCCCTGCGCCACTTTTGAAAAATAGTATTGCCACTTTAACATTCTGTGCTTTAAATAAATTCCCATTACGTGTGTTCACAAAAAAAATCAATATTCAATTATATAATGTATAAATTCATAAGTATCCATATAAATTTGCATGTAGATGTGTTGCCATTTCTCAGCCTCTTCCAAGGTAACATTATTGGACCTTTTTTGTATTCCAAAAAGATAAAAGGTAAAATCTTGAAAAGAAATGTGACTTCAATCATATTTTTTTCAGAGAAAACTATATAAGTAGATTGTTCTAATGTCATCCCTTATTCTGCTCACGGGTGCCAAGGCTTCTTTGACATGTTATCAGGGGATGCCTTTGATATGCTGTGACATATTAACAAGTCGTCGTCCTTAATTTATTTCTTAAATAGCGACTGCATCTCGTCGCATTCTGACAGCAAACAACTTGAATTGCTCTTGCTGCCATTTAACGCCTGCCCAACTTTTCAGTGGCTTTCACAAATAAACACAACCACTGATTTAAACCTTGAAAACCAACAAGAGCACAGCCAATTAGCTCGAGGCCTTTGCGAATGTGCATGAGGAAATGCTTAGAGAAGCTTTGCTGAGACAGCAGAGCGATGAAGTGAATCACAAACGGATTTTGTTCCCGTCTGTTCGATGACAAGGAGAGCGAATGAAAGACTAAAAACCAAGTTCCATCCATGAGCAGATTAAAGACAAACACAAGAAAGTGTTTTCTTAAAGTTGTTCATAAGGAGCTGTTTGGTATTCTCTACTGAAGCACTCGTAAGTAGCCTTGTGAAGAATTTGCCGAGTACTCCAAACTACTTTCACACCTAAGCGCATCCGTCTAATTGCTCAAAGTGAATAAGTGGAGGCTCCCAGAATCTCTCGCTACCCCTCTTGTAAAGCATCCTTCATATAGAGCGTTCTCCAGTCCTTGCCGCAAAAGTGACTGTTGAAAAAAGTTAGTCTTACTCCAAGGTGACCCACGTCAACGCCTTTGGCAGACTCATCGTTTTACTCAAACAAATAATGCTTTTAACGGGCTCAAGATAAAGCCGCATCATGTTTCTATGAGTAGGCATCGCTCTTAAAATCTTCCTGCGTGCTTAAGTGAAGGATGTCTGGAGAACCTGCCTCCTCTGCAGTATTTCTCACATGTGAACCAACCGATGCGGCGTGCCATTAATCTTGATTATGCCATTAATCTTGATCAATGAACACTCCTCTTGTACAACATCTTGGAGCATAAAGACTTAGATGTTTTTTCTCCTCAATTTTGAGATTGCTATTTAACATGCGATTATTTTTTTCAAGATCTTTTTCCCATGTGTTTTTAAAGAAAGACAAACAACAAACTAATCTGATCAACAATATCAGATTTATTATGCTAGATGATTTATTCATGATTATTATTAATGATCCATGAATTAATTTAAAACCCAGTTTATTAACTTCAATTAAAGTTGTTAACATACTCCACACGTTGACTTGGAGTCATTTAATTGTTCACTGCAGTGGCATAAACATAAATCAGTGAGCCACAAGTCATATTACGTGCAACAATAATGAAATTTTCATGAAACAATATGCAAACATGCAGACTGCACATAAGTGCTTAACATATCTAGACACAATGTAAATAAATCATCAGCTCTTTTTTTACGATTTGAATATGATTACAATGAAAACTGCAAGCTATCATCGAAATTATGATGATTGTACATTCAGAAGGGCATTGTGCATTCTACTGTCATCGAATGTTTATTTTCTGAGAGCAGAACTCGTAAAAATGTCTTCTCTCGCCCTTTATGCTATTCTTACAGCTCCCCTTAGAGCAACTATCTAATTGGTGTCTTTGTGGTCGTATTGGCGACGCTTTCCTCCACACGGACCTTTCGCGAGGCCTGTGAGTAACTGCCATTCCCGTCCTGGGTGTCTGCGGCTGCTCTCCGCCATGTCCCGGGACGCCGTCTCGCTCACTGAAGGCTTCATTAAGCAGGAATGGGAGGTGGTATCAGAGAGAGAGAGAACAGCTGTTTAGCTAAGCGCGTGCATTGTTAGCCAGCCTCCTCCGTATGGCTAACTGCCGAGTTCAGTCCCCTAGCTTCTAATAGAATGCTCATTAGGAAAGAGGAGGGCGACTCGATGGGAAACAGCGCTGCTGTGCAGCCTCGGCCATTTGTCGTCTCCCTCCGGTCTCTATTAAACAGCTGCATGGAGCAAACATCCCTCAGTGGCTCCGCCGCATATACTAGCATGTTTTGAACCCTGACCCAGGCACCCCGCGACGAACAGCGGCTGCGCGGTGAGCCGAGTTCTCCTTGGAGACGGCGAGTGTGATACCAAAAACATGCTTCACACCCTTGCAGGTACAGAAGGATGCAAGATTTTAAACAAACAGAACCCCCAGAAGACAGACAGGCGATACCTTGTGTTTCAGGGTCTTCGAGACACGATCTGTGTGCGCTTGCGTGTGTGTGTGTTCAGACAATGTCCCTCCAGCACTGCGGCGTTAAAGTCTCCAAACACTGTAGACGGTGCTGCATTAATTTGTCAGGAAGCCAAAAGCACAAGTGTGTTTCCCCGTGTCACAACTCATGAAGATGGTAAGGACGATGGAAAGCTGTGACACCGCGAGACGCCACTGTGAATATTTAAATTGTGCTCATGGGAACAGAGACATATCAGAGCCAAAAATAGGCTTTCTGTCACAGCAGAAACACACCCCGGGCTTGATTTCACCGACACTGACTGGGAGTAGAGATTTGCCAGAATGCAAAGTGCAGGTACATAAATACAAGGGAGACACAGCTAGCTCATCAGTGTGAGGCTGAAACGCATTGTCTCTTGGTTTTTGAGAAACAACGCAGCTATGGGAAATTTCCTCGCAAGCTCTGCCATGGTAACATATTGTGAAACAGATTAGAAAGAAAGGCACTCTTTATCTATCTCTATGTACCACCATAATGACGCTCTCAAAGATCTTGAGTGTGGATTGAGGGCCTGGTTTCAGATCAATGAATGATTTTTGATGATAATTTTATGTGCATGTTTTTTGCATCAATTACACGAAGAACCTGAATTTGTCATTTCACCATTATAACGTACCTGTACTGTCTTTTCTTAAAAAAAAAAAGGCTTTTAATCCCTGAAAAATAACTACTTTAAAAATGGATACTAGTGCAAAGTAGATATGAATGTGTAATCAAGTAGAATGCTATCCAGTGGAGAAACACCATAGAGGCTGAAACGTAGCTTTCGTTTAAGGAGGTAATCATAATTTGAGAACACACAGCATGGAGTTTAATTGCCTTTACTGAACAGCCGTTGGATAAAAATATAAAGTTAAGTTATTACGCTGTAATAAACACCTCCATGTTCAAGCACACTTGTCACCTAAAATTTCCTTTGTTTGACTTGTGTTAGTGTTCAATATCGACACTGAAAAATAAACCAAGATATTCATAGAATCATGGTAATAAGTGATGAATAAAGGACAGACCACTAGAGAAACCCAATGACAATTAAGCCTTATTTTCCCTCGTAAATGAAACTATTTATGTCTTTTCCTAGGCCTTGGTATCAGTCTTATCAAATCAATCACTAAAACAGCATTTTATCTGCTGGAAAACATACTGAGTAAAGGGTTGCATGCTCCAATCAGACCAGGAGAAGCTTATCTATGCGTTTATCTCCAGTAGACGCAATTATTATAATGGTCCTCCTGGATGCACATTTTTCCAAAGCTGCAAGGAAGAAACTTTCTTCTAATGATATCACTATTATGTAAACATCGATATTAGTTGGATGCCCTCATGACCATATCGGGGTTACAACACTGACTACACCTGCACGATTTAATGAGGTCCAATAAGATTGCCGTATGAAATTCTGCCTTCCCAAAGCTAACAATGCTCAGTTTTGACTGACATTGTCCAAGAGGTATTCATTTTAACAATGTGGCTGTTATTGTTGTAGTTTATGGTGGTATAAAACTGTAGTGCCTTATACAGACCACTATTTCTATTGCAAGCGCATCACCATATTAAAACGCTCTGTGCTCTATATTGACTAGTTGTGTTCACCTTGATTTCCTAATTTTGAAATAGATACAGATGTATTTCAACTTCCCTTGTTTGATTTTTCCATTTACAACCAGCTCAACCGGTGGAGATAAATAATGTGTTTTGCATTTTATTTGACTTTTGGGTTCCTTTATGGCAACGTTTGTGCATGAAAGCTATTTTTCATTTGATTGTTTTACAGAATTTAACGTAATTGTGGAAAAATTTGTTTCATTCTAGACCCAACACTTGAAAATGTTAGTCTTATATTTTCCACCATTAAAATTAAAGATTAAAGATTAAAGTCCCAATGATCGTCACACACACACCTGGGTGTGGTGAAATTTGTCCTCTGCATTTAACCCATCCCCGTGTGATTTTAATCCATCCCCTGGGGGAGAGGGGAGCAGTGAGCAGCAGCGGTGCCGCGCTCGGGAATCAGTTGGTGATCTAACCCCCCAATTCCAACCCTTAATGCTGAGTGCCAAGCAGGGATGCAATGGGTCCCATTTTTATAGTCTTTGGTATGACCCGGCCGGGGTTTGAACCCACAACCTTCCAGTCTCAGGGCGGACACTCTACCACTAGGCCACTGAGCTACTTAGTTTATAAATAATGGTAGCAATAAAACACAACCCGGTTTGCTTAAAACCAGTCCATGCTGCAGGTTGAGTTTCACTGCTTTATTGTTTGTCCATTTGATAGCTTGAACATTCAGAAAATGGAGCAACCACGCACATAAGACACACAAACCCAGAGACGAGGATACGATACAGCTCTGGCCCCGCATGTCCAGCTCCTATGGGATTATCTGCAGTTAAAGGTTGGCCTGTGGAAATACAACTCCCTTCCCCCCTGCTCAATTCACCTCACCCCGACTTGTGCACAGACAAACAAATACACACGTCCACATGCAGATTGCATGTCAACATGTAAGTCCACATATCGTCCCACTTCGGGGGATTTCATGTGGCTACAGCTGCTCTCATGGCAACAAGAGGCAAGAAAACACAATAGAGAGAGAATATTTTTGAAGATATAGACAGATTGCTGTGAATTACATTTTTCTAAGAAAGTAAAAAAACAAAATAAAGGAAACTATACACTCTCTCACACAACTATATTTTCTTATTATTCCTGCCTGCTGTGAATGACATTTTACTAAGAAAGTAACAAACAAAAGAAAGGGAACTATACACTCTCTCACACAACTATATTTTCTTTTTGTTCTGCTGCCTGGAGCCTGGTTTGAATGTATAAGACTGATATTCGGAGGTGTGTTTGCTGATGCAGAAAGGCAACTTAATACTCTCGCTGCGTCAGAGACACACAGTTGCAAAGCTGCCGCTACAGCAGCAGCACAGAGAGTTCACTTGAATGCCAACGCATGTGTACATACAAGGACTCACACAATCTAAGTAAACAGTGGCACGAGGGAGCACAGCAACATCGCACATACTATGTGATGAAATGTAAGACTGCTAAGAGTGTCCTCAGTAGGCACTCTATAAACAAATTTGGCAAGATTTGCTTCTTAATTCGTTCATTTTTGGACTGATTTTAATCCTTCATTTTTCCAAGTTTGGAATATTTATACTTATTAATTGGAATTAAATAGAAATTGCAGATCCATCCATCCATCCATTCATACAACCGCCAGGAAGAGGAGCCGATAAGGTCAAGGGATTCATTTTATATCGTGATATAAAGTTTAGCCAATGTGGCCCAGGCCTCATTCCAGTAATTTCAGTTTTATTTCTATTTATTCACATTCATTCCCATTTGCTCCCATGGGCTGGGTAAAAATTTGATTCTCTCCAAGATTTCTGTTTTTTGCACTGTGTCCAAGCGCTCAAGGCAACATCCCTTAAGGCATGATTGGATGAGTTTACTGTTGAAGATCTCTGACAGAGCCCCATCAAACACCTTTGGGATGGACTCAAACAGAGATTGACGGGACAGAAATTCCTATGGACTCAGTCCAAAATCATGTAGAATGACTTCCCAGAAGTGTGTGTGAGGGGGAGTGTTATTTTATCCATTTTTGCTTGCTAAAGGTGTAATGACCACATATCCCTGTGGGTTTGTCCATGTACTGTATATTGAAGCAGATTAAACCCCTCAAGGGTAGAAATCACACAATTCTCACTTATCTGGTCCAGAGCCCAAGCAGCTGCGATGGCTTTCGGAAGTCTTTGCTCAAAGCATTTTAATTTAACTGTATTTTGTGCTGCTCCGCCGCCTGTCTATAGGGTCATATTGGTTTCCTATGTGCTGCAACTGTGAGTAAATATGACGGTGTGTATTAGATTCGGTGGCCTCGAGATGAAATCGGATTTCTGTGAACTCAGCAGGAGCAATAGCTTGCTGTTTCACATCCACAGATGCAAGGCCACAGCTGGCAGCTCCGGCTAGCACAGCTATGAAATACACCAAAATCCATGGTATCCATGAACCTATTATTTCCCTGAAACAACTCCATATCAGTGTTTGCATGACAATATTTATTTTGTATAGATAAACATGTTACGGCATCCGTATTTCACATCGGTTGTTGCAGTTCTTGTCCGACTACACGGAAATGCATTTTAGGGGGTTGATATTGTAATGAAGGCAATAAAGCAGCGAGATGACTCAGCGGATATTGAGTAGTGACAGTTAATTTCAGTCAGAGGTGTGTGCCAGCTGATAACAGATTGATGTCACAAACTGAATTGGACAAGTAATTAATATCTATCACACCGCCTCCATTTAGGACACTAATGCATCATATTGAATGTCACAGGAGGAAAAATAGAGTGACGGGAAACATCTCAATGGCTGGTTCTATTAAAACCTCAGTTGAGCATATGTATGTAACCCTTCACTTATAGCAGGTCAGAACATCGTTTCATAATTGCAGGTCAGGTTATGTTCTTCCAGACCACTACTGCATAGAATTTCATAGAAAAGGCAACATACCTGTGTCGTCACTGTAATGAGTGAAGGCTTAGTGCTATTTTTCCACGTGGAGAATTTTTACTGCCCTTAATCCTCTTTTATCCTCCTATGACCCCCCCCCCCCCCCCCCCCACACACACACACACACATACCACCACTCTGAAAAATGGATGCCCACAAACCCGTTTATCCATGTCTGTCAAAGATGTATTTTCTACTTTTGCCTTGGAGTAGACTAAAATGAGGGAATTCAGATTGACGAATGCTTGGTCGGCGCATTTTAATCTCAATTACTAATTCAGTATCAGCGCACTGTGTGCCTCTAGATCAAAATAAAGCAATTTAAATTGATTGATTTGCTTTAGCATTGTACCCAATCACAACTCACGGCCTAGGCACTCTGAAATGTCTGAATTTGCAGTTGATTCAATTTGAATTGTTTGAGTCTGTTTTCAGGGGCAGCGAGTAAAACCTTTCCAAGGCAATTTTATGGCAGCATATGTCATAAACCTGTTGTTTCAATGTGCACTTATAGTAAGTGGCTATGGTGGCTAAAGACTCTGCCATCGTAATTGACTCGATGGGAGTTTACTGTATGAAGCATGAGGCTGTGAATGCAGACATAGTGCTCTCCAGGGATGGGCTGCTGCAAAACTGCTGCAATTCAACACAGATAAGACACACAAACACAATGTCTCACTCTATGCATACATACACTAGATTGGCACTAAAAAGAGAGCAGTATTTTGAATATTGTGGGTGTGGGGGGTAGTTAATGACTCAAACGACTGAAGAAGAAATTCAAATTTGTGACTTTCTGGTTCACAGAGAATTCCATAACCATTGTAACGATATTTTAGTTTGTTATGGACATTAGCTTAGCGTCGCCATAAGCATGCAGCTCACTATCACTTTTTTGCACCATTTTATGGCTTCTTCTTGTTTCACTTTAGTCTTCCGTTTCAGGGTCTTGTCAAAATTGGCTGTGTGGTTTTTGCCTAATCGTGCTAACGAACGGACATTTTTTTTTTCCCGAGTCCTGTTCACGTTCACAGTGTGTGGGAACGAGGCGAGCGCCTTGCATCTCCATCCTATTTCCATTTTGTGTTTACATGGCATGCCACCTCGAATTAGGCCGAGCCTGCGTGGCATCTGGCCGCAGGGCTGGTGGCACAATGGGCAGAGCACAGGCCAGTGTTGGCAGACGCTGGGTGAGAAGCAACACACACACATTCACACACAGCTAGAAGAACATGAAGAATATGTTTACGCTGCTGGAACCTGAGCCGGGTCTTGCGCGTTCATGTCTGCTACTAGAGTTAATCAGCTTGGATGCAGCTGCTGGCGTGACCACTGACCCTTAAAGAGGTTGTAATAGGTGGAGCTGGTCTAATAGGAATAGCTTTATCATTTTGCGAGAAGAGCGGGAATTGCAGCACATCAGGGGAGGGACTTTCTTCTTCCACATGCCATCTGGTTGCCGTTCATTAACAGTGTTTTACATAAAAATAACGTTTGATCTTCTTGGTCAGGAAAACAAAGGTTGCACTGTATGTGGTACCTAATTAGCTTGCTGAATGATACAACTTGAGCGCGCCCACCAGGGTCGGTCTTGTGGGTGCACTATATTGTATATATGACATTTGGCCTGAAGATATTTGTCGTTTGTTTGGAGATTGGGTATCCCTTGAGAAACAATTCATTTTCAGTGGGCCGCACATGTGTAACGTATTTGTGCTCTTTGTATACATGCAAATGGTTTAGCCTTTGAATAGATGCTTTAGTCAGATGGGATCAGACACAGATTCTTAAAGGCTCTTAAGACAGATCCAATGTATTGAAGGAAAAGGGCCATCGTAAGCAATACGATCCACCCACTGTCTCCTTCCACATTGGTATCCAGCTCACTACCTTCAATACCCCCACAGCTAATTTGTTTTTGCAGGCACTTAGTCCCTTAGCTTTTTTTCTTTTTGCCTGTCATTCTTTCTTGCCCTGGTTGTGCTAAACCCCCGTGGATCCCCTTAAGGGGACGTAAACCCCTTGAGATGATTTGTCAGTCACAAATGCAACTGTGCCCTCTCAGTGGCTTTCCTTGGCCCCAAAAATGAGTTACATCCATCCCATCTGGCTGTCACAGGCAAAATGTAGCCAAGAATAGAAGCTTGCCATCCTTCCACATTTCACGGCTGAGCAGACAAAGTCACGTGCCACTCATAAGTTTGACCCTCCCACGACATACTACTTCTGATTTGTACTTAAGGAGTGTTTCAGGGTATACGTTGTCTCTGGTTTGTTGTTTCTCATGAGCGCTGCACAGTTAAACGTACTGTATATTTAGAGACAGCAGGGGTCATGACTTTTACTCCTGCTGCCCAGCTATCACATGGACATTCATCCAATTAATCGCAGTGTCTGTGGGAACTATAGGCTCTAATCGTTTCCTCTCCGCTCCCTGATCTGGAATCTATTTGTGGACACAGCAGGGGGAGAGGGAGAAATCAGAAAACATCTTTACCAACTTGTCTCATCTAATGAGATTAGCAGAGCCGCTTACACAGTCATGACATGGAGATACACATAGATAACCCTGTAGTGACTCATTATTCTTCCCATTTCCGCATGGGTGCCTATTTGAGGCGGCTTGGATGTTGTTGTGCCCCGTATCAGGCCCGCATCTAAACACAAGCCCGGCATAGAGCGAGCGTGGTGAATGCGGCCTCGAATGCCAGAAAACAATGAAGGACATGAAGATAACAGCCTTTGCCTCTCACAGGCTGCAGCATTAGTGACACTTGCGTGAGCGCAATTGGAAAAAAATTCAGCGTGCAGCGTCCTTGTCTTCGCGCGTTGGTTGTGCGAGTAAGTTATGACTATGTAGATGCAGCTGAATGAGTATGGAAAAGAGTTGTGTGATCACTGTAGTTCTTTATGGACTGAATAAAAATGCACTCGCTTTCAGTCGGATAGTTCATAGGGTTCATACATCAATGCTCGACTGATACTGTCAATTTCGAACTACTCAAAATTTGGAAACCTTTAAACTTCATGCTAAACTGCTTATTTTTAGTCCGTAATATCGGCTCAATTTTCATACATGGTGTCCTGGAGTCTCATGGCTCAGCACTGTACCACTTTAGTTTCCAATGTTTCAATGAAAATAATAATTTCACCCTTTTTAATGAAAAATCTAAAATAGTAGGCTATTCTAGATTCCCTCCAATGATTTGAGGAAAAATAAATATTGTAATTGAATGTGCTAACAATCAGTGCTTCTTTGCACATGTATGATACCATAAAATGTTGAAATTGATTTTATAAAAGGATCAGTTGGCAAGTATAAATAAAATGGGATAAAACATTTTGCACTTTTATTTTAATTTATCAAATGCTGTTGAGTCTGCAACTTTAAGGCAGTGAACACATCCCTAGACTTACTATTTGAAACCTATTCACGCCACTTCTGGTCTACCATTTAGCGCAATGACATTAACGGGCCGCAGAGAGAGAGCGAGAGAGAGGGGGGGGCTGGCGGACGGAAGGAAGGACGGACGGACGGACGGACGGACGGACGGACAGACAGAGACAGACAGACAGACAGACAGACAGACAGAGTGTTCAGATCAATCAATTAACCCAAGTAGCATGTGCTAAGCACCAGGTCATTTTTTTATTCACTTCCAGTGTAAAAATCTTTTTGAAATCAGAACGAATTGACAAATGTCCCTTAACATCTTGTGATTGGCCTTTAAGGTTCCTCTGTACTTACAAAAAGCTGCTATAACCTTTTAGTGCTGTGAGATAGTTTAAGTGGGTGCAATTATAATGACATTTCCTCCACAACTGGATTAAATAGCATTTTTAAATAAATAAAAGCATCATCCTTTCTGGACTGCCACATTCAATTTTATAATCCCAAAGAATACATCTTAAATGCATCACATTGTTACACCAATCACACAGTGGAATTCTGTTTTAGCCCGTTCTGACATTTTCCAAATAAAATAGTAACATCCCAAAGTAGAAAGCCTCACCCGCAGGCCTAAATAAATTTGGCGAATTAAAGTGCTAATTATTTTCCACTCAGGTTATGCCTTGTCTGCCCGCCTGCTGATTAGCAGCTAGATTGATGAGTTCAAGTAGGAGACGGAACCCCGCTGTGCTGTGCATACAAACGGAGGGATGCCAGCCTCTGTGCATGTATGTGTGTTGTATTGACTGCTGAATGTTAAATGTCTTGTTATAATTTGTAGAGATACCACACACCGTGCTCAGATGTCTATCGATCTAATGTACAGCCTGTCAATTAGGCCATTTTTATTCATGCCATTCTTCCCCTTCCTGGCTTCTTGCCACATCCTCTCTCATTTCTCGCTAACTTCCTTTTTCTCCATCATCCTTCATATCTTCTTTGCTCTATTTTTCTATTCCCTCCCCCTTTTTTCCCCCTCCATCCACACTTATGGATCAAACTCTTTATCTGGCCAAAGCCGCTGCCTGCAGGCAAGCAGCCGAGCTCTTCAGAGGCTCGAGCCGAAGACCAAACAACGTTATATAAGGTTAGCATGAAGCATGTCTCACGCTGATAGATGAAAACACCGGCACCTCAAACACAGCCTCTTTTATGGAGGACAGGAAGGTCAAGCCTTCTGTTTTGAACTCTGCTGCTCTTAACTAACATATTGCTATGGCAACTCCAGGAAAGTGAATTTAATTTGTGTTTGATAGTAGTAGTCTTTTTTTGTGCTCTAAAATAGAGGAATTCTCAATATGTGAAGGCTTCCTCCAAACTATACTCGAGTGCATAAGTGTAACCCAGGAGATAATTTGGTTCATGATATTGTAGTTTAATTATGTAGTGAACAATGTCATTGTATTGATTTATTTATTTGTGATTGTTTACTTGATATGCGCAGACATGTAAAGCCATTTCACTTGGCTCGGGATTGAGGCTGTCACCGGTAATGCAGCCTTGTGACAGGTTGAAATCTGTATTTGTGCTTCGGCGCACCCCCCCTCCTCCATCCAACATGTCGAGAGTTGCAGTCGACAGCACATTGTGAGAAATCATTTCCATAATCAGCCTCTTCACATATAAGAAATTATTTAAAACCTTATTTTTATATACTGTAGGCCAGGATTTTTTTGGGTGAACCCAGACAGAGACTGGACATTTATTATGGATTCTCCCTCACTTGGTAGATGGAGAGATGAACAATAATTGAGTTTCCCATTAAAAGGGACATTTGGTTTCATATTTTGATTCCAGGTTAAGCACGTTTTGCGCTCGGAAGCCATTTTAGGTCCACTCGGCAAGGATTGTTTTTCTATTATTTTCCATAGTATATCTTTTCAATTTACCTTCCCGTGGCTCCAGTTACGTTTGTGTGTCAGTAGTGTGTCTCCGGTCATTTTTTATGCTATTTTATGTCTGTATGGCGACCTTGAGTGCCTTGAAAGGCGCCTTATAAATAAAATATATTATTATTATTGTTTAGTTATTGGGTCAATTTACCAATGTATTCCTTGGAAAGACAAACCTACGGAACTAACAGACGCATGCTTGGTGTATAATATGCAAACCATGCAAACGGTAATACAACGTAACAGCCTTACTGCCCATGCATGCACTCAAATTATGCACTTTGTAGCATGCATGGAGGAATTGCACCATCCAACTTCCCATCTTCTTATGATTCCATCAGATGCACTTTGAAGTTGAAGAGTTTGATGATGGACAGGCGAATTGGAATAGAAGCACAATGTAGATGCAGTTTCAGGGCTTTGGGACCAAATGTGAAATTATCTCTGGGCTAATTCCTGATTCGACCGCAGACCCAAGTGTTTAAGTAGCTGTAGCCACTAGACTGTAGCCATGGTGACGGCAGCTTTAACCTTATGACTGCAAGTGACCAAGGATATAAAATGGCACTAATTCAATCTCCTGAGGTGAAATAAACCACTTCATATAGCTTTATGGTTTGGTGTGAAATAATGATTCCTTGTAGGAGATGAGACTTAGAATGAATAATAGAAAAAACGGCAGAGGGGGAAAAGTGAAACTTAGCAAGATTTTCACTAGACGTGTTTTATTTTAGTTTTTTTTTTTTTTCCCCCACAACAAAGGGTGCGCCGTATAGTGCACTGGTCTGTAGAGATTTGCTTACAGTGAGAAGATGGTGGAGGTAAGATGGCTCAGAGGATTCAAGCTTCATTGAGCGCAGGCTTATGCCTAATAATTAGCAAGGAGGGACTCAGCACGGGCCCTCGGAACAGAGACAGCGAGAGCTCGATCGAGAGCGGCGCAAAACAGAGCAAGGGAAAGATTAAAGATGAGGCAGAGGCAAGTAAAAGATTCAAGATTCAAGATTCAAGATTCAAGAGTTTTTATTCGCCATGTTTGAGCGTGCCAAACAAGGAATTTGACTTCGGTAAAACACACCCTCTGTTCAACATATAGGTGACTAACAACACTCAGGACATGTGAATAATGGCAAAAACAGTGTAGACAAATTCAAAAGGTGTGAAGAGCAGGATGTTATTGCACAGTAATGCCTCTGAGACTCTATGAGTGGTGTGAGTTCATCAGAGCAACAGCCTGGGGGAAGAAGCTGTCTCGGTGTCTGCTGGTTTTGGCGTACCGAGCTCTATAACGCCGTCCGGAGGGGAGTAGTTCAAACAGACTGCAACCTGGGTGAGAAGGGTCTGTAGAGATGTTCCTTGCACGTTTCCTGGTCCTGGACAGGTACAAGTCTTGGATAGAAGGGAGGTTGATTCCAATGATCTTTTCTGCAGATCTAGCAGGAGCTGTGGGGGAGAGAGCAGCGTGATATAGAACATTTCTGTGTTATTCTGTCGTTATACTGCTTGTAAGGAAATTTAATACGATTTTTACAGCATTAACTCTGTGAAAATGTTATGTTTTCTTGTGTATTTATAGCCTTGGTGGAATTTGACAAATGAAACATTCATGGTCATGTAATAGCTAAGATATTTTCCCTTTCGCTTTTTAGTAACTACTCAGCTCACTATGTTCCTCTGGGATTCCAACACATGGAGCCAGTGGCAAATAGGAAATGCAACACCCGCTTGTCATTTATTGGTTGAGCAGATTCACCATTGACCTGTCATTGTAACGTTTTGAAATGAAAGATCATAAAAAAGATTGGTTACTGCCACGCTGACTACATTTAATATGATTGTTTCAATTTCATGACCTAGTTTATTGTGATTTAACTTCAATGCTAGTGTAGGCCCATGCAAAACTTTCCTAATGCTAAAACTGATATTGAAAAACACTCAAAAAACAAAGCAATTTTGACCAAATAAAAACAAAAAACACTCTGAAATACAAAAGTGAAAAATCCAAAACTCTAGCTATGATAGATTCCGGTGTGCTCTGAAAAGCATACAAATCAGAGTTACGTCACCACTGTCGGAACACAATTTTGCAGTAAACCAAAGGCCTTCTGTGTTTTGTAGTTGAAAACTGACCACCCCCAAAGAGAGGTGGGCTAGCTGTGCAGTGGGAGAGTGGCATAACACTGGGAGATTTTTCTGTGCTTTCTTCATGCCATTATAAAGGCCCTTTTACACTACACTTAGCAGAGCAGTGTGGCGTCAACGCCCCAATTGAAAGATTTTTGGTTTGAAGGGGAAGTGTGATGACAGACAGCACATCCCATTTGAGACGTGGTGGCAAAGTGATTCGAGAGTGACAACAGAAAGAGATTTTGACAGGGCTGTACAGCAAAGGACTTTAACAAAATGGAAGACAGGTGCAGCCAGATCTCCACGATGTGGACCGTAGCTGCTCGGTTGAAAGTGGTTGACGTGTGATTTGAGCATTTTTAGCAATAGAAATATAGGCTTAAAATCAAATATATCATAACCACAGATGCCTCCTCCTTATTATGGGCAAAGGCAGCGCTTGGGTTTACCTTACGTAACCCTGTTTGGTATCTTAGCAACCAGTCCCAACTATGTACACGCCTGCGCCGGGCTCTCATTATTCAGGGCACCATCCTGCGCCCCGCTTTTACCACACCACAAAAACCAAGTGCAGTGTGAAAAGGGCTTAATACTGCAATGTTTTTAATAGTCATCCGCTATTCTATCCCAGGTCCAATTTGATCAAATTCATTACAGATGCTTCAGTTACATTTGCCAGCTGGTCCAGATTACAAAGTACACTCATTTACAGTGCTTTCTGGCTTCATCGCCAATACAACATCCTTGGCCATTAACATGCCAGAAACTACATCAGCAGCAGTGATCCAAAGCACGGCTGTGTCATGTTACTCTTTTCACAGATGTCCCATTGGCTTGTTCAAATCAAATGACACTGGTCCAAAGATGGTGTGAGCCTGGCGTTGTCAATCGCGGCACTTAACCTATGCAGGAGTCATCAACTTTTTTTCCCCTCTCCATATCGAAAATAATTTATCCCCAAAAGCCACATCACCAATTCAGGGCCCGACCACATGCCCATTTAACGGGTGTCGAGCGAGGGGGCAGCGCGGTTCAAGGTCAGCTCACCGCAGTGTTGAGACGGCAGCGGTGCTACGCGACAGCATTTTAGCCGCGACCCAATGAGTGATTACCTCGCAGCTCCAGTCATAATTCAGTGTGACCTCAATCTGCCAGCATCGCTGTGCTTTGATGGATCAGCTCATGGTTTAGGTGTTGGGTTCTAGCATGTCAAGCAGGCTGATAACGATAGGCCGATCTGTTGTTTCTACAAAGAAGAACGTTTTTGATATGAACCAACAATGACACTGTTTCTTCTCCAAAGTATTTCTGAACTACAGTGTGACAAACATTAACCCTGTCACGATGATGCATGTGTGTTAATTCATCATCTTTATGTCTTATCAAAATCAGCACTGACACACATGCAGACGCACACACACGTACTGTACATCCCGCTGTGAATAATTAGTGGATTCTCGCAGTGGGTGATCGGCGCTACTGCTCCCCCCACCCTCCCTCTCTACTTCTATTTCTCTTTGACCTTCCCCACTGGGCTTCCTACCACAGTGGGGCTCATCACACACAGCTCTAATACATATTTATTGCCCCGATGACAGCTCCTGTGCACTGGATTTATATGATTCTCAGCAAACAATAGTGAAGCCCAACTCACTCTTGCTCCCTTTCATCAAACAAAGCGAAAGATAAATCTCATGGTGTCAGGTCGGTTCAGTCCTGCTCAGCACTCAGCCATCTGCGGATTTTGATGCACGACCGTGCAGACCCTGTTGCATTCATAGCGCACCCGTAAATTAAGGTAAATATACTCGATAAAATGTGCACTGTATGGATCATTCAGAGGACGGCACGACGGGGCCGAATCCATTACATCTTCCTCAATATGTTTTTTAGTAGCAGATTTTTATTAAAGAAAATACTTCTCTACTATACTCATACATGCACTTGGGCTGTGCCAAAACCGTGCTTCTTTCAAAGCAACTCAAAAAGGACAGAAGTAGTCTCTGACCACCTGTAAAGTCTCCATACAATAAAAGAGATAAACTTAAGGTTGCTAATATTTGTAAACTTGAACATTTGTAAAGCAGGGTCCTCATAAGTCAGGGTACCACTGTATATTGTGGTTACGATACTCATGGTCGTATTTTAAGTTTCAAGGGGAACTAAGCTTTCTCACTCAACTATGATTTCTTATTAACAAATGAAGAGCTGTGTATCATTATTTATTCAAGCATTCCTCGTTGATCACGGGAAACATTTACAAGTGGGAACTGCATGGAAGGACAAACTCCCAGCGCCACCACAGCCTCTGCTCGCTTTGTCTTAAGTTGAGTTGAGAGGCAACACCGAGAAAGTGCGAGGAGAGGGGAAATAAGGGCAGAGCGGGATAGTGACAAAGATGGTCAGATGAGCCTGAGCAGCTGCCATACACCCCCATTCCCACACCAGCAAATTGCATCTTATAGCTGTCACTCTAATGCTTTCAAGTGGGTGAAATCCTCGACATCTGCTCCCGCTCGCTGAGACGCAGCGCAGGCCACCACCCTGCAGAGACGCACAGCTGATGGGACAGCTTGAAGGGCAGCGGTGCTCATGGTGGCTTTCACATTCAATGGGATTTGTTTTGTCAAAACGGAAACAACAAACAAAAACTTCAGATTCACGGTGAAATGTTTTGTGTTTGCCGCAAAGCTTCCCTGTAGCATTTCTGGCATCCGTGATGCAGAGGCTATTTTGTAAAGCCAAATGAGCTGGTCTTGTGCAATCACTTTCAAACAGCTCACTATCAAACTATGTTTTGAAAGTATTTGTGCCCCTTTTGATTTGGGCTCAAAATTCTTTGAAGTACAAACCAAGATGTGTTTTCAATGTATCTTGAAAGTTTTAGAATGATTGGATGATCAATGAGCCGTGACAAATTTGCTGCTGAGCTCCTTTGCTGCAGTCGAGGTTTTGGTCCATGGACTGTGGAGATAAAATTCAAGAGGAATCACTGTATAGGACTTTAGAACTATAACACAGAGTTCGTCTTAGTGTATGAGTGTGGTGCTTCGCATAGCTGACTTAGGTGCAGATGGCAGGGGAGTCATTTTCATTCAATGCGTCCTTCACAAACTGTATTCATGCAAAACAAAAAGTCCACAAATGGCAACCAATTTGCATTTGGGCGTTACAGCATAATGGGAAATCCATCTGGAACATCATACGCATTTTCTTCTTGAAACTCTATTGAGGGATGATGCTGCTGTAAAGCGTGATTCTAAAAATATGAATATTTTTAACATCTTTGTTATTGCTTGTCTCAGCGTTAACACAACATCCACACTGAAGTTATCGCAATGGGATCCCACAGCAGAGTGAGTGCACCTTGTAGTGTAACTTTGAAAAACATTTAAGAGTTCACCCATGCGTGCAAATTAATTCTACTTACGACTTGCGAACAAATGTAAATAGGAGTGTAAAGAAACACTTAATCTTTGCCAAAAAGGAATAAGCCCCCCGTCGCCACTGATTAAGGCTACCAAAGTGATATATCTGGCTCTTAAGTCTTGTGTTTACCTCATAAACACAGAGACTTCAAGCAGCCACCCACACTGATACTGAAATATTACTCTCAAACGCTACAAGCCAGCATGTTTTGGAAGCACCTTGTGACGTTTTGTTACCACTCGTATTTACTCATCGTCTATTGTGCCTGCCACAGTCACAACGTCAGAGGAATTCAATCACTGTTGACCGTAACAAAGAAGTGAACGATAAAGCAGCGTGGTCGAGCAGTTGGTGCTTGGCCTCTGACTCCCGCATTGGGTAAAGCGAGATTGGTGCTGTAATGCTGAGACACGATGATGACGCGAGGAAAGCATACCGCAAACAGAGGGGATGTCACCTTTAATCTGCTCGATGTAATGGGAACATTTTTCGAAGGGATGCAATTCAATTATTTCTGAGGAAATTATGTTTCCTATTTGGGATGTGTGCCTCGTGGTGGAAAGTCGTCTCGGATTTGCTTCATTCTTCACTGCAACTAAATGGTAATTTGATTTGGGGCAGAACCCGCGAGACTGTGGATTTGTTTGCATTGGTTTCCACTCGACATACACAACATTAAGCTCCTACAGAATATCTCCTAACATCATTGGAGGTCTGTATCATAATGTGTTTATTGCCACACATGGCAGGCACTTTCTTTCAGTGTATGCCACCGGGTTGTATTTTCTTGGCAAGTAAATGTGCACCGCTTCATTCCCTCAATAAGGAGTAGGAGTTTACTTTTATTTATAGCAATCCACCCACAATCTCATGTAGAAGCCAGTGATTAAATGTGGAAGCACATTTTCAATGGGGGGTTACAAAAACAGATGCATAAGTAGTTGTATCTATAAAAGGTAAATGTCAGTCGGGGCTATAAAGAGACTGAATAAGTGGTAGAAATGTCATTCAAAGCCTGTGACTTGTAGAATCATGTTATAGCAAAGAAAAACAAACAGATGAATGAGGAGTAGAGGCGTCAACATTTATTGACAAGTAATCAATCAGCAAATTAAGCAACTTTTTTTAATCATCAAATAATCGTTTCAGTCTCTCAACAGTAATCAATATCTGAGCCTTCATGAAAGCGTCTTTTATTTCTTGTATTTAACTCAAATAAGACATTTGCAAACGGGTGCTTTTACTTTGAAGAACAATGACTGAACCAATAACTGAATCAGTTTAAATGTTGTTTAGTTGTTTTTAATTACTAAACAAAACCAAACAAACAACAATATTTGGTCAATAAACAGCAACATTTGGAGGTGTTTCACCTTTAGTCCAAGCTTGAACGTCGGGAAGAAATCCAGTCACCTTTGATTTCACTTTTGTCAAATGTATGAACAACAAATGTCGACACCATTTCCCGTGTACCTCCTTTATTAGTCACCCAGTGATTCTCTGTTACTCAGTCCAGGTTGTTCCCCATCACCAGTGGTTGACTTTAGCTTCGCTGCAACCCTGAACAAGATGAACAGTAGAAAATCATTTCAAATGTCTGCATAGTCTCCGTTGAAACCATGAATATTCGTTTCAATGTTCGTTCCGTTTTTCTGCATTGCTCCTGCGACTTCTCTCATTGTAACAAAAACCCGCAGCACCATATTCTTAGCATCCGTCTCTGACAAGAATACAGATTATTATAGTGGCAGTTGCAGGGACGGGAAGTGAAATGACACAGTGCTGATGCTCTTGTCTGTCTCCGAGCAGTAAGACCAGGCCATCTGCACGTTGATCATCACAGACACGATTCTATTATTGTTGGCATCTATTATTGTACTATGTGGGAGCAAGAACTTGTTGTCAGTCTGGGCTTTGTTGTTCTTATCAGCTGCACACCTGACAGTCAGGTATCGAACCTGACGGTAGCCAAATGAACCGCCATTGTGTTTTGTACTGAATTATCCATGAGACGCACCAAGTATGATCTGTTCCCCTGTGTTCTTGTGCAGGTCTTTTCCATCGAGCCATCATTCAGAGCGGCTCGGCGCTGTCCAGTTGGGCGGTGAATTACCAGCCCGTCAAATATACACGCCTCCTGGCTGAGAAGGTTGGCTGTAACGTCCTGGACACGTTAGACATGGTCGACTGTCTGAGGAAGAAGAGCTCCAGGGAGCTTGTGGAGCAGGACATACAACCCGCAAGATACCACGTGGCTTTTGGACCTGTCATTGATGGCGATGTCATTCCAGACGACCCCGAGATCCTTATGGAACAGGGCGAGTTCCTCAACTACGATATAATGCTGGGTGTCAACCAAGGTGAGGGGCTGCGCTTTGTGGAGAATGTAGTGGACTCAGAAGACGGCGTCTCTGGAAACGACTTTGACTTCTCTGTGTCAGACTTTGTGGACAGTCTTTACGGATACCCGGAGGGCAAAGACACTCTGAGGGAAACCATTAAGTTCATGTACACGGACTGGGCCGACAAGGAAAATCCAGAAACCAGGCGCAAAACGCTGGTGGCTCTCTTCACCGACCACCAATGGGTGGAGCCCTCTGTGGTAACGGCAGACCTCCACGCTCGCTATGGCTCACCCACCTACTTTTATGCCTTCTACCATCACTGCCAGAGTCTCATGAAGCCCGCCTGGTCAGATGCCGCGCACGGGGACGAGGTCCCCTATGTTTTTGGAATTCCAATGATCGGTCCAACTGACTTGTTCCCCTGCAACTTCTCAAAGAACGATGTGATGCTCAGTGCTGTGGTAATGACCTACTGGACCAACTTTGCCAAGACTGGGTGAGTTATTGTGTATCTTTCAGGCTTCTATTAAAGGTGACTATTTTTAGGATGTTGTAAGGATTTCATAAAAGAAACCTTTCTACAGCAATAAGATATAGTGAATAAATGATATAAGCCAGAGGTTCTTAACCTTGTTGGAGGTACCGAACCTCACCAGTTTCATATGCGCATTCACCGAACTCCTCGTTAGTGAATTTTTTTTTAATTCAAGACATAGATGTTTTTTACTAGTGCACAAAATTAGCCATGAATGAACATCACCTTGTTCAAAGAACAAAACCAACACAATGCATGAACTCACAACAAATTACATACCGGTAAATCAGAATTTACACGATAAATCAGGTTTGTTCGGACCTCCTCAGTGGAGGCTCTGTCGCACCCCTGAGACCAACTCATCAAACCCCTACGGTTTGATCGAACCCAGGTTAAGAACCGTTGATATAAGTGATATGATATTTTTTTTTAAATGGGAAACTCTTGATTGCTGGCCAATTTAAAGCAGTCTGACTGATCTTTCAAGCCTCATAGATTTCCTTTTTGGTGTGTTTTGTACGTAAACACAAAAACTACCAAAATGAAAGATGAGACTCTTCTTTCATCACACACACACACACACACACACACACACACACACACACACACACACACACACACACACACACACACACACATATATACGTATATACACACACACATACATACGTACATACATACATACACACATACATACATACATACACACATACACACATACACACACACACACCAGTGGAAAGTAGCAGAGGAAATCAAATCAGTCCTATTAAAAGGACTTGTGTGCCCCATAAACTACTAGGATGTAGGAAGAAGGAATTGCCACAAAGGATGAGTGTGGGACTGGAAAGAGGAAAAAACACTTTTTAACAGATATTTTTCAGAGGTGTTTTTGAAAAAAATGAGACATTAAATGTGAGGATGATTAAATGTAGTACCTCCAGTGGGTGCAAAGCAATTTGTACACAGCTGACTTTCTCAATTGAGTACAAGGCCTGTCTTTATGTATGCGGCTGTGTCTGCACCTTTGAGTTTTTTATTTTGGGCAAGGGAACTGAAAATGCAATTGCTGCTCCATTGTAGTCGGGCCCCAAAAGACACCGTGACTTATCAGAAAGGCAACTGTTGCCCTCGTCGGTATTGATTTCTTCAGCTTGGACCCAGACGATCACTCATGCCCAGGGTGACTATCCCCCACCCCCCCCTCCACACTCAATTTCACCTCTGCCCACAACACACAAAACATACAAGGTCAATTTTGCACAACTAGTCATGATTTCAAACAACTGGAATTTAATTTGACAATCCACGTCTTCCAGAGAGCTATTGATCTTATCTTGAGGGGGATGCACTGTGGGATAAAAACAAAAGTGTCTACTCTACATCATCTGCTACTCAATCAGGTTGACTTTGACATCTAAACGTCTGGATTATAGTCCACAGTGGCCACCAGCCCAAGTCGATGCATGAGTTGCTAATGATAGACAAGTGCAGATGGACTGATGTCAGCTGTTTGGCTCCTCGGTCAGACCACTGAGGTCAGACTGCACATCTGTCTCCTCTGCCTGGCAGCCATCTTGTCTTGCCAAATTCAGAATATCCCTTTTTTGAGAATTTTGCACATTTGTACATCTCATATGCACAAGGATAATGCATTGTATGTTCCACAATAAGTCTGTGATTATTTTGGCCACTTTTTGCAATCGATAAAAATCACCTGGGACGTAAGACTCAGTCCCCATTTGCACATTTGTGCTTTTTAAATGTAAGTAAAGAAATAGAAGGGCAGGAGCTGTGTTTACATGAAAAACTTTTATCTGAATATTCAGAATGATGCTCCATATAAAAACGTTCATCGGAATAAAAAATTGAATCTGAATTGAATTCCATTTGGATTAGCAGGAGGAGTATATTCTTTTTGCTGTGACTTTCACATGTAAAGAGGTTACCAGAGATCTTCAATCGGAGTGGCTAAAAAAAAACAACTCCGTACAAACCTGTGTGTAAATTGCAGCATGCTCCCCGCTGGGATAGTCCAAGTGTGTGTGTGTGTGTGTGTGTGTGTGTGTGTGTGTGTGTGTGTGTGTGTGTGTGTGTGTGTGTGTGTGTGTGTGTGTGTGCGTGTGCGTGTGCGTGTGCGTGTGTGTGTGTGTGTGTCAATTGTTGAGTGAAATGATTCAACCCTGGTGGTAATCATTCAGGCTGATTTGTAGTGCATTGGAAATCAATTCTGATAGATGATGACATCCTCTTCATTTACCATGGTGGTGTCAACATCTGCGTGCTAGCCATAAGCCAGCCTCCACGATTAGCTGTCAACACTTAACTCTTGACTTAGATGTAGTAGGTTTTTGGTGTTATTGTCTGCACCACTTCCCTTTTATGGATTTCACAAAGAACTCCAACTAAGAACTATATCAAAACACTTCGAGAGTGAATTGATTGTAGATTAAAAAAAATTGTTAAAGCAACATAATTATTTTACTTTACATCTTATAAACACTTTGAACATTGATTTGCTGTATGGAGAACTTCTAGGTCACTGCCTACCAATCATAATTTACAGTCCTGTATGTTTTAGCGTTAAACTATAAACATATATCAACTGCCTCCAAGGCTAAACTGACAAACGTAGAGGTTGATACCACACAACTACTCTGTCACTAGGTCATTTGATTCCGAGTAAAGGACTGTACCGTCAGTTCTTGGTGAGTGCTCTTAGCAAGCTTAAGCGGACTTGAGGTTTTTCCAAAAGTTCATTATCCTCATTTAGACTACACCGGGGGATAAGTACCTCAGCCCAGCAGCACCCAAAGCCAGTCTGGCTCTGGAGGACGTCTTTAATTAGGACCCGGTTGAATTCTCTTTGACTTCTCGGCTCGCAACAGCAATACTCAGGATGAGCTAACCCAGATTGCACTTCCTCTCCTTGACTTTAAATCGCCTGTCAAAACATGTGTGGCACCATGTTGAGACGCTTGTGCTGCACGTCACCCGTGTGTATGATACCCGCGTTCCCGCGAAAAGCCCTTCCTGTCCCGGGTTGTCATCTGTCATCTTTACAGAGCCAACTCTATCCCTTGCTCATTTTTGTCCTCCATCGTAGTAACTAAGAACATAAAAGCACACAGAGAGTACTCACTGTCAAATATCCTCAGTGTTTGTGCAGTGTGTCCGTTTGCTCTTTTTAGGGGTGGCAATGTTGATTCTTGCCTTGTGATTTCCGAATAGATGGATGGATGAATGATACCTGGGTGGAAGTGTCTTTGTCTTGGTGCCCTATTTTCATAGACAGGTGCACGTGCATTCAGTGTAAAAATGGCAGAATTTTTACATCTAGTTAGCGGTGTTTGGGAATTTGGAAGACCCTGCTACATCTTGCTAGGTGTTATGGCAGATCAAGGGCATTGTCTACATGGCCCACCACAACTTGCAATTTGCTGACAGAAAGTAGACTAGACTTTAGACTAGGTGAAACCACAGCTAAGTTGTGGCACAGGCTGTGTTGTGATTTTGGTGGATTTGATCCAGGCACAGGCAGACAGATTCTGCAGTCTGTGTGATGGATGTCGTCATATTTTATTCAAAGTGACATCAGCGTGTATCAATCCACCTGAATCATTGGAGATATCAATTCATTTAATGCAACATCATTATTTTTTTAATCAAATTTATTTTTAGAAACACCTCTATATTGTAGCACGACTGGGGTATGTGTAGAAGCACAGTCGGATGTTGAAGGTGGTCTCAAAGTGCCTCTTTGGCAGAGGCCAACTCATCCACAAGTAGAGACTCTGCAGGAACATTCAGTTCCGAAAACATGCTTTGTACATGCCCATCGCCTGCATGGACTCCAGCGAGTTGAACTTGAACGAGGCATGAAAATAGGGTGTATAGTATGTATAGAGACAGATACAAACAGATATAAACAGACATAACGACCAATGGAGAGTACAAATGATCGCTTAACAGACGAGTAGTTGGACAATTAGATAGATCTTTTCATGGTTGGACAGAAGGATAGCTCAGTTGGCCAATTGGTGGGTGGTCAAGTGGACAGACCACGAGACGAGCGAAACTGACAGAAAGCTAATCAAACTGATAGACAAATGGCTGCAGTAACAAACAGGTTGGAACAATGTATGGAAGATGCACAGGGGGAAGAATATATGGATAGATGGACTGACAATAGAGATGGAAGGACACATGAATGAATAGGAGATTGATGATGATTACAAGGGCAGAAAGAAAGATGGACAAATGGGCTGTGGATACTAATGAATGAAGGTAGGTGGGCACACCAAAGGACGGATGTGCAGGAAAGGGAAAGTGAAACAGATGAATCAGCAGAATTAGGGTGTATAGACAACAGATATGAATAGATGAATGAAGACAGAAGGAAGTATAGACAGCGGGACGGTGGAAGAATTGAGCAGATAAAAAAAATGGATACATGCATGGAAGAATACATGGACTGACAGGTGGAAACAATTGAAACGTAAGATGGACAGATAAACTGAGGCAGACAATGAAAAGTGCACAGGTAAAGTGAGATGTGGTAGTTGGAAGGTTGACCGGACATACGGGTAGATAGATGGATGGAAGAGCAATCAGGATGGACGACTAGATGACCTGATAAATGACAGATGGGGAAGCTGTGTAAATTGCATAAATACAAAGGCTGATGCTCTGATGGACAGAAGGAGTAATGGACAGAGAGAAGTTGGTCTAGCCACGTCTGATCAAAGAATGATGATGAGTAAACAATAAGATGCATAGACAGATGTAATCACAGATAAAATACCCATTATATCACACGAATTGTCTTCTACTGCATTATTTAAAGCACACTTCCAAAACTTTTGTCTTGTGTCCACACGCTGCAACTTTCACACTATGTATTTCAAACAAATAAAAAGCACAGCATGTGCATCAACATCCAAAAGCGCTGGTGGAGCACTTCAGAAAAAGACAGAATGATGAAAAGGCAGCAAAGATCAGTCACTACATATCATTAGCGCTATAAATATGTCAGTCCAACTTGGTGGGTGTTTTTTACTGCTGCACACTCCTGCCACATGCTGTGCAAGGTCTTGCTAGGTATCGTTAAAGAGTATTCCGCTGTCGTGTTGATTCTTCATTTATTATTTTGCTTATTCTCTGTCCCAACTCCTCTGTCTCAACCTCTCATTATTCTTGACCAAAAAAGAATAGCCTACTTGCGGGAGCTAAAATATATAGCATTGATTGCTTTGTCTTCAGCAACACTGTCTGCCAACTCAACTGTAAGATGTCTATGGTGCACTTTTGCACCCAACGGTTTAATTCAAAGACCTCTGGAAGGATAGTGACACATATGTGGCCATCGTTTCTCACCCTGCCTGCCCTCTTTAACCAAAGAGTACTTGGCAAACATACGCGCTTCTCTTTCCCTGAATCATCCCCTTTTTCTATCTGGGAATGGGCCAGTGATTTGTGTTTAAGTAGTCATTACAGTCAAAACCCACAGATTCCTAATAATCATTGAGAAACCTGAGCACGTTATTAAAACATAGAGACAACCATTTTTTCTTTCAAACAATAATTGAGATAGTAACTAGTAATTGGTCACTAAACTCATCCCTAACCTGGATGCAATGCGCAACAATTGCAACAGCAAACAGGTCACTTCATTGAGTTAGGCGCTCACTTGATTGGAGATATCGTAGCCAATATTTGGATTTGCATCCGGGAAGGTAAAAAGCTGTGTAGCTTGTTAAGGGGTGTGGATACAATTGATCGCTGTCCATGCCATTGAATGAATGTAATGAGGGAGGGTGTAAATCTGCACACTGACGTCCATAAGTAAGTGGCTGTTGGATTGATGCAGGCAATAAATGCCAAATGTAACAGTGTGAAGCAGCCTACTGATGGGGCAGTTTCAATACAAAAAAAGGAATACACAGAACGCATCGAAGGAGTTTTGTTCTTGCCACTCATCTAATAAAATAAAAAGCGATAGAGAATAGTCCAAGAGCTGTGTCCTCCAACACCTTAGGAAACTTCGAAGTCGCAGCGATTGGCCTCGCATCACTTAGCCTGTGGAACTGAAGGCTGCCATTAAATATAAACCATGCGTCACTCAGCCCTCCGCTCCAACATGCAACCACACCAAGGGCAAAAGAGCACAGCGTGATCATTGGCACGCTGTCCTATGAGGCTGCCGAAAAGCGCTGGATAAAATGCGTTTAAGAAAAATCTACTCAGAATACAGGGTCAGGTGTTTAGAGTGAAAATTAAAATGAAATGCTTACTTTGTGTTACCTGGTAAGTAGATAAACAGCTGCAGGGGATGCATTTGTTACACAACGCTAACAACAATCACCTCAACCTTCAAAAGGCTTTAACTTTGCATATTTTAGGAGCTTAGCAGAGTGAGCATCAGTGCCTAAGATTTAATGCACCCCCCCTCCCATTTATGTTATATAGTGAGGCTATAACTCAGCTCAGGAATTCTGGGCTGTTGAGTGCAGTGAAAGTAGATTTTTGTCTTCTGCCTTGGGGCGCCTAAACGTGTCTTTTCAGATTTGGCGATGGCTAGGTCTATGATCATTCAAGCGCTTCAAATTACATCAGGATGAAAAGGGGAAGGAGGAACATGGGAAATGGGGAAAAATAAGGGAAAATGATATTCATTCTATCCTCTTATCTACCTTTTACATCAGAGCTTCCAGACATGGTTTGGAATGGATAATGAGCCTAGAATGATTCGAACTGACATAAAGCAATGGTATGGTTGACTTTGTCATCCACGTGGCACATCCACTCACGGAGAAGCTTTAGAATTTGTCATATCAGACTGGAGTGGATCACTTTCTCCACTACAGTGCGCGTGCAACTGCTGCATGATTTGTGTTGAGCAGTCGTGCGGCCTCCGGGGTCAAGTCATTACACCTGGATTGCGTTTCTAATCCAAAGGCACGCTCACAGAGACAGACAGGTGCACAAGCCACAAGAGATGGAAACAAACATACACAAACTCCCAGTCAATCATGAATATTAACACATGAGAACGCTTGAACACGCATGACTGGCCGAGGTCATTGTGGGTCAGCAGGTCATGGAGAGAACCAGCAGGCGGGGCGCTGTGCTTTATGGTACCACAAGCATATGAACACATCGCAAGGGATGTGAAAGGCCATTAAAACACTTTTTTTTATGGGTGTAATAATCTTTCTCCAGAGCCTGGAGTCTCGCCACTGCTCCAATGTCCATCTAGATTAAGGGGGAGGTTTGACAGCACGCATGTTGTACGCTAATGTGGAAGGGTGAGGTGCTCCTTAGGGCTTAACAAAACCATAAACGTCAAATTAGGCCAATGTCGATAAATATACTTGATTAATCGTTTAATTGTAAATATGCCTCACAATGAGCCGTCTGCTGTCGAACCCAACTCATGCAGTGAGCTCAGTGTTGTTCCTTCTAATGAATCCAAAAAAAGCTTGCCAGCCGCTGGGTTTTCAGCAGCGTTACACAATATTGTGCAAAATCATGAGTAACTTGTTTGATTAGAAGATAATCAGACAACACAAGAAAACTATTGGCATCATGTAGTGAAATAAAGCTCAAAAACATTCCTATAGTAAGTCAGTCCATCTATTGATCCATCCATTCGTCAATGCATAAGTCTCTAATGGTAAAGTTGTTAATGATGCCATACATGATACACTCTTAAAACTTCTAGGTCAGAGTAACCCAAATTGGGTGACCTAGCTAACACAGTCCAAAACGGAGGAAGCCAATGCTCTTTCATACCCTGAACATTGGGTTGAGAATCATCGGGTCAAGATTTTGATCCAACAAGGCATAAAGACTACCCATACTAATACTACCAAATGGAGTACCAGGTTATCTATAGCTCTGGTTAAAAATATTGCAATGTTGCCAATTTTACACCAGATGCCCCCCCACACCCACGTGCAACCCACCCATTTTCCAAGAGTGGGCAAGTGTGGTGCCCTGATCGTGTTTTTAAACCTAGTGTTGAAAATAAGCAGTATTACTGCCAATAACAATTGCAAAGAATGTTACATCAAATCTACTTCAACTTCCCTACACAAATAGCAACCACCTTCAGCTCCTTCAGCCCATCCAAATCCAATCTTCAACCCAATTTATTTGGTCAAACTAATGAACCCAACCGGCTCAAAAGCTATCGCTGTGTGTGTGTTAGGAAAACAGTCCAGCATGTTTTTAACCCGTGTTTGTGTGTGTGTGTGTGTGTGTGTGTGTGTGTGTGTGTGTGTGTGTGTGTGTGTGTGTGTGTGTGTGTGTGTGTGTGTGTGTGTGTGTGTGTGTGTGTGTGTGTATGTGTGTGAGTGTGTGTGTGTGTGCGTGTGTGTGGGTGTGCGTGCGTGCGTTTATGTGTGTGTGTAAGAAGATAATACTACTTACAAAAGGTCTGGTCAAAATCAAGGTCAAGTGTTAAGGTCACAGATTCACAGTCATTTTTTCTGACTTCTGCAGGTTGCTTGTCCACATCGTCAGCAAGTTGTTCATCAGTGTTCAAATTGCCGAAATTTGCAATGGTAGGAATTACCCGAGCGTTTTGTAGGTTTGATCAGTCAACGAGTTGTTCTTGCAAGTCAATTTCTCCATATACTCCAAATCGATTTCTTTGTGTTTCTAAAACGCATTCCTTTTCAGCCGGAGCACCTATTTTGACACGACATCGAGCACTCTATCGAAACCCGCTCCCTGCGCGCACAGATTGCTTTGTGAGATTTAGCCGAGTACCTTTTAGATCTTTTTGTTATCACAATTCACCAAATTGACCCAGCCAAGATGAGAGCTTTCGTAGCGTATATGGAAGTGGCCGGAATTCCCATTAACTCAGATTGCTCTGACCCCCTCCGTCATTGTTGTCATGCGCGTGTGTGGAACATGATTTGCATGTGTGTGCGTGCGTGAGGTTGGCAGGCTGCAAATGAACACGTCTCCATTGACGTCCTGTTCTCTGGCATGTTGTGCACTGGGAGATCAATATGACCTTACCTCCACCAGCCGCTCCTTTGAAACTTAATTACTGATATTCAGCTACAAAGTCATCATAGTCTGCCTGTCAATATTCATTGGGGATCATTACGGGCCTAATAAAAGTGGTTATTTACAGGCTGCTCTGCCGACACGGGCCCAGGTCCAGGGATTCAGCTTTAGCCATTTCAATTTGTTTTACCACTCATTCTCTCTCTCTCTCTTTCTCTCTCTCTCTCGCGCGCTCTCGCTCTTTCTCTCTCTCGCTCTTGCTCTCCTATTCACCTCTCCCAGAAGTACTGACCTGAAAAAGAAAAATTTACAGAAAAAAAAAAACGAACCAAGGGTTGGATTCTTCTGGCGAGGTTTTTAATTCTCTTGTTTGAACATTTCCAAAACACAAAAATACACTGTGACCAGCGCATCCCTAAATCCCAGAATAAATTTGAACTTGGCGTGCCGCTGACACGGCAATCAAATCCGCAAAGGAATATTTCATGACATTTGAAGAAATGTCACGCGACTTCTTGCTTCCTTTCAACCTCTGGGACTCCAGCCATTGTTGTGTTTTCAAAGCTGCTGCATTCTTTTGCAGCTCTATTCTCTGTTTGCAGAGGCTACAATGGTTTCTGTGAAACTTCTATTCGTGACACTTAACAGAAATAAAGATTGGGTTTTATTGTGGGAGATTGCTATATGATCATTGGTTCAGTCGTTTCACTGAAAAATATAGGAAATGTCAAAAAGGGGAACAGTGAACTCTTTGGCGCAAACATAGTACTGCATCAAAAAAGATAGCTTACCGTCTTTTGATCTTTACACACACTCACACACACACACACACACACAGGGGGTTGAGCAGTTCCCGCTCAGTGTCTTGATTAATATGGTCCACTTTACATCGGTTCACTAGATGCCAATGCACACTGCGCTGGCTTCCCTGAGCAATTAGCAGAAGGGCTCCACCAGTGTCGGATTATCAACAACAAGATGCCTCCTGACGTGCACCCTAAAGCCTGCTGACTTATTCATATGTGTTTACTTAAAAAGCTCCTGCCCTGGTTTTTGTGGCAAGACTGCATCCGAACCGAATTAAGAGCAACATCTGGGGAGGGAGACGAGGAGGCGGGTGGAGCGGGGGTTTAGGGACGAGCTGGCCGAGGCGCAGTCTGCCGACAGACATTGAGATCTTGTGCTTGGGCAAAAAAGCCTGTGTGTGGTTTTGAGGATTGGACTGCGGGAAGGTGGTTCAGTGGAACAAGTTGAGCTTGGACAGCATACTTTCCAGGAAAGTCCAATTAAAAACTGCAGTCTGCTCTGCTGTTAGCGGATCGATGAAGTGAATCTCTTTCAAGTCCAAAAATCAAGCCAACGTGCTTTTTGGGAAGTGTTTGTATATGCCTCTTCTCACTATTTAAATTAATTATGAATTTTTTAAACTAGGGGTGGACATCATTTATAAGTCAGCAAATTGTGGAACTGATGTGAGTTCATTGTGTCAAGGTTGTGCATGGTAATCTCTTCCAGACCGCATTATTCGGCATCGTAGAAATCAAAACAGAAGTTTAGGAAATAATTAACTCAATAACATCTCATTAAAATAATTAGACTCAACCATAAATAGATCACAAAACTAATTTGCTGTATTCGACCAGTTAATCTTTAGCAATTGTGGGCGTGTGATGCCCTTCGGGACTCTTAATTAAGTAATTGTAATTAAAGGCGACGTAAATATATTGGACTTGACTTGACCACCACCTGCTTGTCTCAGAGACCATCCAGCATCATAAATTGCTTTAATCCTGACTCTTTCCATTTTACTCTTTAAATGGGTATAAGGATTTTCAACTGGATTTATGCACATTCAAGTCAGGAAGTGAACACAGTTTCTGGTTCATTTTGAATGCTGACTCCAACTAAAGGTACAAGCCATCAATGACAACCAAAACGTCTCATAAGAGTTGAATTCAAACGTTGGTCGAGACATTTTCCAAAGATTTTCTAGATAATAACCAAAATCACTTTACAGGGGTTCTTACATTGATAACGACAGCATTGGACTGCCCAAAATTCTGATTTTAGGCATTTCATTTTCTCTTTCGTGCCACTTAGTCACTTGCTACACTTTTAGTGGCACCAGACATTAAAATGAAACAGAAACTGAAGAAAAACATGTCAGTCTCTTATTCTTTCTCCATGGCTATATGGCCGGACAGGGATAGATGACTGACTTTCATTTGTGCAACACTGTTCGTTTGGTGAAACACATGCAGTGTCTATCATTGTGTGCTGCGTTACCACAGAAGTTAATGTCTCAATATTTTTCTAAAATACATTTCTAGGCCATGAATGTAAAATGATCAAATAGAAAGCAGAAATGTTCCCAAAAAGGAGAAAGATTCCTTCCCTTTTCTGCTGTGATCGGTACTGAAAGAGGTGCAACAAAGGTCAATGAACTGATGTCTAAACACTCAACACATTCTTTTGCATGTCTTCTCCGCAGAGATCCCAACAAACCGGTTCCTCAGGACACAAAGTTTATCCATACAAAGGCCAACCGTTTCGAGGAAGTGGCGTGGTCCAAGTACAACCCCCAGGACCAGTTGTACCTTCACATCGGCCTCAAGCCTCGGGTGCGCGACCACTACCGAGCCACCAAAGTGGCCTTCTGGAAGCACCTGGTGCCCCATCTGTACAATCTCCATGACATGTTCCACTACACCTCCACCACCACCAAAGTGCCCCCGCCGGACACCACGCAGAACACCCTGTCCACCAAGCGGCCCAACGGGAAGACCACCTGGCCTTTCAACACCAAGCGGCCCCCCATGTCGCCGGCCTACAACAGCGAAGACAAAGACTCCTGGAGCAACGACAAGGAGTCCGGGCCTCTAGTGGTGGAGAACCCTCGGGATTACTCCACGGAGCTCAGCGTCACCATCGCGGTGGGGGCCTCGCTGCTCTTCCTCAACGTGCTGGCCTTCGCCGCCCTCTACTATCGCAAGGACAAGCGGCGGCAGGAGTCTGGCCACGGCCAGCCCAGCCCGCAGCGCCAGACCACCTCCAACGACATCGGGCACCACGCACCCGAAGAGGAGATCATGTCGCTGCAGATGAACCAGACGCACCACGAGTGCGAGGCAGGCAACAGCAACGAGGGGGCGCTGCGCTTGGCCTCGCTGCCCGACTACACGCTCACCCTGCGGCGCTCTCCCGACGACATTCCCCTCATGACGCCCAACACCATTACCATGATCCCCAACTCCCTGGTGGGCATGCCCAACCTGCACCCTTACAACACCTTCACGACGGGATTCAACTCCACCGGGCTGCCGCATTCCCACTCCACCACGCGCGTATAGCTTTAAGGAGGCCGGACGAGGGTGGCGACGGGCGGCAGTGCTGATGGAGGAGGTGCAAAGGATTCAACAAAACGGAGAGGAGGATTGTGTTTTATAAATACCGCAGCGATAGTGGGGGTAGGGCAGATTAAAACGTGAAGAGATTAAACGAGACTTTTACTACGAGCAGAGTCGCTTCGGAGCTCTCTATGGATGTCAAGTTGTGCAGTGCTGCCAAAATCAAACTGCTTCCCTACTCTTCATCAGGGGAGGGGCTCTTTTTTGTGTTGTGTCCTTTTTTTTCTAAAAAAAAAAAATAAATCATCATTTCAAAAGCCTTTTAAGCGGACTAAGAAAATAGCCACTGATGTGGTTTTTTTTCTTGAATTCATAACAAAAACAAACAAAAGTGCTTTTTAATTTCCCGGTCCTCCTTCCTCCTGGGGTAGACACATGAAGAACAATGGCCTCTATGTCGACATCCGCATCATGCTTTTAATTGCATCTTTCTTTTGATTTCAATGCCTTACAAAGCTTGTTCTTTGTTTGTTTTTTGTCGCAATTTCTGTTCCAAGAGACTATAACAAGAAGAGTACGGCAGAAAGACTGACACCGGGATGGGAAATTAGTGAATTTGCAGATGTAGAGATTTTAAATCCCAATTCGGGCATCTTTTTTGTTGTTGTTGGTTTTTGCTCCTGTTTGCAGCACAACATGAATGGTTTCATCTTTTTTAAATTAGTTTGCGTCGAAGGGTTTGCCAAGGACAGCTCTGGCTTGGAGACAAATGCTTTGTTACTGTGATTGTTTTTGTTAAGAAAGTGCATCTTTTTCAGCCAATGGACCCGTTAAGCTATCTGATCTGATCGATCTCAACCAAGTGTGCATCTACACATGCTGCTCGTGTGCAGTGTACTAAGAGTGTTCTGCTAGGAACATGTAAGGTGAGTGATCACGTGAGTGTCCACTATTTTGTTGAATTATCATTATTTTGAGTAGGTTGTACAGTGTGCTTTTTGTCAGGGGGAGGTGGGGAAGGGGGTCAAGGCGGAACACTTTTTCCATGTTGATTTGCGTTGACCACCAGTAGTGTTTCTGCTGCGTCTCTTGGTGTCCGTCTACGCGAAATAGCACTTTGTTTTTTGTTTTCTTTCATTTTTCAAAGTTCTATATGTCTAATTTTGCTTAAAGATGATAAAATAAATCTATTATTTTACATGTAAGAGAAAAAAAGATAGCTTAAAGAAACAACTGAACTAACTGGCGTGTGGACTTTGTAAGACTTCCTCTTCAACAACAGCAGACAGTGGCCTGTTTGCACTGAGAGAACCTTCATCAGTGCACACTTGTATTTCTTTCAATATATATATATATAAATATGGGCATACATACATATATGTATAGGGCTTCTATGGAGATATCATTCCCACTTGCAAAGAGAAACATAAAAGCACCAACACAAATAATTCCAGGATGAACATCCCTCGCCAACAACAGTTCAAGGTGTCTTTGTAAGAGCTCTATATGTATATTTATGTATGAAATATTTAATATTTATTTATGTATACCAGATGCATACATGCTGATTGTGCCATGTACCAAATTAAAACAGTAAAAAAAAAAGGAATAGAAAGTTTCACACTTTTGTCATTTGGATTGTCTCTTTTTTAGGACTTGCTATAATTTCCACTTGAATGAGTATAAGGAGAAATATTCTCACAGCAAGAGCAAGGCTCAGCCTCGGGACATTCTCGCTGTACCTCCCTCATCCTCTCTTCCTCTCTTCCCATCTCTTTCTCCCTGCCTCGCTGCTCTCTCACCCGCCCACCCCCCCACCCCCGTCCCTCTCTCTGCTGAAACCTTTGAGAAACGGGCTAACGGCTTGAGGCCTGTGTGCATAACTACATTTTACTGTAATTCATGCAAAGTAGTGCTACAGCGATTAGGCGATTGATGCGCGTCCTCACATTGCATCTTTTAATTTGTCATTATTCAGCAAGAAAAGTTATTGACTCTGACATTTAAACCGCCAATTTTCATTAAGCGTCATGGCAAAGCGCAAATTAAGTGTCTAAAAAGAGCAAGAACACAATCTGACCGCTTGAAAGATCAGTCTTTTTTGGTACTTCAACATTATTCTATTAAAACCTTGATTTTGCAATTGGAGGGCAGCGGAGCGAAAATCCCAATCTGGTCAGATCATCACAAATCCTGCTCGGTGCAGAAAGACAGAAGGGTTATGTGAGGGGAGATGCTTATGGGTTGATCTCTATGAGTCATCTTGTTTATTCTTATCCTGCCTTATATGGGTCACACCTCCTTCAATAAGCAAAGAGGGAAAAATACACAGATGGAGTCTACCTGCTGAAACATTATTAACAGTAATGCTTTAATGATGTCGCAGTTTGCCACCTGCATCTCAACTCCAATACAGATTGCACATGGTATAAATTTAAGTTACTTTGTCTTGCAAAAAAATACACAAGTCAATGGGCATGCTACCAGCTGCAAGCAATCCCCCCCATTCAAGTCAATGGGCATGGTACCAAGGGTGCAGTTACTGCTGGCAGCCACTGGGAGTGTGGCAGGCCAAATTAAATCTGCATTTGAAATTGAATGAATTAGGTTGATCATTACAGACCTGTTTTTCTTTCATTTTGTGGAGTGACAAAATTTACCAGTAGTATTTGGGCAAGTTTATTTATATATTTAAAATTAATAAAGTTCAAACCAATATATTACTGGTTTGAGAAACACATGTCATGTTTGTTTATTTTGTTTATTTTTTAGGAATTACATTATTTTACGGAGAGTACCTTCCTTCAAGGGCCTGTTAAGTATTTGGGCAAAGTAACATCACTGTAAATACAACGAAATGTGGAGCCCGTTTCAAAATATGATAAAACCCTTTGGTACATCATTGATACATTCCTGTTTTTCAAGTTGGATCCAGGAACTTCTCCTGCACTTCAGAGACAAAGAAATAACCATTGTCTGGTAACCCCACATTTTTTTCTAGCAGATGTTTACATTACCTTGATAAAATTCATTCTAGTTTATAAAGAAACTTGAGTTAGCACGCTTGCAAATGCTTTAGCTTCGCACATGCTGAAGAGCCATACTGCTACCCTATGACTGATATTTTTGTGAAATCTCTTAGGAATTAAAAGATACAATTCAGTTATATCTAAAAATATTATTCTCAGTGTATTATAAAGACAAAATCATTGGAATTGTAATGTACAAATACATGGATCTTACGGTAGATGGCTATAGCCATCTGAGTTATTTTTTCAAATTATGCCGCCCCACTTCTGATCTGTCTGCATAACTGGGAGGTCACACACACACACACACACACACACACACACACACACACACACACACACACGGGCAGTGGGCTGAAATTGAGTGGTGAAGCTTCAAGTGAACTATCAAAGGGAAGCAAATGTCATGGGAGGGCAACATGTTTTTGCCATTACTTCTCCCATATGCTGCAGCAGCAGAGCAGATGTCACCAACGATTGGCCCGATGGACCCGGACTCTGTGGACACTTTTTAGGAGGATGCGTGCGCTTGTGAAAAGGCTACTTATCATTATATCTGTTGGACCAATGAAGATGAACTGCAACAAGAGGGGAATCGGGTCATCAGAAAGCCCGGTGAAATTATCCCAAACTTGCTATGACTAGAACCACCGTAGTCAGAAAAATAGGCCACTTCCATAGTGGAGATTTCTTTGCACTTGACTGAGTGGGACATCAGTCAAGGCTCAGTTGAAAAAAGGCCCTGGTGGGCTTTCATGCTGCCGAAGACAAAGTCAGTCTTGGAAATGGTCAATAAATGTGCCAAATTACAGCATGCTTCCCGTTGGGATAGTCCAAGTGTGTGTGTGTGTGTGTGTGTGTGTGTGTGTGTGTGTGTGTGTGTGTGTGTGTGTGTGTGTGTGTGTGTATGTGTGTGTGTGTGTGTGCGTGTGTGTGTGTGTGTGTGTGTGTGTGTGTGTGTGTGTGTGTGTGTGTGTGTGTGTGTGTGTGTGTGTGTGTGTGTGTGTGCGTGTGTGCGCGTGTGTACATGCGTGCGTGCGTAGGCTCTTTCCCTCTCTGTTTCAAGATCAGTTTTTCCTATATAAGGGAGTTACAGAGAAATACAGTTATGGCCAAGGGTGTTGGCAATGATTCAAATGTTCTGTTTTGCTGCTTCCTTTTTCCAATGTGATTCATGTTGCTTTTACAGTGTTGTAATGAGCATTGTCATTAAGGACTTCCTGTATTTCTTTTATTAATTGATATAAAAATCTGCAATAATGATACACACTGCAGAAACATGCTTATAAATTTTCTGTGGATTTAATGAATACGTCTTCTATTTTCAAAGCTGATTGTTGTATATTTTCATCTTTTCAAAAAGAACCACCTCTGCTATGATCAATTCTTCTAAAAAAAAAGTCCTCCTTTTTTTGAACCTCGCAAGTTTGATCTTGTTTTCATTATCAACAAATCTTGCATTCACACACACAAACACACACAAATAATTCATGCTGCTAGATTTGCTTCGGCACCGGCAAAGAGTAGCACAGGCTTTCATACTAATAAAAAAAAAAAAAAAGCTGTATGAACACATACTAGAAACGGAAAACTGAAACGAGAACTGCATTGAAATACTGGTAATTAATTCCAGGTTTCATTATAATGAACATACCAAGTAAAACGTTATCACCTAATTAGCAAGTCTAACAAGGTTTAAGGTTGCATTTTCACAACAAACAAAAGTGGCAGCATGCTCAGGTTCTTTTCTGGTCACATCACATGTTGCAAGGTCACCTGTCAGGCAGAATTTAATGAGCTCATGCATTCATACACCAATTAACAATAGGATGTGGAATATTGTCATCACTGTACTATTTTCTTGAAAACTCAGGACTGCACTGCACCACAAAGTTAAACAAGAACAGCAAGGCATGACAGGAACAAAACTGCACTGTAATCATTATGAATGTATACAATATAACACCCAGTGGTGTTTTACGTTGTCTTTTTTTTTTTTTTTTAAATGATTGTTGCTTTGTGTAATACGGAGGAAAAGGCCTAATCCCATGCACTCTAAAACTAAATTGGAAAAAGCATCTTGGTTTATATTTTAACTTGGGCTTTTTCTTCTGACCCGCAGGTGAACATTTTAAATCAAGTCCTGGTCATTAAAAGCGCCAACGATATGGTTGCTTTATATATGGAAGAGCTAAAGAACAGTGGCAGTCTATAGTCTATCTATTTAAACGGGCCCACCAGCCCTTGGCTTAAAACTGCCTGGCGCCTACATAATGATCTTTCAGATGTATGGTCTGGAGATAGTGGAGGCTGCTAAGACTAAAGCCTGTATGCTCCCAGGGTGTGCAAGAGGCAAATAACAAAGTAAGAAACAAGTGCGTTTGATCCCTCTGCACTCTTATCTGTCCTGTACGGTGTACCGTAAAACCTCTACAGCGTGTGACACCTCGTTCCTCCTGGCGCTTGTTTCTGCTCTGATGGGGAGTTTCACAGCAAGCTTCACAGACTTGTGGTTATTTGTTGTTGTCTCTAACAGCGTTCATATATCAAAATATGATCTAGTTGCTTCGTGGCTGGTCGTTCATGGCCTCCCGAGGCCCGCCTCTTTTCTTTCAAGCTGCATCAGCTGGAGTTCACCATCAGATGGCAGCCCACTAATGCCTCCTTCCCATCTTAGATGGCAGGTAGTTTGCTCATTGGACACGGCAACACACAGCCTCGACGTGTCTTCCGTTATCATCATTATTATTCAGTTTACAGTTTTTCACATCATAGACTAGATCCAAAAACAATGATGATAGTGATATTATCTTAATGATAAAGGTTTACAGTAAAGAACTTAGACCTCAGACATTCAAAACATTCAATCATGTTCTGACTGTGAAATGTTTGTATGCTACAAACAGCTTAAAATAAAATAAATGAGGATTATTTACACAAAAACGTTTTTCATGGCAAGTAGACCACTCAAGGTCAAGATGTTAAAAAGATGAGATCATTCATTCTTCATTAGTGATTTCAAGTAAATGGTCGGTTTGGTTGAAAAAAGGAAGAGTGGAGTGAAATCCCCACACACTTAGCAGTGACGTAACGACACAGTCGGAGTGCACGGAAAGCTGCGTGACTCACATTTTTCAAGGAGTACGCTGCTTTCCTGTTGCATACAATGAAGTCTGGACAGTGTGAGAGCAAAACAGGAAACGCCGGGTCATAGGTGGATTTTGCATTTATGTATGTGAAGGCGGCTACAAACATCTGAAGTAGGTGAAAGTTTCTATCGCACTACCTTAGCAGCTGACCAACCATTCGACCATTAGATCCTCAATATTATATAATTTTAATAAACGATATCTGTCTTTGAATATTGGTTTATTTGAAAGTCACTGGTAATGTTGTGTTTCACTCATCTGACTTTTGTGCAGGTAAGACAATAGTCAGATGTTCATTTCCCACTCACAGATGGTGAAATGATCCTTTAGACCAGGGATGATCAACTGTGGTCGTCGAGGATCGGTATTTTGGATTTCTCCCTCTTCCAAATCACCTGCCTCCACCACACCCGATTCAAATGATCAGGAATGTTCCCCTCAAGGATCGGAGTTGCCCCCACCCGCCTCCGAGCCAGAACTAGTCCATAAACCCACAACCCTGAACAGGAGGTTACACGTTAATGATGCATGGCATTTAAGTTTTGGACTAACCTGAAATGAATGATCCTACCTTATTTTCCCATGGGGAGTTTCCAATTGAGGAAAATTCCTGTTATTTTGCAGCACCAATTACCACCATGTGTTTTGTCATTTGAGTTTGACAAAGGAGCAGATGGAACAATCGATTCCATTTCCCCATGTTGAAATGTTATGTCATCCATGAAAGATGAGATACTCTATGCCCTAACTGATGGCTTTAGCAACATCCAGAGAAGAAAGATCATGCGGTCACAAAGAAAGAGCATTCATTAGACGGGAACATCGTGGTTATGTGTCTCTTGATTTCATAACAAGTCTTCCAACCACCAGTCTTATTTGTGGTGGATGCAGAGGCTACAGTCAGACAATTTGCAACTTGGATCAGCCATTTGTTCTGCTGTGGGTCAGAGCACCGTGTTTGCTGCTGTGTCACAATAGTCTATAAAAAGCTCATTGAGAACATTTTGATGCCATGGTAAATTATGCACATTTTAGTGTTTTAACTCCCTCTTGCTATTTTGGGTGTGTAAGTCCTCTCAGGCACCAGTGAAAATCAATGTGTGTGTACTTGTGTGTGTGCTGTGCGGACACAATAGGCCCACAAGCGCAGGCCATATCTCGACTTCATTTACTCCTCGTCTGATAATAAGTGTCTCCTCTCTGCTGTACTCAATTACATCTTCATTAGGTTGCTAACTTGCTCCCAACTAACCATCAACGTACGTGCAGATTTTAAGTCCGTGTGACATTAATTACCAAGATGGCTGAGTCCACAGGTGAAGGGAGCGAGGGCTAAACCGTGATACAAGAATTATACCTTCATCTCTCAGGACCATTCAGCGTCTGGAGCCGTAGTCTCCGGTCTCATCATAGCATCAATTCATTTTCATTTATCCACTGATGAACTCAGTTCCTTCATCATTTACTCGAGGCGGTCTCTAAACAAGATGAGTGGCTGACGTGGTGACCTCTTCTAGTCAGGGTCTGCCAATCAAATTCTAGACACATTATAATCAGCAGATAAACAATCAGTGTTGCCATTCCGCAAGATGAGATGTTACGTACATCAGACTCAGAGTCAAGACTCAAGAGTAAAGGCTCATGCTGCATAGTTAACAGCTGGGAATTGACTAGATTCACTGGACATGTCATTAGACTTTTATGTAGCTGGATATGCTTTATTGTATGTCCTGCATTTATATTACTGGTCCTATTATTGTTAATAGGTTTATCATATTTTAGGTTATTTATTTATTTAATGCATGGAATTGTAGTTATCATAGGATTAAGTCCACCACTTTCATTAAGTTCCACTATCACGTGTCATTTCGGGCCTAATGAATGAATGAATGAATGAATGAATGAATGAATGAAACTTTATTTCTTCACACCATCATTAATATTTCTTTCACATACATATGCCGTGCATTTAGACTGTAACAGGTCCCTTGATGGTGTTCTTTCTAAGCAATTGACTTTTGAAGCATTTGGAAGAGGTTTTTTTTTTAATCGCATTGAATTGCTGGGCAGCGTCAACCCTCTAAGAGACCATGTTACATTTGTTGGTGAGGTAACATCCAGGCAGAATCCTCGCCATGCTAAATGGTCTGTTAAAAGATAAGTTCCAACTAAGCACAGAAACACTGCTTAAAGAAGTGTGACCGTTTAGCTACATTCGTGCTATTTAAGAAGAACAGGAAGAAAGACATTATCATGACAAATATATAATTGTTTTTCTCCATGACTACATCTTCTTCATCCCTTTTACCAATCAGCTCTGGCTTCTCTCTCATTCAGTGTCGGTAAAATATTGAGACAGAGTTCAGAGAGGAGGCAAAGTCTGTGAAGCGAATGGCTGTTAATAAGACAAACAGTGAGGGAGAGTATCTTAAATAAGCAGCCCTCCTTCCACTGGCCACTGGCGCCATGTCAACAAGTAGTTCCACACAAGCAAATCTGTCAGTCAGCCCATGGCGTGTGTGACGGCTTTCAGCAGACAGCTCTCGTTTGAACTTTGAGAAGCAAAAAAAAAAATCTGTCACTGTGACTAAGTGAAGGATCCTTAGTCAGAGGATTTTCCATTGTTTCATCTCTTGTTGTTTTAAAAAGATTGGTGTTGTTTCATTTAGTTACATTTTATGAATATTAGGGCTGTGCACCAATCGGTGGTGAGCGAAACACCGAATCTGACTTTTTGCATTCAAGTCAGAACAGGTCAGGCCAAAACACAAACTTCAATGGCAAACAGGAGATGAAAACAAACACACCAGGGCTTAGGGCTAGCTAGCATCTGGCACAACGCAAGCAGATGGATTTGAAATTGGTCCAGAAGAACACCAAGGGTTTTGCCGTTGGCCAGAGTATGGCGAGGGATCGTGAGGGTTTAGGAAAGTTATTTGAAGCTAAAATGGAAAACTTTTACCTAAGTTAATGCATCGATGTACACGTCGCTATGTCTTCCAGGCTTGACAGTATGGTGTAGTTAATGCGCTACATACGTACATGCAATGGTGATCAAGATTTTTTGGACTTTAATATAATTTTGGCTAAAGTACAATTAGTAATCCATTTGAGTTAATTCAGAACGAGGGACATGTCAAAAACACGGTGGATAGGTGCCCTGGAAGACCGGACTTGGTGACCCCCCTGGTTTAAAGGATGTTCAAAGTAGTATGCTTCTTCTACACTTAATATTTTATCTAAAACATTGCTCGTACATTTGATAAAAGTTTTATGATGGTGAAAATTTGACTATAAGGCCTTGTGTCAGACTGAATTGGTTTTGTCACAACTCGTACCCGGTTGCTTTGTTATGTATGTTACTATGGTTTCTGTTCGCGTTACCCCTCCCCTCCTGTGTTACCTCAATTAATGTTACCACAGTCACCTGTCTCTTGTTACCTGTCTTGTATTTAAGTCCTGTCTGCCCCTCACTCCCGTCAGATCGTTGAAGTCTTCACGTTTAATGTCGTTCTTGTTTCTTTAGGTTCCTGGCTTTGCCAGTTCTGTTTTGGTTAGCCAGTCTGTCCGTCGGTCCGTTAAGTTATGTCAGTTTGCTGGTTCTGTTAGTTTGTTCCCCTTATCCTCTCTTCCAACTACCTTTTCCCTTCAATAAACCCTGGTCCAAGCTGCGTTTGGTCGCCCAGCTTCATTCACTTCATGACAGGTTTATGTTTAAATTGAAGTTATTATGAGGGTTTAAGAAATTTATTATTTTACAGTTTTAAATATTTGTATCTTTATTGACAATATTTGACTTGTTTAATTCTCTGTGGACAAGAAAAGGAGTTTCAACTTCAAACCTTTCATTGCAGTTTTTTTTTTTTTAAACAAACCTTACAATGTCATAAGAACATTCTGTCTCCAGAGTTGGAGCGGCGGTCGCAACCTACATCAGTTTCGGAACAAAGTTAAAACATGCATTGTTGTTCTGCGGTGCCTTTGACGCACTTCCCTTTCAAGCTGTCTTGGCTGCGTGTCTGAGCTAAATTTGTGTCTTTCCTCATGTGTTGGCAGAAGTGAAACTCAAAGCACGATCAGAGCACGCATACAGGAAGCAAAGTTACAGTGTACACAATGAAGAATGCTTGAGCAGACATCAGACACCGGCTCTGTTATAATACACGGCGGCAAAAGTCACACGGCACCAAAGGTGAAGCCACATTGTTTCTTGTCAAGTATACGTACGTTTGAAATGTTTGTGTTGAAAGTAAAATGTGGCCAGCAAATGTCACCCTGTCTCTTGTAGACCTACTTTGGATTTGGTTTCCATCAACATAAAGGGCATAAAAAGGCAAAGACTGCAAGCAAATGGTCTTTTATTTATCCACTACATGCACTCAACTTCATGACATTTGATACAAAACAAAGCAATAACAAGAACTGTACAGTGAAACAACAGAATATAAATGACATTTTGATATTACACAGCAGAGACTTAAAGTTAAACTAAAGTGCTGCATAGTTTTGCTACACAAAGCCTCCTTCCAAAAAACAAAAACAAAGGATGCCAGAGGAATCGAAGCGAATTCCTGGTTTAGTACAGTTGGGAATTTCAAATGAGGCATCAACATATTCAGAGGACTGGAGGCAGGCTTCTTAAGTCGGACAGATGGAGGTTTTATCGAGATTTGGGAATATGTCACACATCTTGGAGATGACACTGCAGGCTCGTCGTCTTCTGGACAAGGACGCAGCATCGTCAGGGGGTCTTGTGCTTTTTCTTTTTAACGATGAAACGCCCTTTTAATTCTGATCTTAACCTCTTCCCCTAAAGCAGCGAGGGCAGGGCTGGCTCCCTCCGATGAGCTTTGCTGTAGATCCGTCCGTCCGTCTGCTCGGCGGCAGTCGGCCGTGTTGCCTCCCTGCAGCCTGTTTTCTCTGCCCCTCGACGGGCATTTTCACATCTCTGTGATAGAAAAGAGATGAGAATGATGCTCAGGAGGCAGATGAGGAGAGGGGCATCTCACAGAAACTAAAACCAGTCTTTTGAAGTTCAAAGGGTGTAATGATTTATTTGTAATATGAATTATTTTATGATGATAGTGTCATCATTATTGATTGATATGATTCAAAGCATATTTATGAAATTTGTCCTCTGTCCCCACCACTTTTACACCTCTTGCCAATTATGTTGCAATCTGTTAGTGTGAACACACAATTTACTGCCTGTTACACGTATGTTAGCAAATCAGACCTATAAGAGGTGCTCGGTGATGCCAAGACGGAGGATGGGACACTATGTATGTGATATGTACACTACTACTGTGGTGTGTAGTGTGTAAGTGTGTCAGTGAAAAATAAGAAAATAAAAGATTGAGTGATAGAAGCTCTAATTTCCTTAACTACACACCAGCAAGTTCCCGGTCCAACACATCAATGAAGCTCTCCAGCTCCCTTGTGTCTCCCAGCTTGGCTGCAAAAAGAGGACAGAGAGAAAAGGAATTAGAAAGAAGAAAAAAAAAAACAAAGAGCAATGGAAAGATTTTGAAGCACGGCTCATTTCTTTGGTATTTCCATTGGAACAACTGCTGTGAAGTAAGAGAATATCTGATGAACTGCTTTTAGACAAGGAAAATATTCCAGTTTTTGTCTACAAACAGCGTTAAAGTTGGGCCCAAAAACTTGACAGCTCGCAACCTCCCACAGGGATCTCTCTGCATAACCTTCTGACGTGGAATAGAGTAAGCGGCCCCTGCGGGTCACCCTTGTTTATTCCCATTGATATGTAACCGTCCTCGCTGCGTATGCGACCCAATACAACTGCATTTGCACCGATACAAGATGAAGCGCTGTGACATGACACAAAAAGCCCTGCAGGAGACACGGCAGCCACAGACAGAAGCTGTTGTTTAAAAAAAAAAACACAACAGAGCTTTAGTGGTCACAGCAAGAACAACAGCGATCGGAACGGCGATATGCATACGCTGAAGGACGACTTCAGTACCTTTCGGTAGCAGCGTTAAGCCTGCTGTGTGCAGCTCCTCCTCGCTGGTGTTCAAACTGTTGCCCAAAGATGTTTCACTGCCTGCAGGAGACACAATTTTAGGATCACGCACTCATTGGCCACAACATTAGGTACAAACATACAATAGTTTGTATTACTTTTATGTCATTGTATCTGTTTTTCATAATATGGCAAATTATTGAATAAATGTTCAATACAGTCGTCATTTAAATACCCATCTTAATCACATTTATAAATTGACCATATACTGTAAAGTGCATGCCAAAGCTATTGGAAAATATTTTTAGGTCCCCTTCAATGGCTACGGGCTGAAAAGGAACAAATAATTTCATGCGTTGGCACCTTTATCTGGAGCCTCCCCCAAATGGAATGGTCGCACCCCTGGCACATGCAGACTACAAAGTTTTTTTATGTATTTACAATTACATTTAGTTTAGTTTTAAAATACAAATGACACGTGATTGCATTTTGTTATACCAAAATATTGAGTTCATTCAACCTTGTGATCATTTACATAATCCACTACATTCCTTCAATATGTCAATATTTACAACATCTAAAGAGGGAACATTTAGTACTCTCCCTGGGGGTTCCCACTTCACTACACAAATGCATCGCAGTCATTGTTGCTTATTTTATGCCAACATTACGCCGTTAATTAAACACACAGAGATCACATTGGTCCCGCAAACACTATTGTTTTCTAAAACTTACATTTGTTTCGGTCGAGAAATGCTGCAAGCTGCAAAATGAATGCTTATTCATCCAATGACTGTGAAGGTTTCGTTTTTATTGTCACAGGCCTCTCTTTTTAAACACTAGCGGTCAAAACACATTCAATGATGCATCACAGAGGGGAGCAAAAGCACGATTGTTTCTTTTGTCCTATAACCGTCTGTTTTTGCATAACCGCAAGAAAAGAATCACAAAGACTATTATGCCTGCAGAAAGGCATTAATATTCAAGGGGTATATGGATGTTGTCCTTTGGTACCATTCATTCAATGCAAATTAAAAGCGTGGAGGATTATTTGTCCCACGCTTATTAATATTGGGTTTTGGAGGTTGCTCATTTTTCTTACTGTAATCAGAGTCTTCGACCCCGCTGTCGTCCCCTGGTGCCGTGCGGCTCTTGGCCTCCGTCAACATGTGCTGGTATGCATGTAGGCTACTTTGAGGGGGGGCCTGCAGTTCTTTCACCACATCTTGGAACTCTTGCAGCAGATCTTGCAGGTCCAGCTCAAAGTCTGCGTGGAAAATATGACACCACTTTATGAAGTCACTTCATTGCAACTATTTTTATATTTTTTATAAGCATTAGCAAGCAGGGTTGTTTCGAAAAGATTGCCTATAGTGTTTTGGGGGTCGTATAGAAAAATGTCTTGAGAATTTCATGAGATTGGAATGAAATAAACGCTTAAGCCTATACATGTAGTTAGGATGGAGTGGAGGTGGGCAAATAAACAGCCTTTAAGGCATGAAAAACATCTCAGTGGTGTTAAAAGACCCAAACTGTTAACATTGTGGTATTGACAATAAAATGTGAAACAAAGTTAGAATGTGAGCCGTGGGCTGTGGTAAAAGATGTCATTTTGTGCAATTGCAGGATAAACACAGTTCTTATTTACTTTAAAAGGAGAAAACAGGATGGTAAAACATTGACAAATTCATTTAGAATCTAAATATATGTGCTTAATTTTGGGGAAAAAAAATTGTTGAATGACACGTGACTGTGGTGCACACATAAAAATGAAAGTGGAAAATGTGAAAATATGAAACATTACAGCCGTGATCAAACCAATCGCGAGGTAGGCAAAATGTGAAAGTGTAGAACAGTTCAAATATGATGTGACTGGGCAAGAAATAGGTTTTAAAAACATCAAATATAGCTTCGCTGAAAACTTCTTAAATGGCTATCTGATCCCCATCAGTGCACCACTTGAAAACTAATGGCTCATATAGACGCTGGACTCACCTGAAGTCACTCCTGAGGACATAGTGGCGCCAATCTAGGGACGAAATAAAGAGCAGACTGCTGGGATCAAGGCGTTTCTAGGCTGACTGGAGCTGACTGTAGTTCTCTTATACAGCTGAGAAAAGGGGAGGAGGAGCCAGACACATGGAGGAGGAAAACTTGACTTCTACTGTATATGGAAAGTAATGAGAGGAAAGGCTCGTAGGAAAAGCAAACATAATCAGGCATACAGGAAAGGGGCTATTACGCAACTTTGGTTCAGGCTTCAATGTTTTTTCCTTTGAAATACTTGCTGAGGATTTCCTCCCTTCACTTATAGTCCTTATTACGATACAATACAATATATTGTTCTTTATATCGTGCTTACACAACAGCTGTAGCCGTAACAAAGCGCTTCAGGCTACAGCATTTATAGCAATGGATTAAAAACTGAAATTATAATCATCAGGTCCCTTATATTCTCGACATTGCAGCCGTATACTTTGAGAAATTTAAAATGCCGAAATAAAACTGAGTAAAAAAAATCGGAAACTATTCTTACCCTAGTTGGCAGTAAAAGGTACCACTTCCTGTTTGAGCATTTCTGCTACTGCTGCTGCTCTACATCACTACATGCATCAGTTAATAATGACTTCATTTGTCTTATTCCAATCTCAGTGGAAATGGACTCCAGCCCTCCCGTCAAAGGGTGTCAACATAACGAATGAGATGAACGCTGAATGCATGTGAGCGCTGCTGAATTTGACACATTAATCCTATCAAATGTGCTATCCAGAGAGGGAAAATATAATCATGAAAAAAGGTTCTTCTTGGGCAATGACTGTGTTGAGATCATTACTGGTAATAAATGACATTTTGAGCTGCGCAGGTATGCTTTGCCGCCTCCACGCTTAAGCTCCTCTTGCTGCTAGGGAACAAGGCTAGCGTGTGAGGTCATGGCAGTTGTGAATCTCTGAAATACAGCAGGTCAGTCAAGAGTCTAATCAGAAGAAATGCCACGAATATCAACTTCTTGTGGCGTCTCATTACTGTGTGGTAGAGAATCCCCGTGCATTGGTAATCACCTCATGTGAACCTTACACAAAATAGAAATATATTTAAGATGTGATGCAGCCGTTGAAGAGGAGTCTGCTCGCAGTAATTGCATGACTCGAAGTTGAGAAAAGTGAAATACACAGGCTTTCCTTTTGGCGGGGTTGCACATACTTCTCACAGCTGAACTTTCTGGTTGCGGGCCTTCCAGACAGTGCACGTGGAAGAAAAGGAGTGAGCGATTTTGGCTGGCTCACTAATACTTTCCAGATCCGAACCAGTTTATGACTCAGGAATATTTGCGGATGGATACAACACCGGGGATTTCAACACCATTGAGCAGCAGATGGATCGAGAAGCGGTTTTCCTCCAGGAGAGCAAAGAGAATAAATGCATTCTATAACACGTCATGTGACCCACAAAGGACCTTGCGGTTTTCTCTTATCACAGAAAAATCAATAGCCATGTTTCCAACTATAAATCGGCCTACTGTACCGTACAGCAATATTCAGCGAGCCTCTGTGAGCTGTAGCATGACTAATCTGGGTGTTTTTATCATGGAGCGTAAGTGGGATGGAGATATTTTAGTCATCCGTGTAAATACGGTGACATCATACCATGATAACAATGTAGCAAAGAAGAGGAATGTGATATGGTAAACCAAAGACAGCAATGGTGGACGTTTTACATGTTTTCTTGCTCTCCTTGGCATGTGTCCTTCCTAATCCCGTTGTTTGACAACAGATGATTTGACTGCAGTGTTTTCCTCTGCCCTTGAGGTCCTTTTGTGTTGGTAGTGAGCCAAAAATGGTACCAATGGTACCAATATCAATGGAAGCCCTACGAATTCCATTCAGATTAGGGTTATACTATCTTGGGATTTTTCACTATAGGTAGTTATTTCATGTTGACATTTATTTTTTAAATCAAATTTTCAGGTTTTTAGTTTTTGTTCATTTTAGTCAAAAGATCACTAAGTATAGAGTAGTCTAGTAAATTTGCAATTCCGTACAGTAATACGTACCAAAATAAATACGTTGAAAATAAACTTGAATGCTCATTTCTGGAATGAATTGACAAAGCTGATAATGTAAGACATTTTTTGCTATAATTATTAATAGTTGGATAAATTTGAAAATTTCAGTTGTAGTTTTTAAAAGCACTTGTTTTGATTTTATCTCATCAAAGAAATCGATTTTTTTGTTTTTAATTTACAAATTTTAGCTATTTCGAAAACTATAATAAACCTGCTCCAGGCTGAACCGTAGAGAGTCAGCAATGTAAATCTAGTTCCGCAAGTATAATAGTCACAGTGAGGAAAGTTAATGATGAGATTTTGTCTTCAACCCATCTCCTCTCAGATCAGCGCCTCAAATCCACATATACTACCCCGAGTCTGAAAGTCTGTGCGTGAGCCGAGAAGCTCTTTAGCCTCAATAGCCTCACGAGGCACTATCGACCACTACACAACATCCACAATGGCAATGCTGATGTGGCTATTGTTGTTATAATGGTTAGCTAGCAGCCATCAGTGCCTCCCACCAAACACTGGGGTGTCATTACATGCATTCTCCCAAATACAAACCAGGCACCGGTGATAACTATTACGACCATAGCAGTGCATCAAAATCAGATGAGTGCGGATCAGAGAACCGGCCCCCACCGAGCTGTCTAGTGTTTTAGAACTTGATTGACAGCAGCTTTCAAGATGCCTCACTTTGAATGTTTTGCGTTTCAAGTCTGTGCTGCGAGAATGATAAATATCTGCTTTCCACCTCAAAGACGTGATGGAGGGTGAACGTCTTATTTTACCTGGTAGTGCAGCGATGATTATCTGAAGTATCTGACATCATCTACATCCAAACATGTCATGCGGGTGTTAAAAATGTCACAGGGAACGCGTAGACAGTCGGAGAAAAACAACAACTGCTTAAGATGCAAGCAGCGTATACAAGCTCAACAAACACACCGCTCGTATTTGGCCATGCTACAGGTCTACTGAGCCCAGCTAGATTCCCGTTTGAATCACTGTGGACAGCCAGGATTTGATAAGTGGGAACCACACAAAAAAGGCCCAAAGTCAAGTGGGATACGTTAGGATAGACATAAAGAATGACAATTAACTTGTTTTTCAGTACTTCTATTGATAACGTACAAAGAAAGGGAAACACACATTTGGAGGTTCATAAGTAAGGCAAACCTATTTGTGTTGATAGTGGTCAATGGACACTGTAACGACGAAGGTGTCCACAATATACATATATATATGTACTCTTAAAGCTGTTGGGTTAAACTGAACCCACATTGGGGGAAATAGTAACCAAAAGGGACCCACCTAATACCGGGTTATTGGTCTGAGGATTTAACCCAGCACTCTCGGTCAAGGTTTTCATCCACCAACACATAAAAAGAACCCATAAATGAGGATTTACATTCAATTTTCTTCCACGTGAGTAGACAAATTGTCAAAAAAGGTGACCGGCTCGAGTACGGCCAAATGCAATCTTCAACCCAAACTACAGGTTCAAAATAATTAACCCCACCAAGAATCCAACACCGCTCCTCAGCAATTGGGCTAGCAGGGAAAATAATTGCATTTTCTTTTGTTTGTGTGTCTGTAGCAATTACATCACACGTGCAGTCACTCTGGATTAGATTTGCTGCCAAAGGCTATCATATTCGTTCAGCGTTTGTTGTGGGGCAATATTTAGGAGAGCATCATCACTTCATTGTGGACAGTCATTAATGGAAACCAGTGCCACTTAGCACCAGTATGTAGGTTAATCTGCTGGTCAATGAAGGGAGAGGGGAGGGGTGGAGCTTTGCCAATTACCCACCTGGACAGAGCTACATGAATTTTTGGTTCAAACAGCTTCAAAGGACTTTGTGTGCCATGGTGTGAGGCCTGCATCCATCTGCTAGTTCGATGTGGACAGCCGTTCCATACCTCAAAGACTGGGGGAAGAAATCAACAACCAACAGAGCAAGAAAGGGCATTTTGATGAGAATGAGATCGCACACAAAGACAAATAACGCCTTAAATTAGAGCCGGAATAAAGCAAGCAACGTGTAATCTTCCCTTGCACAATATCAGGGGGGAAATAAGCATGCATTTTAAACATTTCCTAAAGGCTTCTCTTATTTTTATAATGCAATTTGTTGAATTTTCTGACAGCTAATGTCAACAGAGAAACTGCAAAAGCGTTTCACTATAAAGCGGTGTTTACTGACATTGATTGAGCCAAGGCACATATTTATGTTAGAAAAACATCCCAGGGCACACCATCAAATCACATCACCAACAAAAATGACACCCCCCCCCCTCCCCTCCCAAAAAGTTCATATGCACAGGTTAATTGCTGTATGTACTTTCTGCCATCTAGTGGAACAACATTTAATTGTTCTGTTTGGCACTATACATCACTGGCAAAGAGGGACAAAGATAAAGTTGTAGTAAATAAATAACATTCATAATACAATGATTATGCATAACAAACAAAAGTACTATTTTGCTTTTTACAATTGTATGTTTGGGACCTCTGGAGGTTACTCACTAATTTGGAGTTTTAGCTCATAAAAAAATGTATAAGGTACTATCTAATGTGCCCCACAGGTCGAAAGATTGGATTCCAGGGTGGTAACTGCTTGAATAAAGAAACAAAAAAGGAGTATCAAGGGCACAAAAGCAGCACACTGTAGGGACAAGTCATTGTACTCCTAAATGAGTGCTGTACTATCTATCATTTAAAAAAAAAAATGCTTGACGTGACTGATTCAATGCAGTCAACAGAAAACAGGGGACATTGCAGGAAGGCCTCACTAAATCCGTCGTAATATAATCATCAGCCAAAGAGAATGTATTCCCTGAGCGATGACTCCCCCTTACAATATGTAATGGACTGCTGATATGATTGAGTCTTATCATGTTGGCGGTAAAGTAGTTAGACACATAAAGGAGGTGGAATGTAATGTTCCTCCTGTGTGGAGGTAGCGAAAGTCCCCGGAGAGGAAGCCCTTAGTGTTGGCTCGTGAGTGAACGATTCGTTCAAAAGAACGATTTATTTTTTCAGTGAACGAATCACTTCCTAAAGTGATTCGTTCTTTTTTCAGTTCGTATGACTTCAACCAGTAGGTGTCGGTAATGCACATTGAAGCTGGTGTCATCTCGCCATAAAACAAAACGAAGAAGAAAATGACGTAACTTCCCTGAACGAGTCAGTGAGGAGTGATTTGCATTTCCAGTTCATCGCGAGAACGGATCAGTGAGGGAACGAATCCTAACGAGTTAATGGGTGAACTGCCTTCCCGTGCATCAGTCAGTGAACGTGTTGCGTCTCCTGGGGTGAACTATGTAAGCCAGAATGTAGATTTACGATTTGCCAAGGAAAGAAAGAACCACTCACTGAAACACCACTTCTTTTATGTACGTTTTCTCCAAGATAACGGCTAACTTTATTGCATGACGTCATGATGGCGCCGCGGATGGCAGCCACGGTGAGTCGCTCTCTGTTTATTTGTCTTATTTTGTGTGTTTTCTGTGTCCTCTGCTGTCCATCCCGGATCACTTTTACTAGAGAAGCGCTGTTAAACATCGGACAGTCTTCTTCTGGTATTTTCTCTCCTGTTCTCTTCGATTCAGACTGTTTGTCGGAGATTCTAGCCGGAGCGGCGGTGCTGTACAAGCTAGCACGACGACGGCGGCGCGGAAAACGAGCGGGAGCACTCGTAAGGCTGAGGCAGAGAGGGTTCCGTTCTGCCCTACCGTCAATTCATCTGGCGAATGTCCGCTCCCTGGCGAACAAGATGGACGAACTGCTGCTCCTCACTTCAAGGAACACGGACTTCAGCAGATCCGCCGCGCTGTGCTTTGTGGAAACGTGGCTCAGCGAACGAACGCCCCACCACGCCGTGGAGCTAGCGGGCTTCAGGCTAACGCGAGCAGATCGCAGCGCGGAGCTCTCCGGAAAATCAAAGGGAGGTGGTCTCTGTTTCTACATTAATGAACGTTGGTGTACTGATGTCACGGTGTTGAAAGAGTTTTGCAGCCCTCTCCTAGAAACACTTTTCATAAACTGCCGGCCGTTCTATTCACCACGGGAGTTCTCCTCGATCGTCATGGCGGCTGTTTACATCCCACCACACGCACGTGCGAGTGAAGCCACGCAGATGCTGGCTGACCAGGTAACAGACATGGAGAAACTTCTACCAAACTCACTAATCATTGTTCTGGGTGATCTTAACAGGGCGAACCTCGCACACGAACTCCCCAGATACAAACAGCACGTAACGTGTCCCACCAGAGGGGCACAGACTCTGGACCACTGCTACACCGTGATCAAGGATGCATACCACTCTGCGGCTCGTGCAGCTTTAGGACTCTCGGACCACTGTCTAGTTCATCTGATCCCGGCCTACAGGCAGAAACTAAAAACTTCTAAGCCTGTGGTGAGGACTGTGAGGAAGTGGACAGTGGAGTCAAGGCAGGACCTCCAAGCCTGCTTTGACTGCACCGATTGGGGAGCTTTCGAAGCTGCAACTTCAGACTTGCATGAACTCACTGACACTGTCACATCATACATCAGTTTTTGTGAGGATCTGTGTGTGCAGACTAAGACCTTCTGCACGTACAACAACGACAAACCTTGGTTTACACCGAACCTCAGGAGGTTGCGCAAAGTCAAGGAGGAGGCCTTCAGGAGCGGCGACCGCGACCTGTTCAGGCAGACCACAAACACACTGAACCGAGAGGTCAGGAAAGCCAAGAGGTGTTACGGGGAGAACCTGAAGAGACACCTCTCTGCCAATCCTGATCCCTCAACAGTGTGGAAAGGTCTGCAGAGCATCACGGGCTACAAGAAACGAACCCCCCGTCCTGTGGAGAGCCCAAGGCTTGCTGACCAGCTGAATAAGTTCTACTGCAGGTTTGATCGGTCCTCCCACACAACGGGACTTCCTGCAGCACAATCTACATACTCACCTCTCCCCACAACTGCTCTGTCCACACCTCTATCATCGTTGTCACCCACTCTCTCTCTTGCAGAGGCCGCGCCCGCACTCCAGGTCCGCGAGGAGGAAGTGCGCCAGATGTTCCGGAGACAAAAGACCAGGAAGGCACCGGGCCCAGACGGCGTGTCACCTTCCTGCTTGAAAGTCTGCGCTGAACAGCTGGCGCCCACCTTTGCACGGATCTTCAACCGTTCTCTGGAGCTGTGTGAGGTGCCCTCGTGCTTCAAGAGCTCCACCATCGTTCCAGTGGCCAAGAAGCCCGCCATCACAGGTTTGAATGACTATAGACCCGTCGCACTGACATCTGTGGTCATGAAATCTTTCGAGAGGTTAGTGCTGAACCACCTGAAGGAGGTCACGGGCCCCCTGCTTGACCCCCTCCAGTTTGCCTACCGGGCAAACAGGTCAGTGGATGATGCGGTCAACATGGGACTGCACTACATCCTGCACCACCTGGACACTCCAGGGACGTACGCCAGGATCCTGTTCGTGGACTTCAGCTCGGCGTTCAACACCATCGCTCCTGACATCCTCCAACAGAAGCTCATCCAGCTTGCGGTGCCTGCCCCCACCTGTCAGTGGATCACCAGCTTCCTGACCAACAGGAGACAGCGTGTGAGGCTGGGGGGCATCACATCTGACACCCGGACCACCAATACTGGAGCCCCTCAGGGGTGCGTCCTCTCCCCACTGCTCTTCTCTCTCTACACCAATGATTTCTCCTCAGATGACTCTCCTGTGAAGCTCCTGAAGTATGCAGACGACACCACTCTCATCGGACTGATCCAGGACGGTGATGAGACTGCGTACAGACAGGAGGTGGAGCGGCTGGTCCACTGGTGCAACCAAAACCATCTGGAGCTGAACCCGCTCAAGACCGTGGAGATGACAGTGGATTTCAGGCGAGACCCTTCACCACTTTTACCCCTCACTATCCGCAGTAATACTATTCTCTCCACAGACACCTTCAAGTTCCTGGGAACCACAATCTCTCGGGACCTGAAATGGACCGGCCACATAGACTCTGTCCGGAAGAAGGCCCAGCAGAGGCTGTACTTCCTGAGACAGCTCAAGAAGTTCAACCTGCCGCGAGAGCTTCTGAAGACCTTCTACACTGCCATCATCCAGTCTGTCCTCTGCACCTCCATCACTGTCTGGTTTGGATCAGCCTCCAAACAAGACAAGCACAGACTGCAACGGACAATCAGGACTGCAGAAAAGATCATTGGAATCAACCTCCCTTCTATCCAAGACTTGTACCTGTCCAGGACCAGGAAACGTGCAAGGAACATCTCTACAGACCCTTCTCACCCAGGTTGCAGTCTGTTTGAACTACTCCCCTCCGGACGGCGTTATAGAGCTCGGTACGCCAAAACCAGCAGACACCGAGACAGCTTCTTCCCCCAGGCTGTTGCTCTGATGAACTCACACCACTCATAGAGTCTCAGAGGCATTACTGTGCAATAACATCCTGCTCTTCACACCTTTTGAATTTGTCTACACTGTTTTTGCCATTATTCACATGTCCTGAGTGTTGTTAGTCACCTATATGTTGAACAGAGGGTGTGTTTTACCGAAGTCAAATTCCTTGTTTGGCACGCTCAAACATGGCGAATAAAAACTCTTGAATCTTGAATGAAGGGATGCGCCGTTATACAACAACGGGGAGATTATGCTTCTCTTTGCGTAATCTTGATTTTACAACACTTATAGTAGTTTTTAAATAATGTGTATGCATATATACGCCTAAATATTGTTATCCAGTATATCTACTGCAATTTCATATTAGATTGCTGGCTTGAAATTTACTTTTAATATTGTTATTATTATTTTTAAATAAACATTTATGTTAAAACTTGTCTGGTGTTTTATTCCTTGTTTTTATATTCGCCAATTAAAACATAAAAATCAGACATTTGGTTAACTGCTTTATATGACAATATGTGTTTTACGTTGTTATAGGAGTTAGTGTCCCCCAAAATAACAAATGTCGGCATAACGGATTTTTTTTCAACCTTTTATTCAAACACAAACACATTCGGTATAATAACTCCATCAACTACAATCCAACAAATACAAAATTAAAACATCAATATCGGCATAACGTGTGTCGGCTGGTATAGCAGCAACGCTGTCCGTCACTCACTCGTGAATCTTCGCGAACGAACCTGAAAATGGCGGTGTACCTAACAGAGTGTCCGAATGACGTCACAGATCATAGAGCCAATCAGAAAGTGGGGGTGAGGGCGGGTGTGGCACTTTTTTCTTTCATTTAAGCTTTTTCCCTAATGAAGTGGCCTGTGATTAGGTACACCTCATGGACACTTCAATAGGTACACTACACAAGGTAAAAAAAAAAAAAATTAAAAAAGAATAAATAAATAAATAAGAAAGTGTAGCGAACGATTCGGTGAACGATTCTTTTGAACAAATCTTTTGAGTGAACTGATTCGAAAGATTCAGTTCACTGAAAACTGGACTGCACATCACTAGTACAAAAGAGTGCAGACGGACAAGGGTTGCCAGGTCGAAATAGCCGACTGGTTAGTGACATGGGCTCTTGCTCGGTAAGGACTTTGGTTCGAACCCCGGTGTGAGCATATGTCTAAATGAACTTTTAGAATTGGAACCTCGCTTTGTAAGCGGACGCATCTGCAAACAAATGCAAGTATTTATGTGTAAATAAAGTGAAAAGTGCCACACCCGCCCTCACCCCCACTTTCTGATTGGCTGGTTGATCTGTGACGTCACTCGGACACTCCATTAGGTACACCGCCATTTTCAAGTGTACCTAATAACAGGCCACTTTATTCGGGAAATATCATATCTCCTGCAGAACGTGAAAATGAACTAAATCTTTTCACGCAGGTGTGTTTAACAAGGGTAACTTGGAAAACATATTGGAACGCGGCCCCGAGGACTAGAGCTTGACACCTGTGACCTTTGACCATGATATTTCCCTAATAAAGTGGCCTGTTATTCGGTACACTTGAAAATGGCGGTGTACCTAATGGAGTGTCTGTGTGATTCCCTCGTTAAGTGCACCTGCGTGAAAAGTTTTAGCTCCTGCGGAACGTGAAAGTGACCAAAAACTTTTCACGCAGGTGCGCTTAACGAGGGTCACTTGGAAAACTTGTCGGAACGCGGCCCCGAGGACTAGAGCTTGACACCTGTGACCTTTGACCATGATATTTCCCTAATAAAGTGGCCTGTTATTAGGTACACTTGAAAATGGCGGTGTACCTAATGGAGTGTCCGTCTGATTCCCTCGTTAAGCGCACCTGCGTGAAAAGTTTTAGCTCCTGCAGAACGTGAAAATGACCAAAATCTTTTCACGCAGGTGTGTTTAACGAGGGTAACTTGGAAAGCATATTGGAACGCGGCCCCGAGGACTAGCGCTTGACACCTGTGACCTTTGACCATGATATTTCCCTAATAAAGTGGCCTGTTATTAGGTACACTTGAAAATGGCGGTGTACCTAATGGAGTGTCCGTGTGATTCCCTCGTTAAGCGCACCTGCGTGAAAAGTTTTAGCTCCTGCAGAACGTGAAAATGACCAAAATCTTTTCACGCAGGTGTGTTTAACGAGGGTAACTTGAAAAGCATATTGGAACGCGGCCCCGAGGACTAGAGCTTGACACCTGTGACCTTTGACCATGATATTTCCCTCATAAAGTGGCCTGTTATTAGGTACACTTGAAAATGGCGGTGTACCTAATGGAGTGTCCGTGTGATTCCCTCGTTAAGCGCACCTGCGTGAAAAGTTTTAGCTCCTGCAGAACGTGAAAGTGACCAAAATCTTTTCACGCAGGTGTGTTTAACGAGGGTAACTTGAAAAGCATATTGGAACGCGGCCCCGTGGACTAGAGCTTGACACCTGTGACCTTTGACCATGATATTTCCCTCATAAAGTGGCCTGTTATTAGGTACACTTGAAAATGGCGGTGTACCTAATGGAGTGTCCGTGTGATTCCCTCGTTAAGTGCACCTGCGTGAAAAGTTTTAGCTCCTGCGGAACGTGAAAGTGACCAAAAACTTTTCACGCAGGTGCGCTTAACGAGGGTCACTTGGAAAACATGTCGGAACGCGGCCCCGAGGACTAGAGCTTGACACCTGTGACCTTTGACCATGATATTTCCCTGATAAAGTGGCCTGTTATTAGGTACACTTGAAAATGGCGGTGTACCTAATGGAGTGTCCGTCTGATTCCCTCATTAAGCGCACCTACGTGAAAAGTTTTAGCTCCTGCAGAACGTGAAAATGACCAAAATCTTTTCACGCAGGTGTGTTTAATGAGGGTAACTTGGAAAGCATGTTGGAACGCGGCCCCGAGGACTAGAGCTTGACACCTGTGACCTTTGACCATGATATTTCCCTAATAAAGTGGCCTGTTATTAGGTACACTTGAAAATGGCGGTGTACCTAATGGAGTGTCCAATTGACATCACAGACCGACCAGCCAATCAGAAAGTGGGGGTGAGGGCGGGTGTGGCACTTTTCACTTGGGCGTGGGGCCACCTTATGTATTTACACATAAATACTTGCATGTGTTTGCATATGCGTACGCATACAAAGCGAGGTCCCAATTCTAAAAGTTCATTGAGGCATATGCTCACACCTGGGATCGAACCAGGTTCTTATCAAGCAAGAGCCCGCGTCACTAACCAGTCGGCTCTTTCGACCTGGCAACCATTGTCCGTCTGCACTCTTTTGTACTAGTCATGTGCAGTCCAGTTTTAAGTGAACTGAATCTTTTGAATCGGTTCACTCAAAAGATTTGTTCAAAAGAATCGTTCACCGAATCGTTCGCTACACTTTCTTATTTATTCATTTATTCTTTTTTTTTATTTTTACCTCGTGTAGTGTACCTATTGAAGTGTCCATGAGGTGTACCTAATCACAGGCCACTTCATTAGGGAAAAAGCTTAAGTGAAAGTGAAAAATGCCACACCCGCCCTCATCCCCACCTCCTGATTGGCTTTTTGATCTGTGACGTCACTCGGACACTCTATTAGGTACACCGCCATTTTCAGGTGTACCTAATCACAGGCCACTTCATTAGGGAAAAATCACGGTCAAAGCTTCACGGAAAGTGAAAAGTACCACACCCGCCCTCACCCCCACTTTCTGATTGGCTGTTTGATCTGTGACGTCACTCTGACACTCCATTAGGTACGCAGCCGACACACGTTATGCCGACATTGATGTTTTAATTTTGTATTTGTTGGATTGTAGTTGATGGTGTTATTATACCGAATGTGGTTGTGTTTGAATAAAAGGTTGAAAAAAATCCGTTATAACAAAGTAAAACACATATTTTCATATAAAGCAGTTAACCAAATGTCTGATTTTTATGTTTTAATTGGCGAATATAAAAACAAGGAATAAAACACCAGACAAGTTTTAATATAAATGTTTATTTAAAAATAATAATAATAATAATATTAAAAGTAAATTTCAAACCAGCAATCTAATGTGAAATTGCAGTAGATATACTGGATAACAATATTTAGGCGTATATATGCATACATGTTATTTAAAAACTACTAAAGTGTTATAAAATCAAGATTATCCAAAGAGAGGCATAATCTCCCCGTTGTTGCATAACGGCGCATCCCTTCATGCAATAAAATTAGCCGTTATCTTGGAGAAAACGTGCATAAAAGAAGGGGTGTTTCAGTGAGTGGTTCTTTCTTTCCTTGGCAAATCGTAAATCTACATTCTGGCTTACATAGTTCACCCCAGGAGACGCAACACGTTCACTGACTGATCCGTTGACGCACGGGAAGGCAGTTCACCCATTAACTCGTTCGCGATCGGGAAAGTCAGGATTCGTTCCCTCACTGACCCGTTCTCGCGATGAACTGGAAATGCAAATCACTCCTCACTGGCTCGTCCAGGGAAGTTACGTCATTTTCTTCTTCGTTTTGTTTTACGGCGGATGGCACCAGCTTCAATGCGCATTACCGACACCTACTGGTTGAAGTCATATGAACTGAAAAAAGAACGAATCACTTTAGGAAGTGAGTCGTTCACTCTCGTTCACTGAAATAAAATCGTTTTTGTGAACGAATCGTTCACTCACGAGCCAACACTATTTTGTACTTACCCAACGCGCGCCGTAGGAAATACTGAACGGATAAGAATGACTCGAAGTGAAAGCAGAGCGATCGCCGAGCTCGCTACGTTTGGCGAGTGGCTCCGTCACTGCGCTCAAACACCTCACTTTTAGGGTTCGACTCCCCACCCATACGAAATCTGCTAAGCATGATTGTACTAACGCTTGTCACACTTCTCCCCGCAGCACTATCCGTATTGCATTGCGCGCTTCTCTCAACAGGGAAAAACATAAGGCAGTAACTTTTTAAAAGTTTAGCAAGTTTTTTTTTTTCTTTTTTGGTATTTACTTGTCTAGGCTGTTCTAAAACACCTGCTCATATTGCTTGATACATATTAGATGAGGTAAAAAAAAAAAAAAAAATCCCGTAATTTACTTCATATGGTGTACCGGCACAAACGTTTGCAGTGCTGAGGACATGTGGAGCCATAGAACAAAGTTATTTCGAAGCACCGATGGCCGAGCGGTTGAGCACATTGACGGTAGTATTGGCTCGCGAGTGAACGATTCGTTCAAAAGAACAAACCTTTTCAGTGAACAAGAGTGAACCCTAACCCTCAGCTTCACACTTTGGGGCTTCATTGCTTCAGCCAAAACTTGGGCGCTCGACAAGATGGAGGGAAATGTGGACAGTTCAATCTTATTTGGGGTTAACCAGAACCACTTGAAATTGTGGCAGGTGTGTCCTTCTCATACCTAACATTTCAATACGAGTGTGTAGAAGTTTTATTTCCATTGTATGCCACCTATGCATGTAGTTTCATGATAATCATCAGTAGGGCAGTATTTGCGCAGTCGTGCTAACTAATTTTACTTTCAGGCAGGAGTAATAAATTGTCACCCATGAGGGGAAAAAACAGGGGGGGGGGGATCCCAAACGAGAGGTAGTAAAACATGATGTAACAGCCTGGTTAGAGGAGAGCAAGCTTGTATAACATGGCTGTCTCTCTGAGGATTTTGCGGCTCCTAGCTCCAAAATAAATTATCTAATGGGGCTCTACTCGGAGAATAAGTAGATTAATTTGGTGAGGAAATAAAAAGCTCCATGACAGCATTACATATCCACCATTTGTAATATTATATATTCCGTTAAATGTAATCATGTAGGGCATAAATTAAAACATGTTTAGAAAAAGAAATCTTGCGCTTGCTGATAATAGCTATCATTTTTCTAGACCGGATTATTGGATGTTAAAGAGATAAGGTATGGAATGAGATTTGGGAGAGGTTGCGGCAGGGGAAAGCTGCCACCTACTGGTTGTGATTCAGATATTTTCTTTTGTGTCTTCTTTTTATTTTTTTGACCAGAGGGCTGAGCTGAATGAGAGCGAGCACACGTTCTACTCCTCTCCATGAGGCTCACCTGAGATCAATGATGCTGCATGCGCCCCTGATCCCAAAGTGCACACTCAAGAGGAGCACATCCATTCTTATTGAGTAGAACTTCTGATAGTAGCTTGGTTCTTACCTTAAAAACTCACAGGATTATTTCTGGCATAATATTATACAGCAATGAAAACTACCAAAAGTTTTTGTATTCAGAGAACTTTTCCGTGGCAATGCAAATGATTATCTCAAGAGGCATCAGATAGTACTTGCTGTGATATCACTCGAGTATTTGGATTATTTTAAGCGACACATTTTTTATTTTTTGAAAGTTTATGAAAACCTATCGAGGAAACAGCAAGGAAATGTAAGCAAAAAGCGTAGAAATTGAAAAACTAGAAACTTGGTTTACAAGGAATTTACATGGCATCAACTTTTTTTGTGGTGAACAATAGCAATTTGTGGCACGTGCAATATGTGAGGCCGCACAAAGCAGCATAACTGTGTGTTGTGCGTGCGTGTGTGTACGCGCGCGTGCGTGCGCGTGGGTGGGGGTCATTAAAGCCCCTCCTCCTGAAGCCCAGAAACGCCCCTCATGTTTCCTGACCTGGTATATTTATCAATTTTGCAGTTAATTTTCATTCATTTCTGTCAATATGTATTGTACTGCGAATTCGTTTCCAATTTATAATTCCTGGAAATGTTTAAGATTTCGGCAAGGCTGAACAGAATTGCTTAAAGATTTACTCTTCAGGAAGCCGTTTCATCTGGAGCGTTTGAATAAATCATGTCCGATTCTAATCCTGTTTCACGGTAAAAAGTGAATTTACGGTGATGGCAAGACTTCAAGATAAATTATATTAAAAGAAACAAAGTTTCCATTTGAGTGGGTTGCAATTAAGTCGCTCCTTTGCGCGTAGACTCCGCGTCTTTGCATAAAAACAACGCAGTCTGTGACAAAATTGGCCTCTTCATTATCCCCCCCGCCTTTGGAGCTCATTGAAAGGCGTCATTGTTGCTTTAAGATTGTTGTAGCAATCGCCGATGGCTCTGTCCATTGTTGGGGTGAGTTGGGTTTGATAACACGGGGGCCGAGTTCGTGCATATGATCAGTGGAGCAGCTGCAGAGCACGACACAAGCCTTCACGTCACGTCCTCAACGCATCCTGGCAGACATGGGTGAGACTTCACGGCTTCTCTTAAAAATCACTTTACAATTGCATCCTCGTAACTTATTAGTTTGTGTCTCAAGGACGGTATAGTCAACGTCAATTCGGTTTGGATCGGACTATTTTCTGCTTGACTCGGTTCGGGTTTGTATCTTGTAACTTTGAAAATAAGTAGATTCACTGCGTCTAATATATAACTGTCTGGGATTTGGGGGCTTTTACTAGTCGTTCGCATGACGTCATTAATTGGTTAATTGCCACAAGGTCCTTAAATCGGTTCTCAACAGTGTATGTACTAGTACGACAGGTCACAATATTAGGTACACTTGAATGATCTAATATACAGGTGTCAAACTCAAGGCTCGGGGCCCAGATACGGCCCGCCACATCATTTTAAGTGGCCCACAAAGACAAATTGTGCATCAAATTCGTGTGTCATTACTGGAATTGCAAATTGTCTTCACTTTTAAGATTTTTTTAAATATTTGACCAGTTTTTACTCATCTGATTTGAAAACGAGTTATTTGTCAGTTTGTTTTGTAGCTTTTACTGTATAGAATATGTGGTGCTCATATATTTATTTGGGTTGACAGTCATAAGAAGGGTACAATGCGACCCGCAAAAAAATGAGTTTGACACCCCTGATCTAATACAAAAGCTGTAGCCCAGAAATCTGCGTTGAAACACGTATTTGTAAGGGCAGCTCATGTGTTATTAGGTGTGCCTAATGTTGTGGCCTGTTAGGCTGCTCTGAGTGGTGTTTCGATGCTCTCACCTGGCTCCCAATGGATGTGGGTGGGGGACAAGCGAGGTGTTTTTGCTGGGAAAAGGTGTGAAATAACTGTGAACGCTGTCGCTCTCTTTCATTGCCTGGCTGTGATTCGCTTTGCAACTTGTTCAGGCTCTCACCCAATAGCAGTTGAGATTGGCCCCTGGCCATGTAACATTGACATTTAATGGATGGTAGGGTGTTATTTTCTCCCTGCTTCTCTGCAAGCCTAATAAAGAAAATTCAAGTGTGTGTTTTCCCTATAGAGTGTATAATTTGGAAAAGTGGGCTACTTTTGTGCAAAGCACGCAGAAATACACACTTGGCCACAACAGCAATGTCCTTGTGTAGAATGCTCTATAGTCTTGGCACTGCTGCAATGGTACCAACCACAGTCATCCTGTGTACATGCTCGTATGCAGTTTTGCACTGGGATGTATTCACACTTTCTCCTCTGAAGGAAGTCAATGAATGTGTGCGTACGAGTTGCAAGCACAGAGGTGCCTCTGGCTTTTGTTTGTGGGACATTGGCAGCCCTTGTGCCCCCACCACGGCGTGGGACAAAGACTGTTGTCTTTGCAGTCACAAAAGCAGCATGTATCTTGGTCAACCTCCCCCTTTTTCTCACAGTCACCATGCTGCCTCATGAATGGAGTCAGGGTGTGAGCTGGGGTCACATCAGACGCATGCCTTTGACCACTGCGTTCATTCACACATGACTATAGGAATGTTTGGCTTTTCCAAATGCAGGGAAGTTTGTGTGCGTGGCAGCAGATGGCTCTTCAGAGGGACCTTGGCATTTCAATGTCACATTCCAGTTGTTCCACTATACTATAAAGTAAAGTGTTACTTTACTGAAACTGGCTGCATCTTTCATAACTGAAATGTCTGTTGCCACTCGCTGTGTATTTGTATAGACTTTACTACCAATCAATCAAAACAACAGAATTGTCTTTTTCAGGCAGAATGTGCATTACAACTATTGACCGAAGTACACTTGCATTTCACAAAGCACCTTAAGTTGAAAAAGAATGTCACTTGTAGGTATTCTAATGGACTGGAATGTTGAAAATGTCATTTATAGACTTTAGGGACCGTTTGTATATTGTGTTCTGGTTACGTATTTTGTTTTGTGTTGCATGTGTGACTAATGTGTCTCAATTTGGCTGCGGTTGCAGGTTGCTATGAGTGCTGTATGCGTTGCCTGGGTGGGATACCATACTGCTCTCTGGTCGCCACACTCCTCTGCTTCTCCGGCATCGCCCTCTTCTGTGGATGTGGACACCAGGCGCTCACAGAGACCGAAAGGCTCATCGAGACCTACTTTGCTCGTAACCTGCAGGATTACATCACACTTGCTTACATGTATGTGGTACATTTCATAATGCAGGGATGGACGTTGCATTATGTATTTGATAAGTGAGGAACACTTTGTTGGTATATAATTGGTATCGGATTTGAATAATCCTTGGAAGAATGTTCTGAACGCCTCTTTGTCAGTGTTGCTGTCAAGGCGCTCAGGATTTTCTGAACTTTTGTTGGGGGCCAAAATGAATCTGATTGTCAGACAAAAATGATAACTTATGACTTGTAGATGCCGAATTAGGGTATCGATATTGAGCCAATATAGGCTTTATTGTAAGGTTTCTGGTACTCTTAGATTCTGTTGATACCAGCCGTCGATACTTGAAAAGAAAAAAGATGGACATTATGCCCTCCTTGGCAGTAGGTGACGCCATACTGAGTTTGATACATCGGTGAATCATTTTTTCGTCACTGTGAAAAAATTAATTTCTGATAGGTTTCTCGGGCTGATAAGTTTTGGGGATAGCTGATGTCATTTTCTTTTTCTTTAGTCAAACATTTGTCAAGAATGAATTAGTCTAAACCAAAAAACAAAAGCCATATCCCAAATTCAATGTCTGTATTTTGAAAGGCTGCATCTTACCCGTGGCTCTCCTCCTCCCTCATAGCATTCAGTATTTCCAGTACTTCATCTACGGTTTGGCCTCGTTTTTCTTCCTCTACTGCATCATGCTGCTGGCAGAAGGCTTCTACACCACCAGCGTCGCCAAGCAAACCTTCGGGGAGTTCCGAAGCACCATGTGTGGCCGCTGCCTCAGCTCCACGGTGAGAGTAATGGGGATCGGCAAGATTGGATGTGGCTTAATACACATCGGTCCCGCTGGGTGCCCGAGCTGAAAGTCTAGCGCCCTGTTAAAAGCCCTTTGGGAAAGATGCGGCTACAAATTGCACAGTTGAGTGATTGTGTCCAAGGAGGGGTAGGGAGACATAAAGACATATTAAGTGATAATCGGAAAAGAGGTCGATGTGGTGACTAAATGAGGCGGGTGAAAACTCACTTGGAGTTGCTCACAGGCAAATGACGTTCATCCTGCTTTCTCACGTAGTTTATAGTGATGACGTACGTGCTGTCTCTGCTGTGGCTATTGGTGTTCGCCTTGTCCACTCTGCCCGTCTACTTCTTCTACAACATGGGGGCCACCTGCGACACCATCGACGTCCTGACCGAGACCCCAGCGAGCATCAACCAGCTGTGTGTGGATGCGAGGCAATACGGTAATGTTGATTCGGAATATTTGTTCATTGCTGATATTTTTAAACCAATCGCGTAATCGGTTATCGGAATTGTATTCGCATATTGGAATTAGCATCTGCCTCAAAATGCCAGATCGGCGGTCTTGCCCTGGAAAGATTGTATCCGTAGTTACAAATAATCTGTTTTGATTTGGGGTGGGTTCAAATTTCATTTGAATCTGATTCGATTTGTGTAATTGGTAGTTTTTTTGGTAGCTTTTAATACCTCAGCAATCCGGTTCTATTTGAAACAATACCACAATATGACAATAAAATTGTGAAGCTATGTGAAAGTTTTGCTAGTATTTAGTTATGATGTTTTCTGTTTCCTATTACTCATTGATTTTGCTGGTGGGGGAAAAACACTGGGGGGTCTGCTTTCTCTTAAAAAGTCACTTCTACAGTACAGTGAATCGGTTTTGCTAACTCCCCTGCTGGTGTGTAATAAACAGAAAGTAAAAATAGCCATGGTAATTTACTGCAGTTGCTGAAAAGCAGTGCTTTTTTCATGTAGACGTCAATAAGCTTTGGACCAAGGCCTGTGTTTCTGGGTATTTTATAGCGTGTGCAGGAATAGCCAGCCTGAAATCATAATGGCGCGTGCGATGAATGTATCCAATTGATTAGCGCGACTTGACGTCAACAGGGCTCCTGCCGTGGAACGCCGTCCCGGGAAAAGCTTGTGGAATAACTCTGTCCACCGTTTGCAAGACAAGAGAGGTAACCGAGACCAAAGATTGCGTTTGAAGCGTACGTGTTAGATCGACAGACACTCATGCAAATCCTCTCCTATCAGTACCGAATAACCTACGACCTCTACATTGCCGCCTTCGTCGGCGCGGGCGTCACCCTCATGGCTCTGGTGAGTAATTATCCGTCCGTTGGGGTCATTTGGCCTTTGGCGGTATTTACGGCTCATGTGACGCGGCAAGCGGAGGCGACGAGGCATCCCGGGCCCGCATGACTGATGACTTTGAGGACTATCGCTCTCTGTTTCCCATTCTCAGCTGACATAAACATCGTCATAGTGCCGTAATGTCTACTGCTTTCCCAGCCAGGCAAATGGTGGGCGCTTTATACTCCCATGCCCCATTACATAGCCTATTACACGGGTGGGATCAAATTAATGTCATTAGCACTTAATCATGTCTCTGTTTTTCCTCTCTTCTAATGAGCCCCCCGTGTCTGCTGTTCTCTTCTTCCAGCTGACCTATACGGTGTCAACCACCTATAACTTTGCGGTGCTGCGCTATCTGGGGAGGAAAGGCATAGGTGCACGTTGTTAGGCTTGCCAGCAAGCTTCCTGTCTGACCACAACACAGGGGATTTTAAGGAACTGCAGCCATTTTTTTCCTTTTCATCACTTGTGCCTGTGTGCACAACCTTTGGGTGTTTTCATGGTAACGGACTTTCAAAACCTTTTTTTCTTTTTTCCTATCTGACACTTTGTGTTTTACTTTTCTATGAAGGATGCTTCAGTTTTATTCCATTGCCACTTCACTAATCTATTTTTATGTTGATTTTAGAGGGTTTTTTTCTTCTTTTTTTTTTACTTCCTAGTGGTAACCTTCTAAAAACAATTGGGTCAATAATAACCCAAGAGGGATCAAAAAGGGGTCGACGGTTTTTGGGTTACTGTGCATCCTTGCTGTTTGTGTGGGCTGCGGATCAGCGTATAATTGATGCGCATTGATTATTTTTTTTTTTTTAACCCCCAAATTTTTAAAAAAATACTGATAAACCTTCAGTATGTCTATTTCATGGTCGGAGGGGGGCAGAAAAATACATATGTATAAAATTATCCTCATCCTCTTAAAATGCTGACCTGAATTATATCTTGACAAAAACTAGTAAAAAATGTTTGCCTTAAAATCTTCTTTCCAAGATGCTGGACAAAAAATTATTTTAAGAGGGTGACTATAATGAAACAAATGTGGGAATCCTCACGTGTCAAACTATAAGAATGCAGAATGTATTCATTTACAGTAACCCCAAAAGTTGGGTTAAAATGAATAACTTACAAAAAAAGCTATTTACAATATTTACCAAACCCAATTTACAAAAAATCCCCAAAATCGGGTCAAATGAATAACCCAAATAGTATGTCCGGCGCATTCTTGACCCATATTGGGTTATTTCCAACCCAACTGTTTTTACTGTGCAATGTCGATTTTGCTTCCTACTATTCTCCAACCAAGCTAAAAAAAAAAAAAAAAAAAAAGCATTAATAAATTAACAAGTACTAAATAGCCAATTTGTAACATGTGCAGGAGACAATGGGGATTATGGGTAATCTACCATTCCCCACATCTGGTTGCCATGGTGGCGGGCAAACGCGTATTTGTCTATCTCGGGACTTTTCTCACGAGCGGCCCCAACAATGGGTTCGGTTCGTTTTGCAAATATGGCCAATGAGAAGTGGGTTCAGGGGCTAGCTGTCTCTACCGGGGGTCATGTGTCAAGGAGAAAGGGTGGCGTTTCTAAAGAGTCATTGGGAATTCTCTGAGACAGCAACCATGACCTCTCCACCTCCCGTTGAACAATGGAAATGATGGATGGAGTGTGAGGTGGCGAAAGGAATTTTAGATGATTTTGTTGTTCCCTTCTCACAACAAAAGACAGTCTTTTTAAGTTTGATCGAGTACGGTCTGAAATTGTTTCTCATACTTGTGAGATGGCAAAAGTGCTTACTTAGCGAATAACCTCACTGGACTAAAATCACTTTGGGGATGACTCCGTTTTAAAGCTGCAGTACAAAACATACATTTCTTATCATTTATATAATATTTAACAAACACAAGTAATGAATTAATTCGTATGACAATAGTATCAGATTTACTATTCATAAAGTTTATACTAAAAGTAAAATCAAACAAATTATGAAAGTTTATTGACTTCAATCAACTACTTTTAGACATTCACGAAGACAACTTCACAAAATTTTACTAAATCAGTATAAAATTGACTCACATCAATACATCGTAAATCAGATCACAGCAATAATGCAAACAAATCTTCTCTTTAAATAATCAAGTTTCATCAAACAATTGTATGTAGACGTGGACCGAGCGTATTTAGACATAAAATAAATGAATATAGATATACTGTTTATCAGGGTTTTTTCTTGATTTCCAAATTTCACCCTTCACAATTTGAAAGTTGAATTCTACTACATTGCAATGTCAATTTGAATTTGATTCATTGTTCAGCGCTAATGGACACGGCTGGCTAACAGAAAAACAAATTATATTTTCTGCTTGTCTTCTATCAAGATATTAATGAGTCATTTTATTCAATGGGGTCTTTTCAATTTGCAGTCACTCTCATTCTCAAGGAATTTTGTTGTAGTTATTGTATAACAGTTTTTATTACTTATTGAGGCAGTATTAACTTTTAGACTTTTTGTAAACAACATAGTTTTATTTTGGTAGTTATAGAGCATTTGTCGAGTGGCTGGTGGCTGTTTAATTCACTTTTTTCTGTTGGTGATATTTGATAATAAAAGGAAGATTCCAGTTTTTGCGCAGAGTGCCTGAAAGATTTATTTACCTTACATAAACACTCCATCCTTGGCTTCCTGACATGTTGCGTGATGCCCATGTAGAGTTTGTGTTGGGCATTTTGTATTCCTTCCTCTTTTGTCCTCAGGTGCACTCCTCCATTCAGTTGGCCATGAACCAGGACAATGCGAGGAGGAGGCGGTGCAGAGCCAAGAAGGAAGGCCATGACCTGTATGGCCAGCTGCGCTCCCCCTACCCTGCAAATTTATCTGACGCATCCTGACAGCTATTTCAATGTAATTCATTCCAATCGCGTCCTCGGATTCCCTTCAGTATCTTATGTTTTCATGGGTAATTGGCTATTTTGTGTTTGCATACCAAGCTTTGTGACCCTGATTGCTTGGTAAGTTTTGTTTGAACTGAACTGTTACAGGTCAGTATCGTGCCAATTTACTGTTGTGTTCCCTAAACGTGCCTCAATTCCATTTTTTCACAGTATAACCTGTGTGGAATTTCAATGTGTGTGGAGAATCTGTGATAGGCTTTTTAGTGAAGGGAGGCTAAAACTGCATTGCAAGGACACAATAATTGGGGCAGCTAGCCAGTCCTGTACAGGAAGGGGCAAAATATAGCCATATCTTTTGTTGACGCAGACAAAATGGATTTTTTTTCAACAGTAATATTGATGAGGAATGAAAGGTTCTAATCTGAGTTTATGTATTGACAACAAATGCTTGGTAATAATTTTGGCAATTTTGTGGACCTGACCGTTGGTATCAATGGAGGCAAACAGAGATGTTCTTTCGTCTAGTGTGAAATGTAGATTTACACAAAAACAGATGCAACCATTGTTTGACAATCATTATCAATAAAGATTTTGATAATGGATTGTTTAGAGATCTTGTTTAATTTAAAATTGACATCTGAATCAACCTCTGGACAGTCAATATTCAATTTCAGCAGTATTGAATGAAAGCAGACTTATTTTTGTGTTGGATCCAAATAAAACATTGGCAATCAACTGCTTTTACTTTGGAAAACAATAGTGGACATTTTGGCCTTTTTTCTGACATGTTATGACAAAACCAGTAAGTTTTATTTTTTTGCACTGATTCCAAGTCTGCCCTTGTTTTGTTTTTTCTGTAGCACTTTAGGTTTTCCTGATATAATTTGTAATATACTAAAATAGTTTGTAATATTCATGAATTAAGGACCAGATTCAGCAATAGATGGAAAATCTTTTGAAGCGCCATAGCTATAAATTACTAGGCATGTTAAAATCTATTGTGCAAGGTCTTTATACTGTTGGCTAAACTTAAAGTAGCCAAGTAGTATTTTTCTAAGTTGTAGCAGAGGATGTAGAAAGCTATCAGTCTATTTTGCTGTTTCACTTATCACTCGTATAGTCATAATGCATCATTCTGACAATGTGAGTTGTTGCTTTAAGTGCAAAGATTTACAGGGAAATAAAGCACAAGGCATGCATTCATGCACACACAAAGGAGACAAAATGGGGTGATACATTTGGTTTTATTTCGTACGCAAGCAATGATAACCGGTCTTATCAAATGTAGTGCAAAAAGTCTAGCAAGGGAAGAAATGTGATTGTTAAATAAAAGTTGGGCATTCCAACTTTCACACAGTTTATACCGAAAATCACTAGTTGGTCTGAACAAAACATGTTCAAGTGTCATTTGGGCAGTTTGGGTGAAGTACGTGCCCCTTCATCATGTGGTTTAGCCATTATTAGGGACAGCTCAAATTAGGGGTTACATTCATGAATATTACAGCAACATGTAAACACTGACATGAAACCACGATAAGTACTGTAGGTAATGTGATCTGCTTATGAATAACTGAATCTTTGGCTATGATAGTTTCCAGGTAAACATTGTTAGGCTACACCCCTAGAAGGTCAAGGAACAATAAACATTGAAATTATACCGGAAGGGCAAAAAGATTCTGTTTAAGTCAAAGAACAAAACAAAAAAGAAACGTACCATTCCTCACAAGTAAAAGGTATACTACCCACTAAATGTGGAAAACTTGATCATAGTCGTGTAGAAAAGCTATCCAACACATCTGCTTGAAACTAAAACAAAACATCGGGGGCAGCACATGAACAACTTGGCTTTAGTTTCACAGTGATGTTTATCTACTCGCACAAGAAAAGGTAAGTCAAAAATAATATGTTCTATGTGCCCCCACTAGTCTAAACACTGCATTCAGATTAATATTGCGTTTAAGGAGCACAAATTAAACATGAAGATGTTTTACCCATCTCAGTGAGTGGCCATTTGGAAAACAGCTGAGCCATGATTGGTCTTTAGCTGAGCCCTTAGGCACTATGATATTTTCAGTCAGCAGCAAGTGGCAGTGCAAGGCAAAATGGGAGCCCTCTGAGATGGAGAAAACAAGGTTGTTGTTTTTTTTCCACAAAGGCAATCTTAATCAGAAGATCGTGTTTAGACGAGTGGGGGTGTATTCAACACATTAGCGTTAAAAAAAAAAAAAAAAAAACTTGAAATCCCTTTTGAACAGTGAGGTCCAGAACGATTTGGACAATGACAGTGATGATTTTTAGATGCTCTTGAACTGAAACAGAAAGTCGATACTTGAATCATGTTCCAGTTTTAAATTCATTGTGGCGTGTGAATGCAAAAATCATAAAAACCTTTGACCGTACTTCTCCAACTAAATGCTCAAACCCTTATACACTTTTGCTTTATGACACGGAAATTTTAAGCAGTCGACACACAAGGCTGGAAGAATGAGAGCATGAAACATGGTGCAATAACCACACAGAAATAAATTAAATTATTAAAACAACTTGTACAATACAATAATTTAAGCAGCCATCAATATTTTCACAAAATTTAAAAAAAAAAACACTCATTTTCTAAATGTACCTAAAATCAACACCAAGCTGGCAGGTGTTTAAAAAAAACAACAAAAAAAAACATGTAAATCTGAAAAGACATTGCAATGAAATCTCGGTACCATTTAGCAGAAATTAGGTAATCGTGATACAGTTCTATTAATACTTGGATAACTATTTCCTGTATGAATGGAGTTGAAAGGTTTTATCTTTACCCTCACATTCAACTGAGGTCTACATGTGTTATCACTTAGGAGGGAGCATAGCTTAAAAAAGGAGTGGTTTGTTAAAGCTTGCCACATATTCAGAAGGTAGAATTAAAAGAATGCCCTGATTAGGAAAACTGTTCAGTGCAATAATTATAACCTCTTTTCCACATCCGGGAAACAAACCCACCCGTCCCTGATCCAATATTAGACAGTGTATGTTGAACAAACAAAAAAGAAAACAGCACACAACGGAATGGAGGGGTGCCTCACGGAGAAATAAACAGCAGTTTGGGAACACTAGAAAAGGAAGAGCAAGTCATAAACACTGGCGCAAATGCAGCACGGAAAATGAAAGAACACCTGTAGCTTCGGTTTAGGGTGCACAATTCCCTTTATACTGATGGAAATAAAGACAATATTACATTTTAGGACAGCTGCGATCACCTCTCGTACCGGAAATGATGTTTGTGCCTGATTGCATTCCAGATGCTTTTTTTTTCTTTCTTTCTGGTGAGTCAGCAATACGCTTTTATACTCCTATGATAGTTGGAATTTTTGAAATGTTACGAGCTACAATTTCCTCAACTACTAGTCAACTGGCATCGCAGAATGAATTGTGTTTGACTAATTGTTTTGGAAGCATCACTAACATAAATTTGCAAGTGCCAACTATGAGGTGAAGTGTGCAACATGACTGGAAGCAGACACAGTACAGGGTGAGCGTTTCAGCACGCCTGTACCTTGCCTGGGACAATCATTCAGCCCTTTGGATAGCGGCTGTACCCTTGACACCGCTCTCCTCAGATTACATCTTATCAGCATCAATAAAGAACACGGCCTCCGCTGTATCTTATCCAAAGAATCAGAGAGCAACCCTGTACCTGCCCTACGTGTACCATAAACAACAACTCATGGGCTTTGACCCGTCAGCAGCAGGACCTACGAGATATTTTGCGGTTGCCGTGAAGATCTATCGTCCCGCTCAGTACCGAGTGGTCGACGTGATCCTCGGCGGCCAGCACCTCCCTGACAGCTGCCTCGAACGCAGCCGTGACGTTCATGTCATCCTTTGCGCTGGTCTCAAAGTAAGGACAGCAGCCGTTCTCCTCGCACCAGGCCCGCGCTTCATCCTCCCCTACTTCTCGCTGCTCCATGTCCACCTTGTTGCCCAGAATCACAAAAGGGAACCGCTCAGGATCTTTCACATCAGAATAATACATGAATTCCTTCTTCCAGCCACCGAGGTTCTGGAAGCTCTGCAAGTCATTCACGGCGAATGTGAGCAGGCAGCAGTCGGCACCTCGGTAGAAAGGCGTACGCAAGGACTTGAAGCGCTCCTGGCCGGCCGTGTCCCAGATTTGGAGGGTGACGAGGCGTCCGTCCACTTCCAGGTCTCTGTTGAGGAACTCAACACCAATGGTGTGGAACGACTGCGAGTCAAAGCGGTCGGTGACGTAGCGGTTCATCAAGGAGGACTTTCCAACTCCTCCATCCCCGAGCAGGATCACTTTTAGCAGGAGGCTCTTCCCGCTCATCATGCTCAGCCCTCCTCGCTGGGTGGCGCACAAGACGAGCTCAATTCATCCTTAAAAACAGTTCAAAACTGTCTTTTAATATGGTGAGCCCAGTTGTAAAATTGAAAACAGCATTACTGTAGCTGGTGGTGGTCATGCCCATTACAAGGGGGTCGACAGCTGCCAAGCAACTGTTTGTATGATGGGCCTTTCCACAATGATAGCTATACCCGATATGTCAGATTTAGCCATGGAGGTGTAAAGGTCTGAAAAAGTTGCAAAAACCTACTAGCAAATTTCAGCTTTTGAAAATATCCTTGGTAAATTTGTCATTTTTGCTCACTTATTACTACCACATATTTTGGCATTGAATTATATTCTTCTAAAGACTTATAAATTACCTTCCTGTGACACCGATGTAAACTGAGTTTGTGCGTAAATCGGAAAAGTAGTCAGTGTGGATGTTTCGGGAAAGTATTAAGTAATATTAATTTCAGCAACTATTCATGGGAAGACTTCTAGGCAATGCAAAATAAAACAATCAAGTAAAAACCTAGCAAACAGAGACAAATTCCTTACCTTTATTTGTCGTGGTTGTTTTAAAAAACCCAAATACTACTTGACATTTTCTAATGCCGCTGTGCTAAATAGTTCGTTATAGGGATTTCGTAATCACCTCGCAAATGCGCTCGTTGTATTATGACCATCCGCCCCAATGTAAACAACAGTGACTTTGGAGAGCAGGACTGCACATGCGCAGACATGTACCAGCTTGTCAAACTGAGCTTGCGGCTAATTGCTACTTACTGTCTTATCTAGTCTATCTCACAAGGAAGTGCTTTAATTATCGCACGAAACAAAAGAGACGGAAGTGTGAGTATCACGTGTACTGCAAAACACACAGTAAAACATCAGCAGACGTATTCGGAAAGCTGAAGTCTTTTCGAACTTAGTAAACAAGCTAGCCGGGCAGCTGTGATCGGCTTGTGGACATTTCAGTTGATTAGCAACGGAACATGAACCCGTCAAACCGTTTGAACACGCTTAAAAAGATGAAGGCGAACATGAGGGTTGTACAGCTCTGCAGCTCGACCCGAAAGCATTTAACACAGGTACTTACGCCGTCCTTGGTTAATACTTGGCTGTTGCCCAGTCCCCGACATCGGGCTGAGCCTGAGGTTGATTGTAGTGACGTGTCAAGTTTGTGCGTCCCTATTGGGTAGCCGTAGGAAACTTGGAACGCAAAAACTGTAATCCCAGGGTCTGAAAGCCAGTTAAGTTATTTTCATGGCAAAACTACCTACATTTTGATTTTTTTTCTCTCCATGAGCTGAAAAATATGAATTTTATCAAATTCGTCTGCTTTTATTCGTTTTAAAGCAAACTATGCTTCATTTTTTCTCTCATTCTGTTTTCCTACCAACTCTTCCTGAATCAACGAGGAGAAAGAAGCTGGACTTGCCCACTGCAGTTAATTGATTTACAGAAAATGATAAAACGTATCAGTAAAAAAAAAAATACATGTACATTTAACTGTAAATAACCAAATAGAAAAGGTTCTGGTAGAATAATTATTTCAACGCATACATTTAACTTGTAATTGTTCATTTTTAACGATTAGCTTTTTTACCGCCTTCCAACTGTAGATGGCGCTGTGCTGCTCTACTGCTTCTGAGGTGCCCGATGAAAAGAACCAACACACACGCGTAGAAGAAGAACGCGGCTGTGTTTTTTTCCTCCAGCTGCATCGTTCGATGTCACCAAGCAGCATCCCGTTACTGCTTCCCTACAATAACTTTAACCCAATATATTAAATCCCATATTTGAAGTAGTAAGAGTACGGAATTTCTATGCGTTTCAAACGGTAACAAAGGTAAGAAGTGCATGTTTGTTTTCCCTGGGCTGTAACACTGTGTGTTCTGTACTTATTTAGTTTTAGCGGTGGATATCAAAACCTCACATTTGTATAATCACATTCAGGAAGCCATGTGGCTCGAGAGCGCAGTATAAATAATGTTTGTCTCTCACTCGTATGCTGCTTTTTTGTTCTTTCAGATGGCAAGAAGAGGCCGGCTGGTGTCCTGTATATGTTTTGGTCTGTTTGGCGTCCTGTGCTGGGTGTGGGTGTCCTTCGCGTCCTTCCCAGATGAACATGTCATGGTGCCCTATGATGCAGTGGAGCAGGCACATTTTAAGCCCCAGAGTGTTCTTGCAGACATGGAGTTTGTCCCGGGGAGTTCGTACCGTGGACCTGGCAACCAAGACCATCGCAGCAACAAGGAGTTGCCCATTATCCTGTGGTGGAGTGGAGTCTTATTCCCACATTTTCCCGGAGATACTGAACGAATTGACTGTGCCACATCGTCCTGTCTGGCCACAAGTAACCACAAGGTATCAGTGATTCTCAAATGATGCCTATTATGCTTTCATCTATGTTTTACTTATGTATTCTTTAAAGTAATTTGTGTGTTCAACATTGTGGTAGCACTAAGCTTTTGATTTTTTTGATTGTAAGGTCAAGCTGTACAAAAGGACATCATCCATCATTTTCTACGGGACGGACTTCCGGGCCTATGAAGCACCGCTCCCGCGCCTCCGCCACCAAACGTGGGCTCTGTTCCATGAGGAGTCCCCCATGAATAACTACCTCCTCTCGCATGGGCCGGGCATCAGAATGTTTAACTACACCGCCACGTTCCGCCGGGAGTCCGACTACCCTTTGACCCTGCAGTGGCTGCCGTCTCTGAGCTACCTGCTGGAGCCGACGGTGGTGTCCCTGAAGGAGAAGAACCAGCTGAGGCTGAAAGGCTTGGCCCCCGTACTCTACATGCAGTCTCACTGTGACGTACCCTCTGACAGAGACAGATATGTGCGAGAACTTATGAAGTACATTGAGGTAATATGCACAAGAGTACAATATGGCTGAATGATTTTAAAAAGAACCCAATTTCTTTTCACCCTCGATATTGCGATTCCCACTATGAGAGTATTTTTTCGAGGTCTTCTGTGTATTTTTTAACAAACAAGCCCTGAATTATCCTGTATTAGGCTTATGCAGAAATAAAGGCAAACGTGAAACACTTCAATTAGTTCACTGAGAAAACACACTGAATGAAGCTCCTCAACTTACTTCAACAAAGCACCAAGTTGTGGCAAAGCACAACTTTTGTCTGAATGAAGCTCCTCAACTCACTTTAGCATTTTTCCTTGGTGCCCAAATGCCACAAGATGGCGGCAAAGTAATGCAAATAAGTGAATTTTCCGCAAATAACATAAAACGGGTTCCACAAAAGATCGAAGTGAACAAGTGTGGAAACTCTCGAAGGACAAAGTACGACTATTCCAGGGTTCACTATTTTCTGTTTTCCCTCAGGTGGATTCCTATGGCAAATGTCTGAACAACAAAGTTCTGCCCGCACATCTCGAAGACACGTCTACAGCCACCGGTGAGGAGGCTTCCTTCATGAGATTTGTGGGCCGCTACAAGTTCCACTTGGCATTAGAGAACGGCCGCTGCACAGACTACATGACTGAGAAGCTATGGCGGCCCCTCCACCAAGGCTGCGTTCCCGTGTACCGGGGCTCTCCCGCTGTGGCAGACTGGATGCCCAACAACCACTCGGTCATCATCATCGACGACTTCCCGTCACCGAAAGCTCTGGCTGACTTCCTCAAGTTTCTAGATGAGAATGATGATGAATATGGCAAATATTTGGAGTTCAAAAACATCCAGAGCGTCACTAATGCTCGTTTGCTGGAGGCTTTGGAGACCCGCGAATGGGGGGTGAATGACATGACCAAACCCAACTACTTGAATGGATTTGAGTGCTACGTGTGTGACCAGGAAAACACGCGGCTGGCCGCGGAGCGAGCCCATAGAAAAGCCCCAAAGACAAACCCGTCTCCAAAACCAAAGATGGCTACCAACGCTCACATGGGATGCCCTTTGCCCAGCCCAGGCTACGGAGAAGTACAAGACCTGCCTGCAGATGATGGGTGAGTCACTTCAATTGATTTCATTGTTTTCCTCATTCAAAACATATCAATATATTATCAATTTACTTTGTTACTAATTTATTGATCACCTAATATCTTAATTTATTATGCCTGCATCTAATTTAAACATCATCTGCAAAGGTTCTAATTTAGACAAATCTGTCTGCAGATGGTTGCAAATGTGGCCTCAGGACTACTGGCAGAGTCTGGACCAAGCGGAGGGCCTAGAGTCTCTGATAAGAGCCAACGAATCGGATCCTGCGCTGTTGTGGAAGCACATCCAAAGAATCGCAGTGAGCCGAGCTAGAGGCAAACACTGACGTTGGCCTTAAACAGGCCAAGGAGAATGGAGGACATCCAGGAGTCCAGATGTGCTCCACAGACTTTTTTTTTTATAATGCGGGAACAAAGCATGGCCCGTATTTGCACCTGCGCCCTAAACTGCTTTTTTTTTTTATTATATTATTTGATTCTCATAAGCCAAATATTTTCAGTTCAATCATGCCACAGTGCTGAGTATTAACTTTAAACTGTGTGTGGCAAAATATGCTCTGTAGGGGTGTTATAATTCTCAGGGGCGGACATGTTTGCATTGGAGTGAAGCCAAGCTTAAATTCTGTGTGCCAAGTGTGTGTGTGTGTGGGGGGGGGGGGGGGGGGGGGGGTTTTGTCTGAGGACAATCAGGACAGAAGCCACTGGACTTAATTAGCTTTTTTTCCTCTTTCTTAGTAGCCCAATGGTTTGCTATGCCAATGTTTTACGTGACAATGCAAAGAAAATGTGTTACTTGGCTGATATTTTACCAATTTGCTACCAATTGTATGACGTGGTGCAATATGTGCAATTGGTTTTAGCTGATTTTTTTTTTTTTACAGCACCCAAATGAGCACACTATACTTGTTACATTTGTATACCAGGATAAATGTTTTATTTTGTATAGAAGCATCGGAAATATGAAACGTTTTGTTTTAAATCAGTGTGTTTAGAATGGTATTTTGTAAGAAGTCATATTTAAGCAAAGTAAATATAAATATATTGTACCCCATAGTGGCAGTGTTATTGAATTCAATTTGCAGTTAAGCCCAAAATGATCCATACTCTGACCAAGTTTTAGACTATAAAATGTAATTAATTTTTTTTCAACTTCAATCACAATCCTAGAACAGTTTTATGAGCTATTATTTAAACATATCCTGTGCATCTACTGAAAAAGGATTTGAATTGGAATTGGACAAACTAATGGAAATGAGCAAATGGCAATTGCATTTTCTCTTGAGAGTTTTTTTGCCAGTTGTGTGATTTCCAACTAAAATGATACCCATTCAACAAATGGAAATTTTAACACAAAAATTGGCCACGTACAAATAGATTTGGGCTCAATTGTGTTTGCTGTGGATACAAATCCTTAAGTTACAAATTCACCAGTAGGAAGAAGTGCACAAACCTGTTTTGCCAATAGAAATCTTGCCTTGCGTGAAAAGAATCTAAAGTAATTATTTTTATTGCTCGTTACAGTCTCTTGGCTCACCCTAAACCTCCATCCTTCTTGCATTGAAGCCGTCCAAACTTGTTGGAAGAAGGCTGCTTCTCACTTTAAATGCAAATGAAGAGCCGCTGCGATCAATCGAAGGTTGCGGCGTAGCAGCTTTCACAGTGGACTTTGCCTCCATGCAGGAACATATTGTCGATGAGGTCTCCCATCGGCTTCCAGCATGAGGCACACTGAGAAATAGCCAGGGTGTTATTACAAAACGTCTTTGTAAAAATATTTTAATTACTAATTTCTTCGCCTCAAAACACTCCTGACGACATGAATAATAATAAGCAAGGATAGATCATGGTGCAATTAGTCACACTCACATGCACGCCTATGGAAAATGTAGTCCCCTCAATTAACCTGAGGAACCTTAGGTTAATTAATCTTACTAAACTGAACATGAACCGAACCACAAAACCAAGGTCCATACCGAACAACACATATTTTTAAACTATCTTAAAATGTTTCCAATCATTTCAAAGTCTCCGCAACCGAACTATGATTTTTGATGTATCATTACACCCCTACCAATGATAGTTTTGTATGGTATCATCATTATAACCGGCCCCCCAAGGGCAACCATAACTCGTATGTGGCCCGCAATTTAAGTCCCTGCTAGGTAAGGACTGATTATCGGTGCAGTGATTATGAAAAGTCGAGGTTTCAATATGAGCAGAGGTAATGAGCAGATGAGACTACTAAGCAGAGTACAATATGATCGGCTGCTGGCAGAGTGGAGTAAACGAATCGTATCAGTCGTTCTATTTTTCCCCATGTCCTCCAAGTGGTTCAACGGAGTTTTATATTTGTATACCTCTGCATGTGCCACTTACTAGGAACCGGAATCTTACTGTGGTCGTAAGGTTGCCAAGCAACCAGCTGGGTCGCTAGGAAGTCACTAGCCAAGAAAAGCCTTTTTTTCCTCTTTGCAGTCTTTGTGTCAAACTGTGCTATGAATTCTTATTTATTGATTTATTCATACTTTGAATGATTCTTCTTTGCAAACATAGAATGATACATCTTTTCCACCAAACATGTTTTTGAAAATAGGAAAGGCACATTTTTACAATGTAAGACGTCAAATAAATGATGCAAAAGTACCTTGAAACAATGCGGGTGGCAGTCAATGTTTAGGTGCTCGATGGTGATCTTGGCATCGTTGCCCACCGGCTGTCCACAGTACGTGCAGGGGGAGGAGACAGAGCTGCAGGGACACACACATGCACACAAAAATTTTAATAGTCATAGGAAGGATGGATAATAATTGTTTTTTTTGTCCATTGACATTGTGTTGCTTCTTCTAGTGCAGGGGTGTCGAACTCATTTTTTCGCAGGCCGCATTGTAGTCATAGCTTCTTTCGGAGGGCCATTTTGACTGTCAACCCAAATAAATGTATGAGCACCTCATATTATATAAAGTAAAAGCTCCAAAACAAACTGACAAATAACTCATTTTCAAATCAGACGAGTAAAAACTAGTCAAATATTAAAAAAAAAAAAAGATATTAAAAGTGAAGACAATTTGCAATTCTAGTAATGACACACAAATTCGATGCACAATTTGTCTTCGCGGTCCACATAAAATGATGTGGCGGGCCGTATCTGGCCCCCGGGCCTTGAGTTTGACATCTGTGTTCTAGTGCATGCCTTGGCCACCGGGAGACAGTATACAACAAAGGCTCAGTATGTTGCACTAATATTAGTTCTTTGCAGAAAATACTGTGAGTCTGTGAATAATATATTATTTTCCTACATTACCTAGAGTAGGAAGAGGACCACCTGGAAGAGACATAGACAGAAGACATCAGGATGCAGGCCAAAGTCATTTATCAACAGTATTTCTGATCAATAGCATAAGTAAGAGATACTGTACAGTACCTATTGAGTGAGCCCGTGGCATTATGGGAGGACATCTCGGTGGTATCGACATATTCCTTCAGGTACACAAAGGGCCTTAAACATACGCGGGATAAAGATGAACTCAGACAACATGGATATTAGTTATCACTTTGATTGAAAGCATTCTCACTTTTTGGTGTCGGCTTCTGGCGTGGGGGTTCGCGGGGCCTCCACTAGCACGGTCCTGGTGTCAAAGAGGGCATCGTTAGTCTCATCGCTCACCCATGAGTGACAGCGATTATGCACACATGCACACACTGCATCTGCTCAGTGCAGCTCGGGAAGATAATTATTTTCTGTCAATGCGTGTTAATGTCGTGCTGCTTGATGGCGAGATGTTTGACAAAGCGACACCTTTAATTCGCATCAGTAATCTGACATCTGCGGAAGTGTAATTGTGTGGGAGAAACGAGAAAAAAATGCACCATAGTGGGGAGGCTGACAAAAATAGAAAGAAATTTGATTAAATACCTTTTTTTTTAATAAATTTGACAATTTTGCAAATAGGCTACCTGTCACTTTTTTATATATACAATGATCCCTCGCTACGTTGCGCTTCACCTATTGCGTATTTGCTATTTCGCGGGTTAAGTGACGGGAAAACAGCGTTTAAATACACGCTGTTGGCACGGGGTGTCTCGCGTCACTGCGGACGTAACCGAGCGTCGTGGGAGGTCAGCAGCGTGAGGGAAGAAGTGTCAAGGAGTCAAGGTAAACCATACTTCTAATTAACTTACAATACACCCATGCCTTCTAGCGGCCAACATGAACCACTACGTGTCGGAAATTTCAATACAATGGTGTTTAAATTTCTCAATAATACATCTACCGTTTCTACTTTGCGGATTTTTGGAACGGATCTCCTGCGATAAACGAGGGATTACTGTTTTTTGTTTATTTTTTGGGTAATTAAAAAGATCCATTTAAAAGCCTACCCCAGCTTTCTTAGGGTGGAAGGTAGACTATACTCAGGGCTGGTTCGCAGCCAATCACAGGGCATTACAAATAATGATTAAAAAAGTTGTCCCAGCCCTGAAGTTTAGTGGGATTCCTTCACTTTATCCATTTGTAATGACCCAATACGTTTGTTCGTTTTGTTTAGCTTTACATGCAAATAGGAGAATTCTCAAAGTAAATTCGACTCTAATGTGCTAAAGTAAACGTGAAATGATCCTTAAGAGCAAACATTGTCGTCCTACACAACATTGTTGTTCAGCCTCAGCAGACTGATAAAAGAGCTTTGATGGCAAGCGCGTACCAGACGACCAGCAGAGCAAACAGACCAAACTTTCACAAGATCATGAACTCACCGATCCATCGTCGACCCCTCCTGTTCACCGTAGGTCTCCCTGGAATATGAAAGCCAGCCGGATTAGACTTTCACTGTCGGCCGGAGCCGTCAATATGCTGGACACGTTCCAGTAAACAGGGACTTTGTTTTCTTTTTTCTAAGTCTTCTCTGCAGAGGCCAGGGATTTATTGACCATGTGGGTCATTTTCACAATTCTGTCACTTGATCATGAACTGGGAGTTTGTCTTGACCCAAAGATGGATTTTGTTTTTTTTCTGAAACGTAGCGATAAATTACAACATGGTAAAATCCGGATTGCGCAAACAAAAAGATGGAAGTATCTCAAAAACCTGATGTGCTACAAAAACAATAAAGGCATTTTTGAAAGCAGCATTAAAAATATGTTTCAAGACACGTGAATGGTTAAATGATTAAAATTTGGTTTTGACCAGCGCAATCCCAAGATTGAAAATCAAACCCAGCTGACACATGCAGGGTGTATTTGTTTGATTTTTGATTTCAGTGTATTTCCCTTCCCTGCCCACTGATTCCCATTAATTCTCCTGGAGAGTATCCAAGTTTGAAGACTCTTCCATTTCCTACCTGATGGTGGTGATGGTTGTGACTGTGTGCATCTGCGAGTCCTCTGGGCTACAAAACACATCAGCATTATGTAAGTTAAGTTTCCACTTCGGTTTAGCTTGTTTTCAATTAAATGCTTGACAGCCTCTTAATTTCCACACACTCATAAATCCTGCGAGAATGGCAAAAAGTGAAAAAATGGATTTAATTTGCAGCTAATGAGCTCCGCCATGGGGAAATGACTACCTCTCCTCCTCCTCTTCTTCCTCCATAGTGCTAGTGATGGTAGATATGGACGGGGACGTCCACTTGTCCCAAGGCGAGTCATTTTCTTGGGACCTAAAGACACATGACGACAGGGATTCACATTTTATACTCGGAAGGAGGAAAAAGCCACATGTTGACCACGTTTGTGACAAATACATATCAGATATCCAACCTATTTTTATCAGCACGTCTGCACAATGTATTCTGGCTCAATGAGCAAAGGGGTCATGCCAAAAAAGCCTCGGTCAGTGGAAGAGTAAGATAGCCCCCAGCCCTCCTTCGAAGGTGACTTACTTTCTCTCAAACGTAACCAGAGTATGTTGTTCCTCCTGTTGGCCAACCCCCGGAGCCTCTTGTCTGAGTGAGAACACATACATACATTGAAAGGCTTTTAGTGCACAATGGGCCAGGGGAGAACTGAACGGAACACGCCGGAGAACATGGAGTGGAGGCGTGAGAGTAAATCGAAGTGTGTCATCACCTCTCTTGTGTGGTGGTCTGCAGAGGCGTTGTGGTTTCCCACGTGCGCGCCCACGACCGGTGAGTGCTTAGGCTGAAGAGGGGGCGAGCCGTGATGGAGGAGTCGCGGCACATGGAGCGGAAAGACAAAATAAGCGCATTGTTTAAGAAATGGATTTGCGCCGATCCCGGCGCTCACTCGCGTATCCGTTACACATTCAGCGGGCGAATACCTTGTGGCGGTGGTGTCGATGGGGATGACTTCCTCCGCCAACGATTCCAGGATCCGGTTGTTCATACTTGTTAGCAAGCACATGCACAAAAATACAGTTAATGAATGAAATGAGACATGTTGACAGGGGTAGGAAGCATGTTATCGGCGGGTCTGTCTCACAGTCAAATGTTCTGGGTTTGAATTTCGGTTCAGACCTCAGTGATTTGCAACTGGTGGGTCGAAACTCAAAATGTGAGCTGAGGAGCCATTTGGGTGGATTGGTAAAGGTTATATTTTTCTCAAAAGGGTATCAATATGGGTTTTTGAGGCTGATGTCAATTCCGATATTTCGCAGAATACAATTCAATACTAAATTAGTCAGACAATAAATGATAAATAAATGTAACGCTTCGTTAAAGAATGGATTGGTCATCCATTTAAAGTGCTTAGTCAGCTTATTTTCTTATTTATTGTACCACTCACAGTGTGACTGTGGAAAAACAGTTTGGGAAGATGATGTCACCCGTTCTTTGCTTTTGTGAAGGGGCATGACTGAAATTGGTGACATAATGACAGTGCCATAAATTTCCAACATTTTTAGCTAATGAAACATTATTTTGGATTATATGAAAGAAGTCCTAGATTGTGTGTTTGTTTTCCCATGACCTCAAAACTAGTTCTCCATATATTTATTATACTGGTAAAATTGACAATAATTACAAGAAAGGGCAATTATCAAATGTAATTATGTAACCATTAACTATGGTGGGTACCACAGCAACCTAGCAGTGATTAATGTGTTCGTCTCACAGTTCTGCGGTTTGAGGTTAGAATCTCGTGGGTGTGAATCGTTGTTAGCCATGTGGCTTGTGACTGCCCGATGGGTGTTGTATCGCTACAGAAAATGGATGGACGGATGGAATATAGAGAGGAGATCTTTGTGTTATATCCTAGCCCTTATTTAGTTCAATAACATCTTCAAATCACCTTAGATGACAACAATTTAACTTTGCTTCTAGCACTGGGACACTAAGATGATTAATTATTTTAGCCATCAAAAAATATTGAATCAACTCTAACGGCCTGAAGTTACTTTGGTCATTAATCATTTAAAATTCATTTGCTAATTTATGTCACCACATTGTAAAAAGATGTGATAGTTCAAAGAAATATGCATTTAATAATGAAAGTTATTGGATTAATTATAGTAAATGAAGGCATACTTTAAGAGCTTGCTGGGTGTTGGCTTACTGTAGATTTAAAAACTTACATGATCTCTGGCTCTTTCCTCTCCATGACAGTGTGTGATGAACTGAAGGCGATAACATTTGAAATGAAATTATAAGCACGATTGATTAAATTCTAGAGTAAACATAATTCTCACGAGAATTAATTGGATTTTCTACAATACGATTTTATACACGGAATTGATAAAAATTAACGGGTTCATTAGCTTGTTTTGAAAATCGAAATAAAATATACTGTGAAACCTCAAAAGTTATGTTTTAAAAAAATAATGAACAAAACTTTGTTTTGTTGTATTTTTATGATGTCACCACAGAAAGTACTAGGGATGGTAAAGTAAAATTACGAGCAGTAAAATTATGCAGAAATGATAAGATTTTACAAACCTCAACAATAACGCAGTGATAAATAATGTTTGTCCAGCTAATCAAGGTTTTATGTGACATTGGAAATAATTGATTCATTTTACATTATTATGAGTGAACCAACATCACTGAATGCATTGCGTTAAACTTTGAGGGTTTTCTCTGTAAATGTAGTCAATTTATTTGTAATTATTTGATTAATTCCGATTGGAACAAATTGGCGCATGATAGCATCTGATTACAATCCAATCCACAATGAAACCGCTGTATCGCAATCATGACTTGTTTGTCTGCTCACAATAGCAATCCCAAAAGAGAACGGCGGAATTTGTGTGATCCTTTCTGTACCTGTTGATGGAAATATCTGAGAGGGGCTGTAGCGGGTCAGAAGAGCTGCAGGAGAGAAAGGGGACTCGTAATCACATTGCGCTGCATAATGCATGACGAGAGCTGCAAAACTGTCACAGCTCCCAAAGCAATATGATTACCTGTTTGGGGATGTGCTCCCTATCGGGTACGGATCAAATGGATCAGTCGAGCTGAAACACAATTTCACACTGATTTCACTCTCAATTGTTAGCACGATGCGTCTAGTGTCACACTGACTCTTAATGGAAAGATGTAATGCGGTATGAATTGCAAACAGAAACAGAAATGAACTAAGGGGTAGGAAAAAATTATGACTTGGATTGATTTTGAAATCACGATTAAAAAACACAATTACTCTGTGATTTCGTAACTTTGACATATTCTTTTTTTTAGCTCGAATTAAGATGATCCAAATGTGACCAAAATCCTCAGTATTACATTTCATCTTCGCCACCGTACTATAAATAAACACAAAGAAACATCGCCGAGCTTTTCACCATATCAAATCAAACAAGCCCAGTAAAGGCAAGTCAAGCTACCTGAACTCTGTTACTGTGGTAGTCACATGTGAGGTCAAGATGTCCCGCTCCTCACTGCACAGCGATGGCAAGATGGAGAGGAAAGGAGCGAGGAAGCGCATCCATGACGTGATGAGCGGAGAAAAGAGGGCAGGCAAAGGTTACTGTGGTTCTTCTCATGCACTATTTACATTGAAAGTACTCACAGACTTGCAGGCATTTGACTAGCCTGCAAACCAGGGCAGGAAAGATTTTGTGTATGTGTGTATTTTCCAATACCTCTTCTCAGGAACGGTTACAGTCTGGGTGGTTATAGTGACAGACTCTGTGGTTATACTGACAGACTCTGTGTTGCTGATGGGCAGAGAGACACATCAGAGTCAGTCGTGGTTATTGCACAAGTCATCAGATCAAAACACATTTCCTACCAGGTAGCCCTGTGATTACATCTAACTGGATTGTTTTCAGTCTAACTCATGGGTACATCTGAGGCCGACGGAGACAAAGCAGAGATACTCCATCAGAACTGAACACTCGCTTCTATTTTCAGTGGCGCAGGTAAGATGTTCTCTTTTTGTAAGTGGCGGCTTCAAGAAACTTTAATTTCTGAATTTATATTTCACGCTCAGAGATGGCATGAAATACAAGACTAATGGGCTTCAACAAAATTTAATGGCTGGAATGCATTTTCAACAAGTATAATTTCTTTTTCACTTTTCCACCTGTATAGTTCCACCATGTTGCTATTCACCATCACATCAACAGCCTCTCTTTAAGCTATTGCTGATTGCTTTCAGTCCATGCAGAAGGAGAAAGGTTAGTTGTTTGAGCACTGTAATTTACTTCATGACACAACTCGTAATGACCTTTTTTAAGAATTGCACTCCAACTATCGTGAAAAATCCAACGCTATTGTAACCCTGATGCAGACACAGATGGAGACCAAACGCTTTTGCAACAATTTCTCTCACTCCATGTTTCTTTTGAGATGGCATTCATTTGAGCTACCACTGTTTTTTGCCGGATATGAAATACTGAGCAGTGCAAAGCTTTGCATTCGACTTGCACAACATGGAAATACGCTGCCACTGACAAAGAGGGCACTGATTTGGAACATAGTAAAAATTGATTTTCTTTTTTTTTTCTTTTGGATGCTCTTCTTGTACCTTTCAAATTTAGAGTGTAGATCCTGACTCCAATGTACAGGGCTGGGGGGAACAAGCTCTTCGAGGTCTTCTTGACTGTGGAGGCGGAAAGATAACAGTAAAAATAACAGCAAAAATAAATAGAAATCACTATGGTATGGAGTGTGTGTTCGTGTGTGTTTTTGTACTGATCCCGGCAAGTGAGATTGAATAAGAGAAGTTACCATACATACCAGAATGTGGAGGAGTAATATTATGTAATTTTGTGTTGTGTTGTGCAGCATTAATGCAATAAGTAAACAGATCATAGATTTCAGAGCAGAGTGACGGAATGCAATCGTTGAAGTATAAGAAGCTCAACAGTGCCACCTTGTGATTCATCTTCTAAAACAACCTTGATGCCTTTCATTTTACTGACAGTGTGTTTTTAACAAACCTAGAACTGAGATTCAAGATATCCTCTGTCCTTGCTTCATAGCTGCGGAATGCTGGAATTGGATCCTGTTCTTTTCTGTTGACATTAAGGAAATTGATTAGTGAACCTACTTTGACACACGCATGCATATTTATATCTCTTGAGTGTCTAATTTGGAACTGACTCTTGACAGGTATTTTTAGCTAGCTGTAAGAGATTTGACTCCTTTGAAGTGAACACAGTGGCCAAGTGCCATCAGGTGTCTTCTTGCCAACGCGGCAATGAAATGAATAAGAAAGTAGCTTTAGTTGTGTACCCTTCCTCTGAGCGAGTGTCCGCTGAGTCTTCATCTTCCTCTTCCTCTTCCTCTGCCAGCACTGGCTCATCATACTTCCGGCTGAAGGGAAAACGAAGAAAAGTAATCTCAACAGATGGCACGTGAAGCTTAAACATAACATGTTAGAGGCAAAGGAAAGTGTTTATTTTTTGTTTGTTGCTTCCAACTATAAACAGGTGACAAGTTTAGAACATTTTTTTTTTTTCTTTGAAGCTACTCAAACAAAGACTGCAAAAATATTTGCACATTACGTATTGAGGAAGGTGTTGCCGCCCATACCTGGTTGAGTTGACGTCGTCTGGAATAAGGTTTTCAAACATGGCGCTAAGTGTTTCAACTCTGGAGCTGTGAAGATAAGATAAGGCATGGAATTCCACGTCAAAGTCTCCTTGACATGTTTGTCGAGGTGGAATGCAAGCATGCCACTGAAATACCATTGAAATACTGCACATAACATAATTAACCCTTCATATGGCACTCACTGAAATTCAAATTTTACCCAATAAAGCCTTTGCAGTACAATACAAGAAAATATACTGTCTCGTTTCTCACTCTGAGCCCTGACACTTGGCAGCACAGTTCTGATTTGCATAACTATCACTTTATTTCAACTTAAACTGATCTGTGCTCCAATTCTTTCAATAATATTGCATGAATTATTTCAAAATTGGGGTGTTGAAGAACGTCACAAGTAGCAAGGCCTTCTAAAATAACTGAAAAATACAATGCAATAATAATGCTCTGCATTATTACACTATTCACAATAAGTGAGGCATATTCAGCTTTTGGGGGAATTTTCATGATGAACTTAAATTGCACTTTGACCTTTAACCAACTAACGTCAAAGATTAATATTTACTACTATTGACATATAGGGTATGTCAATCAAAAGTCAAATTTAACTGGGCTGATAGTGAATGAGTACCGTAATTTTCGGACTATAAGTCGCGTTTTTTTTTCATAGTTTGGGTGGGGGTGCGACTTATACTCAGGAGCGATTTATATACATATATATGGTTTTTTTCACTTTTTTGGGCATTTTATGGCTGGTGCGACTTATACTCCGGTGCGACTTATAGTCCGAAAATTACGGTAGTTACACGGCAAACTGAATTTGAGCTCCTCTTAACTTTTGAAGGCACATGTCCAGCTGCTAACATCTTGCTGCAAATACAATATTACATTGTATTTTAGGACTATATGTAACTATTTCTGATGTGCATAATATTGGAAACCGCTTTCAAGGCATTTTGACACCTACGTAAAATTTAAAACCACAATAATAAAAACATTATGAAATTAATCCTCAAGGGTTCTTATACTTATTTGATTGTGAAGGTGAGACTACGAATGTAACATTCAGGTTGTGTCCTGTGACCTGTAGCTAGAATCTTAACTAATTTAGATTTCTGACCTTGAGTTTTCCAAAAGTTCTGGCTCTTCAGTGATTGTGACGAGATGAGTGTCGGCAACCCCCGAATCATCGTGTTCTGAACGGGCGGAAACGTGAAGATAATCGGCGATGAGTTCAGGGAGGGGAGCAGCCACATTATCCATTTTCATGTCTTCAGACAGGTTCTTGTTCACAGCCAAAACCGGAGGGGGGTCTTGTTTGATGGGTTCAGGGGGGGCCAACTCCACCTTTGGAGGCTTATTAACAGTGACGACGGCTGTCTTTTCACTCGAAGTGGTGATGCTGTTAAAAAGACAGTCAATCAGACAACTTGACAGCAAGGGAAGACCGCTTAATGTAGACGCTTGGCCGAGTATTTACATGTTTTGAGTCTTGGGTGGTTCTGGCACAGACGTGACGGATGTGATGGGAGGGGCAGGGGGGTACACATCTGCGATCTCCACCCTGAATATGTGAACCACACACATGGATATACATATAAGCATTTGAGGCAGTCATTGCATCTCTGCAATGTGACATGTTCATACTCATGCTATTAATTTTTTTAAAACTATATTGGGACCTCCAAAGTTGAAAAGCATAATGATAGTATATCATTCTGGGGTTGAAGCATTTTTTGTTTGGAACCTTTATGAAAAATAACTGTTTTTATGCTCAGGCATCACTTTGGTTCCATTTTTGAGACAAAGGACTATGTGAGTTGTACAGTTTCATTTGGACAAAAGTAGTGCTTTGCTGCTATCTTGTGGCACCTAGGCAATTTCAAACTTGGCGGGTGAACACGTTCTCAAACGTCAATCAAAACTTGTTCAAACCGTTGTCATCAGGCGTGACATGACATTAATATAATATCGCTCTGAACAAAGTAACAAAGTTCACTTTGCATTATGGGGGAAATGGATGTGAACAATTCTTCTGAAGAAAAAAAACTTAAATGGATCGTATTGTACTTTTTAATAGTTGCTATTTACCTTTTTGCGACATATGGTGGTGATTCTTTAGCCACAGAATTTTCAGCTGCTTGAGACCTGTGTGTTATGGGGTGAATACATAGAGACTTATGAGAGCAGAACATGCAAGCACTCCTTTCTCAAAGCTGCAGAAAGTCGGGACGTACTCAAATTTCTTAGCGGCAGAGAGCACATAAGACCGTTCTCTGGCGGCAGATTTGTTCAGAACCTTGCTGGCTGCTGCCGTGCTGAAAAAAAAAGGAGCCATTGTGGCGTTAATGCAATCTCTTAGCAGGTAAGGTTTAAATTGAACAGCGTGTGCATGTGTGCGCGTGCGTGTCCTACCGTTTCAACTGCTCCTCGCTGCTAATCTTGCTGTCCACCTTCTGGGTGGAGGGCTTCTCCGTGTGGAGAGTGCTACGGACCACACACACGTCTCACGATAACATATTCACACTTGTCACACAGTCAATACAACATCTTAGTGAGCTTACTTGTTGCCTTCGTAATGTCTATTGGTGACTTTCGATGTCCCGCTGCCAAAACACAACACACCAACGAAAAGCTATCATCACAAGATCCTTTACTGAGTACGTAGGAGTAGCAGTAGAGGTGTAAACAATTTTGCTGGCAAAAAGGATGGTGCTTTTTTTTTTTTTTTGCAGTACACTTGAAAATGTAATAATAATTTTATGACCTTCCAGGTGGATTGTGGCCCCTCTAGTATGTACAGACTCTCAAGCTGGTCCGAAATGTTGGAAGTAATTTCCCCTACGCCGAGTTTACTATACACAACAGATTTGGAGAGGATGGGTACCCTTTACATTGTTGAATCAAAATGTTGACCCAATGTGGTGGGTCAAATCCTCAACCCAATGCGCTTGTTTTGGTTCAATCTCTATGGAATCAGCACTGGGTTAGCGAATTCAGAGGATTTGCTGACTCTATGACGGAATATCCATATCAGGAAATGGAGGGGAAAAAGTGCCCATCTTCTGTTTTCTAACAACTGAAAATACTGTAAGACTAGCAAACATAAGCCGAGCGATGGGAGGGAGATTGAGAAGCGACTTGGAATTAGCAGCATTTGCAGTCAACAGGTAAGTTTATTACCTCTGCTGAGTTTTTATTGATTTTACATCCTAAAAAAAGGATGTCCCTTGTCAAGTGCTATGATTTGTCGTATTTTACTTCTCTTGAGTATTGACTGCTATCAGATTGTGCCTGCATGGTGGACCCAATGCTGTGACCAGTAAGTGTATTCATCAGAACTGCAAGCCTTACCTAATGCCATTGGAAGTAGTACTTGTAGAAGATGAAGAAGTCTTGTTGAAAACACCTCTGTAGCAACAACAAAAATTGCGGGTCAATACAATTTTCACAAATTGACCATCTAATTGTATATTTTTCATTAGTTCTGCCATATTTGCAGCCGTCTTTGACTTACTTGATCATGAATCCCGAAGATGGTGATCTAAGTACAAAACAGAGACTTAATATCAGTATCATGTCGTGTTTTCCGAGTAATTATGGTAATTTACAATTTTTTTTTACTTTTGACTGTCAGACTTCGGTGGTGCAGTGGAAGTGGGTGAAGACACTGGACTGGTTGCCGCTCCATTTTGACGCCGGGCCCTTAATTCTGCCATCCTGCATGAACACACAATGACTTAAGTTCATAGATGAAGTGTTGTATCGACTATATTTTATTTTGCGTTGATTCAGAATCTGCCTTTGTTTTTTCTTTAGCAAATCAGATTTTCAGATGAACAATAACATAATAATTCATATAGTAATAAGTTTCATAACATTTATAAATTATTGGCTAGGTTCAGCAACAGGCACATTTTTTTTCTAAAATGCCATAGCTAAAAATTACAATGCATGATAAAATCTGTATTGCGTGATTTTAATTTCATTTTCATTTAAATGAATGAATAAATAAATAAATAGATAAATAAATAAATACAGTATAATTAGAGGCTTATAACTTACCATGGCTTCTCTTCTGCAAGTTGAACCTCCTCAAGTTCACTGCTGCGGTTCATCCAGCTGAGGTCATCCTTCAGCTTTGTCCTGACTTTGGTGGTACGGAAAACAGATGCTTTTTCCCCCTCTGAATATAAAACAAGAGACTTACTATTATGTATTTATTATTACACTTCCCCACAGCATGATGCAATTTGAGTGTATTTTCGCACCTAACAACACCCACTATCATAAACATTAACCTTGTTAAAGGAATGTCTCTCCAACTGTATAAATAAATGAAATAAAAATGGTCAAGTGGTTTGTCAAAAATAATATTCTTCAATTGAAGAAGGCGTGCATAGAGACTAACAACAATTCATCTCACATTCACCCCAATGGAGAATTTTGGCTTCAATGAACTCATCATGCATGTTTTGTTTTGAAGTCAAAGTACCAGGCGATACAAAACATGCAGGCCAGAATTAATAATTGAATCGGTGAGTTTATAAAACAGACGTGCTAACCAGAAGGCTACTTACAAGCTGCGCTTGCCTGTAATTCTTAACCGCTACATTTTTGTAAAACACTATGACCATCAGCCACTCGTGAAAATTAGTTGTCAAATCCTGCACACTGCGCCAGAAGGGCTTCAGATTACGAGGGGAGTCATTTTAACAAGAAGCGGTGTGGCAAAATTTGTATTTACAAGTATTTACGTAAGGAAGGAAAGCCCAACTAACGTTAGAGAGTGTGAGAATGTGATTTTCAAATGGAAGTGAACCTTCGAGCCAGATTCCCAGTTATTTGTAGCAAGTGAGAAATTAAACAGACAGAATATCGCTGGGGGTCTCAATTTGTGTGAGGTTTTCTGTTGAAAATTATGCATTTTGAATGTTAGTAAAACTTGTCTGTACACATGGCAGTGTGACGCAAGGAGGTAGACATACAAATGGTTAAGGTTACCAACAGCATGGATTATAATTGCACATGTTAAAAGGTGTTGGACCAAGTACGGAACCCTGTTGGACACCTTCGGCAAATGGTAATGCAAAAATCAAAATAATTCATAACTAACAGTATTTTACTTGTGAGGCTGGATATTAGCCAAGGAATGCATGTTCCGGTTGCATACAATTCAAACAATGAGACAATACCATTGTCTGAGAGCCACGCCCTGTGATGACCCATTATTGGGCAAGACACTTTCTTCCTACTCACCGGTTGCCATGGTTGGATTTTCTCTCGCGTCTTCACTGGTTCTTATCAGGCCACCTGAGAAATGCACACGACATTTTCAGATAAGGGAGGGCAGAAACGAGAAATTGTACAGATTAACCAACAAATGGCTGTTTTGATAGGAATCAGCCTTCCCACGCTTTGTTCCCTTCCTCCAAAAAGAACACACTCGGAAAGGAATTCCTTACTCATCCTTCAGACATGTGGACGAGCCTGTCTTTCCACTTCCCCAAAAAAAACCGAAAAAATGCTATTGACTGAATCTCAAAGAATATTCTGCGGAAAAAAAACATGACAATGACTTGTGTTAAACGTCTTCTGAAGCGGCCAACCCTTTAACCTCATTTCCAGCCAAAATACAAGAAATTTTTCAAAAATGACTTGTGAAAGTCTCCTTACTGAGAAAATTCGGTGAAATTCCTTGAGCAAATACAACATGAAAACTTCACTCCGTCAGAATCTTATGTTTCCTGCCACACTAATTAGTGCAAGTAAATACACAGGGGCCTCAAAAGACATATTTGTCCAAGGTTTAAGAGACCTGCCCATACAAAATCATCAATGATTAACGAAGTGTGCTTAAGCGGCGCAAAGGAACAGGACAGGCAACTTCATAAACAAGCATTCGTGGCAAGGAACAGCTAGAAAATTATGATGGCAAACATTGACTAAAAAAATTTACAGATTCAATGATACAGTGATCAAAAATGACAGTACCGACCTGGTCTCTCTTAATTATCCAGATGGGCTCGTAGCAGTGTAGTGTCCTGCTCAATGTGCCAGCTGGAAAGTGAGTGCGTGTGTGTGCCTATGTTTGTGCGTTCTTGTTTCTGACAGGTGTCTAGAGCTACAGGTACGGGCGTTAGCTCTAACAAGCTGAGCCAGTCAAGGAGTGTAAAATGTGTGGGGTGGAGCACTGTGTTTGTACCGCTCTGACTAATCCAAGTTGCTTGGTATTCACTTTGTTCTTTGGGAGTGAGCAGGCAAATCGCTGCCTTGCATGTGGCCAACTATCTAAAGAGGGAAATGCTGACGTGACAACAAGGGCCGATGCATTGGAGCAACATCTCCGGTGGGAATGAGAAATTGCTTTCGTGCTCATTAAAGAGGAAGCAAGCATTTTAAGGTCAGCAGCAAATGATCACTTGAGACAAACACTGATAAAAGATAGCAAGGTGCCTTGGGTATTACTGTACTTAGGAAAGTAACTAAATACAAATACTTTGTTACTGTATTCCAGTAGAATTTCCACATCCTTTAATTAGGTATTTAGATTTCTGAAAATTTCAAAAAAATATATCTATACTTCCTACTCCTTACTAAAGTTATTACAGTTGATAAATATAGTGAAAATGGATTGCACAACAAGTCCGCAGTCAGATGGTAAAAGAAAGCAAAGTTTCACTCGGGTGACAAGTGTAAATGCTCGCGTCTATTGTCTGTCTCTCTTTTTACCCTCAAGCGACAAACCAGTTTGACAGCCTTGGCTAGTGACTGCAACTCCAGCAGTCAATCATGATGACGTATGGTTGCTTGAGGAAAAAAAAACAACAACAAAAAAAACCTGCTGTGTCTGGCCGGCCGTGATGTTACCAACGCAACATGGCCAGATGTTTGATTTATTGGATCTGGTGATCATTTCTGTTCCTAACTAGTCAGTCATCATAAAAACAGACTGTTGTATTTTCTAACATTTTTTATGTGTTTGTTGATGTTACGGCAATATTTTAGTATTTTTGGGTCCCTGGTACTCGAGCTGTATTTTTATTCAAAGAAAACTTTTTTTTTTTTAGACAGTCCAAGTGCAATTACTGAATTACAAAACTTTTTATTTAGCAACATAACAAAAAAAATATCACATTTATTTCATTGTAATGAAGAACAGTACACTTTTGCAACAGCTTTCTCTCCTCGGGGAAGAAACTCTAACAAGATATTTGAAGCATAGGTGCAGGAATTCTTAGCATTAGTGAAAATGGTCAATTAAGGATGAGAAAACTCGGCATTGTAATTCATTACAAAAAGTGTCAGATGAAATTGAAGGCAGCCTTTAAGGGCCACTTCAGTTCATTGATGCAAAAACTACAGACATGCCGTTTCTCCATGGACTTTTGCTTTGTGCAACACGCGCACTGCAATGCCAAATAGGAAATGGAATTTGGGTGCACATTTGTCATGATAACTCATGACATTGTTGACTGATGGCTTGCATATGATAAGGAAATCCATGAACAATATTAAAGTGTTTTTTTTTTTTCCATTGGATGACTGTGTGCATATGAAACAAGAGCTACCACTGCCTCCACACTCCCAAAATCTAATAAGATCCAACACATCAAAAACACATGACAATGCTCAGTTTTGACTGAAAACACGCATCATGCTTTTTGTTTGGAGTGGTGTCGCACTGCTCTGCATCCTATGATATGTTTTGGCTTGTTTTGCTATAGTAAATTGATTCAGAGTGTTGACAGTTTGCGGGATTAAGTGCATTTTATTTGTGCTATTGAAATAGAAGTACGTTGCAAAGGCTTTTGAATAATTCCCTACGTGTGAATGGGGAGATGCTGACATCTGCTGGAGCAAATATTACAGTATAGTTGAAAAGGCACAAGAAGGCTTGCCACCAGTAACCGTTGCATAGTTTGGAATGATTTGATTCAATTTGGATTCGTCCATTCAGTGCATGTGCCTCGACTGTTATCATCATTACTCTTTTTTTATGCATTCTGTCTGAGATGAGGATAGCTTTGGACCGTGCGTTCGATCCCCTCCTTTAGGCAAACCGGAGGCTTATAGCCCATGTCCTGTTTGGCTCGCTCACAGCTGTAGTAGTGATGGGTTCCAGCCAGAGCCACTCTCATTGGCGTGAACGTAGGTTTGAAGGAGATCAAGGGGCGTAGCACCAGAGACAGAAGCCAAAGCAGAAGAGCCAGGCCGTAAACGAGAGTGTAGGGCAAGTGGTAGCGTGGCGCGGGGTAACCCAGGCCGACCAACACATCTGACATGAAGTCCCAAAATCGAACCGGTTCATCATTGGTGATATGATACGGCTGGTGAAAACAAAGCAAAAGATTCATTTTCATTTCAGGAGCCTGACGCACACATGGTAAACAGCAGTGTTTCCCGAACGTTATTTAGTCAAGACATATTTTACATTAGAAAGAGCTCATGACAGATGACCAAACAAAAATAGCACAAATTTTAAGTATATTGAAATAATAACAAAATGGTGTCAGTTTCCTCTCAAATTTACTACTGTTCAATATGGGCCTATTTAATTGAACACAAATACACCCATCAATAATTATGCCAACATGTACGTATATTAGAATAAAACTAAAGTTGTTGATTTTTGTAAGCATAAAGAGCAGTATAACAGGGAAATGAATTTTAAATTGAATTGTTTTTTGCAAAAACAATTGACAGAAGTGAATATATGCTCCGTTTTGCTCCTCTTATTTATTGCGTTATATGTTTATTTATTATTTATTCATCACTCTTATTATTCATTGTTTGTGCCTTCTTGTTTTTATTTTGTGTTGTTTGCTTGTATGTATGTCGTGTACTATGTCTTGTCACCGTGGGATAGTGGAAACGTAATTTCGATTTCTTTGTGTGTCTTTGCATGTGGAGAGATTGACAAGAAAGCAGACTTTGACTTTGATATACTCCTCACTATGTGAAGACCAAACACACATGATTTGAGTGAAACTTTTTTGTGGCTATTAAATGATAATGTACTAAGGCATACAAGATGATCTATCACAACACATTTTAGTGGGAAACGTTTAAAATTGAATCCCACAGACCTTTCCACATATGGGCGAGTCGGGCCTCAGGTGTTCAGCGGCAAGGATATGTCCGTGTACGACGTTCTCCACAAAGGTGAAATCCACCAGGTTGGTGCCATCCCTGGAAAACACATGAAATAAAATGTCAAATTCGCAATAAATATTTTTTTGTCCTTTTATTTTTAGAAAGCCAAAAGATTTGCAGTGATCTTTAGCTGTTGCGCAGTTAAAGTCTCTTGCTTGACACGTTGGGTTGGCTCAACTGCTAAAACTCTACCTAAACATCATATACTAGAAAATACTACTTCAAATATGCGGTGTGCCTTGATAATAAAACAAGGGTGTGTACCTTTGCAACAGAAAGTCACCCAAAAATTCTTACCCTGTTGCTGTCCCCTTTGCTGCAGTATTATGTATACTCCAAAGTCTTCACTTTGCTGCAGTGGTCCATTTACAGTACTTGCTGCCCTCAGTCTCTCTTGAATGAAAAGTGTCTCTTCACAGTGGCCAACAGCCAAAACCCGGGAAATAAAAACAGTACGCCCTTGTTCGCCGTCATTGATGTTAGCTACCAGTTATTGTTAGTTATTGATGCCTTCAATGAGACGTGGAATTCATAGTATCTCGCGGTAAGTGGAAAATCACTGCGGGCGATTTGTGTTTGGTCATGTGGCTGTGTGCCACATGCACGCAGTCTAGTGTTTGAAATGCTGCCTCAACAAGCAAACAAATGCTCTTGTAAACATAGGTGCTGGCTTCTGTTTTTAACAACAATATTTTAGCCTTTGCTCCCACAATTGAAAGTCGCTCAAGACAGAATGTCAGGGCTCTGCCCGTGGTTGTCATAGTAACAAAAGCCAGATTCTTCAGCAAGTAATCTAATTTTTGAACCTTGACAAAAGCGTGTCAGACAGGTGATTCAGGCATTTAGGAACTGTATTAAAATGTGAAAAAATATGACTCCTTTAAATATCTTGCACAGAAGAACAAGCAGTAGCTCAGCTACATTGTGCTTAAACTAAATCACATTTTTGAGAATATTCAAGAATTTTTTTTTTTTTTTTCAGAAGCCTTGCAACAAGGGGTTGCAGTTCTACAAGCATTGCAGACAACCATGCCGCTAATACAGCTATAAACACGACAGCAAAAGAACAAGAAACATTCTACGTGGTGCCATAATGCTACAGTCGTGGTTTCCACCGCAACATTTCACGGATCTACAAATAAATTCATTCAGATCAATATCAAGTATGAATGTTGCCTTGGATGAGAAGTCTGCCTTGACTCAGACTCACCCAATGATGAACTTCATCTTGCCCTTGCGAGCTGTATCAACCAGGATGGGGACCAGCTGCGGGTCCCGAGGTCCAAAGATGCCATGGGGACGGATGGCAATGGTGAGGAAACCCTTCTTCTTGTCACAAGCCTCCAGTACCAACTTGGACATAAACATGTGAAGAATTATGCATTTGTGTGACGGTGTGGAGGCTGAAGGCAAGTGCTTTTTTACTACAATGTTGTCAAGTGTTTTCTATTGAGGTTGGATTAAATGGGGCAGCAATACATGTGAATAAGAATTAGGGGTTAGGGTGTCCGGGGTTAAGTTTCATAGTAGGGTGTCAAACGAAAGTCAGCTAGGGTCTAGGGTTACGAACTAGGGTCAGGGTTTCGAAGTAGAGTTTTAAACTAGAGTTAGGGTTTCATAGTAGGGTTTAAAACTAGGATTAAGGTTTCAAATTAGAATTAGGGTTTCAAAATAGGTTTTCAAATTAAAGTTAGGGTTTCACACTAGGGTTGGTGTTAGGGTTAGGAATAGGGGGTTGAGGTTAAGAGTTAGAGGTATGGTTTAGGGGTGAGGGTTTAAGTTTCATAGTACAGTTTCAAATTGAAGTCATCTTTTCAAACTAGGGTTTTTAGGTAGGGTTTTAAACTAAGGTTCGAGTTTCATAGTCGCGTTTGAAACTAGGGTTGAGTTTCAAAGTAGGGGTTAGGTTATGGTTTAGGTGTTAAGGTTTGCGTTATTGAGTTAGGGTGTCATGGCAGTGTTTCAACCTCAATTCAGCTCTTCAAACAACAAGCTAAATTCAACACGTCACTCTCCTACCTTTTCTTGCTTGATTTTTGTCTCTGTGTAGTAGTCAATCGGCTTCTTGGCATAGGGTAAATCTTCTCTCCCATTCTTTATGTCAGAGCCCTCAAATACCACACTGGCACTACTCGTCAGCACCAATTTCTGACAACAACAGAAAAAGATGAAACCCTTCATCTGCCATCGCGTCTGAGACATACTATACAAATGACCTCTTATCCCGCCTGTCTCACCTGTACTCCGACTTCAATGCAAGCCTGAATGACAGTCCTGGTGCCCTGAATGTTGACCCTCTCAAACAGTCCCCTGTCATCACTAGCTGGTGATGGAGAGGCACAATGGAACACCAGAGACACACTCTTCAGTGCTGGCAGCAGAGCCTGTGAGAAAATAAAGGATTTGGGGGGCGATATGTCAGTTATTTATATGAGATATGAAATAAATCTAGCTATCTAGCTACCTATCTTCATATCGGAGAATAATTTTATCAGCTACAAAAAAAAGTTGATTAAGTGATATTGATTGAGCGTGCCGGTTTGAAGTGTTCTCCTTAAGGCCCCATGCATTCTGCAGTACAGGAAGATGAAGCCCTCACCTGCAAATCGCAGAGGTCTCCCTGGTGGAAGGAAACGCCGGGTATCTCGAAATTCTGGCGAATGTCAAACACCGCCACGGTGTAGCCACGCTCCAGCAACTTCTCCACCAGGTGCCTGCCCAGGAAACCTGAGCCCCCGATGACCGCACAGCGCTTACTACTCTGAAAGACACATGGCGTAGTTTCGTCATTGCTTATGCTTCTACAGCAATGGCACAAAAACTTTTAGAAGATTGTGGGATAGAACTCACCGGTCGAACACGTGTGGCCATAGTCAGCTCAAAAATGGCAAATGGTAGTGGTGTAATTTTAAAGGTTACAACCACAAGTGAGCGTGTAAACGTTTTGTTAGTTTTGAACAGGTATCGTGAGTGCTGCTACCTGATTGACTGAATCAGCTGAGTGAGGTCTTATCATTGATTGGGCAGCAATGGGAAGATGCAGTACATTAGCCAATCAGATACCGCTAACGTAAAAGACCACCACAAGTTCGTCCAATCAGATACGTCTCCCGTCTCTGCAGCTGAACCGGCCGCCGACAATTGGACGCTTTTCATTGTTCATTTGAATGAAAAATAGTTTTCATTATTAGTCACAACTGAAAACCTCATAAGAACTATAAACGTCAACAAGAGCGGAACACTTGTTTTGTTACTGTATTATATTTCCTAAATGTCTGAGTGTGAGTGAATTGGGAAAAACGACGGAATAAGTGCAAAAGAAAATCTAAATAATGACGTGGGCTAAGTTTTATATGTACACATATATCATACATGAAAACGATGCGATTTAAATATTTTGACTGTTGCAGAGTTGTTCCGACGTTCGCTCTTTCCGTCCAATCGTGTCACCTCTTCCCATCCCGTGACTATCAACAACCAATCAACCTTTTCTCCGACTGGCGTGTTTGATTATAACACCACGAAAGCCCGATATTCATGACTAAAGCTATTTGGGTCTAGCGTGCGGTATCCGGACACATACGGTAAACAAAACAAGCGTCTGAACGACAAACAGCTGCTACACAAACGACTGAGGAATAAAAACATAGCGCTCCGTTTATTTACTTTTTTTTGCCGCTGTCCTCACGTGACGTTGTATATTCGATATTTGTTTGTGTCTCGTTGGTATTTGCAGCGAATTTGATATACAACAAATATATCCTTTTATCTGCACAGGGATTCTGCGTAGGGATAATAGCGGATTTGCTCAGCCTGGTAAATACATAAGTGATGGTGAGTAAAAATGACTCACGCTAAAAATGCATATAACAGTATACAACCTAATAGCATCTTGTTTGCGTGTCCACTAGGCGTGTGCTAAGAGACCATCCTTGCAGGGACCGGTGCCTCCCCCTCGCAAGAAGACGAGCCCCAAACCTGAGTTGACTGAGGAGCAAAAGCAGGAGATTCGGGAGGCCTTTGAGCTCTTCGACACCGATGGCGCTGGATACATCGAGGTTAAGGAACTCAAGGTATAGAGAACAGCTGTCCAGGGAAGAGAAAAGTTGAAATATATTCAAGTGATGCAGGAAAGTAAAATCCCTTCTTTATTTTCTGTAACTTAATTTCAAATCATAACTCTCCAATTTTACTTGCCATATTGTACTGTAAGAGCAACGGTTTATTATTAAAAAAAAAAAAAAGCATTTGTGCAAATAGGGCCTCTGTCATCCGCATCTGCAGTTGAGTAATTAAAGACACCCAGACACTATTTGCAAAATTAGTCTGATGGTATTTATTGACTGAAGTTGTATTTTTTCCCCTTCTGTTCCCTGTGCAAGGTTGCCATGAGAGCTCTGGGTTTTGAACCAAAGAAAGAGGAGATCAAAAAGATGATTAGTGAAGTGGACAAGGAGGGCACAGGGAAGATCTCCTTTAGTGATTTCCTCAGTGTCATGACACAGAAGATGGTAAATATATAAACCTGTTGCTGGTTGGTCGGATGCAAAATTCTTAGAATTCCATAGGGAACGTCTCACATTGACATGACAGGCTTTAGTAACAACTGTTGTTCCTTTTACTCGAGGCCGAGAAGGATTCCAAAGAGGAGATACTGAAAGCTTTCCGCTTGTTTGACGATGACGAGACCGGTAAGATCTCCTTCAAGAATCTCAAGAGAGTCGCAAAGGAGCTCGGAGAAAACCTCACAGATGAAGAGCTGCAGGTAAGGCAAGGGCTGCAGATAGTAAACCTCCATGAGAGGGTAATCTGGGAGATTTTGGAGCACAAATAAACATTTTATTTTGAAGACCCATGTAAAATTACACAATTAAAAAGAGTGACATCACAACCGATTTATTTGCAATTCTTCAATGAAGAACATGAATGTTGAATTATTGCTGACCCATTCAAAAAATTAACAAAATTCTACTCCCCACAAATTTTTTTTACAAAGGACCAACAAGTAGCTTTCTGTTTCAAAAAAGTTGGTAAACCCTTCTTGAAATGTTCCACTTTAGATTCGTTAATTTCACTTTTTTTATGAAGGAGGGATCATGTGGCATCGTACTGACAAGTTATTTGCAAAACGGGTCTCAATTAGGCAATTGTTCGGTTGATACTTGCAAAGGTTACCAATCGATTATCTTAGTGCTCAACTGATACATGTTCCCATTCTCTTATATAAAAGGAAATGATTGAGGAGGCAGACAGAGATGGTGATGGAGAAGTGAACCAGCAAGAGTTCCTGCGAATTATGAAGAAAACTTGCTTGTACTGATGCTAATATTTGGTTTTACATGGAAAGCTGCCTATAGATTTTATCCTTTGTCTCTTTTAGTATTGTATACTGTCATATGATTAAAGATGAATTGTGTTAGATCTTACTAAGAGGTCCAGCAATGTCCAAGATGCTCTTGTTCAGGATGCTGCATACTTTTGTGAAGATTACATAGACGACAAACTCAGTGCCTGCTCTAATACTTTTGCTTTAATATTTAATTCACAGTTTACACTTAATTTTGAATGTGAAACAAAGTCACATGTTCAAATTCCATGGAAATGCTTACTTGACCACCATTATAGTTACATACATGTTATGAATGCCTTGCTTTGTTGTGTTTATCTGTGCTCTGTATTTTTCAATGTTTATATATTGTCTAGTACATTTAAAAAAAACAAGAATAATACTATTTATGGTACAGATGTAATAAATACCTTTAAGCATTGCTATTCATCTACAACAGGGGTGTCAAACTCATTTTATTCGTGGGCCGCATTGTAGTCATAGCTTCTTTCGGAGGGCCATTATGACTGTCAACCCAAATAAATGTCTGAGCACCTCATATTATATATAGTAAAAGCTACAAAACAAACTGACAAATAACTCGTTTTCAAATCAGACGAGTAAAAACTGGTCAAATATTTAAAAAAAAAAGATATTACTAAAAGTGAAGACAATTTGCAATTCCAGTAATGACACATGAATTTGATGCACAATATGTCTTCGCGGGCCACATAAAATGATGTGGCGGGCCGTATCTGGCCCCCGGGCCTTGAGTTTGACACCTGTAATCTACAACATTGAAAACAAGCTCTATGGAAAATTATTGGATGATAATGACCTGTTACCTTAACCATTCCAATCGAACGCACTATGCCATTTGATTTCAAAACAAACAATTCAAACTTTATTTGGAGTTAAAACGCAACAACAAATCTATAAGTAGCATTAGCTGACATCTGTGTGTAAAACACCACAACCTCTTCGATACAAAGCTAAACCAAAAAACCAGAGCGGAACACACATACACTGTAAAACGTATTATTGACAACCAGTGTCTTGTAAAGTCATTGCAGATATTTATTGTCGTTCCATTGCCGTGTTCCACTTACCTCAGTGGTCTGAATCGTGAAGGTCACTCAGTGTATTCTTAGAGGCAAAGTCTACGCTGAGTTTGCGCATTACTTCCCGATGGCTTTGGTCCGCCAGCTCCTGGCGTACACTCTTGTAATTCTCCTTCACAAAGTTGGCGAAAGGCGTCGGAGGACGAGGCTTGAACGGCGTGAGCAGGACGAGTTTGCCCGTGCAAAGTGCACACACAAACTTCTGAGTGTCCAGGGACTTGGAATGACGACCGATCCTACAGACAAGAGCAAGCTTAGTAACGTTGATGCACATAAAAAGCTCGTTCCATCTAAAAAAAGAGAAGTATGCCACGTACGTATTCTGACATTTGGTGCACTGGTATTTGAATTTGAACTTGATGTCGTAGCTGTGGCAGCGAGACACCATCGGCAGCTCGGGGTGCACCAAGGTGGACTTGCGAGCGTACGCCTTCCATAAGCTTCCGTGGCCGTCCCTCACGCCGTTGATCAGCCAGGTGGCAGCGTGGCACATTTCGTGGATCAGTGTGTCTCGGAGGCGATCTAGGCGGGAGATATGGCCCTGACTGAGTTCTCTGCCGTAAGCGATGTTTGACTGAATTATAGATTACATACTGCAGGTAGCATCACCTTTATAAAAGAATTACCTGCAGAATCGCAGACTTTCTCGGATAGTTCGATGCGAGCGTAACGGTTCCCTCCACCTCGCTCTTGACCAGTAATACAGTAGCCTGCTGTTTTGCGCATCTTTTTGTTCCAGGTCACGGACATATCGATGGGGAGCTATAAATGTCAGCCAAGAAAACGAGTCATTCAATAATCTAAGCATCATTCACATATATACATAAGTATGCCCATAGAGAGATGACACAACTCAGTACCTTCCTGTCAAAGACACTGCAGTTGTACAACTGATACAGTTTGCTCGACAGTTCTTCCTTCTTTTGCCTAAAATTGCGGCAGTAGCTGGAGGCAGGATTTGATAGGGACTCCAAGAAGCAACCTGGGGTTTTGCACAAAGCTAGTCTGGAGTAAAGACAAATGTGTTAAGAAAGCAACTGCTATATAGCTAAGGTTGAGAAAACACTCAATAGAAGATGCACCTGCTGACGGGGCCATGTCGGGGTTCCGTCTGACTCACTTTCGGCTTCAGGGTGCTGCTTTTCCCAGTGGTCTTTACATCTGGACTTTTTTCACCTAATGAGGTGGCCCTGGGTTTCGCTGGCCCCTTTACCACTGGAAGTGATACAGGAGGGCCCCAACTGGATTCTGAATTTGAGAACAAACAGGAGACAGGTTTTAAATCAAAATGAATATGTCAAATCTGGTAATAGAAGGGAAACATCTTATGTTGCACCAGTGTTGGTCTTGGAGGTAGAGTCAGTGACTATGTTCTTCTTTTTAAGCCTCTCCAGTAAGGACGTGAACTCGTCTTCAGATCCGGAAGAGTCGTCCAGCTTGAGAGGAGTTGAAAGCGTACACTTAGGAGAAAGCCAAGTTGTTGCAGTACGGTGGAATGGCCGAGGAACTGTGAATGGGGAGGTGGGAGGCAAAAGCAGTGATGGCGGGCTGTCTTTTTGGTCACAAATCACTGGGTTAGGTTTTGGCAGAGATTTTGGCTTTGTGTGGCGAGTCTTCCAAGTGCTCTTGATGACAATGTTCTTATCCACATCCCCACTATCACTGATGAACAAAGGAGAGGCAAACTGAGATGGTTGCAGTGGTCTCCTGAATGATTTGTGTGTGGCTGGAGTCTTCTTACACCCTGGATGAAAAAAAATGAAGAGGGGGAATACTAGTCACAAAGCTGTTGTTTTAAAATTAAAGTCAATGCTGATTCGATCTATAATACCTTTAGAGGATGATTTGGTCTGAATGAAGTCATCATCTGATAAGTCATCATCCACAATAAAATTTTTAAGGCTTTTGGATAAAAAAGGATTAAAAAAAGCTTTTTAAGACACACTTTCAGCGACAGGAATACAGTAATGCAAATTTGGACAACAATTAAAATAGTCACCTGTCCTCACTTTCACTTTCTGATACTTTCCTGGGCTTGGTAGCAGGAGTTTTCACACGGTGCAGGACTGAAGAATGACACAGAAAGCTTAGCATTATGGTAGCATAATTGCCTTTACAATTACAGGGCTCGTTTCATACCCAAAAACTATTTTAAAACTCACATTTTTCAAAATCGCCACTATCATCATCCGAGCTCACTGCACGAACACTGGAACTGTAAACGAATAACATTAGAAATTGTTTACAAGGTGAACTGACGAAATACGATATCCTACCTTTTTGTCTTCGCAACACTGCATGGTTTCTTTGGCTTAGTTTTCGTTCTTGGGGTGCTCCAGCTCACAAGAACTAAGGAATGAAAAGAGTAATATCCATGGAACCAGTGCAACGTTGAACAGGCTCAAATTCAATTCCAATGTTACATCTCACTCACAATGGTCGAATTCGTCGTCACTGGAGTCAATCGAAATTGCGTTTTTGTATGCGTTGGCCTTGAAATGCTGGTTTTCTTTATCTTCGTCTTCAGGCGACCCTGATCGGTCTGCAAAATTACCCCCACTTGTGGCACCATGACGTTGCTTCTCAATTGCATTAATCAGCTACAAAAGGAAAGATACATAAAAACATATTAGGAGACATCCACGAAGGCAATATAATTTGAAAACAAACCGCAAACCTTCGTTTGTGCTATGTCTAGTCCATCGAACCCGGTCCAGCCCATCTTTTTGGAAACTCGTTCAAATAAATTGCGAGTATCCTCGTTCATACTTTCCTCTATAAAACAGCAAGAAACAAATCGGTCGGTTCTCTTGTTAGCATTCAAGATATTTTGCTGTATTTTGGCAAAGTAGCGCTACTGAATTTGCTAATTTTCTACGACTCCTTTGAGCATGATCAGAACGTAAACTTCGAAAAATTACCTTTTTGATGGCAATCAATTCTTCAACGGGTTTAAAAGGAACGAGAGAGTGTAGATCGGCGACTGGAAATTCGAATCTTGTGGACCGGTGCGTCATACTTTATGGACCAATGGGAGCACGCTCGTGGTGGCGTAAAGACCCAATCACAAAAAAGGAGGCAATGGTTACGTCACAATACGGGGTCCGATTCTAGGTCTAGATTTTGCAATTCATAAGCATCGTAACGGGAATACTTCGACCACTCAATCGAAGTATCGCGACTATCGGACATACATTATTGAGAAGGAGAAAAAGATCAGTAAAAAAAAAAAAAAAACGTAAAAGTATTGATGAAGTGGCAGGACCAAAACTCAAGGAATGAATGAAAAGTGCTAAACATGATGCTGCTGGTGTGATTAAAATTCCTGGTACGGTGGATTGATTGATCTATCAGGTAATTCACAGATCAAGCTCTATAGTCTTTTTCATTTGAATATGAGTAATAGCTTTTTAAAATCACAATTTGCTTATTCTATCAAAAGCTAGCTAGTAAACCTAAAGTGATAAGTAGATATATGACAGTTGACTAAAGGGGCCCGTTTTTTAATCTCGTATGTTTGTTGTCAGCATCATGTATTTTGGGGAGAGAAAAAAAAACTTGTCCCTCCAAAAACTTTGTTTGCGTGTTGAATTTCAAATAAATTAAAATGAGTCACTTCTTCGTGTTTAAATTGATGATTTAAAATGGAAATATTGATAAATACAGGATTACTAGAACACTAATTATTCAGCATTGTGGAAAATTCAATTTTCTCGTTTATCAGCATCAGGTCGTCACTGTTCCATCTTGTCCAGTAGAGGGCAGCCGAAACAACAAAATTGCGGCGCTGCAAAATTCATATCTGAAATAAAGTGCACGTTACGATGACGTCAATTCTATGATGTAAAACTACAAGGAAAAGCGTTCATTTCCCTTGAAGTGATGACGCAGGCTAAACATTCCTCAAATGAACTCTCATCTAGTCTGTTAGGACGAAGTTTGGCCTGCTAATGTTCTCCTCATGATTTTGCTTTTTGATTTGAAAGGAGGCAGCAATAAGGACATGGATGACAAGTCAGTGAGCAAAGAGTTGGACTTGTGGATTGAACAGCTCATTGAGTGCAGGCAGCTCAAAGAAAATCAAGTTCGAGCACTTTGTGAAAGGGTAGGACGTGCTACAGTGTGTGTATGTGTGTGGGGGGGGGGGGCATCTGCAACATTATTTTACACCAGTTGCCATTTTCAGCCCATGAATCATAGTCTTTTTAAATCATATTAATATTTGAGTTACAATGTTCCTTTTAAATTCAACATTTCTTTCCTGTAACCCTAATGATGAGAATCGCTATAGAAAATGGATTGCTAAATTCAGTTTTTGTTGATGTGAACAAAGCCAGCTTGCTTCCCGGCCAATGGAAGCAAATCCTCTCATTCACTTCAATCAGTGCAGGAGAGGTGTATAGCGGGAGCATAATTTAGTTTCGTTTAGTTTATTGTTTAGCACATATTATTATAACAAATAACAGTGCAGGGAGGGAGACGAAGCCTAGGGCTTGTAAGGAGCTCCACTCCTGTATAAACAAAGTGCACAACAAACAAAGTGCTGTGTCATCAAATATCATTCAAGTGTTTAAGAAAAAAAAAATATATATATATATATATAAATGAATAAACATAAATGAATAAACACAAACATAACTAGCTAAATATTAAATCGTCATATTTATATATGCATATATACGAATGTGAATGTATACATACATAAACAAATACACTATACAAAATGAGAAACAAGAGAAACAAAATTTGACACTTAGTGATGTTGAAAGCAATAAAAAAAACACCAGGTAAGAAATAGCTAAGAGGGAGCAGAAGAACTGCAAACAGAAAATAACAAATTTGACTTGCTGGTCCATGCGCAAAATTGACAGTTCATTTTTACGGAACAGCAAGAACCTCTTCACTTGCGGAGGATATAAAGCGGGCCAGGGCAATCACTGCTCAATGCTCACCGTTGTAAAGTGGGCACATAGAGACCACCTTCCTATCAAATTGTCCATCGATAGTCAAACGTTGATGATAAACCAGGAAGATGGGCAGTGAATGAATTTTAATGTGCATTCTTTGTCCCTGTGTCAAGGCCAAAGAGATCCTGCAAAAGGAGTCCAATGTTCAGGAGGTGAGATGTCCAGTGACGGTTTGTGGAGATGTTCACGGTCAATTCTATGACCTCATGGAGCTTTTTAAGATAGGCGGGAAGCCCCCTGACACCAACTATCTCTTCATGGGAGACTATGTGGATAGAGGCTACTATTCTGTTGAGACAGTGACCCTCCTTGTTTGTCTGAAGGTATAAAAACGATGATAGCTTTTGCACAATAGGAAGAGAGACCTCCTGCCTGCCTGGTTGGTTGGTTGAGCAGTTCAAATTTGGCTTCCAGGTCAGATTTCGTGAAAGAATCACCATTCTGAGAGGAAACCACGAGACGAGACAGCTCACACATGTCTACGGCTTCTACGACGAATGCCTGATGAAATATGGAAATGCCAATGTTTGGAAGCAGTTTACCGATCTATTTGATTATTTACCTCTAACTGCACTGGTTGATAACCAGGTGAGAATCTGTACATAAAAAAAATCCAGGCTAATCACATCCAGGTTGATATGAGTAAATTCAGACCGGTTTTCTTTTGGGGTTAAGATTTTGTGCCTACATGGAGGATTGTCTCCTTCAATATTAACACTGGAAACCATCAGAGCATTGGATCGCTTCCAGGAGGTTCCTCACGAGGTACAAATGAAATGAAAATTCTTGATCATGCGAATGCTCTGTGTTCAAATTATTCTTTTAAATACTGGGTGACGTGTGTTCTTAATGGTCCTTAATCTTGGTCACTGGAATCTGAGTTTGCATAAAGAACATTTATTTTTCTCCACTTTTAGGGTCCAATGTGTGACTTGTTGTGGTCCGACCCAGATGAGCACTATGGTTGGGACATTTCGCTCCGTGGTGCCGGTTACACCTTCGGCCAGGACATCTCAGAGACTTTTAATCATGCAAACGGCCTCACTTTGGTTTCGCGAGCCCATCAGCTGGAGATGGAGGTACCACAAAAGAGAGCTGCCATCTGCATAAATATTGTTTTGTCCAATAAAGGCTGATAACGTAACGCTGAAACTTCCCCATTCAGGGCTTTAACTGGTACCACGACAAAAATGTCGTGACGATCTTCAGTGCACCAAACTATTGTTATCGTTGTGGAAACAAGGCAGCAATCATGGAACTTGAAGACACTCTGAAATGCTCATTGTAAGTCATTTTCTAATATTCATTCCATTTTATGGCATATTTAATAGTGATTATCAAATTCCATAATTGAGATTTACGCTGACAAAAGATATCTCCGCTTGCCAGCCAACAGTTTGACCCGGCCCCCCGCAAAGAAGAGCCCCAATCATCGTGGCGATTTCCAGACTACTTCCTCTAAAGATCTCCACATGGTCATCTAATATGTGCCACCGTATTTATAAAGAACCGTAAGCAGGAGCTCTACCATCTCCCTCTGCATGTCAAAAAGAGTTTCAGTGCAAAACAATTGTCAAGTAGGACATTTGCATGATAGCGCTTAGGGCAGTGATGTATAATTATCAGAGAGCTGAAAATTTTCTGTTCATTGAGTTTAACTTTCTGTCACACAGCAATGGCGGCAAATTGTATCAACGCTGAAGACTTCATATTTTGCAGGCAATAATGAAGCACAGACGTCTAGAAATACGTCGCCGATGTAGGGATGCCCAAGATTTTTTTTTAAGACTCATAGATTGCTGCATATCATAAACCACCAGATACCATGCAGATAGTGCTTGTAGACTCTATGCGTTTGTCCTTTGGAGGGGCAGATGAGTACCAAATACTGTATACGATATGAAACACCCCAAAGCTTGGAGTTTAACTGGGTTTTTGGATTTAAAAGAAATATGACTCCAAAGTTAACTGCAAGATGTCATTGCTTTTATACATTTATTTTTCATTTTATAACAATGCTAAATGAATTGAGTTACTGTTAACCGATATAATACAAAACAATAAAGACTGAAAGGGTTTGGTGTGAATAACTTGTACAACATGCAAATAGTTACCACAGAACCAGAAGTGAGACTGAGCATGATGAAGAAAAGCTGCCAAGTAAACGGACACGAGGGGCATTAAAAACACAAATACAGCAGTTTCCATGTAGAACGTATGATCACTTAAACCAGATTTTCTGAAAGGGTGTTGGTAGTGATACCCAAAAGAATTACGGCTTAAGAACAGTTTGTTTTGTTCATTCAGGTACAAAACAAAACACCTAAACTTTAAAAGAAAACTATTATTTGAAATTGAAACAGTTTTCTCCCGATATTTAATCACAACGTATTCTATTTTGAAGGAATAACACATCTCATTTTTGATTAACATTTAAAGTTAAAGTCCCAATGATCGTCACACACACATCTGGGTGTGGTGAAATTTGTCCTCTGCATTTAACCCATCCCCATGTGATTTTGATCCATCCCCTGGATTTAAGCCTAATATGCTATTGTAATGTTGATCAAGGCAGAAATATTAAGCATTTTACGTGGTTTAAAACATTTAAGGGCCATTGATTTATACTTCATGTGCTCGTCTACCTGACAACACAAACATCAAAATAACCTGAGTTTGAAAACATTCTTGATTCTTTTACATTCTCTCAGTCATCAATTATTTTACCCTAATTTAGTTTTAGCTATACAGTACCTACAAATGAATCCCCCTTTACACGAATTCTATTCCAAAGATTTGAACACAAAACCTCTTGACTGTGAAGCAGATGTGCTGACCACTAACACTCCGTGCTGTGTCCCATTCTTGCGTGCACGTTTTTGGATTAGGCGAGGAAGCTGGAATACCTAAAGAAAACGCACACATGCACGGGGTGAGCAAAGTGCACACGAAGGCCGTGGCGGACATTCTTACCCGAAGCGTGGAATTGTGACAGACGTGCTTCACAATTGCGCTCCAGATGAATCAAGTGAGCATGTGTGACGTGGCAGTACCGGAATCTACTTAAAATAAAAGGTTGTCCGAGCAACCGGCAAACATTTGTATGAAATTCACCCACGTGTGTTCGTGAACGACTAGGGTACCTTGCAGAGCAGAATTTAGATAGGATTCAGGCACGTTTCTCTTCACATTGGGTCTAATATTTCTTTTGGCTTTTAATTTGTAGTTTGGCTGCTTCCGGTACAGGGGATGTGCGATGTGGTTGTGTGTGCGTGTGAGTGACTGCTCGCAAAATTAGCTGGCTGCAGCCTTTCAGGGATTTCTTTCACGGAGCACCGGAACCCCCAGTGCAGTAAGTAAATCGTTATTCAAACTCCAAATGAAACGTTGGTGTCAGGTGGAAGGGATACAACAAGCTCTTGTGCGCGTGCGCTGATGTGCTGTGTATGTGGCGTCTCCATACTAGTTGAATTCTGGACGCACAGCTTCCCTCATCGTCACATGCAAGGGCATACTGTATATATTTGCCATACATTTCTCCCCATTGTGTTGTCAAGACCCGGTCCAGATCAGACTGGTTTGGGTCAGGTTGTCACCCGGAGTGTGTTTAGCACTTCTCAGAGGGGGAGGGGGTGACCCCCCCCCCCAACCCATCTCTATAAAATTCATGAAAATATAAGAAATAGAAGGTCGAATATGATATTGCTCTTACACAAGCAATTGGTCGTTAATGTGTAGCCACGCAGGCCTGCTGTGATTGGCTGAGAGTGGAGGGCACAAGCGGCCGTGAGCTTGCAGATCACTCGGTCCAAAGTTCATCCTCCAACATCACCTTCATTAGCAATTAAAAGTATTGATTAACGCAGTGTGAACGCTACCCATCACGGACTTCATATAAAGTACAGTATAAAGCAAACTGGCCTTTGTGCGCGCGTGTACGTGGGCTGCTCCAACCCGTGAGACTTTAATTGAATTTAAAGAGACCGCACATGCAGCTAGACATTAGTCTTTCATGTGTCAGTCAATCCAGCCAGCAGCCATGTTTGGTGCAATTCCAGGAGGAGTTTCATCATCCTGCAGCAAATCCTCGCAGAGACCTTTTAAGTTTGGAATGAAAATGGTTAAAAACCAGATGCGACTGGGAGCAATGAGCAGAACATGTTCATGGCAGTGCCGGCCAGTTTTATCTGGTTGTCTGCTCATACCATGACACAAACTATACCGTATACACACACAGCTTAAATAATAATGACTGTAATGAAACCCTTCAAAACTGCTTGCAGCTATGAAAAGGTGATGTGGAATTGCAAGTGTAGCCATAGTAACAGTGCACAGCACATACTACCCTCATGCAAAAAAAAAAAAAAGATATTCATTTCAACAATTGTATTTAAAAACAAAAAAATGTCATTCTTTTTTGTAGTTGGAAACAAACTGGTTGTAAATAACCATAATGTGTCAGCACTGAATAGCGTCCGTCAGTTGCAATGCTGTCAACCTTAACTTCGATTTAGGGCAGCAATGCAAGTCTGATTATCACCTAAACTGTTGTAAAGGTAGAATTACAATAAAAACTCTTCTTGGCTGTGATTATAAAACTATCAGTGAAAGTTATGAAGTACGGCCGTCCTACGCTGCTGTGCTGGTTCATTGGGGTGAAGTCAAGTGACATAAAAAAAAAGTCTTTTCACCAGATTAAAATGGCCGCAGAGCTCTCCACAACCATCAACATCAAGGAGCCCCGCTGGGACCAGAGCACATTTGTGGGCCGTGCCAAGCATTTCTTCACTGTCACCGACCCGCGGAACGTCCTCCTCACCAACGAACAGCTAGAACGCGCCCACAAAATCATCACCGACTACAGGTAAGCCGGCCGCAGCAATCAAAGCCACCCCAGCGAACACCCAAACCGGGAATTCCTATCCAGAAAAGGAATCGTCTCCCCGGGGCTGACAGAAGACGAACTGTGGCGAGCCAAATATGTCTTTGACTCCGCTTTCCATCCGGATACCGGAGAGAAGATGATCCTGATTGGCCGCATGTCAGCGCAGGTTCCGATGAATATGACCATCACTGGATGCATGATGACATTTTACAAGTAAGAACTCGCGAGTTAATAATCACAGCGGTTAGAATGCTGCCAGTTGGCACACAATTCACTATCAATCTTGTGTCAATCAGTATAGGTATTATTTTGAATTATTTTATAAAATAGGAATTAAGCAGATGAATTTACAATGGGGCGGCTCGGTGGCGCATTGGTTAGCACGTCCGCCTCACAGTTAGGAGGTTGCAGGTTCGATTCCACCTCCAGGCCTCCCTGTGTTCGCATGTTCTCCCCGGGCCCGCGTGGGTTTTCTCCGGGCACTCCAGTTTCCTCCCACATTCCAAAAACATGCTTGGTAGGCCAATTGAGCACTCCAAATTGTCCCTAGGTGTGAGTGCGAATGGTTGTTCGTCTGTGTGCCCTGTGATTGGCTGGCAACCAGTTCAGGGTGTCCCCCGCCTACTGCCCGATGACTGCTGGGATAGGCCCCAGCTCGCCCGCAACCTTTTGGGGACAAGCGGTATAGAAGATAGATGGATGGATGGAATTTACAATGTGAATGAACTTGTCAGGCCTTCTTTCAAAGCTACCATGTCTCTCCAATTAAAGACTTCAGTACCCAATATGATATCGCAATATACTGTATTTCAAAGTGGAACAATTTGGTTCAGTTCGGTGTACTCGTATCTTCAAAACCAATTTTCTGATTGACCATTGATGGAGGGATAGATAGACTGACATGATAATGAAAATATGAGAAACTGTTAGTGCTCATTGTCTTCATTCCGCATGGTCCAGGACCACTCCAGCTGTGTTGTTCTGGCAGTGGATCAATCAGTCTTTCAACGCAATCGTGAACTACACCAACAGAAGCGGCGACGCTCCTATCACGGTCAAGTACGCCACCAGCCGGCCGGCATCATCCCTGGAGCTCCTGAGTTCACCGCTGTACTTCTCTCGTTCGCAGTCAGCTTGGCACGGCGTATGTTTCGGCCACCACGGGGGCAGTAGCTACCGCGCTAGGACTAAATGCACTAACAAAGGTATCAGCATCTAACTCCATTCTACTTCACATTTTAACGGGCTTGACCTCAAGCTCTCGGGTAGTGCCGACATGATGTTAGCTGCGCACAAATAGCCTCTTTGTATGAGAGGAGCCTAATTATTCACGGGGTCGTGCTCTGGAATCGGCATGTCTCCCTGCCAGCTCAGTGTTATTCATGCTGATTTATGCTCGGGAAGCTTGAACGTGTACACCATTTTAGAGATGGGATTTGTTCCCCGTTGCGTGTGTTTTTTTTTTAAGCCTCTTCTTTTCCGCTGCAGCACGTCTCACCTCTGATCGGACGCTTTGTTCCGTTCGCTGCTGTAGCCGCTGCAAATTGCATCAACATCCCATTGATGAGGCAAAGGTAAGATGTCAGGAGTTCACCTAAAGACACATCAACCCCATTTTTGGGTGTATATTGAAAATGCCACACATAAACAAACATTAGAAGTACATAAAAGTATTTAAAGTGAAAAGTGACACCATCCAATTTGAGTTACACCCTGCTGGTGTGAAAAGCATTTTTCTTAAGATTATGGATTCACAGTTTGAAAAAAATGTGCAGTGGAACCACTCATGGAAAAAAAATTCAAAATTAGTTGTGAATTTGAAGGCTTCTTACAAACACAAAAAAATCGTATTGAATTTGCCTGTGTTGCTTATCTTAGTGAGCCTTTTAGCTTACTGTAAAACTAAAAAACAGAAGCATTGTGTAGTTAAATACTGTATTACGTCTATTTTTTTAGCTAATCTATACATTGTGAAACCTAATTTATGAGCTAGCTAGAATTAGCATTAGACCTCACGGGAAGGGATTCACGCACAAACTCTATAGTAACACATACAGACAGGTAATACAACAAAAACTCACCGGCATATATTCTTTGTAGTCTCTGGAAAATGACTCATATTAATAGGTTTAAGATACAACTTTTTCTGCATCTCCGCACCGCCCCCTCGAGGCCAAAGCACACACAGCAGATTAGACATCCCCAAAATTGACAGGAGAGGCAGTATTTCACTTCAAAAAATTAAAGCAACATTTGATTTCGCCACATTCTACAGCAGCAATTGGGAGATTTTTGAAATGGAGATATTTACAATACCGTTACATGAGGTTTAACACATACCTGTAATGGTGCATAGTCCCCACAGCAAGGCATTGTCTTTCAGATGCTGTAAAAGTAAGAAAAACAGAAAATCAACATTTCTTCATTTTGAAGAGTTTTGTGTCTTTGGATTTAATTGTCTTTGCTCTTTGTCCTCAGAGAACTGAAACACGGTATTCCCATAACAGATGAGAACGACAACAGGATAGGAGAATCCTCCAAAGCGGCACAGCAGGCCATCTCTCAGGTTGTGGTCTCAAGGATCCTCATGGCTTCTCCAGGAATGGGTGCGACTCAGAGGATCTACTTCCTATCACCAGTCACACCCTAAAATGCCTTTTTACAATATACCTACTCTTTTTCTTTTCAGCCATCCCACCCTTTTTAATGAACCATTTGGAGAAAAAGGCCTTTCTGAGGGTAAGATGCGAAAATTGACTAAATAGCTAGAATCAGATGTTCACACAGTGAGAAGAACCAGGACATGAGGAATGCACTACCTTTGTGGCCCTCATTTGTTTTTTCTTCTTCTGTGTGCTCCTTTTAGAGGTTCCCATGGATGAGTGCACCAATTCAAGTCAGTTTGGTGGGATTCTGGTGAGTGGTCTGGCAGTCAACACGGTTAGCTGGTCCATGAAACATGTTACACAGTATTATTTTCTATTTTGACTTCCAAGTGGAACTTTGTTCCCACAAACCGGCACCAAGTTAAAAATATGTACATGGTTATTCTTTGAACGAGAGTAGCTCAAATACAATTTTAGAGGAGTATAATTCCAGAAAATGTCCAATTCACCTTAACGCTTTCCTCATCACAACTTCATTTCTCTTTTCAGCCTGGTGTTCGCAACGCCACTGTGCTGTGCATTGTTCCCCCAGAAGAGGTGCGTGAAAGGCTTCAATCTGTATAAAATTAGAAAATACTCTCATTATAGTAATACTGTACATGTGCATCCACCAGCTCGATTTCAGTTAGTCGCCTGGAGCCCGAGCTGCAAGAGAAGATCCGGGTCAGCCACCCGGGCCTTGAGCGAGTCTACTTCAACAAGGGGCTATGAAAGCCCCGCCAAACGCCACTATGACCAGGTCACATTCAGTGTGCCAAAGTTACGTTTGCCTCTGCTCATTTCACATGCAGTCTTTTCTTGGTTCTTTCAACAATAGAGTGAATTTTATTTTCTATTTTAAATTGGCATTTTTTGTGTCTGTGCGGTATATATATTTTTTAAGTTGTTTAACTTAATTATTCGCAAATCTTTGACGTTGTGCCAAATCTAAATGACATCCAAATGACCTCACCCAGCTGTTTCATAACATTGCTACCCCCCAATCGCTTTATTTTTGCCAGATGAGTGACCATTGAAAAAGGCTTCTTTATCTTCAGTCAGCCATGCTTTTAAAATGGCGGCCACCAGTAATGGACCGACATGGTGCTATTTCAATACCCTCACATTTAACTTATTCAGCTTGACAAATAAGCACAAGCAATCACTCCTCATGACTTTCAGTAAAGTTTTTATTCTGTTCAGCTTACCGTATTTTCCTCATATTGTGGCTGGGGAGCGATTTTTCCTGTAGCAAGCACACATGCTGTTAGCATAAATATCATGTGGCTATATTTCAAGTATTAGAACTAACATCTTTGTGCTAAAAAACTCATTCCCGTTATTCAAATGAGGAATGTCAGTTAAATGATATATAGTATATATATATAATTGAGGAAATTTGGTAGTAAATATTCACTTAAAATATGTCAAGCTAATTTCACCTTTAATCCTGTGACGTCAACGGTGAAATACAACTACTCACTTTTATAAGAGTACTGTAGGTTTACTTTACCTTTTGTTGTAATTTGGAGTCTTTTGTAGTTTTGAGTAATTGGCAAAGGAAAAAGAAGGCAGAGAAGGCACTCTCGGTTCAAGCCGTACTTAATTGTTTTATATTTACGACCTAGAAGTGTTTTTCTACAAATATTTGCAGTATTACAGTATTTCTGACTCAACGACTGCGCTAGTGTCAATTAATGTCAGCCTACAGGGTGTCTCGATTTGCATTAAAATTCAGATTACATCACCGTCATGAACACACTTGAGATGGTTTTGGTATCAGACACTGCTCTGACATGTCCTCATTATGTCATTTACTTGTAAAAACCTCTATCAGTGTCATATCAAGATTCAGACTGAGAGTAGAATATTAGAAAAGGTACGCACCACTGCGCTGGTCACTTTTAGTCATCCAACACACGAAGATTCTGATACTGGCCAGAGAACGATGTTTCTTTGGCCACTTCTAGAAATCGGGGATGACAAAAATAAATAAACAACACACAGGCACAAAAATCATAAGCGAAGATGATGATTGAAATTCTCTATGTAGAATTCAAGGGTTGTAACGATTTAATTGAACAAATGTTTACATAAAATGTTTGTGAACTTTGATTCCATCGCTCATCATCATGGTGTGATCACTGTAAAGATGTTTGATAGTCTCTAAATCTACTGTTGTTGTATTGTATGAGTAACTTGATTTATATGTATATAAGTGTTTCCAGATATCTGTACATGTTTCCAGCTGGTATGAAGTGACTTATGTTCTTGTCATCTTCAAGGTGAACTGAATGTAATGTTTTCTTGCTACAGATACATATTGGTCCACAAAAGCACAATGTTGGAATGCTGAGATGAAATGCTGCACTTTTTTTGTTGCAATTTTGTCAACCCTTTGACCACAGTTTTGTTTAGTTCATCAGTGACCAGCTGAGAGAGTAGCACAAAAATCAAATTTTTATGTTTACTGTCAATTCTTGTATTGATTTTCTTAACATTCAATAAGAGCTCATACCTCTTTATGGCTGTACATCTCAAATTACTACATGAGCTAATGGTAACTGTCAACTGGAAATACAACCGAAGTGATCGTGCGTTGGAATGAGTTAAAAGATGTATGTATTTCTAAAAAATGAATAGCGTTTGGTTGTGCATTTCACTAACTTAATGTGATCTTTATGTGGAATAATAAAGAGCGCCACTTTAAGGCACTTGACAGAAGACAGCACAGTGATGCCATTTTTTTAAAATTCTTTATTTTTTTTTAAATCCAAGGCACAATAGTTTAGAACGGGTGTAGATCCCATTCAGCAATTCAAAGCCATACTAATTTTATGACAAAATATACAACATTAAATCAATGTTTATTAAGTATAAATTAGGTGTCTTATTTTTGGACAGAGTTGCATGGCAGCCTGGATTAAAAGTTCTTGTGAGCCATAGCCGTAGGCTCGCCACCCCTGAATTTAGAACATTCAGGGAACACTTGCTTCATTTAACCGTACATGTAGACGTAATGTGGCGCTCTATGGGAGTCGCTTAGATAAGCTGACGTGATAACGCTCAGTGGACTTCAGGACACACGTCATTTTCTCTTTAACAACTTCAACTGTCTCTTCAACAACTAAAACAAAACCAAAGTGAGGACTTGGACTCTTGTGTGACAATGTGCTGACAAAGCAAAAAATAAAGATAAAAAGGAATGTAGCCAAGCAGTAAACCAGCCAAGATTGAAAATTGCAATTAGGACCACAACTTGTGAAGACAAAAAAGCTTGGAAGCAGTAACACACGACACTACACTACCACCATACAATCAGTAGGGTACTGATGGCCTAAATGCACTTGCTTGACATAGAAAAGACAAACTGCACAGCAATGAGCGGCACAAATGTAACAAGATAACAGCAGATTGCGTCCCGTTAAGGCCTGTACGTTGCCATGGCAACACTTGACGGCTGTTGTGTCCAAGGTGCTCTCTTTGGAATGTACTGGACTATGCCACGACGACATTTCTACTGGCACTTGGCTAACACCGTTTCCGACTTGCTCTCGAGCATCATTCAAATTGTTCACAGATTTGGATGAATGTGAGATAAATAAGGGTAAATATAAATATTCCATACATTGAATGAAAAAGAGCTCAAACTTAAAAAGGTCTTTGGGTACACAGGCACATTAAGACGGCTGCTGTCAGTGCAGCAGCACGCTCACATTGCCAAAATGGGGGGAGGGGAAAAAGAGAGGGAAGCGGAAGTGAGCCAGTTTGCTCTGAAGTGCTTGGTGCACACGCATTCTTGGAGTCAAGTGTGACGCCACAGCATCTTCCACCCAGATGGCGCCATCGGCAAAAGCCGCCCGGGGGAGAAAAACGGAGCTACCTTGGGCACTTAGTGACAATGGCCTTCAGCAGAACTCCTCGTCGCAGGGCGCCTCTCCAACCAGGAGCGAGTGTTTGTCGGGCTCACTGAGCACCTGGCTGTGGATCGAGTTCCTGTCGGAGCGCAACGAGTTGATGGACGCCCGGCTGTAATTGACGATGCGGTCGAGGAGGCTGAGCTTGGGTGAGGATCGCCGCAGCTCGCCCATGCCGATGTTGACGCTGACTTCGGACAGGCTGCTTTGCCGCGCGCAGCGGCCCAGCCGCGACTCCAGTCGCGCCTCCAACTTTTCTGCGGTGGGCTTGGTGTAGCTATACAAAAGGTCGACAGTGAGAAGGTGGTGGATTTCAAGGTGAAGTTCATGTCGAAGAAATGTTACCATTTGAGTAGGAGCGAGGACATAACCACAGAGACGGACGACAAGGCCATGGCGGCAGAGCCCATCCATGGCTGTAACACCAAACCGATGGGAAGGAACACACCTAAGGACGCAGAAGTGTTTCTGAGATGCCACGTGATTTAAAACAAAGGAGGTCATTTGATACGCAAAATTGATATTGCCAATGAAGAACCTTCTAAGAAAGTTATATTACTAGATCATTTCCTTTAGATTTTTGCAATACATTTCACAACTACAATACATTACAAGAGAGAAATAATGTAAATATGACAATAAAACCATGATTAAAAACATTTTGAGAATGAAGTAGAAATATAATCAGAAAAAAAATACGGGGAGGATTCTGGAAATAGTAATATTTTACTCATCGAGGAACCAAAACAGCACTTTTTCGGCAGATTTACTCAGAATGGAGCATTATTTTTTTGAGAGCATGGACAAGACATGAAGGTGTAACATGCAAACTTATCTTAGTTGTTTAATTTTACCGCACTTCCTCTCTTTAAAACATTACTTTTTTTGGATTACGTGGTACAGGTTCAAGGTTATGTTACAGTAATAGTGGAATAAGTTTGATCTTTTTCAGAATTTTATACCACAACTTATACACTTAAACACACACATTTACACACACACACACTTACACACACGCAAACACCACATCTTGAATATTTAGTGTAAAGATAAAGAGTGCTGAGCATCTTGTCAAGATTTTAGTGTGCAAATGACAAACGTTAGTTTCCAAAAATCTTGAGGCTCATTGCCAGCAGAGACGCAACTGTGTTCTTTTACCTGCAGCGATGGGAATGCCAACCAGGTTGTAGATGAGAGCAAAGACAAAGTTGATCCTGATCCTCTTGACAGTCTTTTTAGAGAGGTCGATACTGCTGACCACATCCAGCAGGTCATTCTGTCAACGCGAGTAAAAATGAGTGACGCGATTGCACAAATCAATTTCAAACAATTTTGTTATTTTGTGAGAGCATTTGTGCAGAAGAGCCCAAAGTCACGCATTCAATTCGCACCCTGATCAAGACCACGTCTGCTGCCTCGATGGCCACATCTGTGCCGGTTCCTATGGCGATGCCGACGTCAGCCATGGCCAGAGCAGGCGAGTCGTTGATGCCGTCGCCTACCATGGCGACCCTCTTCCCCGCCTGCTGCAGCTGCTCCACCTTGGCCACTTTGTGGGAGGGCAACACCTCCGCAAACACTTTCCTGATGCCCACCTAATGCAGAAACGAGACATGGAAGCAGAATTAGGGCTGCAAAGGTTAGTGAATTGGAAATCTATAGCATTTTTTTTGAGGGGGGCTTATCTATATATGTGACTAGATGCAGGCCAGTGTCCTTCCCTCTAGTTTGATGAGGGGGAGGCTAATGTGTGGTATTTAGGTTAGCCTGGTAATGGTACCAACAACCCACACTGGTGCCAATCGGGCTCACCTGTGCAGCAATGGCCCGTGCCGTCTTGCTGTTGTCTCCCGTCATCAACACGACCTCCAAGCCCATGCAGGTCAGCGTTTGGACTGCCAGCTCAGCTTCCGGTTTCACTATGTCTGCGATGGCTATCATGGCACACAGCACATCTAAAAAGGCAGAGTTCCATGTTTTCTTTCATGTTTTGAAGCAGTGGCACCCTCGTGTTTTGACTTCGAGCACTCACTGTCGACGGCAACCAGGACAGCGGTGCGACCCCTGCGCTCGTGCTCCATCATGGCGTCATCGATATCGTGTCGGATCTGTAGACAATTCCTCCTCATCCACTCTCGATTGCCAATCAGGACTACGTAGCTTGCAGTCTGGGACAGGCCTGCGGACATACGGCACTTGAGAAACATCCTGACCTAAACCAGAAATGAGCGTCGAGACCGTGGCATACGGAGTGGCTGCGGATCCATGATGAGAGAATGGGAGCTGGTTGACATGATGGTGTCGCTGATCTGAACGAGCATGCTGTTGCGCTGGTTGTTGTCCTCGTCGTCGCCATCCCCGTGCTTTGACAGCATCTCGGTGTTGCTGACCTGACACCGAATGCCGCAGCCCGGCACGGCCTGGAAGTCAGTGCACATGCCGAGCGAACTCCTGTGCCCGAGTTCCTGCGGGCGTACGTGCGGTAATGTCTCATTACTCATGCTGATGCTCAGAAAACAAGACTTGGGTAGCTGAAGTCAAAACCAACCGGCTTGCAGGTGTTTGTGATAGCTACTCCCAGAGGATGCCTCACTGTTGTTCCTCTGCTGTGCCCACGATGGCGAGCAGTCGGGAGCGAGGCATTTTGTTACCCTCCGCAACTATTTTGACCTGGACGACGCTTGGAGCGCCATACGTAATGGTCCCAGTCTTATCAAACACCACTGTTTGGACCTGTGAATGGATGTTTGCTTTGAGTCAGTTAAACCTCCTGTGGTGGTTGTCAAGGAAACCAGAAGCATCAGCAGTGTTGTTCAAAAGTCTTCCAACTATATTAGAAAAATTAGCGTACGTGTTGACAACACACAAGCATGAGCACTGTTATGAACATACAGTACCTTATGTGCCATTTCCAAAGGTTCCCCTCCTTTAATCAGGATGCCATTTTGGGCTCCGACCCCGTGCCCACCATGACAGCCGTCGGGGTCGCCAGACCTGAGGGAGCAGGACAGGCGATGCATAACACGGTTATGGAGGCCTGGAAAGCAAAGCGAATCACCGCCTCCGCCCTGGAAATGCTTTTGTCATAACCCTGCAAGGAGCAACGATTAGAACATTTTGGAAAACATGTTTTCACAGATTGGGTGTCACTCTTAATAAACAAAACATAAAGAACATTTTTATTGGCATACATTTTTTGTTCTTTGTTTTGTTTTGCCTGGGATGGGGAAACAAGATGAGATGCAGTTTCTTTGTTCAATCAGATAGTGAATTGCCAATGTAGGATTTGAACAATTCAGTAATTAAATATAAATCACTCACCGGAAAGTATTTTTCCACCAGGGGGAAATCCATGAACCCAATCACTATCCAGGAAATCAAAGTAAGAACTGACACGCCAACAATGAAGGGCACAAAGTAGCCACTGATCTTATCAGCATACTGCTGGATGGGAGCCTAAAAAAAAAAGCAAACACTGAGAATCAAGACACCCAAAGCACATTGAAGAAGTATCATAAAGATCAATAACCCATGACACACCTTTGAAGTCTGAGCCTCTTCGACGAGTTTGACAATCTGAGACAGCGTGGTGTCCATGCCGACATGAGTAGCGCTGACCAGCAGCGAGCCGTTCTGGTTAATGGAGCCTGCAATCACAACACTCCCCGGCTTCTTGGTCACAGGCATGGCCTCCCCTGAAGTTCCAAAGCAACAGCGGTTCAGTTTTGAGCCCCAAATGTAGAGGTACAGAATTCTTTGACCTCTGCAGTTTGACCAACCTGTGATGAGAGACTCGTCCGCCATAGATTGCCCTTGAAGGACTCTTCCATCGACGGGAAATTTTCCACCAGGAACTACTTTTACCACATCTCCCCTCTGCACCAGCTCAACGTCCATTTGATTCTCACTGGAAATCAGTCAACAATTCATCAAATGTATCCAATCAAACAGTGTGGGATTAATTTAACAATACTTTATGCTTATAGTTTCAAAATGATCTTTATTTAATGACCTGCTGATGCGACTAGAACAGCTATCTTTCAGTTCCATACAGTACAGTTCTAATTATGTGCTTAATGCACGCTGCTGCCCCCTTTTGTTCAAATGAAACTGTGTTCCTAATTATGTGCTATAAAAAAAAATAAAAAAATCCTAATAAGACCAAATAAGACTGTATTGTGTGCTCTTTGCATAACAAATATCCAAGATTTACAGTGTCCCCTGTGGGTCCTCACTAGGATAAAATAACTTGATTTGTGTGACATCTGGATATGACTGATACATAATTCTATTAGGAGCAGCCAATGAGGATTTCCTGTTGAATCACGCTGTTCTTATCTAGAGGGAATTCAAGAACAAACATTGACACAGCGCCCCAAAGGATCACAAGCGGTACCTTAGAATAGTTGAATCGCTACTGAGGAAAGACCACTGTGGCCTCGGGGCGTGCAGTGACATGAGCTTGGAAAGAGCCTCCGACGTTTTGCTCTAAAACACACAGAAAAGCATCTTAGTTTCTGCAGTTCCACATTGCACATTCAAAGCCTTATCAATTATTTTCAACCTTGGCTATCTGTTCCAACCAGCGTCCCAGGGGATGAAGACAAACAGCATAGCGTTGTGTCGAAAAAGGTGATGGGGTTGACTTTCGCTTTCTCCACCATGGCCACTATTAGGACATGGAGGAGTATGTGAAGGCTATGGAGGTGGCCAGGACGATAAGCACATCCATGTTGGCAGATTTGTTGTTTTACTGCTTTGTAGGCTTGAACGTAGAAGTACGGCCGCCGATGAACTAAATAAGGAAAGAATTATCAGGCAGTGAGCTGCACGCAGAGGTGTAGGGGAGATAAGGAACCTCGTGACTCACCTGCACAGGCACACAAAAAAGGAAAGAGAGCAGGTTCATGACCGAGAGGCCTGGGAGCAACTGTCTCTCCAGGAACATGGTGGCGTGGTACAAGTTGCGGTCCTCGGCCGTGGCGTTGTGTTGGTGAGCAGCGTTCATCTGGTGGTCCACGATGATCATATATACCATCATACCCATCACTGGCACACAGAAGATCAGGCTCACCAGGAAAGATTTCCTCCACCTGAGAAAGCAAATATTGGTAGTTACTCAGAGAAATGTTTTGGGTTGATCATTGACACTTTTAATGGCAACCGAGCACTATTACTAGAACTGCAGTACTAGGAGCCAAGTCGGCTTTTTGGCTGCTCAGAATGTTACGCAACGTTAAGATCCAACTTTTAGACTTGCTTTTAAAAGGTTCAACAGAATTATTGTGCTTTTAATGTCATAATATTTAATGTACTGGTAATTGTTTTCTTAGAGTTGCCATATCGGGGCGTTGTGTGTGAATGTTTAATGATCAAAAAGTGTTAACGAAATTGAGAGCAACATTCTAAACCCACTGCCATTATGTGGATACATTCGATAGGAGATCAGTTAGACCCTGGACTGGTTTGCCAGGTGGTCGGGAGATGTGCAGAGAAAAATAAAAGCCTTCTCACTGTCGTATCTCTTTACTATGGTCCAAATGACTGGTGGCACGGTCCTTTTTCACCCAAGATGCTTCAAAACCCAAATCCTACAAACATGATAGAGCATGAATTTAGTTACAATTGCTCAAATGAATAAATAAATAAAAATCAGCCTGGAGCCTTATCTTGAATATAAAGTCATTTTCATACACAGATACAAATACAGAACAGCACAGAGAAATGGATCACCCCAATCAACTTGATTATGTCGCGTGGGCCAATAACTTCAGCGTCATACTTAATGTGTGCCTTATTGGTTGATAAGGCCACAGAGGCATATTTGATCCCATTTTCTTTCGTAAGGCTGGATTCAATTTTGTGGACACAAGAGGCACAAGTCATCCCCCTCACCTGGAAGGAGAAGAATGCATGAAATGATGGAAGTTGGGCACCTTTGTCATCTCTTCTAACTCTAAGGATGTTTTTAATGGTGCATGTAATTGCAGTGTTGAATAAACAATGGACACGCAACTCACCACTAATTCCAAGCTTCCATCTGAACCTTCATAGTTCTCCATGACTGAGGCGGAGAAGCCCAGCTCATTCACACACTCCGCAATCTTTGCAGGGTCGATCATTTCGCCATTAAAGCGCACCTCGGCCTTTCCGGCCATTAACGCGACCAGAACAGTATAGACACCTGCACAAGGAAAAAGAATAATTCTATTAATACACAAAAGATTGGTTTGAAAACACGCTCTCGACAAAATGTGAACTGACCAGGTTCATTTTTGAGGTTTCGCTCAATGTTTCCCACGCATGACGCACAGGTCATGCCTCTGATCTGGATGAAGCACTTGTCTGCACTTGAGAGTTTGTCCCTCTTGCCCGTTTTGTGATCCTGGGTGGTCCCATTGAGGGGGGTGATGTCTAATTCCTCATTTTTAACTGGCACGACACTTGGAGACTTGAGGACACCGGGAGGCGACACAGCTGGCAAGGAATTGGTCTCTGTGGGCAAAAACAACAACAACAACAATGCAAGTTATTGGATCTATCGTCACAATTAAGATATAAAGAGTCTGTTATTCAAAATTCCAGTAAGACTGATGATGAGTGTCTCACCAGATAAGAAAGCGTCAAAGCCCATGTCCTCTATGGCATCCCTAAGCTCGACTAAGGAGGTCAACAGGGGGTCATATTCAAAGAGGCCTTGCTTATCGGCCAAAGACACCCGCGCTGACGTCACCCCTTTTCTCTGAGACATCACGCCTTCTATTGACTGGACGCAAGAATGACACGTCATGCCCTCAATGTGAATCTTAGCCATGGACGCCAGCGGTTGGATAAAACAAGGCTGGGGTACAGCACGGTTGGCCAAGGATCGTGCAAATGCTCGAGGCGCAGCTAAAGCAGGTGGAGATGAGGTAGCTGGAGGGCTGTGGGGCCCTGAAGACTCCCAGGGTTGAGTTTTGAAGTTCCCCGGAGGGAGTGCTTCAATTGCCTGTCGCAACTGAGGCACTGTGACTGTCAGCGGGTCGTAGCAGATGGAGGCTTTCTCGTCCTCGAGAGAGACCACCACAGAGGACACACCGGGCAGCGTAGAGATGTTGTCTTGGATATTGACCACGCAAGATCGACAGTGCATGCCTTTCACCGTGAGCGCCACTCGAGTCGTGTCAATAAAGTGTTCTGTCTCCTCGGAAGTGTCCGCTGGTGAAGAAACACCTGCTTTATGAGAATCCGCAAACCGTTCAACTTCGTCGAGGGAGAGTTGGAGGGGCCGTGGTTTGAACTTCACACAAGCCTTGAAGCCGGCCAAAGAAATCTGGTCGATGATGGTCTGCACGCTGATGAGGCAAGGCATGTACACAATGGTAGCTTCCTGAGAATCCAAGATGACTGCGGAAAATTACAGATAAACAATTAAATCGTATAAAATACTCATTGTTTGCTAAAGATAGAAATAAAGGTCAGTTTTAAATGACACTACTACAGAGTTGTTAATTTAGTGTTCATGTACCGGTGTTACAAAAAGAGCCCGACTGATTGGGAGTTTTTGTGGCCGATGCCAATAGATTTCAGCATGATCAGTAAACAGCTTTCACCTTTGATCTTTTCAATCCCTTTCAATTTTCCAATCTTCCCCTCAATGGTGGTGGTGCAGGAATGACAAGTCATGCCTTGAATGTTCATCTTCAGGAGCGTCGCTCTGCTGTCTGTGCTGTCTGTGCTGTGAGATGGAGACACGGGCAAGTCTTTTGGCACAGTGGTGCCAGGAGTGACGCTTTCCGATGGCGAGAGCCTCAACATGACTTCAGTGAGCTCCTGTGCAGGCGTCGATGACAGGGTGACATTGAGGCCCTCGTCTGCTGGACTCTCAGAAACCTTCTCCAAAGCCTCCAGTGGAGCTAGAGGTGGCTGTCCTGATGTTGGGATCAGCGGGCTATCAGTTCTAACGGGTATGGCCGTAGGTAAACTTGATTCAAAGCCCATGTCATCAATGGCCTCCAGGAGGGACGCTGCGCTTTGTTGGCTGTCATTAAAAATGACCGTTGCATTCGCCTGCTCTAAAGAGACCTGCAAAATTAGAGCAAACACGTTTTAAAACACTTTCGAAAGGATTTATATGATCACATAAACAAACCTTACCCTGGCTGGTTTGGACACTTTTGACTTTGAAATGCACGCCCCTTTGAGCCTACTGTGAGTTTCTGACATCGTGGTGACACTAAAGTTGGGTCTCATTTTATTCAAAGAGAGAAATTCGAGAAATTGTCCTGAAAGTGTTGCGGAGAAGAACACAGCCAAGCACGGAGTGTAATTACATTTACCGCTACTAATTCTGCAAGGCGGGATCAAGGAAATAGAAAAAGATTACCCTGCCCCAGTATTTCATTACAGCTGGGATTCATGAAGTTCACAATCAGAACTGTTCTTGAAAAACACGCCTCTATCTTTTTGAGTGACACTAAATTAAATAGACTTCAATTCTTCCAGTCGGCGAATTATCTTCTTTTTACATTTATATGACAATAAGGAATATTAAATGTGATGGAAATCACCATCATGTCAGTTAAATGTCATTTTAACAAATGTTCTAACTTGTTTGGCTCACTTAAAACTTTGGCCATAGTTTATTTTAATGTCCATTATTTGCTTTGGGAACATTCCTTCCCTCAGAACAGAAACGGAAGCGATCTATCAATTGATTTATCACAACCTAATTCTTTAAACCTGTTAAACTCTTTGAGTAAGCCTTTTTTTTCCTCTTTTGGTGCACTAAATGCATTTCAGGCTCAAATGAAAGTCTAAGATACATTACAGTCGTATGAAAGACAGATAAACCGTGTCCACGTGATTTTAACAACATGCTTCCTTGAGAAAGCATGTGACACGCTGGAGGGATCACTTGACTCAAGCAACGTGGGGGGGGTGAGCATTTTGGATTACACAGATTGAGAACCAGTTGATCAACCAGAGTCAAATTCCTTGTTTGGCATGCAGAAACTTGGCAAGTAAAGCTGATTTTGATTTGATTTTTGATTACACATTATTTTTGTGCCAATGAAAATAACAAGTAAGGTCTGACAATGACTACAAAGATCCACATGAGAGGACTCAGACACTACATTCTGAAAAAAGACAAAGGCAAATAACGTTTCCTGTGGGAGTGGCGTATCGACTTGCTGTCAGAGTCCTGCAAAGGACAGAGCTCTATCTTGAACATACAATTGCATTATCTTTGTCATTTAACCTCAGCCTGAGGGGTAAACAACAACAACAACAACCACAGGCTTCAATCACGGCAATTTAGAGTTTGTGGCTATACTCATATCACCTGCTTTCAAATCAATATAGGCCTGGCAAGTAAAGATCATTTGAATCCCTATGTGTTGGGATTCAAAGAATTGTCACAACATGTGATGAAGATCCTGTTTTGAAGCGGAAGCGTTTTGCAACATGTCTGCACAGTGTGAGAAAAGCAGAGAAGATGTCGAATGAACAAATGGGAATTACCTTATGTGTATCACCCCTGGCAGAGAACCGATGCGCTGCTCTATGGATTGGACACAGGAACCACAAGTCATGCCCCCGACAACAAGGGTGACTTCACACACACTGCCTTCCTGCGTCATGATTCTATAACAAAACATGGACATTTATCAGGGAAATAGTCACTTTCTGCCAGGAAGGCAGAGTATAAACACGATGACTTGCTTTTTATACAATATGATCTATATGATAAAAACACATCACACTGAATTTAATTTCGAAAATCAAATGGCTTTACTGATATGAGGATTTGAAATATTGGCAGTTGTTATTGAAAAGGCACTACTACTAATAATAAAAAATAACCGATATTTTTCACACTTTTAATGTCTTCATTGTAATGGCGTCCCAAATGAAATGTCATGGTTTGCAATATATTTCTAAAGATGCTAATTACATTTTTGGATATAAGATTTTTCTCTCATTGATTTTTCATGAAACTGAACACAAATGCATCTTGGTGTCTTAAGAGCTTCTTTTCTGATCATTTTTTTTTTTTTAGTTTATTTACAAATTATATTTATGTCACTCGAGCTGTCTTTACCAGTTATGTCATCTCTTATCATTTACATTCTTTATAGGTGTTATACAAATAAATATGAACTGAGTCCAATAAAGCGCACATAGCTGAGTGACAGTCTAAGCAGACTAACCTGTTTGTACAGGCAACAAATGAATGACTGCGGAACTCAGATAGAATACTTTGACTTTGATACATATAGATAAAATATGGTAATCAGATCATGTCTGGGTGGTTGTTTTTTTAAAATCACAATGGATTTGAGTATTTCATGTACACCGTTGATGGTATAGGTACTGTTTCAGATTGATTTACAAGTCAAATTTATTTCTGGAGCCCTAAATCACAAAGAAAGTCCCACATTTGGCAAATACTAATGGCGTTCTCTGATCTTTATGGCCACCCTGGATAATAAAATTGAGCTTTCCACCCAATGTAAGTTGCAAAGAGCTCAATAAACGTGTGTACCCACCTGTTGCCATAAAAACAACAGGTCATGTCTTCCTGCGAGTACAGGAAATTAAATAGGCCTGAATTTCACAATGGAGTCAATTTGTGACCAGATTGACTTGAGATTATTATTTCAGTAATCATATTTTATGCAAATGTGCCTTTGGTAGTGTGCCGTGATTTTTTTTCCAATGTAAAAGAGGCGCTTTGCTTCAATAAATGATAGGAAACAGTGGGCTAACAGGAAGGTTGCTGCTGATTTGCTGCAATGAAGGAAAAACATTTTGCGCTAAATTGAGTAAGATGTGGTGTACAAAAACGAATTCAATCTTTCTTGGAAGGAAAAGAGGAGAAAACAATGGAAAGACGAAGCTCTTACCTTAAAAGTGAAGTGACAGACAGCTACTTTGGGTAGTAGCATTAGCCACCTTGCTTCTTGTCGTCAGGCTTTCTTGCGTGCTACAGTGCACACCAGTCGTCTCGGCATTGTGTGCGCGAGGAAAAAGCAGCGCTTAATTATAGCCTTTAAAGTAGTTTTGTGTCAACCTGTGACAGCTTTTGTCTCATTTTCTCATGCCGACGTGACTAACTGACTGCCACAGTGCACCGTCACAAGGAATGGGCGGGGTTTAAAGGGGGACTTTCTTTGACCCCGAATTTGTCTTGCAGGCCGACTTTTTGATGAAACACGATGACTGAACATATTTGTGGACGACTACGTTTAAAACAAAACAAACCCAAATATGACAAAACGTAGAGCAAGATAACATAAAAAAATATTGTGTGTATTTAAAATACATTAAATTAATTGCATCCGTGACTTTTTCAAATTTAAATAATAAATAATATCAAGGACCACAAGTATCCCGCAGACCTTTTCCCAAAATACTTCACCGGTAATGGGAGGTTCTGATTTTCCAGAAATGGCATTTATGTGATCATCTGAAAATGTGAACACTGGCAGAGGTTTATAGAATTTATGTCTTGCTTATTAATATTTATTTGTTTCCAAATAAACTCCACAAGTGGCTATCAACCACAATAACGTAAATTCATATATTGCAGTCGTGTTAAATGTCCATTTGTTCAAATGTGTAGTTATGAATTGTTGCAGCTATCAAGGGATCTAAAAGGACTGCATCATACTATATGAGAATAGCAACAAGTCACTGGTATTAACAGCTTCCCCCGAATTGTAATTCTTGATTCTTTGCATATTTAACAGTAATATAAGAGACATTTGATTACGAGACCCAGGAATGACATGTCTCATTTGCAACAAACTATATAATACGTTTTGCTTGGTACAATGGTGTCACGTCTATGTCTAAATTTTGCAGACATGTGCATTAACTGTGCGTGCACTACACGTTTTCTTGAAAGTTTAATATTGTGCAGACTATTAAAATGTAATGACATTTTAACATCTCCATTCATCGGTGTCCCTTTGACCTTTGTGCAGTTACATCAGTTCAACACTGGAGCGCAGCAGTGATTACTTAAACTGCAGGGGGAAAACTAGAGGCCAACATGTTTTCTTCAATTTCTTGTTCATTTTATGTCTGGCACTACTCCAAGTATTTTTACTGATACAAAAGAAAACGTGAAATGCCTCAAAGCACCGTTTTTGGGCAATTATATGGCAAGCTATTCATCTAAAAAATTATTAAGTAATTTTGGTCATTATCTATAAAATGTCTGCAAAATGTCTCAATCATTTCTTGAATTCAACTCTCGTGAGCTGTTTTGTTTTTATTATTATATCCATCCAATAAAATGTACTTTGAGTTGTACAATGCTTTTAAAATTAAAATTAAGCTGAAGAAAGAAGTGTGGTCTTTTAAAAAAATATTCCGTCACTGGCACAACGACAGTGAAGTATGCCAATGATAAATCAAGGCCTTTTTACAAGTAGTTTCAGCTAAAGCTTTGAATTTCCATAAGCCTTTCTGTGTGATAAGGAATTAACACTAACACACACACACACACACGCACGCACACAAATCACCTACGCTCAGTGTAGGACCAGCCTGAAAGACAATTAATTCATTCCATCATACATCATGTGACATCGTGTGTCGTTTACAGAGTTACATACAGAATACAGTTTTCCATGACTACTATGTTTCGCTGCATGGGCCCTGAATTCCCATCAGGAATGTAACTGGCTTATATGTTGTTCATTGTAGCTCCAAAGAAATAAAAAGAAAAAGTTTGAATTACAATTCACATGTCAAAGGGGAGTTTTTCTCTCCCTGCAGAAAGTGCTCCATGCTCAAGTGCTCCACTGCTGAGCTACTTCCAGGTGTACAAAAAAAAGTTCTGAATAAATTACCATCTTAATTCTATAACAGTATTTTTTGTAGCCCTTTTCTTCATATTTTAAATGACGTTAGTGTGATGTCGTTCTCTAAGGAATCAGGGGAAGTTGGGGTCCGAGGATTGTTGGGAGAGGGTGGAGCGGAGAGCTTGGAGCGTTTAACCGCCCCTGCGCCCCTGTAGCCCCTCCACTCTTTGATCCACACTTCCTTTGTGGACGCATCCAGGCGGTCCAGATGCCTGGCTTGCACAATCGGGGAGGGGGCGATCGAGTTCCTCATCACGTGAAACGTGTACCTGGGGGAGAGAGTGCGATGGTGAGAAAGTAGGCCAGTGAAAAACATGCGGCACTTTGATGTAAATCAGGGCATTCCTTCTAAATATCCTCACTTTGAGAAGGCGTCAACGAGCAGGACGACGATGAGAAGCAGCCACTCATGATTTTTATAATTCATTGTATTTGCCCCATAAGAAAGTTTTACAATATGGTATTTTATCATAAGCGTAAGGGGAGTCAAAACAGTACCAATTAGACTTTAATTGCATTTTTTTTAAATAATGTTATTGCCCAAGAAGACTCAGTTCCAGATGTATGGTAACATTGTACAATAAGTGTGTTTAAAGCACGTGGGATGAGTAAAACTGTTTTTGAAAAAAGTTTTATACGGCCTCTATATTGCAGATTAACACTATCGTGGATGGGTCTGAAATATATGTGCAAAAATGAGCATCTGATGTGAAGCTAATATTTTTAATACAACCTGTGTTTCATCCCATTGTTTATGTTCAGAGGCTAATAATGTGCCTGATTGGTGTGATAGTCAAATGGGTAACCTCTTTATTAAATGTCAATATTAATGAACATTAAATCATTGTGTTATCGTGCTATTGTTTTTTTTTTTCCACAGAGTTGCAAAGGTGGAAGAATCTTTTCAATATTACCTGGGCAGTAGGGCCACCACTGTTGTGATGATGCAGATAAGGTAGAAAATGGGGTCTGCCAGTTGCTTCTGGAGCGTCCAGTATGAATTGCAGGTAATACAAGAGGTGTATGACAGCGTCAGGATGAAGGACAGGGCAAGACTGCCCAGCATGATGAGCCAATGAACCACAGTCTGCAAACCACCAAAACAAGCAACAACAAGACTGTAGTTCCAAAACATGTCAGATACGTTGACAGTAGACATTCCAAAGTTGAACACTCCAAATTGTTGTGGTTGGAACAATGTTCATTGACGGAATGTGACATAAGGACCAATACCGATACTACCCCTATTCTCCTGTTTGTTTGTTTTATTTTTGGGTTGGGCACCCATGGTCTTTCTTGTCAGGGAATGGATGGAACAGTTTGTCCACAAAAAAATAAAACTCCAAACTAAAGTGTGATGTAACGTGAATGCTTTTTTGCCACTAAAGACTAATGAGACCAAAGAGAGTGAGACTACCCATAGAAATGCATTACATAAATATGTCTGCTGCTCAGAACAATTAAAAACCAATAAGATAAATCAATTCATTTTACTAACTAGATTCACTGTAAATTCATGGATGATAGACATTACTATTTGTTAGAAGTGTAATGTTACTAAAAATAGTGCCTGTAGCTTTCTGATGGAAACAGTATGAGTCTAGAACAATAATTCCAAAATGTTCCACGTTTTTTATATTTTTTATAATAGTTTTGAAAATAAAACAACTTGAAAAAAATTCAGTCATGACTTTTTCGTTGTTGTTGTTTGGTGCTCACCCAGGATTTGATCTCTATTGACAGATGCAGCAGGATGGTAATTAAAGAAACTGCATTCAAAGGCATTCCAAATGTGAAAACGTCAACGTCCAAATCTTTATAAACCTATGGAAAAATGAAAAGTGGTGTTTTTAGACTGTAGAATGATGGTAGACTCCACTGCTGAATGTTGTCTTACCAAGTATGGAATGAAGAAGCATACGAGACTCTGGTAGAAGGCATCAAGCATGGAAATCCAGAAGGTGCAAAAACGATATTCCTAAAATAATGTCAAAAATTACCATCAAATTTGATGGTAATTCTGGATGGAGTTCAATAAATCAAAAGAAAATTGACTTTCTATGTACAATATAATTTCCAAAAGATACAAACACTAGTAATTACTGGTTGTGTGGGCCCACTGTCCCTAGAAGTGACACCTGATTGTTAATGCAATTTTGTGACCTTGGGAAGAAAAAAAACACACCTTATACCATTTTCCTCAAGATACCAGGTAGATGAACCTAGTACAACTACTAGTAATTACTAACTAGTAATTACTAGTGTTTGTATCTTTGGAAATTATATTGTATAGAGAGAGTCAATTTCTTTTGATTTATTGACACTCCATCCAGAATGTACAATCGTCTGCCGGCCCCCCCAAAAAAGTGAATAGATTTTTACTGACCCCTGCACCTTGTCCAGTTCTATAGAGTTCAGGAACCCCGAGCAGCACTTCTGCCGAAACGTCTCTGTCCATGATCCCAAACATGATGGGGGGTGCGGAGGTGAAGAAGAGGTTGAAGAAAATCAGCAGCCAATAGTCCAGCATGGCCGTCGCTGTGAAGCCACAAAAGAACTGATACCAGAAGAGCAGGTTGACATTGGCCTGGAGAGATCAGTGACATTAAAACAAGTTTGGTTAGATGACAAGAGGACAAGCAGGACTTACACACCACCGCTCCATTTTATTTACCCACCAAATTCTTATAGAAGAAGTAAATGATCATATTGGCCAAGCGAGTGTAGCACCAGTGTCCGTGAACCAGCAGGAGCTTTTTAAGATGTTTGAAGCGAGAGATAGCAAAGTCACTCGCCATGACTGCCTGCGAATGACAATGTGAAATTACACATATAGCATTTTTTCATCAAAAGAATTGTATGGGGAAAGTTGGTCTAAAATACATATTATTTTCTCTGAAGTATTGGCATGTTAGTGATTCTAACCTGCATCCCCTCCTGACCGGAAATCCCGATCCCAATATCGGCTGCTTGTATCATGTTAACATCATTGGCACCGTCACCTGTGGTCATATGTTACATGTTGTCACTTGAAAAGCAGTTGTGGAAGTTATTATGAGGGCTTTCAATTGCTTCCAGACAAAACTTATGCAAACATTTGTTTATGGGACTCTCTAGACAAACAAAAAAGGCTGACCTCGGTGTCATTAGCTACAGAGAGACTGGAAGACTCACAGAAAGCACACATGACCCTGCAGGAATGCATTAGTCTATTTAAGCAACCTCAAACCACACTGTTGTTTTTCTGCCTGAGAAGGGATAACAAGCTCATTCATTCGATGAATGACAATAAAGAGCTGAACACAAGTCCAAACAACTGCAAAAAGTATATTTTTGACTTACCGACAGCTAGAGTCATGACTTTGAGCTTCTCCCTGATGAGCTTCACCACGCCGCTCTTCTGCAAGGGCGTGACCCGACAGCAGAGCACGGCGCGGCAGCGCTTTGCCAGCTCTACAAAGCGATCGTGCAGATCCTTGGACAGAAGCATGGCCAAGGTGTGTCCATCGATCACCAGAGAGATGTCTGGCGTGGTGTCCACATTACGAGGGTCGTTTTCATACCTCCGCACCTCTTCCAGAGTGGAATCCAGGATGGAAGTGCATACAAGCTGAAATAAATGGTTCATATTATTTGGCGGGTCACAGACAGTACACCCCCCCCCCCAAAAAAAAGTTGTGTTACTTTAGGCAGAACATGATACAAAGTGGGCCACATATTTTGTTTCCATCGATCGTATGCAGTCAAAATGTCATATAAAGTGTGAGGTGATGGTTGGGAGAGTGCATCCCTGGGGTGGTCAACATTGGTAAAAATAGTTGAACCAATAAAGCTCTACTCCAGATCATGGGAGGAGAGATCGTTCCTGTGAGGGTTCAATATTAGACTACTAATTAGATATGAAAGGCTTAGTTATCGTATTGGTGGGAACTCACTCCATCTATCAAGCATGACAAGTCCCAATGTGAAAGCTCCCCGTGTATCAGCTCCAGATGAAAAAAAACCCAGACTGCGATTCAGGGCTATTTGAGACACGTGAACTCGGTCAGCTCGTTATGAATGGTTTCGGACCTTCACCTGACACCAGAACCTTTCGCAGACACATTTGACCTTTCGTTGTATTATAAAAGTGTTCAAATGTTGAGATGGCTTTTAAAATTGGGGGAAAGTCAATGTCAAAATTGAACGCCTCATTATGTGACCATCATCTCACTGACCATGCCTGCGATAGTCAATGAGATGAGAAGTTTTTTCATGTACTATTTTGCCACTCACAATAAATGTACAGTTGCCACATACACTACTCAATCCTTCACTTTCGTTGTTGTCGTGAGAAATGCGGGTGCGTCCAGCCAAGCTAGACTTTTGGGCCTGTGGTCAATTGTCAGTTCTGCTATTCAATGTGTTTTGATGAGGTGCAAAATGCAAATTCTGCCTCACAAACTGCGATCCACTTATTTCGAGCCTTGGCTTACAAGCGGGGCTCCACGCCCTCATCCGCTTACCTTAGCTTGGACATAGTAGGGCAGTGAAGTGCCTCCTCACCTTATTTTTGCAGCTCATGTTAATCACCAGGTCTTCGTCTTCCAACAGTCGGCAGGCATAGCCAATGTTGACGGCCGTTTCCAACTTGTCACCGGTCAGCACCCACACCTTTATCCCTGCTTCCCGCAGCGCCAGGATGGTGTCTGGAACGCTCTCCTGCAGACGGTCCTCAATGCCTGTCGCCCCTGCGAGAAGACATTTACAGATAGATGTATGTTTTACAGGCGTGGGGATGGATGGGTTGTTAACTTGTTACCCAGCAGGGTGAGATTTGTCTCCAGCTGCACAGCGGTGTCCATAATGAGCTGCTCTCTGCCGTCGATGGCGGCCATAGCGCTCTGTCTGCTCACGGACCATACGTTGTAGTCTTGGGCGCTAACAACCTGCAGCACGCACATCACAACCAAGGAGCTGTTGCGGTAGCAGGGCACAAACATGCTTGGAATTGTTCACATTCTCCACTGCGTACCTTCTTTGTAAAGCAAAGCGTGCGCAGCCCTTCTTTAGCATAGCAGTCGAGGTGATACTGAGTATCTGCTACGACAGTCTTCTGATTTCCATTGAGATGCTCTAGAAATGTAGAAAAACAGGCAAATATTCGCATGGTTTTCTTTTGGATCGGAGTTCTTCGGTCTGTACAAAGTGTCTTCACCGGCATATGGTGCTCCGAGCAGCTCCATGATTGAGTAGTCTGCACCCTTGGTGTACAGCACACACTCTTTGGTGATGGGATGGCGCACCAGCACGGACATTCTTTTCCTGTTGGAGTCGAAGGTCAGCGTGTCCAGCACCTCAAAGACCAGGACTTGACCCGACGGCAGTCTCACTGTCACGCTGTCGGGGGTGCGGCTAAGCAGAATGAAACCGTACGCTTTGGCGGCATACACCAAAGCCGCTCGTCTGGACTTTCGGCCTCATAATTTCGGCTGTTGGATTCAACCGTCTGACCACGTGATGAAAAAACGTCCGAGCCATCCTCTTTCGGAAAGGGGTTAAAGCGGTCGTCCTCTTTAAAAGAGGCATCTGAGAAGGATCGGTCCCTTTTGGGTGCAAATACGTTGCGAAGAGAGCTTGCTTTCGTCAAGAGGTTGGAGAAATTATCCAGTGGATTAGTTGACTGGAAGGAAGATGGATATTTATGCGTCTGAAAGAAAATGAAACCATTTGTTTATCATGTGTTATTTTTCATCATATATTTCAGCTCCATTGTACATCTTAAATTACACAACTGCGGCTAAGCTGTATTCTCCCATTTGTCGGGCTTCCAGAAATAACTAAATTAATGCAAGTAACCTCGGCTGCCCTGTATATCTCACCTTTAATACCGAGCTCATTTAGAAAAGGCTTGGTATCTTTGCAACTGGCAGAGACAAATTAGGAGCAATTTAGTACTGACCACAGATGAAAGTGGAGACTTTAAACAACTGGAGAATTCATTTCATTCGGGGAGAAGCAATTAAATCTGAGTTAAACCTGCAAGCTTTTCAAATCATATATAACTCAGAGACCTAAAGCCATTGAATAATGAGTATATAGTAATATATTTAATTTAGAATTTTATTTACAGGTGTATCAATTTGTGATATTTATTTTTAAAGACAGAACACAAGACACTAGGTTTAGGGCACAAAAATAAATGATTACTTCTATTAAAAGAACAAATCCCTCTGTCATCTTTTCTCACTTCCTTTTTTATTTCCCATCCACAATGACAGTAAACAGAACACTCACCCTCTGTCTCCGAGCTGTTGCCATGGAAACCACCACCGTGTTGCAAATGGCAAGAGCCAGAAAAAAGTCTAGGTATGGATCCATCTTCTGACTGCCTCTGCTAATCGTACTCTCTGCTACGCTGACCTGCCCGAGCAGCTTCCTGTCTGGAATCACCTCCGTTTCCTGTGCCAAAGAAATGAATCAGTCTATTAATTTATAGCTGGTGGAAATTGAAAAGGATTTATTCAAATGAATTTGATTCTTATTTTACTTATATGTACTGTATAATAAATCTGGAATGAAAGTTTATCTCATTGGACTTTCTTAGTCTTGGTGTGGCTCTTCTGGCCTCTCCCCGCCACGGACAAACACAGAAACTGAACTACTCTACCGTATATTATGATGTGTACATAGTGCATGCTTTCCGTTTATGTGACATCGGTGGTCCAAGCCAAATGACGCCCAGCACGACCATATGCCCAGTCACGGACGCTTGGTCAACTTTCAGCCAAGATAAATGTGCTCACCACTGACGCCTCACGGATTGACCATCTGCAATGACCGCTGGTGTCCAAAAGGTCTACTGACCAAAAGGTTGAGCTATATATAACGTTTTATGTGTGTACAATGCGTTCATCAAACACACTAACACACAGTATTCGTATTTGGCGGGATTCAGTCTTGTGCAAAAGTTTTTGTTTTGTTTCTACTTCCACAACATTTCGATGTGATAAAAACCATTAATACTAGAAAACATATTGCAAGAAGGCGCAAAAAATATACAACTTTTTCCACATTACTTTGTTGAGGGGCAGTGCAAGAGCCAAGAAAGATTTCATTAAATCACAGGGAGGACCTGGACAATGTAGACATGAAATGCATTTTTAGAGTTTTAGTCATTGACATCAATGGAATCTTCCATTCCACAATGTTATGGCCATCAGTCCATTTGTCAGCCTCCACGCACAAGGAAGTAGAAACAAAGAAACACTATTTTCAAGTGGCCTTTGTTAGTAGTTCATCCTTGACGCAGGTATGTGCATGTTAGTCTGTCTGTATGCTAATAATAACATTGTTACAACAACACGAGTAATGGTGACAAGGCCTTCCCCGAATCAATTGTCCTTACCAGCTATCGATTTAAACAATACAATTTTATGTTTGATTTGTTTTGATTAAAGTTATTACACATTATTATTACTATAATTTAATATTATCATTCATGTTTCAGCATGGTGGCATAGTGGTTGATGTGTTTCACAAATCTGGGTTCAAACATTCAATGATCTATAAATTGTTCAATAATATAATAATATAGTGTCATTATTAAAAATTGTAATAATAACCCTTGATAAGTGTAGGATCATTTGTTTTTCATTCAATTACATTATTGGTCCCATTACGACTATGGAAGAATGAGTGTTTGTGCAGATTTGACCTTGAGTGACCCTCATGCACGGTCGAGACAATTCTTCATGATTTCCCTATATACGTATATTTTTTTTAGGGCTGCCTCATAGTGTCAGCCCAAGCAAGTACACAAGCCCCCTGTGGTTCCCTCCAGCATCTCTAGAACCAAATCTTGACTGAGCACTCATCCTACCAGTGGACTGCTGAAGGCCACGTTGCTCTGGGCGTTTCCCGCAAACTTGTTCTTTTGTCTGCTTTCATGGTGGCGATGAGTGCCTTCGGGGCTGCTGGCCTCAGCATCCAGAGACCATCCGTTCTGTGGGGGTTGTGGCTGCTGGGTATAGATGACCTCCTCTTCGGATTCTGGCTCATCAATAACAGCCAAGCGGATGGCTAAACCCGCCCAAACAATGTTGTGTTATTTAAGATAGAGAAGAGAGAAAGAGACAGAGAGACAGAGACTCACACACACACACAGGCATACAGTACTGATTTTGAGACTTGCAGAAGTAAAACTTGTACTATTTTCTCAAGTACATGTTTCGTCTTGCATGTCCACATTCCACTGTGGTGAACAATTGTTTGTAAAAGTTAAACAATGAATTTTCCTATGACGGAGTCACTATCGCTTTCCCTTTATGTACTGTTGACACTTATCAAGTGAGAAGTGCTTGAGGGCAGCTTTCACAATGTATGAATGATGGAATGTATTGGTGATGTTTACCGTTCTCTTTGTGCGGGTACTCCGTTCCCATGATGGAGCAACGTCGAAACACCATCTTGTTCTCAGTGAGCGTACCCGTCTTGTCGGAGAAGATGTACTCAATCTGTCCTAGGTCCTCCGTAATGTTCAGAGCTTTACACTGTATTCGGCTGTCTGTCTCCTCATCGTACAGGTCGATGTCTTGCGTAATAAAGAAGATCTGGCCAATCTTCACCAGCTCAATGGAAACGTAGAGGGAGATTGGGATCAGAACCTGAAAGAAGATAGAATAATAAATATTTATTTCTCGGGGATTTGGCGCCAAAACAAGAGGTGAAGACTTGTTTCAACCTGCAGAAGGATGATCATGCTGAAGAACATGTAGAAGCTGGACAGACTGGGATTGTCCACTTGGCCGTTGCTATTGGGCACTAGGTAAGGGGGCACGCCAGGTAGTGCCTGCCGCCAAAAGAAGTGACCTAAATGTGTAAAGACAGGAGTCTCAATCACATCAGCTGCCATAAAGAGGGAGGCTATTTTTGGCGCCCTGCAACCCATCGTCATCCAGCAAAATGGGCTTGGGGCCAAAGTGACCGATCACCGGCAAGTGCAAGTTAAATGCCCCCTCCCAGGTTTCAAAGCTTTTAAACATAAAATGATGTGCATAATGATTTCATGGTTTGGTTATGTAATTCGTCACCGACCTAGTGCTCCAACGAGACACATGGCGAAGAGTAGAATGACGCAAAAGATGACGTCCACGTTCAGTTTCCGCTCCAGTTTGCTGCGTTTGTATCTTGGCCCATTGTTGTTCAGCATTGCCTTTGTTTCATGGCCTTGATAGTGGGACAAGAAGGTTATTATCATTATTATTATCATCATCCATCCATCCATCCATCCATCCATCCATCCATCCATCCATCCATCCATCCATCCATCCTTTCTTCCTTCCTTCAGCAGTTGCGATGTTCGGAGAGAATGAACAATATGTACCTGCATACACCACAAAGCCGACAGCATGGTCGGTATTTCTAACAGTGCAACCTCGAAGCAGCAGACTCTCAATTCCAGCGCCGACTTTTTCTTCATTTGGTTTCTCCCTGTGGCAGAAGAAAGAATACCCCTTGTTAGACATTCATTGTATACGTCCCACATTTTCAATTGTCTGCCTTTTAGGCCACAGCTGGGCAGCAAGAAGAGATGAGCTCTTCGATTTGTAACTCCCAGGGAAATTGATTAGAGTCTATTATAGCTCTAATGATGCCTCTGATGGCATCAGAAAGTGCAGCGAGTGGGTAGGAATTAGGTTTTGCCCTGCTCTGAAAGGTTTCATGAATCCAGGCATCCATCTGTTTGGACTGCGTAACTTCTGTCAACCTCCAACAGTTTTCGTTCATTGGTCCAGTTAAGCATGTTTATTATTATTATTTTTTTAATATATCTTTTTCCGTTGGTCAACTTCTACTGCAGTCAGTAATTTTTCTGAAACGTTTCTCTAAGCACTGCCTGTAAATGTAATCCTTTTGTAATGTTGACTGTCTGGACTCCAGAAAGACTTTTTCTAAATATAATTAAGCTCAATTGAAAACCTTATTTTGAATTCAGAGCAATTCAGATTTACTAACTAGTGGTAACAGATTGTGTTTGATTTTGGAGAGTGACCGTATTTGATACTCACACATAACACTTGAAGTAATTCAGATTGCTGTTGGGCTTTTCGCATACCACAACACTGTTGAAACTTTCAGGTTCAAAGTCGGGCTCCTGGGGAAAGACAGTGGAGGTCCAGGTCATGAAACCGGCTCTCCCAGAGTGACATCATGATTGTTATATCAGACACAGGCACATGAAGTACAAAATGTTTGCATGACAATCAATTGGTGAGGTATTCGTTTTGGCAGGCTGCACCACTAACGACACATATAATCAGTAAAACACGTCAGATTACTTTGGTTTGGCCGTCATCAACGATGATGATGAATTACTGGTCGTGCTCACCGTGACGCAGAGTCCGGGAACCACCTTTCTCTCTTTGAGGTTGGTCTCGCCATCCAGGTTGGACGTCTCTATGTGGCACATCCCATTGCGGTCTGATGTGTGCAGAAGCAGTAGGTCTGCAGGGACGATTTCGTTGCAAAGCGCCTTCACAAAGTCACCCACGCGCGCATCCTTCCAACGCCGCTCCACAAATTGCTTGTCTTTTCTGGAAGACCCACGGACACATGAGGGATTTTTGCACATGCCTGTCACTTGAAGTAAAACAAAGAGGCCTTTTTGCCCCCAGGTTGTGATGTTTCCCACGGAGATTCTTGTGCATGTAGCTGTGCTGGAAGTGCTAGTTAACTCGTAGTGACAGACAACTGCAGGTATGCTGCCCTTCATGTACAACCTGATTGGGTGGCTTCCTCACAACACCACACCTGGGATACAATGAGCTGAATATGTATGTTTTAGCCTTTTGTGTTTTTTGATGAGTCACTAACATCTATCTATCTATCTATCTATCTATCTATCTATCTATCTATCTATCTATCTATCTATCTATCTATCTATCTATCTATCTATCTATCTATCTATCTATCTATCTATCTATCTATCTATCTATCTATCTGTCTTATATTATATATATATATATTACATTATATTATATTATATATTATTTTGAGTTCAATGTGCACGGTGGTCCAAATCTCAATTGCCCACAAGGTAACATTTAATTTTCTATCTCTCCAGTGCTCGGAGGCAAAATGCTAATTAATGGCGAGTAGGTATAGCTAGTATTAGTCAACATCAACTCTGTATCCAGATTGTTCACCATTTGGCTTTTCCATTAAAACATACATTCTGCTATTTTGGATTGGTTTTGTTGTGTTCAATCTGTCATTATCTAAGGAAACAGTGGCCTCAGACAACCTTACTGAGCTATTCTTGCAAAACAGCAATAGTATCTTGTTTGTGTTGCTTGAACGCAAGAGGATTGACAGGACTATGAAGTCAAGATAAAGTAGATTAGATGGTCTAGATGATAAGGCGCAGAATGCTTTCACTATGCGTTGTGTGGAAACCCACAATAGAAATTGTTGTTTTGGAAATTAGCCATCCGTTTTGTCACATTGACTTTTAAAACACTCCCTTCCGTAAATACTAGCCATGGGGAAAAAAAACGTCTAACAAGTCTAAAAATATTTAGCATGTCCAACCAGAGTGCTGGGTAGGCTGCTTATCTCATTACTTTTTGCCAAAGTGACAAGTGTCTGTCGTCATTGCGTTCAAGGCCACCTAGACCGACACACAAACACATAGACGCACGCACAGGTGTATCTGCCTCACCATTCCCGCTGACTTAAGTGCAAAGGTTGAAAGCGTGCAGGTTCCGGTTCAAATGACAAACTGGGAACCCTTCAGCCTCACGTGCAAGGAAATACACATTCTCCACTCCTCCTCTCAATGTAACTCCAAAATCACACCATTGAAATGGTTGGTAAAATGACAAGAGTTTTATCCTCCTTTGTAAATTATTCATTTTACACCAGCGGTTCAAAAATAGATCCCCGCTAACCTTAGTGTCTCTGCTGACACAACACCCAGTTGAGGCTTTCATCAAATGCGCACAATGCCGTAGCGAGATATACTGTTGTGAGCCTCTTCAAAAGAGGAATAATCTCCCACACAATTTCTATTTCTAAGTCGAGAATTCCCACCGGGGGCTCAAACGCAGAGGAGGAGGAGAAAACACACACACACGCACGCACTGTGGGACACTGGCTGCACACACTCATGCAGACATTTATTTTGATCACAGAGGTGCCTTGAATGCACCATTTTGCGCTCAATGCGCACGACGACGGAGGTTGTTACCTGCTGTAGATGAAGCACGGCATGTTATTGAGCTTCTTGTCCGACTGGTACCTCCTGAAGTCCTCCCAGGCGTCTTTAAGGGCGGTGAGGGACAGAATGACACAGATGGGGATAAGAGCCACCTCGGGCTCAAAGGCGTTCACCACGGGCACAAAGTTGAGGATAGCCAGGCCCACAAAGTAGATGTTTGCCAGACGGTGAAACTGCTCAAAGAGGTTGAGGGGTATAAAGAAGAGGAGGGTGTATTTGGTGGTCTTGATAGAGTTCCCGGGAAAGTGGCGGTTGGGTTGCTTCTTCTTCCCCAGCCCTTCATAAGGCAGATTGGATACCAAGCGGCGAAGGTCATTCTCTCGTACCCTTTGACCTGTCAGGGCGTCCCTGATCCGGGTCAGAGGGTTCCACCAAGCCATGGGAAAGCTCTCTGTTCTCCTGCTTGTCAACAAGCTCCCTTTCTTTCCATCGTCTGGCTGCTGTCTCACTCTTCCAGCTTGTGTGTGTTTGAGGCCTCATTCACATAAGTGACAGCACCTTTCTGACTCGCTCCGCCCTACGTATTGACAGGTGTGTTCACATTCCTTAAGTCATTCAGTCTACCACAGAGGAGGAATACAGTTGCTCTGCAAAGGTCAAAGGTCTCCGTTTTTTTTCCGCGTGTCCTGTTTGGTTGCTTGGTATTGCAGGTGGAGCTGGATGACTTTTTATCCTGAACTGTTTTACTGTGCAACGGGGGAGCTTGATATTTATTTTTTATATTTATTTAGAATTATTTTGTACTGTATAGGATATTTTTAGGCTACAAAAGAGAACAAAGGAAGTGCTGGAGCCTATCCCAGGCGCCATTGGGCGAAAAGCAGACGACACCCTGAACTGGTCATTTAAGTTCTTTTGAAACTAATTTCCTCCAGATGTTTTTTATTTTATTTTCTGTGGTCCTAAGACTCCTTCATATAAATCAACACACCATATCCAGTTGATGCAGATATTTTGTTTGTCTACTGTTGTCGAGTTTTGCAATCTGGGTTGAATGTTGTTGTTTAAATGTTCTTGTGCCTGCAACAAAGCAGCTTTTACACAGATGTAAGATGCCTTGCACTTCTTCATGTTGACATATGTTGTCTTTTCCAGATCAGGCTGCTGAACCTGTTCAAACAAACCAGATTTGCACAGGGGTCATGCCATTGATTACGATTACTATATTTACACACTGAGTCGAAGCACACCTGCCTGACTGAATGTAACGACTAAACGAGACGATTATATATAATTGTATATATATATATATATTATTATGACTTTATTGTGTTTATTTTATTCACGTCAAACACAAACTTGCAGATAATTCGTGATCAATCGAATTTGCAACGTTCTTCAATGGTCAGGTGTGTGTGATCCGTGGTCAGCTGGCGCACGAATAGTACGGTGACGCAGCTGTGAATGCACTCTACACGCACAGAGTGATACCAAAAACATACACACATGCTTTCACATAGCAGAGTCCTGTGCATCCCTAATTAGTTCAGTGACACGGAAAGACTACGAAGTCAAAAGCATCTGCCTTTTCCCTCTTTTCTTATACGTGCCAACATGAATGCCTTTTTTTGCCCACCAAGAGAACACAAAGTATGTGTCTATTGTAGATTTGTTTTTTACCAATGGATGGAGGAACATGAAACTAGATCCCATGTCAGGTTACATCAAATTGAACACCGCTTTTTCTTTTTTTTTGCCAAATCCCCTTGTGCATTTGTTACACACATTCATAAATGACGGGTAGCTCTGTTAAGAGCATGGTTATATCTTCCTTGTGACCGCGAGATGAGCGGGTTAATCTGTCCTCCATTTTTTATAAACTCAATGAGAGACCTAAAATGATAGAAAATTCAACCAAAAAGAGGAAAACAAGTAGCAGAGCCACAAGGAAAAAGAATTGAGAATAGCCAAAGCTAGCATGGCTACCAACTTATTTTCGTATTCTCTGACCAGCTCAGAAGTATGAAAACGAATTAGGAGGTGAGTCGAAAATTCTCGCTATGAAACACAAAATGCGCAGGACTCCCACTTTGCGTCCGACATCTGTGTCAAAGTATTTTCTTTTTCTAGCATCCTCTTACAAAGCAGAATCAGAATCATAACACATTCCAAACTATTTTCCCACTTCTACAATTTTGTAGATGTTCACGTCAAGGGGATCTTCCATTCTACTGGTGTTTTATTGTGTTCTTAGTTGGAAATCAAACATTAGTTGTACATTATTCTCAGCTAGGACAAAATCCCTTTTAAAATATTAAATATTCAGTGTTTTGCAATATGAAATATTCACCAGCAGCCATTTAAGGGATGCAATAGTGGTGAGGTCAAGGAAGTGAGTGCAGCAGAGTGGAGCAATGGAGAACTCTTTTTTTTCCTCTTTTTCTTTCTCTCCCTATCTTTTTTTTTTTTTGGGAGCAGTAATATTTCCTGTGGACCCAAGTCAACAGAGTGCCTCCATATGAATGCGGCTCTGCATTTACGTCACCTTCTTTCATCCATTATGTATTCCGGGATTCAATGCTCACGTCTCTATTCAACAACACTTTTCTATTCGCTCAGTGTCGGCCTAGTTATTCACCCACTGGTACAGACACAAAGCTACTCATTTGGTAACGGACATTGCATGCCCTGCGCACACCATTTTATAAATGCGATGTGGTCATCTTTAAAATCAAACTCAGGTGAAGGGGAATCAGCACATACCTGCCAACATTTAAAGTGCCTCTATTTAACTTCAAATTAATTTCGAATGGCCTAGAAGGCTTTTCATGATAGTTTTCTTCTTTCTAACAGATTTTTGTGGTGACACTGATTGGTCAAACCAAAAACAAAATCTCCCAAACATGAGGGAAATGTGTGTTTGAACATCTAAAATGTACATATTCATGATTTAGATAGACACTTTAAATTGTGAAGTGTGTGTGCTGGATTAACCTGAGATTAAACATGACTTGTTGATTCCAATCGGCCACATCCCAGTTTTTAGAGGATGCACACACTTGTCCGACGACATTATTTTTGTTTATTTTTCCCACTCATTAAAATATTTGTTTGTTTTTAAATTTGAGCTGCATAGGTCACATTAATGGTGAGAAAACGTTTTCATCTAAGTCTAGTTTTTTTTATATGCCAAACATGCAGCATTTAAAGAACTAGGGATGTGTAGAATTTTTATATCTACTCTACATGTTCGTCTGATCTGTCATTAATATACATAAATGCTTCCACATTTTGCAAAGGTTCCTAAAGCAGACAAACATCAAATTCATTTGGGGGGGTTAAAATTGAATTTCAATTCATGTCAGTGAGTGCCCATTGAAGGTTGAATAGTTGTAAAAGTGTGAGGCCAGCCAAGAAAATGCCACCTTGCACTTTGTTATTGAAGTGATAGACTGTATTGAGTTTTAATTGAATTTAGGTACATCTTCATAGTTGTCAACAATCATTACACAACATATTTACAGTTTTTATGAAATATTACAATTGGAATTTACATAAACTTTGTACAAAATACGCCTGACTTCAATGCCTGGATAGCGGGATCCTTGTTAAGTTGTTTGCGGAGAACAAAACATGGACCCAGTAGCCACTGGTGTCTGGAAGTGCTTTAGTTTCAGCAAGGAGGTGCTTCAAGAGTCCATTAAAAAGAAAGAAAAGGGAGAAAAGTCCAAAAAGCACATCAACAGCAAAGTTGTGGATTTGTGTTTTCTATTTCTTTTTTTTTTTCTTTTTTTACGCTCCGCTGAATTGCTTGTTTGTCTCTCGTTTTTTTTTTTTTTTTTTTGACGGTATGGAAAATTAGGTGTAATTCAACTGCAAAACAACAACAGTTAAGTAGAATAAATTGATCCTATTTACACAACGTGAGTATTGATTTATAAAAATGAATCATCTCGTTTTCTTTTAACATGATTTATATTTATCTACATTTTTTTCAAAACAGAAACCTAACCACAATGAAACGTATCATACTTCTATCATTCAATTCTACTGATAAAGATGATTGTGGATTGCCATATTTATGCAGCAACTCATTGCAATGAAAGGGCAGCCGATTAATATCTTCTTTCACCAGTTCGTCCCATGAAAGCCATTCGCCGCCTCTAAAGCTCTTCTCACCATGGCAGAACGTAAGGAAGAGTCCAATGTCCTTTTTTTTGTTGAAAAAACAAAAAACAAAAAAGGGTGAAATGGACTTGATTTGGTCCGTGCCGCAAAAGCAAAACATAAAGGTCAAAATGTCCAACAACTCCTTCACCAAGATGTCCATGATGTCTTTTTCCTTTTCTATCCAGCATTGGCACTGCCAATTCCAACTTCCACGCCATCAACACTATCATCCTCATTGCAACTGAGATGCAAATGAAATCAAATGTGAGCATGCTTTTAAAAGGATGTTTTGGATTTACAGTAATTATAGGAAAATAGACTATCAAGGATGACTCCTTTGAAATCATTTATAAAGCTTTCCCAGATGCAGACGGCTCGGCTACGAAGTAAATAGATACTAAACAAAACAAATCCTTAAAGTATATGCAAACACAAGCATAAATATTTGATCCACAGAGAGTAAGCTACGAATGACAAATATTAGTGATATATTGAAATTCCTGCACCGTTACCGTCCTTTTTAAAACTCTTCTTTTCAAAGTGTTCGTCCAATACGCCGGAAGGTGTTTCCCAAATGCTAAAAGAGTCACCGTAGTGTTGGTGGTGCTGCTGTCTGTCCAAAATGTCTTTGCACTCTCTTCACGTTGTCTAAAATGAACCCGCTAAAAGGTGGTGCACCGTTCACCGCTCATTCACGCAATCACACCATTTCTCTATTCCAACTCAAATCCCCATCTTCACGAGCCTGCCTCAAGATGGCCGCCGAGCTTAATGGACGTAGTAGAGCCAGTAGACCACGTTGAAGAAGGAGAAGACGGTGGGGAAGATCATCCTGGACCACTTATCAATCGAGTTCACGTCGGACAAGTCCGGGATGTTGACCTTGAGCTGCGAGGCTCGTCTCCGTAGGCGCGACTTCTTCTGAGCGTGGCGCTCCAAGGCGCTGTGGCCATAGTTCTGGCGGGCCATGGCCGCCCTGCGGTACTGAAGCGTGGAGCTGTCGTAGGCCAGCATAGTGTTGCGGGGGTCTCCGGGCGCTCCCAGGCCCCGCGACAGATCTCCAGCGCCACCCATTTCGTTCTTCATCTCCAAGGTGCTGAACAGGATGTTGTCGTCGGGAGTCATCTGCAGCGTGAGGGTGCAAAGATAGGCGGAGCCATGAGAAGTGACTGCTCGTGGGGAATCGCAGAAAGCTAAGGTCGGCTACGGAATGGATGCGTAATGAGTGAACACATCACTGTGTCAAAAACTAGAGTACAGTGGAACCTCTTTGTCAGTTGGAAGATTCTTCATTTAGAATGGGGCTCCATTTTCATGCCCAGGCCAAGTCTGGCTTAGACAGGCTAAGGTTAACTTTTCTTATTTTCACAAACCCATGTAAGTGGGTGCTGTATGGCTCATTAAAATAAAAAAGGCATTCTGTGTCCTTTTGGGCATGAACTTAGCTTACTTGAATTGTCACCGGTCGACGTTGCAGTCTCCCTGATTGTTATCATTTTTTTCCCAATGTATTTCAAGTTTGGGGGTTTGAATCCAGAATTTGCATGCCAACTTTCACCCAGTCAGCTGAGGCCAACAAGCACTATATGCATGATGTCCCTTTGAGACTACTACATAAATCAATTTGACTTGACTTGAATGGTTTGGTTTCCACTTTAGAGGTTCCACTGTGTTTTCAAAACGAGTGATCATCTGTCAAGTGTACGTGATAGTATAACCACAGCACTATGACACAAACTAATTTCATCTCAGAATTTCAACCGGCATGGCTAAAATTCTGTCAATTCACAACAAAGACAAACGAAATCAAAGAGGAAGCAAGGCAAAGGAAAATGTGACAGGAGAAGGTTGAGAGAAACTGTAGGGACTTTGGCAGGAATGGAGGAGAAAAGCTAAAAAGGTTCAGGTGGGTCAGGAAAGGTGAATTCACTTGAACATTTCTTCATCCATCGCCTGACTTCTGAAGAAAACGTCCCAATGTCAGCTAGACCTGTGAGTATTGTTTTGGAGGCGAAGCCCACCACTTGTCATAACACCGCTCGCTGAATGATCTGGAATCGAGCAATCCCATTTTACCCACAGTCACTTTTCTGTATTTGTATCTCAATGATTCGACTGTAGCTACTGATGCTTTCTGCTCTTGTGTCATAATTGTAATTGTCCATCAATTTCGGTGTACAGCTCAAGTTGAATTTAGGCAAAGCCTGCAGAAAACAAACTGCTAAGCCGTGGGCGTCAGGAAAATGCATGAAGAGCAAACCAAGGGGGAGAAATAACACAATGGTGGGAGTGATGGTCAAAGTTGCCTTAAAAAAAGTCTATGGAACTCAAAAAGATGCACAAAAAAACTAAGAGCATTTCCCTCTGATCGGGTTCGATTCAGATTGATGACATCATTAGTTTTGACTTTCAAAACCTCCAGTACCTTATTTCTTTGCTCGCCTAGTCCTAATGCGGCATCGTCCACAAAGATGGGATCCCACATCGAGTCATACGCGTCAATTTCCCTCTGTTTCATTCTGGCATACAGAGCATCATCTCTCTGAACTACATTTCCCACCAGCCACTGCAAGCATACAAAATCAGCACTGTTACTTCTGGGAAATTGTAGCTTGCCACACTCACAAGGAAAGGGTGCTTCATTTCTTCATTTTTAAATATCAATACGATGATGCTGTTGGCGCTAGCTTCAAGATACTTAAAAGGGGGAGGTCACATTCAGGGATTTTCTTTTTCTTTTTGCAAGGCTCCTTGCCCTTTGAGAGACAAAGCAACATGGAGATCAAGTGTAACAATGACATTCATTGCTTCTGCATTCACTCCTTCGGATGCACACACAAGTATAAATGGAGTGTAAGAGGACATTTAGCATTGGTCACATTGATCTGGAGAAAAGTCATTGATTACACACACACACACACACACACACACACACACACACACACACACACACACACACACACACACACACACACACACACACACACACACACACACACACACACACACACACACACACACACACACACACACACACACACACACACACACACACACACACAAGCAATCTTCTCACAAGAGCAGCGTGTGCATGTGTACCTTGTTGGGGTCAGGTCGAAGCTTCTCGTTATTGGCCGTGGCCGCCTTCTCAGCCGCTTTCTTCTGCCGCTGCGGGCCTTGGCCAAAGAAGATATAGTTGACAAAGGCGTACTCCAGCAGGGCGAGGAAGACGAACACGAAGCAGCCCATCAGGTACATGTCGATGGCCTTCACGTAAGGGATCTTAGGGAGCGTCTCTCGTAAGTGCGTGTTGATGGTGGTCATGGTCAGCACCGTGGTAATCCCTGGAAAGCAACATTATTAGGGGAGAGATTGAGTTCAATCCAGCGCGTGGAGTGTCTCAGCGTAACCCATTTTAATAAGTCGGAGAACACTGTACATTGTCAAAGCAGTAGTGAAGGCATAATTGTCGTAACTATATGGACGAAAAACACTTCAAGGCTGTTAGTATGAAATAATAATATGAAAAAAAAACAGCTAGCAGTTAATTGTGTACCACCTCATCTCACAATACGCATCAACAATCACGTCCAAAGATGTACGTCATGAAAGGAATCTACAGCCGTGGCTTTCTGCCAGCGTAAAAAGCAGAATTACAAAGGATTTAACATTCAACGATTTTCAGCAAAAGCTCGGAAGAGCTTGAAATAGATTCTTCTTCGTTTTTACAGCGTCAAACTAAATGACAGTTTCCATCTAGTGACGGATAGTGGAATTACACCTAAATTAAACAAATTGAATTATACGTAAACTGTACAAAAAAAAACAGCAAAATAGCGTGACCGCAAACCAATGATGGAGGGGGTGATACTGTATTATTATAATTATTATTACTATCATCATTATTATTGTGCTCATTATGAGCTTAAAATGAAGTGCTGCAAACTGCAAAGTCTCTTAAAACCTCCATGAAGTAAAAATGTATGTGCATGTTTTAAACCAGTGTTCATAATGTATGCAATCATGTATCCAAACGGACGATAAACCATAGTGCAGTCAAACATCTGCGATTACTTACAACACGATTCACCTATTTGATTTTTGTTTTGTTTTGTCGGTCTTTTTTTACATACAAGCACTGTGCTTGATCGACATTAGTCATCTGCATGCACAATCTGCATTTGGTCAAATTCACACGTATTATAAATAACCCAGCAGTTTGTTTAGCTCGCAGCCTCCTGTCTCATTGGCTGCACTGCATGTTTGCAGGACGCTGCGAGCAGGCAGATCTTGAAATCACGTTCGCCAGCAAGCATCCCATGCGGGGCTCCAACCTGCACGCGTCCCACTTCGGAACACAAATGGCGCGTGACAAGAATGACACACATAAACGCTCGGAGCGGCTCCGACCTTCCGAGCCCAACGCCAAATTTGATCTTCGTGGCATTTCGTTTTAGCGCGGCTGGAAATATGAAAAAAAAAAGTGCATTATTGTAATGGGGCTTCACTTAGCGAGCCGGTGAGAGACAGACGGACAGAGCGTAAGACAGCACGCTTCAAGGTCGAGCCGCTGCGCCTCTCTCCGCATGAGTCATGCATGGAGTCACAATCCGCTATCAGTGGCATGCTTAAAGCTAATGAGAAAACCAGTCAAAACACACATCAGACGCATGACAGGCACAATGTATGCGAAATGCCTTTCATGATGTAACTGGGGGTTATTGTTAGCAGCAGCCGGGCCATCATACCCAGGGCCACTCTGGCGGCAGAGGCATCGTAGTTGATCCAGAAGGAGACCCATGAGAGGATGGTAATCAGGATGGAAGGCATGTATGTCTGCAGGATGAAGTAACCGATGTTCCTCTTCAGTTTGAAGCTGAGGGACAGGCGTGGATAAGAACCTGAAGGAGGAAGAAGGAATGCAAATAGATTTTTACTCCATGATGCCCATTAATGTGCACAACAAGCCACTGTCTAGGGCACTAAGGCAAAATTTCAGAAAGTTTTCTCACACACATTTGCTAATTTGTCACAGCCCTGTCAAATAGGAAAGTAGTGCTTTGCCGCCATTGCGTGACATTAGGTAGTTTAAAGACTAAAGATTCATTATTTCTGTTGCTGGTATCATTTTTTTCATATTTTGGAAATAATATTGATGAGAGTCGAATTGAGGTCGATTAATCAGTGATATCGATGACATTTTCTCAGGGTAGTAAAGCGGTCCCCAACCCGACCGCCATTTTGTTTCTGCACTCTCTGATCAGCACAGACATAGCGACATTTGTGTTGCCTTGTTGCTGATGCAGAACGTTATCGTCGCCTTGTCGACTAATCGGCATTTAGGGGCAACGATAAGCCAATTATAAGCAGGACTCGGTCCTTATCACACTTGACTACTTTGGCCAATGAGAAAGCAAGTAATGAAGCAGAAGTGAATCATTGTTTCGGATACCTGTGGAGAAGACCACCTTCGTGGAGATGAGTTTATAGTCGACGATGGAAAACTGCGGCAACTCAATCCTGTCGACACCAGACACCGCACCTTCTCCTCCTCGCCAGTAGAACTCGATATCGTCTGTAGTGTAGCCATCTGTCGAGCGCAAAGAAAAAGTTTGGGAAAGATGTTGCGTCAGTGCTGGAGCCACTGGGAATATCACATTTTAGTTTTTAGCATAAATGCTAACAATGAATACTTATATTATATACGTCAATAAGTACATATGTTTCATCATAAATTAAAGAGCAGTTGGGCATAAATCATCATGTCCAAATAGTAGGTCCGTGTTTTTTTGAGTCTCTTATTGTCACAATATACAATGCTGTTTGTTATTTTACCAATTTTATATTGCCTTGCAGGCAAGCATTTTCTCTGCAAAGGGCTTTATCATGTTTTTATTTGTAATACATTAAAATTAATAGTGTTATTAATCGATTTGTATGCGTTGCTGTTATGGGAAACACTTGCTTTGGACCTGTGGAGGGACCTAATGAACATTTTATTGTAACACGTTTTGAACTAAATTTGATTACCTATCAATTCATAAAATTGAGAACAAGATAATATAATGTTACTTTCCCACATCACTGCATCAACTTTACACGCTTGAAACTGAAAAGACTACTGCGCATTGGACACAGTCAGAATGATCTTAAAGTAGACTAACTTTATTTAGGTAGAAATTGGAGAATGGCTTTGTACTGTATACTTCTGATCAGTACATAAAATGCGTACTTTTTATTTTGTTATGGTGTGGAAGGCTCATGGCTTTGTTTGTGTGTGTGTGCGGCACAAATGTGTTGTCCTTTGCATCAAAGCGAATTAGGTGGCCAATGAATTAATGTAGAATTATTTAAATGAGCACACAATTCTTTGTCTCGATGCAAGTGAAGGAGAAATTGCTCAGGGCGCCACTAATTATATCAGTGATGACAATCTGGACACTTAAAATAGCAGGATGCTTGACCACCTAAAAGTGTACCACGTAATAGTGTGACGTCATCCAATGGACTCGTGTTCTGAGGGCTCAAAAATATGGCAACCTGACCATTTGCTATTTTTAGAACTGGACACAGCCAGACTTGGATAGTAAAATGGCACTGAATGGAGTAGCCACTTATGATGCATTAGGCAGAAAAAGAAAACAACTGACATGATGTAGCTTACTGCATTTGTCTCAAAAAGCTGTCATGTTGTTACGTTAACTTTAAAACCAAACAAAAATTGACTAAGCATGCAGCAGGTCACATTGACCCACAAACCTTTTTGGTTTATGAAAGACATTACCTATAGCCCCATCAGAAATCTGTGTAGCCCCACTTAAGCCCTTTGAGCATTTTATGTTTTATTAATTTGGCATTTTCTCCTCAACCATCTCGGTCAAGTCTCTCTTTAGTCCCCCCCCAAAATTCAATTGAGCTATACAAGTCACAGGCTACATCAAGATGGAAAACCTTTTGAAATGATTTATCTTGCGCTTCTCGTCATTCGAACAAGGGTGTGAAAACGTTTTATAGTAGCCACTTGAACATTTGTTATCAATGATCCAATTTTATTTAGAACGTGAGCTGTTTTGTTATCTTGTATTGATTTTCTGTGAAATCCAAACAAATCAGATTTGAAACAATGTTGGACCTCAGCGGCCACACCACTGTAAATCTTTGATGGCTCAGTTGCAACCCAGCATGCAAAACCAGTGACGGGAGTCCCTGTTGCTGGAACACGGGGCTATCCGGGCTTTTAAGATTCGTGTCTGTTAAAAATGCATCAAGTTTATCAAGTCAAGTGAGAGTTCTCGGCGCTCATTAGTCTGAATAAAATACCATGTTCTGGCATGAAGCGATTCCAACGTTAAAACCGCTGCCAGTTAATCCATATGAGAGCAGATACTGTCTGCTGATCAAAACCGGGCTTGCGTGCTTCAGTGTGTGTGAAGAGGAGGAGAAGAAGAAAAGAGGTTATGAGTGATGGATAGAAAGAGATAAAAAGGCTGTGGGATGAGAGTGTGCAAAGAAAAGAGATGAGGAAGTGATGAGGAGAGCGATGGCGAGCGTAATGGGAGAGGAGCGGAGAGGGGCGGTTCTGACCCGCCGCTGTTTTTTGGCACCGCCAGCCGGCCGGCACTTCATTCCGGCAACACGCCGATGAAACCCAGAAAGAGTGAGCCCTAGACCCATAATGCTCCTCCCAGGGGACCCAGATAACGCACGACGAGGACCTCGTGTTCCTTGCGTTCCACCCTCCCTCCCCTCTTCCTCACAGCGCTGTAAAATTACAAACTCCATGAGAAATGAGCCCTTTGTACCTTGCTAACATGGCGGCGTAACATCCACAAGCACTGGATCAAGCTAGTCTAGCTGAATTAATTAGGCTGGATGTTATCAGCCGGTGAACCATTAGTGATGTTCCCCTTCTTGATCTGTATCTCCTCAAATCTCATCAGCTTCTCTCAGCATTTTACATCCCGCCTTATCACGCCGCATTCTACCTTGTCCCCCCCCCCCCAACCCAGAGAGCTGCATACGTAGGTGGGATCGAAATCTACGTCGACGAGTGGGAGTGAGAGCCCGTTGTCAGGGACGACGGTACTTACAGCTTTCGATCTCCAGGGTGCAGTTTTGTTCATCGAGAGGGTAACGGCGCAGGTCCATCATGCAGGCTGCAGTCGTGGTGATCCTAGACACGAAAATAGAAACCAGGTTGTTCGCCGCCATCAAGCATGATTATAGCAAAGATTCCCACAGTCAAAAAATGCTGTGCTGATTTTCTAAACCACTCGTCGGGTTGTTGTGGGTTTTTTAGCAATTTTAGGGATGGACCGATAACACTGGTCAACAGCAAATCAGAAATTAGTTTTATGTCTCCCTAAATGTATTTTTGACGCCGATTTTTAAAAAAGGTCCTCACTTTTTCCAGTGCATCAGGTTTTTGAGATATTTTAATGTTTGCCCTTTAAAAGCTTGCACAATACATACTTTACTATGCATTGTAATTTATAGCTATACAGAAAAAAAAATACCTGCTGCAAGGTGTTATTGCTGACTCAGCATTTTTATTACTTACAGGGTCTGTCGGCAATGAAACTAAACAGCTTATTTTACAAGGAGGCATATTTTTCCACAACATAGTGTACGCTTACTCTTGTTTGTATTCAAATATAGTGGCACTCAACATAACTTTACTCATTTAACGAGCTCCATAAATACAGATTAAGCCGATTTATAAATGAGGGGTTTACACCAAGGCTCGGATGTGTAAGAACAGTAGCCCAATTAATGGCATCAGGTCTGATAGCACCAAAACTACAGAAAAGGAGCCGTGTAATGGAATCTGCATGCTGCCAAAACAAATAATGATTTGTTTCCGTACTGACAGGGACTGAAACATTCCGACATTCTGACTTATACACTGGCGTGTGCGTGCATGTGCATGTGCCTATGCACGTGTGTGCATTTCCTGACATTTGCCTCATGCACATTTGCCTGATATTTGCTCTGGGGAAACACAGTGGGCAAAGTGGAAATGTGAAAATAAGAAAACAACATCATCCAGGCTGAGATCGTATGTGATTTGAAATGCAATTTTAATAAGAAGGCTGCTGCCATTTGTCTTGGCAACAAGACCAACGTAAAACAAGCTTCTATATAGACGGCATCTTACATACCTTAAAAGTATTTCTAAAATGTCAGAGGCCCTACACATGACAACAAAAATCTACGTACATGTGGTTGCTGGTGGCATTTACGCGGAAGGAAAATACATAGTGGAAGAAGCTAGATTTAGTGTTCGCAACTACATTGTTGTGTTTGTTGTTTTTTGTTTTATTTCCAGTAAAGTAACATTGTTAGCTAATTGAGTATAATCTACTATTGCTAATTAGATCTCCTCAACTGTCATGTCGGCCCTATAAACATCCTCATATTATCTCTTCTGCATTCACAATTCTTTTTTAACCAAACATAAAGATATATATTTTTATTGTGATCCGTACACTTGATTATTGGATCGAATTTTCAGTAAGATATCCAAATACCAAAATATTTGATTGCTGCAGCCCAAGAATAAAATCAATATGGAAGTCAAGGTAAGACTGCATTTATAGTTTGAAAGAAAGTCAGCCACAATTGGAATTTTGCTAATATCCAAAATACCGTCAAAATTCTCTTTTGCTTTAACACGTGAGAACAAACCGTTGTACTGGAAAAGTGTTATTTGAAATGTTCCTCTGTAAAATATGTGCTCTGCCGGGCCCAGCCGGGCTGGTTGGGGATTTCATGTTTTGAGCTAGAGAGAGACAGTCTTCCTCACTCTCACATTCTGCCTCCTTTTGCTTGCTCTCTGGGCTCTTATGTAAGAGCCAGTTAGCAGAGCCGTGGCGCATTGGGGGATTAACGCAGGAGTCAAAATCCCGCCCTACTTTACCCATTTATGGCTAAAATGTTGTTTCAGTGTTCGTGTTCTGGCAAGTCATCGATCGCGACTCGTCAACGGTGCCACTAACTCGTTACAGAAGCGAACAGGAAGCGAAATAGGGGATAGGAACAAAAAAAAATGAGGCCAAAATGGCAGGGGTATAAATACCAGACTATTTATAGCCCACCTACATCATCAGCAGAAGTCTTGAAGCTTTTCTGTCTGACAGAGACTCCGCATTGCTGATCAAGAGCGGCTTGAGCCACCCTTAGCCGAGCTAGCATGTCAACTAACAACGATTAATAAGAAGCAAACAATGAGCGAGGTGATGAGATTGCCATCCTGTCTCCTTCCTCCTTTTGTCTTTGCTTCACTGAGTGAAAGTGGAGCTCTGCGGCATGCAGGCTTGTTTGCGCTTCATCTCCATCACGGCAGGGCCGGGCCGGTCCGAGCCGGTCCCCCCTCTCAGCCCGACCTGCCGGAGGAAAGACCTCGCCGGAGCATATCACGCAGATTCAAACACGCTACATTTGCTCTGCGTCCGAGCTAATAGGACATGCAGTTCTAAAAAAAGGCTGTTTTTGCTGCATGTTCCCGGCCTAGCCGCTGCGTGTGTGTGTGTGTGTGTGTATGTACGTGTGCGTGGACCCCCCCTGAGGGGAGCCGCGCACCTTTGTTCCCAATGACCTTGTTTACGGACATAGCACAACCACCACAAATTCCCAGACAGAAATTCATTTCGAGGCCGCGTCACAGCTCAAAGTGAATTCAAGAGTGCCAGCTTACGAATGTGAGCGTGCCCTAATCAACCTGACATTTGCATCCAATCATATTTTACCCCGTAATGAAGCCAGACAATGAAGTGAAGATGGAGTAGACGCCTCCATTTTGAGTAGAGAGCTCCCTGCGCAGCCAAATTTCAAAATAAAATGTCCGCTGTGCCAAAGTCCAGGCTTATCCACACACACTGAACATACCAACCAGCCTTGTTTGACCATCGGCCCGAGGGTGAGATTGATAACTTTAAAGGTGCAGATTGAGTGTATCGATTTGAAGAGGGCAGGATTCAATGCCTCTTCCTCTACTCAGCATCTTTTTCTCATCCTGGCCCAAGCGATGCCTTTCATTGAGCTGCGAGGATACGTCCTCTCACAAAAGGAGCGCGAAAGATAGCGAGTGGGGCGAGGTAGTGAGAGGAGGAGGGAGGGAGAATCCTAATAGTTTCTCCATTTTGAATGAAGTCTGACCTTCACGTCTCTTTCTCTCTGGATCTTCCTCTCTTGACCTTTGCCTGTGAATTTTGAGCATCATGCTTCAGGAGGTCCTGTGTGGTCTTTCCTCTCTCACTACATGTTTTTGTGCAACATCTGAGTTCAAAATTGAGTATTCGCGTGTGTGTGCGTGTGTATGTATTGCTTGTGTGTGTGTGTGTGTGTACACAGGTTCTCTCTCTCTCTCTCTCTCTCTCTCTCTCTCTCTCTCTCTCTCTCTCTCTCTCTCTCTCTCTCTCTCTCTCTCTCTCTCTCTCTCTCTCTCTCTCTCTCTCTCTCTCTCTCTCTCTCTCTCTCTCTCTCTCTCTCTCTCTCCCCCCTCTCCCCCCTCTCTCCCTCTCTCTCCCCCTCTCTCCCTCTCTCTCCCCCTCTCTCCCCCTCTCCACACAAACACGCACGAATGGTTGTGGGTTGCCGACTGTAGATTATTTTGGAGTTGTCCTGCTAAGTTGTGTTTTGGCCTCTCCGGGGCAAAGGGAGGACAGTTTTACTGGTATACTCGTAGGGGTGAATGCTGCAAGTCAATCTTTCACAACAATATCCTTGGTCGTTTTTATAGGCATAGCAGTAAATCATGCAATCTTCTGACTATCTGAAGGCAATAAGTCATCAAAGGCTGTAAGGGAGAACAGTTTTATTTGTGTACTTGCAGGTATGAATGCTTAAAGTCAATCATTTACAAAAATCTCCTTGGTTGTTTTATAGACTTTAGCCTTGTATCATGTATGTTACAATAGATATGGAACTAAATTATTCTAAAAACACGCATCATTATAAGGTGGGAGAATTTTCAAGTGTTCTTATCCATGCTGAATGCTGAAATAATTCAGCATGCACAAATACTCTATGAGCATCCTTGTTCATTTAATAGGCATGACTTGACTCTTGAGAAAAATTCAAATGACACGTACGCCTATCCGTGCATCTTTGTTGGACTGGCTTAGTTAGGCCCCACCCCCTCTTGGTCAAAATTAATACCAGTGCACCGTTGAATTCCAGTATGTGAGACTTGGGGCAGGATTTCCATGCTACTGAATGATGATTGTCATCACGGACACGCGCTGTGATTCCGTGGATGCATTGAAGTACGTTCTCTTTTCCCTGTGAGGACTCTTCACGCAGTTGGCCATCTTGCACACATCCACTCCAGCCCTGCTGTTGCAACCAGCCCGCCCGACTCTGCAGGTATGTGTCAGCCTGCTCAGAGCACTCAGGCATCTGGACGGCCTGACTCTGACAGCAGCTTGTGTCTGGACGCGCTAGCATCAAATAAAACCTGAACCAAACCCACGAAGCAAATAACGGAGGAGCCGGAAGGCACCCGGCACTGACAAGGACAACGTATGTGAGATAACAACTGCATCTCTCTGCAGCACGCACACCCGCAAATTCAAAACAAGCCCTCTCTCCCGTCCTCCATTTCTTTTGGCAGTTATGCAAAGCATATGTGTTGGTCTTATATAATTGGCTCAGAGTGTTATGAATTACATTTCTCAACAAAATGTTGGGATGAATAATCTGGTGCAGTGCAGATGCTTTAATATTTTAAGGAGACTTTGCGCAAAAAAAAAAAAGGCATCTCCGTGTCTAGCGAGAGAATGACTGAATGCAGCAACATCTTGAATTAGAAACCATTTTTTCATTTGTTTTTAAAGGTGCAAATGTGCCAACGCGCTGAAGGAGGGAGGAGGCGACGGATCGGCAGCACGGCGACAGACGGGCCGTGCCGGGCTGTGCTGCCACAGATTCAGATACAGATTCGTTGTTTGTATTGAACTGCTACATTATTGATTGGGAGTTATCAATTATAGATCGCATTCTCCTCCGAAGTACGCCGGTTCAATGCCAAGCGGAGACGACTCAGACGAGTTGAACCGGCTCGGTCCGATCCGTCAGCTCGCTTGTTTGTATTGGCTGCTTCATTATTGATGGGGACAAATCAATTATAGATTTTCATGATCATCAAGGGACGTGAGCAGCTAAATTAGGCAAGTGGCACTTTTGCCATACACACCTCGCCAAAATGATCAAAGCACCTCGGCATCCCAAAGGTATTAACAGGCAAGGCGAGGACATCTAACAAGTCACGGAGCAGAAACACAGAGGACTGCATAAACTACAACGAGAGCCTTTCAAACAGAGGCTTGTGTAATATCCATGAAATTCATTGTCCAGAAACAACAGGTAATGAGAACTGATTTCATTATTCATTCCCAACAAGCACAAAATAAAACATAAATCAGATGCGGAAAGTCCTTGAGGAAACTTCCCTCCAACATGGCTAGGCAGGCTTTATCGTAGAACCACGATATAGGCAAGGACACCTGGAGGAGGACAGTCGAGATAGGAGTTCAAGGAAGTGGGAACATCTTGGAAGGCAGTGGGCAAGATCACGGGGACCCAATGGCAGCTAAACCGAAGTAAGCTGCTGCAGGAAGGAACGACGGGTTTCAACTTCATATTGAGCGCAACGAGACCCGCTAACATACAGCAGCAGTGGAGGAGAAGGGATGTTTTTTGCATTTATTTTTCAGCATATGGAGTTTTACTGGAGAAGGGATTGAGGGCAGTGAGAAAGACCGCTGCAGCAAAGTGAAGACTCTAGTGTAATACTGCAGAGTTCAGAACCAAGGCACAACAACAGGGCACACTCTTGGAACTGCTGAGTCAAAATCAACCCAATTTTGGGTTAAAAATTGGACCGACAAAACATAACACAAAGCAAGCCACTTTTTTGCACCAAACAACTGATTTTTCTTTTTTTTTTCTGCAAAACAAACCAATTTTGGGTGGAATTGACCCAACTTTCTGGATCAGTCCAATTTTTAACCCAGCAGTCTTAAGGGTTTTAAGCTACTGTGTTTATTTGAAGTGTGTCCTCAAATGCTACTTTGATTGGTTCACACACAACTGTATTCTTCTGATTTCTGAAAGGTTATGATAGTTAAAAAAAACTAAATTGATAAAACCACAATCAAAAAACATTTTCAATGACAATAAAATAGTGTTTTTTAATAACGGATGATTACTAAACTATATTTCATGATAATGAGAAAAATGCACTAAATCTTACTCGAAGTAAATGTAAAATGTCCTTCATTTTTATCTAACGTTTTATACATGAGCTTTTGAGGGTTATTTTAAATATTTTTGAAGTATTTTAGACTGAATAACTACTGTAGCTTTTTTGTTAAAGTCAACTGTGCATCTTTAACAAATAAACAGATAATCTTATGTGTACTGTATGTCACTAATAGTATGACATTAGACTGACGCCCTTGGAACAATGGCTATCCAGGTACGAGACATAGTATGTGATTTACTTTGACCCCAACTACGGTGCAAGTATGGAGCAGATCTTTAAAAAGAATCCTAAAAATTCTATAGTAGCCATTTTCAATTGGATTCAAATGAATTCATTGATATATTGTGCGGCACGTTGTCTTGTTGAATGTGTTCTTTGCATACAGCCTTGAGCTTCTTTTGAATTGCCTCATGTCACTGAATTGCGCAAACATAGTTTTTCCATGGCAACGGCTTTTTCTTTGCAGTGATGATGCCACGATATTCTGCGAGAGGTATGTTTGATTTTACAGTCAAGGGCAGACAAAAATGTCAGGAAAAACTTGGTTTTATAGGAAAACTTTGACAAAAAATGATTTTAGTGATATTCAATTGCGAGAACTATTAAAAATAAACTTCGAAAATCTTTTAAAGTAGTTTTCAGCCTTTTCCATTTTTTATAAAGTTGTCTGGGGGCTATACTCCACTTATGGAGAAAATATGATGCAATGATCAAACAAATGTTTATTATCAGCATTTGGGGGTTACAATAAACCCCAACTTAAGGGTCGAGCCCTGCCGTGAATAGCAGGAAAATAATTTGTGTCCACCAAAAAAATCCCAACATTGAAATAGTTTGAACCATAACTACGATTCAAAAACACCAATTGCTAATTTCCTATTAGCTGGGTCTTTGGCGTCATCTTGTGGCATCTTTTTTAGTGACTAGCTGAGGATAGGTTCCACAAAATAAAACATGAATAGTTGAATTTGTGACAAGTCAACTAATAGGCAGGGGCTCAATGTAATTGCATGATAAACTGGATCAAATGCTCTTGGACCATAAATCCCAGCCCTGCTTTAGACATTGTGCCAGGCTTGAGTGAGTCAAATCTAAGCCACATTAGTTCCAATAAACCAGCATACAGTACATCATAATAACAGCCCGGTTAGATGCACCAGATACAACCTCGTTAGCTCATTACGCTTGGTAATCAATGCGCTAATCATGGCACACAAGAGGGGGCAGCTTTAAGCGGCTTACCTGAGTCCATAAAGCACGGTGCCGTCGGGATGCAGGCGGATCATCCTGTTCTTGACGGTGACGCCGTGCACAAAGGACTTCTTGTCGTTGAGGAAGTAGGTGTCCGGGACCCACAGTTGGTCGGCCACTCGGTTGTCCAGAGTGAGGTTGTAGGCGATCTCGGAGTAGGAGAGCCGCTTATCCCGCCACGCTTGTTGGAAGTACATGGTCAACGTGTAGTCCTATGAGAGGGAGGACCAAGTCAGTGGATGGATTCTGAGCCCAATTACATGAATATAATAATCAATGTTCTCATGAGCATTTTAGGAGGATTCAAAAATAATGCACTTCAATTAGTAGCAAATAATCAACAGTTATCCTCCACAAAGACAGAAGTAGCTTGCTAAAATGCGAATGAGCAAATACAAATTGCTTTTACTAAAGGCTAAAACAGGAGGTCTGTGCTCAACTGAGTGTCATTCTCAAAGTTTGTTTCCAGTATTACTTTGACAAAATGTGCCTAAAATGTCCGTGCCATGCTTTCGTCAAATAACTATCAAATTACTCTAGCTGAACGATTGCAGTCCAAATGTTGACATATCATGGTTTCATGAAAGAAACAGTTGAAGTGATAAAGCCAACCCTTTGTTTTCATTACTGTTGTATTTTGATTTATAATTTCCCGACTTCCTTTTTATTTACACCTGATGTGTTTGGTAGAAATTTTTTGAAGGTAATGTTAATAAACTGTCTTTCATATTAATTAATGGTGCATTAGCATTTACGTATCTCAGTGTAATGCTAATGCACCATGAATTAATATGAAAGACAGTTTATTTATTAACATTACCTTCAAAAAATGCTATAAGACCAAAATATTCTTGTATGCATAATAAAACTCATATTGCATTAGTATATAGATTAATTTATTGCTTGTTTTTGCAAAAAAATAGATAGGACCTTAAAAGCATTAGCATATTAAACCACAATTGCAATATTAAGGGGCCATTTTTTTGTATTAATTTCAAAACGACCCAGCTTTATTTGTTACTATAATATTAGAGATGATAAGCACTCTTGTATTCCTTCTTTACATTTCAGCAACCATTTCGATCACGTTTATAAAATGCGTCATGTGAGGTTTGCACATGAATTCAGTTCATGTGTACAAACAAACCATAACGGTCTTGTCTGCAATTTACTACAAACTGTCAACAAAGTCATCCTTCACATACATGTAAATAAGACCCTAGCATACATGTGCGGCCACACGCTGTACACGCTCCACAAGCTAAGGAGGTCATCCAAAAGGTCGACCGCAGACTCAAAGGCCAGTGCTCGTACCGCGGGCCATCGCGGCTGCGCTCGGCGGGTTGAAATTCAACAATCCTCTTCTAATTTTGACATCATAACCGGGGGGTAACGTTCTCAGCTGGCTGACTGTTGTCGTGCTAAAAATATCCGCCTCCACTGGAACAAATGACGAAACTTTCCGCTTTATTGAGACAATTTTGCCCGGGATGCAAATAGCCAATAGCTTTCTCCAGCTGGGGCTTGGGCGCTTTCTCTGCTGCTCCTGGCTGGCTTGGCTTTTAATTCGCCTTGGTGATGAATAGCCAGAAGTAGTGAAGATATGGCAGAAAGCGCTAAATATTTTTGCATTTACACTTCATCTCTCTTTCTCTGCTTCTCAGTGTTGACACCCACACACCCACGGAGAAATACAGCACTGCGGTGTTATGTGCTCTTTTACGGTGTTGCGCGGAGCCATTGCTGTAATGAAGGAATAAAGCCTGTAAAACAAGGCCGTCATCATGCCTCGTTAAAGCATTTTTTTTTTCCCCACCGCGCACCGGCGTGACGAAGCACTCCCCACTTTTTGGGTCTCGCTCTTTCGCTAACGAAACGCTGCGTAAAAGGGCTCCTGCCATGTTGATGTTGTTGTAAGAGGGAAAAGTCAAGTGAGGACTTTGATGTCCTTGCCCCGTTACCCGGAGCTCCCGCTGAAGCTTTTCCCTCTCACGCTCGCTCCCTCTCTGTCTCATTATCCGGCTGCCGATCGCACAGCTCCATCACCTATGGGATCGTTAGCTGCTGCTTGACGGCGCCGCGCTTGTCGCCATCTTGAGCAAGCGCAGGCGGTTTGAACTGCTGCAGAGAAACACACTGAGTCGAAGCATTTCTTCTCGATCCAAAATTTACATTTGAACTGGAATTCGTTCCGATGTGTGGGTCTCTATTATATGAATGAAATAGAAATTGACCAGTGACCAGATTTTTGATTGTCCAACCTTTTAATCTAGTATCCTTTTCTGCAATCAACCAAATTTTCTCTGCTTGTCACCTATATTTAAAAACAACAATTAGAGATGAGTGTCGAAAGAAGTTATTAAAAACAAAACTCTCATTCAAATCTTGTCTTTAACATTTCCAACACATTCTGCTTGTTAAAACTAACGCAACTATGATTTTAGGGAATGCCCTTCGGCTTTGTCACTTAACATCATAAATCAGCAGAGCACCAATAAAGCTAGCCCTTTATTTGTCCCTTGTAAATTACATGTAGCTCTAGCGACTGTATTTGCGCCGAATTTTCACGCACCATCTCGAGTAGTTTTAGCATAAACTTGTTAGATAAGAAAAATTGCACTCAAAACTTGAGGGATTTGAATGCCACCAAGGTGTCGGTGTCTTGTTTTTATTCGCGCTCAGTTAAGTGTGCGTTGTTGTTTAGCTTTGTGGCTTTGTTGATGTAGTGAACACCTGCATGATGCCCGCTGGCTGTGCTGTGACGTTGCGAGTGCAATTACGAGATTACAGATGGTGCCTTTGCATGCACACTACCAAGCATCTCTCGCTACTGATAGCCTTTAATGCAGCCCCCAACTAACTACACCATTTTGCATTGCCACATGAGATCTTGGAGTTGATCACATCTAACTTTGGTACACCTCGGACTCGTCACAAGTCAATTGGCGGGCACATATGAGAACTTCACCCAGGCGCTGAACGATCATCAGAGATTAAAATATATATTTTAAAACTTGCTTTTCATATTAATATTGTACAAGTCACAATTTTGTGTTTTCTTGTTTGCATAATTCATTTTATACTCTTCTGTGCTATTGTTCTACTTTTCATTATTTAGTCAGCCTGTCCTGTAAGCTCATAATAAAAACTACAAGTAAAATGTGTGCTTGCCTATTCATAAACGTGGTAAAACAAATACAAAACGGGGGAAATTGGTCCTGTAAGCTCATGATTAAATAAAAATAAAAGAATGAATCCCAAAACATCCACATAAGCGCAGCAAATAAGAATCCTTTGGAAATCAAAACTGTCTGTCCTCGACTCAACACAATCAGAATTAACTGGAATTTGGAATTCTATGTATTCAGAGCCGGTCGAGTGTCCGCATAGAAGACGGAGTTCGGATGGGGGAGGGGGGGGAGGTAGGTGAGAAAGGCTATGCAGCACGCAGCGTCCCAAAAACGCTGCAGATAACCGAGATCCCGTGGAGGAGAGCGGGCTCGCACAGCGACCTTCACTCTCCTTGTCACAAACTCCATTAACGTGACGCAGACGGCTCAGTGAGCACCAATGAGGGAGACATCTTGTGGAGAGGAGAACATTGAATAAAAAAAGAAGCGTGACAACACCCCGAATGCATAAATGCAGTGAGAGCGCAGCCGGTTTGGATCGCATCAAGGCTGGTTGCACAGCGACAGCGGCGCCGCAGTTGTGTTTGTGGGGCTAACAACCCCCCATTAGGAATCGGACAGATTGACAACGACTATGTTTGTGTTTCGCTGAGAAATCTGACAGGCGACTGTTGTTACAAGACCTCCATTACGACTACATCAGCCGTCACAGCCGATACGACAGGGAAGTGCCAATGAACACACATTTATGTTGCACAGATTTGAAGGCTCCCCTTGTAATGCACTCAGTGTCTCCTCATGGCGGAATTGCGTCCTGCTTTGTAGAACCAACCAGTACAGCTTGGTTCAGTGTACAATAAGGATGAAACGCTTTACCTGTACACTGCAATCTCATCACAAACCGCCTTGGTTTAAATGCTGCGATATTCTTTCGTGCTCGGCATATGAATCTTTGCTTCTCGGAGGCAGGTTAGGCCCAAGGTTAAGAACGCTTTGGTTAACAAAATAAAACAAAACAAAAATGCTTTTAAAATCAAAATAAATGAACTCAAACTACCCCTTACATTTAAAAAACTAACAAACTCTAATTGTTTGTTTTCACCTTCGTTGTCTTTGTGCCTTCTTTTTATCCTGCACTCAACAAATACTCAATTTATTTAAAAAATAATATTGAAACGAGTAAAACACATTTACAATGTACTAAAAACTAACCAACTTGCTTTAAAGATATAAACAGAATTCAAAAGTGAATACAAAATAAAAATGATCAAAAATTAAAAAGCCAATTTCGCAGGCCACTCCGAGAGGGAGGGCTGCGCCACTGTGAGGTGATCACAGCTGACTTCATTCACGGGCAATCAAAGAGGCTAATTTTATTTCCTTTAAATTCAGCAAACAAGTCATGCAATAGAGACTCCACATGTCGGAAACACATCTGCGGCATGAAGTGGGCACTTGGCGAACACTCCCTCCCCACGCCAATCGTTCATGTGCCCCCCATAGCTGTACATAATACAATGATTCAGCGGGTTTGGGAGCTGTTATGAAAGAAATATGTCAGACATCCACCACATGTCCTCAGACCAGAGAATCCGCCCATTCCTTGATCAAACTCACCAAAATCCTGTTCGACTAGCCACACCAATATTTAGACAAGGACCAAATTGTCAGTCTGCTGGGTTCATGTCCAAGTAGAGGAAACTCGGGAAACGCCGACATTTGCGCCACAGTGCAGGGGGCTGTCTCTGAAAATAGAGACCTTTGCGACAGGTACCAAAATAAGTGAGCACTTTTTGGCACCGTAATGTTAGGGCACCAACTGCTGATGATGGTGCTATCAAATTGCACATCACCCGGTCATAATTCAGTCATTCAATTGCACTCACTGCATTTGCTTACATGCAGACTTCTAATTAAATGAAACGGCATTCTGAACGATTTCCCGCCTTCCGCCCTTCCCCTAACCCCGAGGGACCCAATGATGCTCGTATGATTCTTTGGCGTTTGCAGTCAACGAGCTATTTTTTCAGCCACTTAGCTTCAGTGGAGAAAGTGCCTGACAGAATCATTAAGGAAGTCATCAACACATTAAAGGCCTTTAATGGAGGTGTCTGACTACCAACCACCAAGAGCTTTTTGTCTCTGCACCAGCCTCGAGTGAACAGCGAGGCTAATTTCAACCTGATGCCCCTTTTGCACTGAAGAGTCTTGAAAGAATGAGTTCTTAAAACCAAACATGTATTAATTATATTCATACTGCTAAATTAGAAATTGACAAATCGAAATGTGGAATATTTGGGAATTTTTTCAGTGTGGTGACTTTGTTTAGTATATGATGAGGGGAAAAAAATGATTATTTTAGACAGTTTTCCAGGGTAAATAGCGACAATTTTTTTAATAAGGTTGGAATAAAAATTTATCGGAAAAATCATTTTTTTATTTAAAAGGTGTGAGCGCATCTAATCAAACCGAATCAAATTGGTCCACTTTAATGTATATTATACCTATACATACGCATGGAACCATCTTTTATTGGAGAAATACATTTGAAGGAAATGCCGGGTTATATGCTGTGCTATGCGATGCCATGATATGAAATTAGAGTGTAAATAGCTGTCTATATACGTATGTGTGCCCTGCGAGTGACTGGCAACCAGTCCATGATATGCCCTGCCTAAAGCTCAAAGTCAGCTGGGAGAGGTTCCAGCTCACCCGTGACCTAATGAGGATAAGCAGTTCAGAAAATGGATGGATGGATGTATAATGTAATCATCTACAGTATTGTTCAGATTTTACAATCAGGAATGCAATAATGGCTCTTGTCATGCATACAGACATACAGTACTTAGTATTTACAAACAAGGCCCAGTCACCACGGATTAAATATAAAGCGGAAAAGCCCAGTTTGCATGCAAGAAAGCCTCGGGATTAAGTGTTGTTCTTTCGCTATAATTATGCTTCTGACCATATTAATCTGCGCGTCCACTTAGCATAACTAATGACTTTGTCCTGCAGCTGCCATTCGTATCTTGAAGCTGGCTGGAGAGCTCAGCGGAGTCAATAGAGCAGTCAAAAGACACAAAATAAGCTACTCTTTGTAATTAAGACATCTTTATGACAATAACAATGACAGATAGTCAGGAAATCAAAGTAAATCAATGATCATTGGAAAGATTAATATCTGCAAAATACTACAGTCGTTTATTATTCTTTATTTCAGTCATGCGAGCAATACAGCTACTGTGGGCTTGCTCAGGATTCTGTATGTAGCAGCATAGAAATTGGCATTATCTGGATGTAGCTGAGCATCCCATTGTTGATACCATGTTGATAATAGGCCACCAGGGAGCAGTATAATAAGTCATACAGGAAGTCAGCACTCCATTGAGGATAAAGAATTTATGCCTTTGTGTATTGTTATATGGTTGGCCTACGTGTGCTACTCCATTTGTTTTCAAATATCCATTACCTAAAAGCTGTAACATCCCAATTATCAATGCTACTTGTTAGCCAGTTTGTACTTATGGCTTATTTGTCACACTGCTTTATATTTTGAGCTTACTGCCAACATACGGCGCTTGTCTCTAGATTGCACTTGAAAGTCACAGAAAAATACTGCGCGAACATCACGGGTCACGGCAACACTGTCGTCAAAATTGAATCAATAGAGCCCCTGCTGGATGCAGCCAATTAGTGCACTCCAGTTAGCCTCAATTGCTTCAAAATGGTATTGATAAGTGATCCATTGCATGCAATGGACAAGATTCATAAAAATAAATTCATTGATTACTCGCCCAATTCCCGGTAATAACTTTGCCAAAGGTGATGAAATGATTTCGTTAAAATACCAATCACTGATAATGCCATAACATTTTTAGGATTACAAAATATGAATCAAAAAAATTCAGCACTCATCACATGAAAACATTTCCATTCATTTGAACAAAACGCGCTCTGTATGCTAGGCTATGTATGTTGTATATGCTAGGTTGAAGCTACAATCATGTACAGCCACTGGAATTCAACACCCAACTCAGGCAATGTCACTAATTGCACAGGGACCGACACATCAAACTTTTAATTAAAAGACTCTCACCAATAAGAGTCTTTGCGCTCTTACCTGGAATTCATGTCATAAAATGAGACACGATATATATAAATGATTGTTTAAAAATCTCATCATTAACTGCACTATATACCCTCTTATAAAATATGTAAAATGTGTTATATTTTTATTTGGATAATATTGTACTTTCATTTTATTATTTCACTTGTCTTGTTCATGGTGACTCAGCTGAACGGGAGGGCGGTGCCCTAGCGCCCTCTATTGACCAGCCGCCATTGTCCAGATGTAGGCCATAAGGAAAATCCCATTTAGCCTACATCTCAGTGTCAAATGTCAGGTCACGACTTCAACAAATTCATAATCAAAATAGGCTTGTCCATCACTTTTGTCAATGATGACCTTACTGATGACTTTAGACATGGCAAATGTGTAAACCTTGATGAAATTCTGCATTCTCGGAGTACATGTAAACTCCTAAAAAGAATGCACATGAGGACAAAAATGTTGTATGCATCTCGTAGAAAATAAATGTTAGAAAGATGTTTTCTTCCCTTGACTTCCTCGGATTCAGCGGGGAAAAAAAAAAAGAGAAAGAGGTTGTGTTGTCATGGCAACACTGAATAAAAATAACAAGCTTATTTTCCACACGCTGAAAATAAAACGGAGCACGATCGGTTTGTGTTTTTATGCCTGGTTATGTGACGGCCACGTCCTCTTACTAATGTCAGTGTAATGACGGTTCTGAGGGCGACGCTCACGCCCCACTAATTCCTCTGTCGTGGAAGCCACCACAGCTGGTTTGTTTAAATCTTTTAATTCGCAGGCAGCTAATTAACATTCAGAGAGGAGTATTATATTGCAGGCGGCGAGCTCAGGTATTTTACATGTAATTAACAAGTAGGATGAGAATGGGGGGGCAGTCTAATTCCAGCACTGTGTTGCATGCTGAAAATGCAACATGGAAGCAATGCTTGTATAAATCAATCGCACAGCATTTCTCATGCACATTTGGATCACGCAAGTGTAGGTTTGGTGTTGTAAAAAGATTGTGACATTGCATATGAGGATTTAATAAATAAACCCCGACTCCACTGCAGGTTCCAGGTTCACGGTGCCTCTAATTAATAACACTATTTTGGTCTAACTCTGCTGTATATTGGGTGTGTAGAGATTCCACTTCCAACCACTAGATGGTGACACAGTTTGAGATGATGTAAATTTGAAAGAAGAAGAAAAAAAACAAGGAGTGTATGTTATGTGCTGTCCTGCTTTTTAAGCCAACAGCTCTAGGTGAATTTTATAATGTATATCTTTGGGCATGATTATTCATGAATATTACGAGATGAAAAGTTTTTTTTTTTTTTTTATTATTTTGTAAAAACGAGTTGTTAACTGTAAACGCATAGAGTGATCGGCACACCGCTACACTATACAATATTTTTGAGTTATCCATGTCTGTTGCCCACTCTCTTAATGTTTGTTATATGTTTACATGTGTTGGTAATATTTTCAAATGTGTTTAAAGATCTTTTTTAAAAAAAAGAAAAATAAAGTACTGTAAATGTATAAAAACATGAATACGGGATATATTTCATAGGGTGTTTTAATGTCATCGATTTCTCTTATTGCAAAGGTGGTCTGTAAGCTCAAACAAGGTTTCCTGTCATAAATTGTCACCATTGTAATTTGAGATCTGGGGGGGTTGTGCCATTTAATGATATTTATCATTCCACGATTGGAAACCAAATTTACACGGTAAACGTAAGTGTCCTTCTCAATTGCTGTTGAACGCTCTTGCACAAATTCTGACAGGTGTCTGATTTTTCCCTAACACCAGCACAAAACAGCGCAATGTGGGAATGTAATTTCAGATGCAAAGTGGGGAGGATGAGTAATGGGGTGAGAGAGGGAAGAGGGGTGGACATGGATGGATTCATGGCGAAGGGGGGTGTCTCAGCCATGATATCACAGTTTGCCAGCATGGATGTGTGGTCACACCTAAGACTCGGAGGACTCTTCCCTCTCCAAGTAGCACATTTGTTATGTCGGGCTACCGTAGTGTTGACTTGACTTCTAGCAGGCCATTGCTGTGCATCACACAAGGCTAAAAAAATCAACAATATTGGACCAATATTATAAACAGATTCTTTTGTTCAGACAAATGTCTACCTCCTTGGTCATGAAGAATCAGTGTAAGCTCAACGCAAATTCTTAAAACAAATGAGCATTGGTTTATTCCTCAATGTGCCTGCAGGTCACTTCTTGGCTCATGAAGGATGATTTATTGAAAGTACAGGACTGACCTATTTATGGCTCATGGACAGGGCAACAGTTCAATCTTGACTCAAGGAAAGAAAATCAATCCCCATAACAAATAAAGTTTTGCGAGCAGTCTACTTCCTGGATCATTGCCGTCAGGAATAGACAAGCAGGATTCAACCGTTGTGAATGTGGGTTCTTATATTTTGTATATGCCGCTCGTGTTAAGACATGAAACATTATAGAACACGGCCAATTACAAATTTCTGTTCCACTCCAAAACAAGCAGCCTCTCCGCCGCCTCAGCGACTTCAATGAGCCCCACCAAAAATGTTGAGTTCATTCTCCACCAGAGGCGTTTGGATCTTTAATTAGACGAGCGGCCAGCTGTTCACAACACAGGCCCGCTCGCTGCTATGATGGCAGGCCAACATGCAGGCCAACACTGATCTAAGGACAGCTTCTTTCACATCCTCCATTTTGCTTCATCCCCATATCATTAAACGGTTGTTCTGAGGCGATGATGCAAAGCTGCTAGTTAGTCCCATCTATGCATGAATTAGCCAAGCTGTGGAAGGTTCTTTAGTAACATGCTGCCTTTTTCAAGTGTGCTTTCAGGGGTAGAACACTTTGGTATCTGATTTTGCCATTTTTTCGCTTCAAACTTGATGTATCAGGTATTTTTTACAGTTATAGACCAAATCAACTCGCAGTGTAAGGCAAAGCCAAGGAAGTATTCCTCCAATATTCAAGTCATCTGAATAATACTTTGTGATTGTGCAGGAGTACAAATACAACAATATGCACTGACTGGCCACAAAATATACAACACAAAACTTTCTGGACAAAAACACTGACTGTATTATGCAAGGAGTGCATGCAGACAAACACAGTAAGCCCAAAGCTCTGAACTGTGAGGCAGACATGCTAGCGAACCATTAAGATACCGTGCTGCCCCCTTAACATATAGAGATATTCTGTATTGATTTGACAATGCCATCACAGACAGTCAAACTGTCCTGCAACACAATGAGTTTCTAATATTTTGCACCGTTTAATCGTGTAACCATTCAGGGTTGAATTATTGAATCTGTTTTGTTATGTCAAGTCTCAAGTCAAAGTCAATGAATCGATCGATCACATCATTGATATTTTTCAAGCGCAGTCCAGCACAAGCGTCGCTTTCAGAATCCATAACATGGTGTGATGTTGGTGCATGTTGTATCATACAACTTTGATGATGATTAAAGTTATCGTGAGAACATTTTGCCGGTACATGATTAACAATTTGTCTATGTCAAACAATGAAGATCAACAGTAGTCAAGTCGAATCCTTATTTTCATATCAGTGCAAGGCTCGCTGGGCGTCTTTTCTAGCGGGGCAGGCCGGCGCAGCTGAAGGAGTGTCTTGGAGATGCCCGTGAGGCATGACACTTTAGTTGATCTAAAGCTAACGCCTGCTCAGACCATGTCTAATATCAGCGCAAATGGATAGCTGGTCTAACTAACGTGACAACGGCCGTCAAATCATCGGAGTCATTGTATTAAATTTTTAATTGATTGCAGTGGGCGGCACATCTATAGGGGAAGGCACAAACTATCAGACTTTACGCCACAGATGGGCTTCCGTCATGTCGAGAATCTTGTGCGCAACTCGCACATTTACAGAGAATAAAAGAAGTCACTTTGATTGGCCATAATTGAAGATGGCCTTGTCCACTCCCACAGCGGCACAGGCCTCCCACTTGCAGATCCACCCAGCCATGTTTCACACAGGACTTACTCTGGTCATGAAAATGGAGCCCTGATACTGCACACCCCTGACATCATTGTTGTTTTGATCTTGTTAGATTGTCGACGGTGTCAAAACATGCTTGATGTGTATCATCAGCCGGCCACCACAGGGACAGAGAACAAGAGGAATAACCTTAACCTCTCTCCCTCCTTCCTCATCCTCCCAGTGTTGTTAAAAGCATCCTAGCCTGATGAGGAAAATCAAAGCAGCCCAGCACCAACTTCAATCCCCGCAATCGCGCTTGCACCGATGATATTGATTTCGGAGAGATCGATTTCATCAGCTTCTCTGATTTCTTCCATGGGAAGAGAATAGGAGGACATTTTGACCCGTTACATAAGTCGCACGACGCTAGCATGCGAGTTTGATCAGAAATGTTGCCATGTCAGATTCGAGACAGATGCGGCTGGCTTTTCACAGGACAAATTCTCTGCCATGGCCACGGGGGGCTGCGTGACGTCAGTCACCATTCAGCGTTTGAGCACAGTTTTGTGTTAGGCTCCACACACGGATGTACGAAGCAGTGTTTTTTTCCACATGAATGCTCGCATGGACGCCCAGTTCTTAAGTAAGAGGAGCCTTTGGAGCAAGGCAGAGGTGGATTACATGGCTGCTGAGCCCAGAGTCACAGCCAGGGATCCAGTCAAAGCGGTGGGAGGGAAAGGATGGAGGCGGGAGGGAGAATAGGAGGTGAAAAACCAATGAAGGGGTTTCTATTTCAAATCTCCCCCGGACCCCCGAGGCACTTCCGCCGTGGCTGCATCCTCCACAAAGGTAAACAATTTTGCTCATCTCGGACCGTTCAGTTGTTATGCTCGTGTCGAGCGTCTTCCAAAACATGTTGGACAGGTGCAAGGGCTGAACAATTTGGTAAAAGAAAGTAATTTCATTTTTTTACCAAATATTGTCATTTAGAATGCAATTACATTTTTCAAGGTCCTCTTCCCAGGTATTTTTTTTTAACAAACATAAGTAATAAAGGAATCTGTATTATTACAGACATTTGATTTATGATAAATATTTGGGTCTTATAGGCTTGTGTTAATATAAATGCAAATGAAGCATAAAGGAAAATGAAAGCCACTTTATTTACTAGAACTGCGCATGAATCGGTGGTGACTCGAATTGAGTTACAAATTGGCCTAAAACAAACACTGAATCAAAATTTGGCATCCTGGCAAATTGAGTTACGAATTGGCTGAAAACAAACACCGAATCAAAATTTGCCATCCTGGCATGGCATCCTGTCCTCACAGAGGAATTTTTGGATGGCCCTCACGTCTCTGGATGTGTGACATATCTAGTACGTACGTGAGGAATGCACAGGCGTGAAAGCTACGTACATGCGTAGGAGTTGCGTGTGAATTTGCGTCCGTTGGCTGATGAGCATAAAACTGTTAAGCAATTACTCAATAAAGCACAGGTAGGCAATGTGAATGTATATACAATGTGCCATTTTTGGGGTCTTCTGAAAAGTGACGATTTTGGAGACACGAGGATTCCGCCCGAGGCGAGCGATAAATAAAAATAAAATGAAGCCTACCGATGTTCATTAATTGTTCAGTCCTAAGAGGGGCACAATTCAAAACCTACGGAACACGCTTTGCCATTCGCCTAAAAATGGCCCTATGAATAATTGAAAACATCACCATCCCTCTTACTATTTTTGAACGATTATGTAACAATTCTACTCTCTTAGACCATTTTGTGAATCCCAATACATAGCTCAGACCTAAAAAAGGTCTGTTAGCTCAATGATAACAAACAATGTAAAAAAACAAAAAAATAACAAGCTACCACACACATTTGAACAAATGGTGGCGCAACATATTGTATATAAAAAGATAACATCACAATACTCGTACGACCGTACTATACGGTACTGCTCCTGGTGGCCAAGGTGGGCACACCAGAAGGAGCAGAACACTTAATTGGATTTTAGCATTATATTGTGCCATTTCAGTTTTTATAATCCTCCAAGAGCATTATGCGTTCATAACAGAAAATATGATGAAATGATGAGGGGCTGAGCAATGAATTGTAGCCTTTCATTATGAATATTTTTAGCATTATGTATTCTAACAATTTAACAAGTAACACTGGTTTCAGTGTCTATTACACATAAATGTATCGAACCTTTTATCCTTAAAGATGTATAAGAAATTTGTGAGTCATTCAAAACAAAGCAAATCATCATTTTTTACAAGCAATAATTGGGTGAGCAATGCAAGTTGATTGATAAAAAAATAAATAAATAATGCGTTAAGTATGATTGGTAATACAAACACACACATGGCAAGGATTAATGAGTTTATAACTAATTGCGAGAATATGCGTATAATTGGCACCCACTGAAATGCATTGAGTGGGAAAACACATGATTAAACGGCCGATTATTCTGGAATCTATACTTTTGTTCTGCCAGGAATCTGCGGCATCGGGCTAAAAATAATTCATACATCAAATTACTCAGAAATAACTAAACTGAATAAAGTATTGATATTAGTAAAAGAAAAATGGTCATTTTCACACACATACAACTATGAATGACAAAATCGGATAAAGTTACAATTGCAGTGGTATTTTTTTGCTGTGTATATGGGTCCTTTTCATATAATTTGATAATTGAAAAGACAATCACAACTGAATTTAATTTTGAAAATCAATTAGTTTTACTGATACGCGAAATTCAATTCTTAACTCTTGTTATCGTTCAATGTTTCTAATGAAGTGGGATTTTTCACACATATGGCAACATGTCTTTACCGTTATGTCCCAAACCAAGTTCCATGATCTGCAACATGTTTTGTAAAGATTACATTTTTCGATCCAACACAAATTTGTCTGAGTTCCCTTTTCCCCTTTAAATATAAAATGGTCCTGTACGGCCCCCGGGCCTTAGGTTCCCCACCCATGCAGTAATACATGCCAGCCCTTAAGGAGAGGAGCGTGTGCGTGTCAACAAAATTACACTAGTGAAGCAAGAGAACGTGATGCACTCACACAAACACACGCGCGCGCGCACGCACGCACACAAACTTGCACACGTGCACGCACACAGCTCTGAGCGCGCGTAGCCGTGCCAGTGCGTCTGAGTGCGCCACTGAGTGTGTGTTCGGAATTCAAATGCGGCCACAGACCAACGCTGCAAATGCGGGACTGAGACGAGCATAGCGTCGGTAGACACGGGCACCCAAACCCCGCATTTAGCAAATAGAAAAAAAAACAAAAAAAATAAAACATCAACCAAAAATACACATGACACCATAGTTTATATATCCACATGTAAAACAGTGCTAATTAGCCCAATCTCAACTGCGCCATGCATGCGCATGATTTTATGCGGGATTGAAGATGCACCTACCATATTGACTTCAGACACCATGTCTATGCTGGCTATGTCTATGTTCATGCCCACGGCCACTGGTGCACCTGCAAAGACAGGCAGCCATTAAGAGGAGGACAAATCTTCTCATATCAATTTCATCTTCGTGACACAACACGCAGATGACCCATTCGACTCTGTCGTATTGTCAGCGGCTTCCATCGACTTATTCGCATTTCGTTTGTCTCGCCGCATTATGTCAATTAATGCAGATTTTGCGAGCCATGTCATCACCGCGATAGATTTTTTTTTTTGGAGGGGGGGGGGGGGGGGGGGTTACCTCCAAAATCGGGCCTCAATCGAATGTCGTATCCGTTCATCAGTCTGTCCACCGTCTCTTTGACCAGAGGCATGTTGCTGGGATCTTTTAGATCCTTGACGCTAAAAAGGAGGAAAGGGGAAAAGGTGGTGTCATGCCCCCCAAAAAATGAAGATAATCAATGCATGAAGCACAGCCGACGTGAAAGCAGTTTACCTTTGTGTCCAGACAAAAGTGACGAGCAGGGAAAAAGTCAAAATCCCAAAGTGGTTTTTCCTGATCCTCCCCATCTCAACAGTTTTTGAGGCGGTTTCGGGATGCGAGTGAGGAGCGCGCACATCCAACTTGCCGGAGACGGTGCAGAGGAGCCAGTGAGGTGCGCATGCGCACTGCAGGAGTCGAGATCAAAGCGCGGAGACGGCTGATGGTGCATGAGAAGCTTCCATTGCGGAGGAAGAAAATGTATGACAGGCACAACTGTATGTGCATAGTAAAGAGAGGAACACTTTTTTTCTTTTTTTTTTGCCGTGCACACTGCACCTGTATTTGTCAACAAGGTCCAGCAATAACAGTGGAGCGTTTACAAGTTTAGTCCCTCACGCTAAGGAGGTTGTTGTCATCGACTTCCTGGGCGAATCTCTCAAGGTGGCTTGTTGGGATTCAAGCAATTGATCAAATTCACCATCAGAGTCCAAAACAGAAAAATCTCACCAATTTCCCTCTGTCATAAAGGACATCAACAGTCTCAATTAAAGTTGAAAATGGAAACTACCGTGCTTAGAATAAATTGAAATAAGATTAATTCAAACATTGCAATTAAAGCCATTGTGCTTAGATACAAATCTAAATCAAAATGGGTTTTTTTAAACCAAATGAATTAAACCACAGTATAAGTTTTTGTGCTTATGGGATTTGAATACAGTAAATCCCAAGGCCAGACACAAATAGCAAAAAAATTAGTAACACCCCACTCACTGTATATTTATAATTGACAGACAGGAATAGCAAAAAATTAGTAACACCCCACTGTATGTTTATAATTGTCTACACAAACTAATACATTAAACCGTAAATAAATACACCCCAACATAACATGATCTCAAAAGACCTTAAAGGGGAAGTCAAGACAGATATGTGTTTTGCAAAAATGTATCTGACACAAAGTTGGTAGCAATTTTGGACACAGTTCTGCATAACTCATTGGCTAACTTTGGACATGAGGCTCGGCATTCAAATCACACTTACCAGTAACGTCCAGTTGGGTTCCACTTTAAGACATGTTGATGAGGCAGTTATCCCTATCCTGTGCAAAAATGGGTGGCTTGTCTCAGGAAGGGCATCTGTTGTAAAACCTCTGCCAAACAGATTACGCGAGTGACTCGGCATGGCAAACCTGACACAGGAAATTTTTTAAAATGATCTTTTTAATAACCACTTAGCTGAGCCAAAACACACATCTAGTGGTGACTTAGATCCTCCTCTCCATACAAAGATCCTAAAGCAGTCAAGATGGCTCCCAGGAAGTATGAATCCTTGACACCAATTACTACTTTCTTATGAGCAAGTCCTGGCTGTGTTGATTAAAGATTAAGATTAAAGTCCCAATGATCGTCACACACACACCTGGGTGTGGTGAAATTTGTCCTCTGCATTTAACCCATCCCCGTGTGATTTTAATCCATCCCCTGGGGGAGAGGGGAGCAGTGAGCAGCAGCGGTGCCGCGCTCGGGAATCAGTTGGTGATCTAACCCCCCAATTCCAACCCTTAATGCTGAGTGCCAAGCAGGGAGGCAATGGGTCCCATTTTTATAGTCTTTGGTATGACCCGGCCGGGGTTTGAACCCACAACCTTCCAGTCTCAGGGCGGACACTCTACCACTAGGCCACTGAGCTGGTTGAGTATGTGTCATTCACAAGAAAGTCACTAATTACCAGATAAGCTAACAGTCAGCCTAACATGTGTTTTTCTTCTTCTACAACTACTCTTGCAGTACAGATGCCCTGTAGCACAATGCTGCCTCTCACAGATTAGTTGCGGTACTACAATAGTTTTGCCAAGTAGACATGACAGTGGAGAAATCTTTGTCTTGTGCTGTGCCGGTCAGCTAGAGGATCTGTCAATGTTTCACCCAAATTGGGTTATTTCTTTTGCCCAACTGTTTGTACCGCTATGTAGGATCAAAATCTCAACCCAAATCCTCAACCCAATGCAGTGGGTGTCTGTCCCTTTTAGACTTAGTGCTGAGTTAGCCATTTGAGTTACTTTAAACCCAGCAGTTTTAAGAGCGTGGGGAAGGTCGCTCTACTTGGGCAATTTTTTTTATGTTGCATTTGTGACGAGAAAATTAAAAAGAATTGTGTTTTCCTCATGCAGCGTTTTTAGAAGCAGCCTGCAGTGCAAGAAAACGAACCCCCACAGCGTCATGCATGGACAAAGCCCACCCTCACCATTCATTCTCTCAGCTTTGATCACATTTGAAGAGGGAAGTTGACTTTGATGTGCTTGCAGTGGGGGCTGTGACTCTGTAGAGGGCAGCCTTCTGAAAGCGTTGGTTCCTTCTTGCATCACTAGCAGGTGCAGCCATCGGCGATGATATCATCCGCTTTCTTTTTCATGTAACGTGCGTTGCTGGAGGCGGCGCGCATGCCGTTATCGGACCGTCGTCGTCTGGTTTGATGGGTCAGGGGGCTCGATAGGGATGGAGACCCGTGAAGGGCAGCTCTTCGGCCTACTGATCAGAACACAAGTGGGCAGCGGTCACAGCCTGTGAAATGAATAGATGTGCGGCAGCCGAATAAATGAGTTTCTGATTCATTTCCTCTGTCAGATGAGAGCAGAACAAATGCTGAGAGCTTCAGAGAGAGAATGCGGAGGGGGGAGGGGGGTCTCTCACTCTGCACGTGCCCTTTCCCTGGCCGTCTTGCTTTTAAGAGGCTCGATCCACATCCCTGCAAGACCAGAATACATACAGCACAAGCTTAGAGCCCCATCTATATATGCACTGAAACACATGTGTCTCCTAAGCACTGCCTTGTCTTAGCAAAGCGATGCAGTGAAAATATGAAAATAAGATGTGATTCAGCTCTTCTCCACGTTCTGGCTCTCAAAACAAGCACTGAAAATTCTCTGACAGGAACACGAGAAGCATGATGAGCAGATTTGCACTCCCCAGGCGTTACATAACATCTATCTGCCTCTCTTCTCTTTCTTGGTTGCGTTGGAGAAGTGGCCCACTTATTATGAGTCGTCGTTCAAAGTGAGAGCTGATTTATTTTCCTGTGTGACCAAGTCCCGGTGGAGAAAGAGAGTTTTCATTAAAGCGTTTGGGGTTTTGCCGGCCCTCAGGTAACCCTTATATAAAAGCATGATGCATTCATTGGCACGTGTTGTGCCGTAAATCTATTATTATGACAAAGGCAAGCACACAGGCTTGAATGAAATACTGCCTAACATTATTTGACTCCTATTCTCTTGGAGCTTCTTCAATATTAGACACCATAAACATTAAGGTACACAAAGTTATTGTTTTACTGAAGCACCACAATATTGGAAGGAAAAAAAGATTTGTGACTGTTTTACATGACAAATTTTTACCTTTACAAAAAAGCTGAAGAGGCTCCAAGTTTGCCTCGGCGATAAAATTCAGCCGACCATTCAATTTGGTGGTCTCCCAAAGCACTTGCCAATAGCAGCTAGCTGCTACCCGCTAGAAATGTTGGCAACTGGCGACATATCATACCATTTTAAAAAGTGACAACATCATGTTTTTTTGTGCGTATTAAATTAGTGATTGAACATGATTTGGGAATGCTGGTGTATTGATGTTGGTGGCAGCAGAATACCAACTTGAATAGGAGTCAGCTGAGTCGCGCGTTTGCCATTAGTGGATCTTACCGATGTGTAGCTAGCTAGCTAGCTAGCTTGATATTGCTGAATATTTACCAACTCTGTCTGCTTTTGCTGGTTAAATAAAGCAGGTAGAAAGTTTCTGAGAACTGTCACAATACTACAAATGCACAGTCTTGAAAGAAAGAAATTAAACCAAGCTCGTGCGTGACCGCCGGCCACATGTAGTCTGCGGGCTGCCAATTGCACATCCCTGTTATTGGCTAAAGACTTTGCATATAAACAGTTTTAGTTTGTAATAATAAATTAATAAACGTTTTTTTCAAAAGAAAGTTGGAAAAATAAAACAACTCTAAATTCAAACAGCATTACTGAATGATTTGTACTCAACCTCAGAGGTTTTACTGTATTCAACATTTCACAGAAGGCCTTCTGCTGCCTTTGTCGCGTGTGTGCAAGATGGAGGTTAAATGCCGACCAGGAAGGGTAAATGTCTGTAGGGATGGCTTATAAGATATTCCACAGCAAAGTGCTACCTGACTCATGTTGGGGTTAAGCCGTTCATCCGTCAATGTGGTGCCACTTTGCTCATGAATATTAGTGACCTGTCGCTGCTCCTGATCCCATCTGGCTCAAAGGCCAGCTGACATGTACGATACATGATACAATACATGCGTTGAATAGAATAATAGCCCGTTCATTTTCTTCACAGCCCTGTTGAATGATGCAAACTTTCTATATCCTTCATCCCAAATTCCTTGAAAAGTAACAATAGGTCAAGCTGAAGTCACACAAAACTTTAGGGTCGGACAAAACTAGGACTAAAAGCAAAAATGCAGGGCTTTTAGGAATTCTCCAGTTAGTAGTGATGCGGTTGGTGATATATTCAGCGCTGAACAAATATATAACAACAGCTGCCATAAAAATGTGAAAACTCCATCCAGCAACATAAAACAGTTAAATGCGGGCTCTTTCAAGTTCATTGAACTTCTGGTGATGAATTTCACAAGGAATACCCTATTTTATTATACTCACATTTGAGCTAGCTCATTGGAATTTTCATTAAGTATAATATTCATGCATATCAAATAACTTTGTGGCTAAGTGTACCTGGCTCTCTCCATGGTGTCCTTGGCCAGGTAGATGTACCAGTAGACCAGATTGAAGAGGCCGAAGGTCAAGGGGAAGAGAATGCGGGCATATTTGTCGATGGGGCTGGTGCCAGCCAGCTGCGGGATTTGCGGGAAGGCTGAGCCTTGCTGAAGGAATATTGGCATGGGCGGTGCCTCGGTTGCTTCACTGGGGCACATCGAGTGGTTTCTCCTCTTAAGGCCTTCTTGAGGGCTGGTGTTAGACTCCTGGGAGGCGGGCAAACGGCATGAGTGCAGGGATTGTTGCAAAGTGTTGTTGCGTAGTATTGTTTGTTCCCACGGGAAATTTCTGATGGCATGCAAGCCTGCTTATAAAAGACAGCAGGTAATTTGATGAATGCCCATAGGATGCCAGCAGATTATGCAGGGCTGGAGTTCTTCTCACACTGAAGCCATTTTTAAAACATTTAACCATGAGACCCATCCCAAGAGGCCGCGGATGAGAGCGTTATAACGGAAAGTATTACTATTTAATGTGCAGTGAGGCGAGAAGGGGAATGATAGAGGTGGGATGATTGATGGGTAACGCATCAAAGAAGAAGAAAAAAGAAATGCTTTACAGCAACAACTTTATGTTCATCATTAGCCTTCTCAATCCAACTGTAATGCACATAGAAGAGAAAAATGCTTGCCATTACTACAAAATATGCAAATGCATAAGAAGAGCTCAATAAAACTAACTTTAATTAAAAAAATATTTTTCATTTTTCTCTTGCAATTAATTTCAACCATGAGCTTTAGAGGAAAATTATCATTTGTAATTCCAGGGTAATATTGTAAAAGATGTTTTTGAGGCATGTGGGATTTTTAAATCAATGAATAATCATGTTCGTTAATCATGATTTGAGTAACAATCGAAAAAAAAAAAAAAAAAAAACTAAATACTTTTTGGGCTTCAATATTGCCCAGCCTGGTGCAAAACATGTAGTGTGACTGCGCTCACCGAAATGATGTCTTCATCGTCGCTAGTTGTAGCTAAAACCTCGAGCTTTTCTTGTCGGGCTTTTGTCCTCTTCAGGCGGTTGGCTTGCAGCGTGGCAAAGTAGTTGACTGCCGCAAACTCGATGAGGGCTGACGCCACAAAGGCAAAACACACGGCAATGAACCAATCCATGGCTGTGGCATAGGCCACTTTGGGGAGGGACTGGCGGGCGCTGATGCTCAAGGTGGTCATTGTTAGCACTGTGGTGATGCCTGAGGGAAAACAAAAGACAGTTATTATTAATATTATTATTAAGAGTTCCAATATATTATGCAGTAATATTTCCATCTCTTTTTGCTGGTCTTTTTTTTAAACACATTACAACATAAGACAAAAATAAAGACATGCAAACATTCTCACCGTTAAAAAAGATATATATACATATATATACGTATATCACCTGATTTTTTGGGTGATTTTTCTCTCTGCTGTAAAGTTAAACAAGCACAATAGGTAAAAACATTCAAATGTCCTATTTGCTTTCTTTTCCCTCAATCAGCAAATTAATCGCTTATCTGAATTTTATTCTGCCAAATATCAGAATCTGCCTTATTTAAAAATCCATATTGGTCAGGTTCTAATTTCCTCTATTGAATTGCACGTGATTGCTCACATTACTGTTTTAAATGTTAAGATCACTTAAAGTTCTCATATATATTTTATACTAACTGTGCTGTGTGGATTTTTTCAAATTCACAGTAAAGATGACATACCGGCGACTGTACGCGCAGGGACGGACTCCTTATTGATCCAGAAAGAGACTTGTGACAGCACGACAATCATGATAAGTGGAATGTATGTCTGGATGAGGTAGTATCCCAGCTTCCTCTGGAGATGGAAATGGACCACCTGCACAGAGTAGTGACCTGCAAGATAAACAGAATGTGTGAGGAGAGCAGCCCGAAGGGACAGGGTGGGGGGGGGGCAAGTGCACAAACAAAGCCCTTGCCTGCCCTTGAAACAAAATAGCTGCTGGGACATAGCATAGTATAAAAAAAAACTGTATTGCTAATGTAGGAGAAAGGATTTGGCAGAGGTGAGGTGGGGGGGGCTTCAGTGTCATTATGCGCAACTCCTGTCTAAACACATGCATGGTGTTGCAGAGCAAAAATAAGATGCACACACACAGATTCGCTTTCTGCTTGATGAATGAGCATCACATCAGCCATTTCGTCCTCTTTTCAGTATTCCGCTGAGTTCACAGCAGGAAACACTTGGTAGAAAGACAAAACGCTCAGGTCGCCATCTTTCCTCTCTGTCCACTATCGCTTTAAACACTGTACAGTACTGTAAAGGTATTTATGGGTACACTAATAAGCCTGAGAACTCAGACATCTTGGAAAGGTGCCAAATTAATTGTACAGTGCTCTGTCATGGTTTGAGGTTTGCATGGTGGAGTGAGGAAGAACCAAGCGTGGGAAGCAGGGAGGCAATCCTAGGACTAATCTCAAAAATATCTAGACAAATAATGCAAAACAAAGCAGTATGGAATAATCAAAAATACTAAATCAACAACCCCCCCCCCCTCAAACAAAAATAAGATTCAAAGTAACAAGCCAAAACTTGAATTAAACTCATCGTGCTAGAAAAGGTGACGAGATTTGGGGAAAGGTGACAATAGCAACAAAAACGACAACAAATGGAGATGACTGGTTGACAATAGGCCGACAAGAACAAGTGGACACCTGTGTTGGACTTGAAAATCTCACTGGACAGCGTCTGTCCCACCAGATCATACTGCAAAAGGCTCATGGACTCTTTGGGACAATCAACAGACTTGATAGGCCCCTTTCTCCAAGTGAAAATGATTTCACTGCTGGTGTAGGCATCTAAAAAGTGACGTTTAAGAGAAAAATTGGTCAATCTCTTCACTCCTTCAGTTTTATCATCAGAACACCTTTTACTCACAGCTTCCAAATCGAAGAGGACAAGTGTGACCGTCCATAGGGAAGTCCATAAGATTCATTGGACACTCTGAACTTATTGTTAGTCTATAGCAAGAGGTTGAAGACAAATCATTACCGCATTGTCAAAAAAAAAATGCTCGCGTGTAAATGTACGTATATAATCACCTCATTGTGTAGAGTACAGTCCCGTTTTGCATAATCCGGAAAAGCTTGTTAGGTGTGGTCATGTTGTGAGAAATAGATTTTTTGGAATTTCGGAAGAAGGTGTCCGGTATCCAGATTTTGTCTACCATGCGATTGTTCAACCGTAGGATTTCAATGGGACCCTCAAATTTGAGCCTCTCATCAACCCACATCTGTCGAAAGAACATATCCGTGGTATATTCCTGAAAGAGGGGGGAAAAAGACATGAAAACGTTCTCATCATTATACCACACTTTGCTTTCATCCTCTCACAACAGTTCCTCAAGATGCATAACAACACTGAAAAGGTCATTTCAACTTTCTGCGTTTACAGAAACAAGATGACGCTTGTCACTCATTCATCAGTCTATTAAGCCCTCCCACGTTGACATGTTGTCATATAGATTCAGAAGTCATCGGTAATGGCGTTATAGAGCTGGTCAAACAGATTACAGCTCATTAGACACGCCGATGGCAGGATGCCCAAAGGCAGCCCGTCACTGTATGGCTCATCATGTCAAGGTTTCTTTTTGCATTGCAGAATTAATATCGTACCATCTCAACATCAGACACAGGTCCAAAACTTGTCACAAAGATGTCGGTTTTCACCTCAGTAATGCCACCTGCAACACAATTCAAAATGTGCTCTAAAATAGAAGACATCAAATTAAAATTCACGATATTCATGTACGTGAAGACACCGATCATGTTAATGATTTGACCGCAAGATAAATATCAAAATGCAACACTTATTTTCTATACCTTCCATTTTTCGAATCACTTTGACAACATTCCTAGGAAATCATTATGACTCACTTCATATATTTAGAACAGGCAAAAGGGCAAGTCATGCGGTCCTTGGTCTAACATAACATGTAAACTGCAAACAGACGTGCAATTATTTCGTCACCAAGCCTGGCACGTAATGTTTCTTGCAAACTGAAAAGGCAATTTTCCTGTCAATCTTTCAGAATTACCTCCAGATCCAGGTCGCAGTCTATTGTCATAACCGTCCAAAAGTCTATCCAGAATGCGAGTGATGTTGTCTGAGTAAATCTTCTCATTTGAATTTACATTGCCGAGACTTTAAAGAGAAAAAACACACACACACATTCAAACAAAACATGACAATCTATGACAATAGTTGGACGGAAGGAGAGTCTAACCTTATCCCACAGATACAGGCCAGAATCCAATAGAACAAAAAAATGGCCATCTCTAGAGGAATTTTGGCTATAAATGCTGCGGAAACTTCTTTAACATCAAACTATAATGAACTTTTTCAACAAACGTGACCTGTTGCTGTGCAAAAGGCGAGTGAGTGATCGGGACATCAGGAAACGAGTAATCCAATTAACAGATTACTAAATCCTCTCCTACTTTTAGCCAAACTGTATATTCTGTTAGATTTTTCCACAATTGTGTCAGCATGTAGCCTAAACGCAGTGTAAGTCCCAATACAAAAAATATATAAGCTAAAAGAGGGCTTGAAACGTTTTTTTCCCCCTTGAGTTACCAAATGCGTCAATGTTATTAGGCACTAGATGGCGCTGTGACGCCAAAGTTGAACGGAAATGACATCGCCGCAGTGAAAAGAAGAAGAACTTTTGCGGAAAGAGTCGAAACACAACATACATTATCAAAGACACTCTCTGTCCAGATAGTTATTTTGTTACATTACTAAAGTGCAATTTAGTTTTTACCCTTTTGGTGCATTACAAATTATTTCTTCCGAGTGACATGTCGGTGCACTTCGACGAGAGGAGCGGGCTGGTTCCCTGTCAGACAAGCTGGGGTTCGTGGAGCCAAACCATGGAGGAGGTATTCATTGAAGTCAACGTGCCCCCAGGGACGTCGGCTAAAGAAGTCAAGTGCCATTTGGGCACCAGGGACATAGAACTCAACGTCAAAGGGATAGAAATAATCAAGGTTGGCTGCTGTCTTTTTCTTAGTCACAGCAAATCAAATCAGCCAGCATAAACTAGCAAAACATTACTGTCGTGATCTGTACACAGTAATACATTGAATAATCAGTACTATATCTCTGGTGAGTGTGATGTATTTTATTTTAAATGTCTGTCATAGTAGATGAATATGGATTTTGCTGGGTTGTGAGTGGGAAATAATAGTTTTCACTTAAGCCACCTTCACTTTACCATATCCATCTTTTTACAGGGCAAGTTTTTTGGTGCAACTGTGTCTGATGAGGCTACATGGACATTAGGCAAGTTAAAATTTATTTAAAAAAAAAAAAAGTATGCCTTGTCTCACTTCTGTTTACTTATTTTATCGACAGAGGACAAATGTCTCATTCGAATCGTACTGATGAAGACAAACAGAGAGGCGGGGAACTGCTGGTCCTCTTTGTTAGAGGGAGAATACAGCGCTAATGCTTGGGTCCAGGACCAGATGCAGAGAAAGCTCACACTAGAGAGGTTTCAGCGAGAGGTTAGTTTTGATTTTCACACGCATGTAATTATTTTCACTTCAGCATTCAATGACATTTGTGAATTCATTTGAGTGTCTCCTCTCCAGAATCCTGGATTTGACTTCAGTGGTGCAGAGATTTCAGGAAACTTTGCTGGTGGCGGTCCTGACTTTTCCAATTTACAAAAGTGACCTGCACTATAAAACCCATATTGGGGGATGTCAGGTTGGCCTAAAGAACACTATTGTCAGTAGGTCCAATATGTAAAGTGTTTCAATGTCAAGAGACTTTGGAAATGTGCCACCAATTGTTTCCTAATGGAGACCAAATCATCTGGCAAACGTTGGACCGATCAAGAAGCAAAGTAAAACGTGTGTTCATCCACGTTGGTGATTTTGAAACAAGGATGAACTCACAACTTTTTAATAAAGTTTATTGAAAGGTACAAGTCCATTTGTAGACGGTCCTTTTGAAATGCATTTTGGAACCAATAGCAATACTTGTCATACAACACAAACAGCAAAGGTTACTGCAATGCAAATTCCAAATCACATTTTCGACCAAAAAGGTACCATTGTGCTCCCAACTGAAACCAGAAAGAACATATGGCACTTCACACTGTGCCAATAAATCCATCAAATGGCAAAAACAACTCATCCGTAACCACTGATGACTGCTGCATTAATACCTTCAACATGCTTTATTACAAAAAAATATCACCTTGGGTAGGAGTGTGCATTCAAGACAGTTTAGCAACCTAGGGTGGAAGTTAAGGATTTTGGGCCCGATTTCTTGGTTCCATATTTTTGTTTCACAAAATCCTTCTCCCTCCTCTTCCACATGGTGGACTGAGGACCTAGGTGGTTCAATACTTAGCTTAAAACAGGAACCCGTTCCAGGAAATACCAAACACCGTGGTACGGATTCAAAGCAAGAACATACTCGCACTCGCACACCCTCGGAAGAAAAACTGAGCAGAAGAGTAGTGGGTGGTTTCCTACTTCCTGTTATTTGGAGAGAAAAGCCTTTTTACTTGAAGAACACCATCTCACAGATGAGGATCTTTAAGTAAAAAATGAGTGAGCCGAATCACCTGACAAGTTACAGCCAATCACGGAAAAAAGAAATTTGGGTCAGGGAACAAGAAGGCGGCTAAGAGTTTAACAAGCCGATTCGGGTATGGTGGGAAGGTGAGTGATCTTGTAGTAGCTGTGCTTCAGCTGGCGAGCGGTTCTTCCCGAAATGGTCCAGCGAAGTCTCTGGCCGTTGGGCCTAGAGCACTTGGCGGTGGCATATTCAGCCAGGCATTTGCCCACCAACACGCGCACATACGCAAGGTCGCCATCTCTGATCTGTTGAAGAGCAGGCCAAAGACTTTTGGTTTTAAATCTAAATGACTCTTTAATTTTCACATACATGGATGGTACTTACAGTTAATAGCTTCTGCAGACTGTCCAAGGCCTCCGAGAGTTGGTCCCTTTCCTCTGGGTCAGGTTGGTCGTCCACCTCAAGACACAGGAGAGCAATGGCAAGCAGAGATGGCTGGGAAAAAAATCAGAAGAGACAAGACTCATTGAGTGAGTAGAATTCGTAACCTATGACACTTTACAAGACTATTTTAAACATTTGGCAGGCAGGACATTGTATTGTGCTTTTGCTGCCCACGGCCGTATAGTGCGCCCCAAAATTTGATTTTGGGGGCCCTGCTGTTTTCATTGTATTTGTTGTCCCTGGGTTCCATCTTAAGGAAGCATATTATTTCCTTTTACTGCTGTCAGCTCTGTGTCCCGCTAAACCAAAAAAGAGACTTCATCCTTGTCTGGAGGAAATCAAAATTTGGATGAAACTGAACTTCAACAAACAGAAGTTATGCTGTTTGGTCCCAGTGGCCAGTCTCTTTGCACATATCACCCTGTTGACTTAGGCCCCCTAGCATCTTATGTAAACCATGAAACTCCAATTCTAGCCTCCCTTCACTTTTCAGAATGTTATTTTTGTTGTCGTCTTTCAATCTTTATATTATATTTCCCCCACCTTACCTATCTGAACTTCTTCACACACCTGCCCGGTGCCTCAAGCAAGCGGACCTGAAGCCACTGGATTTACAGCGGACCAAGTGGAGGCTCAGAGGGGTATTCAGAGTTTTCTATTGCCGGTACATCCTTTTAAATGACCTTATGTTGAACACTGTCCATCTTAGAAACAACTTTTGGCTCAGCATGATACTTGGCAAATTTGGCATTGTTTTAGTGCGTTTATGTTGTGAATTTGTTTTGATTTTTATTTGATATACAGCACATTATGTGCAGCTGTTTTTATTTTAACAGGCTCAAAATAAAGCTGACTGGACCTTGAAGAAATATGGTCGACCAATCGTGTTTTTGGCGTGTATGGTGTCATGTGATGGCAGAATGAGACACCTACCTTCATTTTGGAGAAGACGAAGGAGCAATGACAAGCTTTCAATTGCGCCTCCAGTCTCTCAAGGCTCAGTTTCTTCTCACTGGAAAAAAACCCCAATATACTTCTTTTAAACATGTGACTAATGATTCTACTAAATAACAACCAATTTTAATAACTTGTCATCACCTGTCTGCACCAAGCTGCTCCTGTACGTAGTTGTGAAAGAGGCGGAGGAAGCGCAGGGCAGTGGGGGATTTCACCTTCCAGTTGAGTTTCTCCATAATAATCTTCTCCATACGCATCATGTCAGACACCGTGAAGCGGTTCTGACTGATGCGGATCAGGTCGTTGGCAAGGGGGATGTTATTCTCTTCGGAGGACTTCACAGCAATGTAAAAGCAGCAGAGACCCACGCAAGACAGGTGCTTTGGTTGAATCTGAGAAGAACAGAATGACCGTCATTCAGGTGTTTTGGTGACAACCTCGACAATTCAGGCATCATCGTACAAACCTTCATGACAGAGAGGAAGCGGTCGAGCAGGCTGACGGCCAAAGAGAACGTTTCAGAGCTGAACCCGAAGAACCTGCTTAGAGTCAGCAGGTCTTTCACTTCCAGCTCCCGCAGTCTGCTGGTCATCCTCAGTCCATTATCCGACGCGCTCTCAATGAGCCTCAGACCGCTGAGCTTTGGCTGGTAGCGGCCTTCCAGATCTGTCAAGGCCTTCAGCTGGACTGCAAAAGGCAATGCTCCGGGTCCTGTCACTGTGTCAATCATCTGTGAAGAAAATCACAGAAAATATTTAGGAAAAATGAAAACGGTGTCTACAGCTATGATGTGCAGACTCTTGTGCGCAAAAAATGAAATTAATGAGGTAAAATAAATACTCTGTCTATTATTTTGGAAAATATACACTACATTTTAATTTTTTAGGTGAAATCGTCACTTTTATTTCTCGTTCCACGCGAGACAAAATGAAGATAAACAGAAGATGGCATCTTTGGTTTGCTGCAGGCAGATAATTTAAATTTTGAATTTCATTTAAGAATACAAGACTCAAATCGACAATGACTATTTTATCTTTAAGTGATCTTTAACCAAGCACATTATGAAAGATTTGAGAATGTATTTAGGGACAATATAACAGATTATTTTAAGAACATAATCTTAATCTGATTAACGATTAAAAAATGTTTATTTCTATCTTTATAGTTAAAAAAAAAAGAAGAGTTTATTTCGAAATAACTGTTCAAGTGTTCTAGAGAGATAAATGCTCGGGCTTCTGATAACAAGCTTGTTTACGTGCAGAGTGTCTTGCAGGCGCGACTTTGCAGTCAAGTTATTCTGGTGGCCTTTTGCAACTCAGCAGCTGTCAAACTGGGCTCAACCGGACTAAGGGGGAGGCGCAAACGACGTCACAGGGAGCAGCAATATAAACTTTCTTCCAAGCAATTTATATTTGATCAAGTTAAGGTCGCAGTGGACGTGTATAACGTTTCCCAGTCTTGTTAAGTGGGGGGCGTGAGGGGTTAAGGCCGTTGATAACATGCCCGGGCATGTCCCTGCTCATACAAGGCTAAGCCACAGCGCTAACACTAGGCCCGGTAATAACAACAAATCAAGGTCATATAACACTAGTTACATAAAAAAGAAAAACTATAATGACACCTGAAGTGAGACACAACGTTGTGATTAATAACCAAGCAAGGAGACGTACAAGTGTTAGCTGGCACAGCTAAAGCTAACTATCGGTGAATATCCAACAAACGACCAACCAAAGCTTTTATATTCTTTCTACTTAGGGCGTTCAAAAGATGTCATCCTCTCTTGTGAACTCTGGTGTTAAAAATATGTAATTTCTTAAACGTAAAAGAGTCTGCTCTTACTTACCTTGGCACAAGTTGCGTTGGTTGTACAATTTAAAAGAAAAATCCGTAGGCGTAAAAGCGGGTGAATTAGGTGTGAAATACCCCTAAAATTTTGAGTATGAACTTTCTCTTATGAAAGTTTTAAGCAGAATTTTTGTATCTGCCTATGCACACTCCCGACCCTTGGAGTAAGGCGACGGGGAAAAGGACAGATTGGCATTTAGTAGCCCTTAAATCCAAGCCCATGTTCTAACATGGCGAGCTTTTATTGGCTATCCGTGGTGACGTACAATACTCTGTAATTCTATTGGATAATTTTCTTGTCTTTCGCAAGTAAGCCCCGCACGAGAAGCAATCGCACGATGGGAATGGAAGAGGTGGATGCTCTTCATACGGTCATTTCAGTGTAGCCTACATGCAGTATTCTAAAATACAAATTAAACTTCTATCTGACGTCTCTGAAATTATTATTATTATTATTATTTTTTTAATGCAGCAAAATGACACCTCGTGGCTAAGACTACTGACACTTTTTCCAACATGGACTTTTTTTTTTAATCAACATATAGTACATGATAGTGGGAACTTTCTGGAACAGTCTGGAAGCAGTTTCAGCTCGTATATTTTTCAGGCACGCTTTATTTTGATGTCAAATTACGGGCCAAACAAGGTACATATTCAATGAAGTTAGTCTTTATTACATAAGATGGCCAACACAGATCAGTCATTTGTGTGTCTTTCATTGTGTTTGTGTGTGTGCGTTCATGTTCAATCTTGACACTTCACAAGCGCTGTAAAATGTACATTCACTGGCCACATCATAAGACGTAATTTTATAAAACAGCTCAATATATGGTGGCCTGTTATAAAATCCACATTTTTGCTTGGATTTATTTCTATTTATACTTACTGATAATGGCGTTCTTGCTTTGTGTCAAGTCATGGTTGAAAAATACTTGTAATGTTAAGCAATAGTTCAATATAGTGATATTTCTATGCAGAACTGATAGCAGGGTTGTTTTATTAATTCACATAAGCATACACATTTCCAGTAAACTTTTAGTATGACAAGGTGCTGATTATGCTAATGAAAGCACATTATAGTCTCTGCATGATATAGAATTTAAATTATTAAAAAAATAAGTTAGTAACTGTCGCCAACAATTTCATGTCACTTTATGGGATATACAGTATTGTGAATTATTTCACAGTGTAATCAGTCAAGACTGAAAAGTACATGAAAAATGAAGGAAGGGCACATTTAAAACTTAAAGGAAGATGGTTATAGTCATGCAAATTCCATGCCACATAGCAGAGGAGAGACCGCACATCCAGCGATTGAAGTGCATTTCTCTTCAAAGTGCTCATTCAACTGTCAAAAATAATACACTTGCTTGTCCCTCTGTCACATCACGTCAGCGTAGTTAGAAAATCTTCTAATTCAAATTCCTGGATGAGGTTAAGGAGCACGCAGAGGGAAGACTAAAGAAGCTATGGGAAGAAAAGACAAAACATGAGCAATATATTCTACCCACTTCATGTTATTTGTTAGTTGTTAGTGAAGCCAAAAATGCAATTTAGCAAATTGTTTTTAGCATCACACCTGTTAATACACTAAAATGCTAGACACATTCTGTAATAAAAAGGTCTGCAGGCTTTGTTATGAGAGATTACATTAGGGACTCTTACAAATCCTAATGAGATCCAATACATACATTATAGTTGTATGCAATCAAATATATTTACAGTACATTTCCACCTGTATTGGATATAAAAGTCTACACACCCATGTTCAAATGCCGCGTTTTCGTGACATGAAAATGGAGTTCATCACTAAAACCTAGCAATGGAACAATATACACCGTAATGAATCTCACTGAGTTGTAGTTAATGATTGACCAGGAAGTGTATATCTTTCTTCACGTAATAAAATCTTCCTAATTAGATTCACAACACTATTCTGTATTGTCCGACTCAATTATGAGACTAATAAAATGAATACGTGAAAGATAGTGAACACACATCCATAGCGAGAGCACTAAAATAACAGCAGCTACAATGATTGAAAACAGTCCATTGATTTGTTTTAATGTGTCTCGCAGAGTCAGCATCAACGCAGCGAGCAAAGCTAGCGTTATTATTGCTAAGTACACAGTGGATTACAGCAGGCGCATTCATATTCAGGCTCACACACCACAACGGTCTCTTTGACCGACGCTGATGGCGGACACATTCATGGTTTTCCTGGATGATTGTTCTGTAAATCAACTGAAAAGGGGACAAGACATACAACAACAACAAAATATGGCGGGAGGTAAAAAAAACAGGATTTAAAACACAAAAGGATGGCGTGACAAGGGATGGGACAATGTGATCTGTCTTTCAGGTCTTTCATGTCCTCACATCCTAGAAGGGTTGACTGTTTTCATCCTGACCATCAGGTGTGTCTATTCCGTGCACATAATTAGCTCCTGACATATGGTGTGTACTCCTGTGCAAAATAATTTGGTACAGTGAGGTCATCCGTGTCAGCAGTGAGACCAGTCGTATGCAAACGCAATTGGCCCTGCCTGATACCGTCTGGCAGGTCAGCCTGCAGAGACAGAAGCATCGGGCTGTGTCAAACTGTGACACAGCCTACTGTGTCTGGACACGTAGTGTCGCTCTCAATCTGTCCCTGGATCACTATCTCAGCAATACATGGCTCCTGGGAGGATGTCACTACCCCGTGGAGGCTATTTTGTGTGTTTGGGGTGTTCTCTTGTATTGGGGGGTGCTGGTCGGCCGCTGTTACTTTTTTTTTCCTTTGTCTTTTAGCTTTGTTTTGCTTTGATGGCTTTTATCTTGAGCACTTTCTGACTTTCTCTGTGGCGCTGTTGTGTGGCAGCCTTTTGAGAGCTCATTGAGTTGCGCTCATGCCATCTGTGTGTCTTTTGTATACCCACTCTGTGGTATGGATACTGCTGGGGCCTGAATTTCCCCACCCCTGGGGATCAATAAATATTCAATCAATCAATCAATCAATTAATCACACCCCGTCTGCATACGCTACTGCGGAGAATACTGTCCTTTCATCATGTATCCTTATTTGGCTTACTCAGCATAAGCACCGGAACCTCTAAGGTCAAACAAAACACGGTCTCGGATTTTTTAAAATTTGTTCCGAGGGGTTAAATTGTGATTATTCTAGAACCTTTCATCTGGACCTGTTTAGTTGACAAAATTTCATGCACATGTTGTTTGGATACGGGTGAATCGTACCTTGAGGCATCTAGCGGAAGAGAATGTCACTGTTATGCAAGACGTACTATTTGTCATACATAGCTAATATTTGTCATACCAATTACATGAGTCAAATTCTGAATCATATGACGTGAAGGCTTGTTCAACTGGTTTGTGATAAGAATGTTTTTTTGCCACTTTTTTTTTACAAAGCAAATGTCACCACCAAAAATGAACGAAAGGGTGACTTACTTTTTCTTGTCCTTGTCCTTCTTGAGAGGCTGAGCGGCACCCTGGAGAGCCTGGCCCATCAGTGTCTCTGCAGCAACCCTCCTCCTGTTGAAAGCATTCATCTCTTCCTCCAGCTCCCGCCGTTTCTCCTCCAGGTTCTTCTTTTCTTCCTGGTGCAGCCGTTTGAGCTGCTCAAACCTCTCGTGGAGCTGGAGACCAAGTACAAAAACAACAGTGGACATATATTCCTTGACGTGTTATTTGTGCTACGCGTCACCTCTTTTTCCTTTTCTTTCAGCTCCGCTTCGGTCTCTTTTACTTTGTTGACAAACATCTGCCTCATTCCTTCCTCCTGGTGTTGCAGTTCTCTCAGAAACTCCTTCCTCTTGGCTTCATATGTCTCCTGCAGGCTGCAGATTATGGATTTGTTTTCATTTTATTTTATACTCATTGTCAACTTGACTAGAGGGTTACAAGTCACTATAAAGTAAGGCTAGGCGACTTTGGGAAAAAATAATCGTCACGTTATTTTTTTATTTGATTTTTAATTTTCTTATAATAATAATAATCACCTGAACGACTGGCTGTTGGGGTCTGCGTCCTTGAAGCCCATCTCCTCCAGCTTACAACGGCGGTAGAGCTCGTAGTGGCGAGTATGCGTTTGCTCACGAAGATCCTCCATGTTGACACGCAGCAGCATCTCCCTCAGTTTCACAAAATCACAATGATTCTCATTCTCCACTAGGGGACAAAAAAGATACAAAAGAAATTTCAAATCTTGACTGACTTTTCAACACTTGGAGATGCGTGACTTGGACTCACCTTGTACAGATCCCCAAGGGTACAGTCTTGCTTTGACTATTTTATTGCCTACTTTGACGTCTTCTACGCTGCCAACGACAGCAAATGGCAGGTGAGTCTGTAAATGAAGATGAAAACCACTGCTGTTGCATTCATGCAGTCATTGTGCCTTGTTGATGAGTGAGTGAGTGAGTGAGTGAGTGAGTGAGTGAGTGAGTGAGTGAGTGAGTGAGTGAGTGAGTGAGTGAGTGAGTGAGTGAGTGAGTGAGTGAGTGAGTGAGTGAGTGAGTGAGTGAGTGAGTGACGCACATTCATGGAAGAGTTGATTTCAGCCACAGCCTCATCCTCAGTTGGAAACTGGTATATCTGCACTCCATTGCTGACCAGCTCGCTCATGATCTTGATCTTTAATTTGTCCAGTTCACTCCTGGACACCGTGTCCGCCTTTGCAATGACAGGGATGACGTTCACCTGCACGCAAACAATAAACCTGAACAATTGTAGCTACTAGAAATAAAGCACACACACCGTCATGTGGGTCACCTTGCTGTCGAGCTTCTTCATGGTGACGAGATCCAGAGACTTGAGGGAGTGGCCGTTGGGAGCGATGAAATATAGGCAGATGTGGATTCTCGTGTCACGGAAATTGTACAGGGACCGTTTTATTTTTAGCTCCTCTTCGAGGTACGTTTCAAACTGAGTGTCAATATACTCTACAATGGGTTTATAGCTGCAAAGGAAAAAAAAAATCACATTGTTTTTTATATTCATTCTATGAGGAAGGCGTTTTCATCTTGGTAAAACAATTACAAGTCATTCGCTGCTTTCAGCATCGATTCTTGCACAGTTTTTCCAGGTCCATGACAAGAAACAAAACTCTTTTAATTAACCTCAAATTAGCTCCTTTCACATTTTCTATACAGTTTTAACATCACCTTTCTTCTTTGTTGATCTGGTCCCCAAAGCCAACAGTGTGTACGATGGTCAGCTTGAGGTTGACGTTGCTCTCTTGCAGGTCGTACGTGTGTGGTCGCAGAAGCACGTCTTTCTCATAGTGGCTGGCCTCTTCATTTTCAAACCTTGTATTGAAAAGTGTGTTCATTAAGGTGGATTTGCCTATCCCTGTCTCCCCTATAGAAGAAGCACGCAAAGAAATGACAGGGGGGAAACAGACGTGAGGGGAAAAGAGAAGTGAGTTGTTGTTTTATTTCACGACAAAATGAATGTGCGGTAATGACAACGGCGAGCTTTGACTTGCCTATGCAGAGGATGTTGAAGCTGAAGCCCTGTGTGACTGATTTGCTGACCAACTGATCTGGAAGACTGTCAAAGCCCACATGGCCCCCTAGCTCCAAGGTTCGTTTGTCTTCATTCTGAAGTGATGGAACACTGCATAGTAATACCTCCTCCATCACCGGTTCGCTTTTTTTGTATTCTCTCTACGTGTATTTTGTTCTGCTTTGATTTTGATTGTACTTCCACTGTCAGCACAGTATTTGGTTTGACACAAAATTTGACAGAGGAAGAATAAAAACAAGAAGAATTTCAGCAACATTCTAGTTTTTGCGAAGGATTATTGAATTATTTAACCCCATTCAATCCTGCTTTTTATACCTACACAAAGCAATGCATGTTGGTCAATTTTATAATGTATTGGTGTATATTTTGAGATGACATTGTAAGTTTGTTCATTTTGGGAAAATTTTGATTTTATTAGCTAGGCTATGCTATTTATGTTATTAAGATTTTTAAGTATATACATAAAGTAATATACAATCCTGGCTCATATTGCTTTTTGACCACAGATTTGTGGTCTGTTGTTCAAAATCACAAGATTAATAATAATAATAATAATTCATTAAATTTGTATAGCGCTTTTCAAACACCCAAAGACGCTTACAGGGAACAAGGCAAAGACATACATGAGGGGAGGGGGACGGGGAGGAAACAAAGATTCTGTTTGGTTATATTGCTAAATGAATTACTCTAATGTACAAGTAAATTGGCCAATTGTGAAAGATGATTTACTGATTGTCTTATATAATGTTTGATGGACTTATCAATTGACCTGCAGCATTTGTAAGCATAGTTATATACTCCCCTCCATGCTGATGAGAAACTGGCATTTTCAAGCCGCTCAGCATGAGGACCGGGATGTGTTCAATACAACATTCATCTGCCTAGGCCTCTTCAACAAACACATACTACAAAGAGCTCTTTATCTAACTGTTGTTTCAGAGGATGAGAGCCTATCCAAGCTGGTGGTACCCATCGGCAACCCAATCCTCACGGATCAGAATGCCATATTTGCAAAGCACCCTCTTAAAATTGGTCAGAAAGTCTTCGAACATTGCTGAATGTTCAAGCAAGTCATTTGATCCAGCTGCCCCTGATCCTCTTAAATGCATTGTTGCATGACGTCCAGTATGGAAAGCTGTTGGAGGATTTGATATCCATCTTAAGGACCATGTACTATTACGCTCTTTGTCTCAACTCACTCAAAAAACAACCACACCTGAAACAAAGTCGTTCTAGTTGTTCTACTAGTTTTCTGACATTTTTGCACACTAATGGGACAAGTTTAGAATTGCGTCAGTAGGGGGTAGGCTTTTATAGTGCTTGATAGCCTACTTGCCTATTAGTCTGACCTATATTACTAATGCAGCACGTTAGTTCCCTAGTAAGGCTTAATTTTTAATCGTAGGCCAAAAGTCGCACTATTAGTGGAAATTACCAGTGAGGACAAAAGTAGTGAGTCCAAATACTTTAATGTGTATTTAAAGGATATGGAATAAGTGTTGCAACGGCTTTCATAAAGTCGCAGAGCATTCTAAATGATAAAGCAAGTCACTTGACTCCAATGCTATTTCTCCTTTTAACTGCATCACTGCATGCTGTCCCGTGTTTCATTGAAACTAATAGAGCCTCTTGACGCATTCGAGTGCTTGCTCCAAAGCCGCGTGCACGGATTTATGCACACACACAAAAAAAAAGATGTCTCCTATTTCAAAACGACAACGCATCATTTCTCTGAGTGCAGCCGGAGGAGAAAATCCTCATTTATCACCGAGTCATTGCGCATACGCATTATCAGAGCATCCCCACCCGTTCACGTACATACACGCGAGTGAGAAAATTCAATTCGCATGAGAGACGATCATACTCACGGCGAAAACGTCCACTTCGCTGGCCGCCATGGTCACTTGCGTCTCCGTCCTTATCACAGACGCACGCTGCTTTTTAAAAATGACCACTTGGAGGCAACACCCCGTGACTACGGGAGGATGACATGACAGCCCTCCTTCCTTCCACTGGTGAACGAGAACAGTGCAGCGCTACTGCACAGTGGATGTTGTTTTGCTTGTAGGAATAATCCCCATCAACTGTTTTCCCGGTCGGGGCCTCTGGATGTAGCTGTTGCCATGGCAAACGAGCTGTGGCCTGTACATTGAGTGGACAATGGCAGAATTTTTAAATGTAAAGTTACATACGTCACTCACAATCAAAATTTGGTGCAAGATAGTAAAGGCTAAAAATAAGGCTAATTACGACCCCGACTCTTAATTTCCACTCAAAACAAATCGAGATGTTTCAGCGAGTTTCAACCTTATTTCAACAACCGCGACAAATTGGAACAGTATATTTTGGCAAGTAAATTGTGGCTGTAAACCTTTTAACCGATCAAGACAAGTCAATTCAACTGTCGCTGCATGGTTGTTGGCTCTCATTAGACCACGTTGCAGCAATCCCAGTTATTACTTGATACAATATATGGCTGTTGGTAGATTTTTGTCAAGGGATGTATGATGCAGACGAACTGGGAGTGTCACGATGGGGGTGGCGGAGAAGTGAGGGGAGGGGGACGGCGGAAGCGGCAGGTTGGAAGAGCACAGCCACACAAAATCCCGGAGGAGGTCATCAAAACATTATTTCGACTCACCACAATCGGACAACAGCGCGATGTCTTTGACCCAAGAGTCCGTTTTGTCTTTTTTACTGGAGCGAGGCGGCAAAGTGAGGAACGCTGATCTACTCGCCCACTTCGGCGTTCTCATCAACGGCGGCTCGCCCGCGGAAAAGCAACACAATAGGGAGCTGTTCAAGAAGTTGGTCAACAGCGTAGCCGTGGTTCGCCAGACGGACGGGGTGAAGTTCGTGGCGGTCAAGAAGCGGTACCAGGACTTTGTGAAAGATGTGCTGCATGAGACTTTGTCCTATTCAAACTCGACTTTGCAAATTGGTCATTCAGACGTGAAAAATAACAGTGCGTCACACGTGAACTTGCAAAGAAGTAAGTCAGACACTACTCTCAAAGTGCTGAACATTTGTCGAGATCAAGTAGGCAGCAGATCTTCAGGAGCTGTGTTTGCCGTAGTAGCGGTCACCTCTCCTTCTAAAGGGAAACCGCAATCTACATCCCAACCTCATATTCCAGCTTGCAATGAAGACAAACCCCTGCAAAGTTGGAGAAACCGTCACAGCGACGACCAGAAGAAGAGGCAGGCCGACGAAGCCGAGTGCTGCGGGTCGGTACCCCTCGACCCCTTGGTCCACGAGTGGCTGGTGAAGTGCGCCGCCGGGCTGTGGGGGCACGTCCACGCCATGCTCCTGCAGGACGCCCGCCTGGCCCAGAAGAAGGACTTCATGTCAGGCTTCACGGCGCTGCACTGGGCCGCCAAGGATGGAAATGGCGAGATGGTCCACAAGCTGATGGACATCGCCCGGAGGAGAGGGGCACATGTTAACGTTAACAGCAAAGCTCACGGGGGCTACACACCTCTACACATCGCCGCCATACACAACCACACAGAGGTCATGCTTCAACTGGTCCAACGTTACGGCGCAAGTGTTGACGAGAGGGACAACGACGGCAAGAAGGCCCGCCACTACCTGGGGGCCGGTGTGTCAGCGGAGGTCAGAGCCCTCGTGGGAGGTGTGCAGCTATCTAAATACTGGAACAAGACGGATGACGAGCATTACCGGGAGCAGCCGAAAGGTCTCAACACTATCAGTAAGCTGTTCCAGCCTCACAGGAAGCAGAAATATGCAACAAGACTCACGATTGACGCATGAGACTCAGCAGTGTTTGCTTATCTTCTGTCTGTTATGTACCCTATACACACATTGGATATGGTTAATCATTTTTTTTATATTGTGTAGAAAAACAGAAAACCCACACAGCCACTTTTTTGTTGCTATTGCTATTGACTTTTGCTGTTGTTTTTAAATCATACTTGGATTGGTGTAACAAATGTTTTTATATGATTAGTGGATAGGAAAGTTCTGTGACATTTTATGATCTTTTCATCGTGGAACTGAAATTGTTTGAAAATGCATTTGCATTTTGAGGGGACTTGTATGGGGTTGGTTATGCAGATCAGGTCATTTTCTTGGTGGACTTGCGGTTGCCATGGATACAGGAGCATGGGCCCCATTTTCTGGCAAAAGAGTTGCATGGAGCCTCCAGAGTTGTAGATGGGTTCTGGATTAGACACGAATGACATATTTTCATTGAAATTGGTCTCATGATTTGTTCAAGAGCTGTTCCAGTCTTGTCACAGTTTTACTTGGAAGTGACACAATACAAAATGATGACATATTATTTATTATTGGCAAAGTATTCTGTCTGTATGATGATTCACTATTCACTTTAAAGGGCAAACAAAGGCTGTCATTTGTAATGTTTTTTTAATTCAAATTGTTTGGTCATTTCATGGCTTTGAAAAGTTAAAGCTTTGTTTTCTATCAATATCTCCCCATTTTCTGTAACGATTGTCCGCATGAGAGTCTTAGGTGAGCTGGAGCCCATCCCTGCTGACTTTGAGCAAGCTGGCTACAATGCCAATCACAGGGCCTATACAAACACAAATAATGGGGGGACTTGGGTGTCCCCCAAAACATCTGTGAATAATATTCAATAAAAGAATTTGCAGAACTATTCCAAGTTTTACGATACAGTTATTCTTTGCAAAAAGCCTATAAAAATAGCCCTGCTATAAAAACAGATGATAGACAGGGCTACCGGAAGGCTCGCGGCCTTGCCTGATGACGTCATAGACGTGACGGTTGATTAGCAACACCTGCACCTGTTGATCAGCGGCGCCACGTACGTACAGTTGGAGGTTCAGTGCGGCGATTTTGCGTTGACATTTTGGGCCGGTTCCCCCCGTTTATTTTGGATGAATGAAAAGCAAATGTTGACGTCAGTTGCCCTTGGTTGTTTTCGCGCTGTTCTGTTCCTGCTGCTGGTCAGTAGCGGCCGCCCGCCGCCGGTTCGATGCTCCGTGGGCCGCACGGACTCCTGGAGCGATTTGAGCCAGTACTCCTATGGCACCATTTTCTCCCAGCTGCTCAAAGCTTTGTCCGAGCACGGAGGCTCCAGGTGGAACCAGGCCCCCGTGAAAAAGATCAAACCCGAGAACAAGTACATCAAGTATTTGACGGACACTGCGTTCAAGAAAACGTCCAGAGCGCAGAGAAGTTTAGAAGGGAGCGCGCGCTACAACGTCGTCAGGCTGATCAAGCCGCAAGAGCAATGTCTTGCCAAAAGCAATAAAGGTAAGCTCAATTGCGAAGTAGCCACAACACCAGCAGAGAAATGAGAGTGGTGAGTGGGCGACAAATCTAAAATGAAGGTGCAAATATTTGCCAACAAAAATGGTAAAGTACTGGAAAAATCTCATCTGCTCTATAATGTTCTATTTATGCGTAGAGTGCATTATTAGTGTGGGATGATCAGTTTCTCTGTTAAGCTATTTGATGCATATATTTTACACCTGCTTTCATTGACTGAGAAAAGTTGAATTATGTTATTCCGTGCATCTTTTTCCCCCTACTCAATGTATTACAGTCCAATTTCAACTCTCTGAATCACAGTGCATTGTTTTCCCCTATTTTCCTGCAGAGGGTTTCACACTAGACCTGTCCTACAGTCTTGATCAGGTTAGAGAAAAAGAGCAGCTCACAAAGGCGACGCTCCTGTACAGTTCAGCCCACGTCAACTCTGTGTGCTTCCTGAGCATCAAGGAGCAGGAGCACTCCAACAAATGTCCCCTGTGTCCCGGCATCCACCAAGCTATAAACTTCACAGCCGCCATCGATGGTCCAGGAAGAGGAAACTGGGCGGAAGTTGACATAACTCCACTGATTCGTCCGCCTTCAAAATTCCCAAAACACAATGTCCACCTTCAAATAGGCGTCATGTGCCTCAAGCAGCAACACGCCGGGCACGAAGGCCCTTTGGAGTTTGCCGTGGCGTCCCCGCCGCTGTTGCTTTATCTCCATGACGACAGCAAAGCGTCACACCAGATGTTGCCATCCACCGCTGCAAACGGGCTTCGCGGGCAGGTGTTTTTCAAAGCCCATCAAGTTCTTCGAGCCAAGCGGCGGCAAAGAAGGGCGTCCGCTAAGAGCAAACGAGGTGATAATAGCCTGGACATCCACTTGCCGGAGCTTCTTCCAAGCTCAGAATTCCCAACAAGTTACTGTGCCTTGTATGATTTCAGAGTGCGCTTTAGCCAGCTCAAACTGGATCACTGGATCGTTTTTCCGCCCAAATATAACCCGAGGTATTGTCGAGGCATCTGCCCGCGGACAGTTGGCTTCATCTATGGCTCGCCCGTCCACACCATGGTACAAAACATCATATATGAGAAGCTCGACTCCTCGGTGCCGAGGCCGTCGTGCATTCCGTCCCATTACAGCCCCTTGAGCGTCATGATCTTCGAGGAGGACGGCTCGTACGTTTACAAGGAGTTTGAAGACATGGTCGCCACCAGGTGCACCTGCCGCTAAACCAACCAACCAACCGCCAAACCACTCATTCTCTCCTTTTTTTCAAAATATGACCGTAAACCTTTGGTGCATTATTCAAATAGAAGATGTTCTGACCAGGCTCTGTGATTTCATCATGGTTAAAATCATTGTGCATACAAAATATTTGTTCTGGAGCAGGTGTGTTTACTTAAGCAATGTATTTTAACATTGGGAAAGTCAGTTAAACAATATTTATTTCTTTTTTGCTTGATGCCTTATTAGAAAGGATGCAAATTCATCCTGTGTGTCACCTCTCCAATAGGGCACTGATATGAAACACTGAAAAAACAAAGTGAAGTTCAGTATATAATTTTGTTTTTGTTTTTTTTAACCTTAGATTTTTGTTAACTTATTTTGTCTGTTTTTGTTTAATTTAACACAGTATTAATTCGCCCTGTTCTGGACCAAAAATAAAAGAAAAATCAGTCACAAAATCTTATCAAACCTTTTACATATTTTATTCCTGAGCATTCCAGACAAGTCGTCTTGAGTGGTGGCTGTCTTCAAATTTTCCAGAATGAAAGCTGTCAAGGTGTCCGCGTGTATTTATTACTTCTGGTCACTAAGTGACTACATACCTATGAATTTGTACTGGTTACATGTGACTACATGCATGCCATGTGTATTTATGCAAATGATGTGAATTCACTGTGTGTCTGTGTTCAGCTTCTGCATATTCAAACTGATGTCGACATTCTCTGAAGAGTTGGAAAAATAAATAACAGCATGCATACATTTGGTATTTTCTTTAGTTTCAGTAAAAATATGAGACTATCACTCTTATTTACACTTAAAAGCAATATTTAAAAAAACAAAGGCAATGTATAGTCTGTGATCTGTCCATCGCAAAGTGTATAGTAATCCCTTTCTTCATTACTCAAATTTTAGACAAAAAATCCGCAGAACTAACTAATCCAAATCAAGAATGGAAATTAAAATGATAATTATTTAATCCACGCCCCAAAAAGAGTTCAATACGCGTTCGTAGTACTCTGTCAGCGTAGGGTTTCAAATTAAAGTCACTTTTTCAAACTGGGTTTAAGGCTTTAAACTAGGGCTCGGGATTTGTCGTAGGGATTAAAATTTGCCTTAAGTGTTCAAAGTAGGGTTTCAAACTAGGGCTAGGATTAGGTTGGATTAGGGGTTAGGTTTAGAAGTTAGGGGTTAAGGTATAAAGTGTCGAAACTATTAATTAAATTAATCGTAGATTTAAAAAAAAAAAATGCTGAAAAGTAAAATAAAGTAATATTTCAATAGAAAAAAATCTTTTCTGTACGCACAAAGTGGTGTCCCGAAACTGTAGCGAAAACTGTACCATTGCTCCACCTAGTGTACCACTGCTATCAATCAAAAGAAGTTACTAATTATCACATTTTTCCATAAACAATTGCGATTAATCACATTTTTTTACTTCTATTTTCTATACAGATTGTACCAGATAGTTGAGTAAAACCTTGAAAGTAATGTAAAAAAGTATCAAAGAGAAAACATATTTATCTTCAAAAACGTTAGTCCTTGATTTTATTTAAATATGTAAATTATAACTGTTGCTGGTAAATGTTTAATTAAACGAATAAATGTCACAGTAATTACAGAAGCTTGTCAATACCTTAAATATTTGATCCATTTAATTTTGTCGTCTATTTTAGGTCTATGTGTAGACCTAAAATAGACGACAATAAAATTTTTCTTCATCCGTCTGCATCATTTTCTTAATTCTTGCCGGTGTACTGCAGTGATTTTTCTTTTTCAAACCAGTCATTTGCCTCCAAACCGTTAGATGGCAGTAAAACGGTAGCTTTACGTAGCCCAGCGTAGATAGTCATAAAGGAAGAAGACGGGGACATTTTAGCAAAAGACGAGCAGCAGGACGGTAAGCCTCAATGTCATTCCATTTTTACTATAGTTTTCCTGCAATTGTTTTCGACGGCAATTTTGAATGACACTCATAAGCGACTTGAAAAGACGTTTCTGTACACGTGGGGCGCTTGCCGTAACGCCATTAAATGACATGGTTCAAGGTCTAATGTTTGTACTTTCGCCAAACCATCGAGGTTGTTCCGTTTCTCAGTCACCACTATCATGATCAATAAACTATTTCAAATTCCGCTCTTCAGATTACAAGTTTGTATTCGCGTCAGGGGAACTAGTTTACTTTGTGAATATTTCATTGCCATGTTTATTGAAGGAATGTGATATCTTTGTAGTTTAGCATAGCATTGGCGCATTAAGACATTTTATTTACAGTCACTTAGAGGCTTGAGTTTGCCTCGTTTGTGTTTTTTACTCCTTCTGTTCTTGTATTCACATCGAAATCACATCCTCAAATTGTAGCCTTTCTCCTTCACAGTTCTTCGACCTCTTTGGTTGGCATCCGCATCAACATGGGCCGCCACTTTGGAAACTTGGCCAGGGTCAGGCACGTCATCACATACAGTCTGTCACCCTTTGAGCAGAAGGCGTTTGCAAACTATTTCTCCAAGGGAATTCCCAACGTATGGAGAAGGTTCTCATCATCTTTCTTCAGAGTTGCCCCTCGTGAGTATTTACTTGAATGTTCAGTATTTTTAAATTATTGTGCTTTAATATTATATATATTTCTGAATATTTGAAAATCTAGTACCATCAGCAATTATACTAAGCGTGCTCTGTTTATGATGGTCATGACACATATTTTGAGGTAACAGATGGCTCACTGATTTGTAAGACAGACATTTAGAATTAAAAACTGTTTACTGAAACACAAAAATGTTTAACCTAACCGTATAACTTTATCTGATGAATTTTTGCTATGTGAAAAGCCATTGCAGGTTTATAAAAATAGTCACAGGTGTTATGGTATTTATGAACCTTCAATCAACATTGAGCAGCAGCACATGCAAATAGGCATATATATTGAGCTTGCAGTCATTGGGGACCTTATCTGCCTGTTGTTCTTACTTTTACCTTCTTAACTCTGCTGCTTCTGTTCCAGTAGAGCTCAATATGTTGTGGCACAATCTGGAGTTATTCTCCAACTCTAAATTAGTCTCGCCTATCAAATAAATAGCTGTGTAAATCCCAGAAATCATTGTTTAACTATCTCCATTGTAATAGAGGCAAAAATGCTGAATCGCAATATAACAAAGTTGACTTTACCTTATCGTGCATATATTTTGACAGTTTTTTCTCCACTACAGCATTTTTTAATTCATATTTTGCATTTTGCCCTTTTCATGTTGTTTCAAGTTGTATTTCAAAATGTCATCTTAATGCAAAATCTCATTCCCGTCATTTTTTATTTTGCTTTTCAGAGATTGCTTGAGGTTAATTTATAATGTCGTCTTAATACAAAATTTCATACGTGTCATTTTTTTTTAATTTTGCTTTTCAGAATATTTTTTAGGTTCATTTTATTTTGACTTCAATATAACATAATGCAGCATCTTTTGTCAATGGCACAGACAAGAAACAAAAGCAAATCTAATACTGCACATCTTGGTGCATCTGTTCAATTGCAGCAATGATCCTCATGTACGTGACCTACACGTGGGGCAACAGTGCTCACAAGCAGAGCAAGAGGAAGAATCCCGCTGACTACGAGAACGAAGAATAAACTTTTGTCAGTCACAAGGTTTCCTCTGTTGTTAATTGCTGCTTCTGTTTCACCAATAAAGATGAAAACAATATTTGTTGAATTAATTCAGACTGTATTTATCGTGCTCATGGCATAACCTGTATTGGGAGGTATACATAAATCTTTATTGATGAAAAGAAGAGAAATTTCATCTTGCAACAAGACAAAGGCCCAAGCCACACTGTCAACTCAACCAAGGACTTCATCTGGGGGAAAAGCGGAAGGTACCCAAGTTGGTCACCGGACCTAGCCTAGAGCATCCATTTCACATCTTGAAGAAACAAACCAGAACCCAAAGATAAAGACCAGTTGAAGTGAAGGATGCAACAGTCTGATGAAGTAAATGAATCTCAGACTTGCAATTATTGCAAGTAAAAAATATGATGCTACCAAATGAACAATGGATCCTGCAGTTCTACTTTGGTTGTACAGGACAACACAGCTCCCCTACGCTACTCTTTCTGGCCTGTAGGTGTCGCAGTCTCCTCATACCGGGCTCACGCACGATTGGTTGGCGACACGGATAGAAAATTCTTGAAGCCTCTCGCCTCATCTGCCGGTGTACCGCATGCTGCTGTGCTCAGCTTCATGGAACAAGAACAAGGGTGGACCAACGACAGCCGCTGAGTGAAATCCTAACCCTGTAGCTGCTAGGTTCTCATTTTACGCAGAACTGTACCGCTGCCCTTCTCGGTGTATTTGTTCTCCACAACACTATCCCGTTAGCTTGTTTGAAGATGTCAGTTGTTGGATTCGACGTGGGCTATTTGAACTGCTATGTAGCAGTAGCCCGTGCCGGTGGGATCGAAACTGTCGCCAATGAATACAGCGACCGATGTACACCGTAAGTATGAGCGATGACTTTACTTTAGTGTCGCCTGCGCCTAATAACAAATCGGGAATGCTCGCGAATTCACCCGTGTTCATCACCCTCTTGTGTGACGCTAACGATGCTAACACGGCGATTTAACATGCTAACGAATTTCACAACAGGAAACAGCATGTGAGTGCTACGGCTAATGCTAGTGACCGTCGTGAGTTTAAACTAAACGACCCTGCCTTTCCTTTGTGCATAAAATAGGATTTTATTGCATTTCAAATTAATAAGGAAATGTCGCGTCAATGTTACAGAATTTATCCTAGAATAACCAAGCGATTTATTCCTCATGCCTACGGGCACTGAAATGCGCGTGATTGGGAGGAGGCCGCCGTACACTAGCTGTCAAAACGGCTTGATCATTTCATTTTGCTTTAGGTTAGCTTTCAAATCACAGATGAGACGCTATTACACCGATACACTTCAATCCCATTGCATGAAACACACTGAAATGCATCAAGTAAATGCTTGTTGCTTGTGCCACAAAGGAGGGCGAAACGGATTTGTCTTCTCTATTTATAGAGCATGCGTTTCTTTTGGACCACGGAATCGATCAATTGGTGCAGCTGCAAAAAGCCAGGTATGATTTTATTGGAATTGGTATTGTCTTGTTAACAGCATTGTCTCTGGAGGATTTTGACAATGAGCATGTTTAGAATGTGGCATGGTAATATCAAACAGAATGGCAACATGTGTTCACTCACTTAATTTGAATCTTTGTGGTTGATCAGGTTGTCACAAACTGCAAGAACACGGTGCAAGGCTTCAAGAGATTTCATGGACGAGCGCTCTCGGATCCATACGTGCAGCGCCTAAAACCCAGCCTGGTCTACGATGTTGCACAAATGCCCACAGGGACTACTGGAATCAAGGTAAGCATATAGTGAGGAAGTTCCTTCAAATTCCGCTTGTGCATGAAAACAAAATGGATAGACTTGCTGCCGTGACAAATCTGGCCATCATGCTAAACTGTGATAGTGTGAAAACCCATGTCAGCATAGTGTACAACTCACTATGCATTTTTAATTTAAAGAAACAGTCCAATAAGTTGACTGCTATTATGTAACCGAGACGATTGAAAAATAAAATGCTTGAGCACAATCTGTTCTGGGGTATGGGTCCACTTCTGATTTCACAGAATTAAGCTACTTTCCACTTCAGTAAACAATGAAAATGGATTTAATCTTATCCAGAGACAAACTATCGCCATTACAAGACCTTTAAGTGGACAGGCAGTCTGTTAAGTAACAGCTTAATATTATTATTTGTAATATGGTGTACAAACGTAAAGGCGAGTAAATGCTGAACAATAACATGCGGTGAATTTAATACTTGATGATGAGTTGCCTTGCCCTAAAGACGGAATGAATCATCCTTTCTAACATTCTTGACTGTAATGCATAAGACGATTTAACAATGTTAGGATTAAAATGTTTAAAGGTAAAAAGACGTGGATAGTGCATTATAAAAAATCTTATTGGGGAGGTTTCAATAACGCACAGGTTTTTGCTTTTACCCTTTAGTGATGTATTACACACAAAAAATGAACTGCTTTTTCTTGCTTATAAATTGTGTTTTTGTATTATGATTACTGTAACTGCTTCTGCTATTACCAATGTTGCACTGCAACATCAAATCATGTTTAGTGTATGGGGATTAAATTGTGTTGATTTGGCTCCCCCTATAGGTCATGTATATGGAGGAGGAAAAGGTGTTCAGCATTGAACAGGTTACTGCGATGCTTCTCACCAAGCTGAAGGAGACCGCAGAAAGTGCACTGAAGAAGCCCGTTGCTGACTGCGTTGTCTCGGTAAGTAGGAAAAGACGGAACATTTGAAGGTTTGATAGAATTTCTGCAAGCATGCAAAGAGGACTGCGTGCACACTTAACAACTGCAACGCGCCCCAAAGATTTCCTGCTGTTTTCTAGGTCCCCTGCTACTTCACTGACTCTGAGAGGCGATCGGTGGTTGATGCTGCACAGATTGCAGGACTCAACTGCTTGAGGCTAATGAATGAGACAACTGCTGGTGTGTATCACTTTTTTTGTGAATGTTCTTTATGTACTGTAGGCTAAGTAGCCCAGTCGGCATTCACGATGATTCCTCTGGCTGAATTTACACTTCTGGTTCAAGTGCCCAATTCCATTTTACTAGGGCTGAAACGAGAACCAGCCGTAGTTTTCTTTCTGCTTTGTGCTAGCAGGCCAAATTTAGGTTTGAAACAAGCTGCAGATATAAAGTTGAAGGAAAAAATACAGCCATTTACTGTCAAACACCCAAAAACAAAATGAGAACGCTAGCAAAAGCTTCCTTATTTCTGAGCGCAGCCATAACCTCTTTTTTTGGGAGTTCTCTAGATATTTCTTGTTGCTAGGATACCAGCACATGTCTTCGAGGCGGTTAATATTACCTCCTTGTCAATTACAACAATTAGAAACAACAGGCATGACAAAGATTGCGAAGGTCTACACAATTGTGACCACAAGTATCATTCTTAATATTCAAGGTGTTATATACTGTAGCTTTAAACTGTAAAAGCAATATGTTTTTTGTGCTCCTAATACTGAAGCCCACAGGATTTGTGCCAAATGTAACACATGGGCCACTTGGTATTTATTTAGACACTACAAGGAAAGAAGCAATAGCTGGTATAATCAGCCAGCCTTCATTCCACCCAACACACCCATGTTTGTCCTGCCGTGACATGTTTGCTTTTAGTACATGAGTTACACCCAGATAATTCCAGGCTATGTGTCTTTTCTGCCAATAATATTAATGATGTACCAATTGTTGTTCTGCAGTGGCTCTGGCATATGGCATCTATAAGCAGGATCTACCTGCTCCGGAAGAGAAGGCCAGGAATGTGGTTTTTGTGGACCTGGGCCATTGTGGGTACCAGACATCAGTATGCGCATTCAACAAGGGCAAACTTAAGGTTGGGAATTGTCCCCAAAAAAAAAAGTGCTATTCGAGCTTCGACAGGCTTTTTGCATTAACAAATGCTTCCCCGTCTCCCAGGTTCTCGCCACAGCCTGTGATCCCGACCTGGGAGGCAAGGATTTTGATGGGGTATTAGTCAAGCACTTCTGTGAGGAATTTGGCAAGAAGTACAAGCTGGATGTGAAGTCAAAGCCCCGGGCTCTGGTCAGGCTCTACATGGAGTGTGAGAAACTGAAAAAGCTCATGAGCGCCAACTCCTCCGACCTGCCTCTGAACATCGAATGCTTCATGAATGACATAGACGTGTCGGCAAAGCTCAACAGGTACGTAGATGAAGTTTCTTTGTCATTAAGTCAGGTGTCATTGATTATTCCTCCTCTCCCCTGTCACAAGGGGTAAGTTTGAAGAGATGAGCGCCGACCTTTTTGGCAAAGTGGAGCCTCCCCTGCAGAGTCTTCTGGAACAATCCAGTAAGCATCACACTGTGTCATTCTTTTATTATTTAGGACACAAGTACAGTCCTCTAATTCTTTCGCTTGTCTCTGTGTCCCTCAAGAACTTAAAAAGGACGACATCTATGCAGTAGAGATTGTGGGCGGGGCTTCCAGGATCCCAGCCGTCAAAGAGAGAATCAGCAAATTCTTCGGGAAGGAATTGAACACTACGCTGAATGCTGACGAAGCAGTGGCCAGAGGAGCTGCTCTGCAGGTATATCGCACTTCCTTCCTTTTATTGATTGACGCACGTTTCTCATGCTCAGCATGAGTTTTTGGCCGAAACTTTTTCGACACAGAAACAATAACATTTTTTGGGTTAGTCTTACTAATGCTACAATTGTGCTCTTGGTATCAATCGGTCAATCAATTTGGAATTAGTCTTCCTTTTTATTTGAAAACTGAGGTTCAGATCACCAAAGCAGTTTTCCCCTACATGACTTTGCCTCCATTGCAACATGTGACGACAACGCTCCTTTCCCACAGTGCGCAATCCTGTCACCCGCCTTCAAAGTGCGCGAGTTCTCCATCACCGACGCTGTTCCATATCCTATCTCCTTGAAGTGGCATTCTGCCGCTGAGGAAGGTGTCAGGTAAAACAGACCACTTTTGCTCCATCTTTTCTACTCTCCAGTCTTTATGTATTGTAGCATTGACGATTTGACATGGTTTTGTTTTGTAGTGATTGCGAGGTGTTTCCCGTGAACCACCCAGCACCTTTCTCCAAAGTGTTGACGTTCTACCGCAAAGAGCCTTTCTCTCTGGAGGCGTACTACAACAACCCCAATGCGTTGCCCTACCCTGACCCGACCATCGGTAAGCAACTAGAGTGGAGCCTCTAAAGTCAAACACAATCTATTCTGGGAAGTTGGTTGACCTTTGCTTTGTTCATATTAATAATTTCCCCATATATTAGAAATCGTCCATTCCAGGGTGAAACTCTTGCTGTTTAAAAAAAAAAAAAAAATGTCCATTTTCTCCCAAACAGGTCAATTTCTGATTCAAAAGGTTGTTCCTCAAGCTTCCGGCGAGAGCTCCAAGGTGAAAGTGAAGGTCCGAGTCAACATCCACGGAATCTTCAGTGTGTCCAGTGCCTCCCTGGTCGAGGTGATCAAGTCAGATGAGGCAGAAGTACCCATGGAGACGGAGCAGGTCAATGACAAAGATGGGGAGGTAATAATAACATCAATACTAAACTTTATGTAGTGATGGGAAAATGAAGCTTCAAATTTGCTTCATGAACCAGTGGTATTTTTTTTTAACTCTGTATTCAGCATTGGGCTGAAAACACACAGACGTGTTTCTTAAACAGCTTTATTTAAGCCATCAGTGCCATCTATAGGAGTCAAAAATGCAATAACTGGTTCATGAAGCAAATTTGAAACTTCATTTCCCCATCACTAACTTTACAGCCCTTGTTAGCTGCAATTGGATTTGTGCTCGAGGGGCTTAATACCATGACGTTGTTTGCTCTCTGCAGAACAAGATGCAAACTGACCAGGAGGAGCTGCAGGATGAGGGAGATGGTCAGAAAGAACAAGAAGAGAAGACGCCACGAGAGAATGAGGAGATGGAGGTGAATGGAAAACAAATGTATTGTTTTGAACAAGCATGCACGTCAGGAGTGAATGAGTTTGTAAAAGAATCCAATTGCGATTAGACTACCACAGAAGAGGGCAAAGGTGAGAAGAAGTCTGACCAGCCACCACAAGCAAAAAAGCCCAAAGTCAAAACCAAAGTCTTGGATCTTCCCATTGAAAACAGCCCACAGTGGCAACTAGCAGACGACATGCTGAATCTTTTTGTGGAAAACGAGGTACTCGCAGCGTGGATACATTGTCAGAACAATTTGATGCTCATTTATTTACACAAAGTGGTCTCCCCACAGGGTAAGATGATCATGCAGGACAAACTGGAGAAGGAGAGGAATGATGCCAAGAATTACGTGGAAGAGTATGTGTATGAGATGAGGGACAAACTGCAAGGCATGCTGGAGAAGTTTGTGAGCGAAGCTGTAAGTTGGCATTCCAGACCACTTGGGGGAGCATCAACGAGACAAGGTGTTCCTAATGCCAAATAATATTTTGTATTTTCAGGAAAGGGATGCCTTATCATCAAAGTTGATGGATACTGAGAACTGGCTGTATGAGGATGGAGAGGACCAACCCAAGCAGATGTACATTGACAGGCTGGCAGACTTAAAGGTCATTTGCAGTTTAAATCAACTCTTATATTGCTCTGTCAGATCGCTGAAAGGATATTTTGACTGTCTTGAAATTCCTGCAGAAACTGGGCCAGCCTATTCAGGAGCGCTACACAGAGGCCGAGGAGAGGCCTAAAGCGTTTGACGAGTTGGGGAAACAAATCCAACAGTACATGAAATTTGTTGATGCGTGTAAAATGAAAGTAAGCATGTCAAAGAGTGGCTCACCTTGCCGTAGCTTCTAAAACTGTACTTGATTGTCATCTGACTTGAATTTGTGTTGCTCAGGAGGAGCAGTACGACCACATAGATGAAGCCGACGTCACCAAAGTGGACAAGCTGGCCACTGAAGCCATGATGTGGATGAACAGTGCCATGAACCAGCAAAGCAAGCAGAGCTTGATGATGGATCCCACTGTAAGAGTTAAGGAAATTCAAGAAAAAACCAGGGTGAGAAGCTCCATCCGTTCTGCACAGTGCAATAGAGATAGGTTCATGAGAAAAGCGCACAATTAGACATCTCATTAGGGTCTAATGAATCAATCGTTGTATGTGAACTTTTCCAGGAGCTATTCTCTGCCTGTAACGCTACCGTGACCAAGCCCAAGCCAAAGGTGGAGCTGCCTAAAGAGGACACACCAGCGGAACAGAACGGGCCCATGAACGGACAGGAGAAGGCTCAGGAAGAAAGTGCAGACAAGGGAATGGGCGAAAACACGGGCAACGCCGCCTCGGAAACGGAAAACAAGCCGGAGATGGACCTTGACTGAAGCGGCATCAGAGCTCCCAATTTTGGGAGCTGGTCGATTGAGATTGAGTTGCTGTCTTGCGTGTGTTATCAGTGCAGGTGGAATGTTTCAGGAAATGCACTTATGTCAACAGCAGGCAGAGTTTTTAGCACACTAATCCCAGCTGCGGGTGGTGGCTCTGTCTGATGCCGTGGCATCCATCTCTCTTTATTTCCCCCCTCGATGACATCATTCTGAAGCCAGCTGCAATAAGCCTGTTTGACGAGCGCCATCATGATGGTATTTATTTCTGTTCTGTGCTCCATGTTCTGGTCTGTCACAATATGACTTTAATAAAGGTATTGGAAATCAGTCCCAATTCTTCAATGACATTTAAACACTAAACCGAAACATGCTCTGACCGAACGCATTTGTGGTGTGCTAAATCAAATGTAACCAAACACCACAGTCTCAATAATTCTGCCTTTAAAATGAATATGCTGTTTTTAATGACACAAGCAGAATGGAAATCAGTTAACAGTTTTTGTGGTTTCAGTCATCGAGAAGTGCACTATCCCATCGAGTTGCTTCCTAACTTTAGGAGAAAACTTAATAACAGACTGTATTAAAAACATCCAGTGACGATTAATTGGCTAAAAAAAGTCTGCTGATTAATCTGAATTTATAATTTGCCTCACTCCATAAAAATACCTTGCAGTGCGCTTTGCCGTGTGGAAAATGACATCACCAACGACGCAGGATGCCTATTTGTAACACATTGAGGTACATCTTTATAATACTGCAATTTATTTTCATAAACCACTTGAGAAAGATAAACTTCTTCACAATTTTTATATCTTCACAGTCTTTATAATACTGCAATTTATTTTTATAAACCCCTTGAGAAAGATAAACTTCTTCACAATTTGACAAGATTTTGATATGATTTCTCAGTAAAGTTGTTTATTTTGTTGTGACGGTCGGCTTGTGCCAAGAGTTAGTGTCTTAACTCATCTTTGGCACAGTTTTGTAACATTTGATTGGTGTGAATGAATCCATAAAAATCCGTGGATTACATCTACATAATTCATATAACCCATTTTGAATTTTTTGTAGAAACATGTCTGACCGTTTCACTAGGCTTTCTGCACATCAGTAGTTACTAATTATAATGTAAAATAATGTTAAGAACATCGAGTTTTAAATTTGCTCGGAGGACAAACCTTTTTCTGAAAATACGCACGTCAATTTTACAAAAATATGACGGTCTCTGATGTGACGCAATTTCCGCTGCAAGTTCCTTATCCATCCGCCACTGCGCACATCACATGATCAGCCAAACGGTACACTGAGGCAGTTGCAATCCGCCGCAACTGTTTTCTTTACGGTCTTTAGTGACAATACAATCGTTAAAGTTTTTGCTTTAATGTGTTTTGAAAGTTTTGTGCAGCTTCTTTTGTAACTCGTTTAATAGCATATACAATAGCAATCGTATTTGGAACGTACTATACTGGACCGGTTTACGCTTTGATGAGTCTGAAGTCTGATGTAGGTGTGTTTTGTCCTTAGTTCCATCCAGGTTAGCTTTAGTATCTCTTTTTTATTTTTCTTCTTTTTTTTACAAACGGGAAAATGAAACTGATTATCCTCAATGACTACGAAGCGTCAAGCGAGTGGGCTGCAAAGTACATCAGAAATAAAATTTTACTTTTCAAACCTGGCCCAGACCGCTTTTTCACTCTTGGCCTTCCTACTGGTGAGTATCTTCATTGCTAACCTCGCTATTTTTTTCAATTCGACATTCAAAATGGTTTTGTTTTTTTGGGGGGGAGAGGGGGTTATAAAACCAATGAGCAGCCCAAGCGTTTTTTGTCTTTGTTTTTTTTTCTTCCAGGAAGCACTCCCTTAGGCTGTTACAAGAAACTGATTGAGTATTACAAGAAAGGAGTAATCTCTTTCCAATATGTCAAGACGTTCAACATGGATGAATATGTGGGTAAGTCATCACTCTTAAATGGAAACAATTTATGCCCCCCCTCTAACACACATACAATTTACACATTGACACAATTTACAGCAATTGCCAATTCTTCCAGTTGAAATTCGCTCAGCCCCCAAATACTGCTGGGTCAAGAACTAATGGAACCAATTACTGCAAGTCCTCAGAAAGACATTGAAAGCATTTCAACTTGTGGGTTCCGCGTTTCATATGCTTGCTCAATAGTGACTCTTGCTTTGGAACTTCAGACAGCATAGCTGCAGATTCATTGAGTAGCTAAATTAGCTCCACTGTTATGCAACAGTGCAGCGGAAGTACAAAATGGCTTTCACAGACATATTTTCAGAAATATGCTGCTAGTGGACTGACAGTAGTCCCTCGACTTACGACTGCCCAAACCTTATTTATTTATTTATTTTTTCTTTGTCTTGTGAGCCAAAAACAAATATCCATCCATCCATTTTCTGAACCGCTTGGTCCCCACGGGGGTCGCGGGAGTGCTGGAGCCTATCCCAGCCGTCAACGGGCAGTAGGCGGGGGACACCCTGAACCGGTTGTCAGCCGATCGCAGCCAAAAACAAATATGCTACTCAAATAGGATATTTCTATAGCGCAAATTTCACTTATTGCGGGGGTGGTCCGGAATGTAATGGAGTATGGAAGTCAATTATTTTAATGCGCTTTGATGAACCCCCCCCCCAAATGCAGGACTTCCCAGAGATCACCCCGAGAGCTACCATTCCTTCATGTGGAATAACTTCTTTAAGCACATCGACATACGAGCCGAGAACACGCACATCCTTGATGGCAACGCTCCAGACTTGCAAGCAGAGTGTGACGCCTTCGAGAAGAAAATAACAGCGGCCGGGGGCATCGAGCTGTTTGTCGGAGGTATCGAACCAAGCTCAGATTAAGACCGTGTGTTTACGACAGATCACATCATGTCACGTCACACAATCGTTCCGTCACCTCAGGAATTGGGCCGGATGGCCACATCGCCTTTAACGAGCCGGGCTCAAGCTTGGTGTCGAGGACCAGGGTGAAGACTTTGGCAAGGGACACCATTGTGGCCAATGCAAGATTCTTTGATGGAGACCTCAGTAAAGTGCCCACCATGGCCCTGACCGTTGGAGTGGGCACCGTCATGGATGCAAAGGAGGTTAGATCCAAGAAGGGTGTCAACGCAGCCTTAATATCTCGCTAAAATGCAAGAAGACATGTTTGCTTTGCTCCACAGGTGATGATTCTCATCACTGGAGCTCACAAGGCTTTTGCTTTGTACAAAGCCATCGAAGAAGGCGTGAACCACATGTGGACCGTGTCTGCATTCCAGCAGCACCCGCAAACTGTTTTTGTGTGTGACGAAGACGCCACGCTGGAACTGAGGGTTAAGACTGTGAAATATTTTAAAGGTGAGATTTAATCATACCGTTGCCTAAGTGTATTGCTGCCAGATAAAAAAAGAAAAAAAGACGGCTCGTGACCTTCTGAATATGGAATCGTGTGAAATGTTGTTATAGCAATCTTTTTTATGCTTTTGTGGAATTTATGACGCTTGTATATATGGAGGCTCACGCCGATAAATGAGGAACAACACTTAGCTCAAGAAGGGTGACTCCGTTCGTCAAAATACCCCTTTGAGTAAGTTTACTGATAAGAATCTTATCAACGGTGCTTAATAACTTGAGCCTGAAGCCAAGTATAAAGTACAATCTGGGTGAAAAGTAACTAGACAATAAAACGTGGTCATAAAATCCATATTCTGATTTGTGATGCAATGAGCCCTTGAAACATTTTTTTATGCGGGCAGCAATATGCCTATGTACAACATCAGTCAATATGAATTTCAAAGTGCTTATTCTTTTGTTTTTCTCTCCTGTAGGGATGATGTATGTGCACAACAAGCTGGTAGAGTTACCCGATGTAGAGTCCAACAAATAAGGATGCTTTGTACAATTTTTGGGATCATGCATTAAAAAAAAAAAAAAAGTTCCAATAATTCATGTATATTTTAGCAGTAAAGCATGGGGCAGTAAAGCATGGGGCGGGACTGGTTAAACAAATCTTTGGTTATTACTGCTCTTGCACATTTATAATAAAATGATTCGCAATCTTCTTGTCCCTCAACTCGTGTTACCTTTACTTACACCAGGAACTCTTCATTATCTGGACTTTACAGGAAAAAAAATGATGAGACGGTTTATACAACTCCAGCTGATGACCTCAGGCTGCCTAATATTTCGAATATCAGACAATGCAACTTGTGGTGTTTAGTTTGTTTCCAGATTTGTGCTCAATTCGATTATCTGTGACGTGACAACAATCCATTGCGCAATTTCCGAAAGCCGTGAATGCATCATCAGACCTAGTTGGAGGAGCTCGTGAAGGAAAAAGGTGGCCGGCCGACTTAAGGCAGCCTAACAGCCCCTCGTTCATCGGCGAGGGCCGTTCTTCTTCAACGTATTTTGCCCTCCTGGGTCGGAAGAGGTTATTTGAATCAACACAAGGCGTTTACGATGGCTGAGCAAAACAGCAACGTCAGATATCAAGAGGTAAAGTCGAGCTCAGCATAATCAACCGACGCTAGCCTGATATTTGCTCCCGCTAGCTTAGCCTGTCATTGGCGTTAAGAAACGCGTCGCATTTGATAATGTTTTGCTTCTATTGGATCGTGCACAAAACACTTGAAACGCATCACGATCCGTGTGTCAAGCGCATTTGACAACATATTAGCACCATCCTGCGTCAGTTAGCATTAGCTACGTCTCGCTAACCGCAACCCAGTGTTATTTTCCAAAGAAACAACTTGAAATGTCATTCATCAACAATGTCATAGAATACAAACTACACTGATTTAAGAGCATAACATCTTGCAACCATATAAATCATTACCATCGAGCGAAGTAGGGCCTGACTAATATGGATTTTTTTTCTGGGGGGGCCAATTACGACATTTGGAAGAATAAATCGGATTCACAGAAAAGACATTCATCGGTAGACTAATTCAAATATAGAAATTGTTAACATTACCAAGTTTAGTAATGATATGAAATATGAAATGCAGGCAGAACATTTGACAGTTTTGCAGTACGTTGCCCTTCACTAGCTAGATTTTAGATGAGAGAAACATTGCCTTTTGTTTGCATTTCATCATGTTTATCTTGTGTTGTAATGTGCAATTGTGGAAGTAACCAAGAAAGAGCAACAAAATAAAAACAACTAAGACAATTGGCCAGTTTCTAATGTTCTAATTTCATTTGATCAAATGAGCCAGCCGCTTAATTGGTTGAGCACCATTAACATGTAAACCGGGCGTTTGTCTGTTCATGCAATGTTTGTCCTCAAATTTAGTTGATGAAATTAACTCTGGTCAACAAATTGTTACATATAATAATTAGAAATTCTAGTTCATTTTTATAGATGAATTTGTTTGTGCTGATTTCGAATCTGCCCAAGTTTTTTCTCTAGCGCATCAGGTGTTCATAATAATGCAATAACTATATAAGATGTAATACAGTTTAAGTAACATTTATGAATTAAGAGTTAGGTTTAGCAACAAGTGGACTATTTTATGAAACGTCATAGCTATAAACAAAATCTATATTGCAAGGTAAAACCTCTCAAAAACATAATGTGCTAGAAAAAAGTAGATAATCAGTCAAAAATACCTTTAGTGGCACATAATTCCACCTCTGATTAAAATTTGTCATTGATCATCTTATCCATTATCTATTCTACTGTCACGATTATAAGTAAAATAATTTTCCCTATGCTTGTTTCAGTTGAACATTATGCACTTTAAATATTGATTTGGTCATTATCCTGTTGATCGATAGGTGATATTTGACGCATTCCTCCTCGTCAGCATGTGGAGCTTTGGTCTGGTATTGACACGTTGTTCCTTATCACTCAGCTGGTGAACGAGGAGGAGCCGCTCCCGACGTCCGAAGAGGGTCCTTCCCCGGATGCGCCACCGCCCTACACCAGCGTCGAAGCAGCTAATGCAGGTTCGGCAGCTTTCGTCTGCCTCATCTCATACGTACAGTAGACCTCCAAGTTGGTACTGGTGCGACTCAATTAATCACGCTATTGTAGAACAGTTCAATTCGGAGTAGAATTCTGATATAGCGCCGATTTATTTTACACTTGCATTGAAATTGCTGCGTATAGGCCAATTCATATCTGATTTTGGTGTTTAAAAGTTCTTCGTGTTATTTAGGTGTAAATTGTAATTGTTATAATTTGGGGGAAACAAAAACATATTTTACCGTGTGTGTGTGCTGAATCTTTGAAAAAGTGCTTTTGAGTTTCCCATTTTGAATTGAACTACTAAAATGGAATGCATTGGCCTTGATATTAAAAGTTTGTTTCTGCTGTACATTAGGAATTAATTAGTCATCCATCCATCCATCCATCCATCCATCCATCCATCCATCCATCCATCCATCCATCCATCCATCCATCCATTTTCTTTCTCAAGGACAAATATTTGTTCACATCAACTTGAATTGTTCTTACTGTAATTAATGAATTAATGTGCGAAAACATGGATGCCAAATCTCCACCAGTAGTGTAATTTGTGGACAGACCATACATGTTGTAAATGGATGCGAGTCCACTGACTCACTTGACTGCCCTCCGTTGTGTTTGGGCAAAACACAAAGGCGGCCGCTGGACGACAGCCACATGAAAGTCTTGCCTTGAATGGAATGGACCATTAACAGTAATGGATGCATTCCACTCTAATGTATCCCCCCCCCCCCCCCCCTTTTCCACTCTGCTCTGCTTTTAGTAAATTACCATTTACAAAAGGTCCTCGATTGCGGCTAAGAGAAATAAGATGCTTTGAGGTTATGAGCGATGCTAGTTTGCGACGTAAGAATATGTTCCGTCAATCCATCCATTTATTGAACTGCTTCTCCTCATGACGGTGTTAAATGCAAAAGCACACTTTTAGCAAAATGAACAGTTTCATGACAAAAGAGCTTTCTCCTCGCCAGCTTTCTTTGAATATAAGGAAGATGGCGGCAGATTCCCCAACCCTCCATCCTACAGCGTGGCCACCACTTTGCCGTCCTACGACGAAGCGGAGCGAAGCAAAGCGGAGGCTGCCGTCCCCCTCGTCACCGGAAGAGTCACGGTACTTTCTTCGCTCCGCTCATTTGTTCGCTGCCGCATCACTTAATCAACTATTTGCTTGCAGGAGGATGAATTTGTGGCCCGAGACGACTTTGAAGATGCCGACCAGCTGCGGATAGGCAATGACGGCATATTCATGCTCACTTTCTTCAGTAAGAAACTTTCCACAAGACGGCGTCAAAGCACGACTTTGATATTAGGGCAAAGGCGTCTAAATGAAGCTCCTCATTCTACTTCAGCATTGTCTGTTGACGGCAAAATGACGTGAGACAAAACTGACCAAGTTAACATCTGCATGCTACTAGAACTCTTAGGAAGGCGCAAGATCACAGGTGTCAAACTCAAGGCCCGGGGGTCAGACGTGGTCCTCTACACCTTTTTATGTGGCCCTCGAAAGCAAATCATGTCAACTTCCACAATCTTTGACAGCAAAAGAAAATGTCAGAGTTTTTGTCTTTCAGTGGCATTCCTCTTCAACTGGATCGGCTTCTTCTTGTCCTTCTGTTTGACCACGTCAGCTGCCGGTCGATACGGAGCCATTTCAGGCTTTGGCCTGTCCCTCATCAAATGGGTTCTTATCGTCAGGGTGAGAAATAGTTCGGATTAATTATGTATGCCGACTGTAGCTCGTGTTTTGATTTGTCGATGGCTGCTCTTCGTAGTTTTCCACCTACTTCCCTGGCTACTTTGATGGCCAGTACTGGTTGTGGTGGGTGTTCCTGGCCTTGGGTGAGTAAAAACTACATTTAAAACTGTTTTTTTCTTCTTTTGGACAAAATGCTAGCTACGCTTTACCAATGTTTGCATTGCAGGCTTCATGCTGTTCGTAAGAGGCTTTGTCAACTACTCCCGAGTGCGCAAGCTGGCTGATCCCACCTACGCCAATCTACCCCGAACAAGGGTGCTCTTCATCTATTAGACCGAGGTGAGTGCGGCTTGAAGTCAGGCGGGAGTGCAGACCGACATTTTCGGACAAGTGAAAAATGCTTTTTTGCGATTTACGGTTTGTACTCTCGCGACAGTATATGTGCGTATGAAACTCCAGTACATTTTCCACATGTCCTCTAACATGAAGAAGTTGTTGAAATGTCACTTTTCCTCATTAAACACAAATTATTCCTGTTTGATAATTTCTATTTTCTCAATCCAGCTGATCGGATGTGGAGGCCGAGGACATGACACGACGCAGTAATCAAGACGGCTCTGTAGCGAATGAAACCATTTGAGGAAATAGTCGACTTTTTGTTTGCCATTGTATTCTCGGAAAGCGGTTAGCAGTACTCGTCCCTCAGTGTAGTCAGTCATTAGCGACGCATGTTAGCTACATCTTGTGTGTAACGTTTAATAAGTGATGCCTTATTATTGCTTTGCTAGAATTACAAGCATGACTCTTGCTCTCCAAGGAGAGGCTGGACGTCTCAACAGGTCTTTATGATTCAACATGCGCCATATAAGCATGCAGCTCACTCACTCTATAGCGCCACCTCATGGTTTTATTGTGACTGTTATATAGGCGCTGTTCACACACTTGCACAGCTCCGCCCACATAGCTCACTCAACTGTTAGCTTGAGGGTTAACAGTGTTGTCTCCTGCCCCAAGTGACTCATTCAGGGCATTTTTTCTCTCTCCAAGTAACGATACGTGGACAAAAGGTTCCGGGACACAGGATGTATGTCCCAACAGTGCAGTGTTTCCCAACCTTTATTGAGCCAAGGCATATAGCACCAAAACAGACAAACGTCACAAAAAAGTACAGATTAAATGTGGCTTCTGACATCCAGTGGAAGAGCATTTACTTGTTCTGCTTGCCACTATATGAACATATTATTTGTGGTAAATAAATAACTTTCAGACCAGTTTAGTGGAATTTTTCCGTGGCACATTAGTGGTTGGGAATCACTGGTTCAATGTACATGCTCGTAATGCATGTTTTGTACAACTCAGGTGCAGCGTCCAAAATTGCACCCTTGTGTCACATGTGGTTATTGCCCATTTTGATGTTTAACCATTCAGATTAAATATTTTTAGTCTTTAAAATGGATTTAAATTCAGTGTGAGATGTAAAAGAACAAGATTTAGGCTCCCCCAATGACAAATGAATAAAGTTAATCTTCTGAGTCACTTGTTAATGGCATCACAACAAAGTGGGAAGTATTTGCCACTTTGTTATTGGATGCCCGCACTTGACTCTCAATGTAACTTTGTTAACCTTGTGATCTCGTTTATTTTCATGGAATTGAAAATGAGCACGGCCAAGGTGCTTGCCATCCTGTGGGTAGAGCGAGAACTTTATCAAAGAATGTCATATGCAGGCGCACTTTGACTGAGGAATCATCTTTTGACCTCAAGTTTAAGTCTGATGAAAATTCTGATTTGCCTGTCAGAAGGATTCTCCATTGAAGCACAACTGTTTTCTTTTTAGCCTTAATGATTTCACCTTCAATTGAAATGGAAATTAGTTCAACTTCACTGTCACAGCTTTGATGCTCATTTAAAGTGATGTAGAGTGACATCGATGAGGTTTTGTTGTCCTGACGCTGTACGGAAGGGAAGACCTAGTTCAATAAATGTCACTATGATATTGCGTTTTTCTGAGTGCTCTTGAGTTCCTGTTTGCTAAGGCTGCAAAAAGGCACTGTGGTATGCAGCATATTTAATCATTATCCCTTTTCACAAAACACTTTCACATTAGGCAGAGAACTGAGAATGAGTATTATGCAGTTCACGAAATGACCACTAGGTGGCAGTATATTCAGCAAGATTGCTGCAGTATTCGTAGTATATTTCTAAATTCTTTAGGAAATGTCTATTCATTAGATTGACATTTCACACGACACATTTTAACAAATTATTTCATATACAGGACATAGTCTTAATATATGAACACTTTGAAAAAATAATGCGTCATCTATATCTGACCAAGGTGTTTTTGTGAGCAGCTACCTGGTTAGTGTGTCTGTCACATACTTGGTGTTAAATATTAATCAGTTGTGTTGGTTAGTGAACAGCAAGAACACAAGTAATTACAATTATAAAGTAATAAACTGCTGTTAATGTCTACTTGAATGGTTAGCTTCACAGAACGGCTACTAGGTGACAGACAGGTTTTCATTCAATCAGGTCAATTTTTGATAAGCATATTTGGGTGAATGTTTCAATCCAGCCGGCGGGGGAGGAAGAAGATGGCCTTTCGTCCAATGTGAGTTCGGGGACCCAGCTCAGGTTTCCCATTTCTCTTCAGCGCTACATACCAGCTGTCCACCTGATACTTCTGGGACTTGTACGTGTTGTAGTTGTCAGTCTTGGCTCGTGCTGTCAGCGAGGTTTTAAATTGGTTTATAACTGCATACATGAAGCTACTTTAAATATTTTGTTTTATTTAAAATAATGTCATATGCAATCGTTTTTAATAATAAAACAAATTGTAATAAGCAGTAAAATATGCAATATTGTTTTAATATAGGGTTTCAGTTGGATGTTACAGGATTTTTGTAATGTACAGAGAGTCCGTGAACGCCTCATCCTACTGTAAACGTCCGTGTCGTCCCTCTGGCCGTGGACCGTCCCGTCGGGGAGAATCTGGAGGTGATGTCCGCCGCTCATGCAGTACAGTCGGGTGGATGCAGATGTCATCCTCCAGCAATCAGAGGAACGCAAATGTCAACTAAAAATGCTTTTGAGCGTGCATGCGCGGAAACACTTGGGATGGACGCCCGTCCCGGACAAGTGAGTCCCCACTAGTGTTGGCTCGTGAGTGAACGAATGTTTTTTCAGTGAACGAGAGTGAACGAATCACTCCCTAAAGTGATTCGTTCTTTTTTCAGTTCATATGACCTCAACCAGTAGGTGTCAGTAATGCGCATTGAAGCTGGTGCCACCTCGCCGTAAAACAAAACGAAGAAGAAAATGACGTAACTTCCCTGAACGAGTCAGTGAGTGAGTGATTTGCATTTCCAGTTCATCGCGAGAACGGATCAGTGAGGGAACGAATCCTGACTTTCCCGTTCGCGAACGAGATAATGGGTGAACTGCCTTCCCGTGCATCAACGGATCAGTCAGTGAACGTGTTGCGTCTCCTGGTGTGAACTATGTAAACCAGAATGTAGATTTACGATTTTCCAAGGAAAGAAAGAACCACTCACTGAAACACCACTTCTTGTATGCACGTTTTCTCCAAGCTAACGGCTAACTTTATTGCATGAAGGGATGCGCCGTTATGCAACAACGGCGAAATTATGCTTCTCTTTGGGTAATCTTGATTTTATGACACTTATAGTAGTTTTTAAATAACGTGTATGCATACACAGGACTGTCTCAGAAAATTAGAATTTTGTGATAAAGTTCCATACTTGTCATTTAGTTTACTGAACCAAGCTGTTTTTCAAGGCTCAGGAAACCCTTGCAGGTGTTTCGAGTTAATTAGACGATTCAAGTGATAAGTTAAATACCATACTAGTATACTTTTTTTATCATATACTAATATTTTGAGATAGGATATTTGAGTTTTCTTAAGCTGTATGCCATAATCAGCAATATTAAAATAATAAAAGGCTTGCAATATATCGGTTGATTTGTAATGGATCCAGAATGTATGACATTTGTTTTTTTAATTACATTACAGAAAATAAAGAACTTTATCACAATATTCAAATTTTCTGAGACAGGCCTGTATATGCATACATGTTATTTAAAAACAATTATAAGTGTTATAAAATCAAGATTACCCAAAGAGAAGCATAATCTCCCCGTTGTTGCATAACGGCGCATCCCTTCATGCAATAAAGTTAGCCGTTATCTTGAAGAAAACGTGCATACAAGAAGTGGTGTTTCAGTGAGTGGTTCTTTCTTTCCTTGGCAAATCGTAAATCTACATTCTGGCTTACATAGTTCACCCCAGGAGACGCAACACGTTCACTGACTGATCCGTTGATGCACGGGAAGGCAGTTCACCCATTAACTCGCTCGCGAACGGGAAAGTCAGGATTCGTTCCCTCACTGATCCGTTCTCGCGATGAACTGGAAATGCAAATCACTCACTCACTGACTCGTTCACTCACAGATCGGTTCAGTTGGTGAACGGGAAATGCAATTCACGACTCGTTCTAAATTAGGTTATTTCAACGACGTCTATACTAGAATATTTTAGGTTATTTTACAGACATCTAAATTAGGTCTATATATAGACCTAAAATAGACGTCTAAATTAGGTTATTTTAGGTTATTTTATAGACGTCTAAATTACATCTATATATAGACCTAAAATGTTGTATTGTTTGATGTATGTTGTTCCCACGGGATGTTGTAATATAGAGAAAAATGTGTGCATTGCCGTTGACATTACCGTGTGTTTACTTGATTGTTTTTTGTCTGGTGTATTGCTTAGTTGTGTGTGTTGAAGTTAAAAAAACAAAAACAAACGGGTCAGTGTGTGTGTGTGGGGGGGGGGCGATTCGTTGAACGATTCGTTTGAACATATCTTTTGAATGAACCGGAGGGCAAGCAAGAACAACTTTTTTACATTCTCTTTACAAGTCAGGTGATTTAATATATTAGTCATGTCCACTTATTGGCCAATAAAGGCACACACAACGCATTTGGGTAATTCCAGAACAAACAAAAAACGTTGGAAAAATTATAGTGGAAATAAAGTTAATATATAAAGAGGATATTTTTAAACTTATGGCAGTGTAGCCTAGGCAGTTGGAAGTTGGAACACAAATCAAGAATCACCTGCCAGGATGGAAAGCTTTTATTTTGCTAAACTGGTGCTTGAACAGTGACTTACAAAGAACTACATGACTGCATTTTTAAAAATCTGGAAAAAATCAGCATGGACATTAGGATGGAAGAGAGGTACAGAACATACAAAGAGAAATTGGGGGGGGGGGGGGGGGGGGTAGTGGCACTACAGTGGAGGAAACAAAAACAAGTGTACAAAAAAAAAAGGTTCACCTTGTCTTTACACGGGATATACTTTATATATATAGTATATCTATATGTTAGTGTATGTACAGGAAAACAAAGCTCGTATTTGCCCTTGACAAGTCTACAAACGTCTGCATATAATTTGTACAAAATTGATTTCCAAACAACAGTTGGCTAGTGCAAAGCTTTTCCCGTTCAAGCCGGCTGATGACTTTTACAGTTGGTGTGAAAAAGACTTGACTCCTATTCTAGTGTACTCGACTCACAGTTTAACACAATGTCACAGAAGCCGTCGTGTTTCGTTTTACAAACGCGCACGCACGCGCGCACGCACACACGCACACACACACAAAGTTACTTGGTGAGTTTGTGTTGAGAATAAGTGCTTTGGTCACCTTGTTGTCAATTGAACATTAAAATAGGCTTTGTGTATGTGGTCTGATCCATGTTTGTTACTGTATACGTGTTCCTGAACATCTGGCCTGTATGAAAATAGCTTATGTGTGACGTGGTGGTGATGAATTAATCTGTCATTTCTACTGCATATTTTGTTGAACAGGAAAGATAGCCACCTTTCTAAACAAGACGAGGCAAGTGCGTTATTAGTATTTAAAGTATTTGTATATATATATCTATATACTATTTATAGGTATGTGATTTAAAAGAGCAGCAGCAGAGATTTGTGTTCACTGAATGTGAAAGTAAACCTTAAAGATGGCAAAAATGTGACTTTTTCTGATAGGCAAACGTATGGAGAAAAGAGTTGACGATTAAAGACTTAAAAAAAAAAAAAAAAAAGCTGAATGAGAAAGACAATCACCTGAGCCTGGATCAGACATTAGTAATAGGCGCCTCCACATTTGTGTTTAATGAATTTGTCCTTCCACGGAAGCTGACGCCATGATCATTGTATGAATCAAGTGACCTGACTAACAACTGCAGTATTTCCTCAAATAGTGGCCTTTGCTCTAATTAATTTTGGTGTAAGTTGTCCACTCCAAGAAACGCAAGACCAGGAGTCGGGAACCTTTTTGGCGGACAGAGCCATAAATGCCCATTTTTTAAAAATAATTTTACTGAGAGCCATGCCATTTAAAAAAAAAAACCGTTAAAAGGTTAAATACAATTAATTGCCCTAAGACCAACGATTTTTTGAGTATACTAATGTATTCTTTTTAATAACGTTTTTAACGTCGCCAAAAGAGCCATATCTGGCAACCTGAAAAAGGAACCGTTCAACTAAATGACAGCTCCATTAATGACAGCCATAGCCATAAGTGGAAATGAAGACTTTTGACTTGCCATTCATTCTCTTGTGAGCAGGTGCGAGTGTCTGCCTTGTCCGAGATGTGTCAGGCCTCAACGTAACTCGGCATCAGAAGCTGTTTCGGCACTTTGGTCACCTTTTAAAAGACGATTTTTCAGCAATTAATGCTGACAATGGACTGAGAAGCGAGTAAAATCTTCAATCAGCAGCGAACGATTAAAGAGAAGCAGTAATGTGACGACGTATGGCTCGATTATTAAAATAATTGAAAACCTCTATTGGGTGGAAAAAAAAACTTGATATAATTGTCCATCCATCCATTTTTCTGTACAGCTTGTCCCCACGGGGGGTTGCGGGCGTGCCGGAGCCTATCCCAGCAGTCATCGGGCAGTAGGCGAGGGACAACCCGAACTGGTTGCCAGCCAATTGCAGTGACATAATTGTTTGGGTCCTAAGGAGAGCAAATTCTAACATTTGCCATATACAATACAATATTGTAGTTATTATAATACATACACTATGCAATATGCATGTTACATTGCAGAACCATTAAAAAAAAAAGAACCATTATTTGACATGATAAAAAAGCATGAGTGCAAAATAGGTCTCTATGCCCTAACGTTAAGACGCCTCGTACTCTTCTGAAGTTAAGTAACAAAGCCACTAGATGAGGAAACATGCAAACCCTTCAATGATAATATTGTTTAACATCAGAAGTGTTTGTGGGCATTTTGAATAAAATACTGCGAGCTGATTTTGGTGGCGACATTGATCACCATCACATCCTCGCCATCATGGCCGCACCCTTTGGATGCACTAATAAGCTACAAATCTGCATGAAAATAGGATCTCTCTTCTGATTGGTTGACGCAAATCACAATCTGTTAAATTGATTCCAAGGTTAAAGTAAATAAATGAGCGAATAAAGGGAGGGGGGTGCCAAATTGAGATTAGGTAGGCTAAAATCTAACAAGAAGCCGCAGTCAGTCACCCTTCACAGTCTTAAAGCCTTTATAGCCGAGCCCAAAGCGCTTGCGTCGCACTCGGGCGATTTCATGTGTGGTCTGGGGACTATTCACGCACACGCGCACAGATCCATCCACTCAAAGGAGCAAGGAAAAACACAGTCGTTCGTTTCAAAAGGAAGCGTTGCAACTGCGTGGAGTACAATCAGGGTAAACTTGCGATGGGCTGAGGAGAGGCACGCCCCCGACAGGTATCGTTGAGCGATAGCTGAGATGATTATTTACGCAGCAACAAAACAAAGGCACATTTTTTTTCCCTTTATGAATCGATGGTAAACCTTGAAGAGGTCAGCTTGTGGAGTAATCCTATTAAATGTCTAATGTAAAAAACAAAAAAAACTACTCCTCGGGCATTGTTTTTCATATCAAACCGGATCAAAGCATAAAATCAAGCCGGATCATTGCAGAGGGTTGCTACCTAGTCACAGCCTCCTATGATAACTACAAAAATCGAATTAGTCATCAAGTTTAGTTTGTTCGCAGGTGACTACAACCTGGAAATCTGAACGGACTATTCAAATGTGTATAGAATAATTCATGTGTAGAATCTGTGAGATCTAGTTGTGTATTTGAAGGGAGTCACCTGAGACAACATGGTTGTGAAGTTCTTTTGTCTACAAGACAATTTTTGAAGAAAATTCCTAAAAAACCTCAGTTCACTCCCAAAGACGTTCTCAGTCTTTTAACTGCGACTCTTTAGGGTGAAAGTAGGTGATACTGTTGTTGGTGGTGGTCTCTCGGGTGTTACGGCATGGTGTCCGTTTGAGAACTAACGATCATTTCTGGTGGAAAAGGAGAGCTTTGACGCCCCCGGCCTTGACTTTGGGAAGCTGGTGGCTGATGATCTCGGCCAGCATTTCCGGGAACTCCACACTCAGCGATTTATTCACAAAGGTGTAAAAGCAGAAGTTGAGAAGCCCGCCGACCATCTGCGCACACACAACGGTCACGCAGGCAATCAATTGACATCACTTTTCCAAACCAAGTCAGAAGTCCAGTCATTCCTAAGTGTTTGGCAAGCAACCAAAAATCCCAAGTCTCCACTTGAACCGAACGAATGTTACTTTTCCATCTTATGTGATTTCTCACCTCATGCATGGAGTCCAGCAGCTTGGTGAGCTGGTAAAAACGCTGCCAGTTCTGGCTGGAGTTCTCCTCTCGCTTCACAATGGCTTTCCCCAGTTCCTTGATGTATGACATCCGGATCTCGTCGAAAGCCGCCTGACTCCTCAGGCCGTCCTTTGGCACTGCCGGAGTAGGGAGTTGCACGTTAACCGCTGCGGACTGCCGGCAAGGAAAGCGTGATGGGACCAAGAGACTCACCCGTGCTGAGAAGCAGCAGGACCTTCATGCAAAGATACTCGTCGTGGGAAACCTGCAGCCGGACAAACTCGCTGCCAATCCTCATCATTTGCTTGCACTGTTCGGCCATGTAGGGCAACTGCATTTTCTCCCTTCAATCAAAGTGGAAAGAGCGAGAGTCAAGGCGGGAGGGAGCAGTGCGTTTAACGTAGGTACGCGACAAATGTTTGCCGCACGTACTCGTTCATGATGAGGTCCGGCGCAAAAAAGAGGATGCTGCCGTTACACTGCTGGTAAGACCTCCAGCCCAGGCTAAAAGTCATAAGGAAGAGCCACGAGCACTGGAGCAGGGTCATCTGGTCGTCGAGGTGGAGGTTCCGGAAACCTGAGCGGGACGACAGCGCGGTTGAAGACCGACAAAAGGCGAGTTAGCCTTGCCCGAGAAACCCACCTGGCAAAGCCTTGGCCCACTTGACGGCCGAGATGAGCTGCCGGCCGCCCAGTCTGTTGAGGGAGGTGAGGAAGCGAGCGAGGGTGTCGGGGAGGGTGTTGTCGTAGCCCGCGTAGAGGGTGTCCGGCTCGATGGCCTTGAGAAGGGACAGCATTGTGGGGGCCAGCAGCGGCATACACTTGGGCACGATCGCCTGAGTTTCGGCCGGCTTCGGGGGAAGCAGCTCGGGCGGGTTGCTCTTCTGGGCACCTTTGAGGCGGTTATTCTTCTTGGTTTTGCGCGCTGAAGACAAGTCAATGAAGATAAGTCAAAAGGATCATAAACGGACTCCCGGCGGGTGTGGCTGTGCGCGACCTTCGAGGTTCATGCCCGCCATCAGACACTTGCGGAAGCGGCAGGCTGGGCAGTTTTTCCTGCGGATTTTATCGATGATGCAGTCGTTTCTTCCAGCGCACAAGTAATTATGTTGGCCTGAGAAGCAACGGGAGAAGAGCCATGTTAGCGCAAAGTTCCGAGAACTAAATGCAATGCACAAATAATTATGTTGGCCTGAGAAGCAAGGGGAGAAGAGCCATGTTAGCGCAAAGTTCCAAGAACTAAAAATGCAGTCAACCTCCGTTCCATTGCAGATGCATTATGAATTTTGGCAACCACTTTAGGGGGTTTTAAGAAGTATAGGCTCATCTGAAGATAGAGTTATGGCATGGCAGCTTCACCTTCTACTGCTCTTTTGAAGAAGACCTTGCAGCTCCCGCACGTGAGCACACCGTAGTGGAACCCGGAAGCCTCGTCAGAGCACACAAAGCAGATTTTGTGAGCGCCACTCTTGCCCTGGGTTGATGACGGCGGTGCCATGGCGCCTTCCGGTCGGGAAGTCGAGCTGAGGGTGAGACAATCAGATCATGAGAGGTGAAGGACGGCCTTGTCAACTCTATTCGCATTCCAACAGACAAACAAAAAAACTCCGATGAGCAGGAAAAACAAGTTTGATTCCCACAACTTACATTTGAGGATTCAGTACAGAATTGTAACGGTCACTTCAATGGACAGGCTTATCCATATTTGATGCACAAAATTTAAAACTAAAGGTCACCCTTGCAAGTCATTGACGCACATATCCTTTCGAATGAACAACAGCTCCTTAATTTCTAAAACGGCAGGTACGATTTTGCACATTGTCCTGCCTACTGAGATGCAGTTCATCAAAACCACCACAAGAGGTCACCTGACCTCAGTAAATGCATGCAAGGTCACACCCCCGCTTTCCAATCCAGTGGCTTCATTGACAACTAAGCCCATCTCAAGCTTGAGCTGCCATCATCTGTGTTTGTGCATCTTTGGGTCTTAACTGTGTGAGCTTGACAAAAAAAAAAAAACGGGGGCCGTGAGCAGATCTGCTGGGGATGCACAGTGTGCCGTAAAGCCACGTTTGCACAACGCAAAGGGCGCACGCATGATGAATGGGGGCCAGACCGTGGCAGTCGGTGGGTGTAGTACGATGGGAAAAGCTAAGAGGAACAACAGGGCCTCACAGTCTAAGAATTCAGCGGCCTGCAGAACAAAGAAAGGGCTGTCACAGCAGCGCTCGGTCGGGCTAGTTGGATTCAAGTTAACTAGCGAGCGCGGTTCCTTTCAGAGCAACAACTTGAACAAAACACAAAGCTCCACGTTTTGTATGGACTATTTGATTCAAAAACAGTCGAGTCATACGGTGAGGTTTGGCATTTATAATCCCCCTTTGGGATCATTTGAATGAATCCGTCTTTAACTTCGATTTTTGACTTTGAGTGGTAAAGCCATTGCAGCAAACGTGTGAAGGATCTTGTGGTTTGAGCCGCTGCAGACAAGTTTTACAAAAAGCTCAGAGCCCACACTGAGTGAGTGACACACACTGTGAAGAGGGTGATGATGTCACAGGGTGTGGATGGCAAATGACTCCACCTTTCATTGGCCCAATGGAATGGTGTCATTGGGACAGCTTCCCTGTCAAGGCTTTAAGCTGCTCATTGAAATCCACTTACTCTAACACAGTTTAAAACACAGGTAAAATTGAGGCAGATTGATGAGGAAATGAAAGAGTTGTAACAGCAACATCGACGCTTGTTTGCTTAACCCATCCACTGCCATTTTGCATCGTGTGTCATCATTAACCTGGCAGCCTTTCGCAATACAAAATCATTTGGTCTCATTAGATACTAAAAATAATTCTCATTGTTTCATTTTGTTTTACAGTAATCCTAAAATGGGAGTAGCAATAAAAAAACAAGGACACGCCAAAACCGGGTTGTCAACGATGAACATAGCAGTGTTTCTGTTGGAATAATTCTTTTTGCAGAAGCGCTGGTGGGCCTGAACCGGAGGCCTCATATTCAAACTCAAGCAAACATATCTGTCTGGCTCCGGGGAGTTCTTAGACTCCCTTCCCTTTCTTACCTGTGAGAGGCCCTCACTAGTTATGAACAGAACACCTTTGTTTAGTTCAAGAGAAGTTCTTTCTCTTTTATACCTTGTAGTTTCTATTCATAAATTGTTGTTGACCGGGACAGATTTTAAGTTATCCCATATTTACTCAATGTTTGTTGAAGTAGACTTCATGCACGTTATCTCACTTCAACTTAATGTTTGTTGGAGTGTATGCACGAGAGGTATCTGATTATTTACTCATTATTATTATTGTGTGATACTTAGCAAGAAAGTCTAGAGCGTTGTTTTACAGGGACACGGCACCCAGCACGTTTGAAGATCGCAGACCATTCATAGGCCAGCGCGGCAGCATCGAAAGAGGCCGCTTCAGCCAGAGCTGTCGCTTACGTTTGTGTGCGTGTGATTAAACAGCGCGGCTTTGGAGACAAACTACATTTGAGGAAAAAAAAACACTGGTGTCACACAGTGACCAGCTTAACAATTCATAATCTCCTTCCTGGTCACATGTAGGTTAACAGTTTCCTCCTCTATGCGCATTGAGTGTTTGTATCTATGTGTAAGCAGCAATTTTCCCAATACAATAGAGCAGACCATTTTACAATCACTTAAGCTATCATTATCATTATTATTGTTGTTGTCATTATTATTATTATTAGATGTGAGCACTCTCCTGCTCAACGTAACTATTAAGGTCATTGCTTGATCTGCAAGTGGGGGAGTAGATGAGTGAGGCCAACACATGGATATCCACGCCAAGAGAATTATTGCGGCTCAACTTTTAAAATAATGTATAGTATGGCTGAAAGCAGATACCTCTTTTGGATTTGAGCCGAGGAATAACAACAATGGGCATGACTGCAATTTAGTTCATGAGTCACAGAGGGCATCTTCAATAGCCACAGCGTTCTTCTTGATGTTTGAGGTTTTTTTTTTTTTTTTAATTCAAAGACCGGATGAGTTCGCAGTTATTGTGGAACCGCTGTTACTGCGGCAGAGGCAGATTACAGATCGACTTGCACATCGGTAGCGCCTGGAGTCATGACATGTGTTGACACATATATGTAAGACTCGCTCATCAATAGCAGCTCAAAACCATGTGGGCGGAGGAATGCAAGTCACTGGGGTAATATTTGATACAACTTTGCTGATTTGCATTTTCTTGCTGATATTAATTTCAAACTCGTGTCGATGCAGCCCTGAAGATTATTAAGGTTATTAGGCATAGTGAGGGATTCCAGCGTATTAAAAAAAAATAAAGCTTTTCAAACCGACCCTCAAAATATGTCAACTTAAAACCTCACCCACAAAAGCGCCTACATTGCTTCACCACAGAGAAGAACTTTAGTGGCAAGCTCAATACATCATGCTGTGATTCTCACATACTTTTTGTGTCATGCAAAAGGGAGCGGAGCAGACACAGGAGGATGTGCTCCTTCCCTGAGCTAAGAGCTACCAAAATAGAACTAGCAACTGCTTTGCACGCTCTGCATCACTCTTACACGCAAAAGCGCATGGTTTCTAATTTCGGAGTGCAGAGACAATATTTGTTGAGGCGGACACTGGGCTCGGAGACAACAATATGTATTGCGGCATCCAAACAACTGCTACGTTTGGATTGGGTTCCGTTTCCACTGAGCAGAACAGTTTGTGGCACTTATTGACATTCTTCATTCTATTGGCAAAAGAGGTTGATGACGTTAATTTAACCGATCCAAACAAAACACATCAGCGGGGAACCTCGATTTAACACACATTAAAAAAGTGTTTGTCGGGAACAAAGAGTCGACTAGAGCAGGCAAAAAAAAAAAAAAAAAAAAAAAAAAAAAAAAAAAAAACCTTTTCCCATCAAAAGCGATCCATGTTGTACATATGCGGTGGCCATGTTAGCTTCACGACTATTTGGATCGACATAAACAATACCAGAAATATTTGGGTCCATATTCCTGCCTCTATCGGTCTAATTTCTTCTTCATCTCTTTTCTAGGTTCTCCTGTAACACAGTGCCCCCTAGTGTTCAGACTACAAGACCACATTACTTTAATGCCTTGTGTCACAAGCTACATTTAAGAAAAACATGGTAGGATTTGGATGTTAAAATGCCACCACTTTTCCTTCTAGAGTGATATATTTGAGATTAAATTCCATCACGTTCGAGTCGTTTTGAGATTTTCATCACAATTGTGAGCTGAAATGGCATTTTCATGCATACGTGCGAGCACTTGTACTAAGTCCACAAAAGGTTGCCTCGATACAACTTACTCATCATGACATAGCCCAAATGAGATGTACACTTACTAATGAGAGACATATGGACTTTAGTCTGAGCAAGTAACTCTTTGGAACTAATGGCAGAGCAGATGAAAAACAACACTAAGGGACTTGACTTTTCACATTAGTCGCCATAATTGGAGCAGTGTGTGTGTGTGTGTGTGTGTGTGTGTGTGTTTGTGTAGGTGGGAGGAAGTTTCCTGCCGTGAGAATGAATTAGAGCCCCGGTGCTACTGTGCACACGGCTGTCGCAGCTGAAGCGGGACGTGGGAGGAACGTCCTCAAATTTGCTGACTCGACACGTAAGCACAATGGTAAGACGAGAAGCTCGACCCGCACGCATACCTCGATGGGAAAACGTTCTTCTATGGTGTCAAAGCAAACACAAATATGATTCTGCACAATTGTGGTTTGTGGTGAGAGCAGTAGTAACTGGAATGGCCAGCATTCCATCGGGTGCGTTCACGCGGCGCCAGCTGTGTACAGGCGGGAAGTAAAAGTAGGTCAGGGAAGTGAGGGCTTGCTTCACAGCCGAGCTCTGTGGTTCCGCCTGGCTGCCCGTGAAGCACGTACAAAAACACACACACACCCACACACTCATGCATTATACACAAAGCTAAGTGATGAATTGGAGGTGATATAAAAAGCAGCTCAGAGACTTTGGCGACAGTAAGCTTGAGGTTGCCCTTGGCTGAAGTGAGCCGGAGAGGTGATGATAATGGAAGTTGGGGCCTGTCTGTAAATAACATATTGTATACACTATACACCAACCACTATCATTATATCCAATATATAGAATGATCCCCTTGCAAAGATAATCTGATCTGAGAAGTACTCATTCAATGTTCAATGCTATATTTGTAGCATGCCGTGGTGTACAACAATGGAAGCGGTGTCAAACAGTTCAATTACCACAAATAATTACATGTCTTGGAAAAATATTCGAAACAGCAGCACTCAGTATGATGCAGAGTAGTTTGATGCCTTTGTGGAATTTCGTTTCCCCCCCCACACACACACACAACTTTTCATTGGCAGGATGTGTGTTTTATTGAATCAGTCCAGTCTAAGATGCAAAAAACAGTCACTTCCAAAACAAAAAGCATCAAAAGAGGAATGCCTGAATGTCTTGCATCTGGGATGCGAGAACAACTCGATTCAATGAGATGGACACAAACAATGCTCCCCATTCACACCAACGTCGATTCAACAGCCCACCGGAAATTCCAGAACCAGAATGTGTTCGTCGCGATTCATACGACTTGACAGACTAAAAATACTACTTATTTGGGAAGAGCAGCGGGGATCAAAATGTGGCTTCGTCCACACGCTGGAGAGAAAATGCCACGTTTAAAACGTAGGTTACATAACATGCTGAATTAATGAGCTATGTTACCAGCAACTACAGGCTGGACGTTCGCCTTTCCGCTACGTAACTCAAATGTAGCTTCGATCATAACATATAAATCAACTGCACCGCCATCATGATCTAAACAAACGTTTTTTTTCTTTAGAAGTTCAACTGTTGCATATATCGCTCGTCCGAGAGAACTGGAATAATGCACTTTTCAGGCGTACAATGTAGAAACCGTAAAACGCTTTTGGAAATAGGACTTCAGTTACACTGTGTGGAACTAATAGTTTACTAGTAAGACCACAATCGTGAGCCTAATTTCAATCAAGAGTAAAAATACATTCACAGCACTTCAACTTTCCCCTCAATGCTGACTAGTTTCCCAGTGCTATTGCTGAAAAACATTTCCACAGCATGATAATGCCAGCACCACGCTTCACTGGAGCAATGGTATTCTCAAATCAACTGTATTTATAGAGCACTTTAAAACAACCGCTGCTGCATATGATGCGTTGCTGTGTTTGCTGTGAGTATTTTCTGACAGAAAAAAAAAAAAAAGACAAAAATGTTTCAGCGGATGCGATCAGTGCACATATTTGATTTATTAATCAGAGGTTCCAAGCAACCTCTCCCAAAGAGCCTAACCCCAGTAGGTAAGCCCTAAGAAAACCAGACTTCAAACAGCAGCACTGTCTTACTTGAACAGGCAGGTCACTGGAAACCCCAATCAGGAATGGGGAATACATTTGTCCTTGACCAAAGTGTGATCCGCTTCTTTACCTGCATATCATGTTTGCACAAGTCTTTTGGGCTGCGCACTTTCCTAGTGCAGTTATTAAAATTAAACAAGGGATCCTGAGCGAGTTAAATCGTGCACACCCTGCATTTTTGCTTTGACTTGAAATAGGTAACCAAGAGTATAATATAATAATAATATCTACTAATGAGCATGCTGATGATTCCTCAAGCACATGATAGGCAGCTATTTGGGCTTGAGGTGTTTAAATTAGTCTCCCTTCATTGTGCAGAACAACTAGTGGCATTTGTTATTTGTTAAATACACGACTATGCCATTTAAGGACGCCAACTCTGAGGCCATGTGGAACTACATTATGAAACGTCTTGTGTATGATTGCTGTTCTCAGACTTGAGCTGGAAATTAAACAAGCTAACTTAACAGCACGCCGTACAAAAAACAATCACTTGGGTCTTGGGTGTGTCTTTCTGCAACTGGCTGCTGGACTTCCTCACGGGCAGACCACAAAGTCGCCAGCAGCTCCTCCAGGACCATCACGCTAAGCACTGAGGGCGTATGCTCAGCCAACTGCTCTTTATTGCGCTCCAACAATCATGTTCCGACCGACAGCACCAACCGCACCATAAAGTTTGCGGAAAACAAAGATGGTGGTCGGCCTCATTACTAAAAATGATGAGGCCAACCAGGAGGGAGCCAACTGTGTGCAAAACAGAACAATCTCTTCTTTGAGGTGGTAAAACTTTTTGTAGAGATTGTTAAGACCTCAGGAAAAGTGGTTCACAGCACGTGCAACTTATTTTACTGCAACCACATACTGTCGTGATTGACGTGGCAAACGTTTAGACAATTAAAAGGCATCCACAGTCACCATGTCCCATCACAAACTGTTCACAGGTTAAAACATATATACCGTAATTTTCGGACTATAAGTCGCGGTTGTTTTTCATAGTTTGGGTGGGGGGGCGACTTATACTCAGGAGCGATTTATATACATATATATGGGGTTTTTTCACTTTTTTGGGCATTTTATGGCTGGTGCGACTTATACTCCGGTGCGACTTATAGTCCGAAAATTACGGTATACACATCACTGCTCAGCGACTTAAAGGAAAAAAAAACCCATAACCAATCTGATCAGAAGATGGACCCATCCAACCCATCTATTGAAACAAGTCAAGAGCTATGCACGTTATTTCTTGGGGCGCAACTTCCTGTGAGACACCGAAGTAGCTGTTTATGAATCCTTTACAAAACAATTGTCAGACGCCTGCAGCATTTTAATATGGGTGCGCTGTTTGCGGTTGTACTAACAAGAAGTTGAATCAGTGGCTACAAGAGCAAGGTTTTGAACAAGTGGCCCAGACAAAGAAAGATTGACCCACGGATCGGGGTGCGCATCTATTCTATTCATCACTTTTGAAAGGCATGATTTGTATGGAGCATCTGCAAATCACACTGGTTGTGAGAAGACTTAAAGACCTCCATCTAATCCGTCGCATTGTTGAAGGGGGAGGAGGGGCTTGGGCATCCATCTGGAGCTCATATACTATAGCAGCCATCCACAGAAGAACTGGATCGAAGTTTTAAATTCTTTGTGATTCTTGGAAATTTCGAGGACACACACTGCTGATGACTCTTGCGCGATGTGCTGTTGAAGAGCCTTCAGGAATGTGGTCTTTTATGACGACCTCTTTATGAAGGCATCAACCTTTATCAGAGGCGTGTAGTAATTAGTTACTTTCCAGATAAAATGTACTCTTCTAGTTTACTCGAATACAAATTCTCTTTTTACTTGTATTTGCAGAATTTTACTCTTAACAATAGTCATCATGAAATTTGTCTTGTTTTTCAGACCACCTCTGTACATCATTAAATGCAATGGAAATGATCATTAAAAGTTGCACACACAGAAAAAAAATCAACATTGACTTTCTAAAGAAGGTAACTAAGCCTATGTCCCACCTCAAATCAAAACGTGAGCAGACTTATTACGGTGCATGTAATTGTACCCCTGAGAGCTTTTAGGAGGGTTCAAATCTCTAGCCATTCATCCTTCCACCCCACTACAATGCAATTATAATGGTTTCAACTGAGGTTCAAATGTGGTTTATGATGGAAATTGAACATTGACAATGTAAATAAAAAGCCAGTTCCAAATCATGCTCATAATTCACGGTGGGTGAACTGAAATTTGGCCATACATTGGCAAAACATAAAGTACTTGAAGAATGATCATACAACATAGCATATAATAGCAAAACGTGTTTGAGGACTTGTACGAACGTACAGTCCGCAAGCTCCCCTTTAAAGCCAATTATATAACAAGCGAATCAAAGAACAACCAAAAAAATGCCATAGGACTCTTTTTTTCTTTTTCAAAATTTGGATATAAAAGACTTTTCGATAAAAAAAGGACAAAGAACCTGCATGTTGTTCAATTAAGAGACCGCAATAGTAAAGATATGCTTGTGAAGTTGAACGCCTGCGCTTATTTCTCAATGCTTCCATTCCTGACAAGAAAGAATAATACAAAGCTGTCTCCAATGCAAATGATGTTTGATCAAACAAAATGAAATATGGCAGTGCAGCAAGTTTGTCAACTTGTTGTTGTTTTTTTTCTAAAGCATGATAAAAACAACCTTAGCTGCCTACAATGACAATTCCCCTCGACTCAGTTCACGAGCACCAACGTGTCTTACCTGGCAAAGCCGCTGGCAAAGGTAGGAGTGGCTGAGAAGGCCTCAGAGGCTTGATTCAAGCCTGAAGCTGGCCCAGGAGTCAGACCTCGGTTCCAGGGTGCGCCAACGGTGGCAACAGGAACATACTGGCAGGTGACCACTTTCTGATCCTTAAGTGGCTGTGGGCCAAGTCCAAAGTGGAAGCTCTGACCTCCCGAGGTGCTCACCCCACAGATGGAGATGGGACTGGATGCGGGCAGGTCTGGAGATGTGGTACTGCGTATCTGGCAGTAGGACATCTTCTCTTGATTAATCACACCGTGAGTGCAGAGCTGAATGAAGCTGCTGTCTTTTTCTTGCTTAATCAAAATGGGGCTTGGCGCTACATTTGTGGAAATACTTGAGCTGGACTGTTCGGGACTGGTGATGATGTTGCTGCCATTGAAAGCGAGCGGGCCGCTGCTGTTAGCGTTCTCAGCCGTAACGGGCTTGATTTCCTTCTCCTGGGTGACATCTGCAAGCAGAGCATCATCTGCTAAAGTGGACAGGAAAGCGTCGTCCCCGACATAAAAATCCGAAGGAGAGCCGTTGAGCTCAAAGTCACTGAGCAGATCCATCGTGTTATCGCTGAATAACTTCTGGTTCATGTCTATGTCTTTGCCAATGTGCTCAAAGGCAGGATCAAGGTCAATAGGGTCGTGAGACTCGTGACCTACTTTATCCAAAGAGAAATCTTCCGTTTTCATGGTGAAAAAGCTAGGATCGGATCCTCCGATAAGGGAATCCATGGAAGACGGGCTTAGGTGTGCTATTCTGCCTCCTGACTGTGGCAACTTCTCCTCGAAGTTTAGGCGACTAGATGAAAGCAACTTCTGATCTTTGGTCAAGCCCTTAGGTTGGGGATCTTCCTGCAACGCCACAACGCTGGCAGTGATAGAAGAGGATGTCACTTCCACTGGCGCAGGGCTGCTGTTGAGGCCGTTAGACTGTCCAGGCTGCATTAATTGACTGGAAGGGAGAATAACAGAGGCTGGAGAGTTGCTAACACTGAGTGGGGGCACTTTCAACCGACTGTCCCCCACTGGAGTTTGGATGTTGACCGGTTTACCTGCACGGTCATCTCTGCTCAGTGTTAGCTTTACTTCACTGTTGTCCATCTGTTTGTTTGGAGGGAGAGAGAGAGAGCGAGAAAGAGAGAGAGATTGAGGCCAAGGGTGATCAGCAAGCTTGCATCTTAGCATAAACAGGTAGTCAATTTAACACACACACAAAAACGACCTTGTTTCCACGCTATTCTTGAGCATTTCTTTCCTTCTAAGCATATTTTTAGACTGGAAGCGCTTTCACACACGAGTGATGTGAAGTGACCAGAGGAATGTGCTTTTCAAAGGTAGCAGGCGGGTGGGAGGGGCTTTTGGAGAATTAATGAACCTTTATGAAGCATTTTGTCTCGTCTTTATACAAATAATGGTTGACTGAAACAAAAACAAAGGGATTACCACCCGCGCTAATTAGCTAGCCACCAAAACCAAATGGCCACATAGGGAGAGTGAATATACCCGGACAACATAAATTAAAGTCCATATTGAGATAATGCTATGTGAGGCATATTATCGGTAGTTGTTACGATGCTAAGCTAGCAGTGTGAATGGCGCGCCAACACGTCTCGTATAACGCTGTAAGTACTGCTAATATCGCCAAGATAGCTGCGTGCTTATCGTTCGCGCCCGAGTCCGAGTTTAGCCAACAAACACATCGAGCCAAACCTCGAGAAAAACTTTGATTTACCCTTGAAAAGACTTCCTGTTGATGGGAGCCCACCTGTCGTCAGTCAACATTGTTGTGGTTGAAATTGGCCGACTACAACACGCCAATAGTGACTCGCTATTTATGAAATCCTCTGGCGTCGTATCTTCGTCCTACATTTGTCGATGAAAAGCTGAAGTAAAGCCGAGCGAGGGGGTCAGTTTGATATTTACGTCTCTCGAGTCTTATTGCAGGCCTGAGAAGCAGAAGTGGAACTGCAAGTAAACAAGTGCTCCCCAGCTAGCCATTAGGGAAGTACGTACGACTCTATACGCCAACCTTCATGCATAACACAAAATGGAGAACCAAGCAAGCTGATCCGTAGCTGATCTCTTTGCAATCTGCAGCGACATCTGTCGGCACCTAAGGGTAACAACAGTATAAACAAAACAATAAATGGAGATGAGTTCAATTGCCCTTAAAAATGAAATTCATATGAAACGCAAATGCTTTTCAGAATAACAATCCACATTTAATTAACACACCACAGTAGAACAACAGATTTTCTTGTATCTTATTGTTTCCACTATTGGCCTTATCTACTGCACACTAGTTTCACTTTTTGGCTATTTATCTTTCACTAATTCTATGCTACAGGACATCCAGTTGTCCATCAGATGCTGCATCCCCTAGAGACGATTTCTACTGAATATGTGTAATTGTAATCGTGTCACCTTATTATTGTAAAAGAGAATACATGCCAGAGCTGGATCCTCGACATTACACAAAACGCAATGTTGCCCTCCCCAAGGCACACCACATCACAGTATCACAACAAAATCTACTATAGAAAAGCAAAAGGGAAGGAATATAAAGCAGGATGCAGTATGAAATTTGACTGTGCAAACATGGAATACTCGAAATGTCTGCAAACTTTCATTATTTGTGTCTCATTTGACATTCTTTTAATGCTTCACGACTTCTGCACATGATTTCCAGGTGGGAACCATATTGTATTGCACAAGTCATGCTGAAGCGGCATGATTTCCAATTTCTTTTAGAAGACACAATCGGAGCTGAGAAGTAGCTAATTAAAGGATGAAAATGAGATACTTTATTGTTCAGTACATTTGATGATTTTGCCTTTAATCCCCATGGATTAGAAATAAAAGAAAGTAAAGAAATACAGAGTTTATCTTTTAGGCCATTTATAAAGTTCCACAATTTGTATCAGAATGACAATTAGAAATAAAACAAGAAATACAGAGTTGATCTTTTAGGCCATTTATAAAGTTCCACAATTTGTATCAGAATGACAGGGAGGGGAACGTATTGTACAGTCAGAAGAAGGAAAGGAACAATTTATGATCCAAAGCATAAAACATCAAATAAGGTAGAGTGATACATCATAGGTCAAATTAATTAATGAATGAAATAAAAACGTTTTAATGTCTTACAGCCCATGACATTCTTTAGTGGCTAAAATGTGTGCTTTATGTTGTATGTGCCTTTAAGAGTTCCTTTAACTTTCTCCTATGTTCAGTCTTTTTCTGTCATGCAAAACTGACTATATTGTTATGGAAGTTGAGTTGCATTGAGTAAATCTCTATTTAATGGCAATTGTTTTCCATATTGTTCCTCTATGTTACCAAATAGAGCTGTGAAACTCCAATGAAGCCATGAACCAAATTGTGATTTTTGGTTACACCCCAAGCCATTAGACCAGGGGTGTCAATCTCATTTATTGTTGCGGGCCACATCGTAGTTATGATTTTCCCTCATGGGGCCATTAACTATTTTATATTATTGCTTACACAACAGAATCTAGCATAAAAAAGTTGAACCATTTTCTAATTTATTTTCAAAGTGGGATTTTCTTTTCTTTTGTGCAATATCTCACTGTTATTAAAAGGGAAGACAATTTACAATTTTGGTATTTTAACAAGAAACATTGAGTTGACACACGAATTGCCTTTGAGGGCCACATAAAATAATGTGGCGGGCCGGAGCCAGCCCCCGGGCCTTGAGTTTGACACGTGTGCGTTAGACATTCATGTTGTTTCACCAATACGAGCGCTCCCCCAAGGGGGATCATAACTTTGATGTAGCCCATGATGAAAACAAATTTGACACCCTTGCCTTACATTCAGCAGCAACATTCAAGTACAGGCATCAAAAGCACGCACCATAGACACATAAGACTTGTGTAGCTCTATATCCCGACTGTTTGAATCCCACTCAGTCCCTGGTGGCTGCTTAGCAACCCTTCTCTAGCACAATGTACTTGGAATTAACAGGGCAAAGCGTGACCGCTGCCTCCTCAAAACCAGGAGTCAAGGGTGCTCCGCTATCATCAGCACTGTGGCAGTAAAAGCCTCTCCTTTGCTCGATGCCGCTCCAGGCATTGAAAAAGAGGCAGAAAAATGAGCAGTTGATTTGTTTCCATGTTGGCAGTTGTTTGTGTCTAACTGTTCTTCATGGATCCCACATAGGATACCTGGTGGTATGGGTTGGAAACCCCAATCCCTGTGTCCACGGAGAGCAGTTACCCACTGAGCTATAACATTTTCTCACAATGTTACATTAAATGGACTTCAACTTCTGTAAACCTGTCAAAAATGGCGACCAGCTTCAGCTCTTCAACCTCAATCTCCAGTCCAATCTGCTGGCTCAATAACAATGAATCCAATTTATAGGGGTGGGCAAGGACCGATACATCGATATTGGTGGGGATACCAGCAAGCATCAAAATCCCTGATATAGCCCACCATGTTAATCCATTCAAGTCAGTTTGATCTTCAAGACTTGAAAACGAATGAGGATGCAGGGTTGCCTTAGATCTGTCCGTGGTCCTGAAACCAGGACGAAATATTAATCGATGATGCCGATCAGATGGATTTTTTTTTTTCAATTAAGCGATTTGGGTGGCGGAGAGAAAAGCGTCTGGGTTGACTTCATTTCCAAAGTATAAACCAGATGTTTAATGACAGCAGTGAGGCCCAGGCTGCGTTTGGTGCCACATAGCTGTCACTGATAATGAGCGCAAGAGCCCCTCCCTCCCCCCTTCCAGTCTCTCTCTCTCTCTCTCTCTCTGGTTATAAGCGCACATGTAAATATGGGACAGCCTGTAACAGGATTAAAATGGGCACGGCAGGATGATAAAACCGCATTAGTCGCAATTCCTGCAGGTCGCCAGTGTCTGGGTGATTTTGTTTTTTTTTAAACCCACACACATCACATCTTTCGTCATGCAAATGTCATTTGTCTTTAAGATGATGTAAGACATTATTGGACCTCGCTCTCCCACTCCCTCTCTCTCTCCAATCTCTCTCTCGTTTACAGCTTGACTCAACATGATCTTAAACCGTCTGCTGGCCGCACTCAGCACTTTGGAGGGATGTGGGTGCGCACCGGAGTCCCACTTGCATCCATTACCTCTCCGAGCAGCTTCCGGCGTCCAGCCAGAGTGGAATTGTGACTTTTACGCACTGATCTTGAACCGTGAGAAAACAAGACGCTCTCGAAAAAAGGATTTATACTTTATTGATGGTGGTGAGTTACAGTGAAGATGATGTAGTCTGGTATCGCAGTGGATGCGCGTAACCCGATGAGCTCGTGATGATCGATTGTGTTGAAAAAGGATGCGCACATTTACGCACGGACTCAAAGGATTTAAACGAGGGACACACCTTGGATTTTGATGACTGAGGCTTCGGCTTGTGAGTGCTTTGCCAGCATGCATCTACACCGCGCGCCCTGAACTTGACGCCACCTACCTACCTACCCACTTACATTCCAAAGCGAGATTTAGAGGAAAGGGGGAAATGAGCGAAAACTGCAAACCCGCCAAAGAGCCCGGCGCGGCGCAGAGCCCTCCATCGGATGTCATCGAGCTGAACGTGGGCGGGCAGGTCTACTACACCCGCCACGCCACATTGACCGCATTCCCAAATTCCCTACTCGGGAAGCTGTTTTCCAACAAGAAGGGCTCCTCCAATGACCTGTCCCGGGACTTTAGAGGACGTTACTTCATCGACAGAGACGGCTTTTTGTTTCGGTACGTATTGGATTACTTGCGGGACAAGCAAGTTGTCCTCCCGGACCACTTCCCCGAGAGGGGGAGGTTGAAACGGGAAGCGGAATACTTCCAGCTTCCAGATTTAGCCAAACTTTTATCGTCGGAGGAGTCCAAACTCTTTCCGGACGACTACAGCGATTTGGACGATGCGTCCGTGGGCAGTGAGCACAGGTTTTACCCGTCTTACTCTCTAGACAGGAGATACGGCTACATCACGGTGGCTCTGAAAGGAGCGGCGGGAGGCAAAGAAAGTGAGCCCGACTCCAAGAGTAGAAAGTTGCCGAGGATCTTCATTAGCAGCAGGATCGCTTTGGCCAAGGAGGTCTTCGGCGACGCGCTCAACGAGAATAGAGACGCGGATCGACCCCCGGACCGCTACACCTGCCGGTTTTACCTCAAGTTCAAGCATCCGGAGAGAGCGTTTGACATGCTGTCAGAAAGCGGCTTTCACATCGTGGCCTGCAACTCCTCCCTGACCGCCTCTTCTGTCGCTCATTACGCGGACGATAGGCTCTGGTCCAATTACGCGCAGTACATCTTCTACCGTGAGTCGAGTGCGCACGCACGCACGCACGCACAACACGCACGGGCAACACACGCACGCACGTACGTGCACACTCATCGGCAACAGCCATACTATAGAGCTCATTCCATAGGTTGTTTTGGTGTTTCTGTATGCTTGCAAATAGACCTAAACTCTAAAACATTTTAAAAAAAACATTCATTCATTCACCCTTAAAACCGGGATTTAAAAACAACCCAGTTTGCATTAAAAAATATTTAACCCAGCAGTTATAAGGGTGTTCATTCATTCATTCATTCATTCATTCATTCATTCATTCATTCATTCATTCGTTCGTTCGTTCGTTCGTTCGTTCATTCATTCATGCACTCATTCATGCACCCATTCATTCACTCGTTCATTCATTAACTCGTTTGCTTGTTCATTCATTCATTCATTCATTCATTCATTCTCTGAAACTGTAGGACCAAAAAAAATCAAATTTAGGTAAAAAAAATCAACTTTTGCAATTGCTAAGTCACAAATTGGACAGACCACTACAAACTTGGGTCAATTTCACCAAACATTGGATTGTTTTGAACAAAAACAATTTTACGCAATTATTTTTAGGGTGTGGGTCAAAAAATGTATCTTTTAGCCTTTTCCTTGAACCAAAACATTTGGGTAAAATGAATAACCCACAGAAAATTAAATTAAGTTATTTTAAATAAAAGCATTTTTTTCTTTATACATACAATTCATACAATAACTCTTTATTCACAAGAGCTATCGCTTTACAGAACATAATACAATAGAACACAGCGCATAAAACATTGGCACAATCAAATACAATCATATCCTTATTATTTGAAGTAGGAGTTTTGTTTTTACAGAAATGACCCAATACTTTGGGTTGTTTTGTAGATTATCCAATTTGACCCAAAAACTTGGATTGGTGTCTTTTTGACCCATGTTAAATTTCAACTCAACTGATTTTAGAGTGTATTATTACAGTAGCCTTACAGTTCTGGAGTTTGAATCCGTTTGCTTGTTTTCGCATATTCTAGTGATGGGATTCCCACATTCCCCAAACATGCACATTAGGTCACGTGGCCCAAATACTGGAACTTGCTACTTTCACAGCAAGCTACACAACGCAACTCGGTCAACATCGCCTAAGAACAAGGGCCATAAATGCACGTCACAGTCTCTGAAGTAGAAGCCAATCTGTTCCAGAACACTGGACAACCAATTTTATTGCACTGGTGGTGTACAGTGGCGCATGCTGCTGCCTTTCATGCAGACAGCACAGCTCTGATTTCCAGCCAGTGTCCCGAGCCCAGACAAACAAATGGATGTGCAACCCCTAACCGCAAAAGCAAGGCGTCCCAAGCGGAATATAGTCCCTTTTTCTTTTTACAGCACAAGAATGCATGTTAGGCTAATTTACAACTCCATATTGTCCATAAGTGAATGTGAGTGTGAATGGTAGTTAGTGCAGCAATTGGCTGACAACGCATCCAGGGTGTAGCTCAACTCTTGCCTAAGGTCAACTGAGATAGGTAGTATTTAGAAAAAAATGACAAAACCAGACCTTAATAATTTTGAACAATAATGAAATTGTGATTTTTCTTCCCTCAATCATGATGAATTGTCAATAATGACAATTTAATATGCCATTATTCTTTCCAATGTCTTCTTGTATCTGTATGTAATAAATAATCTGTAATTCAATAAACAAGATCAATAAATGTTTTGGAATCATAGGCTAGGCTAGGCTATCTGAGGGACTGTTGTTTTGTTTAGCAATCGGTTTAAAAAGGGCTCAGCATTTCAAACTGAACTGATGCTTGGAGGGGTTGAGTCATAATTGTGCTGCACTTCAAGTACATGTGTCATACGTAGACATAAATGCTTACTGTGCCTATGAATTATATAGCACCAGTCGGCAGCACAAAAAGAGAAAAACTCAAATCTGACAGACTAAAGTCTGTGGTGCATTCTCTCATATCAGCTTTTTGCTTGGAGTTCTTCATCAGCAGAAGCCAGATTTAGCTTCAAATATGGCATATTTGCAAGGAAGAGTAGGACCATATGGCCAATTAAAAATCACTTTGTTCATTGTTCTGAATGCTTCCCTTTGGAATTCAGGAAGAAAAAAAAAAACAGTTGGCGTGTTCAGGTTGGAAGTGCAGAGAAGAGAGTGAGTGATGCGACTTCTCTCTAATGTTACAATAGCCTAGATTTGAAAGGTGCAGTGGCCCGAGCTGAACTTCACAACAGCATGTGAGTCGTTCGACATGAAGGAGCAGCTCCAGGTGTAGGTTAACCCCACTTTCTGTTCATGGAAAGCTTCGAGAGAGGGAGTGTATTTTTTAGAGCTGCTTGAGGGAAATAATGAATTCTAAGAAGAAAAGAAAGGAACATGGAGAGAGAATGTAAAGACTCGGGCTAGAAGGGAAGAGGAAAGTGAGCAGACTGAGGCCGGAGCGGATGAGCAAGAGGGATGAGAAACTAAAAGTTGCATGAGGCCTGGCCAAGGGGGGCAGAAAAAAAAAGGCAGAGGGAGCAAAAACAGATATATAAAAGCAAAGGTCATGGTAAAAAATAAAAAGACATCATCCCATTTTGCTGGTGGTGGCATGGGATAGGCGACTCACATTGTGATTCGTGATAGGACACCGCGACCGGGGCCAGGACAGAGTTGTCATATTTAGACTGCAGCACATTGCTCAGCAGCAGCCACTTTCTAACGCTGCAACCTGATTCTGAACGTGAGACATTGAATGACCTCGGGCAGGCACCCTCCATTTCAAATTGCATTTACTGTACTGTGTACGTAAGGTCTTTGTAAAGTAAAAATAAATGTATTTTAAAGTTGACACACCCCAGAGAAAGGTGCTATTAATAACCCTGCTAGCTTGAATAATTAAAACCTTTGAAATTGTGAAAACTGCGCACACTCATGGTGCCCAACAAGGCACACTAAAATGTTTATGCAAGCGGCGTATCTGAAGAGACGTTCGCTAACTAGTGATAATTGCACATTACATTTACAGAAGCAAATTTATCAAAGGAGAAAGAACAAAAATAGTCTTATTGTAAGTCAGTGTTTCACTTGTATGACTTGGCATTTGGGTCAGAATAAAAGGGGAAACAATAAAAAGGGAAAATCAATAGTGTCAACTCCACATTACTCTTTGAAATCATTAAGGACATCTTTTGTGCCATTTTCCTGCAAGCAGGTTTGTCTCAATTCAGTTATCACTTCACTCCATTCCATCAAATTAGTGCAGTATTGCGCAATCTGTGTCGTTAGTCAAGGGACCAGTTAAGATGCTCAACTGCCATTTCTTTTATATTCGCTCTAGAGTCCCCTGCTGACTAAATGAACGACTCCATCAGCAGAATCTGTCCTAGGTGTGTGTGTGTGTGTGTGTGTGTGTGTGTGTGTGTGTGTGTGTGTGTGTGTGAGGGGGTGGGTGGGGGTGATGAGGGGGAATCAAGGCATTTATCAAAAAAGTGCTTGTTGGTTTTTTTTTTTGTAGCTGATAGTGATTAAGTCCTCATTTGAGCAATTGCGCATCCTTTCAATTATTTACTTGTCCCTGTGGGGCCATTTTCAACAAACTGTTCAACAAATGTGTCATAAGCAGTTAGCAGCAGTCACTGCGAGTATACTAAATGGCAGGCACTGCAATCCAATGTAGAATTGATTCTCTCTCACTGACTGGAGGTACAAACGTAACTTGTTTCTGTGCTTTGCGACCGACTTCCGACCAATCGGCAAGTCTGCCATTCACACATAGTCAGCTGGGACTGGCTCCAACTGACCGGTGACCCTGAAAAGGATAAGTAGAAAAATTGATGGCTGAGTGGATAGATAGCAGTGGGATGGATTTGCACACTTTAAGTGACCCAAATCAGATATACGGTACTCATTCGTAACAGCCAAGTGGTATAAATACACAAAATATGTGTTTAGAGCCTCAAACAAAATGCGTGTGTGTTTTCAAATAGTTTAATATGTTCTAGTAGTAGTATGCTTTTTAAAATAATTTTATTCCCTAAACGATGGAACTGGTTGACCTGGATTTGTTGTCGTGAGTGGTGACAAAAAAAAAAAAACAGGATGAATTCCGAGACTGCGAAAACAACCAAGAGTTTTTGAAGGCAAAGAAGTGCAGTGCTATGCAATGACCAAGGCCATCACCCATTCTCACATGCATTCCACTTGCTGGAGACAAAAGTGAATGGAAAATGCCCCAGGCAACACAAGCAGGAATTGCAGACAGTTACAGCAGAGAGGCCTGGCAGAGCATCACCAGCGATGAAATCCAGCATCTGGTGATGTGTACGCATTCCAGACTTCAGGGTGGAATTGACTGGGACCTGATTATAGTGCTTCATTATTTTAAGTTTTACACTTGAATAACAGTTAAGAATGTTAATTACTGTACTGTTAAGTTAAATAGTGAGTTTTCACCATGCTATGCCTTTGTGAGTTAGATGTAATAAAAGTTTCACAAAATCTCTGAGGTGCATTACGTCACGAATGGAAGCTTGGGGAAAGAGAGGGAGGGAACCAGCTAGCCCAGACCAAATAAATGCTATCATATGAAATATTTGGTTTACAATACTAACTGCAGTCAGTACTAATTATTTTGATCAATTATCTGTCATTGTTTGTGTTTTGGGTTCTCGCCTGCGCAGTGATACCAGATGTACTGTAAGTCACCAAAATAGATACTATAGGCATTAAGTAAGGTATTAGGCATACCTGCAGTGTAATGCCCCTGAAGTTGAATAAAGACCCTCGGGTAGCAGCATCTCAACAGACTCCAGAGGGACTGCTGAAAGGGTTATTTATCACAAAAAAAGTAGGTCATCCCGCACAATAAGCACATTGGCAGTGGTGATATTATTCCTGTTAGGACTTAGAATTCCAAAACTCCCAGCTGGCATCTGAGGACAGTCTTATTACCACTAATTATCTCTGGGGAACGTGAAGGGTGTTGGCTGATTAAAAAGCAATCTGGGATCCCAAAATATTTCCCTGTCTACAGCCATCCACTGGAGACATCGTTTGGAAAGATGAAGGGTAACCTAGTTTAAGGGCTGCTTCATCAAGTCATACAATGCTGGCCAGAGAAAAGGAATACGGTGAAGCCCCGCGTAGTTGCCCCGAATTATACTCGAATAATAACGACTTTTCTTTCAACAACAAAAGGCACAAAATATTTCAAAAAATCCAATGTAAACAAATTGACTTGTCAAGTGGAGTCTTTCAAGGTATTTGCCAAGCAAGTCGCAAGTCATAACATTAGCGGCTTCTGTAAGTCGACTTGAGTCATGTGACTCGAGTCCCTTACCTCTGGAGGAATGGAATCCATTCCCAGGCTGTAATGCAAGCCAGGCAGAGATTGGGCCCAGCTCGTTTGGAGTCAGAATGGATTGGCGATGCCTCTGACAGACAGATGGATGGTGGCAGCCATGAATAACTCATCCACTTCTGATAGAGCACTTGTGCTGGCTGAGAAATGGTCAGAAGTAAGTCACGGCTGTGAGCCGTTGCCATTTTGCACTACATCACTTCAAGTAGACGTGCCGCCTCACCTTGGCAGTAAATGGTTTTGATCAGAAATGTGCAGACTCCAACATATTTGGATCAATCATTAGAAGCCGATCATTTGTATTTCAAAGTATGATGAATCACACGATTCGATAGTTTGCACTCAAATCTGATCCGGACCTTTAAGACTCGCTTTTTGGAGGCCAAAACGAATAAACAAACAAATCAAGGATTATTGAAACGTGATTACGCTGTTAAAAAAAAGCATTTATGAGTCCCATGAGATCCCCCACGTGTAATATCATCACTCTTTGTCAGTGTCTTGGTTTCAGCTCCACTGGCTGGCTGAGGGTAAGCACTTTATATTGACACATTCAAATATATGCAAATATTATAAGACGCTGCGTGCGCTAACAATCAGTTAAGCTGCGGCAGAGATGCTTGTGCAGCAAATAGGACCGTCGTGGTCAAACGGATTTCTTTTCTGCTATAAGGCCGGTCACTTTGCAAGGCAAGCTTTTCCCCCCGCTGCTGCAAGGGCACACTGACCTAATTCGTAAGCTAACAAGCATGTAAACGACACTCCTCCCGAGGCTGCGCTAGCTAAGCTAAAATGTATTTGTGCAGATATGAGACAGAAGGGCACGAGGCTTTTTGCAATATACCTGGTAAATGAGGTTACTTGGAAGACAGTCTTGAAGTGCAACTGTTGATGTAACACCCACAAGATGTGTCATCGACACGCTTACCCAACTTTGAGACTTTTTTTGCCCAATTCCGATCAAAGTCAACAAAGGCTCGATTGCGGCATGTCTCCAAAACATGATGCGCTGGTGTAAGTTGGTAAAATACACTCACAAAAGTTCAAATTTGTGATAAAATGAGATGCCAGCACTTAGTCCCACTGTCATTTAACGATGATGACACCCACGAGGTAGAATCGTTTTGTCTAATTCAGTGCAATCATTCTCAATGGATATTACTCAATGGATCTCCTTGGGGGTTCGATCCCCGGCTGTCAAAGTGTTCTTGAGCAAGACACTCGCTAGTTAAATGAGGAGGCAGTGTGAGGCGCTTTGAATAGCCAAGCCAGAAAAGCGCTACACAAGTATAGCCCATTTACCATTTCATCACGAAGATGAGGACTGCTTTATTAGTCCCTCGAGGCTACATAAGAGGGCAGAAGTGCTCACTTGGGCAAATATGACAAGATAATGCAGACAAACTCATTGTAAAAATGATTCCGCCGTTAATTCAAGTGAAAATGGAACAAACAAGGCCAAAAAATAGTCATAAGGGTTCAGCGGCTCGCCCGAGGGCACCTGTAATTCCCAATTCCCTATTTAAAGCTGCAAAAAATGTATAGTTCATCTTTTGCTGTTCACTGAGCTGGGATCTCATAAAGTCCCATGACACATGTCGCCGTGCATGACATGTAGTTTGACGTTTAGTTTTCCTTTTGTATAAAAGACATATTTTTCGAAGGCGCATTCGGAATAGAATATTCTTTCAGGCCAAGCCCCAGAACTGCTTTCCCGATGACGGACTGTATGCGAGAAGTGTGTTAATTTAGAGGCAAGCAAACAAACGCAGTGACATTTGCGTTTGTCTGAGCCCCCTGCCTTCGGTCCACGTCATGTCCTACTTCTTCTGCCATTTAGGACAATTTACCAGCTAAAAAGTGTCATTTTAATGAGCATCCAAGCTGATGAAACGAGACCATCTCCTCTCAGGACAAGTGTTCCTGCTCTCATTAAAGAGAGAATTTAGCTTAGTATTGTTGAGAAATGCGGAAGCAGAGTCTGCCCCTGTCTCTTAATGTGGCGGTAACAGGATCTCTTAAGAGAAGCTCTATGGATCTGAAAACACAGACATAGCGATCAATGGCTTCCCTGAAAAGATTTCAGACAATGGACGCCCACTTGTTTAAACATACCCGCATGTATGTATGTGTATCCTGGTATCATTCTTTCGTGGCATTTCCCTTCCTCTTCTAAACAAAACTCAACAAAATTGTACATCAAGTCAAGTGAGTGAACTTCAATCTCAGGCAAGCTCGAGATTTGAAAATACGGAATTGCATTTCGTGCCAAATGCTTTGACATTTCAACAGCTGCACCGGTTTCACATGCAGTGTACACATCATCTGATTTTAAGGTCACAATTCACTCTGAAATTTGCACACAGCTATCATTGGGAGTTGGCGTATTGCCCACCCGGACTCCAACCTCCATCCATTTAGAAACAATACTCACAACCCCGCCCCCTTCCTCTGGATACCGGTCACTAAAGCGCCTCCATCCATTTGCCGAGTGCTGCTCGTCTGCTGGACTGGGCTCGATTCATTTTCTGCAGGGGGGGCTGATTGGCCTCTTTACTCATGGATTAGCCATTAAAAAGCTGTTAGTGACTCTCTTACTATCGTTTCAATATAATCATTGCGTCTAGGATAAGGTCATTATTACAGTGAACGCGGAAAGGTTCAAACACCCCCCCCCCCTCTTGAACTCCATTCACAAGGAGCTAATGGACAAATTATTGCTCCCAATGTGATATCATATCATCATATTGGAAAAAGACCATTAAAGGGTGTTGCTTGCATGGATGATTCTATTTCTTATAAACGGATGTTGACCCTACAACTGTACCTTCTTATCTCTGATTGCATGGAAAATAGTGAGTGTATCTTCACAAGGCAGTAAAAGAAGCTTATTTCCTCTGTGTAATTGACAACGTGGGAGGACATGTTGAAGGAAGAAAAGTTGAGAGCTGTGAAGATGAAATGCATGCCCCGTTGTTGCCTCGTGGTACACTCCCCCGCATTACTTTGACTGAATGGGGTAAACAAAACGGCGCTCAGTGAACCACAGAGCTCCAACATGGCTGAACAATAATGGGAGATAATCATACCTGGCTCTTGACATAGCAGTTGGTGTAAGTCTATGTCAGGGGTGTCAAACTCATTTTTGTCACGGGCCGCGTGGTAGTCATAGTTTCCTTCGGTGGGCCATTATGACTGTCAACCCAAATAAATAATATTCAGTCTAAGCTTCAAAACAAACTGATGAATAATTCATTTTCAAATCAGAGACTAGGAAAAACTGTTCAAATATTTTAAAAAGATGTTTCTTAAAAGTGAATACGATTTGCAATTTCCATATCGCCACATAAATTCACTGCGCAATTTGTCTTCGCGGGCCACATAAAATGATGTGGGGGGCCGTATCTGGCCCCCACACCTTGAGTTTGACACCTGTGGTCTATTTAATGGAAATGGATCAGATGAATTTTAGTTCCTGTCTAGAACTTAGTCTAACTAGAATAGACAGTGCACTGCCATAACATTGACATAAACACATGATAACTCCTTAGCCCACCTCCACCACCATCAGAAAATGCATGGATTTATGTATACTGGAGGTCTATGCCAGCTGAGTTAAAGCGAAAGGCCCACTACACCTGGACTGCTTGCTAATGATTCTGAGGAATGGGAATCGATCTTCTTGCCACACCACACGGAACAAAAGTGGTGAATATTCAAGAGTTCATTACTGACAGTGCCCCAAGATTTTTTATTTTCATTGCAGTATTGAAGTGGCATGACCCAAATTGAAATTTTTGTATATCCAAAGTGCTGCTTTTGTATGCAGGTCCTCAACTCCTTGGTAGCATCGCTGGGTGCATGAGTGTGAAACTCAATCCACATTCACTGCATACCGTATGCAACGTAAGGTGTATAGTTTTGTGATATTGCTGAAGCATTTTTTGCCTAACTCAGCTCCTACACAAACAGCCACAACCATCTCCAAATTAGATGGCTTGGATGAGACACAGTGCACACACACACACAATTTAAAATGCTTCCTGGGTGTTTTAAGAAATGTTATTATTCAGTCAATAAAAAGGATTAAAAATTGCAGCACACTTAATAGCCATTTGTCATTTTCTCGCTCGACTTAGCAATGAAGCAACACATTTGGGCCTTTTTGTGGCGTTATCAGAGATTTCTAATAGGAAAGAAAGCTAAGTTGAGGCTCTTTGAGAATGAATGATCATCAGTGATTATCATCTGAATAATGTTAATCATGTTACTAGCATACATGAATTTGATGTGCTTTAAAAGCCGAACCATCACAGCTAACAAGTTAAAACCATAAATGTGTGTGCGTGTGTGCGTGTGTGTGTCACATAGGTGGGCCCTCACGGTGGTCATCCTCACACTGCGACTGCTGCTGCAAGAGCCACAAAAGTGAGCGCGAGGGAGAAAGCGGCACTTCCTTCAACGAGCTCTCTACTTCCTGTTCCGAGACCCAGTCGGAGGCCAGCTCCCCTCAGGGGACCGTCATCCGTGGCCCCGTGACTCGACGCCCCAACATCCAGTCCCTGGACCGACCCATGCACAAAGTCCCCGCTCACATGATGCAGCAGGCAGAGATGCGGCGTAAGACTGACATGCTGCGGGGCAGGACCTTCGGGGTCCGCGAGCGAGAGGCTGCCAAGAGGAAAGCCAACAAGGAGAAGATGACACCTGAGCAGGAGCTGGAGAAATGCATCCAGGACTTCCGTCGCATTAGGATTCCCGATCGCTTTCCGGAGCGGAAGTACATGTGGCAATCGGAGCTCTTGAGAAAATACCGGCTCTGAGGATGGAGTGGAGAACGGCGTCATGTCACCAGGTTATAGTCAGCACCCACGATACACTTTACTATTAAAAATGCCCACCAAAAAAAGAGCAGCTTGGAATTTGAAAATCTTTGGCATTCAAACTTCTAACTGCTCCACGATGTTGTGCATCGCCACCACACATACGCGAGCACACAACTCTGGTCCGAGGTGAAACTTATGCCTCCCCGTTGACATTCTTATGTATCTATCGACCTCTCGAGAGGGTCCCAATGGAAAGAGTGCATCACAAGCACAGTTCATAGCAAGCACTATTTTTAGCGAGGATCTGCAGGGTCGCACTAGGCGGTGTGAGCCATTGATTTGTCAAGTGTAGCACCATGTATGATACGCACACGTATGAATCAGGTTACTCCTGTTAGGGGAGGGGGAGATGACACATCACTCACCTCTCTTTACGTCAAAGGCGGCCACAAGCAACAAAGCAACCTCAGGGGCAACATCTTGTCAAGATACCACATTATCGATGTGCTCTTGTCCCTTTTTCACACGCTGATGGTGCTTTGAGTTCACTTTGCTCCACGGATAACACAAACTTGTAATAGGCTTTGACAACAGCATTGCATGTCATTTCACTCTTATCGTAATTATGCAATATCACAAAAGATGGTGTGGTCGGATGGTGAAAGCACTGCCTGGTTCTGTCTGCCATTGTAAAACATTTTGTCTCATGTCATTGTGTCTTGGATTGATGATGTGTATGTGATTCAAGTGGCTGTTGGATTAATCTTGGATTGTAAGTGTGAATAAAAGCAAATAAAAGGGTAAAAATGATGGTGAACCTTCTTGGTGCAGGCACTACAATCAAACTCATTGACAGACAATATCGGATTTATCATACAAAAATGTTTTGTTCTTATAGGCTGGGTTGACGCTAAAATAGAGACAAATGAACCATGAACTCATATGGAATACAGTTTATGTAGTTAAATTAGAACTGTTAACTTGCTCCCTTCATTCTCTTTAAACTCTAAATGGAGGCAGAAGTCCATGCAAGAGATTGGTCAGTAAATCAGCCAGTCAAAAGTCAGATTGCAGAAATTGTCACACCCGTGACAGAGCACGCTCGGCTGTCAACTTCCCTCAGCCACACCCCTTCGTAATCGTCATGTCTGTCACCTGCTCCCTCTTGTTACCTGATGTATTTAAACCCTGCCCGTGTGTTCCTCCTTGATGGTGTCTACTGTTGTGTTCCGTCCCTGTCCGTGCCCAGTGTTCCGGTTCCGGTTCCTGTTGTCTGGTTTCCCCCCCGGTCTGTCTGGAGGATCACGGTCAGAATTTTAACCTTGTCCAAGTGGACTTCTGTCGGTCGGTCGGTCGGTCTGTCTGTTTGCTGGCCGTGAGTCTCTATCTGTGTATTCGGTTCCCCACCTACCTCCCTTCCAACTCCCTTTCCCTTCAATAATTCCTGGTTCAAGCTGCATTTGGTCGCCCTGGCTCAACTCATTCCTGACACAAATAATACAAACAGGTCTGTGGCTTTATCAATGTTTTAAGAAACATTATATGTAAACATGTGAATTGCACTGCTTGAGCATCCACTCTAAATATAAAAAAGGTCGATGAAAAAATTGTGGATCCAGATTAAACCTACAAAAAAAAATGGAAAAAATATTTAGGTATAAGGTTCGTTCCAGTCCTATTGACTTGCCCCTATCCAGTAACCAAAATGCCCGAGATTGATGCTGTACAGTTCTACGCATCTACAATAGTGAACATACAATATTGTAATTTAATACCTCTCACATTGACAACAAAAAAGGCAGAATGTCTGATACCACTGTGATATTGGGCACCATTCGATTAGTCAGCGGTGCCTAACGAAGGGTGCACAGACTTTGTAACTACACGCATCACATTTTGACGACTATTTTTAGCAAAGTCTTCTGCACTTGCTAGTTTCCTCGTAGCATCTACAAAGAGCGTGGCCTGGGGATCATACTGCATGCTGGGTAGCCTTAAAACAGCCTGTGTGATGATAGATGAAACAGTACTTCTCTCCTGGGACAGACAGTGTCCTCAATGACTATGAAAAATGCTGGAAGGGCTGCATTAGGCAGCATCGTGACAATATCCACATTTAGCAAAAGACACTTTATTGTGCTGCCACAACCCTTCTGTTCACAGAGTTGAACATTTTGATTAGGCACTGAAATGTCAAAACTGTTCATCCAAAGTTAACAAAAACCCTAACAAACATGTATTCAGTATTATTTATTTATGTATGTATATATTCATTGATTTATTCATTCATTCATTTTTACATCTTTTTATTTTTTTTTTCATTTTTTTATTTATTTATTTGTCATCTTAGTAGATAAATATTGGTTGTGAGCCGCAACAGATGATACAGATGGCCCAATTGTACGCTGTCACATTGCATTTTTGTGTGTGTGGAATTGATGGTTTCTATAATTGTGACATGATAGCGGCAGCATTAAGAGGTGGATTAAGTCGAGTTAGTCTCCACCGAAAGCGCAGATGCACGGCCCTCCACTAATCAAAAGTATCCACTTCCAAAGCCATTTGGAGAGTCTATCAAAACCTAATCTGCTTTCCATGGCATTTTTCTTTCTACTTTGTAAGACTCCTATCACTGTGAAATCCTAATAGGCTATTAAAACATAAATAAATCCATGACTTTGTGCATATTCGTCAAGGTGTGACCCGGCCGGTGCGAGTTGACCTTGGAGGCCTATCCCACACAAGCACCTGACTGTGGCCGTTGCCACTCCGCTTTCTCCACAGATCAATAAGCTCAGATCCTACCCCGGCCTCTCAAGCTTTATAGTGGATCGATAACCGGCATCCTCTTCTTGGATGCAAAGTTACATTAAATCTTAAATCAGAAAACATCACCGGCGCTGAAAGCCGGCTGCAATTATCCAGCAAGGCTGCCGGCCGACTTTGCACTCCCCACAACGTCTCTCTTATAGTACAAGCCATCGCTGACAGCGTGATTACAGTCTTTATAATAGGAAATTACTGTAAAGGCTGAGGGGACTCAAAAATGTGAGAATTAGCCTGCTTATCAGAAATAGGCGACCAGACAAGATGGTTGTTCACATATTCACACGAATAATGATGTAAAGCCAAGCAAATGGGATTTTATTTGTTTTACAGTGAATGAAGGGATTAACGTGTATTAAGAGAAAAGTCTTTGCGTCTTTGTGGTTGTGAATCATGCCTGTCTGGATTTGCACATCAAGACAGCGGATCATTTCACAGCTGGGAAGCTGCAACAGAAAGATGAAATATTCAACTTGTCCCTTTCATGTGGAAGAAGTTCCAAGCTCCAAGACAAGGTGCTTGCAGCATGCTCTCCATAAATATCTCACTTTATTTTCCTGCGCTCATCTAAATTTAGACGAGTGACATATCAGAGTTGAATATGCACGAGGGAAGTGAATGACAATCTGGCTGACTAATGACAAGACCTAAAATCCTTCAGATCCACCTCAGGCTCACATCTTAGTGATTGATTTGCACGATTAATAATCACCACAGCGAATGCCGAAGGTTCAGCTTTGCATTGAACTAAATCATTGTGTGGATTGAGACTGCGTTTGTATGTATTTCAGTAGAACTATTGTCTGACCTTGTTGTTTGATGCTGCTCTGTGAGCTTTTTCTAAAATATGTCCCTTGGTGCAATAAAGATTGAAAAACACTGCTGTAAATATTATGCCATAAATCCAAGTCCCTGTAAAGTGAAAAGAAAAGTCTTATAATTTCGACACACGAGAGAAAAGAATGTTTTTAACAACCCTGCCAAATCTGAAAGATTACCAAGTATATAAATGAAGGCTTCGGAATTGTTCCAATCAAGCTTATCTCCACACCCTAAAATGCTGCAGGCATGTCCACTGGGTGCACTGAGACCAAGCCTCAAATGTCAACTGTCAATCAAGTATCACTTCTGCGACCTGGAAACATAGACGCTACTTACCCGCTTAAAGCATCCGGTGGTTGGAATATATCCCACTGAGTTGTCGCCGGGCTTTTTCATGGTGCAACAACGAGGCACTCTCTTATGGATTTTCTTCCCAATGTGCTCAAATTTACAGCCAACAATCATACGGTCTTAGACAGGATATTATCTGGAGGGAAAATGCTTTTATGGGGTTAGCTAGCTAGCTATATGATATGGAATTTTTTAGGCTGATTCAAATATTTGATAGAACAACATTCCAATAACCGATTAATTGGACGAATAATTACAAAATACCTATAATGAATGAAATTGCTTTGGGCCCTTAAAGCAGTTTAAATGTCATTATCTTTGCTTTACATAGTAATGTGTTCAATAATCACCCAATTTTTGTCAATTAGAAAAAAAATTTAATCAGTCAAGCTCTGGTTCTTTCATCAGTTTGCACATGTTTTTAAACATGATCTTCAAATTTTTACAATGTATTTAGGAACAAACTTCCAAATTCACTTGACCGGTTGTCATACTAAAGTACTAAAAACAAATTAAACAAATGTGAATGTTTATTAAAAAAGACAAATCTCTAGAACAAATCTCATTGAAAATCAATTGGTAAAGGTTTTGTGATGTCAGAAGTTTGACCCCGCAACATTTCCATGATTTGCTACAGCAAAAGTTCAAACTAATCAATCAGGAACACGTTGTGTTTGACCTAAGGCGTTCCATTGTACAATCAATGCTTTTTCACCGGGACACAAATTTATAACCTCAGTGCATTGACGAATTTATTTTTTATTTTTTCCTTCGGCCTGATTCTGCCATGTCCACTGTGTGGGAGCACTCACAAACGTACCCAAGGAAAGGAATGATGAAAAATGGTGACGAGTGTCATCACCATCAACCCTGACAGACGAGTGGGAGCCGAATGCTGCATGAGGCCTTCCTGCCAGGCTGCAAGTGCGTGAAGAGGAGCAGTCTAATTGGCGTCAAAACCTCCTCGGGAATATTTACACTGAGTCTCCCTGCACCCAGCTCCCGATCTTGCACGGGATTTATGTTATTGGCAGAGTAGGGGTTGGGTTAGAACAGGCTGGGTTAAGTGTCACCCACTTCTATTGCCGGCCTTATTTTTTGACATGTAGGTGATTTGAAATGCAGATTTATGGCAAATGTGTTATGTCTTGGGCCAGACTCAAAAACACATCACCATCTGGCATTCAAAAATCCATTTTGTTCAAAAAATATGTACAGGTGTATTGCTTCATTTGTGATCAATAGGTAATTTAGCATTACTTTTCAATATGTTTTTATATTATATATATATATATATATATTTCAACTGGTAATTTAGCATTACTTTTGTTAGTGAGTTATCATCAGGTTTTGATACACTAAAATGCTGAGCCAATGCTAAAGTAATTTTGTTTTCTAGTATGAGCACAATGAAAATTAATAAATGAAGAAATTGATTTTGAATGGTTTGTGTGTCTATTTGCAGATTCCCCCCCCTCATTGTGGCAAGTTATCAAAATGGGTATTGTTTATAATTGCCAGTAAAAAATCATTTGCGTGTTTTGTTTTTGTTTCACTTAAGGAGTTGAATACTTTTACTGTTACTTTTTTTACACAGGTACTTCTACTTCCATATTGAACGTGAGCACGTTTGCTATGTAGGACTCAGTACAAGAATTGTATCAAAAAATCTGCTTTTACAAAACACAATAATGCTCATCTTTATGACACTGGTGGAATATTCAATAGAACTCATACATTGGATGTGATTATTTCCCTACATTATTGCATGCACAAACACACTGGCGGGTGTCACTCTGTAGTGCTGACTTCAGCAGTCCTCAACTGAGTGTGCTTCTCCATTTGTTTGGCGCCCAATGTGCTCCCTCAGCTCGCTCCACTGGCGCCAGCACTGAGTTACTGCCACCGACGCACACTCATCGACATCCTCAGACACCAGCATTCACCGTTAGTTATAACTCGAAGCATCCTGGAAGCCATCCTGGAACTATTCAGCAGTACTCCACTCTGCACTGCAGTCTTGATAATAAATTAAACTTTGATATATATATATTTATTGGAGTCCACTTACGGTCCGTACGGGTCCAATAGTGTAGCATCTTCAGTATTTGTGACTGCGTGTAGTTGTAAAGGCGAGTAGAAAGCTCCTAATGAGACAGAATGTCCCAATGCCCCAATTGGGTGAGGGTGGAAATTCACTGCACTCACCTACAAAATCCTGTGGGACAAAGAGTCCACAGTGCGTTGGAAAAAAAAAAAAAAAAAAAAAAGGATGTGCTGTCACACAGGCGTATTTGAGGCTCTGGTGTCCTCAACTTTTTTTTTCTTTGTTTTAATGCCTCCACTCTGCAGCTGTGGCGAGGCTCATTTACTATACAACCAAAGTGTCTCGGACTTGTCATTTTCTCCCTCATTACCCTATCCCTTCTCCCAAGGACTGCTCCGGAGACTACAGACTCTCAATTAGGCCGTTCTGACGGGAAATCCCATCCCTCATAAATCACCTCTCAGGGCTGCTCCTGATCACCGGGAAGAGCATCTCTCCGAGCAGGACGGCAGCAGTTATAAATCAAAGGTGGAGTATATTGCAGGGGGTAAAAAAATAGCCTTACACTAAGCCGTAAATTGGCAAAATCATAATGATACTAAACAACGAACGCAGGAACAGCTGTGGTGTTATTGGAGAGTGAACAAGGATGTGCAAACTTTGATTTGAATTTAACATCACAGTGAAACGCAACATTTATCGCCAAACTCAGCTGTTTGCTACTTATATAATCAACAATGTAATGTGACCTATAAATGCATATCCTACCTTTAGGCTGTTTGATAAAAGTTCCACAAATAGCTTCAGGTACTTTCCTTCTTTGGAACATTGTTAGAGTGCAGCAAAATAAAGCCTCACTTTTAGCGTTTTGCTCTTTAACAAGAGCACTGGGAAAACCTGACTCCATAATGCAATGACAGTGCAATCCCTGCATATGGGTTGGGTAATCTCTGTATTAAATAATTAGATTTTAATTTGACTCCAAGGCAACCAAGACAGGGAGAAGGAGGGGCGGGGGTCAGGTTTAATTACAGCGAATCGTTCATCCAGCCCATGTGTGATGTGAACATCAGAGTCACGCTGACACTGAGGAAGGTTCTTTCTCGCTCTCTTTGAACGCCAGCGTCTGTTCTTCATATGAGGGGGCGGCAAAATCATTACTACACAACATAGTATGTGCAAATAAAATGATTGTAGCTTCGTTAGAATGGAGGGCGGAGGGGGCCTTACAGCAATGTCGATATTCAACATCTCGAGGTTGACACATAACTAACAGTTTTATTTGAGATTCGTATATTCATTTGCCTCAGGTGTTTTTCAAACAACATAAAATAAAGACAAATTTTTGTTGTAAGGTAAATACAAAAGGACATTGTTTTTTAATAATCGGCCAATTAATCGGTTATCGGAATTTTATTTTGGCAAATATTAGAATCTACATCTGCCCCGCAATATCCATATCAGTTGGACCTTAATTGTTCTATATACTCCCCCCAAAAATTTACAAATAAACATAGCACAAAACAAGGTATTTTATTCCAGCTATTTTGTTTCTCGCAAAAACAAAAACAAACAAGAGGCATGTAAGAATCCCTTGAAATTGCCTGTGGAGTGACAGATTAAAGCTGCCGGAGATTAGATGTTGTACACAGATGGTGTTCATGCCCGTCTGACCCACTAACATTGATGATTACCGGGCGTGCGCTAAACCTGTCACGAGCATGCTGCCCTCTCCTGTGCCGTTGCGTTTCTTCTCTGCTACTCTCATTAGATGCCCTCTTGACCTCTGGATTTATCCCCCTGATCACATTCCTTGTGTCTCTGTGGTGGTTTTACCTCAGACCACTTTTGAGTTTTTCAAAAATTAATAAGTAGTCCAATAATTATTCCAGTGGGTCCCCTGTTGCGCATAATGGATTCTACTGGAATGCAAACATACCAACCAACCCAAGTGAACAAATTCTCTCTTTTCCATAGATTTCAGTGAGACTCGCCACTAAGAGCTGAGGCTCATTTTGGAAATGAGTGATTCACCAATTTCTATATGAGCACCAAAATCTTCCGCATGAAGCCTCGGAACGACGTAAAATTGCGTATCACCAAAATTCCAGGCCGGGCCTTTCCCTGGATTTGTGGAGCTTGTTGTTTTTGTCACATGTGGTAATAGCAGGCCTTCCGAGTATGAGGAGAATTTAAAGCAGCGGCTGGCGAGAACAACACAAAGCCAAACACGTTGTCAGTCTTCCCACAGTGTTGACTCGCTCGCCTGCTCATTAATCCCCATCGGCCCATGTCACCGCTCGGCACGAGGGGCCAGATTACTCCCATTTCTGGCGTCCGACTCTCATTTAGCCCATACTTCACACCATTATTCAACCATTCAGCCATAAAGCAAATGGTATTTATCTCAAAGGCCAGAGCACCTCAGGCAGCAAACTAGGAAGCCAGGAGAAGGGGAAATAATTAATACGAGTGTGAAAGTAGAAAGTGACTTCTTTTGGAAGTATAAGCCTGTCATCAGTCATCCAAGAACACAAGAAACGGCTGAAATGAGCTGGAGAGGGATTTGACACAGATGTCTGACATTCCCATCTAATCCTTCACCACAACTGGAAACGCCTGGATGGAATGAACTTGATTGCCATGGCAACACACACAAAAAATAATCCCGCCGACCCCCAAAAGCTGAGGTGATTGAGTTTGATTTGGATTTCAAATCACTGGCCGGCTGCCATACGGTGCCTCAACGAGGAAGCTGATAATTAGTCAACTCATGGGCAGGGCCCGCGGTCCATTATCATCCACAGCCATGAAATTCTTTTGCTACGGCTGCGCAAGCCTCTTATGGAGCAGGAGAAAAGCTTAGCCTCACGTGTAACGCTGATTCCATCTGTTCTCTATATCCATAGCTCAGCCTCTCTGCCTGTCATTTGTTTTAATGCCACACAAACAATTCCGTTTTACCGGAGGACATCAACATCCGGCTTGACCAAGCCAAGCCAAGGTCAAGCAAGTTCCCAGGATAACCTGGATGGTGTAGACCTCTTTGTGTCAACAAAGAACCAGACGGTTCATGATCTGGCTTCTGGATGGCATTTGGTGTCACCTTAATAATTTCTGACATACTTTGCATCACATGATCCAGTAGCGACAGATGATTTGATTTACTTCTTCCTTTAAACAACCCCACTGTGTTTGTAAAAGACATAAAAATGTGGAAATTCAATCTCCATTCATATTTCAAATTAGGGAGTTACTCAGCCTATGTTTTCTCAAATAGTTTCTGTCCATCTAAAAGACCTCCACAAAAAGTAAATTTGTCTTTCAAATAAAATACACTTCCCTTTTCCCAGGACATTGCTAATTATTTGTTCACATGCACACATTTAAAAGGACATGATCAATTAAATCAAAAATAAAATTAAATCAATTTCCACATGATTAATTCAATTAATTATTAATTTTAATAAAATGCATGCGTTCTATTACGTTAACGTACATTTTATATATAATTGCGGGTCAAGTAATTGGTAGTTATATGACTTGGGTCACGACTCACCTGACGTATTTCGCCACCATCTTTCAGCTACGGATACCCAAAGAAGACAAATTTAGCGAACGTAGTCCATCAATGTGCATGAACTACAAATGCACAGCACTTGCTTTGTCACTTGAATGAATTCTAGAAGTCGTTTGTGATGACATTTTGCTTGTACTGCTGCCAAAGTAATTTGTAGTAGGCTTGCAAGGGGCGGTCTCTTTGTGGCATCGTTGTGCACGTGCTTGGAACTTGGGTCGTTGCATTCTCTTAGTTCAACACTAGATGGCAAGTTCATTTTAGACATTGGAATTATATGAATAACAGCATTTTAACTCTATGGCTAACCAAAACAGGAGCACCGACCGTCCCATATAAACAGTCACTCCAAAGAATTCAAGTGTGGAATAAATTAGTTGCAGCACAGATCTTCCCTAAAGGGGCGTCTTTAAAGTTTAGCAAAACAGCATCTTGTTTTTTTTCCCGCTCAGTCCTTCCACTTCTCCATATTTGTCCTTTTTTAGTTTTAAAACTCCACTTTCACATGACATAAACTAGTGCACTAGTTTATTATTCATTTATTCATTAAAACACTAATAATATAATAATGTCTAAAAAATGCATATGTAGAAAATGCCCCTTCTATGAGCAGCTGACTAAATAAACACCAATAAATGTACCGAAATTTACGGGGAGCAAACAACATCGCACGTAACTGCCCACTGGATGGGAATTAGGCACACAAACAACACATCTAAGCATACATGACTGCTTGTGTTGTGCGCATAGATTACTTTCATGTGCACACACGGCATGCCACAATAATGCTGCTAGTGCAATAAAGGTTTTGCCGCCCAATGAACGCACACAATTTTGGAATCTGTGAAGCATGTGATGCTATGTCTCCCCATACTAAAATAATCTCTGATTGCTCACTCAGTGAGGTCTTGGACTCTGCTGTGGTTCCTTGTTGTGGATGCTACATTATATTTTCACATATAAATAATACAAATTTAAAATTTTGAAGAGCGGAGCAGTAGGAATAAATTGCACAGTGCAGTTGCTTTGCGCAGAATGAGTGTGCACAATAAACAGACAATGAAAATCAAAATAATCATAAGAAATGAATAAGGCAACGATTTAAATAATGGAGTTTTAAATCCTCTTCAAAAGGCAGGCTTGATTGTGATCATTTTTTAATTAAGATTGGTTATCACATGATAAACACTTAAAACAGATCCTCTTTCTGTGCATTCACTATGAACTTCTGTGGGCCTCTCAGATAATTTGATCTCAGGGCCATGGGAGGAAGACTTCCCATTTTTTTGCGTTTGAGTGCTCTGCTCCCTCATCAGGTTCAATAATGGACCACAGTGAAGGGAAGTGGGATCATGTTTCAAGTCTTTTATGTCAGGAGTGGACCGGCTAGACACATACACAGCCTGACTTATGACCAGCGGGAAAAGTTGGTGAAGAGAGAAACAGAGAAAGGCTAACAACAAGCACTCAGAGAGGTGGAGATGCAAAATGCAAAGAGGAGGCAGCCGTCTCCGAGGTGTGTGTGTGTGTGTGTGTGTGCGTCCTATATTTAGTTTCCCTAATGCACATCTTCCAACTCAAACAGCTGCTGGAGCATTTGCATAGCAAAACACTTGAGCACTGTTGTTGCTTCCTGCAGACGACGCCGGTCGATTCCACGCAACAGGGAGGCTTCTGCTGGCTCAGGTGTAGTTTCGCCGTACAAGAGGATGAAGGCCCGCCTCTCAGTCCTGCGGGTTCTTTTTTTTCTTAGCGTGAGTTACCTAAGTGCAGCCGCACGACAACGAGGTGGGGCGTCACATGACCCGGAGTGCTGCAGCTGCGCAAGACGCCAGGAAATTGCTTGCGTCCCATGTGAGCATGTGAGTGGGACACAGCAAGCCGGAAGGGGTCATTAATGGAGTTGGTCTATCCCATGATGGGAAGGGATTGCAGAAAAGTACTCATTTGTAATTTACAGTAGCTTCTTTGATAGACTGCAAAGAGAGACGAATGTAGTTAAAAAATAGCTTCAGATTTTAATATTTAAACCACTGGGTCAAAAATAACCCAATTTGGGTCAAAAAAGGAATGATCTTTTTGACCCAAATTTGGGTTATTTTTTTACTATTTTTCATGTATACACGCACGAACGCACGCACGCACACACACAAAATGCTAACCCACTAATTGGGTAGCCATTTCTCGGTAGTTTTAACTCATCAGTATGGGTAGTTTTAAAAATCTTGACTGACGTCCTGGGTCAAATTCTCAAGCCAGCATCGACTTGGTCCCTCTTGGACTCAGCGCTGGGTTAGCTGTTTCACCTAATTTGGGTTACTTTTAACCCAGCAGTTTTGAGAGTGTGAATGTCTTGAACATTCTGGGCCCGAACTAAAGGTTGCCATTAGAAGTTCCTGCAAACGTAGGTAGGGGAGCAACATAACCAAGAAGTAGGAAAAGAGGTTGTTTCATTTATTTATCAAATGTAAAATATTTATAGGACTCAATCTACTGGCAGAAGACGACCAGGCAGAGCAAACTGTGGGTGGAAGAATAGCAAAGTTGCTTTATGGGTAGCTGTTTTAAAACAAACAAAAAAGCATGTGGTGGAGAGGCTGCTTGCTGCTCTGCATACATTTTGGTCCTGAATGATATTTGCCGAGCTTTCAGGGAGTTGAAACCGAGTAGGTCAGCACACCGCCAGCCACTAATGCATCATTATGCAGTCGTCGACTGACACTGGGAGTGGGACACTGTCTGTATGTTTAGACACGAGAAACCTGCAGACGTTCCAGTTGAGCCAGTTTAGCAAGAGCGCTGTGTTTTCCCTCAAACGGCAACTCCTTGACGCATCCCTTTACGAAGTTCATCACAGGGCTTTGATGCACCTTATTTGGTGTTAATCCGCACCAAACCGCTGTGTGAGGATTACACATTTTGACTGACGTCGCATTCAAATTAAACTCCCGAAAAAGACATCCCCTCTGACGCACATCAACCCGTACGAAAGACACATGATCAAAGACAAAAGGGTGGATAGGAACTTGGGGGGGGAGCAATGCAGCGACAGATCACATTCAGTGACTTAGCAGCGCTCTCTGAGCATGGCGCTATTTTAAATAAAACATGAAAGCAGCAGAAGAAGGCACTCCTCCGGATGCTGTGACTTGTGACAAAACATGATATTGTGAGAGACAGCACACCCAGCTCGGAGCCACCCCTGGGAGGACTCTACCCTCCCCTTCAAGTGGACTCTAAGTGGAAGAAGGGAAAGTCGACCACTATTTGCTCCGAGATACACATCTATTTGTTGTATGCGACAACTATGTTTCCCGTACAAAATAATGAAAATTGAATCTAGGGTCCAACTGTCATACAAGACCCTGAAAGACGCTATAGATTGAATTCAGAGATCTGTTTCTAAATACCTTGTATATGTTTGAAGCTTTGCTAAACTGTTTGAATCTGAGACGCAAGTCATTTTTTTCTAGAGAAAAGAATAAACAAGATAATAAGTATGAACTGTTTTATTTCGATTGCTGAGTGCAGCTAGCTACAAACGGATTTAGCTGTTCATTTGACCGCGTCTGTACCACATTATGTAAGCGTCGTCGTTGTTTGCTGATGTAAAGGAGCAGCACAAAGAACGCCAACACCTTCCAAATGGTCGATTAGTAAGCAGTGCATTTTTTGATGCTCAATGACAGAAAGCTATGAATACACCAAAAATTTAAATAACGTGATTCTTCATTGGATGGGCAGATGATTCCGCTGGGTGGGCACGGCTTATCTCTGGGTGGGCAACCCCATAGCCACATCCCCACGTGGTTGCTTTAGAGCGCCTCGCTGTGGTGAGGAAAAGCCTCACAATGACCTGCCAGCGGAGGCCCAAACATGTATTTATGTGTAGGCATAAAATAGATGCTAGACAAAGCCTGTTTTCCCACAACTCAACTGTGCTTTTCTTTACTCTGCTTGGTAGACCCTGACAGACACGAACACACATAGGAATGCCAGAGCCATCACTCAGTGAAGTTTTGACAACAAGGAACATTATCCATGAACTGACATCCCGATCTGTTTAGGCATCCTTTCACTCGGTGCCATTAAACTCAAAGAGCCTGGAGAGGAAGCGCCTGTGTCAACACTGATATGAACATGTAAATAAGTCATGTGTTTCTCTCTCTCTCTCTCTCTCTCTCTCTCTCTCTCTCTCTCTCTCTCTCTCTCTCTCTCTCTCTCTCTCTCTCTCTCTCACTCACTCACTCACTCACTCGTACATTTTTAGAATTCCCTGGCTTCTGCTGACGTAGAGAAACCCATGAAAATTTCATGTCATTTTAAAAAATTCACAAGAATGTTCTGAACTTCTGTAGGCAAGATGGATATATTGGTTTTTTTCTCTTTGAACAAGCATGGACTTTGGGGTTTGGGATTTTTGAAATCTAAACAATGATATGAATGTAAGAGCAGAAAACAAACAAGCAATTATTTCCAATCATTTTTCAACATTAGCGATCGAATTGAGAATTCGCCAAATTTCAGGTGTGGAACAGAGTTATAATAGTTTGGGATTTGTCGTGGCTATTGTTTACTTTGTTTGACTTCAAGGTTTTAAAATTCAGTCAGTTTTAGTTATTTTTTTAGAGCAGACTCATTTGATTTGATAAGGGTTTTTTTAAATGCTGAATTTTAATTTAAAACAGTAACAAAACACAAGAAAGAAAGAAAGAAAGAAAGAAAGAAAGAAAGAAAGAAAGAAAGAAAGAAAGAAATCATGCCAATAACGAAACTAGCATTAATGTTTGAACACAAAAGGTGCAGCAAACCATGTAGACAGACAAAAGAACAATCCGCACGGGAATGTTTTTTTTTTTGTTTTTTTTTATCCTCCAGCATAAATGACTAAAGTAGTCACTTTATGAGCAGTTGCAAAAGTATTCTTTGTGTGTATCTGTATGTCTCTATTATATTGCACTCTGGTGGCCATGGTGCACAAACAAGAAGGCACTGCACAACAAATTCATAAAATCATGTCACACAAACTGTTAAATTCTATACATTGTAATTAATTGTTATTACTGTATATTTGATAAACATAAAATACTGTAGAGCGCTACTAATTAAAAACAGGTTGCAACAAGTTTTGTTGGCCTCTTTAACAACTCACATTCACGTTCATACACTATGAACAATTTAAGTCATGTCAATTAGCCCTTTACTTTCAAAAATCATCTTCAATTCACCTACATTGCATATTTTAGGACTGAAGGAGAAAGAAAATGGAGAAAGCCTTTAAGGCGATATAGCCAATTTAAAACTCTGAACTTCAGAACTGTGAGGCAGACGTGCTAACCAAACACTAGTCCACCGTGTTCCTGTTCCTGTTGCACAAGTGCGGTATTTCATTTAACGTTCATCTTCAGTCCCTCAATCTACAATTAAAAATGGGTGGCAAATTGCGCATGCATTTGTATTTTATTTTATTTTATTTTAGAAGAAAGCAACTCTTTTATTGCGCTTACATTTAAGAATCAGTGTACAGACGTGAAAAGGAAAGAAAGACTTGAGGTGACGCTGCGTGGTCAATAAACGCACCAGCAGAGGGAGACCATGACATATGACAAGTCTGTAAACCAGCGCTATCTCCTTACATTCATCGACATACTGCTAGAATATATTAACCTAGAGTCAATTCTCGTCCTCAAATTATAGATAAATATAAAACAACGCAACCTCGTATTAAATTCATGATACGACTAGAACCCCCAGCGCAAGAACCCGGAAATTGGATTACATTCTATTACATGAGTAAGTAAATCTTAAATAATTAAAATGTTATATCATCTAGTCCTTTTTGCCTAATTACCCTTTTTAGTCAGCGACTATGTTAGCCCGTTAAGGGTTAAATCTCGACGGTAGTGAAATTTGACACTGTCCCTGTTGTGGGTGCGCAATTCTTAGGCGCTTGTTACCTGTTGCTTGTAAACGTTTGTTTCCACGCTTCTCAGGTACGCAGTGATCGCCATTAGCCGCGACGACTACGTGTCGTGCCGATCAGGAGGACGTTATGGTGGCGGCAGCGGTGGAAAAGAACTTGTCTTTTTAGTTGGGAGAATTTGCCAGCCTGTGGACGAGCATGTAAGTTATAAATGTTCCCAGTCTGTGTTGTTCAAATCAATGTGGACAGCTCGTACAGTCACTTTCACTTTGACAGGTGAGCTGATATGTTGTGTGCCCATGTGGAGCTTGGAAAAGCATCGGGGGAAAAAAAAATATATATATTGATTACTTCAAAGTACGACGTAAGGCTAATGATAAGGATTTTATGAACTGGTTCTCTACCGGATGGCAGCAACACACCTTTTCATTGTCTTTAAGGTGGGAAGTTTGTCAACAATGTTATTCTGTTTTGCATGTCAGTTTTACAGTAAATTTCAATTGGGAATTGCAACATAAATTGAAATTCTGGTACCAAGATTAGCTGCATTTTTATTTTTTTTTACAGATCATCAATGATCATTTTAATAATCAATTAATTAATGTGCCAATGTTTTTTTTCAATTAATTTATTAATCCAAGGCATGGTAATCAGGTGGTTAGCCTCACAGTCCAGAGGTGCAGGGTTTCATTCAGGCTATGGCCTTCCTATGTGGAGTTTGCATGTTCTCCCGTGCCTGCATGGGTTTTCTTCGGGCACTCAAGTTTCCTCCCACATTCCAAAAACACGCATGGTCGGTGAATTGAGTGCTCTAAATTGTCCTGAGGTGTGATAGTGAGTGTGAATGCTTTTTTGTCTGTGTGCGCTGGCAACCAGTTCAGGGTGCCTACTGCCCAGAGACCGCTGGAATAGGTAGGCTCCAGCACGCCCGCGATCCTAGTGGGGGATAAGCGATTCAAAAAATGGATGCATGCAAGGATAATGAATCCGATTTAAAACCCTACCAGAGCCCTTAGGCACTGTGATGTCATTCTCAGTCAATATTATGTGGCAGTATGGCCGCCCACTGAGATGGATAAAAACAGGTAGATGTTGCTGCTTAATTCATATTCTATAAACTCAATATTAATCAGAATACCTCTCTTCCTGTCTTTCAGTATGGTGGATTAAGTGATCAAAAAGCTACAGTCCCCACATAAATGGAGGGGCTCTCCATAATGACCTTGCTGGAGTGCCCTCTGTGTTCCCAGCTGCTGGATGCATCAGCCAAGGTGCTGCCCTGCCAGCATACTTTCTGCAAGGCTTGCTTGCAGAAGCAGGAGGCCGCACACTCGCAGCTGTTCTGTCCAGAGTGCAGAGCACCCGTCAGGGCCCGAACAGTGGAGGAGCTGCCCGCCAACAACCTGCTGGTACGGCTCCTGGAGGGTTTACAGGGGTCAGCGGGGCCAAACCGGAACCCGCACTACGCTGTGCCCTTTGCCAGGAGCAGTGGGATGGGCAGGGAGGGTCATTACAGAGAGCAGCAAGGGCACAAAGAGGTCAGTGTGCATTTCTCTATACCAATGCTGGATTGGAGAAAACTGATAAATTTGTGTAATGACATGGAATATAAAATAAGGGGTTTTGGATGTACCTAAACTTTGCATCCGATTCCATAAAGGTGTTACACACAATGATCTTTAAAGAGGAGGTCAACCCCAGAATTTTCTTAGCAATGACATGTTTGTGCCTCTGGTAGTCTAAACACGGCATTCTGATTTATATTGCGTTTGTGGAATATGAGCAAAGCAGCAAAATCCACCCGTTTGTATCCAACCCAGGGGCGGCCATTTTCAGGGAATGGATTAAAAAAAAAACACACACATAAAAAACCATAGTACGGAAGTAACCGCTCCACAAACTAGTTAGTAACTATTGGTAATTGTTAGTAAACTTGAAAAATCGCTGATAGGTAAGATAAACCCAAAAAGATTAGGTTTCTTCTCTTGCAGATAGTCAAATTATCAAACCTGCTCAGTGCCAAGTGGCAGATTTCTTATTTTCCAGCGGTCTTGAATGCAGCATGAGTCATCTGACTTGTTATTATTTGTGGCACACCTCCTTATGTTCAACAAAGTTCTTTATCTGTGTTGTCTGCTGCAATACTTGGAATCATTCTATCCAACTAAAATTGTAATCTCCCAGTACACACAATATGTTTCAACATAATGCTCATTTGTCAAATGCCCATTGAATGGAATTTTCTATATGGTGCCAAATTGTAAATGAATGCTGCTTCAATGTCAAAGTCTGATCTTCCTCATCACTAAGTGGGTTCATTCACGCAAAAGCCTGAAGAGATGAGTAAGATTACCAAACACGTCACAACCTAAAAGCCATCTGAACTATCAAATTATTTCCTCAGGCAATCTGCAAATCAAGGGCTTCTCAGGGCTCGAGGTTTCTTTAAACCCGTTTCTACAATGACAACTTTGAACTTCTGACTGCCACTGGCTGACTTGCAAAGAAGTTATATCTTGCTATTGTTAAATTAGCTCATTTTAGGAACTGTATAACCCAGTGGTTGAGAGCTTCACCAGGGTGATACTGACGCCCCAAACTACAACCTGTAATTTTAATAATTTATTTCCCATGAACGTTATTAAAATGCACGTTCACATTCGCGAGTAGTGTGACTTTGGTCAGAGACATGAGGAAGGAAATAAATTAGGCTACTTTCAAATCTTGCTAACAGTTTAAAAACTCCTAATTCCCCCTTTAATGTCAAACAAATTTTTATTTATGAGAGAAAGCAAATGTAAACCAGGTTTCTCGTCTTTAAAATTCTCCATTATAAGACGGCTTAAAGGAAATGAAACATGATTCATTGAAAAATGAAACAATAACAAATCTTTTTGAAAAAAAAAAAAAATGCCTGCGTTTGACCCCGTCCTCTTCCCCAAAATTATGGTTTATATTTTCATTCATCCTCACGTCACACGCGTAGCAAAAAGCTTTTGCACTCAATAGTTAGTCATTTGACGTTGCTGAACTGAGATCTTTTGAGGTACTTTTTTGTTTTGTTAAATACTAAATTGTATAACGAGAGAATGTATGAAAACCAATTTCAATCTGATATGCACGGACCTGAACCCCATCATTAGGTCAACAAAGCTCTCCATGTAGTCCGTATCAATTTATGTCTACTGAAAATGTGGGAAACTCAGACCATCCATCACAGTTTTACATCATTTACACAATTCAATGTTCACAAGTTGGCTTGTAAATCCTTAACTTCGGTTCAGTGAGAGTTCAAAAAGCTGGGCCGAGTTCAAGCGGGAGGAAGTTTGTGATCATCGTGCTATTTAGACACCCAAGACAAGCTGCGGTTCAGAGCAGTCTTATATAACCTATTCTACATATCCTCTCAATCAGACCAGACTTCACAAAATGTAATTTTAGCATGGTTGATCTTAAAATAACATCAACCTGGCCACGGGAAGCCCACTCTGCCTGAGAAGAAGCAAGCAGATGTCTTTGTATCTTTCTTCAGCTGAGTTACTTTTAAGTTGTCTTCAAATAGCCCATCTGGAGAATAATGCGTCCGCAGCGCTGTTTTAATTCACTGGTGCATTCTTCTTTTGGAAAAAAAATTTCTGATATTTGCTCGGCCCATTAATCTTAATATAACCAGAAAATTATCTCATGAAGTGAGCTGTGATAATTATACGGTTCATACGGTGAGTAAACACAACTATGAATTTGGATTGATGATAGCTGCTGCAGGCTTTTGGCCCCGCCCAGTCAGTTATTCGCTTAACACTCTTAATTGTGAAGTGTATTTATGTTTCAATTTGTGCATATGACTTGAAACTTGCTTTTTCTGTTTCCCAGGCTTCTTCAAGAACTTCAATGCACAGCCAACAAGGAGATTCAGAAGGGGAGCTGGTCCTCACTCCCGTCAACGGCATCACGGCAAAACACAGAGCGACATCGGGCGATGACTGGCTCCATAGACACGTTAGCGACAACAGCGGCGCATCCGGAACGCTGCACGCTGCCAGCCAGACGCTGCAAACGTTCCCCCACCTGCAGTCGCTGGCTCTCTGCCGAACGCTGTGTGACTTTAGTCCCAAAGAGATGAGCGTGGAGAGCAGCGATTCTTGTCTCAGCTTCCGGAAGGTATGTCTCTCCCAATCCTACTTGAGCAGGTACAGAAGATCCTTTACAGATCTCACTTAGTGGAAAAGAAAATAGTTGTGACCACAGTCCAAATACTGGACAGTTGAACGTTAAAGATAACGATCCAGTCTGAATTCCTTTGAAATCCAAATCACGTTTTCTCATGGGAAACAATGAAATGAAATTCTTCTGTGCCCTGCAATTGGTTAGCAACGAGCTCGCGCTCAGCTGGGATCAACTTTAGGTCAGATGTTATCACAGGAGTTGAACTTTATTCTAGCAGCTCGATATTTTGAAAAGAGTATCTGAAGTGTGCTCACAGGCTCATTGTGATCTCTCACCAGGTGTTTGGTGTCTCTAAGAACTTGCCAGGCACAGGAAGTTCCTTGTGATGCTAATTTATAATATTCATGGTCATTCTTTTTCTTTTGACTGTTTTGCAGCATTGCTGCCCTGAAGGATTTTTGAGTTATATAAGGGCCTTGTTGCTGTCTGCTTTCCATTAAAGCACAGTTGAGGCTTCCCTTTCTTTCTTTCTTTTTTTCTTCTTAATGGAGTAAGCCCGGCCACAGAAAAGGCCCCGGCCTTCACAAAGAAAAGGGAGTTGATGCCAGGCTATTTAGTGTGAGCATAAAAAACTGACAAGCTGTCATTTTATCACGTCACCTCTTTGTCGCTTTTGCCTCCCTTTAAGTTTGCTCACATGTGCTTGTGCTCTGCAGGGAGACATTCTCACTGTCATCAGACGGGTGGATGACAACTGGATTGAAGCCAGGCTGGGCGACAGGGTAGGAATTTGCCCTCTCCAGTTTACCGAGGTGAGTGTTGTCCTCATCCGACATGCCGCCTGTAAATTCTTTTGTCTTTGCATTTTTCCCTAAGTGTCATTCTATGTCTGCAAAGTGCTGAGGGTAGGGAAGTCATCTTTGAAGCAGTGCTGGGTGTGCAGATGCTCATTAGTCAGGTTCTCAGCGCTTGCTTAGCTCGCTGACTGTCACTTGTTTCCCTTTGACTGCCATTATAAACCTGCTCCTCACTGAGACACGTTGCTGGGTTGAACGTACTGGCGTCTGAGTTCCCTCGCGTCCCTCTTTTTTTTTTTTTAACACCCATATCTCTCCTCACTTATTTTCCCAAGCACTTCCCCTCCCCTTGTCGGTCCTTACTCCTCTGTATCGTTCTCCTCAAGCTCCGCCTCAGCAGCCTTCCAATTTTTTCATCCTCCTCTTCGCTCTCCTTGTGCTGTGCAGCCGGGCGTAAAGACACGGTAATGCTTTCTCTGCTCGGATGGCATAACAGCACATCACTGTGGTGAGCGAAAGCATTAACCCAGCCTTGGCTGCCTGTGTCGCTCTGTATTTCACCTTGCCTCCTCCCGCTCGGCTCTCAGCGCCAGTCGATCCTTCCGGGCTTACTGGCTGCTACTTATCTTCCCGCCTGCCCGTCCAACAAGTTGGAGTGGGCGAGTGGAATGATGAGCAACCGTATTTAGACAGCAGCTTCACTGCTCAGCACTCAGCCTGTCAGGTGCTAGTGACAGGTAGACTTTGAGAAGCTTTCCTAGTTTCAAGGAACTGACATCACTTTCCCCTTTCTGCTTCCATCTTTCCCAGCTAAACTCGGTGGCAACCAAACTGCTGGAGGCAAGGAGTCAGCGAAGGAGTGACTCAGCAGAGTTTCAGCAGCGGACGACCGGACGCAGGAGCAAAGACAAGGCCCCAGAGGCATCTAGCAGGACGGCAAACCAGAGAGTCACGCAAGTTCCTGCAAAGACTCCTCTTACCGGCGCTTTGGTCACTTCCAACCCACACAAACAGCCCAAACCCGGCAGCAGCAACTTTTCCCGCCCGGCCTCCGTGGAAGAGAACAACATTGGCGGCTTCAACCTCCAGCGACAGTCACATCGCTCCTCCGTGCGACCCACCAGCCGTGGACACGCGCATCCCTCCAGAGTTAACTCTCAGCGAGTCCGACGCCACTCTGACGGCCCGCGCAGGCTCCTCTCACTGGTGAGTAATTGATTTGATTCGAAGACTTGTGGCTGACATGAGAAGTGCCGGTTCTGTGCACTGAGAGATGTTTTCATTAGCAAAGATAATGTTGTTCTCAGGGGTTCCGGGTGGGGTCCATTGTCGTAAGACCCAAGGAATGAAAGTTGGCCCGGTGCTAGACTTTGCATGATCAACTGTCTCCTATTAAGATGAAACACATGTGAAAAAGGCTGGGAATGTAAACTGATGGGTTAAAAGATTGAGGGTCGAAGGTGGAACGGTTGAGAATTTTGTAATCAAGAGTCCTGGGACCTGAGCCAAAGTTTCCTCTCAGAAGTGAATGTGACAGCGCGTTTCCCTCATCCAACAAAAACACAACCAAAACAGAAAAGTTGTTATTCTATGAGGCAGAACATTTTTATGCCCTTGAGAAAAATGTATGAAAAATTAACATACTATATTACAATATACAATTACATACTATAACTTTGCCACTCTTTATCTTTGCTGTTTGACGATGTACCAAACTTTAAAAAAAATACATACAGTCGTTTAATCTTACTGTGACTGATTGCATAAAAGTTGGATTAACACATCAAAATGGAGTGCAAAATTGAAGAGAGCAGGGAGAGTTAATGGAACAAATTTAGGTGACATCAACTCAAACGTTAACATTTTCAAAGTGTATTATGGTTGGAAGGAAAACCTACCTGTGTAAAAAAAAAAAAGGGCTTCAAAAAGCCCTTTTTCAAACTATTTATATTTCTGTTTGCAGTGGTGTAGAAGTGCTATTCATCACACTGACAGCTGTTTCTACCATTTGCATTTGCACCATTTGGACCCATCACAAGTGCAAAGTATTAGAAATGCCAACTCCCACACTTCATTTCGGTACTCATTGCTCTCTTCATTTTAGATGCTGCTGCATTTGCATCGTGTATAGTGAGTGCACAATTCCATTTCAAAGGGCTATTATAAACATTGATAGTCAAAACAGGTTGCTTTGGCAGAATGATGGATGGCTGATAGCTTTTGGATGCTGGATGGTGCTGTGTTCTCTTCAACTCAGCATAAATTCTTAAAAGGACACGTGTGAATGTCGCATATGTGCTGACCGTCCATTCCATTTTTTGGAGCGAGTCGGTACGCGACTTAATGAGGAAACTGCACAGAGTCACAGTAAGGTTATGCAGTCCCGACATGAAAGGCTCTACTTGGTTTTCAGCGTTTAACTTTCCGCCAAGTGACCTGCTTCCTGAGATAATGATTTCCTTTGATTCAGTGGAAGTTTCACAGCTCTGCCCTGCAATTAAACATGTCAGCTCATAACACGCACACACACACACACACACACACACACCTTAAGTAGGTCTGAAGGTGAGATCAAAAATACAAGCGATAATGACAATATTAAAAAAATGAGGGAGTCAGCCTGGGAAGGCAAAAACACAATTTTTGAGCTGTGTGAAGGCAAGTAAGTAGGAAGATGAGGAAAAATATGAGATAGTGTAGATTCAGCGTGTAGGAGGTTCGGAGAGTCCCTCAGTGCGTCTGCTTATCTCTCTCATGCTGATGATGATGAGTCACTGGTGAAATTTGTTATATAACAAACCCCCGACTCCCCCCCCCCGCCATGCTTTAAAACTCCTTCCTCTTCACTAAGCAGGTAACATCCACTCACACATCAGTTGGCTAGCAATAGCAGACAAGCCCTGCTTTCTTTAAGGAAGTCTGTCCTGAAACTTTCTTGAATCAGGTTTCAGCCACCTGAAGATGAAGCGAATTTCCTGTAGTGTAAATTTATAGTGGATATGAATTAATGTGACCTAGAACCTGCATGTATTAAATTGGAAAAAAAAACTTTTTGGGAAAGTCGAATATAAAGGAAAAAAAAACACTACCAACAACTGTAGTTGCACAAGTGCGCACACCCTTTTGTAACTGCAAATGTGGCTATGTTCAGAATTAACCAATCACATTCAAACTCATGGAGCACTCATGTTAAATGGGAGTCGGCACATGCCCACATTTTGTCTCTTTGTTTAACCCCAACTAATGTTCAGATGTTCCGGTAGACGTTTCCTGAATGTTATTGTAGTCACCTCTTACAGCAAGTCTATGATTTCACAGCTCAATCTCATTGTTCAAAGATATTAGTCAGAACTAGGATAGAAAATATTTTCCAAGATATTAATCATACCATAGAATTCCGTGACAACAGTCATAATCAAGTGAAGACAAGAGTGACATTCCCAAGAACTGGACTTCCTTCGAAAATTGATGAAAAGATTGCGGGTAAAAAAACAGTAAGGCAACCTGCCAAGAGGCAGTCAGCTACAATGAAAGAGCTGGAACTGGGGTCAACTGGGGTCAACTGGGGTCTCAGTTAAAATGGGTGGAATTATAAACAGTTACAAAAAGTCCTTGAGGCCAAATACGACCTGTAAAAACATGTGAGCTAGCCCACCATGCAATTTTAACATCTTTTTTTTTTAAAGCCCCAAAGCCTTTAACAAACAAATTCTTCCATGTTTGCACATTGCATCACATTTTTAAAACTTCCAATGGCTTTCTATCTGTGATTTATCAGTCCACTATCTGTCCATTAGAGTTCCTCTCCCCCTGTAAATACTCTGTAGCTATTGCTGGGTCATTGCACGTGGCAATTGCGTGACTGCTGCCTGAGTGAGACAGCCTCCTTGTAGCTGATAAAACAGACCGAGAATAGAAGACGGACACAGAGAAGTGACTTAAATAATTGAATACACGAAGAATGCAGTGCCGTGCTTTTCCCTCGCTGAATGACTTGCAAAGAGTTAACGCCGTTCAAAAAGGATTAATTACCCTCATTTCGTCTGAGTTTGTTCACATTTAACCGTCTGTCTTCTCAGGAACGATGTCAGGGCTTAGATTTACACCAGCATCTCTGAGAGCTTGAATGGCTCCATGCACTTTGTCCCCTCTTTTACATGTGTGCCTCACAGCTCTGCTTTTCACAAGTGACTTGCAGGTAGTAGCAATGAGTCGATGTAAATTATAGCTTGCTTTATGTTTCGTGCTAGCATTGAATGCCAGTGTATGTGCAATGCAGCCTAATGGCCACAGAGCCTCGGGATCCAGGCACCTTCCAATAAAGACTACCTCTTGCTTCACTGGCCACGATTAATTCTTTAAGCACTAGTTGTGCTTTAAATAGCATCAAGCTTGCATTGAGGCCATGACACGGAATATCATTTCTGTATTTTGTAAAGAGCAAATTAAAATAATCAAAGGACTGGTTGTATATTTCCTAGCCACAACATTTACTTGTGCAGTGTGTCAAACTCATTTTTATCGCGGGGCGCAATGTAGTCATTGTTTCCTTTGGAGGGCCATTATGACTGTCAGCGTCTTCTATATACATGAATATATACATGAATAACTAGTTTTGGAATCAGAGACGAGTAAAAACTGTTCAGTTATTTTAAAAATACTAAAAATTGGAGAAAAGACCTTTTGTAATCTTAGGATTGACACATGAAGTTGATGCACAATGTGTCTTTGCAGGCCATATAAAATGATGTGGCGGGCCGTATCTGGCCCCCGGGTCTTTTGTTTGACACCTATGAATTCCATTATAAGAGATGTATTAGAAATCAGGTGCTCTAGCATTAAGACTATAGTACTGCTACTAGCATAAATTTGTGATGATGAGAGTCAATCATGTTGCAGTCTTTTCAGTTTCCCAATCTAATCAAACACCTTCGGGTGATTTTGTACTGACGCAATTCGCTGCCCTTGCCATTGCTATTCTTAGAAGACTGAGTCAAGCGGTGCTGTATCTTTATCTAACATATGTAATTTGAAAAAATATATATATATCAAGGATGAACTTATTCCTTGGATGACGAGTTTATAGAATTTTTCATCACTCTTACGTTAAATGTCATCAAATTGGGCGGGTGTACGTAATGTGGCCTGTGAGTATATGTTCTGGTATGTTATGAGTCGTGTCCTCATGTGAATCGTTGGAATTCCCCAACACCACCCTGTGACTATTTTGGACTGAGTGTCTGCTATGGTTTAAAAGTTCAAACATCCTCCTTAAAATTCAAGTTGATGATTGTTTTGCCTTCATTTTGTTGACAGAGTGAGAAGATGGCCAACGAAGCTCCACCCAACATCTCGATGGCTCTGTCAAATCCACAGATTTCCTCAGACAGCAAAAACACACAGCAGCTCTCCATCAGTGTGTGAGTCCCTCAATAAAAACTTTTGCTGCGGTATCCCTGGAGTCAGCCACGTGGATGCAATGCTGCGGCCACGGTCAACTGCAGCTTTAAATTGTTATATCACCATTCGCCACTAGGTGGCAGTCTTGGCTTTGATATTGAGTATATAATACGCCATACGATAATATGAGTTGGCCTAATATTTTTGGGGCGTATTTGTAATGGTATGTAGAACAAAGACAGTACCCAAATAAGATTTAAAAATTAGAGATGATTTTTGTTAAAAAATAAATGCACAAAATGAGTTCTTGCACTATATGTTGGGTAGTTTTGTGCTGTCCTTGAATGGTACTTTTTAAGCAAGAGAGCATTGCACATTATACATGCAATGAAAAATATATGATCAAAATTGAAATATACCAAGAGCTCCCATTTTGCATGGATTTTGCCCATATTTATTTTTGTCATACATTTGGTTAGGAAGTGCGTAGTCCTATGTAGTACTGATGGCACTGTTGTAAAGCATTTAATTTTGCCCATCCCTGAGCTAGACTGTTCGATTGCTTTGACCTTTATTTTTGCTAATGCTGCTTTGTGACTATTTGCATCCTTTCACTCTTACCATTTGAAACCAGTTAAGACCGTGAAGTCGCACAAAGAAAGATTGTTTAGGAAATGCCACGCTCCTGCGAGGCACATGGCAAAAGACAGAATGAGAGCAGGAAAAATGTGGACACCTTCTTCGGCACCTATGCCCCACCGCTGTGCGAAGATCTTTTTGAAAATTTGCAACACTTATTTTTCCCCAAAACATGACTTGAACTGTTCCATTACCTTAACCATTTAATGACATTTAGACCCACACGCCTGCTGTTCCTCATAGTGTGATAATAACATGGGCGACTTCACCCTTCAGGTGTGCTGTGCTGTACTCCTACAAGCCGCAGCGCCCAGAGGAGCTGGAGCTGAGGAAAGGCGAGATGGTGGGAGTGTACGGCAAGTTCAAAGAAGGCTGGCTGCGTGGGTTGTCTCTCCGAACGGGCAAAGTGGGCATCCTGCCCAGCAACTACGTCACGCCTGTGCTCAGGTGAAAGGCCGCGATCCCTGACGGCAGAATGCGTCAGCCGAAGGACGCTTGTATGCCGACGCACTGCATTTGTGTGGGCAGGAATATGTTAATCATTAAAAATGTAGAAAGCAAAATGTATCATACGTGTGGTGGGGAAAAAGGATTGTGCAGAATGCAAGTGTGAATGGCCTGCTGTGTCTTGCTGTAGAACGTCAGCCAGACTCCTGGAGACCAAAGCGGCGAGCTCTTCTTCGTCACAATACAACGCAACAGTGGCAAAGAAGCACACAACTGCCAGGAATCCTGCTGTGGTCCTTGCCCCTGATAGGGTAAATACTGATGGAGCGCTGTACTCAGCAGGACAGGTCCCACATGTGCCAAATGGAGCGCAGCACGCAATGTCATCCACAGACGGCGGAAAATCATCCTTCTACGGGAGCTCGCCAGGTTGGGAGACGGTTAGGCGATTATTTAACCCACACAGAGGTGAATGCAGCCAGTCCGTCTCCTAAGTTCAGAACTGTTGTGCATTGTCCCCTAATGTATCCTTTTTTTTTTTTTTTTTTTTTTTTATTACATTTTTCAGTATCCAACCCTTTCAACCATTCATCCAATTTGAATGTCCCCTCCAATTCGGAGCACTTTGCTCAAGTTCAGGCATCCGGCTACTCGCCCGCCCTGCAGAGAAAGAAAAACGGTGGAATCCTTGCCAACGCTGGAAGACTAGCCGGCTGGATGAATGAGCCGACAGCGCTCTCTGCTGCCCCACTGTTGAAAGACAGAGACTTCAGCTCTTTGAATGAGGCGGGAGGTTATCAGCATGAGCGCCATCCGTCCAGTGGCCCTCAATCAATTCTTGTCAGACCCGATTCGCATAAGAGCACTGCAGACAAGGTAAAGTAGTGCTCACATTAAGTCACACTGTAGTCACTCATCCAGTCGCTTCCATTTTGGTGATTTTCTGCTGATCTATCAGATTGTCCTGTGTTTATTTGCATTGAAGCAAATATTTTGATCAATATAAAAAAAAGTGCACAGCTGTCATCCCCGCTGTGTTAGAACTCTAAAATTACCCGAAAGTGAAATTTTGATAGGATGACTTGCTCGCATCAAATTTGTGAGCAGCGACCCAGAGAAAGAAACTCAGATCATAACGCATTCCAGTTTAAAGTCATTTTCTTCTTTGATTCATGTTCCATTGTCAAATTAAAATTTTGTGTCTATGTCTTGGTTGTTTCTAGCCTGCCAAGTCGGTGCGCTTCCTCACAAATGAAGACCACCCACCTCCACGGCTTCGGACCTCCTCCTGGTCTTCAGGAAGCCAGATTCCGTCCAACTTTGCCCCAGCACCTCCCGCGCTCGAAGTATGGGCACCATCACTCACCTTGGGAAGAGATGGACCCGGTATCATCCTCAAAGACGGAAAAGCTTCAGCTCTCAGGAAAAGCATGGAAACGGGCTTTTTGGATCCAAACTCAAACCAGCTTAAACCAATGTCGTCACAGCCGTCGCTATCGGCCATGTCGGCTCAGTTTAGCCCTACCAGGTACTTTGACAATCTGAACAACCATTAACAAGAGAGTCGTTTTATGACTTGTCTACATAAATGTACACTGTTTTTTCCTCCCTCAGACACAGAGTGAATTCAACACATCTAGCCCAGACAGAGTCTGAGCTCAGTCTGCTCCAAGGAGACCTGGTCCTGGTCCACAGACCTCGACCTGATGGCCGTGTCCTGGTGACTCAGGAGACCAGCGGCCAAACGGGGCTATTTCACAGTAGTATTCTTCATGCTCTGGAGAGACTCAGCTGACTTTGTTGAATTAATATATTTTGGATACCCTTTGTCAAGATCCAGCGATTGAAATTGCCAAAAAGAGATTTCCATGAGGGAGTTTATTTTTGCTCCGGGTTCATATTAAAATGTGTGGAGATATATTTTGTTTCTTCAGTGTAAAGAGCATGTACTGTACTGTATGTCTCACGTGTACTGAGAATTTTCACACAAACCCACCAAACGGCTGTCTCCCTGTTTCTGCCCATGTTACATACAATTCATAGGTGAGTGCCTTTGTCAAAACCTACAAAGTAAAGACAATCAATTTAACCACGTGAAGTGAATTATCTCTATTTTTCTGTGCAAATAAATTACCTAAGACAGCTAATTGGATGTCTTGCTGGAGTTATTTGATTTATATGGGGCAAAGTAACTCAAACAAAAAATAATAATAAATGTGTCTACTCCAAAATTCACGTGAGAGCCATACAATTAATCAAGATGGCAATAAACAAGGCTATTTTCCCAAGTTCAAAATATATAAAGGGAATATAGGGTCTACAAAATAACAACAGTTTGATGTTAATATTGCACATTTATTCACAGATAACACATTTTTATGGAGCTATTTAAATAAACGTGACTGCATGACGGATCTAGTTTTGACCGTTGCCGTGGTGACAGTCGAAGACGTACGAAGGTTTGTCATCCTTTGAGCTATTCACGTATCAAACTAAAATGATCGAAACTGATGAAAAGTATATATATATATATATTTTTTTTTTATTATTATTATTATTTTTATTTTATTTTTTATAGCTTTGTTGCTTAAAGTCCAGACATTTGACACTGGGAGTGATGAAGCAGGTGAGGGTTCGTTTTTGTATTTGGAAACTGACTTATTTCTGTACGACAGAAAGCACACCGTGTACATTTTGAGACCAAATTTAGTATAGCTTTTCGATTGCAGACGCCTTTTTGCGTTTAATTTCATTAATAAATGTCCACGTCACCTTTTGATAGCTGCGAGGAATTCCTCCGCGTCGCCCCCTAGCAGGTGACGCATGCGCACTGCGCACAGTCTTAGCCGAGCTACGGAACGTGAGGCTGATGTTATGGATTCCACAATGGCTTTTAAATTCTTAAAATAACCAGTGTAATGCTCAACGGACACAATTATACAAACACCGGTCATTGCACGTATACTCTAACTACTTCCCTGCTGTTTTACCATGCCGGTAAGTCGCTCCGCCCATTTGTATTTTGTGTTTTGTTCGCCAAGGGTTCCTCCCTTCCTCCGATCCCAATGATGTGATGCTAACCGGTTAGCCTGTTAGCTCACTCGCCGTTAACCAGAATGTTAGGAAAATGTGCACTTTGCGCTTTGTCGTTGTCCGTTTCAACGAATGGGTTTAGTCACTGGAAATGTTTCTCATTTTTTCTCACCGTTGATGTCATCTGTAATCTGTATTGTTTGCGTCTCGTCATCCTTAGCAACCAAGCGCCAACTAACAGAAACTAGTGCTAATTAACCAATCTACTCAGTCTTATGGCGTTATTAATCTATTCAAGCCCTTTCATTTTCCCACTATAACTGTGTCTACGTGTCGCGCAATAACCGACCGTGATATCTTGCAGAGCAATAAGGTTGAAAAGCCGGAGGTGAGCGATAACGTCAAGGTGGTGGTACGATGTCGTCCGCTAAACCAGAAAGAGACTGCGATGTGCCACAGGCTGGCCGTCGCCGTGGACGAGTTCCGCGGTACCATCACGGTCAACAAGCTGGACACTCAACAGGAGCCTCCCAAAACATTCACCTTTGACACGGTGTTTGGACCAGAAAGCAAACAGCTGGATGTCTACAACCTTACTGCCCGGCCCATCGTTGATTCGGTGCTGGCAGGATACAATGGTATTAATAACATAGTAGTATTATGTGATAATGTTTTGCTTAATAGCCTGTGTGGATTCACAGACACTCACTAGACACTTTAGGTAGCCCTCCACAGTCTGGTCCACACAAAGCTGAATGATGTTATAATACATTGTCATGAATCATAAGCCATCGTTTCCCAGCCTTTATTGAGCCAAGCCCCCTATTTTACATGAATATAATCTTATTTTACACCACCAAAGCACACAAGATGTCAGAAAAGTTCTAGGTCATGTACTGCTCAGCACATCTACGAAGAGATCCTGCTTCAATCATTGCAAAACCCATTTCATGTGTATCAGTCTTCAATAGCCATTATGTTACATTTTGCAACCCATATTGAATCTCAGTGGGATTTTTTTTTTTTTTTTTTTTTTGCATCTATGTGCTTCTGTTTATTTCAGGTACCATCTTTGCCTATGGCCAAACTGGAACCGGTAAGACCTTCACCATGGAAGGTGTACGAGCAGTGCCAGAGCTCCGAGGGATAATCCCCAATTCCTTTGCGCATATATTTGGTCACATTGCCAAAGCAGAGGGAGACACTAGGTATGTAAAAATATATTGGCCCCTTCATTTATATTATTCTATTTCGTTGTCTAAACAATCTAAAATTTCATTCAAATGTTAAATTTCATTCAAATGTTAAATTTGCACCTAAAACATTCATGCCATGTCTTTTTTTTTTTTTACTTGCACAATGCATCTAAACATTGTGTTGCTTGAAAAATTAGAAATGATATTGGAGCAACTACTAATATTTTGATGAGTCAAAGACTGTTATACACCTCGACAGGTTTCTGGTTCATGTATCATACCTGGAGATTTATAATGAAGAAGTGCGTGACTTGTTGGCCAAGGACCAAATGCAGAGACTGGAGGTATCATATCTGTAACCAAAAATAGTGTTGATTCAGTGATTCTTCTTGAAACAGCTGCAAAAAAATACTGCTTCATTTGTAGATTGGCGTCTAAGGGAATCAATCATTCTTGCGCATCATAAAGTGTCTTTTTGTTTTCTATATTAGGTTAAAGAAAGACCAGATGTTGGAGTATATATCAAAGATCTTTCTGGATATGTGGCGAACAATGCTGACGACATGGACAGAATCATGACTTTGGGCAACAAAAACCGTAAGAAGAGAATTAACAACCACGCATTCCAACTTTAGTGTTTATCTGTTTGCACAGATTTTCAATCGAGTGATGTGGCAACCCCACCCTGCAAATAACAAGGAAATCAAAATGACTGTAAAGAGGTTTTAACAACAAGCCTGTACTTTGCCCAACATTGAGTAGCCTCTTAACTCACATACAATAGTTGTTTGTGTGGAGCTTCATCATTGTTTTGATCCAACCACCTGTTTTCTGCATCTTCCTCTCAATAGGCTCTGTTGGTGCCACAAATATGAATGAGCACAGCTCTCGATCACACGCCATCTTCACCATCACCATTGAGTGCAGCGAGAAGGGCGTAGATGGAAACCAGCACGTGCGCATGGGAAAGCTTCATCTTGTTGATCTTGCAGTATGTCAAACATCAGCTATATTACTTCCACAAACGGAAATGATCATCACAGTAACTTATCAATGGTTATGATCCACGTGTACATATTTTTTTCTTCTCTGTGGTCAAAACTAAACCCCTATTCGCAATACTGGCGTAAAAATACATTTACTAGAGTGTCAAGCAGGAAAATGTGTGCAACACAAGAGTGCAGAGGAGTTATTTTTTAATATCACGTGGACAGAATTTGGCAGTCAAGGGAAACTGCATCAAGTTTAGCCTTTACCATGGCTAAAGGTTTTGATTGTGGACATGGCCTGATTCTTACTATTCATTTAATATGTGTACCTCCCTCACAGGGTTCAGAAAGACAGGGTAAAACGGGGGCCACAGGCCAGCGCCTGAAGGAAGCCACAAAGATCAATCTGTCACTCTCCACTTTGGGTAATGTCATCTCCGCCCTGGTGGATGGCAAGAGCACCCATGTGCCCTACAGGAACTCCAAACTTACCCGCCTGCTGCAGGACTCCCTTGGAGGGAACTCCAAGACCTTGATGGTAAGGCCAAACAAAGGAGATATTTTACCGAGATTTGGCGAGACTTCAGCGTGCTGACGTTTTGGCTTGTCGCCGACCAGTGTGCAAACATAGGTCCCGCGGACTACAACTACGACGAGACCATCAGTACTCTGCGCTATGCTAACAGAGCCAAGAACATCAAGAATAAGGCCAGAATCAACGAGGACCCCAAGGAAGCTCTATTGCGCAAATTTCAGAAGGAAATTGAGGATCTGAAGAAGAAACTTGAGGAGGGTAATAAGTTTCCTCCTGGCCCCACTTGAGCTGAGCACACTCTTCTTATGTTGTAGTCTTTGTGACCTTATACTGTTCCATAATGCCTTGACCATCCCAGGTGAGGAGATCTCCGGCTCGGAGGGCAGCGGCTCGGACGAGCCCGATGAAGGGGACGAAGAAGGAGGGGACGCAGGACAAGGACGCAGGAGACGAAGAGGTAACAATTACAAGGCCTTGAATCTGTTTTCTCCTCTTGTAGAGAGGAAATTTGATTTTGTGAACTGCTTTCTTGATGCATTAAGTTGACGGAAGTTTTGTCAGTAGTTTTCTCAGGATTTTCTTTTTCTATTCCACCACTATGCTGGTAGCAAAATGCATATGACACACACCTCACATCCTCACATCCCATTATTGCTGAAGTTGATGAATGTTAGATTTTGTTCATTTGTAAATGCCCACAGTCAGCTCATGGCTCAGCTTTATTCGACTCCTTCAAGCCTTCACCTGTACCAGTTTTCATTCATTGACCTGTGTTAAGTGTTCTTATTTTCTTTGTCTTTGCTGTATTGGTATTTGTCTAACATTCGTGTGTTCTTTCTCCTCCTTTTGCCTTTGTCTTTACAACTCTTCTTCCTCCAAGAAGAAAGAGGTCGGTGTAAGAATATTTATGGTCCATCTGTCCTGTAGCAAATGTTTTGCTTTAACGAAAGCATATGACATATTCTGAGGTTATTTTCAAGTAGGTTGTTGCTAAGCCACAGCTGACATTTCTGTTCAAGTGGTTTGTAACCATTGTACCATTAAAATATTAGATATTGCAGAATCCAGTTAGCACATATTGTTATTTCAGGGAAGAAGAAGGTTTCACCAGAAAAGATGGTGGAGATGCAGGCCAAGATTGAAGAAGAGAGAAAGGCTTTGGAGGCCAAGTTGGACATGGAGGAGGAGGAGAGGAACAAGGCAAAAGCTGAGCTGGAGAAGAGGGAGAAGGATCTTCTCAAAGCTCAGTGAGTAAACCAGAAGAATAGCAACACATCTTCACATACTTAAAATAAATGTTTCTTTCACAGTGCACATCAAAAGTTTTTTTGGGGGGACTTTTCGTGTCTAACGTAACAGTTTTGGAGGGTACCTTATTGTTGGAGCCTGTTTCTGTGTATCGAGGTTTAGGATGTTTAAAAAAAAAAACAAAAGAAAAACATCACATTTCTCACCACATATGCTCATATTATCACTCTTAGACAGGAGCATCATCTTCTGCGTGAGAAATTGTCAGCCTTGGAGAAGAAGGTAATTGTAGGGGGTGTCGACCTCCTGGCAAAGGCTGAAGAACAGGAGAAGCTTCTCGAGGAGTCCAACAGTGAGTTGGAGGAACGCCGACGGAGGGCGGAGCGCCTTCGCAAGGAACTGGAGGAAAAGGAGGTAAGCACATAGCATGGGAAATCAACTCTTGTTTGTTTGTTTGTTTGTTTGTTTGTTTGTTTAACTGATTGGTGTTTTTTTTAAATACTGTAATTCATTGTGGGGGTCACATTCCAGACCACAAGCACATTGCAGCACAATATATGGAGGGAGCTGTCTAAAAAATGGCTTGTCAAACTCTTCCTACCTATGGTACCACTGCAGCCATGTGTATCTGTGTAAATCTGCATCTGTGTATTTCCAAAACAGCAAGAGCGCTTGGACATTGAGGAAAAGTACACAAGCCTTCAGGAGGAGGCCCAAGGAAAGACCAAGAAACTGAAAAAAGTCTGGACCATGTTGATGGCTGCCAAGTCAGAGGTAAGTGACTCTGGCGGTGATGTATATTCAGCATAAGTTGAATTAGATTTTGAAAGGAGCATCTGCAGACCTTCTTCAAGGTTGAACACCCTGCAGGTGGCAGAAATGTGCCATTTCACAAATCTGACGCCACATTGCTCCTCAATTTTTGTGAGAATCAGTTGAATTGTGCTCGCACCAAATGCTTGTGAAAACGTTTGTAGGCACTAATTGGAATTTGCTTGGATATGCCATGTGACCCTTCACATGGAGTCTTCTCCTTCCTACTTCAGTTGGCAGATTTGCAGCAAGAGCATCACCGAGAGATTGAGGGCCTCCTGGAGAACATTCGCCAGCTGAGCCGGGAGCTGCGACTCCAAATGCTGATCATAGACAACTTTATTCCTCAAGAATATCAGGTCTGCGTCTATTTATTATTATATATTTTTTTCAGTAGTTCATACATGCTGAGAGCTTGTATAAACTCTGTCCTTGAAAAAGTTAAAGTGACTTTACCACATGCTCAGAGCAGACAGCCAAAGAATGGCTCTATTTTGTTGTAAATTTAACTTGCAAGTAGTGAATAAAGATCATTCTCTGTAACTATGTATGTGTAACTTTGACATTTTCCCTCCCTGTGTAGGAGATGATTGAGAACTATGTGCACTGGAATGAAGACATTGGAGAATGGCAGCTGGTAATTGTTTTATTTTGCTAACTTGACTATGGAGCTGAGACTCAGCGTTTTTTTTATTTGATGAAGTGAATCACAATGGTCCTCAAGATCCAGATTGTCTATAATTTGTATTTTCTCGTGTCAGAAATGTGTCGCTTTCACTGGCAACAACATGAGAAAACAAACACCTGCCCCAGGCAAAAAAGAAAAAGACGTAAGTCTTTTCTGGTGTACTTGTTCTCGTCCAATTGACAAATATTCGATACCTGTCGCTTTTCTTCTCAACACCGCGCTTGACTCTCATCCTGCAGCCTTTCGAGGTGGACCTGTCCTATGTGTATTTGGCCTACACAAAGGAGAGCATGCAACAGTCACTGATGAGACTTGAGAGACCCAAAACCTCTAAAAGTAGCAAGAGTGGCCGGCCCAAGACTGGTCGCAGGTAAACACAACACAGATCACAAGTAAAGCTTACTAGAACTTTAGTTGGGGTTTAATGGGGGTTAATCGGAGGTCCATAACTAATAGTTTTTTATGAGATATGTACATTAGATAGAAATCGGTGACAATGATGACTATTGCAATGTCAATTCGACCTGGTGTTAACCTAATGAATACATCGCAGCACTTGTGCTGACATCAAGATATAATCTCCGTTCTGAGAAGCCGCCTTCCTGATAGAGTGCCACTAACGCTTATCTCTTCTTATATTACCCCCGGACAGGAAAAGGTCTGCAAAAGCAGAGGCGGCCGTCGAGTCCCCTCAGCAGTGAAGACATGCCGATGTCAAGAAAAGAAGCCTCTCGTATAAACTGATAATCCTTATTTAAAGAGAAAAAAAAGATCTGAGTACACTGACACAGGTTTAAATGTGACGCGGCTGAAGAGCTATTTGGAGTATTATAGTCAATAGGATCCCCGGCTTCACATAATGCTGTATCTTGGAAATGCATTTCAACAGCAGCGGCCCCTCTTATTGGGGCTCTGCGTCTAACGGGAGATAAATCTGGGCTACTTACAGGTCATGGCTACATTTGTTCTTTTTCCGCAGCAGCAGATCCTTTTCATTTAAGTCCGAAATTCCAAGTTAGTTCTACAAAGACTGTGTCACTGAAAAAGAACGGTCCCAAAGTAGCTCAGCCTAACATTCTCAGTAATAGATGTGAACATATGTTAAAACTTTAAACTGAATCTGTATGTTCTGATGACCGACGGCAACTGTCGTATTGGTTGGAAACTCCATGCAGTCATCTGCAATGATAAAGATCCTGAAGTCAAATTCTGTTTTTGAAGATTCAGGCTTCTACTCTGAAGAGAGATTACGTAGTTATAAGTATCTAGGTGAAAGTGCGCTTTCTACTATTTCACGTGGGTGCAAAGTTTTGGGAATGTGCATGCCAGCCAGCTTTCTCATTAGTGCCACGTGTTCATCTATCATTTTGAAAAATTACAGCTGTATTGTTGAGATGCACCATATTTACTCTATATGCCTTAGTATAATGCACTTGTATGAGGCTCTGTGAAGGTCATGTTAATTTCACTCGCGTGTTTCATAGTGGAGGCAAAACGGCTTTTGTTTGATATCACGATACATGTCAAATGTTTACATTCACCCTGGAATTTTTATTTATTAAATTATTTTACACATGTTTACCTCACGTTTGTGTTGTTCTTTTTGTCTTTCTCTTGATGGTGTAGATGACAGTGGTGATTAATAACGTGCATTTACGTACCCATTTTCCTGTATGCGTCGGGCTTGGATGACTTTCTTTGTAAGTAAAGCTTCCCTCTCACCACCCAACACCGTAGGCCAGACATATAAAGAAGGTAAGCGATTATTGTCTCAAACCGGTACTTAGCAGAAAAAAATGTTGCTCCTTCAATGAAGTCGGCCTGTTTGCAGCCTTCTTGTCTTTTCATCAAAAAGTCGAGGCAGTCATCAGTTCTTGGTAATGTCAGTTATGCCACATCTTCTCCACTAAATGACTGTTTTCACTGAGTCCTACGGTATGATTCATTATTTTCCATCCTGGTTCTGACTGATACCTTTGAGCAATTTGATCCCTCTGTTGTTGTGAAAGCTCTTTACAAGATGTGACTGGAAACATTTTATTTGGTGCACCTGAAATGGTGACACTGACTCCTACTTAGCATGAGTTTGAATGAGATTGGTTGGTTCTGAACACAGGCACGTGCCCAGTTATATCAGGGTGTGCAGACTTATGCAACCACGTACTGTCAATCCCTTTTTGGGTTATTTTTGGCCCAACTGTTTTGAGAGTGAGAACAATTTAACTTTTTCTATCCGCTGTATGTACATGTCCTTGTAATTGACTGGCGACCAGCCCAGGGTGTACCTCGCCTCTTGATCAAAATCAGCTAGAATGGAGGAACTTTACATAAAATGAATCATATTTCTGTGTGGTAAACTAAATAAATAATACAAATAATTTTAATAAAAATGTACTCCACTTTAGTCACTTTGGTTGTTTTATTTCAAGTTCTTTGGGATGAAGATAGAGTCCAAAATTCTTCTAGACTTAAGTATACCATGTTAGAAATGATTTAACATTTTGCTAAGTATGAACACTTCAACAATATAATGAAAAAATAAATATCAGATTTTATAATTAATATAAAAAATAATTTATAAGTTATTCTGATGAAAACATAGAAGCAATCGTCACTTTTATCAGAACAACTGCTGGAGTGCACATTTTGCGATGTTCTCCAACAATTTGCACAGAGGATATTTTGTGTTGTTTCTCAGGTGACATGTCTCGACTCCATTCTGGAACACAACATGAGCATGAGTTGAGTAACACACAAGACTTGAGGAACGAAACTCTATGTTCTTATGAACAACAACTATGTCTGTTAATAACATTATTTTTTATCAAAAATCTAATTAAACTTTTCTAAATCTTTTTTTGCACTGATTCTGAACTTGCCCTCGATTTTATCTCGAGCACATCAGATTTTCATATTGACAACAATAATATTATTAATACAATAGCATAGCCGTTCATGGGGGTGAATGAGTTAAATGAGAATATCTCAAAAACCTGATGAGCTCATCTTAAAAAAAATACATATTGACACTTCAAGCCATCTCTGATTAAAATTTGCTTTTGAGAAGTGTAATAGGAGTTTACCTTCTTATTGTACTGATGTAGATTACGGGCAAGTATTTTTAGTTCTTCACCAGTAGTTTTGTTCACGCCTTTCTCAGCTTTGCAAAAGGAACTTTTCTGTAAAGATAGGTCCCTGTTAATGATGTCAACTTTCTGTTCAGGTGACAACCTTACCTACCTTGTTGTCTTACGAAAATGTCTCACACTTACCTGACATGTTGCCATGTTTGGCTTTTGCACCATTCCACGCGACGTTGAAAAACTATTTTTCAAGGTTTTCTCAGCTTCGCAAAAGAAACTTTTCTGTCAAGAAAAAAAACACTGTTATTAATCGGGTCAAGTGCCTACGTTTCTGTCATTTCAAAATGTCTCAAACCTACCAGACATCTTGTGGTGCTTGGCTTTTGCACCATGAGAGTCAGTTGCGGAGACTGTAAAAAAGGCAAAAACCATCAATATAATAAAATATGAATGATAGTTTTATCATTTTTGTTTGAATACACCGTATGTACTTACTGGGAGAAGACATGCATTCTCCGTTGCTTCCTGGATACTCTTTAGCTGGATATCATCAGAAAGCACAAAGGATGCTGAAAAGAAGGCCATGAGTATGACTATTACATCAATGTTAAGTGTCATCATGATTTCGATAGCGAGCACAGGCCGACGCTGTCAGGTGGGGCAAAAAAACAATAAGCCCTACTTTCAGATGCTCTGCTTTACATAGGAGGCGTAAGAGGAAAGAAAGACCATATAAGGACTTAAAGTAGCGTGGGTCCACGCATGTGACCCGCGCCCACATTGAGTAGCACCTCGACATTTATTGTATGTATTAGGGGTGTGACAAAAACTAATTCATATTGGAAAAATCGCTTTTAATTTGACAAATCGAACTGATACATTTTAAAATAGACTAGCAACGTACATGGAGATACCTCATTTTCTACCGGTATTATTGAATATGATTCAGTGTCCATTTCTTATTACCGTATTTTCCGGACTATAAGGCGCACCGGACTATAAGGCGCACCTTCAATGAATGGCCCATTTTAAAACGTTGTCCTTATATAAGGCGCACCGGACTATAAGGCGCACCATTAATGCATCATGTCAGAGTTTTAATCCAAATCAAATCATTCTCCATTTTATCTTTTTTATTTCAACTTCAGACACGACAAATTACTGTATAATCACAAAATAATGATCCATAGTCTTTTTGATTCATGATTCATAGTCTTCAGCGGGCCACTTATGATTGATTTCATGACACAATGCTTCAGGCCAGTTTAAATTTAGGAATTTGGTCCATATATAAGGCGCACCGGACTATAAGGCACACTGTCAGCTTTTGAGAAAATTTTAGGTTTTTAGGTGCGCCTTATAGTCCGGAAAATACGATATATATAAGTGAGAATCCAGTCTGCATTTCACGTGTGGATGAATACATTCACTGGTTTACAATGTCAATTTTAGCAAGGCCTTGGTGGTGCAAAGGTTAAAGGCGCTGGTTTGACTTCTGCCTCAGGCCTGTTTCGGTCCAGCTTATTTTTCAACTCTAGTTTGAACTCCTACTTACTCTACGTAAACCCCTATTTCAAACTAGGGTTATTTATGTATTTTTTTTATTTCTTATTTTTTATTTTCCCCTAAATATTCAGTTTATATCTGCTTCTTTTTTTTTTTTTTGCAGATAGTACAAAGCCTGCCCGGTGTGCACAAAAGCGAAATTTTTACGCCTGTTTGGTTTGTGGCTGTGATCGCAACGGCCTGCGTTGGACTTTCTGTTGTCTAGTAGCGCCCCGCTGAGGTGCATATTTGCAATGACAAGATGGGCACGCGAGAAGTGTTGAAAATTGTTACACAACGAGCTACCCCAGCTTTTCTTCTTTCTGCATGTGCCAAGAGATTCATCTGTTGTTGTTTCAGAGCTGCTTGGGTGTCCGACTAGATGGCAGAACTACGGAAAATACTGTTACTTCTTCGGATTGGACAAGATTTCGTGGAGTCAGGCTGAGATCATTTGTGTTATGAAGGGGCCACCTGGTGAGCATTGAAAACCAACAAGAGCAGGTAACGTGTCTCTCTTTCTCAATCGTGCACTCACTCGACCCAACTGCCTCTTTCTCATTGCACTTTCTGTCTTTCTTGCAGAAGCGGCTGGCGTCGCATATATCAACTTTGCGGACCTGGATGGGCCTGCACCGCAAGTTGCATGAGAGCAAAGTGTGGCAGTGGACAGACGGAACACCTTACCCCAACATGTCCTTCTAGTGAGCGCCATATAGCTTTGGATGATGACGATGATGACTAAACTTGAAAAATACCTCAGGGACGGAGACAAAAGGGGGAGTGGACCATACATGATTGGCGTATTTATCTTTAATATTTCATTTATGACTTGGCAATTATGATTTATTGTTATTTATTTCTGCTTTATTTAGGCTATGTCGCCGTGCAGATTGGCATCAAGTGTGGCTGGGGCGCTTTCCAATTGACCTTCAACAACGAGCCCCAGGAGGACTTTGCATATCCAATTCAAAACCTGCAGAGCATCAACTGGCTGGAGGTGTGGCAAGTGACGCAGATCGACATCCGGCTGAAGTGATGAAGTGGCCTCCTGTCTGGGCGTTGTCATGCCGACAGCTCCATCCTTTTTTATTTCAGCGCTCGGTTGCCGCCACCTGTTGTCCACTATCGACTAGTATTACGGTAAGACATTTTCACAGCCTTATTATGCTTGTGTGGAAAATCAAATGCTGCTAATGATAAGTTTAAACACACATTCTTATGATTTCTTGAGTTTCTTTAAAGAGATCATGTAAACATCCCTCCTTTAAACTGACAATGTAAACTTGTTTGAACCAGAATAAAGGCATTGACATTTACAATTGGTTTGTATGTCAATTCCATATACTACTGAATATTGTGTGTGTGCGTGCGCAAGGCTAAAGAAGCGGTCCACTGTTCAAAGCCACTGATGTGGAATTCAATTGCTTTTGGTGAATATTTTCTCTCAGCCCCTCTCATTTGTTCTCATCGGGAAAGATAAGTCAAAATAGGGTCAAGCTTGGGACCTGTCGAACGAGTTTTCCAGACTCTTGATTTAGACGGCTTTGGTATTTGTGCAGTTTTGGCACCCTCTTGTGACCAGTTTATTAATGCAATGGCGATCTAAAGCAGCACCTTTTGGTCGAGTTTAATTTCACTTTAAAATTTCCTGTTTTCAGGAATTTTTTGGTGTGTTTTCTGGGGGGGGGGGGGGGTCCTTGTCTCTTACAGTGAATGTTTAAAATAATTTACGTATTTTACGCACGCTCGCATTTTAAATTACGTTTTAAACCTTATTTGCGAATGACCTGGCACCACTGTGGAACCAAAGTTTACCATCAGGCCGTGGACCAGTAGGAGCGCGAGGGCATCCGTGACCATCATCCAATAGGAGCCCTCGCAAGATTTGGGCTCCATGCGCCATTTTAGCGCGTCCACGGCCATCCGGTAAGATGGTCTCCGCGCTTTGTCTCCACTGACTGGAGTTGTTCCGCTTATTTTGTGGACTTGTGTCGCTTTCCTATCGCCAAACATCGCCACCTGAGGTCCATCGGAACTGCCTGCACCGAGAACAAAGCCCGTCTTCGTGTATCAAGAAATGACGACCGCAGTCAGCAGGTAAAAGGCTCGTTTTCGTGTGTTTACACAAGTGTGTTGTGCATTGATTAGACTGGAGTGGGCTACCTTTTGCTAGCGGGACGCCGAACCATTTAGTGCTTGTTGGTATTTAGCACGCTAAGCTAACTAGCCGCTACCAACCGGCAATGTTCAACTTAGTACAAATGCAAGTTCCGATTTTCTCACGCATGTCTCAGAATGATGGCCAGGTTTCGGGACATTATTTTAAGACGAGTTTGGTAAACGAACGTAATCTGTTAGGCGTGGAAAAAAATGGCTAAATGTTGTAGCTGCTAGGTAACTAGCAGTTCCACCCAGCCTTTTGCGCTCCATTTCCTGCCGTGATAACGTCCGTGGGATGCAAGGCCCCGAGCATTGCATTTTTCGGTGCATGCCCATGCATTGGGGCTGGCATGCATAACCGAGAGGGGGTGGGGGTTGCGAGGTTGCCAGGGCAACATGGTGATGGAGGGTAATAAAGAAGAGGCTCACCTCGCACGGCAGCTGCTGAAGATGCGAGCTCGTCTAACAAAGTTCTGGTGTGTTTTCAAAACACGTACGTTCAGTCAGATCGACATCGGAATGTAGGACAAGGCGATTTTTGTATTGTAAAGGCTGTTTATTGTTTTTTTGTTTTTTTTAAAAGCGTTTCATTGCGTCGGAGCAGGGCGCCCGACAGCCACTACATGGTGGCCTTTTGCTGTTAGAAATTGACAGTGCAAGACGATTTTTAAATGAAAATTTCAATGAAAATTGTCTTGCATTGCAACTCAAAAAGTATTAAAAAGTAAAAACAGAAAGACACAGCAAATTGACTGGTCGCAGAGACACGAGTAGATGAAAAACGTCTTTGCGGCCAGTCGATTTGCTGTGTTTATTTGAATTTAATTTTGAATATATTTTTGTGTGTGTTTCTGACAAACCTCTGCTCCATACTTCAGCCCATCTTTCAGAAATATATTGACTTAACGAGTAAATTCATAGTGTGCACTTGTAAAATTTCTGGTTAGGGGCCACAATTTTCTTTCATTTTTTAATTTCTTAATATAGTGTCAAATAGGGCTGAATCATTTCAGGAAAAGGTTGAATTGCAATTTTTCTGTTAAATATTGTGATTTCCATTTACGCAAAGTATGATGGAAAATTAGATCACGGCATTGATCACTAAAGAGGCTGTGACAGGGAGGCAGTTCTTTTCCTAAGATTGTTAAAGTGATTTGGTAAAGCAAGAAATGTGCCTTATAATAAATATGTAATTATGTGGTACAGTGAGAAAAGGAAGCAGATGTTTTAAATTTTAAACAAAGACAAGAGGATGAGAAATATATCCTAAAATTCACATCATGGTCTAAATTGAATTCCACCACACAGTAACTGTACCTATCGTGACATAAAGTTAATTGTATAAATTATGATGGAAGTTAAAAGTTGTTTAAATGCAAAAAGTAAAATGTTTCCTATTAAAACAGGCAGGAAGCGTAAGATCGGTTCTTCTCTCTGCTTATTTTCATCCAAATTCTCTGCCATCAACTCATTCACTCCAGATAAAAATGATTGCGATGTGTCTGGAAGACAGACCAAATCCATCTCAGTCAAAATCTTACGTGTCAAAGTCTTGTTATTACTTAATATCTGTTGAGATGCAAACAAAATCAGTCAATCAATCACCAACATAAAAGATGATCTGTTCCTCCAGGTAAAATGAGTCAGCCTATTCCTGAATCCAGTCAAGACCAAATGGCTGAAAACACAGAGGAGGTTGGTTGTCTTCCATTGTGCTCGTTTGCTTGTCCACTAGAGTTTGTGTGCGTGGTTGCTTCTTCATTGTAAGGATGCCATGTTGTCCAGTTGACTCTTACCTTTTTTTCTTTATCTCTTATGCTTCCAGCCTTGTAGCTCCGCGGAAACAACTCACTCCTCTTCCCGTAACAAGAGGTGGGCAGCACTAAAAAAAATTTTTTTTCCGATACCTTCCGATCGCGCTGTTGTTCTCAAACTGTTTTCACGCACTTAATATTTTGCGTTCCTACGTTATAGGAAGCCCAATACTGTAGATAAGGTTGCTGTTCAGAATGACTCTGGCAAATCTGACGACAGCGAAAATGAAGCAGCCACTTCTGACAGTAATACAGGCAGCACATCCAAAGGTATAAACATGTTCTCCCCCCCAATTAAGATGAAGCTTATCTTGTTCTGTTTGTCCTCCTAGGCACCTTAGTGTTGCGCCCTTCAGGGAGTGAAAATAAAGGCACTTTGAAGTTCAGAGTGGATTACAAACAGAAAGCTCCAGGTAATTCATTATATTGCATTGAAGTGTGTTTTTGCGTGGCGCTGCACAGTCCAAGCATAAAGTGGAACCTTTTTTTTTTTTTTTTAATCATTTTACTACTGAAAGTCAATATGTAGGTGGGTGAGCACATGGGGAGCGTGTTTAGACAGACAAGGAGAAACACGAAATGCACTGGTGTAGACCGATGCTGTGTTTTTTTTAATGCTTCTAAGAAAAAGCGAGTCACACTGTTTTGTCCACAGATGACACACTTCAACGGAAGATAAACTGCACAGCCTGTGGAAAGCAAGTTAACCAGTTTCAACGAAACTCTGTGTACCAGCACCCTGCTCTTAAAGTGCTTATTTGCAAGGTACGTGCACGTTTTTCCAAATAGTTGCATACATTCCACTTGTATACACAAGACTCTGATGTGATAGTCTTGCCTATTATTTTTCTTTTCCTCTAGTCATGTTACAATTATTACAAGAGTGATGACATCAGTAGAGACTCCGATGGAATGGACGAGCAGTGCAGGTGAGATGGATCGATGTAGCGAAACCTTTTGGTGTACTGTACTGTACTGTAGTCGTAGTTCCAGTCAGAGAGTATATTAACCATTATCCAATCCTCGACTTGTCAGGTGGTGTGCCGAAGGCGGAAAACTCATTTGCTGTGATTACTGCAACAACGCTTTCTGCAAGAAGTGCATCCTTCGCAACCTGAGCAGAAGAGAGTTATCAGCCATCACTGATGAGAACTCCAAATGGCACTGCTATGTGTGCAAGCCTGAACCCCTCCAGGATCTGATCTCCAAGTGTAACGGCATCTTGGCAAAAATCGACAATGACAAAACCAAGCAGCGCAAATCCAGTAAAGGCGAGGGACGCAAGAGCAAGACGTGTAATAGCAGTGAAGTCAAAGGGCAAAAAGTGGTTGTAAACGGGAAGGAACACGCCGACGGCTCAGGGACCATATCGTTCTCTAACAAAAAACTGCAGATACCCAAAGAACTCTTAAAGAAAACAAAAAAGCTGGTTGAAACCACGACCGGTTTAAACAATACATTCATCCAGTTTGGGCGGCAGGTTGCTGCCGAGCAAGACGACAAGTCTGTCCGGTACAGGCATTTGAAAGCATTCAAGGCGGTTCTTTCTGATTTGAAAAAAGCCCACGCTGCTTTGGAGGAGGCCTTGGAGCCGGTGTTCAGAAGTATGGAACTGCAGAATGGCGACAAAGGACAACATCAAGTCCGAAAAAGCAAGGAGGCGGTGCACCCCGTCGACAAGGACGACGATAAGGCGGACTCAACTGGGGAATCTGACACGGTGCAGAAGCTGCACGAAGAGCACAATAAGGAGCCAGCAGCTGCGTGCAAAACACCTCAGGAGGAGCATCCCAACCAGGACGATGCCAACCAGGATGTTGAGGCAAAGGAGGAGCCAGTCGAGACTCCGTGCAACACACTGGAAAGCTCGCCGGATGAGGAACCGGAAAAGGAACTGCAAAAGGAACCAGTTAGTAAAGGCAGCAGAGCAGAAGATTTCACCGGAAATGTGGTTAAAAGAGAAGGTGGTGGAGAGCTGCTCTCTCCTGGCGAAATATCACTTGATCATGACATCATGTCTGTTCCTCCTTCAGTTCCGGACGAGCTTTTTCAGATGGTGGAAAGTCTTGCTGATCCCCACATGCTGGCTCAGACCGATTCGACTTCGGCCGCAGACGCGGGTCCAAAAGAAAATGGACGCCCCCAACAGAAAGTGAAGAACCTCATCGTTAAACTGACTCCGGTGCCGACTGTGAAGACAAGTAGGTCAAAGTCCTCCAGGTCCAAAAGCCAAGAACAAGATGAGAAAAATGGTGGTTCTGATACAAGAGATAAACCAGCCAGCCCACCACCCAATCGGCACTCCAGTAGAGTGAAGACCACTCCCTTGAGGAAGCAAGCTGTTAAGAACTCCTCCGAATCAGAGGAGGAGTCCGAGAAGGAAAAGAGTGACGAGTCCACATCCTCCAAGAAATCGAGTCAGGCTAAGAAAGAAGATAAGAAGCGGAGTAATACTTCCTTGTCAGAAAAAAATGCAGGGGACTCTGACTCCGATGATGTACCTGACATATTGCTGGAAAAGGTGGCAGAATGCAATAGCAGTGATGAGGAGAAAGAAATGCCCAGTTCTAGAAAACGTCTGTTCAAAGAGAAACCCTCAGCAGATACAGACCAAACATCCAAACGCAAGAGGAAGGCAGAAGGCTCAGAGTCAGACATGGAAAGTAAAGGCAAGAAGGCATCAAAGAAGAAAAAACATGTCTCCGACTCTACCGACTCGGAGCATGACAAAGTGAGAACGGCAAAGAGGCGATCGAGCCGCGTGACGAAACAAAATAAATCAAAGGAGCAAGACAAACCCGAGAAGAAGGCCACACCTGTGAAAAAATCGTACGAGAAGAAGCGCAAAGGAAGGAGCTCCACAGCCGTTTCCAAGGTGGGGTCGTCCTCCAGCGAGGATGAGGAAGAGCAGCAGGCTGACGACGACTTTGGAGACGACAGCGACCAGCCGACGTTCAACTCTGCGATGGAAGACGACGGTAAATGCGCTTCACAGCATTTGAAGCAAATTCACAAACTAATGACTTGCTTGTTCTTGACTGCATGGCACTTCCTTGTCAAGGTGATGAAATGCCTGTCAAACAAGAAGCCCCTCAAATTGGTGACGATGACGACGACGATGATGATCCAGAGAACAGGTATCGTGCACGCGACACTTGATGACACAATAAAGGACAACAGTGAGTTAATTTGTTATAACTTTTTAGGCTTTAAAATGAACTCTGCAAGACAAATTCAAAATATTTGTCACAATGGATAGTTAAAAAAAAGTGGATAGTTAAAAAAAAAGATAAATATTCCACTATGATTGAAGTCTGATTTACTTTTTCACTTTCACGGAGCAAGTTGGATGTTTTGTGTACTCCATGTCAACTCAAACCATGCTGTTACTCCAGTCTGCGGGTACTCCACGACAAGCCCAAGTTTGCCGGAGTGGTGCCTTGACTGTGGACTTGTTAACCGCATTAGCATGCTAGCTGATCATCTGCACCTATTTGTACTCTTAATGTGTCATTAATGTTCTATTAATGTGTTCTCATTAGTCACATGAGCATTAATATCATGACAGGGATTGATCCTGTCCTCACCAACCTTTTTTGAATGGATTATTTTCCTTGTCTTTAAGAATCGCAAAGAAAATGCTTCTCGCCCAGATTAAGTCCAATTTTTCCTCTGGGGCTGAGAGCTCCTCGGAAAATGAAGATGAAGACGTGAACAAGAAGCCCTCCAAAAAAGTTAAAAAAGAGGAAGATGACGACGAGGAACAGCAAGGTAAAGGGACTTTATTTACGTTCTTCTGTTTTTAAAATGTCTTATGTTTTTTAATCCGTTACGGATTGTGTTCTTGTTCGGCAATTGAAGATTCAGAAGACTCCAGTTCTGATGTAGAGGTGAAGAAGAGTGGTCGACGGCACAAGTTGCTTCGTCACAAGCTCTCGCTGAGTGAGGCAGAGTCAGATGACGACAAAGATGACAAAGCAGAAAAGAGCAAGAAGTCGGTCAAGAAGAAGAGAGAAAATAAAAAAGGTTCATACTCGAGTCACTCAGCAATGATTTACAAGCTGACTATTTGCTTTTCACGAGAACAGTGAGCAACTTCTTTCTCTCTTCTGTCTGACAGTGGACAGCGACGATTCGGCAGATTCTGACTTCAAGAACTCAGCATCCAGTGGGGAGTCGGTGATGAGCGAAGCACTCAGTGAATCGGACAATGGCGAGAAGCGTCGAAAGACAAGGTGAAAAATCCAAGCACTCACGACTGCTATTGATTCTAGATTGACTCTGCTCGCTTTTGGCCTTGCCGAGAAACTAATCCTGTTGTGCATCCGTAGAGCTTCGAAGAAAAAGGATGATGAGAAGCAGAAAGCTCAGAAGAAGAAGCGACGTAGAATCAAAGTACAGGATTCCTCCAGCAATGAGAAGGTGAAATGCACATATGCAACCGAAATGAGCACACAATTGCTGTTGTTTTCATTTGTTGCCTAACGATTAATCGAATATCAAAACTGCTGTCAATTAATCTATTGGTGCAGCTCTTGAGTTTTTATGCACACATTTTTTTTTTTTTTTTAAACGAGATTTAAGCAACGAAAACCCAGCTTGTCACTGTCGCCACAAAGTTGTACATATGCAGTACTTTTTTTTTCCAACTTAAAAGAAAAATCATCAGGATTTTCACCACAGATTTATTGGTGAACTTTAAACATAATAGATACTGTTCTTCATTCCTGGATAGATTAAAAAAAAAAAAGGAATACACTCATTTGCTGACCAACATACAAATGTACTAATTGTCGTTCTGGAAAAAAAAAAGTGCAAGAACGTTTGCGATTGACTTGCTTAACTTTAGCAAGTACGGTCATGCATGACACACAAAATGCATTTTTAACTTATCCGTAGAGTGTGTAACCTACTTATGATTGGCACACATTAAGCGAGGGTCTCGCAGGCTACTGATCAAAGGTAGCCGTTTTCCCCCCGAAGGGACAGAAGATCTGAGAGCTTAACTTAATGTCCATTTCCACAGAGTGGAGACGAAGACGACGACGACCCAGATGGAGAAGATCGCAAAGGGCGCAAAAAAATCCGCAAAATCCTCAAGGATGACAAGCTGCGAACGGAGACGCGGGATGCTCTGAAAGAAGAAGAAGATAGGCGGAAACGTATAGCGGAAAGAGAAGAGCTGAGGAAGAAACTCCGAGAGGTAAAAATGAAGTTTTGACTTTTGTCACTTTCATTTCATGCCTTGAATTTCACCACGTTATGACTTAAAAATATTGCCCAGTTGATAGAAGAGGTTTAAATGGTGTTTAATTTTATTTTGTTTAGTTCATATTCCCATTTTTCCCAAATATCAATAGATTGATTTGAATGGAAATACACCATGTATTATTTTCTGGTTTTATCCATACCAGATAACAAAGGTTTTAGTGTGGATGCACTCGAAATGAATTTTCTTTCAAGCGACGTTACATAGTAACATTTTTGTGTTCAGACGATTGTGCTGGTAGAGTCTTCCGAGGTGACATGTCCCATAACCACCAAGCTGGTTCTGGATGAGAATGAAGAGACCAAGGAGCCAATCGTGCAGGTGCACGGAAACCTCGTCACCAAGTTGAAACCTCACCAAGTTGACGGTAAGGACAAGATGAAGGAAGCGGGGATGGATGGGCATGATAAATGCAATTACTGTGGATTTTATATGTAATTATTTGCACCGTGGCTTGCTTAATAATGGGGAACAACGTAGGCAAGCATGGGGAAAAACAAAAGCTAAATGTCCATTTTTTTATATCAAATGTAGCCCTTGAACACAAATCAAGTAATGATTCAAATAAATCCTTTTCACTTGAAAATCAGATTTAAAATAAAACTAAATGGTTTAAAACAAGTTGTCAAAGATGAAGTGAAATGCAGTTTTTAACATAACATAAATTGAGATTTAAATGATGGGAATTGTTTTAATTTTTAAATACAGCAGAATTATAAAAATTGTTCTATGAAATGAATGTAAATAAACGAGTCTCTTAAAAACTACCCTGGCAAAGACTATCGTCACAGGGTAAGCCCCCCCCCCCAAAAAGAAAGTTTCTATTTGAGAAACTCTTTCACATTTGTTATGTTTCCAGGGGTGCAGTTTATGTGGGATTGTTGCTGTGAGTCTGTGAAGAAGATTGAGAAGTCACCTGGCTCTGGTTGCATCCTTGCCCATTGTATGGGCCTGGGAAAAACACTTCAGGTGGGTAGGAAGAGAAGGAGTGCATGAGCCTGTACGTCCCGGGTTACACTGCTCCAGTGTGGCATGAGTTGTGTTGATGGGTTAAATGCAAAATCAATAGAAAATGTGATTGATCCGAATCATCGTTTTGCGCTCTGTTGAACTCGATTGTTGGTTACTGTCTGACTGACACAAATGACGTGTGGTCCTCACTTGTTAACTGCAGCATTCCCTTCTCCCCTGTAGGTGGTGGCATTTCTTCATACTTTGCTTCTTTGTGAGAAGCTCAACTTCTCAACTGCACTGGTGGTTTGTCCCCTCAACACTGTCCTTAATTGGGTCAACGAGTTTGAGAAATGGCAACATGGGATGAAAGATGATGAGTGTTTAGAGGTAAGAATTTGCTTTGGCAGCTGTTTGTCACCAAACCTTACTTAGGGAGCATTAACCGGTGCTCCGTTGCGTGTTTTACAGGTGACGGAGCTGGCCACAGTCAAGAGGCCGCAGGAGCGATCGTTCGCTCTCAAGCAATGGCATGATTTAGGGGGTATTATGATCATTGGCTATGAGATGTACCGAAACCTGACACGGGGAAAGAATACCAAGAGTAAGAAACTGAAAGAGATATTCCTGAAGACTCTGGTAGACCCAGGTATGGTCATGTAGTATTTATCACATGCAGTACGTGTGAATGCTTTGATGGAAATGCAAATACAAAAACATAAGTGTAATCAAACAGAGAATTGTCACGAAAAGGTGAATTGCATCTCTGGTTCGTAAAACTGTGCTATCCATGTCATTGGAATGAAATCCAGATCGCATTTACAACGTGCTCTACGTTCCCTTCAGGTCCCGACCTGGTGATATGTGACGAAGGTCACATCTTGAAGAATGAGGCGTCAGCTGTGTCCAAAGCCATGAACTCCATTAGGACAAGGAGGAGGGTTGTGCTGACTGGGACGCCTCTTCAAAACAACCTCATTGAATGTAAGCTTGCCGAAACTTGTTGAATTTACATCTGGAAACGACAATCTTGTGACTCCCGTGTCCCCCTGTCAGACCACTGCATGGTGAACTTCATTAAGGAGAACTTGCTCGGATCCGTTAAAGAGTTCCGCAATCGTTTCATCAACCCCATCCAGAACGGGCAGTGTGCCGACTCCACGATGCAAGATGTCCGTATCATGAAGAAGAGGGCTCACATCTTGTATGAGATGTTGGCTGGTTGTGTGCAGGTAACGCGCACGCTCTGACCGTTGTCTGTCCTCACATGGTCGGTGCCGAAATGATCTTTTTGTTTTCGCAGAGGAAAGATTACACGGCCCTCACAAAGTTCCTGCCTCCCAAGCACGAGTATGTGTTGTCTATCAGAGTTACTCCACTCCAGTGTAAACTCTACAGATACTACCTGGAGCACTTTACTGGTGAGATCCAAGCTGCATTGAAACTTTCTTTCTTCCATCGAACCATTTTGATGTATGCCCTGACTTTCATAACGCACTGATGTTGTTGGGGTGTTATTTACAGAATGACCCCGCGGGGCCGTGGCATTTTAGCGCACTCCTAGAAAAGACTTGGGCAACTAAGTGAAAATAGAGACTTGTACTGACTGCTGACCTCCATGTAGTGTCTTTGCTCCACCACCAGGCAAAATAGTTGATATTGGTGCTGCCACCCCACACAGTATGTCGTCAATTATGCCCTCTGTTGTTGTACCATGTTTTTGACCAAAGGTATGGAAGTTTCAGGCATAAATTAGACCCCTCTACATGTTTTGTGCACACCATTTTCTGTTTAGAGTTAGACGAACCTTCAGGCTGACTTGTAGAGTTTGGGCACATCACCCTCTCCCTCATTGCAGGTGTGGGAAATGCTTTGGAGGGAGGCCGAGGCCGCGCAGGAACCAAACTCTTTCAGGATTTCCAGATGCTCAGCAGAATCTGGACCCATCCCTGGTGCCTTCAGCTGGATTACATCAGTAAAGAAAATAGGGTAGGTAGTATTTTTCCAATATACTGGAAAAATAGAGATATTATGATATTGGCACATGCAAAATGTATATCGCAAAGATATGCAATATGGTCACTGCGTGCTATTATGTATCTGAATTAATTAGCTAAGAATGCATTGAGATGTTTGATTTTGGATCATGAAAAAATCAAATTCTTTCATTTCGATAATAAAGATATCATTTATTTGGGGTACATATTAAATATCACAATATCAATATTGCTTCACTCGACAAGCATTTGACATATTGCATGGTTTTGCAGTGTCGTACAACGAAACCTTGCTATGTGATTTACTGGGAAATGAACGAGTGGTTATTGTGCATTTTTCAAAAACAACTACGATGTGCATCAGTTCCGCTTCACTCGTCCACCACTGCAAGTTAGAACCTACTTTTCTCTCTTTCAGGGTTTCTTTGACGAAGACAGTATGGAGGAATTCATTGCCTCAGAGTCTGAAGAGTCGTCCCTTAGTCTGAGCTCAGAGGATGAAAAGCAGAAAAAGTAAAGATTCCACTTCTCCATGTTGGATATTTATAAAAGCAGAAACACATTTGTACTCCCCCTGTTCTTCCATCTGTTACTCGCGCTGACCCCGTGTCCTCCACTGTCCCTCCTTAATAGGAAAAAGAAGAAAGGCAAGGGAAGAAAGAAGGGATCTGATGACTCCGATAGCGATGATGTGGAAGTCATCAAGGAGTGGAACACCAGTTCTCGGGGCAGGAATGGAGAGGGGCGAAACAGGGCCGAGCCTGTGGAAGAGCGTGAGTTTGAGCCTCAAGAATAGATTTGCATGTTCTCGTTGAACCTAATTGAGCTTGACAACCGATGCGGACACGGTGTGACGATGAACAACGAGGGGTCGCACAAAGCCAGATGTGGCTTCGCGGCTTGTACTGTAGGCCTGTTGATAATAATTAACTTGTGTTAATGAGCATTATTAATGTGTTGCTGTTGTGAGGGCTGAGTACAGACTTAAGAGTATGTATTTTTTGCAAAGAACCGGAACCCTCTGGCTCGGCACCAGGGAGTCCCACCGCCGACTGGCACAAGGAGTTTGTCACCGAGGCCGATGCTGAAATCTTGGAACACTCTGGAAAAATCACCATCCTCTTTGAGATCCTGCGCATGGCAGAGGAAGTGGAAGATAAAGTGTAAGTATGTCTGCACTCTGAGGATATCTGCACACATCTCTGGAATGTGCTGTTTGTGTGTCGCTGGTTTGTAGTGTAATGGGATAGCGTTTTGGAAAGTAAAGTGACACCAAGGAATCTTTGTGCCCATCCACAGGTTGGTGTTTAGTCAGTCCCTTATCTCGTTGGACCTGATTGAGGATTTCCTGGAGTTGTCTTGCAGAGCTGCAGATGAAGACAAGATCTCACCGTACAAAGGTAGGCTGTATACTTCCATCCCACGTTCTTTTATTCAAGATCTCATTTGGCTCTCCTGTTAGGTTGCTAATGACTCCACTGAATGATCCTATCCCGTCTTTGCCTGTGATCAGGAGCTTCCTACTAAAGGTTTTGCAATGCTGTACTTATGTGTTCAACCTACCAAGTAGCTCTTTTTAATAGTGGAAACCAGCTACTGATTTTTATAGACCTCGATGGGCTTTGTTGTGTGTCCCAAAATTCATTCATCTTTTGGGTCATGTTTTTCCATGCATTTCTTGAAGCAAGCCCACACGTAGCAAATGTTGTCCACGCATTTTAGCCTCAAGCGTGCACACATAGTCGCATACATCCAAACACGGGGCCACTAGTGTAAGGTCATGTTCCTAATTAAACTGCAGCAGCTGTTTTTACTTTCATTTTGAAAATGATTAGACCTTGACTTTTTATTCCACCCAAAATGTTTGCTCAAGGGTTTGTAATTTGTAATGAAAAGATCACAGTACTCTAATTGGAAACATGCTGAAGTGCTGCTTGTGAAGGCTAGCGAGGGGGTGGCCATCTTGAAGGTTACATACAGAGGGCCTCCATCCACCGTGACCGTCCATGTGCTCATACCCACACCGGGTCCTCTTTGACAAGAAACGGCCGAGTTGATGGCGACATGGTGTCGAAGGTTCCTCAGCAGTTTGACGATGACGTTGAATAGCACGTCTCTTGACTCTTGTGTGTCTGTGAAGGTGAGGGCAAGTGGTACAGGAACATTGACTACTATCGTCTGGATGGCTCCACCAACGCCACCACCAGGAAGAAGTGGGCTGAGGAGTTTAATGACCCTGAAAACACAAGGTGAATTTATTGATTCACATATCTTTAATGAAACAATTCAGACATCATTTGTACAAGTCTTTTCCGCTCTCCAAACCACACCAGGGGTCGTTTGTTCCTCATTTCCACACGAGCTGGCTCGCTTGGCATCAACTTGGTGGCGTCCAACAGAGTCATCATCTTTGATGCCTCCTGGAATCCTTCATTTGATATCCAGAGTATCTTCAGGGTGTATCGTTTTGGTCAACTCAAGACGGTATTTGTCTACAGATTCCTGGCACAGGTGATCTTTGCAGGATTGTTTTTTTTTTTTTTTTTTAGGTCATTGTCTGTTAGCAGCAAAGAGATTTTGATGCCGTTCGGGAAATGCACATCTGCATGAGTCAATTGACCTTTGTCTGTTAATAGAGGTCTATTTATCTGTGGTTCTGTGAACTTTGCTTACTTATAGTGCTAATTTAAAACTGCCACACTATTATTTTACTTCCTGGAAGCCTCCGACATATATTCATTTGAAATCCTTTTGTTTCATCTCCTTCTCTCAGGGCACAATGGAAGAAAAAATTTATGACCGGCAGGTTACCAAACAGTCTTTGTCATACCGTGTGGTGGACCAGCAGCAGATTGAAAGGCACTTTACTATGAACGAGCTGGCAGAGCTCTATACATTTGAGCCTGATATGCTGGACGATCCCTCAGAGAAGAAGAGTAAGAAAGCCACGCCCATGCTCCCAAAGGTAAACCTTCACTTCTATACTATTCCTATACTTTACACTTGTAGCCCAAACCAGTCTATTAAATTTAATATGGACTATGTGTAGTTAACATTTAACGGAGTTCATTAAGCACCCAACAACGTTGACAACGTTGTAGTCATGTTTTTGGCCCTCCTTTGTAGGCTAATATGGTGTGGATGTTAGAATGAAAGCGAATGCTTGTGGTTGTCTATGCCCTGGATAGATTATAGAAGGTTGACAAAGAGTGACAAATCTTAAAGACTCTCAAAATGGCGCGATTGAGCAAAGCGTGTACTGCCACACAAAAGGTCGTGCATTGCTCTGAACTATGTGCATTGGACAACTACAATATCTCCTTTAAACTGTTGCATCTGTGTTGTTGGCAATTGCTGGAGAGATGCTGCACTGCCTGCCTCACAGGAATTCTGCAATGCTCGCTTTGCTAGCGGTTATGATTTTTGTGACCTTTTTTGAGAAGTGAATCCGCATTCTTATGTGAATAGTTTTTCCCCACCCACTTTTATGTTATTATTTAGGCCCCCTGGGTTTTTAATGAGAACATACTGCACTCACACGAGCCATCCAGCATAGCGCAGCTGCACGCATCTGTTTACTGCTATTTACTAAATAGTCTTCTCCTCGCGATGCTGCTATAAACCTCCACTTTTTCCCTCGTTCCTTGCCATCATTTTCTTTGTTGTTGATCTCTTCATTTCTCCTCTATGCCTTCACTTTTTTTAGTCCCCAGAGTTGATTCATTTTTGTTGTTGTGTTGAGATGCTCTTGGTTTGGGTTTGACTAAGGTTTCCTAGCGGAAATGTGTAAACAGGGCAGATAAAATCAACACTGCTTCTGCAAACCTTCACACCGACCCAGCTTACCTCCATTCACAGTACTGAGCCCGAATCACTTTGCACTATTCTCTCGATGGGTTAATGAACAGATAGGAGCCCAAAACCAACGCACAGTTAAAACTGACATTGCGGCTCCAAACCCTTGTAGCTTTCAACTGTAGTTAGTCACTTTTGAAGTTATTTATCAGAAAGGTGTGTTTGGTGGGCCTCGACAATTTAGACGTGTATGACATTTGGTGAGATATCAACATCTATTTTATGCTCTACTATGGTCAAGGTCGCAGTCATTGAGAAGGGGAACTAGATGATGATGATGATGGCAGCAGAGCTTGAGAGTATGATGGAAGGAATTCTGTCTGGGTCCATGTGAAGATGAGTCAGTAAGACGCGTACCGCTTTGAGCCAACTGCCTTCTGCACAGACAAGTCACGGCATAAGGATCGTCACTCTGCAAACTTAAGCGACATCTACACTAAACAGAAAAAATAATTTGCTCGCCACTGGCACCGAGTATCATGTTCATCTGATCGCGTCTTGCGTTCTTAACTTCCCTGAGCCTCGTCGCTTTTGCCTCCCCCGTCCTTCAATAAGCTACGCCATCTTGTCCCCGTGATCTTCGCAGCCATCTGTTATGCTGACTCACCTCTCTACCGCTGCATGTTCAAAGCGAGCCCAGTAAAGTTGTTTTTCTTATCCTCCCCTTGGACTCCCCCTGCCTGATGAAGGGTCATTATTTAAACCCCTCTCTTAAAGATGTCTCTGTGCTCTTCAGAGAAACTAATTGAAGACAAAAGGGGCCGGCGCGCTTCTGCTTAATGACAAAGAAGGTTGTGCATCCCAGACATGAGGTTTTGACTAACCGCCCACCCACCCACCCTTCCAGATGATTTCCTGCTCATCTCACTCTCCCATGGAGCAAGCATCCACTTGCAGAACGGTCCGCCAGCCCAGCTTCTTGTACACGCTTTGTGCAGCTCCACTAGTTGACAACTGCTAGTTGAAACTGCATGCTGTGTGCATACAGAACGCTTTGTGCTCCGCAGGTGACTGTAGCAGGCACATACCTCAAGTTCTGCGTTGCAGCATAAGTGGAGCGATAAGCCACTCGCTCACCTCATTAGCCATGGGAAATTATTTTGACTGTTCATTGATTTATTTTTTCACCCTACCCCAAATATTTCTTTTAATGAGTGTCAAAGGATCGGCGCCACAGGTGTGTTTTGCTTTGTTTTGTGGTTTCTGGGAACAGGTGGTGTCATGGAGGGCGGGTGTGATGACCACATACAACCAGTAATGAAACTTGGGATGCAGCACTGTCTCGGCTTCCCATTCCAATATTACTGCAACCGCAATAAGTTAGTTGTACAAGGTGGTGTCAGGAATGGATTGTGTTCCACCTTTGAGTCTCTGCTCTGCTTTGAAAACCAAACCAAACAATGCATTTTAATTGCAAGTCACCAATCTCTTCAGTGAGATTGTTATGTAGGTAGTAGATGCAATTTATGACGAGCATTTCTCTCAAAGCCTGGTTCAGTCGAATTGCACTGTGGTGATCCAGGTAGCCAAATGCGTAACTACTTATTCCAGATTGTCTCTGCGTGGAGGCCAGAGCTAGCCAAAAGCACTGCCAAAAGTCTGCAGATATCATGCTTAAGTGTTTCCATCATCAATCTTTGTTCAGAGTTGTTTCGCCTTACTTTGTGATAGCTCAATTGCTTCCAATGAGAAAAAGTGAAACACAACACCAGATAGCTAAAGGTATCCAAAAACGCAGACACTGGTACGCCCAGCTGTCTTAAACATCGGAGCACCATAGCCATAACAAAATGACATTCATCGTATTTTGCTCCAAGGTCAAAATGGTGTGCGAAAAACTCCATGGAGATATGACAGAGCCAAACTTCCATAAATACTGCATGAAGTTCAAGTTTTATGGATTGGCCCCCTGATCGGTTGGCGTTTTAAAAGATGGGCTGCGTTTGTATCGAGCCTTTGATATTTTTGGGTGTTTCCTAAATTTTGTTCAACATTTCAATATATTAGAATGAAAGTGTTTGTAGAACTTTTTCTTTGTCTTCTTCCTTGACTGATTGCCAGACAAATAACTTTGGCATGTCTTCTGCTGATGATGGTGTAAAGTCCTTAGGGCAGTCTTGGCCTCCTGTCAGGCACTGCTCCAAGTTTTAGCACGTTTCTGCGGAGAAACTTGTTAAGCACTATCTGCTAGTGTTGTGTGTGTGTGTTTTTGTCTGTGTGCGGGTGTGTGTGACTTGTATGCAGCTGTGGGCGAGGGAGTTTTGACTGGCTGTGTTTAGCTTTTATAAATATCTTTGCCTCTTGCATTCCTGCTTTTGGGATCTTGTCGTCTACCACCCCCTGTTGCGAACACACCTGTGCATTTAAAACCGCCGTATCAAACTGTTCTAAACTATAGTGGAAAAGGTCAACCAATTCATGCGGGGATGGCAATTGACTTTTGATTGATTACAATTTTCCAATCGAAAGCGGTGGAGATTGAAATGATGTGTTGGAGGTGTCTTCAAGTCAGCACAAAGCACAGCGGCGTACATTCTTTTCATATTGATTCAGACTCCTTGCACTCGCCATGTAATACTGAGCAGCCACGACAGAGATGTGTATGGCGACGTCTTATGTAAATATACCGACCATGCACAATGCTGTGCAATGTTTGACGGATCGATTCAGATTCTTTCAATTTCGAGGTTGTCGTGTAGTCTGCATCTGTGTTTTCCAAGTCCTTTACTTTTCATCGATTCATGATGGTTGGATAGCTGTTACTGTAGCCGCTGTTTAAAGTAATCGCAATGAGCAACTGTTTAGCTGTACTGTACTTGTTCTCAACTTCAGAAGATACTGGAGAACTCAACCAGAAGCCTTGCCATCACGGACTCTAAAGCTATTCATGCTGACAGGTGTTTAACTGCATCAGAGTTTTTTTTTAAAGTGCGAGTATATGGGTAAAGTACGCATGGATGCCCGTGCCAGCTTGTAAAGTCCAAATGCGGTTCACTCATGTCGACTCCCAAGTTTTCATCTCTCGGGATGTGAGGGCTGCTTCGTTAGAAAACTACTTTACATCTTTTGAATGCTGGCACGAAAGACCTTTTTGTTTCATACGTGTAGAAATCTTTAACTCTTCAAAATGTTCCATGCACTCATGAGCTTCATTGTTGATATCCACGTCTTTTCTATGAAGATTTCGACTGTCACCTCAATCCATAAACATCCATTTTCAAATGCCAGAACCCCTTCCCAGATTTCACCCCGTCGAGGTACCCACTCATATCCCCCATATGCTCACCGAGCGGCTTCACTTACATCATTTCGGGTCGAGCATCTGCCCACCCAGTGGCTCTCACTTTTCCAGCTCTCCTGAAGTAAAGCGATAGGCTTTACCAAGCAGGCCCACCAGAATGCCAATAGGCAGGCTTAGGTTACTGACGATCATTAGTAAAGGGTCACATTTGCGCACAGCTCACCGAAAGAGATGGAGCGGACCACCCTAGAGCCAGTGCCTGAGGGGAAATACTCGCGTAGCCCAACCTGCACTTGGTTCCAGGGTGAGCATCTGTATTGTCATTTGACCTCTGACACTGGTGGTGACCATTTCCCCAAAAAATGTTCAAAATAGCTGTAATAGGCCACTCCGGCAAGGCCTTCAATCTTCCCAGGTTGGTGGCCTGAGCAGTTTTACCACGTGAATTTTGTGTGTATACAAGCTTGTCTGCTTGTCTTACATGTCTTAATTTGAGAGATCCAGTTTCACCGTGTCTGGCCCACTGTTTATTTTCTCTCTTATCCTGTACAGATTTGCAATCACTGTCTCCTTTCATCCTACTGTGCGTCTGTTTTGTATTCCCGCTTGCGTCCCACCAGTGACATCTATGATTAATTTGCTTTGCAGACTTCACACTCATTGTCAGAGTTCAGACGTAGCTGGACGATGAAGGGCGAGCTTGGTGGAGCGCCTGTGCGAACTGGCTTGTAAGGAGGTTAATGATGCAGTCGTCGCGTGACGTCTCCACTTTCCAGAATTCCGCTTTAATGTAAAGCTCAGCCAGGACAAAGTTAAACCTCTGCAACAAGAGTAATTCGAACCATGTTTGTGTGAGAGGAGTCTGGCGCTGCTGGCTTAATTTTAGTATTGTACTAAATAGTAGTGTTGTCATGGAAACCAAGTTCTTTAACCTCTGCCAACAAAATGCGTTATGTTTACGTCCGCAAAGCCTGAGATAGGAGATTATGTTTCCGCCTGTGTTTGTATCTATGGAAAAGCCAAATCATCATAAAAGTGACCTGTTACAAGTGTATGGCACAAATCAAGGGATGCAAATTGTAAATCCAAATAGGACCATGGCTCACTCGGTTGTTACCTCCACCTACTGGACTGGAGCAGAATAGCATTTAATTTTATACTGAGCAAACAATTACTGATGACTTCAAAATCCTCCCTTTGACACGTTGCTTGTTTTTTTTTGTCACTCTAGGACCTCTTCCTGGCCGAGTTGCTGCAAACCCACAAGGACCAGATTGTGTGCTATCATGAGCACGACTCGCTGTTGGACCACAAAGAAGAGGAGGCCCTGAGCGAGGAGGATCGCAAAGCAGCCTGGGCTGAATACGAAGCAGAGAAGAAGGTAAGTGTGACCTGCATTGCATCGTGTTTGAGAAAACGTAACCGTAATAATAAGCGTAGCGTCGCTTGTGGTTGAATTTAATGCCATGTTGTGAGACACCTGAAAGATGACAATTCCACAAGGTGCCCACACCAACATCCATCCACAAGGGGCTTGTCTCATGTTCACATCATCCATCCTTGCACCTCCTCTCCTATTCCCCCTCTTTTTGTAGGTTGAATCAAAGGGCAATTAGTGTGTTTATTTGGAAGGTGTGTGTATGTGAGTGCATGTAGGGTTGATTGTGTAAGCGAGCGGGAGAAGGTCTCCCCTTCTCTCATGTAATCCTAGATTCTAATTCACCCTAACGATTATTTTTCCAACGCTTTCTGACTCTTGTGCCCCCCTGTGTGCCGTAAGCAGCTTTCCCCCGAGCGAGTCTGCCTGTCAGGAGAGCGAGCACAGGGTTTTCCACTCAGCATGCCAGTTAGGTCCAGTTGGCGGGCTTTGGACCTGTATCTTCGTAATGTGTCTTGCAGAGAAGGGTTGTTAACAGACCTGCCAAATTTGAATGATTTAAAAACTGGAGATTACAACAATAATGCGGCCAAATCCGTTGCTTTATTGCTTCATCTTTGACAAAATAATGATGTGTAAACATGTGAACTGCCCTTCAGCATTCAACTGATCTTATCAATGACACGATTGAGTGAAATGAAGGTTTATTTTCGTTCGAAATGCAATCTTAGCGATTTAAAAATTGCATTCTACGACATTGCGATGTCGATTTAAATCAGCCAGTGAGTTCACAGATTCCTGTCATGTAAAACGTTGCCACAGTATGTGAAGAGTCAGCATGGATGTGTGTGTGTTTGGTTTTGTAGTGTTTAGGCTTGCACACCTGTCTCTGACCAAGTCCATAAGAACCCGCTCTCCTCAACCTCCCACTCACAACACACACATGCACGCACACACACACCCCGGATGGCCAGATTATAGGGCACAAGAAAACCATCTGCAGCAGAGTTTCAATTACACACAGACATTGGTATCCTGCTGGCCTTTCCTGGGGCACAACACTTGGGTTGTCAGGCTTTTTTTTTTTTCGTGCAAGCAAAGAGTGGTTAATAATCTTTGGTCATCCATCGTATCCAAGTAAACCCGTGTGACTCTTTTCGTTAAAGACTGCGCTGTCTTTGCTTTCTTAGGGTTTGACCATGAGGAACAATTACCAGGTACAGCCTCAAATGGGCTCCTCCACCATGTTCTCCCACTACAACATGGCGGCTTTGGCCACCATGACCAACCAGCAGCTGGAGGTAAGTAATGAGCTCCACATGCCCCTCTCCCACTCGCCCTCCTCCTCTTTTCCCCCCACGGCATGTCGCACCACATTCCTCAGTCCCCCGCCGCTAATTGCGACAACAGTCATGCAGCCGGCCGGCTCAGCCCCCGGACCCCCACCCGTCACATCGTAATGCCTCATGTCTGGGCCAGCCAGCGGGTATTTATACGTGCTGGCACATCTGACTCAAGTAGCGGGAAGATCAGTGTGAAGAGAGAGCAGAAGGCTACAAATATTTAGACTGCTTTCAATTATTATAATCATCATGCGTTATACAAATAAAGTTCCTGGGCAATACGATCACTCATTGATGACGTGATGCAATACAATAAAGCTCGTGACAGTTGCGTGTCTCGTTCCAAACACCTCCATGAAATGAACTCTTGGGCAGAGTGAAATTATTTGGTGGTTTCTGTGGAAACGCTCTCAGACAAGATGCAGGAAATCACCAAGTTGAGCCCTTAGACCAGGGCTTCCCAAACCCTGTAAGTGGTGCTGAACTTGGTGTTGGCAATTCTCCAGTTAACTGCTGGGCACACTACACATGGTTATTTTAGTCCTACTCTTCAACTAAGTCGCCGGTATTTCAGTTCGGAACCATTTACACTTGCCAAGCTGGTCACAGACGGGAGACAGTCACGTCTATAAACTACCAAAATATATCATCTGCCCATTTGATGCTCTCTGTATGCATGTTTGAATCCAATTGTTTTTTCACAACTAGCAATCATGAATATGTGGCTCAAACATAAATCCAGGGCGTGTCATGTAGTTATTTTTCTTTCAGATAACCACAGTAGTTTATTTAAAATGGTTGCTCACAGCTTCAAACATTACTGGATGAATTATCTTGTCAGTTCATTTGTCATACGTTTTCATTGTTGTCTAATTGATTTTCTGCATTCGTTGGTTGAATAACCTGCCGTGGTTGTCTGAAAATATATTTGATAAAATTTATAAGAAACTTGGGAGAACTCTTGCCACTGCTTTTTCATGTTAGATGTGTTAATGAGTTATTACTTTTGTGAGAGGATGCTAGAAACATCTTGTTAGTGTGGATAGAAAGATTAGGAATGGGTACGCTGCTCGACATTGATGCATGCCACAGCAACAGGGGGCGCTATAGTCAATCATTATCAGGCCATTTGAACCAGTCAGAAGTGCAACTCTGACACAAAATGACAAGGGGGCATGACTAAATGCTGTGGATTATTTGTTTTTGTTTTTTACATTGTCGTGTTGCAATCCCACCAACAATTATTTTCTGATGTCCAGACAATCAGTTTCGTTATAACTCGCGTTGTTTCCAAATGAAAAGCACCCGCCGACTGCATCATGTTCTGTGGCACGTAGCTGTTACGTTTCGACAATGTGCAGTGAATTAAATGACTTGTTGCTGGAAGTGCAGCGAATGGATGATACAGTAAATCTCGTGGGATGTAACAACCAAATGAGCTCATAACAACTTCAGAGCTCAATAATCCTCTGTGGTTTTGTCGCTATAAACAATGCTCCATGACATTAATCGTTTCAATCCATGTTATTTGCACAATCCCAGCCCGGCTATGCAACACTTGAAGCTGAGCTGGGGCGGGGGGGTTCTACTGCTCGTGATGCTAATGAGACAAAGGCGTTGTTTCAACTGTTCCTCTGTCTTCATTTGTGGACAGGACCTTATCAACCAAGGGCGACTGAAGGTCATCGAGGCAACAAATGCGCTGAAGAGTTTACAACGAGACTCACTGGAAGATACTATCGCACGAATTGTAAGTGCTGACATTTTCCATTCGCTTCTTAGCATCCCGACCTTTATGTTTGGGACCGTGTAAATTGTTCTCTCCGTCATCAACAGTGGAAAGAGAACGCCAGTCTTACTGAGAGCCAGGTCCAATCTTTGGCTATGGCCCAAATGGCCTCTGTGGAAATGGAGGCCAAACGCAGGGAAGCTATTTACAGAGAAACTCTCACCATGCAGCAGTCGGTAAGAACTCTCGCTTCCGTGCTGCATTTTGTACCACATATTGTCCTTGTAGTGACTCGCACGAGGGCCCAACGGATTAATTAGCCTGCCTATTTGATCAGTCAGCCCGTTTAAGTGACCATGAATATTTACATTCAATACTGCAAGAATCCAAATGGAATTGCCTAAAACACGGTCATTTTTCGGCTGACACAGATGCTCCAATTTGTATTGGAAATGATTTTCAGTGACCTAAAAGTTGTGTTGACACATGACAAAATTGATTCAAAATCTGTCCTTAATAATAATTATATCGATGCTTCTCTTGTCAGCTGATGATGTACGTCCAGAAGGTGATAAACAACAGGAAGGTCCAAGAGCAGCAACTGGCCATGGCCAACCAGACCACCCTCTTGAACATGGCCCTGCAGAATGGCATGCTGGGAGGAAACAGGCTCAGCCACATGGACCTGCTGGGTCTTTACCAGCAGTTGCACGGCATGAACCCCCACGCCGCCATGGGCAAGAATCCCGGGCCCTCCAAGGGCCTGTAGGTCACACCGTCTCTCTGCTACTGAGTGGGCCCAGCCCAAGCCGGGCCTCTCTCTCTCTCTCCTTATGAGTCAGATGAGAGCCCCAGAAAAAAGTGGAGGCCGGACCGCTATCCACTGAAGTCGCAATTCTGTCGTCCACCGGGAGTCAGCGGAACCCAATGTAAAAATGACTGTTTGAAAGGGGTCTATTTGGGGAAACTCGTCAGAAATACAAAGTGTACATACCGCCTTAATGTTATTCAAGTTCTATATATTCATTTTTTTCATGTATTTAAAGTTAAGTCTCTTCTAGTTGTTGTTTTTTTTGTTGCACCGTTTGAAAGCGTTGCGTTGTTTCCCCCCTTAAAAAAGGGGTTCATCCAAGTTTAAACACCGTTTTTTATAATGGTACTACTCTAAAACCCCATCGGGACCAGTGTGGTTGGTGACAACCAGTAGATTCCTATACTAATCAAAGAAAATGGCGTGCCCATTTAAAAAAACAAAAAAAAAAGAAAAGAAAATGGTGATGACCTCACTTGAGTTTTTAAAAAACCCTACCCACCACGGTTTATTTGTTTCTCGCAACACACGGCTGGTGTTGGAATGCTTGTGTTGTTCAAAACTGCCTACTGGTCCCTGTGACCATTTCTTTTCACATTGTCATTCTCACTGTTTAGTGTGATGTCTAGCATAGCGCTGTGCGTCCTCGTCATTGTTTTTATGTTCCACTCGTGCTGCTCCATGCCTGAGTGGCTTGGTTGACTGACTGACTGACTGACTGGCTGGCTCTCACAAAGCACAACCGGTGCAGCTCATGCTCCAGTCTAGCATGGAGGCTTGAAAGTGTGCGAGCGTGCGTGCGTGCGTGCGTGCGTGCGTGCGTGCGTGCGTGCGTGCATGTGTGCAGGCTGGCTTTGTGACACCTCAGTCTCACCTGCCGGCTCTTTTTCGGACAACTTGCTGCTTGTTCTCGGACACGATCTGCTCCAAACTGGCGTCGGCGTGCTGTTAACGAGGGCTTGTGTGGGGCGAGAGAAGCCTGTTGTCTCTCCATGGCTCCTGTGTTTGCACAAGGTGTATTTCATATACATGTAGACTGTTTTTGCCCTTTTAAGAATGTTCTTATGTTAGCAAATACACCACAATTTGCCATGTTGATCTAATCTGCTATTATCTTGCTAAGTATTTAATATAACATTTAATAAAGTGACCAAAAGGACGGGCTAATCTCATTTTGACTCGATTGTGTGTCTTTATATTAAAACGACATTATGCTACAAGGTGGGCAATGCAGTAAGTGTCTTTCACGTCTGCCTTAAACAGTTAAGATATTTTGGATCTGAAGCTTGGCTCATCAAATGTTATTGTACGTGATGTAAAATGCCAAAAAAAACCTCATTGTCTCATACCCACTAAACTGAACCCTAGTGAATTGTAATCCCACTGCATCGAATCAAGTGGTTCCGCTTCAAAATCAAAGCGTCCTTAAAATCGTATCACAGTGGGCCCATGTTTGGAGTTAGGTATGAAATCCTTTCATTCCATAATATCTCTCTCTCGCTCTCTCTCTGCATTTATAATGTGCTCAATTTGATAACTCTAAGCAAAACAGTTGAGCCCATAATGGACTAGATCGATGGATAGATGTGTGTTTTGCAGCTTTTGCTGTGCTAGGCCTTCATTTGGATTTGAGGCTTCTGGTTAGTTGCCATTGAGGTGATTTTTAGTCCGCCACTCCCATCCCTCTTTTTCTTTCATCTCCTTTCCCTTCTCCATGTATTTTCATTTCTCCGTCTGCCAGGGTTTTTCCCCTTCACGTCTTTGACTTTTCCATCTCTTCTCCTCCCCCCGGGGCAGGAGTGGGAGGGGCGTGGCTCTCGCCTCGCCACTCGCAGATATCTGCTAGTGGAGGAGCATTACAACTATTGCAGATGTTGAAATGTTGATCCTGTCCCCCCAGACGAGCGGCGCTGCAGGATTCTCGGCACATCACCGCCGCTGGGGCGGGCGGGCGGGCAGCCGGCAGCTGTTTCTGTCCGTTGTGTGTAGACGACACTATAGTTGAGTCTGTGGGGCCCCCGCACCCCGACAGCCGATCACTACCCAAATCCACAGCGATGTGTAAAGCCAATTAGGAGTTTGGATCCAGTTGCATGAGGAATCTGATTTAGTACGGTGGATGAAGCCGACTGAGAGCGTACTGTTGAGCCAGCGGGGCCTGCCTGTGCACTTTACTTGCTGAAGGCTTTATGGGGGCAAATTGGCCTGGGAGTCAACGTGTTCTCTTCTGGGAAACTAGATCTGCCGCAAATTCTTTTTATACAATGTTCCCGCCGTCTCAGACTGGAAGACAATCGTTTATCGTTTGCGCCATGAGCCCGAAACGTTTCAGATGAAGAAAAACTAAGCTTGATTGACATTCCTTCACAATTTGGTCATCCGTTATATCGAGATAGGTTTTGTGGCCAATCCAGTACAATATTATTGTTTTGAACTTTTGCCAAAATGATTGGAAATAACCCCTGTCTCCCAAAAAGGCTTGAAATTCTTCATTTTCAAGTTTGTTCAAACCTCACCAAAATTCAAAGCAGAGTGCATCAACATTTAGCTGTCGTGCTGCACACAATTGGCGTAAGCAGCAAACAGCTAGCAACAAACGTAAATGCTTTAAAATCAGATTAAAGACTGCCCCCCCTCGCCATACTTAATGTTTAAGGTCTTTTAGAGTAAAAATAAAAGTAATAATCAATTTTTCCAGAAGCATGGCCTTGCCCTGTGCGTTCTTTCGACACCACATTTAAGAAGTAGGGCAATGAGAGAAGGACTTTTTAATAAGTTGTGAATGTCTCTATTCATCCCCTCTTTTGTGTATGTAAACACTTCATATCTAAGCGACCAATGAAAACTTTATTTTATGTATTACTAAATGTATTCCGTCATCTTTTGAACTCTTGGCTACTCTGCAACCAGCCGCCCCCTTGATTTGGAGTTGACAAAAAAGCGATGACTCACAACACCTTCAAAATTATCCGTTTGTCGCGGTTTAAGCTAGCGATTGACGTTAAGTCTCATTTCACTGAATCAAGTTATCCTGAATAAGTATAACAGACGGTAGTGAAAAACTAGATTTGATGGGGCTTAATCTGATATAACTGATGTTTATGATGTTTTTTTTTTTATGGTAGACTGAATGGTGAATCAATTTTTTTTCTTGCCAACGAAATGAGATGAACACCAAGGACTCTAGTTTTATGGCCAGCGCATCAGTGCCATGGCGCCAATGCCAGCGGATCCTGATTTTCATAGCCACGCAAGGCTCACTACTTGCCAATATGGCAGACCAGAGAGAGAGAGATTATCAATGTATAAAGAAAAACACAAGCTCATATACGTTCTACATGTTTTTAATTGGTACATCAAATTTGAATCCAGGCACAAATAGTCTCACTAGCAAATGTCATGCAGCTGAACAATTTTATTGTCATGTTAACTGCGCACATTTTTTTTATTATTATTTTTTTCTAAAAATGCTTTATTGGTCGTAATTTCAGTAGAATCTAAGGTCCAGATAATTTCAAGTTCATTACAAAATAAAGTCTTTGCAATAAATAAATATTTATATTTATACTTTATATGTCGAAAATAAATATATTGTACATCTCATAAATAGGATCGCCCATATGTCCCCGTCATCTGCTTGCCTTTTTTAATCATGTCCCTGACACGCTGAACATCACACATCAATCACTTGTTCTTCCGTCCCGCATTGATCATTCAAAGGCCGTTGAGCATTTATTCCATGTTCTCGATGTCCATCTTAATGTATGTACTAGTAAGCGCCTTGTCCTCACTAGTAAAATAATTTGGCGCGCTAGTACAATGTCTTAGTGCCACTTATCACTTACTGGCAACTTTGGCAGTGGAACAAAACTGCACTTTTTGCCAATGGCATGCTACCGTACTGCTACGGAATAAATGCTCAAGGGGCAGTCCATGCTATCCTCCATCTGGGTTGTAAGTGCTCTCAGATGAAGACCGCATTCACCAGGTTTTCTGTCCAACGCGGGACATTCTCTTCTCGCTTCTGGCCGTGACCCCTCGGAACACGTCACGGGTGTGTACTGTACACTTGAGCCTTCTTCCTGTCCTTTGGCTCTCTGAGTCCATGTGGGAACGCGCCTCCTCTTCCGTTAGCTCTAGTGCTTTCTTTCCCATCACGTGGTAAGGTAACCGTCCGTTGGTTCTGCGCCAACGTAGTGCTAATTGAAAAGTGGTTATAGCGCCTGATTGGAGCGTCTTCTCTCGCCACTTTGCTGGGCTGCAGATGCAATGAAGCAACATCCAGGAACACGCATGGATGTTTATATCAGTGCTCTTGGTAGCGAGCCGAGGCGAGGCGCTGACCTCGGAGGAGGGTAAACAGTTTTGTAGCAAACAACCCCCTTGTGGTCATGTCTTCTTGCAAGCGGGATCGCGTGTCCAAGCTGCGGTCACCTGTATTGGAAGAGGTCCCGATAGGCCTGAGGGATTTTTTCAATCTCCACAGGCCGCGGTAAGAAGTGTGTCAGTTTCTGGTGCTTTTTAGTCCTGCTGCCCTCCCTGGGCGAGCCGTCTTTGTTCAAGGCCACGTAGTAGAAGCGCGCCGTCTCGTTGTGCTTGTACAGCGTTGACGCGTACGTGTTGTACCAGTTCTCCTCAAACTGCTCCCTGAACACGCACTCCGCCGTCAGCTTCCTCTGTGAAGAGAGGGGAAACGACATGTTAGGGTCTGTCGACATGAAAGAGAGCCTCCTTCTTCCTACTTTACCTGAAAATTTGACTGGAAATTGTGTAGAATCGAATATAATGCGAAGGATTTAACAGTGCATCGTTATTTCGTTTATTCATTATGCAGCTCCTTTCGGTGTGTGCACCTTGGCCACCAGAGGGCAGTATAAGACGAGTGCTGTTAAAATCACGATTGTTCAGTAACATCGATTGTTTTTACAAGAGGATAAAGAATATGTTTGTGTTCATATATCTTTTACAAAACGTTTTAATACATTCTGACGCTAGCTAGTTTAATTAGCTCGCCTATGTTTTAGTTAGCATTAAGTTAGCGGCCTTTTATCGGACCATGTTATGTTAAATACACGTGTAATTTTAAATTTTATTTTTGATTCTAGCAAATAGGAGTGGCAATAACAACTTGACACAAGCACTTAGCCTCTTCTTTTTTTCCCTTCACCATCTGCTACTTCTTGTGAAATTCCCTAGTGCTTGTGACTCCAATTTTTGCTCGCAACTCATGACAAAAACAAATCTGTAGTGATACGGCTTCTATCTTGAAAAATTAATTGGATCTTTTTTGGGCTCGGCGCTGGGTTAGCAATTTCAACCGGTTTGGGTTTACAAAGGCAATACCCTGAACTCGTTTTCCACATCATACAGCCAAGTAAAGGGCAATATTTCAGAATCTTTAAGAATTCAAGCTAAACTAACGCACAGTTGGTTATTTAATAGGTTAATACTGTCTGCGCTTACAGCTCTGTTTTGCTAGGGAAGGCCGTGAATCACAGTTACAATGTCTCCTTAAAAAAAAAGAAAACTGCATCTCGCGGTTATATTTCAACATGAAATGGGACAACCTTTGCGTGGATTTATGACTTCAGCGGCCTTTAAATGCAGCCACTGAATGACGCGGCAGCTGAACTGGGACACTGGGAATTTGAATAGCATTTGTCTGTCTGTGTACAGTATGTATGGGTTTACGATTTGCTCATATGAGTAGTTTTGGGGCCCTGTGATGGGTTGCGAGCAGTCCGGGCTACTTCCCGCCTCAGTCCCAAAGTCAGCTGGAACGGGCTCCTGCTCAGCCGCGAAACGAATGAGAACAAGCGATGCAGAACATGGACGGTCCGATGGAAGTCATATTGGGCATGTGGCCAAAACAAACAACATTTCTACCCGTTGTTACGTTTGCAACTCACTACACGACTGACAGAGACGAGCGCTCGTGATCGTTGCTCTTCCATTTAAGTCCTGTAGGTGTCAGTGATTTACATTTTGAAACATTTGCAGCCAGTCAGACAATTGAAGAGTGTTTTAGGTTCCCATCGTCTGGGTTTGTCATCCAGTGATTTTCTGGTACAGCCTATACTAGCTGACTTTGAATGGAAGACAAAACGACACCGCTGTAGCGGCAGTGCTTCCAGTACAAATACTAAGTTAGCTTTTTAGGCTAATCAGATTTCAGCCATTAAATGTTCCCATGTCAATCTAATCTGCCCAGGGCCTTTAGAATCAGTAGTGCTGGCCCAGGACAATGTGACATGTTTGTTTAACCAATACGATTTCAAATTGATAGCTAACTGGCCAACAATACCATTGCTGATCGATTGTTTGAAGGAAGCTAACTTTGACTAGCAACATGTCCGTAGTGATCAGCGTCTGAATATGTTGTATGTCTTTGTCATGATATTTATTAAGAGTTATTACGAAAAACAGGATGTTTACTGTAAACACACACATATGAGTACTGTAATAGTGTTTGTCTCATCTACTGCTATATAGACGCATCTAGTGATAGTATTCAAAAATCCACAGCCTGTGATTGCCAGAAAGTCATCTCAATGTCTTACAGCTGCTCAGGAGCTGCACATCCAACTGAACTTGACGTTTCAAAATGGAGCTTGACCCAATGTTTAATCATGTGTCCAATGAGGCGGTTGGCCATCGTTTTCCGCAATATAGCGTGCGTGTCATCAAACCGAACCCGTAGAAACTCATTTAAGCAGGTGCTCATTATGATGAGGGTGAGTCATTAGGAATGACTTTTCACTTAACATTCCAGAGTCGGACCCGTTGACCTCTTGTCGTGCTGGGGGATCTTTTCCCTCTCTGTAATGCAACATGAACGCTTCACACGCACCCACGCACACACACAGCGAGCGTCTCTAAAAGCTGTCCTGACAGCGCAGCGTGAGCGATGGCTGCCGGTTCAGCAGGTGAGAGCGAGCTGGCTGGCTGAGCGTGTGAGAGCAATAGGAAGACACAAGGGTACGAGCTCCTCGGCTGCCAAAGACCAGTCATTCATGCAACGCCTGCTTCTGGTTCTGCTCTGTAAGCAGACCGCACAGAGGGAGGATCCCCCCAAGAAGGAAGCCCTCGTTGCAAAAAATCAGGGCTTTAAGCTGATGCTTTGTCAGGCTGGAAGAGCTGTTGTGTGTAAACACACATGACCGGACCGTCCTATTAGACGTACTCGTCAAGGTCTGCTGACTCGTTGCGGCGGAAGAACCCTTTAACCTTTGACCCTGGCCTCCTTTGATCAGTGGCAACATGGGAAGAAAAAAAAAAATTCTGCTTTCAATATGTACCATCTTCCAAAGCATATTTGCAGTTTGACATTTGCAAATTCTCACAGTAAGAGTTGAACAGGGAGCTCACACTTGGTAGGCGAATCAGCCAAACAAAACTCATGGTTGGAAGCAACCATCCTAAGGAATAAACAAACATGAGATGGCTGACAGAGGCAGAGAGGATTCAGGGATGAATGTCTTTCAGGGATGAATGTCTAAATATCATCAACAAAGCCTTAAATAGTAGCATTTAGCTGACTGTGACTGGCTCACTGACAGTGACAGGTGCTGCTGTTTTGGTTAATAATAGAATTCAAATCTGCTCAGCTGTCAACTCTTATAACTTGCGGTAATGAGTTACTACTCGCATTTGACTAGGAGAGGGACAGCCGTTATTTTGACTCGGTTGGTCAGGTGTACACCGGGTCTCGTCGTCATCCCCCAATCGCTGCTTCCCACCATCCGCCATCACATGCCCCTCAGCCCCTGGGGGTCAAAGCCCCAGGATACCAGACTCTTGATACATACGCATGCAGTAACAATATCTGCCGTTTCAACACAATGGGCGAGTTTAAAGGTAGAAAGGTGGCCTCTGTTTCCAACGCTCTGGGCTAGAGTTTGGAGGGTGGGGGTGGGGGGTGATGGGCCAGAGAGGCCCCAGGTAATGCCTTGGGACACCTGATACACAGCCCTCGCATACTTTAGCCCCTCTTTGTCTTCATCTCCTTCCCCTCTCTTGAGATAAAAACATTGTGTATGCATGACAAAGAGGGGGAAATTCTTGAGAACCAAGCAAACTGGCTGCTTCCATGTTTAACGCTAAAGGCCATCAAGTTCACCAACAGGACATCTCAGAAAGTCTGGACTCACTTTGATGAGACTTAAACAATATTTCCGCGATTCTGAATGACTTGAGTCCAACGCAACCCTATGAGGTGCTTTTTGTCTAGATGACCTGCGGTCGAGGGTTCATTTATAGAGGCGGAGTTCTCCGGGGAGCGTGTTAGACATAATTGTTTCGTCTTGCTGCAGTTTGCTATCAGCCCACGAGCCTTGACAACGCACTGAAACCCGGATGATTACGTGCGCTAGCAATCATTCAAACATTCAAAGGAATCGGGGTGACCTAAGGAGCTATGCTGAAACTATGGTGGAATATCCAACTTGCTTATTCTCACTTGCCAACATCAGGGTAAAAGACTATAGCAGACGGAAGCAGAGAAGAGGCCTCATTATTGAAGTAAACCAAAACTTTTCTTGAATAAAATATCAAATGATCACTCATACTTAACTTCTGTTGTTTCAAAGCATTGTGTATCATTCTGAGTTCCCAGGCAAGAAGTGCAAAGAACTGTGGAGGGTTTTTGACTCACCGACCCATAGAGCTCTCCTTTCTCGTTCATGCCGAGGTAGAGTCCGGCGTCCACGCCCCTGATGCTGACCAGACCGACTGCCAGACTGATGAACTCCAGGATACCTTGGGATCAAACATGCACGCTGGTCAGGAAGCGCTCCACTGTACACACCCACACAAAGACGTCTGTGCACTTAGACAATCACGTGGTTTTTTTTTTGGGCACTTTCTCTACTGGTCTCACTATGGCTGCCTGCAAAGTCAGGAACACGCTTGTGTGTAATTTCCTTTTCCTGCCCTAGTGTGCCATCGACTTGGTGACATGAAAGGCATTTTTTTCCCCCCTATGGACCAATTCAGTTCTGCCTAGCAACAAGTGGGACACACGAACATAATGTAATGTAACACGACGCAACACATTTATCGAGAGGTACAATGATCGATCAATCAATCAATCAATCAATCAATCAATCAATCAATCAATCAATCAATCAATCAATATTCCTGATAATCAATTAATCGTTCAGAAATCTTTGCTAATTTAAAAAGGTCTGAATCCAAAATGGAAATTCAGCCTCCCAACATTAGATATTCTCAAATATAGTCTGGAGTGATTTTTTTTTCATATACTAAATATCAAAGTCCTAAATGGCATCATTGTTCATCCTATCAGAGAATGGTTGGCATAGTGCCAGCAGCAATTGACCAACCAGCAAGTCTTCACTTGGCTTTTACTAGTGAGACAAAACTGTGCACTAGTTTGACTTTGTGCTATTAGTACAACTCGTAAAGCCCCAGATGTTACTAGTAGTACAAATAGCACGCAAACTACTGCACAATTTTGTCTCACTAATGACATGTTGTTGTCCTACTGGTCTATACAAATGTCATACATGATAGAAATCAAAATGGACTTAAGTTATTCCTGTGTATGTTTGGATAATTCCGTTGCAAAGAGCCTCCAATTGAATTAAAAATATAAAGCAAGTCTCAAGTTATATTGGAGGCATTTTATGAAGTTGCACTTGCTGTACAGCCAAGACTAGTGTACTGATTTTTTTGAATATTTTCTATGTGGCGTTTACAACCGCTTGTAATGTAACAAGAGAGATGTTTGGCATGAAGGCTGGTGAGCGAGCGGTTTGGTGCCCCAGCGTTTTGCACACCTAACTAGCAGTGACTTTTATGAGGAAGCTGAGCCTTTTGTGCCTCCGATGCTGACTCACAGGAAGTTCCAGCGCAAGCGTACGTGAACTTCAAAGGGTGGGAACCAAGCAGTCAAATTAAAAGCCTGGATGCTGGGATGCAGAAGTTCGCAGTCAGAGAGGATCCAGCTGGCAGAGGCCAGCGTGCGGCCACCTGGGCCCCATCTTCCCTCGAGCTCACGGGGTGCCAAACACTGACAGTGTGTCTTTTTAATCAGAGCCATGTCTGACAAAAGGCTTTGCATCTGTAACTTAAGTCGTGCCAGAGACAAAGACGAGGACCACCCATCCTTTTTATGCGCACCGTCCTGTTTTTTTGGACGTCTCCACTGGAAGCCTACCAGAAGTTCTGCTTTAGCCCGCACCTGCATCCTGCATGCTACACGTCCGCACCCTCGCGGCACCAAGAGAGGAGACACCTGTGGCCGGCGCCCAAAGGGAATTCGGTTTAGGAGAAAAGGTGACTGTGACGCACGGGCGGATATTCACAGGGGATGTAAAGAGCTCAAGAGTGACACTGCTGGAGATTCATTTAATTGGTTGTGTTGCCTCACCTGCAAACAATGTGTAGCCTGCACTTGCATGTGGAAGCAAGATGGTGGTACATTGTTGGTCATTTTAAAAATATATATATATATTCAAATAATTCATAACTTTGATGCTTGAACACAACATATTTGACTTTCATTTGAACAGTGGTAGAATGTAAGTAAAAATACTCTGTAGTTGTCTTTAAGTGATCTATCTATCTATCTATCTATCTATCTATCTATCTATCTATCTATCTATCTATCTATCTATCTATCGGTCTATCGGTCTATCTGTCTATCTGTCTGTCTGTCTATCGGTCTGTCTGTCTATCGGTCTGTCTGTCTGTCTGTCTGTCTGTCACGTGTTAATGAGTGTTTCAGTAAATTGCAATGAATGAATACGTACCAAACCTGCTGTGGTCCTGCCTGGTCCCGTGCACCGTCCCATTAGGTAATATCTCCAGCTGGAAGCCGGTCCTGCAGTAGAGCTGCCGCCGCCTCAGGATGCCTTTGAGGTGTCCAAAGTCGGTGGGCGACCCCCGCTGAAGGCCCCCTTCGATCTGGCCCAGGCGCTCGTTCAAGCCCAGCGGAGCCTCCGGCTGCAGGGGCGCGTTCCCAAAGGCAGGAAAACTTTGTAAATCCAAGTCCAGCGCTCCGAACAAAGTCCCCACCTCGGCCATGGTGTGCACGGCCGTCAGGTTTAAACTAAGCGAAGGCATTTAAAGTGGTGAAAATGTCCGAGCCATACAGGCTGAACGAAGTCCTCTCGTCATCCGTTTTGATATGTACGCTAATGAGAAGGGAAAGACTCGATTATATACATCCTCCCCACTTATTCTCCTCACATTGGCCACGCCTGGCTGGCATCCTCTTGTTGCGCGCACCTCACTCGGAGCGCAGACTCCTCCAATCCAACTTGTGTGCAATTCAGTCGTCTACATGAAATCTTGGTTCCACAATGACAAGTCGTAAGAGATGCGTTCAAAGACCATCCTTGAAATTTTTACCACGCAACGATCCATCCGCGGCTTTTTGGGAGCTCGCGCTCTGTGCAATCCACGCTTGCGCGCAAGTGTCAGTGCCAACAAGCGGAGCTTCTCATGAGAGCCGTCTCTCCTCCTCCTTCTCCTCCTCCTTCTCCTCCTCCTCTTTGGAAGCAGGTGCTTCCTCGCCCCGCTGCAATACGTCTGCAAATGTTGCAGCAGCTTTAACCACTTGTAGGCCTGGCGAGAAAGGGAGGGGAAAGCTCCTTAAGTGTCGTGCACCATCAAACGTGACTGGTGTGAAACCACCACAGCTACTAAGTGACGTTAAAGGGCTTGTCAAGTGCATTCAGAGATCCGTTTTGAAATACATTACACGTGCTTGACGATGAGTGCTTGCAACATGTGATGAAACTGAGAACTATTGAATGGCAGGGGACAGTTGAAAGAGCTTCGTGTAAAAAAGCTTAACATGGCTTGATGAATAAAAAAAAAGCTGACTGTCAGAAATTTGCAAGTTTCACCAATTCTTATCTAGACATGGCATAAGTACAGATTTCCACATTCATTTTGGTGATGAAAGCGACACTTTTCACAATAATGATGGAGAGGAAAAGGCTTAAAAGCTCCATAAAATCCCAAATATTTGTGCTTTTTTTTTTAACTGCAGCCCACTTACCTGTATTTTTATTTGATGTCAAGAGAGCATATAGAAAAAGGGAATAAAAGATAGGTCTGGACTTTGTATCTCTTTCTGTACACAGCGGGGCAACAAGTCCCGACATGTCGAAGCATGACCTGAAAAAAAGAAAAAAAAGAAAACACAGCTGTTTTGCAAAGTCTTTGCTTGTGTCAAGTGAAAACAAACAGCAGGAGTATTTTAACTAGATCACTGTTCTTGACATATCAGTGACAGCGGGGTGGCTGCTGTGAGCTGCATGAAGACATCAATAGCACAATTCAAGTCGGAGACATGTTACGTATGGTAGACCACCCTCAAGCTGTCTTTATGGAAAGCCCCCCCTCATCAACACAAGCAGTAGCATGACATACAAGTTTTCTGTTCAAATGTCTCACATTTGAAGTGAGACAGTGCATAGGGATCAGTGATCGTAAACTGGATTTAGGTCTGGGCTCTCACTGTTGCTTTAGGTCAGGGGTCACCAAATCCGATCCTCAAGGGCACCTATCCAGCATGTTTTAGATGCAGCCCTACAACACACCTGATTCAATTGATCAGCTCCACAAACAGGTTGAACGTTTGCAATTGTCGGACTCGACACTTTCCTGAAGAGGTTTACGACTGCCATAAGATGGCAGCAAAGGACTCACTTCCTATTGGACAGGACAACAAGCTGACTAAATGAAGCTTCACCTAACTTCAACATAGTTCCTTAGCACCCAGATGCCTCAACATAGGCACAAAGCATTAGGTCAATATGATATAGTATTGATGTGTGTGTGTATATATATATATATATATATATATATATATATATATATATATATATATATATATATATATGTATATTCAATATTTAATCGCAATTGATCACATTTTTTGTATTGTTAACTATAGTTAATCGCACATTTTATTTTTTGTAAAAAATACCTTGATTGTTTTTCTGATCCATGATTTTAGGCAATTTTGATACCCTTAATATAAAGAAGCGGATTGATTGTCATATGCAGACAAATTTTTTATTGAATTGAATTCAATTTATATAAGGTCACACAAACAGCCCTCAACAGTCTAACCCTAACCCTAAGAATTCAAAATTTGGGCAATATAAAAAATACAACATGCATATGAAATGTAAACAAGGACTCAGCCTATAGTGCAACAAAGCATTTTTAAAGTTTATTTTGAACTTAGTAGCAATATAGCTATGAAAATCCTATAAATGTACACTCTTCACCTGTTATGAATGTGAAATTGCCTCCATATTTGTTCAACAACAAAATAAATTTTGAATCAGAAATAAGGGAAAATAGTGACAATCAAATACAACTATTGTTTATAGAAAGGATTTGGGGATTTTCTTGACTGATCTTTCTGCCAGAATGAATTGAAAAATATCAATTTAATAAGACGCAAAAAGTAGACCGCTCTTTTTGGGTGGCAAAAAACATGCTGCAGTCTAGATCTGGCCCAGGCTTTGAGTTTTATATGTCATTGAGAGCAAATTGAATTGATTTTGATCTGGTTTTATCAACAAAAGGTGAAGTAGAACCTCCTTTCCTTTCCATTTTCTGTATGTGGCCCTCCGTGGAAACGTTTGGATATCCCGCTGAGACGGTATGACTTGACACCCTCCAAAGCATGCAGGCCTGCTTACCAGATACTTATTGTGACTATAAATCTTGCGGGCGTGTTGGGCCTTCATTGAAGTTGGCGAGGGGACACTGGCTTTCAGCACCATGCAGGCTATGAAAGGTGGCGAGGGTGACGGATGCCCGGGGGCCTCTGCTCGATGAATTGGCCAAGGGGTTGGCGAGGAGTCAGGTCAAGTGCGGCTTTGTGCGAACGGACATCGGGGCGCTCGCTACACAGGAGCCTGAAAAGAAGTTTTGTCTCAGTTGGGGCAAGGATATGAAAGAGAAGAGGAGGAGGGACAGAGAGAGAGGCTAATGTCTAGTAGAAAATAGGAATGAGCGTACTATTTTGTGGAGAAATATATATATATAAATATATACAGTATATATATATATATGACAAAATATATACTATATATATATATATATATATATATATATACATATATATATATATATATATATATATATATATATATATATATATATATATATATATATATATATATATATATAGTATATATTGTCATATAGTTTTTGTCATCTGTCTGTAACGTCGTGTTTCTTTAGATGAACAAAACGCCTTTGAAAAGAGACCTTACGGAGGCTACAAAAAAGAGGTTCTCCAGCCTTATGGCAGGGGGCGCTAGTGATCCCGGGATGGTTCATGCGCCTACCTGTAGAATAAGAGATCGCCAGTTCAAATTTACAGTGAACACCTGAGGAGCAGTCGTCCATTTATTTCGTTTTACATTCGTTTTTTTTTTTTCGTTTTTACATTTCGTTTTTACATTTCGTTTTACAATGAAGGATTATATATCCAAACGATTTTCAACGATGGATTTTCGGTCGAAGCAGGAGGTCATCAGTAAAGGAAGAGCAACTCTGGAGTTAAAAGGTTTGATTCGGACAACGGGACTTCGGAGCATGTCTTTTCAAACGGAGTGGTAAGCACGACCGAAAACAAGTTTTTGATTCCATGTGCTTTATTGAGTGTTTTTATGTGTGAAGACTGCTGATATGAGATTTTAATTAAAATAGTTCAAATTAAATAATGAAGAAGCCACTCTAGAGCAGCGTTCCCCAACCTTTTTTTGTGACACGGTTAGGTGTCGGACAAATTTTTACTGGGAGGGTGACGTCAGTGCCTCCCCAGTCATGAACCTCACCGCACGTCACTGCTATCTATCTATCTATCTATCTATCTATCTATCTATCTATCTATCTATCTATCTATCTATCTATCTATCTATCTATCTATCTACAAGCTTGTGGTGTCTATAAAATTAATTACGTCTTGTATTTAAATATATCGTGTGTAATTATTTCTGTTGTGTGTCTAATGAATAGCAGATGATTAATGTCAAGTGATCTTATTTGAGATAAGCCGTTTGCATAAATGTTTGTATAAGAGTGGAGCTAGCTAGCTAGCTAGCTATATGGCCTTCAATAACATTAACATACAAACATAAATATTTTTTAATGTGTTTTTAAGAAATGAAAATTGACTTTTGAAAGTATAAACAACAACAAAATAATTTCTTGGCTTTGGTGTTGAGGACTTATTGTCTTCTGACAAAAATAAATTGTTGGATTTCGATACTCAGGCCCACTTTTTGGAAACTTTAAAGGTCAAATTAAATCAAACTAGTGAAAAAAATCCAAGGTGGTACCTTTTGATTCCCTCTTTTTTGGTAGCTATTAGAGCTACATCTGTTGCTGGTCAGCTGTATTTTATAGTTGACAAGGCAGATTTATGGTTGCAGACACACGCACACAAACACATACACATGAACACACACTAACACACTGACTTAAAATGTTCCCATATGCTGCGAACCTGCCGAGGATATAGAAATGAAGATAATGACCTCAAGTGTACGTCTGCAGCTTTGAAGTCGCTCTCCCGGGAGCACACACACACACGCACACACACAGTCCCAATAGAAAATACACTCGGCGGATTGGAGGCTAACAAGTGCCTCACCTATTTGTTTGGATTAGAAAAAATTCATACGTGTCCTCTTTGGCGAGGTTAGCAAAGGTCTGCTTAGCCAAATAAAGTGGATATGTTTTACATATAGATACATGTTGGATTCAATTATGGCGCCTTGCTGGAGGACTGTTTTGACATTTTGGGAAAGCTGCATGTTCATGTTCTTGATGTTCTTGAGATACAGTATGTCTTTGAAGTGTGTGGAGTGCGTTGGAGACCACAAAGTCGAAGGAAACGGGTCGGTGTTCCAAAAGCTGCTCCAGTGCTCTGTAAATACCACTGTGCATCTCATTAGTTTGACTAATAAAACAAAACAAAAAGGAATGCTTGGTTATGTAATAGCTTGATGCATTTTTTGTAAATAGCTGATTTTCTTTCGTGTTGCGTCAAGTGTAACTCTTCATGGTCCTTAGGTGGTAAACAGCCTCGGCTTAGGATCACTGCCCGTTTTTTCTTTTCTTTTTGCAAAAATTACAAAAAATAAGAAAATAAATGAAAGTGATTTGTAGATAAACGTGCGACAATTTTAGATTTGCAACAGACGACAGCCCCAATGCCGTATGGTGTTCCGCAGGGTTCAATATTGGGGCCGTTGCTGTTTGCATTGTATTTGCTGCCCTTGGGTTCCATCTTTAGTGAGCATGGTATTTCTTTTCACTGCTCTGCAGATGACAGTCAGGTCTATGTCCTGCTAAGAAAAAAGATTGTTTCTCTTCAAGGCCACTTTTGTTCTGTCTGGTGGAAATAAAAGCCAGAAGGACACTAAACATCTTGAACTTCAACAAAAAGAAAACAGAAGTTATGGTGTTTGGTCCCAGTGGCACTTGCTCTGTATGGGTTTAGTCCCCAGTCTGTGATGTTGCGAATGTGAGTGTGAATAATTGTTTCTCTTATACTGTATGCACCCTGAGATTGAATGACCGTTCATGCATGGAGCTGATAAGCAATGTAGAGAATGGATGGATGAACAGATAACTAGACAGATTCATTAAAATACTGAGCCCTCAAACACTCATACTGGTTAAAGAAGATGGCCTCCTGCTACCTATGATACACCACTTGTGTGATCACATCTGATCTGGGATCGGGTTCTTGGGAATCACTCTTAACCCCAGACATGTGAGGGCACCAAAAGATGGCGGGATTTGATGTCGGCGGTGAGCACGGGAGTGTGCCGAGGGGGGTCAAAGCCCAGCATGTCCTGGTCAACAAAAACAGCATGAGTCAAGTTGCAGAGAAGAGGCACACGCTCCCAGAGAGAAGGGCTGCTATCATCTGTTCTTATTTTATCTTTTGTCAAGCAGCATGTGGAAAATGATCTTCGCTGTGAGTTATTTGCAGAGCTGGATTCCGTGTTATTTCATTCCCAAGCAGAGACATAACAGAGAGGGTCTCCACTTTCATGCAGGTGGTCCCTCGGCCTTGTTCAAGGGCGCCGTGTGCGTTGGGGCGGGGGGTGTAGAAGTTCGGGTGGGTGGCTGGATTTTGAGGGAAGGGGGGACAGACAGATGCATGCGAATATAGGTAATGGTTTAACATTTCATGGCCCGCCCACCCAATGTAAAGATTGTGTTAATTCATTAGTTTGCTTTGCTTTCATGCACTAATGACGACACCTCACCTCCCCCACCCCGACTCATCGCCGAAAGATCTATTAAGTTGACGATATCGCTAACTGCGGTTTGACATACAGTAAACCCCCCTGCATCGTGGGTCCCAAGTTCACACGCTGGCAATTTTGTGTTGTTGTTTTTTTTGGACTCTTAATAACTATTTGTAGTCTTTAGTAAAGTGTAGAATGTAGTGTAATTCCACTTTCAACCATTAGATGTCAGGACACTTATGTAGTATGAGAAGGTGTGAATTTGAAAGAAGAAGAGCGAAACAAAGAATTTCAACGCAGTCTAGCTTTTGTTAAAAATGATTGATCGTTATTAGCTGTAATTCTGTTTTCAAACGCTACAGGAAGTGACAGCTGTAGGCTCATTTTATAATGTGCATCTTTGGACATGATTATTGGTGTATTTTGGGAGATAAGTTGCATTTGTTAGTTTGAGAAAAAAATGAATTTACTTACTGTAAACGGAAGAATCTGGACACTGTACAATATTTTAGTATTTTAAATGATTTGTGATTCAGATTTTTTTTAAATTAGACATGTGGGGAATTTATGTTTTAGATATCTGTAACTAGATGCATGACAGGTCAAAATAAAATAACATGTATGACGACAACTGTATCTCAAACTGGAGTTACAGATAATTAGCTATTCATAATTTCATAATTTACAAGCGGATGTCTGCAACTGAATTGTATGAGTGTGGTAGGAAACCCGTATCGAGTGCGTGAATGGCAAAAGTGACGTCATTTGTCCTAAGTAAAACGACATTGCTGATATCTTTAATTCTGTTTTGACTAGACAAAACTGAATTACAGATAATTCTATCTGTTGTTTAGACTAGTCCCAATTATGTTACAGATCATCTTGGAGGAAAATTCCAACGATGCAAAATGTAATTACAGCTCTGACATTGTATGTATGGTTTTACAAAAGACCTCTCTAATTGGGTTGCCATTAGACCGTACGGATGATTGACACTTCTTGTGAGAACAGCAATCGCGTCCCCACGTGTGTTTCTTTGCTTTAACCTCGAGCGGTGTGACATGAGGGGTTAGTTTGGAGAGTGTGTATGCATGATCATGATCCTGTCTGATGAGGGAACGGGCCCTTGGAGCGAGACTATTATGTTCAGCGCAAGGATCCAGCCTCAAACAGATGTTAGGCGGCCTTTGTAAAGGCCTTGGCACGCAGCCCGGGCCTACCTATCTGCACAGCTATTTACATGGCAATCCAGCTGCTCGCTCTCTTTTCCTGCTCGCTCTCTCCCTCTCCTGCCGCTCGTATTTGCATGGCCCCGCTCTCCCCTCGCCGTTTGAAATCAAATACCCGCTCACGTATAAACTTTGATCAATCAAAGCCACTAATTTGTTTAGCTGACAAGACAGCTGAATTCAGGTTCGCTTGCATGGTGGGGGAGGGGGTGAAAAAGGCCAGGCGGTCTGGATCCCAGAATATCTTTCTGCTGACGCAAACCTTTCGACCACGATTTATTTTTAGTTATTTTTCCCTCTTAGAAAACACGACTGCATCGCTGATAGTCTTACCTGCTGCACTTTTTTGTCTGTCCGCTGGAGATGTGGACACTTCTGTTTTCTCACTCATTGTATGAGCTGACGCCGGACGTTTTGGGCTGCCTTTGTCATGTTTCCATCGAGCAAGTTGCCAAAATCCTTGAGGTGGAACCGAAATAGTCACTTTTTGGTACCCCTTTGCAAGGCGGCCAGGTTCCTAAAGGGTGGCGCAAGAACGGGAAGAACACAAGATGCACCTTTTCTCAAACTAACCTTCCCTTGGAAAAATCATTTTTGGGGGTTCCAAAACTTGATCATCAGGATTTTATAATCTCAATCATCTTGCAATTTTACATTGTGTCAGATTGTAGAGACTTTAGACCATCAAACATGTATTGTATCGTACCGTACCGTACCGTACCGTACCGTACCCTAGTCTAGTCTAGTCTAGTCTAGTCTAGTCTAGTCTAGTCTAGTCTAGTCTAGTCCCCATACTATATGTAGGTACCGGTATGGAAAAACAGAAACAATCCAGATCCATTTATTGCAACTGATGACTTGGTGACTCTCGGGGGTCCAGGAACGGCAGTTTGAGAACCACTGTCTCAGAGTACAGAAGCAGTTCCAGTGAGTGTCAGGGAGATGAAACATCATCTTTAAGTGGAAGAAATTGGAGTCAAGTCAGTAGAGGGCGCTAATGTTTTCTCAGCTGACACTTCACATAGCCTCATGCAAGGTGATGCTAAGACAAATGGAGAGTCATTTCTCCATTAAAGAGGGAAGTTCAGCCTTTTGTTTGTTTTTAAGATTTCGTCTTCACGCGTGATGAGTCCTGTCTCCGTTTGTGCAATCAAAGCTGTTTGTTCGTCTGATGCCTCTGCTAATCGCAGTCAGACCTGCCACATTATGGAGGTCATTTTCTGTCAAGGGTGATGCACACTTTGGCGTGACTATGTAGGCCTGCGCACGTGAATGCTTAGTTTGTTTAGCAAATAGGATTAACACAAGGCATGTCTTTCCTATTCGCATGGACAGGAAGCCGTTCTCTCCAAGTGACGTTTTCATTAACTCAAAGAGCCTTTTGGCAATGAGGGTACACACAACCACTGATGAAGCCGGTCGGTTCATTGTTGATGAATTTTATCATAGGGGAAAAAAATGTAAAAGAAATCCACGTAATGTCTTTAACTTTGATGTTCTAATGGCAAATAGTTGATTGAGACAATCTCTTCACTGGCAGAAAGCAGAGCGGAGGCTGAAACAGGTGCAGCGTGTTCATCACGTCCTGATGGAGCAGACCGAGGGCCAAAAACATATTGGACGTGTTTGCAAACAGATGGCCAATGTTAGCTCACTTTGTCCAGCAAGAAGGGAAAGAAGTAAAAAACAATACTTTAATTGCAAGCGGCGCCAAGGACACGCGGATGGCTTGTACTTTAATTTGCAGCAGATCTCTCCAACTATTGGGAGGAAGAACCAACTTTCCTGTCTGGGATTACCACAGCAAGTTACACGCATGATATGTTTGGCACACTTTTGCCCTATCTGACGCATTTTCAATCTCAATCCCTGTGTCCAAAGTCAGCCACCACCAACATTATCAAGTAAAGTTACGTACATCAACTTTACTTGAACTTCAAGATACCAACCTGTCTTACCTGTCCTACACCCTCAACTCTTCAGTCTGCCCAACCTTGACCCCAATCTTATGGGTCAAATAAATAAATAGATAAATAAAAAATAAATATATAGCTAATATATCTAATATATATATATATATATATATATATATATATATATATATATACACACTACCGTTCAAAAGTTTGGGGTCACAAAATTGTTTGGGTGACCCCAAACTTTTGAACGGTAGTGTATATATTTATTTAGATAATTATTTATAGATTATATATATAATCTTCTGTGTAAAAAATCGTATAATATATACGTATACTTATATTCATAGATTATATATAATCTTATACAAATATAAAATATAATTTATAATATTTAATTCATAATATTTTATTATAATAATATTTACACTACCGTTCAAAGGTTTGGGGTCACCCAAAAAATTTTGTGACCCCAAACTTTTGAACGGTAGTGTATATATATATATATAAAATATATAATATAAAAAAAAAATAATATATATATATATATATATATATATATATATATATATATATATATATAATGAACCCAACCTTGTGATTGTGATTTTCCGCAATGTGCTCTTCTGTCCATTGCGTGTCATATTTTCTAGCATTCCTCAGTTATGTGCACTCCCACCTCATCTTAACACACACACGCACACGCACACACACGCACACCTTCACCTTCCATGTTTGTATCACAGCTTTATTTCACATGTAAGGTCACGTAGCAGCAGCAGCAGCACAGCTGGCATCAATATGGCAGACGTCTTTCTCCGTCCAGCACTGGAAACTTATATTCATAGGGCTAATCAGTTTAAAAGATAATGAAAACCGAGATTGTTTACAGAGATTGGGCCTTTGGAAATGGAGTAATCAGCGTTTTGAGAGTGAACTGACAGCGGCGTGCGCGGCAAAACCAAGCGACGTGGGCGGAGCTCTCCCAGCCCTGATGTCATGGCAGATACAAGATAGAGGACGTTCTCCTCGGCTCCTCTCTCCATTTGCTCCTCTTTGCTGGAATGAAATTAGTCAGCGTGTAACGGACGGGGCACCTGTCAGCCAGATGTGTTTGAGTAATGAGAAAAGTGGAGCATGAAGTCAGCGTTTTGACAAAAATGTGGAGAGAAAAATTAATCTTGGGCCTAATTTCACTCCAAATATGTGTTTGGATTTATGTGGGATGACTTCAGAGAGGTGCTACATCTTCAACGTATTTATAAACGGCAATGAAGCGCATTAGTGAGAGCTTGTTGCTCACGTTGTGTTGTTTGTTGCCCGAGCAATTTGAGCCCGTTCCCATTTTATTGATTGGACTTACACAGAGGGCCTCGTCTTAATTGGGGAGGGGCTCCCCTGTAAGCCATGAAAGAAATTATCAGCATCTTACATCTCATCCAACAAGGGGGTAACATATGTTTAGAATTTAGACTTGCATACCACCATCCCTAATTCACCAGCCAAACAGAAATTGTACACGCTTACAACTGCTGAGTGGAAAGTAACTCCAATTGGGTGAAAGAGCTAACCCAGCATTGCCCGGTCCGAAAGGGACCCAGTGAGCTGTGCTACTTTGGTAGCAGCGGAGGATACTGGCACTTGTTTTGGCCATGAAAGAGGTCCAGACAAAAGTGGGTAGAACATTTCCTCAGTTAAATGAACAAAGCAGTTCATACGTGTCACATGAGAATGACATGAAGTCTGGTTAGTGTCCTTTTTTTCACCTCCCGACTTGTTTTTGCATACTTTAGGGCGAGGACTCCTTCTGGAAAGGAGCACAGGGGTGTGAATCTTTTGTCTGGGTCAGAACACACGCTTTCAGTGTGGCGGGAAGCAGCGAGGCGAACCTCGGCCCAATGACCAACGCCAATGGCATCCTCCGCTACGGCACCGGGGGGAATCTGCATTGTGAACACGGGACATAAAAGTCACATAAAGTTGCATAATCAGGTGAAAAGAGAAGCACGGAGGTCTTTATAAAAGAACCGTTCTAAGTTTGGCACTATGGCGCAGTGGGATTTTTTTTTTTTTTTTCTTTTTCTCCAGCACCACGGGGCTTATATCAAGAGTGTTTAAGTGTTACGTGTATGCCAGCCGCTGCCTCCACTCTGATGCTCTTGTTTGCTAAATCTGCCCATTCATCGACCCTGACAGTATACTCCATCCATTTCCTTCCCAGAGGAGCATGACAGGAGGCGGCCTGTGCTGCGCCGCGCGCCAATAGGAGCTCAGAGTTGGGTGGTCTGTCCGTCAACAGCAGATTTGAGGCCGGGCCTGAGAAAAGCAGCTCGGCCGTATCACTTTCAAAGAGTGAAACCCAAAGCAGCGGCTGCTCTCTGCAGCCTGCCGCAGCCTCATATGCACAAAGACACCTGTTGTTCAGCCTCCATAGGAGGACTTGATCCATGGAGGTGTTCGCATTCATGCCATCTTGTTTTCACTTGGTTGGGTTGCACATGATAAAGTAAGTGTAGTGCTGAAACCACGCTGTGTCAAAAACAGCTTTGAACATAAGGAAATGGCCAACTGTAAAGAGAAACACAAGGTTCAACATTCCTTCAGTGGACTCTGGTCGAAGTATCGCGCCAGAGCCAGAAGATGAGCTTGTATTTCTTTCTTTATATCATAAAATATAATTATTAGGGGTGCAATGTAAAGCGAGTACGAAGTGTTTTTTGATTTTAAAGGTCTGAGTACGACGAACCAAATTATTCCACTTTAAAATATACGCCACTTCAATCATAACACACCCTATCGATTGTGATATGTATCAATTCTTCGTTTATTGGAGTTGCACACCCCTAATATATAATATATATACATATATATATATCACAGGTGTTAAACTCAAGGCCCTTGGGCCAGATACGGCCCGCCACATCATTTTATGTGGCCCGCGAAGACAAATTGTGCATCAAATTCGTGTGTCATTACTAGAATTGCAAATTGTCTTCACTTTTAATAGTATCTTTTTTTTAAATATTTACATATTCATATATATATGTATATGAGCCATAACATCGAATGGAATCATAAACCAAATTCTTGAAAAGGTGATCTTATTGCCGCAGATACTAGAAAGGCACCTCGCAAAAAACAACAACATTGGTGTTGTTTCGTACATTGCCAATGGAAGCGAATGAAAAGGGTGCGTACTGCCCCAAGTGGTTAGTGTACCACACCAAAACTCATAAGTCGTTAAACACATATTTTCTTTGTTCAAGCTTTATATGACCACATAACAATTATTGCAAGCAGTTGTGCTTTGTTTCTTTTCCTGTTATTAAAAAGCAGATTACAAGCTGTGTGACAATGAAGCATCTTGTAAACACTCTCTTTTCATCAGTGTTGATTTCATTGAGTGAAGCCAAGCTGTGATGAGACTTTCTGTACTTTAAATGAGAAATGACACATGGAGTAATTTCATTGATTTGTCTTTGGACACCACTGCTTTATTGTGTTTCCCCTCTGCTGTGCAACAAATGGGCGTTGACGCCTTATGAAGGCCAGACACTTTAGTTACACTCAAGTGCTAATTGCAGTAAATAGAAAACAGAGAAAGACAATTGTTAAAAGCTGACTTTAAAAGCTTGACTGTATTTGATCGACGACTTTGATCCGTGGAAAAGTGTAAAGTTCACGAGCGAGATCCTGCATGTGATGCAAACTAATTGCGTGTTTTAAGATGGCCTGATTATTGTGTTTGTGTTGGATTAGATTTAGTTTTGTTTCATATTATGCCATGTTTTCCCTGTGACTTTTTTTCACGTCACGTTTGCATGTTAGGGTTTCCTCTCCACCTGTTGTTGTTCGCTCTGTTTCTTGTGTTAGTCAATCAGGTCCCTCCAGCCAGTCGTGTCTTGTCCGGGTGTGCCTCGTTGTCTCCACATTGTTGCATATTGGCAAGTGTGATTCCACGTGTTGCTTTGAGACTTTAGATTTAGAGGTTTTTTTCCCCCCCATGAATCTTGTTTGCCTGTTTTTTTAGAATCCACCTGCTCCACTGGCTTGCTTCTCCTCCCTGCACTTGGGTTGTCGAACTTTTGCTTCAAAAGCTCCAAACTTTGAGAGTTTGAAATTTCTTGTCTCTTTTATTTTCAACATAGTCTGTGGCATGAGAACAACCAAAAGACGAACACTTTAAAATAATTGAGCAAAGAAGGGTAAGCCTGTCGGCTACCTAAATCGCTCTCGTTCAATATGAACGGCGAAGGTAATTTGATAAGGCGCCGCCACTCTCTGGGATCAAGCAGTGTGAGTGGAGGCTTTGTTTGTGTGCCAAAAGGATTCATGGAATCAAATACAAGTTTTCATTTCCTTGTCTGAGTATACATGGGGGGGATTAGAAGAGGAAATATGTGAGCAAAGTAAAAATGAGTTACCAGAGGTATTGCGATTTACTTCTACTTGTTATCCTCCTCCAATGTGGTATTTCTCTGGCGAGCTTTGTGTATTTCAGTGGGATTCAATTATTCTCTCTATGCTGTTCGTAACCTTTAACCTCATACTTTGAGACCGACACAAACCGATGACCTCCTGTATAATCGCTTTAATGACGTGAAAATTAGAAGAAGAAAAAAATCCAAGCTATCCTAAATGAAAAAAAAGCGGCCAGTGTCTTTTGACTAACGTGAAAACACACTTCTCTAATCTTATAATGCAAGTTAGCAGCACACATAATGCGGAGGATGAAAGTGTACGTCAACATGTGTTAGACGTGCAGCACAACAAATGGGTGTAACTTGACAATTTGAGACGTTGTAATGTAAAGAGACAACACCGTTGAAGTTGTTTGAAGAGAAGTAACCAGGGCTGAGGTCTGCTTTTGTTTCCTCACGCATGTTTAAGTGCGTACGTGATCGAAAATCCCATCTACATGTGTCCCGTCGCTGCCGTCATGTTCTGAAAAGCAGACAACATTCCTTTTGAATCACTTTCTATCTTACACACTAAATACATTAACGCTACGATGAGACGGATGACGTACGATAGCTGCCTTTTTTTTCCCCCCTCCTGCGTTTGTGTACTCTTTCATCTACGTCAATTTCTGAAAATCCGACATTCCTCTACCCTCTCACTGACATCATTTCACGACTGAAAAGTTACTGTAATATCGCAGAGAGCTCACGAAAGTCCCTTGCCGCTAGGCCACCAGAGACTGCTGGCGGGTGGGTGCTGACCATAAAAACTCGATGGAACTTTTTGGGCCTGTTTAACTTTCAGCCTGCTGATTTTTTTAAGAAGTAGGTTGGGTCATTGAAAACTTGACACCTGGTCTGAAATGTCTTAAGGACAAAGTACCATTCGGAATATTCGGATTCGATCAAAGCTATTCTGATCAAGATTTTATTTCAAATGAAAAGGGTGGTTGATGTCGATTGATAATCCGCTCAGCGTGCGTGAAAACGACAAAACTAACCGCCTTTACCGTGCATGTCTGTGACATCTCTATAGGCGTTTCTGTTATTCTCGGAAGCTAGTAGAAGCAGAGCGAGCGAAAGATGTGGCGGTCACTGGAGTTGTCCTCCTGTAGGATACATTGAAGCTCCATTAGGAAGTGGTAACACAAAATAACGTTTCAAGTAGAAATGGACTGAGAGGAAGTCTTCTCCTATTACCACTTCTGGTATATTTGGGCACTAAAATAATTAGTTCTGCCTGAAAGTATGACGCATGACCATGCAAGTCCTGTTCATATCAATATTTTTCCCGTCCATGAAAACAATGCATCCCATTGATCGGATTTAGTCCTTAGCTATTGTAGTCAATGGTGTCTGTTGTCAATCAGAGACACGTGCTCTGCGGATACACCTGGTTTCTAGTCTCACTCGCATGTCCTCCACAATGGAAAATGAAACGGTGACCAGAACTGGAATGGTTGTGTCATCTTTCAGCAGACTGTTGTCACAATAATGTGGTCAAAGGAGTGGGTGAGGTGAAAATGTTATTCCAGGACCTTTGTTGCTGTGTATGAGAGAAGATGTGGTTCGACCCCGTCGTCATCAGACAAACAGATGTGCACCTCTCGCTGTTCTCCGTCCGGGCTGCCATGACCACCCTTCAGTTGGCTGGTCTAGTCAGTCATATTTGCTTTCATTAAAAAACACTTTGAACCATTGGTGTGACTTGAACACGAGGGACATGCCTCCAATAAATAACAGTTTATCTATAGCACTCTAATTGGAATCACCTTTGAGTCTCTGTTCTCTGATTTTAGTACGTTTGCGTCACCAGAAACAGATGTTAGCGAGGTTCTTACTGCGTTCTGCTTTTGATTGAAAAGCTGGTCGATAGTCAGGCTGATGACATTTTGCTTGCCTGTGAACATATTTCTGATTGGATTTATGGCGTGCCTTTCAGAGTTCCCGACTCCAGCTGCACATGTCACATCCAACGTTGATACTTTACGTCTCTTACTTGTTGCGCAAAAGATAAGCAGGAATTAAGAATAAAAGTGGGCCAAAAAACGGACATTAAAGCAAGATTTAAAGACCCTGAAGAGCAAGAATAAATGTCTTGTTAAATTGACCCGCCACTGAGAACAACGTTGTTAAAAACTCTGTCCAAATAAATGAAATGAGGCTTCAAAATCCTAAAAAATAAAGACATCGACATTGCAGCCATATCATTGAATAATACTCAACCATTAACAATGATTACATTATGTCATTCTAACATTGTTTTACAAATATAATTTGCAGATTTTATGACTGACATGATAGCCATATCCAATATGGCGGACAAATGAAAACTTAGCCTAATCAGGATGGAACCTGTTGGCTAGCTTACGGCGCTAGTTAGCTGGATGGCATGAAAAACGGGTAGCAGTCCTGGCCAGTCACAGCTTGCCACACCAAGACGGGTGAAAGTCTGTATTTGTAATAAGTATAAAAGCATTTCCTGTTCTACAATATATTTAAAGCGGAACTCAGGGGAACATGATTAATCATACCTGTTTATTAATCACCGCACCACTCGTCAGGCAAAGAATTAATGAACAAGTGAGCGGAGCGTGATTTGTGTGTAACCTTTGATTAACCTGATAAGTCATAGAGCAATGCTGGAAAGCAGAAGGAGTCTGTATTCCTTTTTTCTGGGCCCGCCTAGCTTCAGAGGCCCTGTCGCTTCACATTAGCGCCTACAGGCCGCCGCGTCTGGCAATCGGCTCCACAGCTTGAAACACCTGCTCATGTTAGGCACTTTCCATGGAATCATGCAGTAGTTCCATCAGGAATTGATTGGGATGGTGGAGGGGAAAAACGGCAAGCGGGAAAACAACAATGTGACTGCACGTACAGTAAAGTCGACTCCACTGGAAAGAATGCCACCGTTTGTTTTCTCAGAAAGTTCTCCTTTTCAATTGCTGTAGTTCATAGACATTTTATGATATGAGATGGCCTGGATGCCTCCTTGGAACATATGTACTTTGTTCCCCATAGGGAAAAATATACAGAGAGTTCTCTCACGCACGGGTGTCAAACTCAAGGCCCGGGGGTCAGCTCTGGCCCAGCACATCATTTGTGTATCTGTGTTATGTTTATTGCCAAATGGATTTGATCTTTTAATTTTGGTCTCAATGACCCTCTGAAGGCAACTAGGACCATAGACTAACATTATAAGTGCACTACAATACGATTCTTAACTCTTTCTTTGCTTTTTTTTCATCTTTTGTGTTGTTCTTATTTGTTGTAATTGCGAATAGTGCTGTTGCGACGCTGTTTCACGAGCTATCGTTTCGAACAATTTTGCCACGTGTTTGGGGAAAACAACAGCCTACTAGAAAATGAACTTAGTGAGAGTTTATCAGAGGCACTTCAAATTGTGTAAAGTGTGTTCTGATTTCCACTTAACATGAGTCTGGTCATGATTAGTCGATTATGAACGGAGTCAGATTCCCGTTAGAAGAGGGTGTGCAGACATGTGCAACCCCATTTATTTCAGTTTGCTTTTACTTCATCTCTTGAATCATGCAGATTATAGATCACAATGGTGGAATAATTTTCAGAAGAAGTTGTAGTTTTCTGTTCTCTCAGGACCTGTATACTTTTTATATCCACTGTATTGACCCTTGTCCCAGAAGCAGGTTGACCCCTCTTCATTTTTCAAAATTAAAACCTCTGATGAAAATCCACTTGCTGTAAACCAGCAGAGCAGATGAGCGCCTCACACATCTTGTGGTATTTCCTGGCTCGTGTCAGCTGTCTTTGGACGACTTGATTCCTTTTTAAATTCCTCCCAGAGTGCCTCCTCCTTTAGACACTTTTACAATCCATCAGGATTTGTTCTGACTTTTCCTCGAATGCCAAGTGGTTTTCATCAGCGGTATCTTTATCCACACACAAGCTCTCTTTGTTTAAATCATACTTGTCATTCTGATTGTTCGGTGCGCGACGCATGTGCTTGTCAGACTCAAGTATTCCTTCGCCCATGAGAGCTGTGAACAGATGATACAAAGCGGTAGGGAGGACCACATTGTGCAAACTCTGGCAGTGCAGTCCATCTAAAGTCTTTATTTCCTTTTCTAACAATTGGAGCATTAGGACCAAAATGAAGAGAATAAAAATGGCAATTCAATGATGAAAATAAAGTTTTTAAATGTGGGTCATTTCTGCGTACTGTGGTAGCGGGTGTTGGCCTCTCATCGAGCAGGTTTCTGGATGATCTGTCTTAAGCTTTACATGTATGGGCCCATATTGTACAGTACATCCAATTGCCATTGGGATGATTTTAATCAAAACATGCTAGTATGTGATTGCTGACTTCCATGAAAAATATTTTTTTCCTGTAACCACCATATGCTTGTCCTCCACTATCAGTTCAAATTCCCAAATATTTCGCTACGCCACTTTCACGCCTGCTCTGAAGTGGGTGTGAAAACTGGGACTCGTCTTTTGCATTTTCTATTGCTTTTTAATGTTGCATATGCAGCAAATATGTACATTTCTCTGGAAAATATCTTATATGTTTTTAATGGAATGTCTAACTTAAATAGTTTTATGGAACACTAGTATTTTCCCCATTTGGTTGTTCTGGTCCTGTTTGGCATACATATGTACATACAGTACGTGTTTACTTTAACCTCTCAACCTGTAAAGACTTGAGGTGATAACATCAGCTTCTTTCTCACAGATATTGTACGTGCTTCATCTCACAAACAGACGCACGCGTGCACACTGACACACATCCGCTTGTGATGATGGGTAAGAGAAAAACATTCCTCAGGGGTGAAGTTGCCCTTAAGCCTTTTTGTGTGTGTGTGTCTGTGTGTGTGTGTGTGTGTGGGTATATACACGCAATTAGTCAATAAGGTACATTCGGTCATTAAAAAAACATATTTTACCATTTGATGGATTTTGTGAAAATTAAGGCCTAAAATACAACAATATTAACAAGCATTAATCACAATGTTCAGAGGCATTAAAAAATGAATAAAATTGATGGAAAAACATTGTTTTCACACTTTATTTTGATTATAAACAGTCAGTCTGTTTCAAAAATGCAAAGAGGAACAAATCGGTAGAATGGAGAAATGCATATTCCAGCAGAAATGATTAATTGCGTGCGATTAATTGCAAACCACCGATGTATGTGTGTACATCCGTTTGTATCTGTGTTGACTCATGCCTGTGCGCATATGTAACAGAAGTTTGTTTTAAGAAAGAAACAGCATTAAAATGAATTCAATTAGATTTGCTGATACCTGAAAAATACCTGACCAGTGTATAGACATAAATGCACTACACATGTTTAGAAGTACACAATAAACGGAATACTATTTTCAATTTATGTCTACGCACACGCACGCAGGCGCACACGTGCTGCCGAGTGAATCCAGGTGGATGACATCAGGTCTTGAGTATCACTTCAGGTGATGTCTTGTCATGTGCGTTGTTGATGTTGTGCATGGACGCACACAGCAGCAGCAGCAGCCACTTGTTGGTGGTGGTGGTGGTGGTGGTGGTGGGGTTGGGCGAGGGGCATTGTGTGCAGGCATAACAGCCCAAAAAAATAAACATGTCGTCAAGGCAATATCCAGCGTGTTCCCTCACGCCCGAGACTGGCAGCGGGATTGTTTCCAAAGCGCTGCTGCTGTTTCTGCACTTAGACACCTGCGACACACAATACGAGCACAGCATGGGAAAAGCATGCTTGGGGTTCCCTTGGGTGGGGGGGTGTTGGCGGGCATGCGTGTGAGGCCCAAAGTGTGTCGCAAGGGGTGTTTGCCTCATCGTCCAGTACGCCGTGCTGAGAGTTTTGGTGCGTGTGTGTGTATAAGTATATGTGTTCAGCTGGTCTTGCAGGATGTTTTTATAAGGGAGGTGTTCTATATAAGTGCCGGCAAGCTTTTGTGGCGTGACGGCGCAGGTGACGTGGGCACGGCACCACGCGAGATGTCGAGTGTGCAACACATATTGGTCACGCGACGTCTAATATCTGCTACCAACTTGAGTGACCATTTTTATGCAAAAGTAGGTGAGTGCATGGAACCAGCTTTCCTCTGACTGGTAGATGGCTATATCCGGCCAATTTTGGTGCTCCTTTAAATAGACACATTTATCCGTATTAAAAGCCTGATTGGTATAAAAACGCTTCATGTACACACCCCATTTGAAATATTTTGACTGAAGTCGGCCTCGGTTTCCTATTGCATGCACAAGAACGCAGAGCTGGCCTTCTGTCTTAAAAATCAACAAAAGTACGATCTGGAGGATACATTGCTGCTCCATCAGGAAGTGTTCACTTGACATATTTTTTGTGTCCATGCAAAGAGTGCATTCGATCATAAAATTGAATCCCAACTCTGATTGGATGTTGTCCATGTAAACGCCGCCAGTGTCGACAATCTCTCTGGATCCTCCTCGTCAACTCTCAAGATGGATTTCCTGTGCTGTTGTGATGTCACTGTTAGAATAAGGCTCAGAAGTTAGCTAAGTTCTAGCGTGAAACGTGTTGCAACTGTGCGGGTTTTGGTTCACTCCGCCAGGCCTCAGGGGAGCCTTCATTTCTCGCAAGCAACCACTTAGACCAACTCTCTTCCACGGTCTGCTAGAGGGGGAATAAATAAATAAATAAGGGAACTCCACATCATAGCGTTTTAATTGGTTTTAGTGGCTTAACTGTGGCTAGCCTGTGGTTACCGCGGTCGGGCCAGTGTGGAGCAGAACAGCTACCGGATGGTTTCAACTTTTAAACACACAAGCACTTTCTAAGAAATACACACACGCACACACACAATGTAGTAATGACACTCACGTTTAAAAAGCCTGGATTACACCGCCACAGCGGTGGCCATTTCCTCTCAATGTAACCACTTGAAGAAATCCATCTCCCTCCATTACAACACGTTAGAATGAGAGCACGCATACAACTCAACATGTCCACAAAAATGACCCAAACTCTGCTGCCCAATAAATGAGTACATCAAAAGGGTCCACTGCATTTAAAAAGTTCTCTTTTGTCTGCCTGCAAATCTTTCCTGTACTAATGAAAGGCATTAAAAGTCTCTAATTAGAGTTTGAATCCCCCCCGTCACACATCTGCTGATGCCGTTCACTAGTATTTTCTTACTTATTCATGAGAAAGCCAAAAATTGCTCCAAATCCCTCAGCCTCCATTATTGCAAGAAAGGGCGCCGTCACCATAGAAATCTAGTATGAGTAACAGAAAAACAAAAGGGTGGGAGGGGTGGAGCAGGATATGGAGGAAACAATAGAGAGACAATTCTCATGGGTAATATTGGGGGGGAAAAAAAAAAGAATCATGCATTAAAGTGTCAAAAAGATGTTTGTGACGCATTTTCGCCAGTGACTTTATCCGCTCACTGCAATCAATCTTGAGGGGGTTTATTTCTAAAGCTTGACTATAATATATTCCAATATAAAATATATATATTTTATAGATTTAAATTATACTATCTAAAATATATTTTTGGGTGGAGCACATGTGTATACAAACCAATTTACATTGTGCTTCATTTGTTCATGGTTCAATTATCAATCAGCTGTTTGCGCAACATGTTGGGCAGCACTGAGGCCTCCATGCCAAATATTCTGTTACTATAGCAGCAGAAGTCATGGCCATAATAATAAGCACAGTCGACATCAAAAGGGAAACTGTGGCAACTGTTAAGATGTTCAAGTGCATTCCCATTTACTCAGCAGTGAAAGGAGCGAGAGGCACAGAAACATGACCTTTTCCTATTTGGATTTGGAGATTCCATGAGAGCCGCAAAGGTTAAGCTTCCAGGAGGCTGCCTGCAAACTACTTGATGGGATTAGAGAATATATAATTGTTCAACTGCTCACATGTGTCATAAAAGGCGTCGGCTAACCCCCTTTGTAATGAGGATTATGTGTGTTTTCCATGGATTCATTTCTCCAAACATTTGCTGAGCTTTGTCTCGCCCATCCTGATGTTGTTCGTCGATTGCACACATGGGCCGACTACCTTGACTTTCCACTTAGCTCTCTGACTTTTTTTTTTTTTTTTTACTGGTCAGTACGGACTGCTGGGAAGCTTTGGCCAAATCCTGTAAAGTGAGTTTCATTACAGTACAAGGTGTAAATGAATGGAGTTGTGTTTTCAATGGAAGGGAATCCTAACTGATGACATTTCACTTTTGGCCAGGAGATGTTGAGCCTTTTGCTAACCGTAAAGTTGTAATGACAATTCCAAAGCCTTATTTAAAAAAAAAAAAAAACTATCACAATGGGTTTATTAGTCACTTTAGGGTTCTCACAAGTGATATTTAATTTACATTCAATAAACGGGGTGTGGGTGGTGGTTGGGTATGGAAAAAAAACCTCTGAAAACAAAAAAGATCTAAAAATATCCCCAAAGATAGTGAAAATGGGAATCGCAAATAAGTGAGGACTTTATGAATGTATGTGTGCGTGCGTATGTATAAAAAAAACGTTTGGATTGTAAAATTGGTTTTGATTGGGAAAAAAATGCGAATGCACTGAACCAAAGTGAATTGTACTTTCAAATATATCAAAAATACATAGCAAGATACATCTTTGAAGATGCTTACTACTTATATATAGTGATTTGCCCGCGAGATCCAGCCTAATGTTTATCATTTGAATGAAAGCCTGGCTCTCCATTTGCCTAGCATTAGCCTAGCACCTGGCTCACTGATCAAGACAGAGCCAGCCAGCCCTTAAACAAGAATGTAAAAACGTATAAAAGTCCTAATCTTGGGCTATGACACCTGGGAGCTGTTTAAGTTGTAAAAAAAAATACACCTTATGTCTCCATTAAAGGTTGCATTTGTGAGTTGAGCGTTCCCTTTAAAGTGTGTGAAGTTACATGGAATCCATTAACAGTTTAGTAGGTGAAAATTATTTTTCCAGTAATAGACTTTGAGCAAATTAAGAGAGGTCGGGCAGCAATTCATAGAGCACAGAAACTTGGCAAAGTCTTTGGAGTTAAAAGCGTTGTGAAGCTCCAGGGGCCAGTACCCGGTCGGTCCCTTTGTTTGATGTTGATTGAGCTTTCCATCTCACTGCCACCTTTGCTGCAAAGTGACATCATCTCAAAGCGCTCACATAAAAAACATTTGACATCGGTGATTGTGTTTTGGTCATGTGTTTGGTCTGCGTTTGGCCCCGAGCGCCGATGAGTGTAAATGCAGAGCAATCACTGATGCATGCACTGAAATAAGGCTTGGCTGTGGGGAAAGGAAACATTAATTCCTGTGGCGCGCAGAAAACAGCAGAAACATTCCTCATGACTCTCATGTACGAGTGAGGCAAGTGATGCATGTGGAGTGTCTACATCTAAATAAACGTTGAAAGAAACCTTTGTGTAATGACTTTTCTTTCCCGCTAGGAGCTTCGGATTGTGGGAAAGAATCAACCTTTGGAGCTGTTTTTCATGGTCTGGCTGGGCTGGGAGTGAAGAAGAGTAGCGTAGCTTTGAAAAATATAATTCTTTTTTTGGTTTGGTGATATGCTGGCAAACATTCGGGAGTGTGAGAACATGACAGAGATCAATTCAAGCAAAATTATTTTTGCTTTGTTCACTTTGGGAGCAGCAATGGTGATTGCTCTCTAGTGCCCGATTAATCGATGGAATAATCGATAGGAGAATTGATTCCTAAAAGATTAGTTTGCCGTTTACACTGATTCATTTTTAGCAGCCCCGGACATGTCGTAACTTTGTACCAACCATGAATATTCAATGTATATTTGGCGTCGATTGGGCTGTAAAAATGGTCTTTGGGGTCTGAGTCGCATGTAAAACTTGCTTTTAGTAGGTTTTATGGAAACGTCTCGAAATCAAGTCGGTTTACATGCTTGACTTCTGCGCAAGCGTCGTACTGCAGTTTGGGTTGCCACTCAGTGACATTGTGAATTTTTGTCAGTCCCAATTGGTCACGTGATTGACTGCCGACCACTCCGGTGTGTCGTCCAGGATGCAGGTCGAATGTGCTCCAGCTCCCTTTCACCCTGAGGATGTTAAGCGTTAAAGAAAATAGATGGATGTCTTGCTAAATTGTCTGTTTCTGTGCTTATTTGATATAGCGGGAAATCGAAAAGCAGTTGTTGACAAGGCAAGAAGCAACACATCTTGCTTCGTTTGCGTTTTGGAACGATAACAAACAAATGAGACACTAACCTCCTTGGCGGAGAGTTTTAGCGATTCCCGTCAGCTATATAGAGCATTTTATTGTCTCTCGGCTAATTGTTTTAGCAGCATTTGTTCTGTTTTAGTGTTCTCATCGTTGTCATCTTTGGACAGAGTCGACAGTAGACAGTCGTTTTCTGAGAAAAAGCTCACGGGCGCTCCAAGCATTTGAACCGATCGGGGGAGCCGAATGAGGAATTAATGTTGTTGGGCGCCGCGGGCAGCACGGTGTCAGTGGTGACTTTATGAGCTTCGACAGAATCGGTGTTTGTGTGAGAAATGAACTGCAAACTGTGTGTGTGCGGTCCCGCTAATGCACTTCTTCAACACCCTGAGAATCATAAAATGGCTCTCAGTGGAGCAGGTCTCCATTCTGCCTATCACTCCATTAGCAGCCGCGCTGCTTGACTCGGGCCAATGTGCAAAACAGCTGTGGAAAAGGCCTCCTGGCTTTTCTTTAACACAGTGTCCCCTTAGAAATGTTTTTCCAACTCTCCCCATTTTTATCAGAAGTCTCGAAATTCCCACCCACTCCTGTCATGTAAGACTGGTTTCCCTCCAAGTATGACATGATGGAGCTCATCTGGATCGAGTTAGGGTGGGGCACCCTGCGGAGATAGAGTGGACGGGAATGACATGACTGAATCGATAAAGTCTCATTAACACGTTTGGGCTGATGGAGTGCAACGAATACTCGGGACGGCGGAGCTGCCGTACTGACGCAATGCCGACGCACTGCATTAATCCCGTTTTGATTTGATCATCCTGTTTCTGGTATCTCGTGAACCTCCCGTTGCGTTATTAACCAGAGAGGCAACTCAGAGATAAAACCTGACACTGGAGAAGCAGAGGCTGGACTTTCTGTCTACAGCGCTAGAATAAGTCGTGCCTCTAATTGAGCTGGGCTTAATGGAAGACTGACCAGAAGTAAGATGTTAATTTCAGCTAAAAATAAGAAGACACATTTTGAGTTTGCAGAAAAGGCACGCCGGAGACGCCCAAACTCTGGGGTCAGATCAGACTAAAACGGATTTTTCCGGCTATCAAGGAAACCTCTGTTTGGTGCACACCCAAAACATCTCATGATGACAAGCACACCAGTGAAACACGGAAGTGGCAGCGTCAGGAATCGAAGGAATGGTGGTTGGGGCTACATATGGTGATATTCTTGAGAGAAAATCTGTACCAAGGTGGCGCTACAAAGTTCTGACTTGATATACTTGATTATTAGGGGCTCAAGATCATATGACATAACAGAAAAACAGGAACCATGTTGTAGGTCCACCAGTCAGGAGTTTCCTGGTTCAAAAGCGGAATGATTCCGTGACCTTTTATTGCGGTGCTGGAATGACATTTGCTTTGCGAATGGCATTTCCTCATGAAATGACAAGATTTCCATTTTATTCAAAAGTGGTGCAAAGCACGTTATCAAACGCATCGCAATGATTTTACCTTTCCAGTTTGACCTATCTGAGGAATGTGGATATTAGTAACCATTCATGCAAAGGCATGTTAACGCAGTCACATCTCCCTCATGAAACAGCACGTTTGTTTTCCCGCTTCCTCTTCTTCTTGTGTCTCCTGAACACCAAGCCCAGGACCAATCAGGCTTGCTCCGTTTGATGCCAATGGAGAGTAATCAGACTAATTGTTCATGGCAGCGCCGATGAAACATTTCAGAAGGATAAAAAAGCCAAACTTGGAAAACTGAATCAAAATCATTAATCACAGGCAGGAATCTGCTATTATGTCTGTTTTCTATTAGACGCAGGCGTGAGCGGTGCGCAGGGATGGGGATTATCTGGCCGCTGCTCTGACCTCAGCTGTCCTCACCGTGACCAGACAACAGAGTTCACAGCAGAGTGCATTACGGCCTTCACCCGTTATCACCCATCAAGACTTTGGTACATGGAGATGGTTGCAGGTGCCGGGTTAACGGGGGAAACTCATCTGGAGCTCTATCATCTGAACTGCGGAGGGTGTTTGCATCATCAGCAAACAGTTAGATTCCAAACAGGTGCTGTCATACGGGCTGCTTTTCAAGAGCAATTTTGCAGGAATGGTCTTGCAAACTTGTGAGAACAGATTTTGGAAGTTTAGATTGGTAGTGGAGTGACGAATGGCTGGCACCGTTGCTCTCCGCAGGTACTCTGGCTTCCTTCCAACACTATCAAAACGTGTATAGAAGTGTCAGTGGAGAAGAAAATTGCCTTAAGCTGAGATAGATTCCAGCTTCACAGTCACACTTAACAGGTAAGTCGTATAAAAAATAAAAATGGAATGAATATTGACCCAGTGATCTTCAAGAACTCATCATATTCAAAGTCTTGATGTTGCAACCCCATACATGCTGTGACTGCTAACTAACCAAAGTTCAAACAAGTCCCCGGAACACATCCGGGCATTCGTACCACTCTTGACAAGATGACAGAATTATAATTGAAGATGTATTTGTTGCCCCAAAGAGGCTATTTCACAAGTCCACGAGAAGGCAAGAACTAGGTCATGACAATCATGGAACTAGAATGACATGGTTCCGAGGGTCAAACATTTCTACAAATCTCCAAAGTATGCTAACTACTTATCTGGGTATGTGTTCACCCAAATTGTATTTAAAGTTGGCAATCAAACGGTATCTACCATTTATCACTACCCCTACCCTAAAATTCAACATGATACTATGACAGCAGCCAAGCAGACAATCTTAATGTTAGCTAATATTGAATATTAGCTAATACTGAATGTTAGCTAATATTGTTCTTGGCATTAGATAAAAATCTCTTCTTGGATGACAGCAATGTTATTGTTGAACGCAATTTAGCAATGAAGATACTAAATCCCTTTATGAAATGCAAACCTGCGACGGAATGCCATCAAACTATCCCTTCATCCATTTTGTTTCCCGTCTGGAGACAGACAAGAATTCACACTCGCACCTATGGGCAATTCGGCGTTCTGACTTTTGTTATTGTTTTAAGGAATTTGGCATAAGAAAGCACATACCTTGCGTATTAGACACAGCGGAAAGTTAGTCACTGTGTCTAGCCAGATTGCAAATTTGGAACCCAGAAGTAGTAGCATTAGCATAACTACAATCTGCATGACGAACAGAGCTAATAGGCCATCATCAACCTGAAAAATGTTGTGAACAAGAAAGACACTGACAAGGTTGCGATATTTCCTTTCATTGCCTTTAGGAGCCAAAAGAAAGAAAAATGCAAAAACAACTCCCTCAAATCGAAAGTTTGTGCTGGGGAAGGTGGCAGTAGATGCGAAATGTTTCAGCTGACCTCCAAACTCAGAGTAGGGAATCGTGAGAATAGGGAATGTGGGACCATACGTGGGAAATGAAGTGTACCCCTCCTCCATTTCTGCAGCTTTCTCTTCTTTTCACCTCTCTTCACCAGACGGACTTTGATTTAGCACCGCTGCTTTTGCTGTATTTTCTTGGCCTTTGAATATGGAAAATACAGTGTAACAAAGCACTTGCTGCCGCCCAAGTGTATGGATTCAACTTCTTTATGTGACTTTAAAAGATGGACGAGCTCTTTGGAGGTGACACTGGCACTTTAATTCCCCTCATAATCCTTAACTCAACACAGAGCTCTCTCGCAATTGCCATCGTTTAATGCCCGTATGCAGTGACATCATCATGGCAAGACATCTCCATTCTCAGCCACCTGATGACATGCGGACAGGTTGAATTTATTGTCATGGATACGGAAACACACGTGTAAACAACGGATTCGTGTGCGGGGGTGATTGCTCCACGTGCACGTTCGTGCCGTGTGCTTTTTCAAATTTATTTATTTATTTATTTTTTTTACACGAGAGCAGGTAGCTCATCACTAACAGATGGAAAGAGCGCAGGGCCAGAAGCAGCAGTTGTTCATTATGTTCATCTTACATGACTCTCCAAGAAAAACCTTTGTTTCGGATCCTGTTAATGATTCACGTACATTAACACACACTTGCACTTGCCTCAGCACTAATGAAGCAACTCCAGCTCTCAGATTTATCGTAGGCCGAGGGGTCGCCGGATTTTGAGCGATGGCCGATTGGAGGAGGGTTTTTACTGTCACGCGGGGACTCGCAAGTTCTCTTTGAAGCCACGACAATCTTTTTCCAAGCAGCTGTCGGTCTGGCGAGTGGCTCCTGACAGCAGTGCGACTGTAACACTGGATCCCGCGCAGGGGGAGAGCAAGTCAGCTGCCAGGCTTCACATGACACTGCCAGTGGAAAGATGGAACTTTGAAAAGACATCAGTGGAAAGACCTTCAATGGAGCTAGCTCACTTTTCCACTACTGATAAAAGCCGCTTTTGATGAAAAACATTCCACGCACATAAATACGCAAATATGTCTTTGCAGACTATGACAACAATTAAATGGCTTTGAAATGATGTCATTTTTCTCAAAAGCTATTAAATTAAAATCTCTTCTGTGGTTAAAAGTTTTTTATTTTACTTCCCTGAGTCAGACTAAAAAGTGACAAGGTGCTGCTTACCACAAAGGTGGACCACCGTCTGTCTCGGGAGCGAGTTAGCCACTATGAATGAAACGTTTCGCTACGCACCAGTACATACTGTTTAGGTTTCATTTCGTGCACTCTGTTTTGAGACACCGCGACTGCCGCGGCAAATGTTTTGACAATTAAATAATCTCGCTGGTCACGTTAGCCTATCGATTGCATTGTCTCACAGCTCATTTTGTGCACTGTGGTCTGAAACGAAAATGCCGCTGGGAACACGGCGGATGTATAGCCAAATGGACCACGATGGCCCATGATGTCTTTTTCTTTTATAGTATTGAACTGGTGAAGGACAATATGATATATTTTTTTCAATATTTACAATGTTTGGTCTGAGTAAGGGCTTTGGATGAAATTGAAACTTTTTGCTAGTGGGCCCCTCAATACTCACATGACTCTTGTCCCTGATCTTTGTATCCCCCTCACTCTAACATCTCCTTCCCACATCAGTCTGTCTCTTTTCTATTTATTCCACCACTCACACAGTCTGACTTGTTGGCCCTGTGGATTAAATTGGAGCGATGGAAACATCCCTTAAGTATCTGCTCAGGAATGTCATCTGCAAGGACAACTCCAGAAGCTTTCCATGCAGAATTTGGAAAATGGTTAATCAGAATTTTGCTTTGAAGAAGGGAAAGAAAAACAAAGTTAAAAAGTTCAGGCCTTTTCAACCTTTTTTTTTTTTTTGTCACTGATGGGACATCGTCTGGACGTTGGGGTCAGGGCAGACAGGGTAGGTCGTCCCGGAGCAATTTGGTGCTCTGGAACTCATGATAAATTGTTATCTCTGAGTCTTGTTCACAAGTGAGCAGGAGACTGACCCGTGGATTGACATGTTTGCTATTGAAGGAGCAAACGATCAATGTTATAGTCGACCTACCTACATTCCACCCTTACCTATGACTGGTATTGGGTACTAGGGACCCAAAGAACAAGGTTGGCCGAAATCTGTAACTTTATTTTGCCAAAATGAATGTTCTAATTTAGCTATCTTAAACCGACATATTGTATTTGGCCCAGGATGAAGAAGTAGGATGGAAATATTGAAATTACCACCAACGATATGTTATGTTGTGTGCTGGAAATAAAAAAATATATATAAATAAATATTAAAAAAAAAGTTTAATCAAATACTTAATGACTCGTCTTGTTCCATCTGGACTTTTTTTTCCCTTTTTGGATACAAGAACAAGAACCATAGTGAACTTTGAATCATTTCAATCATTTGGTACGACACGTTTCAAATGTGACCCATTTTTAGCTGTTAAGTTTTGATTTACACACGCAAAAGCCATTAAATGGCTCATTTTTTCCCCTCCCTTTTTAATAGTCGCTATATACCAGTCATTATATTAGGAACAAGTATGAGTATTCTTCAATGCCACTGCATACAGCACGAATTAGAAACATTATTATTGAACAATAGGGAAAACATACAAATTAAACACCAGTGTGCAGAATTCCAGATCCCTCAAATAAAAATATGGGATACCAAAATCAGTTCAAAGGAAGTGCGTGACTCGAAATGTCTTTAATAGACAGTGTCATTAGTGTCCTCCACGTGGCACGGCCATGTCAATTACTGTGATTGTTGAAGACACGCATGTCTCCACCCTTTGAGCAGATTTATTTTCACACATGCTGGGTGAGGTGTCTGCAATTCCTCTTCCACCCCGTCATTGTTTGTTCTGCTGTGAATACGTGCAAAAGTATTAGGCCTTTTCTTGCTCCACTAAGTCCCGTCCGTTGACGTCATACCAACCTCACAACTGTCCATCTTGACCACTTCTCTGCGTGTATTCGGTTAAACGCCATAAATTATATCTTAGGTTCAACATGACACCCGCTAATTTTGATCAATGCTATCGTAAAAACGTCAGCGGTCTTGTGTGTTTTTTTGTTTTGTGTTAGGTGATATTGCAAATGACATGATCTTTGAAGTCATGGCGATGTCTTCTCGCAACATTTTGACCCTCTAATTACTGCTGCGCTCATGTCTGATGTTTACACGCTCACCTTTTGTCCCAATGAGGTAATGTGGGCAACCCGGAGCGCTTTGATGGTTTGGATGAGCACCAATGTCAATATGAATACAGACTTTCCAATATGTGCTTCATATTGACTTCAAACAAATGCAGGACATGATAAATTCCTTGTCCAGACGCTCAAGCATGCAGGGAATGGAATGGAAATCCTATCAAATCAAGTGCTGGCCTTGCAAAACAATGAAACAAACGCACTAAACAACTCGAGTGCACTCATGTTTGTTTGGCCTTCCTTTTCATGGAACCACTACACTTTCGTTTTGTAGAATTGCTATATGTAGCTGTTCTTCCTTTTATTGGAAGCACTAAAGTAAAATGCCCAGGCAGGTGAACAATAAAAAGTCCAAGGGCCCTATTTTTGTTGACAGGCACACGCGTGCTCGGTGTAAAAACTGCCGGATCTTCATTGTCGTGCCGGGGCAAGTCTACTTTACCGTGTTTGGGAATTTGGCAGACCGTTTTATGCCTCGCTGGGTGTTCTGGCAGATAGGGGGAATTTTCTATTGCATGCCTCCGGCGCATCTGACATTTTGGTGAGAGAACGTAGATTAGACTTGAAAAAACAGGTTTAAGTTGTGGTGCAGGTGGTATAACTGGAGGATGTCATTCCATTTCATGTGTTTCAAATGGGTTTCTTTTGGTTGTAATTATGGGTAGATGCTGACAAAGTAAGTTATTTTTGTAATTTTAATAAGCTACTTTTGTTCTCTTTACTTTGTGAATTTCTTCACCTGTTTTGATTGTTTGTGCTTTGGTTGTGTGAAGCACATTTAGTACCCTTGTGTATGAATGTGCTCTATACAGTGAAAAAAAATAAAATAATCATGGCCCTCTTCTGTGAGGTGAAATTATTCCCCACTTTTCTACTTCGTTATTGCGTAAGGCGTAATCTACAACTCCGAGCCTTTGTTCGCAATGATCGAAGTCAGGCCTTCAAAACAAAAACACGTCACTATAGCGACATGGATGCGCCACAAATGCGGGCCAAATGTTCTTTTTAAATCTTGCTTGAGGCTGTCTTTTTTTCCCCCACTTAAGTGTTTGTCACTTCCTAAGATCCACATTCAGAAATAGAAGACAATTTAATTAAATCAATTATGATGACAGACTAATCTCACCGAGCGCACTTTGTTGCCTGAAGCAGTTTCGCCTCCACAAGCCCAGAATTTGTGATTAGCGACCGGTAAACATCTTTAATAAAGTCGACTAGCCATTCAGAGTATATCATCTAAGCGGTTTGGTTTACTAGTCGCAGCAAATTTTCATTGTAGATTGTTTTGACAACATGCATGTCTGTCACCACATCGATCCATCACTTGGCAAGTAAATAATTTTTTTTCATGTTCATGCTGCCGCATTCCCAAAAACATTGTCAATAGCGTTTCAACCATTGGCCACAGCGGTAGAACAAGTGCAAGACACGAGAGTGAGTCTCTGGGGTCAAATGACGCACCCACATGCTAAGTGCCACTTCCTGCTCAAAGCATGACCGTGAGCTACAGCTCAAAACCAAACACTTGAGCCGCTGCCATTGTGTCTCTTGCTCATAATGAGCCCTCATGGTGGTATGACATAAACCACCAAATCTTTTCTTTGCTTTTGCTCTTTCCATACAGACAAGCGTGAACTCTGCCCAAACAGGCTCTCCTTTAGCCCTCAACTGTCTGTTTATGTAGACTCCCACCAAGGTGGCATGGAATGCACCTCCATCACGGTGCACTCACACACCTCTGAGCAAAGGAGTCTGCCTCAACCTGCTGCTATGATGTTTTATTTTAACTCCGGGGCATATGTTTTGATTAAAAGGCCGTTACTGTTTTGCTAGACACAATGGCTTTGTAGCGGATTTTTTTTTGCTGTGTCGACGGATGGATCCCTCCACTGTGCGGATGAACCAGAGAGGAGCTGTCACCACTCGGCAGCCGACACGGTCGCTTGAAGTGAGAGCAAGGCAGACGGCCAGAACGGGGCGGAGGGACGTTGTTACTTCTGGAGCTGGTGACAGATGATGTTGAATAAGAAAAATGTCATAATAGGCTCAGGAGTTTGATTCTTCTGAATCCCAGAAGCCTCTTTCATTACAATTTATTTATTTCTTTTCTTTTCTATACAACAGGAGAGAAGGTGGAATTAAAATGTGTCAAATAGAAAGTCATGATAAAAAGACTGTTATTGGAGATTGCTGCAACCGCATTAGACCATCATTCCACAATTTTAGGAAAAAGGGAGTGGGAAATATTTTTTTCTTGAGAATATTGAGGTAAATGCAATTTTTTTGTCATATGCTCATACTGATACTTTTCCATAATTAGTCAATGCATACTTCACCTACAAGAAAATGTAATTTTACTGGACACCTTGATGTGTTTAAAGTTGATTCAACCCTAATCTTCCCCCCCTTTTTTTTTAATTGGTGCCACGGGCATGTTTAGAGAATGTGGAAGGAAGCACACATTAGGCATGGAAAACACATTCAAGGGTAAAGATTCAAACCGAGAACCTCCCAATTGTGAGGCAGACATGTTAACCACGAGCCCACTGTTTCGCTGTATATTTATTTATGTTCAAATAAGTCTATAGTTTAATAACAGTCTCTTGGCGTCCTCTATTGGCGATTTTTAACATTTCTAAACTTAGGGTTACGCTGTACTGTACTTTCAATTTCACTCAAATACATTAGTAACTCAGACTGGACAAAAATTCGTAGATTTCGATTTAATTCAGTTTTGTTGTGATAAACCATTGGCGAAATTAGGAAGTGCGAAGTTAAGAGCCGAAATCTTTTTTTTTTTTTTACACATTCCACCAATGTACTCTTTTATAAATACTAAAACATATATACAGTAGAATAAACATTTTCCTATTCATGTTATTATTATTATTATTATTATTATTATTATTATTAAGTAAGCGAGAGCGAGAGTGTGCTGAATCGACGCTGCTGTAGAAAATCCCTGGCAGGAAAGCTAATCGAGAGCAGAGTGAAGCAGCATTTCGATGGAGTATGGCGCTCTCCAGAGGTTTGAGATGCTGTCAAAGGGTTTTTTCATGGATACCCGTGCTTATTATTGCCTCCGTGGTGCTGTGGTCGTATTATGCTTACGTATTTCAGCTATGTCTATGTGAGTATCTCCAAGCGGTTGTTCTTCTTAACCGTTTATTTCCTCCTTCTTAAATCGTAAACATGACATGTTTGCCGCACAGGTCTGTTGACACATTTAAATGACAGCAGGAACTCGCAAACTATCCGGAAGTGTTTTGAATTTGAGCATTTGTGTAGTTAACGTTTTCGGTTTTTAATAAAAAAAAAACGTGAAGGCGGTTTTGCTTTCATCGCATAAAGGTGGCCATTGTTATGCTTTGTGGTGTCAGCCCGTCATTCCTACTAATGTTGCTAGCCGTAAATGTCCATTCTGTGTAAAGATAAACTGCATTGTTGTATGAACTGGGCGCATGTTTTAAATATGCTAAATATTCTTTTTTTGTTTTTGTTTCTGTAGTCACCCTGTCGAACTCACTGGAAAAGGGTGAGCCCTGTTTTTGATGGGAGTTTTGCAATATATAAAACAATCTATGAACATGGTGTATTGTTTGTCTCTGCAGTAGCCTATTTGCTGGTATTCCATGTCTGCTTTGGAATGTTTTCCTGGACTTACTGGAAGTCCATCTTTACCCCTGCTGCATCCCCATGCAAGAAGGTATTCTCAAAATCTTGTCATGAGAAACGTATTTTGAGATGCTAACGGGATTTCTTTTTTTGCTTTCTAGTTTCAACTGTCTTACTCAGACAAGCAACGGTACGAGATGGAAGAAAGGCCGGACGTACAGAAAGAAATCCTGGTTGAGATTGCCAAAAAGCTGCCCATCTACACTCGAGCTCAGTCTGGAGGTAAACTTTCACTTCGGTTTTAATGAGATGCTGTCCCACAAAGGCAGGTGGATTAGCGTATTTTCGCATGCTAGCAGATGCTCCCTAAAACAAACAGTATTAGCATCTCAAATGCGAAGCAGGCGAGCTGCGGACTCTCTTTCATTCGGGCTGATGGCCGAACAGGAAGTTAAGCCAGCTCAAATGGCCTTCCTCTTGTGTCTAGCTATCAGGTTCTGCGACCGCTGCCAGGTGCTGAAGCCTGACCGCTGTCACCACTGCTCCGTTTGTGAAATGTAAGTCACACTCAGCTACCCAGTATGTGCTCCTTTTTTGGAATGGTCATCTTACAATGATAAAAAAGAGGTTCCACTCTATACAAATGAAGAGTAGCCTTAAGAATAGTTGATCATATTTTCCATTTTTAGGTGTGTTTTGAAAATGGACCACCACTGCCCTTGGTAAGTGTGCTTTTCTTCTCTCGTCTCTTAAAGAAATATTTTGTACATGAGTGTCCGCTTGACGTCCCAATGTGATTTTGCTTTAGGGTGAACAACTGTGTTGGCTTTTCCAACTACAAGTTTTTCCTGCTTTTCCTCTCCTATTCAATGCTGTACTGCGTCTACATCGCAGCCACAGTCTGTCAGTATTTCGTCAAATTCTGGGTGGTAAGTGTTCGAAGTTGTACTGAGCAGTACGTTTGAACACCGCCGTGGCATTTATCGTCCTGTTACTCTCTTTCCCAGGGGGACTTGCCAAACGGGCCGGCAAAGTTCCACGTCCTTTTTCTCATGTTTGTGGCGCTCATGTTTTTTGTCAGTCTCTTGTTTCTCTTTAGTTATCATTGTTGGTTGGTGGCAAAAAATAGATCCACTTTAGGTATGTCACAAAAGGAAATCAAAAGGTAAATACCTATGCTTATCATATTTTGACTTTCATGTTCATTTCACCTTTCCCAGAGGCCTTTTCAGCTCCGGTCTTTGTCAATGGGGCGGACAGACACGGTTTCAATGTTGGCGTACGCAAAAATCTGCAGCAAGTATTTGGAAAAGACAGAAGACTGTGGTTCATCCCTGTTTTTACAAGGTGAATTTGATCTGGACCCTACGCGTGACTGCCTATTGTAATTTTTCTTTCGGTGTCTTTTCCTGTTGTGACTTCTCTTTTTGTGTCTTTTTTCAGTCAAGGGAACGGACATTACTTTCCTTTAAAGAATCGAAGTGAGTGTCAGAACCCTTTACTGGCAAACAAGGAGATGTGGGAGGAGTCAGATGATGCTTCAGAGGAAGGAAACTGGGGTGAGTCATTTCAATATTGGAGGCTCAATTATTCCTACTTGATGTAATATATGAAATATCGCATTTGCTTTTACGTGACCTTAAAAAGAAAGTTTGAACTTCTACCTTAAACCATGCAGATTAAGTTTTGAGGGAGGATGTCTTGCTTGCTTCTTTTGTAGTACAATGCAAGGTTTTAAAGTTTATCCGATTGGAAAATCTATTCATCATGTGTCATTTGCTGAAAATAAAAAGTAGTCCAAAGTTCCAGTGTTGTGTATATACAACAAATCCGTGTAATCTACTGATGAATAGTACAAATAGGTGGTCGGGAATGCATCACGTGACCACACATCTTTGCTGATGCACCCACATTATCAGCACATCCTCTTGTCTCGTCCAAGCAAACAATGCCCGTTCGTGACCTCTGAACTGACCAATGCAATTTGTGTTGTGCGTTGCGGAATGCAGTGAAAGTTCAACGCTTTATTAGCTTGATGCGGCAATTGAAGTAGAACAAATGAAAAGTGTCGCCTGTATCTTTAAAGATCATTTGCTAGTGATTCAAGATTGTGAAGTGGCAAAACTGGAAAGCCATGGTTTCTGTACTTCCTCAAATCACAATGCGTTTGCCTCAACGTGACACGGTTTGACCTTTCTCTAAACCTCTGTCACCACAGAGAGGAGGCTGAGACATCCAAAATGAATGTCGACAGCTGTTGTTTCCAAACATGACTTCATGGTACACTCAGCGGCGATGTTATCTGTCCTGCCGAGTGCCGAGCATTATGATCGTTCTCTGGTGTCATCAAGGTTTCCAAACCATTCCGCCTTCCCGTCCAACATTAAAATGAATACAATGTGAAAATGACTCTAGAGGCTACGGTCACGTGACATTTATTCCAACGCTTCAGTAGCATTGTAATGGTTTTGGAATGGGAACCTGACTAGAGCAAGTCTGCTGATTGCTTGTGGGCAACGTCCTTAAACCAATATCGCCCTCTGCTGGCCACAGGCTACACGATTTGGAAAATTTCTAAACTCTTCAAAAGGAAACTCGTTTATATTTTCTCCCCTCACCCCCCCCCCCCCCTCTCCAATTTCAGTTGAGGATCAAGACCCTTCTGTCACCATAGAGATAGAGGACTAGAGAATGGACACTGGTGCAGAGGTTGAAGAAGAGGAGGGGGAACGTGCGCTCTTAATGTGGATGTTCGCCAAGTACTCTGACATGGACCAAACTGCATTTGGATGTTATTTTCATCCTTTAAAGACAACGTGTAGCAGCAGGTGTACATCCAGGTGCATCCTGTTGCCGCACAACAATTAACAGCAATTCCGTGTGATTATTTGAACGGGTGGCTTTTGAAAAATCCAGTGTATTGTTTGCACCATCTACCTTTACCTCATGCTCACTTTTGCTTCTGGAGGCGGCTTCATTGACTGGAAGTTCTAGCTAGCCCAGATAGCACATCTTATTTATTTCCTCTCACCTAACCAGATTTAACCTGCGCCTTACACGTACAGTTTTTATGTCTGGTCGTTTTTCAAATGAATGTATCCAGCAGCCTGCTTTTCATTACAATGTGGCGTACATTTTAGGCAAAAATCTCCATCGTATACTTTGATAGTTTTTTTTTATTAATTACCCTGTGTGTTTGGTGAAGTTGACAAAGAAAGGTGAGAATTTTCTCTCAAAATGTAAGAACTCTTTTTGTAAGAATAATAATGTGTATTCTGTATTCTGCAAAAACAGAGCTCAATTAGTTACCAAGTGCTGACTACATACCCACATTCCAAAAGCATGCATTTAGGGTTCTCGCATGAATGTGAATGGTCGGTCAGCTATGCAGCAAGCGCAACTTTGAATAGACCTATTCTCTGCCGAGTGCCCGGGCTTTTCCGCTTCAGCCGTGCTCTTCAGGCAGGTGTGTCTATGAGAAGTGACTGAAGTAGGGAACAATTAGCCTTAAGCTGCACCCATGTAAAAAGAATAAAAGTACAACTAAAAGCCCTAATATGAGGCAATTAGACATTCCATTCCCATTGTAACACTAAAGGGACAATTCTTTGACCCCATCAGACATCAGCAGGTCTAGCAAAAAAAAACATTTGTTCAAAGGCATCCCCTCAAAGTAGGAAGCACTTTTTGCAGTCATGCACCTCTGAAAAGCTGATATTGTATACATATCTTGTCACGTGTGGTTTGACAAAAAACGTAGTATTAGGCACTAAATAGGAATTCAACTCGCATATCAGCAATTTCTAATCCATAGGATATAAAATCGTTAATTGGCACAAGTGGTTTATAAGATAGCACAAAGGAGGTTGTTAAGGAGGAGATGGTTCATCCAAAAGTGGATGGTGAGCAGGTCTCCTAAAAATGTGATGTTTGTATTGTTTTGTATCCATGTTCCTGAGGATTTTTACATATTTGATGCCAATGTTTGGAGACAAACACAATTTCTCATGAGAGTTTATTGACAATGAAAGCAAAGCCTGACTGGAACGAAATTGTGTTTTTACTTCATTTTCACCACTCAAATCACACTTGGCTGACAAACACTCCCATGTCAAATGTTGTCTATGTGTAATGTAAGTGCATGTTGAAACCTTCAGAAAAATGTGGATGTTTGTTATACGATGCTTTTTTTTATTGCTAAATTAACAATTGAGACATAGCTGCTGCGGGCAGCGCACATTTTGCTCCATTATGTGACATATTTATAGATAAATATATATATATGTCAGTGACACATTGTATGTATCAGAAACCTGGATGTCTAACAATAAATAAAACAAAACTTTTTTTTTTGGACCAGACAGTCTATTTTTTCAAAGCTCACGTGGAGGTCTTTGGCGTACTATATGTGATTGTGTCATTCCTCTTTGCCAGTAAACACCGTTCTTTTCCATTTGGTGGTCTTTCTGATAACAAATATAAATCTTTTTAAATCACCACTTGCAACATGCAAAATAAAATGATCTCTATGGCTCTGCATTGTTTGTATCCATATGACAAATAGCGAAAAGAAATCAATAAAATAAATAGTTTCTTTTAGTATTTGGCACAACAATATTTTGTTGTTTGTTTAAATAAAACTGACAAAAACAATTACAAACTTCTGTTGCCCCGTTTGTCCTGGATTTAATCGGTGCCAAAGTACCTTTGCCCAAAATGTGTTGGTGCCACCGGGTGAACTTCTGTTGCCAGTATGGTGATGTCTGGGAACTCCTGGATTATTGATTTGGCCCCTAAATTAAAAAGAAAAGAAATCATCTTTACATTTCATTCTTACTTGACCATTGTGGACTTTTTTTTTTTTAGTCCAAGTTTAAATTGCGTCATAAATACATTATGAGTGAGCACATGTTTTCACTTTATAATTTTTTATGTTGACATTCCATTGACTGTAGAGGGGGCTAGCACCTTATCTAAATTATATTGCTACAAACTGGTCATTCATTTACAGTTTTTCTCCATTAGTTCGTGTCATTTCTTGTGAATCATTAAAACAGGATGATTTTACAACTCAGTCCGACAGTTCAGCGAAGCATCAAAAGGTTGCTTGTCTGTTTCAAGAAGTGAGCTAACTCATTGTAGAAAAGAAATATAATCCAGTTCTTTGCTTGAGTATTTTTGTTTTGTTTGCAAAGTTCCCATTTTTCCCCCATCAATTTGGCTTTGAAATGAAGCACAAATCAGCATCTGCTATCCATTCCACAATAAAACCCTTTTTAAAAAGACAACGGAGGGAGAAGGGTTTTACTGTGATTAAAAAAAAATATATATATTATCCATTCATGTACAAAAAATCTGATATTGTTTATTGTCATGCAAATTTATTGTTTGCTCGTGTTTGTTCAAGAAATATGCGAATGTGACCTTGATAGAATAATCAAATATTAATCGCAATATTAAGGGAAAAAAATAATGGTAGGTATACAGGACACTATAGTGAAGGATTTCCTTCCACAAATCTTTGTGTTCTCATTGAATAGAGTGAGAAACTTGATTTCAAAATAAGTGTTGTAGAAGACTAATCACCAGCTGCAGCCAGCGCCAGTCAAATAAAAGCAATGACACATCGGGAGGAGAAACGCAAGGGGGAGATTGAAGCCTGATTTGTTGGGTAAACAAAAGCAAATGGAAAATGAGCTGGTGCAGCTGTGCTGATGTACCGTGAGGTGTGGAGAAGAGGCTGAGGAGGATAATATGCCCGGGCTGGACCCCGTGCTCGATCAGCACCTTCACTGCTTCAATCACCGTGTTCCCAGTACCTGACCGCACACGCGCGCACACACACACACACACACACACACACAGCGTTTAAGGTGCATTACACACGGCACACTTCTGAAACTGCCCTCACTTAAAACTTGACATCTTAAGGATGAAGTGGATTATTAAATCAGAGAGCAATATGAAAAGGTCTGCCGGAGTGTGATTGCTTATGTTATCATCTCAAAAAGGTCTCCTTGTTGTGACCTGCACATCCAGCATGCGTTTGAATATTCTGCCATTAAAATAAACCTCCAACCTGACAGGGTCAACAGCATATATTTTTTCCTCATTTGAGTGCAGGTCGGGAAATGCAAAAGAAAAGATGCATTTTTCTGGCTCTCATTATGCTGTGCTGCAGCTTGGTGGGCATCACTGAGGCAGAGTATAATTTCCTCGACGAGAGCTATAATTATCAGACCAGGGTGAGTGGCGCCTGAGTGATGTGGAAATGGAGACTTGGCGGTAAAGGTCGATGCGACGTCTCCAAATGCAATATATACATAAAAATGCAGACTTCCTATGTGCGCTCCTCTTGGGAAATTGAAGTGCAGCCGAGAACAATGTGTGTGTGTGTGTGTGCTGACTCACTGAGGATGGGATACATGAGCAGCACTTTTCTTCTGTAAATATCCGGTGGGAACTTGGCGTAGTAGACCTTGGCTCTTTGGGTCTCCTCATCACTTTGGATGAGGATTTTGCCGATGCGAATGGAGCGGCAGCAGTCCCGCAGCCCTTGCTCCATAGCCTCACCTGATGCACGGAACACACTCCAGAACATTTGAAATCGAAATCATTTTCTCACTCACAGATCACAACTGAGGTGCAGGTGGTACACAAGTGTGTTTGCTTTGTGCAAATTGACTCACCACTCCTCATAATGCTAACGCCGCAGTTGCCTCTCTCAAATTTGACTCCTTCGTACTTATATCCTGAAGACAGACACAAGTCAGGAATGAATGTACTGTGAAATGAAATGGGATGGATGTCGACTTTGGCAGCTGCTCACCTGTTGGTGTTGTCACAGTACACTCGGAGTAAGGTAGTTGATTCAGGCCTTCTTCGACCACAAGTCTAATCTGTTGAACAACACTATTACTTGATTTGATATAATGAAAACGGATAAACATGCTGTTGGTACTATATGATCCTACCAGTCGATCAGCACAGAACACAAAATCCCCTCTGCTGGTCGTCCTACAAACACAAGGAAACACAAGGAAAAGTCCCATCTAGATGATTCTTCTTTTAGTTGTATTGGTTATTGAGTGCTGCAAATAACGATTTCCAAATAGATCAAAGTTGGCGTGATGCAAAAGTCAATGTGGAAATTATAAAGTAATTAGTCGAGTAGATTAGTTAAATGGGGTGCGTATATTTTCCAACCACTTGAATCAAAAGCAGTGTAATTTATCACTCACATAGCCTGATGGTCAATCCATCATGCATACGATACACATTTATTTATATCGCACATTTTACACTGTAACAAAGCGCTTCATACATAAATTATACATATGCCGACACCGGGCATTGAGAGGACATTAAAAGAGCATGATTGATTTTGTAAAAGAACAAGATTTAGTATTTTGAATCTGTCACGACATGTCGGTTGAAGGTGGGAAACATAGAAGGCCCACGAGCATTTGTTCTGACCTAACATTCTCTTGATTGTTGAAGTTTTAAACTATGGCCCTTTTCAATGTGTATTAATATTCCGTGTGACATTAACAAAGTTAATCCTTAACAGTGTTTTGGAGAAAAGGGAAAAATGTACTTTGATTTCCTGTATTGTAGGCATTGCACTTTTTTGTAGGTGCAAAGGCACACCCTGACCTCTGTTTGACCCAAGCGAAAAGTACATACCAAACACAAGGAAGTTCCTTAAGGGAAATGTGTGACAATATTAGAACTGGGATGGGTCGTGATCACACACTTAGTGGGCTCTTGATTAAAGCACTTTTATGTTTTCTTTGAATGGTAATTTTTATGGAAGAGATATCTTTGCACTTGAATCACAGTGGTTATTTTGTTGTTTGCATCAAACCACTTTGTTGTTGGCTTAGGATAGTGGATCTTTTATTCATATTGGAAAATGTATGATCCAAAATGAAATGTACAGTATTAAGAAGACACTTTTGCAAGTATATACGTGGGATGAAAATGGATTCTTTATCAATTTGGAGGGGAATGTGGAATTGATATAATAACAAAGCAGTGACTCACTTGTCTCTAATAATAGTCTGTAATTCTCGTATCTGGTCATTGAGAGGAAGTAGTTTGAGTTGGGGTCCCGGTGAATCCTGGTTTACGGGCTGCCTGCTGCTAGCAACACCTGCCTCGTGAGTGGCCAACACAGCGGCCACATTGCCGCTGGTGTTGGTGGCAAAGCGTACTTGCTTCATTGGGTGCTCCTGGCCGGTGTTTACATTGCTCATTTGCTGATTGTGGCATGGCATCCTGAGTGAGGGGGCGGGCGGCGGTTCTCTAGCAACAAAGGATCAAAGTTGGGCCGGCGACCGTTCAACAAAGAGCAAAGCGGCCAGACAACGTGTTTTACCTTTAGCCGCGCGGCTAGTGTTTTCGAAAAGAGAAATTCCCAAGTTAATCCAACTGTCGCATCCGGCCACACTTCAGCGACACATTCAACAACGTTTAAACTATCAACCACGTCGTTTAAAAAGTCAGGTTTGTCCTGCGTTAATGTTTAAAATCACGGTGTGTAGCAATAACACGCCTGCTAGCTTTGACACTAGTGACAGGCGATGACCTAAACGGAAATGACGTAGCCGGCGCGCGCACGCCCCGCCTCCTATCACACTTGCAACATGGCGCCACTGTTGGTGTCACTGAAATGCGGCTTACACTTTCACAGAAGAAAACTGGCAATTATCCTTCAAAAAACTAGCTCCTACCACGCTTGGAGTAAAGGTCAAAGCGAGAATGAGACGAAGTCCTCGCGCCAAACTTCTTACCTGGTAAGTTCAACGAGGAGTTAGAGAGGACATGGTGCTTTTTGGGGTGACAGTCAGCACACAAGGACAGAGCTGGAAACAAGTGGTCCAATGTCCTCGATTGTTACATTTGAGTTAAACTAACCAAGTGTTAATGTAGTATTCCCACGTGGGTGTTCTATGCGGCTAATGTCATGCAAACCCCACGTGAGTTTGTATAATGACTGCTAGCTAGGTGCTAACTTAGATCTCCAGTAGTTGGATGTTGTAACTTCTCTTTAAATCCATGTTCTATGCGATTTTTTTGTATGGCAACTGAATGACTGTATGGGTCGTGAAATGGTGTTCGTTTCTTTAGTTGGTCAAATCTTGTCTGTTTGTCTCGGGGTCTTGCGTCACGTGTCAGAGAGCGACAAGAAGTCAGTAAATGTTAGATAAGCGTGTTTGTCCCACCCGGTGGTACATTGACATCTAAGTATTCTCTGCTGACGTCATTGTCTATGAGCTGCATAACTCCACGGTTAAACGAATGAATAGAATAACATATAAAAAGATTGAGACATTTCAAAAGTGAAAGTTGAAGAAATCCATTTTCAGTTTTGATATGACACGCAGTTTCGAAATGATGCTTGGGTTTCCACTGCAAGTCACTTTGCTTCTGAAGACTTCATTTTTTTTTTTAAACACTTTTGTATTGCTGAAACTTTATTAAATTAATTTCCATTGACAATATCCACGTGAATAATATGCATATTTCTGACTATTAAATACTGCATTCAATATCTCAGTGATTTTTACGCAATTTGCTCTTCTCTTACAAGGACCCTAACAGCAACGAATGTTTAATCCATTATTTCCTTTTTTTTGGCGACAAATACTGAAACATTGCATGATGTAGACAAGGTGAAATTAAGATCACAAGTAAAGGTTATATTTATAGTTTCATCTTGAAATTACTCTTCAAAGTCAAATACTGTATCTCTTACTTTTTGGGAGTACTGTTGTGTATTTACTACATTTTCAATTTATAATGTATTGCCAGTGTTTACATTGTACTTTCTTTACAATAGATAGATAGATAGATAGATAGATAGATTATTGATCCCGGGGGTACATTTAGGAGCCAGCAGTTAGATACAGAAACACAGATAGATAAACAGATAGACAATATAGCTTAATATTAATAAACAACAAATAGATAAAAAATAAACAATAAATAGATAAAATAAATAGATTAATAATTAATGGATAAACAATAAACAGTACAGTATTGTTAAAATATTAAAATATATGCACAAATGGCGTGCATTGCATGTGCATTGCATTGTAAAATCTGTTAAGACAAAAATAAAAATTTACTCAACTTCTGAAAATTGTAAAACGGAAGCAATCAAAAGGAATTTTCATACTTTCAAGATCCCACAAAATGTACATAAGTGGCTTTAAAGTAATTAGCACAAGGCTTTTAGTAATCTGTGAACTGTCAGAATGAAATAACAAATTGAGCACACACAGTGGGGCGCCCTAATACAAATTTATGATGAGTGCATTTACATTTTGTGTTTCAGCTTAGTACCCTGCCACACTCACGAACAATCACATGGAATACAAAAACTAATGAAGGCTGTCGCCGCATTTTGGAGGCAGCAAACGTAAGTTGACATGCGACGTACTTCCAGATCTAAGTGCTGTGAATATATCAGATTTATTCTAACGGGAAACGTTTCACAGCATTTGCAGGTGACCGACAAACGAACATGCTGGCACGGGAATGCCGGAGGACGCCTCAATGCAGACCCCAAAAATGTGGTGAGCACTTTTGTTGTTCAGTGGTTGTGCAAGCAAATCACAGTTGGACTGATGGGGGAAAAGTAATGGAGGCCTCCACTAAAAATAAGATATTTAAGAAAAATAATGGCATCATCGTTTTAAGGAAAGAGCACAAAAATACACTAACTTTTAGCAGACGTTCACCTTTTACTTTTCTCGTCACAAGAGAATTTTGACCTGTTCAAAAACCTTGAATGGACCACAACGAGAACACAACATTTGTTGCTTTCAAAAACACAATTATCCACCGGTCAGTGGAATAGGGGCTTTAGCATGAAGCTAGCTTGTCAAGTGGATACTCATAACTCAAAGCATTATTTATTTTAACAGATAGTATATATTTTAAACAAATATACTCATTAACTTTTAAGCACATTAAAGAGCATTATTAGGGGTGTAACGATTCATCGATACACATCGATTAATCGATATAATGCTCTACGATTTATTGGCATCGATGCTAAACGTAAACATCGATTTATATCGCCGTGTTTGACCTCGGACATTAGACGCGACTTTATTTTGAAATCCAGTTCATTGTTGCTTGCTTCCTCTTTCCGGGAGCAGTACGCGGCGTGTTGTGTTGTGGGCAGAGCAGGCACGTGAAAGGGGAGCCGACAACTACGCGGCTCCTGGGCTGGTGCTATGGCTAGTGTCCAAGAAGACGAGGAAATTCGCTCCCCTTTGGGCTTCAAGACATTCGTTTGGAAGCACTTTGGATTCCAAAGAAAAGATGGCTCAACGGACAATTAAAATTATTGTAAATAAATAGTTCAGTAATGCACTTTAAAGTTAATGGTATTACAAAAAAAGAAAGAATATTCATTTTTCTTTACTTATATGAGAAAAAATATAGGAATTTGATCAAGTTCAGTGTTAAAATAAGCACTTTGTATACTACAATACTCTTGTAATTTCCTAAATAAAGAGTTTGCAGTACCTTGTTGATTTTGCGTATGAATTGTTATAAATCAGGATCTTGTTCTATATTTTTTATTTAAAAAAAAAATAAAAAAAAATCGTGGAGCACTATATCGTGATGTATCGTGAATGAATCACAGCAGGCTTTAAGATATCGGCAAATATCGTATCGTGGATCTTTGTATCGATATGATATCGTATCGTGACAAAACCCGCGATTTACACCCCTAATCATTATGGATAATACTGTAAAACCAACCAACATTGATGATCGTTTTCTTTCCACACACTGAATTAAGCAGATTAAAAGCACCAATCACCCGAGCCCCATTTTGTATCACGGAAAGCTTCACAATTGCAGTAAATGTTAACTCCCTCTATGCGGTGTCGCATATTACTTAATTGAATTGGAATCAAAGGCAGATGTTGCGAACAAGGTCGCGTAATTTGGGGCTGTACCGCGGCGCTTCCATATTGAATGGATTAGAGGAATTAGTGCATCAACTTTGGCCTGCAGAGAGTCCCTGTGGCAGGTGTGCGCTAGAGTGCTGGTAAATAGACATGCTGGCAGCAGCGGGCGCCCCACCGTCAGATGGGATGACAGCACAGGTGTCTCCGGGGACTTGTAGTGTCAGGCTGGATCTTCAGCTCTGCTTGGTGATTCTTTGAGAAGCCCCAGGGGCCCCCTGTAGACATTTGATAGGCCATGTGAAAGAGTCTATGACAGCCAATGTACTATGTCAGAGTTAACATTCTTAACTGTCTTCTGAGTAATACAAAGAAGAAATGAAATAATAAAAAGTATTCAAGTCATAAAAAGTCAAAACTACTCCCACTCTGCAGGTTCCACTATATAGTGTTGAAGTCTTGCAAATGTGAATTTATTTGAATTGAATCGAATGCATTTTGTGTCATCTCGAGAGTAAGCCTTTTGCTTGTTTCCAAACTAAATGAGAGCTTGCTTCTGTTGTCTACAGCTGAAAGAAGTCAACACAACTACCATCCTGTCCGCCATGCTGACTTACGTGTGGCCCAAGGACAGACCTGACTTGCGGGCCCGTGTTGCCATCTCTCTGGGCCTGCTAGCTGCAGCCAAGGTACTAGGCCAAGACGATTCCGTTTCTATGATAGACATCAGATCATCATAGATATTGACTTGACTTGTTGCCTTGGCATGCCACTTTGGCTTTATGGTAGCTGAAAAGTTTCAAGTTTGAAAATTGCACCTGTTGGAGTTTTTCTTGCATTCTGTTGTGCACTTTTATTTCTACACTCCAAAGGTGATGTGCCTTTGAGACTTCAGTACATGTAATATTTATGTCAGGTAAAATGTTGCAATGAGACAAAACATTTTCTTGATATTAAGCACCATACTGGCTGGTGGAAGTTGAAAAGTGCTGCTGAGCTCTAAAATCTCCCACCAAAGGGCATTACAGTAAAATGTTGCTCCCTGGTAATAAAAGCTTCACTGTTAAAAATTCAAGGCTAGACCTAAAGTGCTACCCATCACCCGCATCCTGGCAGAGCGCAGCTTATTTGTGTGTGCGCACTAAAATACAAGCACGGAAACGTAGTTTTATTTTTGTCATTGCCATGTCATTTTCCCAGTTAATTAGAGTTGTCTTTTTTTAATCAACCATTTTCACTCTCATTTGTTCATTGGATTTTTGTGACGTCGTCTCATCTTACTGTGGGTAGACCGCACGTGTGCAAGTCAAAATGAAACATAGTACCAGTCGTCAGTGTATTATATGTCGGGAAACGCTCACCTTGTAAAACATAAATTTATAGCTGCTTAATAGGCTCATCCTCTGAGCACGGCTCCCTCTAGTGTGTGTTTTAGAGGCGACATCGTGCGACCTTTCTTATTGATTTCCTGCTTTGGTGCAGCTCTTCCCAATTCTGCGTGGAAGATGTTTTTCAATCTGCTGAATTAAAAATGATCTAGTGACAAACCAGCAGGCTCAACAAAGTAGCTACATTTTACAACCTTGTAATGAGCTAATAGATTAGTGATAGGGTGTTTAATATGTGGCATGGATTTTCTGATTGATTTATATTTCTAAAAGGCAGGACTATTAATGCCAGAGTACAGTGTACAGATTGCGACCCCTGTTGTTGATAGCTTTCTTTCTCCATCGCGTGTGTCCGTTTGTAGGCTATGTGAGCAATTGAGTCTATTTAGGGCTAAGTGCATGTATCTTTATTTTCTTTACTGTACTGATATTCTGTTATATTATGTTTTGTTGATATTCGTGCAGCATTTGATGAGAGAAAATCCAAGAAACAAGGCAGAATGGAGAGAGAGTCTCGCTGCGTTTCTCCTGTGCTGCCCTAATGTGTCACAAAGTGCTCAGGTTGACTCAGACAGCTGTCCCTTTGCTTTTAATTAGCCCTAATACCCAATTCACTTCCATTAGCTGGAAATACCAGCCAGCACAGGAGCACCAGCAGAGGCAGTCAGGGAACATGCACGGACGATGCGTGTAAAGCTTCCAAGTGCATGTTGGAAAATAAATCTGGTTTTAGCTTTTTAAAACCTCCCAAATGGAGACTGCTGTAGGAATGGGCACAGGAGTTCTTTTACTGGGCATTGACAATTCTGACAATTGAGTAGAATTAAATATCTTTTTGGGAACCGTACCTTGAATATCAAACTCGCATTAAGTGCGTGTCTACTATTCAAATAAATATTTGAGTGGGGGGAATCTACTGTGCGACATTTGTATTTTGTTGCTGTACTTGTCATGTCTTGACTTGTTTTGGCATTTGCTGTAATTTTTTGTCACGGATGACGGGACCCCCTCGATACATCTGATTGGGTTGACGACTTAGGACCACAGAGTTGTTTTTGTTTTCCTCATTTTGAGACTCTCCTCCCCACCTCCTCGCTCTTTGCCTTCCCAGATCACCAATGTGACGGTGCCCTTCATGTTTAAGTATGCAGTGGACGAGCTTAACCAGATGTCGGGACACATGCTGAACCTGAACGATGCGGCAAGCACTGTGGCTACCATGGCAACGGCCATGCTGATTGGCTGTGAGTTCCGCACTTTTGTTGCACTAGCAGTGTGCCGTGCTCATCAGAGGGGACTATGGGACTGCCTATTATCTCCAGGCTGACCTTTCCCGACACACTCGCATCAATGCAGCTGCACAAGCCCTGCCTTATCCTCTTTTTATTGACATTATGCGCTTTTATTATATGTTTGAGTTCACCTATTTTAATCCGCACATATTTCCTGACAACTTTTCAATGTGGCAATCGTTGGTTTCAAGGTGAACAGGGAGGCATTCATATTTTTCTAAAGCAGACTTAGATATTTTGATTTATCTCATGTTAGGTTTCTGACGAAGGCCAGGTATGTTTTTCTCTTTTTTTTTCTCTCTGCATTCCGTTTGTATACCTCATTTCTTATTGCCCGAATGGTCTCGTCCACCAAAGAGGAGTCAGAGGTGAGGTGGAGGTTTAGTCAGAAGTTCATGTCTGATTAGATTCGTTTTTTTTTTGTCTGAGGTGCTAAATGCAACAGGAAAATAGTGACCGGACACCTACCGCAAGTCTCCGTGTTTGAGATCAGCTTGAATACACTTAGCCCTGTAGCCACTTATTTTAATGAGCCCACTTAGATCTTGCTCAGTCGTGCTTGGTGAATAATTGTCGCACACGAACAGGACTCCAGACGGGATGAAGAAGGATGACAAGGAAGAATGTACAAGATGCTCTTTGAGAATGGAATTGTATTCGTTGCACCCTTTTTGCACCGCTCTGTGGAGGGGTGTGTAATTTGGCTGAAATGGTAGCCCTTTGCTCATCCTACCTTGTCAGATGTGGACACATTGTTCATTTGATGAGCATTCCTATTTAACGCCACATTACTGCCCCACGACGACCGGCAGACAGAGCAATTACTGCCCCACTCTCGTCCCATAAGACAAGCAATGTATTCTCAGCGAAATCACAAGACCAGGTGTCATTCAAAGTCGGACTCATATTAATTTGTAACTGACCCCAGCCAAATTGTGTGTGTGTGTGTGTGTGTACTGTACTGTATCGTACTGTACGTATACTGTATATACATATAATATACTAGAATGTACTGTATATAAAGCCCAGCCTGGTTTCATTCCTCTCAGCGTCAGAGTGTGTAATTGCCTTTGTCCTGCCCTGTCCCAGATGGTTTGTCACGGGCCTGCGCAGCCCTCTTCAACGAGCTTCGGAATATGGTGTTTGGCAAAGTGGCCCAGAGCTCTATCCGACGCATCGCCAAAAATGTCTTCCTCCACTTGCACAATCTGGATCTGGGCTTCCATCTCAGCCGCCAGACGGGAGCACTATCCAAGGCCATCGACCGTGGCACCCGAGGCATCTCATTTGTCCTTAGTGCCCTCATCTTCAATCTGGGCCCCACAGTCTTTGAGATGGGACTTGTGAGCGCCATCCTGGTAAGATCTGTTTTGGGATCTTTTCTCATGGTGTTTGAAAAGTTGAAGGCTCTGAAAAGCAAAAGCTTCTCACCGTTTTCAGTCTGTGTGTGGTCCCGTGATTATTCCAATACCCAGCACCTTACATCACCTTGGCACACTTCACAGCAGAACGTCAGGATATTAATTCCAGAATGTCTCATTTTCATTAGATGAATCCCCAGTTTCTTTGGGTGGGCAAGCCGGAGCCCATTAGCATCGATGTAGAATCCCCAAGCTTTGTTGCAGCCTAATGTCCTCCTGTAGTGTACGCCTGCCCGCACGCGCACGCACACACTGGCACTAAAAGACCCGCTCGTCTGTAGCTTTGCCTTATTATTCCACCCTGGACCATAATGTCAGCTAGGATGTAATGAGGACAGACTTCATTGCCCACACAGCTACAGCATTAGCACGATTAGTAGTTCTTGTCGTTTCCCCTCCATTTGTGACACCCTATTTCGTTGCGAAGTGGCCACAAACTCACTTTTGACACGCGTGCCGGAGCACGGTAGGCTGACGTGCTTGCTTGACTTTGTTTCATGGGGCTGTTAAGTTGCAAGCGATAAAATCTTTTTTTTTTTTTTGTCGTCACTCCTTCTACCTGCTTTTGTCCTGTGCAGTTCTACAAGTGTGGTGGAGCGTTCACGGCCGTGGCCTTGGGTACATTATCCACATACACCCTTTTCACCATTCTCGTGACGCAGTGGAGGTAACATTCAGCATGTCCATCTTCAATGTGCTCATTTATAACATGCAGACAGTAGAGACTCGCTACTGTCGGCATTTATCGGCAAACGCGCGCCAAAGTGCTTGTTTCTGTGCACAGGACTCGTTTCCGCATAGAAATGAACAAAGCAGACAACGAAGCAGGCAACGCAGCTATCGACTCTCTTCTTAACTATGAGACTGTTAAGGTGAGATCACATCGGCACGTACACATTCCCGCACACCTCTATACTTCAAACCCTATTTTCAGTTCATCCTCATTGCGCCCCCCTCCTTCATTTTTCATTCCTGTCTTTTGCTTGATTTCACTTGAGTCAGGAACTATGACTAATGGTACAATCAATCTCGAACAACACTGGCTTCTCTGTCTTTCTTTCCTCTTTCAAACCTAAAATACCAAGTACTGTTATTAAGCGTAACACTGAATTAGAAGGTAACAATTTGTGTCCTTAAAAAAACAAAATCAATATGTGCACTTTGTACTCAATATGTGTTAGTACAGATATACAGTTGCACAACAATTTTATTTACACATCATGGGTAAGAATGTCAGAAATATCGGGCTCAATGGTTTATTCTAACCATTCATTTTAATAGGTGGAAGGACAATTCTATGCAGTTTTCCTGTTCAGAGTTTGAACAATGTCATCTCATGTTCCATAAATGCCATCAGTCACATCTTAATTCAAATGTTATGCAAAGGCACCAAGTAGTAGCTCGGCCTAGATCAATTGAGGGACTTCACATATGATTGGCCTCAGACTTTCAAAATTTCCATTGACGTCAGTATAATCTATCTAATCTGTATGTGATTGTGCACTGATTAGTAATGGCACTCCACTAAAGCAGGGACATTCAAATACATATTTAAAGGACCATAGTATTTGTTTTCGCCATTGAGTCAAAAGCCCAGGTATATAGGTCAGTCAGGCTACTTGCTATAAGAGTGTAATATTCAAAAGAAAACATTTCTTTAAGACAATACCATGGATCCGAAAAAAAAATATCAGGTGAGGGTTGAGAACATTTTAGTTTGTTTATTATTATTTTTGTCCTATAATTCCGCAGCCTTGTTTACTCTCAGTATGTGCCCGTGTAAGATGTCTTTTCTAAGACAGAAAGAATAATGGTTACGTGAGCCCAAAGATAAATGTCAATACTGAAATCGGTACACTTAGAAATGATTCCTAGAATGCTGTCAAGTTGGCAACCTTTCCACAGTTGACAGAGCACTTTCAGCATTAATGGCTTCTGTTATTATTACAATGAGCTACAAAATGCAAAGATATTAAAATTATATCACCTTGTAGATAATGATTAAAATAGTCAGTGTAATTGTTTCTATTTAATACACTAGTCTATAAACCCTTATTTCTCTAAAAACTCTGATTTCTTGCACCTTGCTCCATTTTAAACCTCATTTGCTGCATCTTTGTTACATTTGTATGTTTGTACACACACACACACGCACACACACAAACAAATTACCTCTCGAGCAGGTTTTTGTTCATTGCTCTGGATATATTTTGCCACCTATGTTATTTCCTTTGCTTAATTTACATTCTGTTTTCCTTTTACATGTTGTTCTGTTATTTTGTATCATCTGTGTCAATGTGGCCGAATTTAGCATCTCTCTGAGCTGTGAGTGCATACGTAATTAGATCTCCACCCACTCAGAAATCCGTTCCACTTTCACAAAGGGCTCAATGAGGAACCTGAACAGGGTGCCTTCCTTGCGCAGCTTCTGTTTGTTCGTCGTGTGCTACATTTTCCTCTCCATCAGGTCCCCTGCCTTCGCCTTTCCATATTCTATGGCACGTCCGTAGCCACACAGTCGGTAGCGAAAGAAGCAAATCCGCCCACTTTGCCCAAGCAGAAAAACAAGAGGGCAACTAAACAAATGCAATGTTTGTCAGTTAGTGCGTAATTGGCGGTGGAGTGGTGGAGGGAGCTTGTTATGGTTGGAGTTTTATTTGCTGCCTTTAAGCAACGTGCGTGGAGCCGATTCATGAGGCTTTCCCCTCAAGTGATAGCTGTATGTCTTCATCAAAATTAGTGCCGCTCTTGAGATTCAGCACTTAAGCGCTTCTCTGGCGGCAGACGTTAAAATGCCATCCACCGAGTTTGACAGAAATGATTGTATGCTGTCCTTCCACCACAACTTGAAGAGTATGTCTTTACGTTCTTCCACACAAGCTTAATCTTTAGCTGACTATGAGTTTTGTTCTGTTAAGGGACTGATTTTTCATTTCAATGCCAAGGATGTGAAGATACAGTCATGAAGTGTTTTAGAGGCCAGGCCAACCGAAACTCAGATTCCACTCGGAGAACGAATGCACTCTTGATGCGGGCTGTACTCGAGTATCTGTCTGATACGTCCTTAACCTCCAACCCCAGCCACATTTTGTGCTTTGTGCTCAACGTACACATTCTTTTCATTGTATGTCTCCCAAGTCATTCCCATCTCCATCTCTTTGTTTTTCACGCCAGTACTTCAACAACGAGAATTATGAAGCCCAAAGGTACGACGGCTACCTGAAGAGCTACGAGTCGTCCTCTTTAAAAACCACCTCCACGCTCGCAATGCTCAACTTTGGCCAGAGTGCCATCTTCAGTGTCGGCCTCACCGGCATCATGGTGCTGGCAAGCAAGGGAATTGCAGCAGGTGATTGTCACCGTATTTCTACTTCATTTGTTTGCGTGACATATTTTGCTGGCCATCCTGTTTTTACACTAGTTTATGATATTCATTATGAGAAGAAGGTTCTATACATCCATGATATGTTTTTGCTTGTAGGCACGATGACAGTGGGTGACCTGGTGATGGTGAACGGCCTGCTCTTCCAGATCTCCCTCCCTCTAAACTTCCTGGGCACCGTGTACAGAGAGACGCGGCAGGCGCTTATAGACATGAACACGCTTTTCACACTGCTCAGTATTGACACCAAGATCAAGGTAACTTCAGTGGCAGCTCGAAATTAATTTCTTCGCATTGTTGAGATCATTGCAAGAGCATTTTATGTGTTCCCCTTGGATATTCTGACAAAGTCTCAGCTTGTATGGAGCGAAACTAAATACTGTATAGAAAACCTGGAGATACGAGATGAAAAAAAGAAAACTTTTGAAATCGTTTTTTTTTTTTTTTGCTACCATCAGTAGCGCTGAACCTCGCGAGGGTCGTTTTTGAGTCAGTTGCAGGGCTCACGGACACGAAAGTTCACTTCTGAGGACAATTTAAAGCTTTTGATTAATGCAACTCAACTGTATGAAAACAACCACTGTTGCAGAATACTGTCCATTAAGCAAAAACAAGTCATGCAACTAATAGTTAAAACAATAAATGTTTGTTAAACAGGACATCTTATGATAAATTGTTAGGTTAACAGTAAAATCTGTCCTCATCATTTCTTCACCAGTCATTTGTGAAATTCAATCGGGAGCCCTTTTCGTGTAATTGATAATTTTGCATGTATTTGTGCAACACACCCAGTGGAAAGATGCTGGATAAACTTGGACACTGATCTTGAAAGTTCTTCAGAAGTACTTACATTTGATCTCAGAAAAGCTGTCGAGAGCCCACAGTCTCTCCCCGCTTGCCTTTCAGCAACCACGCCACGTCGTGGGTGCACTTAAAATACATAGTCGGATGTTTACTCTTTATAGACTGTCAATGCAGATTTGATTTGAACAAGCCCGCCCTTTGTTTCTCCTTCCGAAGTGGCTGTCAGTTATTTTTATGAGATGTCCTGACAGCCCATCTCGTGCTCGAAGGGTCCACTTAAGTGCAAATTTGTGTCTGGTGCTTGGCACTCTCAACGCGATTGAGGTGTCCGGTCTGTAATTGCGGCAGTAATCATGATTCTTATTTTTTTTTTTTTCTCTCTTCCCTCCACTCATCAGTACTGCTCTCATTTGTGGTTCCCCGGAGAATGGTGCAGCCCAGCAGGCCATTATTGACTGAACACATTATGCATTCTTTTCAACATTTGCATTATGTACTTAAACTAATCCACCCCACCCCTTTAACGACTCCGCCAAACAAATGATTTTGCCTTTCCCGCATGTGGGAGGGGTGAAGTTGTAATATGTTTGTTTTAATGGACCGTGAGTTGTTTGTATTAATTGGCAGAGCCGGGTTGTGCTGTCGCTCATGTTATATAGGCAATCTATCTAGCGAGGGGCTCGACCCTTTGGAAGGTTTTCCGATTCAAAAGAAGCCAGGAAGAGCGTTTCTGCTCTCTGCCTTAGCTACAGGCTTTTTGGTTATTATGTTGCTATTAGTTTGTGCAGAACAGGCTTTCAGTCTTGGCGTAAGGACGGGGCTTTATTGGCTACTGACCTTGGCTTTATCTCAGCGTCATACTGAGAGCTGAGCCCATTGTGTAACTAAAGTTTTAGTGCGTATTGATCAGTCAGTCGAGAGTGAAGATGAAAAATCTGTCTATTTCTTTTTTTTTTTTTGAAGTACCACTTAAATCCTCTTTTGATACTCCTTCTTTTCCACCATATCCATCTTCACAAGGTGTTGCGCTTGAGTCATCTGTCTGTCTGTCTGTCTGTCTGTCTGTCTGTCTGTCTGTCTGTCTGTCTGTCTGTCTGTCTGTCTGTCTGTCTGACAGACAGTCCGTCCGTCTGTCCGTCCTTGCACTGTCCTTTCACTGTCCTTATGTGTGTCAGTGGTTGTAATTTCATCTTTTTCCGTTTCATCGTCTGTTAACTTTGCTGCAGGAGAAGGATCTAGCCCCCCCATTAAGCATCACACCACAAGAGTCCACCATTCGCTTCGAGGATGTGTATTTTGAGTACCTGGAAGGCCAGAAAGTCCTCAATGGGGTGACCTTCGAGGTACCTGCTGGGAAGAAGGTAGCCATAGTCGGTGGCAGCGGCTCCGGGTAAGTCACCAGCAGTACACCCACGCCGAGGTCTCGCAATTGTCTCCACCTTCTGTCATCACTGGAGTGTAAGATTGCCACTAGTGATGATTGGTCATATCTCTGCTTTCAGAAAGAGCACAATAATGCGGCTGTTGTTCCGCTTCTATGAGCCCCAGCGGGGGAACATCTACATCGGTGGGCAAAACATCCGAGACGTCAGCCTCGAGAGTTTGAGGAAGGCCTTAGGGGTCGTACCGCAGGTCAGCGATGCAATTTGATAAGGCAAAATGATTCACCGACATCTACTATGCTTAAGTTTTATGCACGTTCGTATTTTATTTCTTTTGTGTGTGTTAACATTCAACAACAGCGTGTAAAAAGAGTGAAAATTCCATTTAGCTTTCTCTGCAATGTGCTCACAAGATAATCTGAACAGATGGTCCAATGTTTTTTTCATTCGCAAACTACTCTTTCTCCCTCCTACCTTCGTCTTTGTATCTACAGCGCTCTGCTCCCGCCGCTGCAGCAATACTGCTATTCTCTCTGAAGCTCACCCCCCCACCCCCCACCCCCCTCCGTCCTTTGTGTTGTCAGGATGCTGTTCTGTTCCACAACACCATCTACTACAACCTGCAGTACGGGAACATCAACGCCACACCGGAGGATGTTTACCAAGTAGCTCGTCTGGCAGGCATCCATGATGCCATCCTCAGGATGCCACATGGTTACGACACCCAAGTCGGGGAAAGAGGCCTAAAGCTGTCAGGTCGATAGCACTTAAATGACTTTAAAATATGATCGTCATAGAAAAAATAAACTAGGAAGTACTCGGTATATAACGTTCTACTTTTTTAAAATGTGCGACTAAAACGGTGCCTGATGATGCACAGAAAATAGCCTGGCATGAGTCACCCATTGAGAAAGACACAATTCTTTAAATAGTTCATCAATCATGCTTGGCTAGAACCTAATTGTTCCTTTTAAATATATTAAAACCAGGACATTTTGTACAGTTTGATTTTTGGTGGAAACATTTTGATGTAGGGAAGGCATGCTTGAATTTGGTGCGGAGGAACTTGAGCCCTGACCTCAACCATTGCGATGAACTCACATTGCATATTTGATTTTCAGCCCATGTTCACTTGTCAAGAATTGTTACATTAATCTTAGTTTTTCATGTTGGCATAAGTTGATGGTTTCAAACTTTTTCTCTGACATTCCCCGCAGCTGGCGCCGTTTTATAATGCTTCTAAAAGCCGCTCGCATTCAAAAGGCCACACGCGGCAACAAAGGCTGAGTCAGATGTAGCCAAAGTCCCCTACTGATTTTTCTTCACAATTAAATAAAAGTCCTCTTGTATCCGTCTAGCATAATTGTTGCCGTGGTGCATTTTCGCTCTGCTTGAGGTGATTATCCGATGAGGGCAGGGGGAGACCTTTCGCTCATAATTTCGCACCTACCCGCTGAGGTCTGTTTGCATTGTTTCCTGACGTCCATTGTTTCGTTTCAGGCGGGGAGAAACAGCGTGTGGCCATCGCCCGTGCAATACTGAAGAATCCGCCTATTCTGCTGTATGACGAGGCCACGTCATCTCTGGACTCCATCACTGAGGAGGTGCGGGCATATTTATTTAACAGAACAAACATCCAGTTGGTCACCTGCCAAAGGTGCACATGATAATTCTGCATCTCCCCCCCCGCCTTCACACATCGCTGCACATATTCCCCCCATGCCACCTGCATCTGTTTCCGTCTCCTTAAGCTCCAGCTCAGCTTAAACCTCCTCCGTCTTTGTAAATGTTACATTTAATGAGAAAGTTCAACACGCCCTTTCTGCTTTTCAGAAGCACGGTAGAGCGTGTTAATGATGACTTCCTGTTGATATGAGTGCGTTCCTCAATTAAAAATGGAAACAATTGCTGTGAGAAGCACACGAGACATGACTTGTGTCTTTTCAGTCATGTTTGAAGATTTTGGTTTCAACATAGTACAACACGAGGAAAACCAAAAAAAAATAATGCCGGCTCTTTTTCAGAACATCCTGAGCGCAATGAAAGAGATGGTGAAAGACAGGACCTCTGTGTTCATCGCTCACAGGCTTTCCACTGTTGTAGACGCCGACGAGATCGTTGTTCTTAATGAGGTACGTAACACGCTCTTCATTTTACATTACATTGTGTTTCTTGTCAGATTGGTTATTTCTGCTGAATCAAAAGTTTAAAAGTAAAATTACGGGGCCTGCCACGAGAAATCTGCAAGTCATCCCGCGAAAGGTTCGAATTTCCTGAAAATGCCACAGGGTGGCAGTAAGACATGGCTGTGGCCAAAGTGAATTTACACGACAAGGTGGCGCTAAAGCAATACTTTTATATTAGATAAGGCTTTGACCAGAGTACAAAAATGCGTATCTGATTTCTAGCAGTGAATAACTAAGGAGAGAAAAAAAAACTCAAGCAATTGCAAATATGCCAGGGTACACTTTACTTGTTTTTTTTTAATGGCCAGTCCAATTAGCACGTTTTGCTGGATGATCTGCACTCAGATCACCTTTTGTTTATTATCACTGCCAAACAGTTTGTTTTGGACAGTTATTATATTCCACCACTCGATGTTATATTTATATATATATATTTCAAACATTTTTGTGCAAAACACAAGTGTTGGCTTGGATTTTGCACCATGATGTAAATTTGTTTATAACAATACTCCAGAAATCACAGATTGTTTTTTTTAAGTGCTTATGAACCAAGCTTTGCTGAGAAACCTTACTTCAATTGTTCTATCATTGACTCACACTGGCAGGAAGGCAAGATGATAATCCCAAAGAAACCCCTATTCAGCTCAGACCTTGTTTGTGAGACTGGCTGAGCCAAATATTGAAAAGAAAAAAAAAAGAACAATATTCTTTCTATGTGACATTTTTAAAGAGATTGTTTTGAAGGATTGCAGCAGTACAATTTACAGGCAAGTCGGAATTTAGAGTTGTGCACTTTTAGCGGCCTTTTTTGGGGGGGGTGGTAGAGTGGTCGTCTCCCAAACCAGAGGTCGGAGGTTTGATCTCTGACCATTGTGAGTGAAGTATCCTTGAGCAAGATGCAGAAGCCCCAGTTGCTCCTCCTGATGCTGCATCATCAAATATTGAATGTGAATTCATTGTGAAGTGCTTTGACGGTCTTAACATGTGGGAAAAGTGCTATACAAGTGAAAAAACATTTTGAGGAGGTACCACATCAACACGCAACCTGCTGTGCAGCACTGAGAGTGACTGTATACTGCCAGAAAGCAAGAAGAGGTAGCGAAGGTCCCCAATGGATCTCCAGTAAAAGTCATCGTTCAAACAGATCAGAGAGAATATACGTATGTGTTGCTGCTTTGCCATTAGATGAAATGGTTCAAATATATTGTTTTTGATTTTCTTTTACAGTAACCTTGAAGTTGCAAATGCACAGTTTGAAGCGAGTAAGCGTTGCCATTTATTTGGAGAACTGCACTTGCAAAAGTCACCGCTTTGTTTTCAAAAGTGATGTTATGCATCACACATTTCTCTGACAGCGGAAATGTGAATAGATACTAAGGACGGCTGTAAAAGTGTTCGAAAAAGATTTTCAGAGCGGTTCACTGTAAACACAAACACAAGCAATGAGTCTTTGTGATGCGGTCAATGGCGTGTGACTGAAATAGCCAGGTGAGAAGATATGTAAAGGCCGTCCTTTGAATCACTTGCCGTCTTAAAAGAGCATCGCTGCGAAACCGATCAGCAGCCAATTGACATTTTCCACCGGCGCTCCCAATGCTGATGAAAGAGGCTCGTTTTGAACCGCTCCCAGCGAGCATGTGCGCTTCCGTGTTCCCAGAGTCAGATGGCGGGGATCAGAGGGTCGTGGCGAGGAGGCATGTTTGGTGTGTGATGTCACCATGGAGTTTGCAGGTGTCGCTGGCAGAGGACCGCCCGGGGTGCTCATTAAAAAGCACGCTAGCGCTAGCACGCTCGTCTCGGGCTCACTAAAGATAATACCGACACCTCTGCACACTCATGGGAGCTGGGGGGAAGGGGGCGCCTTCATTTGTGTTGGCCTGTGTGGGTGGCGTGCGTACGTGCGCGCGCGTCCTTGTGTGTATGTTTGTGAGTCAGTGTTTTTATGCGAGAAAGGCAACAGTTGTTCAGGAGGCGTGAGGGATCCTACAGGGGGGAGCTGGCTCACTGCACTGTGTGGTCAGCGTTGGTGCTCATGAAGAGATTGTTATTAAGTCGACTCATTACGCCACCTCCCTTGGTAGAACTGTGTGCGTTTGCAGACATTTTGATTTGGCCAAACTTGGGTTTCTTTCTTTTTTTTTTGTCCTGGCGGGACAGGGTAAAGTGAAAGAGCACGGCAACCACCAAACGCTCCTCGGCACACCTGGCAGTTTGTACGCCGACCTGTGGAACACCCAGAACAGCAAAATCCTGAGCAACAACAAGAGCTCCAGTCGGCCGGCGCCCGAGCGCCTCTCCCAGAAGGAGGAGGAGAGGAAGAAACTGCAGGAGGAGATCCTCAACAGTGTGAAGGGCTGTGGGAACTGCTCCTGCTGAGAGAAGCTGCCACCTCCGAGTCTCGTCACCATCTCCACACAGATGGCCCATGCTGGAGTCCCCAGTCTGTGTGGTATTTGAGGAAGGAGGGGGTCGGGGGATGCGGCCCCATTATACATCCCAGCCAAACCCCATGGTGCGGCCTTGCTTCCTTTCCCTCCGGCTTCTCCTTCTCAACTGAATAAAGCCCCTCGCCGGCCAAGTTGAGGAAGAGCTGAACAGACACTGGATGGCATCCAGAGCTTCTATATGTCACTTTCCTCAGTGGAAGCCAAGAGAAAGAGACCTTGTAAATCACATACGTGCACGCTAGACATCTGCTAGACAACATGGTCACATCTGCTTCACTGTCTTAGCTTTGCATCCGTTGGCCTTTATAATGACATCTTACTTCACACTGGAAACAGAGGAGATATCGCGTAATCATGTCCATAGGCTTCATGAGACACACTTTATATGGCTTGATCTGAAAGTTCGTTTTTCAGATGAATTTTAACCCGAATGGCTTTTTAAAATACGTGCGAGCGTGTATATATTTCCGTAATTCCCACTTTCCCCGTGGTTCAGTCGTAATGCACATTTCCGCTTGAAATGTCACAGACTTGAGTGAAATGTTAAGTTCTTCAGATTGTCCCCATTAACGCGTCGACTATAGGTGAATGTTTGGAGTCACGCGCGGACAAAACTGTCTCCCGAGTGAATTAGCAGAATGTCACCGGTGCGTCGATGGGGGAAAAAAAAAAAAAAAAACACAGCAGGAACGACGAGAAGCGTCTAATGAATGATGAATGCTTTTCACCGCAGTTGAGCCACGTTGCGCGGGCTCCTCTGGGAACATTTTGCAGTAGTATCGTCGAGCCGACGCAGCAGCTGTTGTGTCGACCTTCGCCTTTGTCAGTTTAACAGCAGCTAATTGGACGTATTGATCAGAGAGCATTGAAGGTTTTGCGTCAATATTAATTTTTAAAAACTGACATGTATGTCCTCATTTTCAGAGGGCTGCTTTGTTTTTGTGATACGCACACTTTGTTTCAATCTCTGCTGGTATTGTTTCTATTAATAAAATGAAATGATTGTCTTCTATACACCCATCGCGTGACTGATTTCTTGCACAGTGTGATGACAATAATGATGAATAAATACTGCCTGGTAGGTCTTTAGGAAATAAGTTATATTTTTGATTTGTGTTTTGCAATTGCCACAGTTTAAATCAACAAAATATTGTTGAAAACGTGCCGAGACTGAGTACTACTTTTATACCAATATTTCTTCAGCACTAATAGAAATAAAGAACCGAGTGAATGTTATGACAAGACAGAGACACAGTGTTTGATACATTGATTGATTGATTGATTGATTGATTGATTGATTGGATTTGGCGCAAGGTGATACTGCAATAATCCTAACGGTCAGTGGATTTTTCTTTAATAATTGAAAGTAATAAAAAGTAACATTCAAGTAAAATGTCAGCCCAAGCGTGATGAGCCCCCCGCCACCTCACGGCGAATGAAAGTCGACTTTGATAAAGTCTCTCTTAAAAGGAAATCAAGTGCATGATTACTGTCTGGATGGCTCTCCTTTCAAGCGTTAGATGTCCAGGCACATGAGTTGATGGTAATGGCGTCCTTCTAATACAAGCCAGGAAGAGATTATGAGACACTTCATTAGCGACTCCCAACAGTGGCTGCCCCTTAAAGGTGACTCACTAATTATTCAGTGAGCATCATTCACTGTGATCTGCACAGGTTTGTGTTTGATTTGCTCAAGGACATAACGCAGCCAAGCGTTGACGTTGAGCCAGTTTGTCAGCGTGGTGGCCCTTGCATTGTAGTTTTGTGCAAAACAGGGTTACGAAAACATGTTTCACCGCCCTTATTTCCAAGTGTGAGTTATTTGTCTCCATTTGGTCACGCGGTAATGAGCGAGCCATCTCGGTTTAGCATGCAACGCACTCCGTGTTCTGGCTACGCTAAGGCTTCGCATAACATCCGCAATGTGGACCACAGCAGGAGCGCCAGACCCTCATACACACGGTGACCTTCTGCTGAAGGAGACTTCCCAAATTGTGCTGTGCAGAAGGGATGATTATTTGCTCTTATTTCCATCTTTCTGCCAATATAGCACTCCTTCAGTGGTTCTCTTTTTTCTTTTCTTTTTACACCAAGTACCACCTAAAAAAATACTCATCTATCCAAGTACCACCATTACAGCCAATATTCAAACACAGTAGTGTAGTAGCAGAGAGTATTTATTCCTAAGAATTTATTTAATATTATTGAAAGCCACTGTGACCTTGTGCAGTTGGAACATTAACACTGTGCTTTATAATATGGGAATAAGAAGTCTCCACGGTTCAATTAAATACATAGGTTTCCATTGTTGTCGTTCTTCTACATTCATCTAGCGTTTTCCTTCTTTTTTTCCCAATGGTTTGGCCTTTTAAAATAATTTATAAATGGAACTGAATATTTTGGTATAGACCTAGATTAAAATTCATTATTCTGCACAAGACAAATATTTTAAAGTTAGTTTTAAATAAAATGTCTTGCTGGTCATTTTAATGGCAAATAGGCAACTCTGTCTGGCTCATAAATGTTTAAATCTGACTCGAATATAAGTGCTTCACCAGCCGCTTAGGTAACTGCACATCATTGTTAAAAGTTAAATACAACTGAACTGTACTTGGCCAGTGAGTCTTTTCTATACCACTAGAGGGAGTCTGCATATCACACTGTGAAAATCACTCCACCAATGTATTGTGATCTCTATTGTGATTCTTTGTGGATGGATTCAGAATGTAAACATTACCCAAAAAGCCACCGCGCCACACCCTACCTCCTACAAAGCCTACTTAAAGGTGATAAACATTTGCAACCCCCCGTCCACCGTCTGTTACTGAAGTCCCCCGCGCTCTCCGTGGTCTGAAAGTGGAAGTTGATCCTCTGCACCAGACAGCCAGCTCACACACACCCATCCCTCCTCGATGCAACTCGTAGGCCTGTGTGGCCAAGGGCGTCTTAGCCGTGATAAATATGCATCAGTGCCTCACAGAAGATGTAGTTATTTCCACCGTTTCAAAGTCAAAGTCAAAAGTCAAAGTCAGCTTTATTGTCAATCCCTTCATACGTCAAGACACACAAAGAAACCGAAATTCCGTTTCCTCCATCCCACGGTGACGAGACATACAAGTAGGCGACACAAAACAAAAACAAGTAGGCACAAACCATAAATAATAAATAATAAATAAAATAAAATGAGCGATGAATAAAAACAGACCAATAACCCATTGAATATGAGGGGCAAAACCGAGCCAGTGAGCATACAGCAAGAACAGGACGCTACGCTGAAAGGGGGAGCGAGTTCAGGATCCTAACAGCCTGGAGTACGAAGCTGTTGGAAAGTCTGGTGGTGCGGGAGCGCAGGCTCCTGTACCGCCTCCCAGAGGGCAGAAGTTCAAACAAAGGGTGAGCGGGGTGACTCACATCACTCACAATCTTGGTCGCCTTGCGGGTGAGATGGGAGGTGTAAATGTCCTTCAAGGAGGGGAGAGAAGCACCAATAGTCTTACTAGCCGTTTTCACAATGCGCTGCAGGGCCTTCAAGTCTTGGTCAGTGCAGCTGCCACCCCAGACAGCAATACAGCTGGAGAGGACGCTCTCAATGGTGCCGCGGTAAAACGTAGTCATGACGGCCGGAGGAGTCCCCGCTCGCCTGAGTTTCCGAAGGAAGTACAGGCGGCGCCGGGCCTTCTTCGCCAGCGACGCGGTGTTGGTGGACCAGGAGAGATCCTCACTGATGTGCACCCCCAGGAACTTGGCGCTGCTCACTCTCTCCACCACAGCACCGTCGATGGTCAGCGGCAGGTGTTGGGCGTGACCCTTCCGGAAGTCAACGACAATCTCCTTGGTCTTGTCGACGTTCAGCAGGAGGTTGTTGTCCCTGCACCACGCGGTCAGAAGGTCAACCTCCAGCCTGTATTGAGTCTCGTCTCCCTTGGTGATGAGACCCACCAGAGTCGTGTCGTCAGCAAACTTCACTATGCGGTTGCCGCTGCAGGTGGCAGCGCAGTCATGCGTCAGGAGTGTTTTGTGTGGGAGTGTAAATTTATGTGCGTAATCCTTGTGCATGGTACCAGTGCTCCTGGTCAGAATGAGAATGAATATTCACACAGTGATGCGCACATGGGGATGAATTCAACAAATAACGATACACACTGCGTTGAAAATTTTTATGTACTGGAAATACTGTGTATGTATGTATGTATGTATGTATGTATGTATGTATGTATGTATGTATGTATGTATGCATGTGTGTGTGTATGTGTGTATGCATGCACTAAATACAAATTTAAATCAAACTGCTTATGTAAGATTTTGTTTTAATTTTTCTTCATTGGAAAACACAGAAGAAATATAAATAAACACAAAATATTGTGCAGCTTGTATAACTGTCAATTTACTGTCCCCTCAAAATACAATGATGCTGCTAACTGCTGACAACAAAAATGAGTAAACCCCTCTGTGAAAATGTCCAAATTTTGCCCTATATTGCTGTCCACCATCTTGATTTTATCCTCAATATGTTCCTCAGGTTCTCATTAAGAACAGCCACACTGTAAAATTTCCCTCCTTTCATACCCATAGCAGCTAAAGATTTAGTGGTATTTTTTTTTACTGCGTGGGATGTTTTGTTGTCTTGCATGAAAATTATCCTACTGTGGCAGGCACAATTCTTTTTAAACTAGGTAAAAGGTGGTCAGTCATAAACCCATATATTTTGTTGAGGTCATCTTGACACCTTCGGGTCCTCCACAAAAACCGTACCGTTTATTGCCTTGTACACGAATGCACATAATTTGCCCTCTACCTTAAACCAATGAATGATTGAACATAGCGAGCATACACATCACCATACAGACAAGAAATTATTCTTTAAATTGGAAACACTTACTGTTTTATAGAGCGTAATTACATTTTTACACGTTTCCTCTCACCACTGACCAGCAGCAGGGAGCTGAAAAAATTATATTGTAAGCAAAAAACATCAAGCCATTCATCTAGCTTCTGTCTTCACTCTTGTCACAGTTGAGCTGGAGGCAAATATTGGGCGAGAAGCGATGTACACCATAAACTAGTCTCCAGCTAATGCCAGGGTACTTATACTGAGGTGAGGCAAGTGTGGGGTAAATTGTAAACAGTAAATGGAGTGCACTTATTCAGCACTATTTTGTTTATACCACCAGAATAGATGGAGATGACTTAAACAATGACTTTTATATATATATATAGTCCGACAGGTCACAGAGCGTCAATCCAAATTAGCTTCAATTGGCTATTTTTATTGTAAGAAATGTTGACTTATATTCTTTGTCATTTTTTAAAAAATAAAGAAATTCACAATTCAAAGCAGGTTACTTGACAGTCAAGATGGTGAGACTTCTGTTCCTCAGCCGGTGTGATTTAGGCTTTCGTCGTGAACAAAGCCTTAAATAGGTGGGTGCGGCTGACGGTGTGATAGACAACCACTCACACAAAGGATGCAATTCAATTGAAGGCTAAATTATCCATAGCTGTGAGCATTACACATTTGTGGCTCTAAAATGTGACAATATTTGTTTGTAAACTGCATGGATTGCGTAATATACACGAGAAATGATGACTCACATGTTAAATACCGTAGCCGAGTCTTTTGACCCTTTTACGTGTCGTGTAGCTCGTTGGCTGTTGAATCCCACTAAAATTGTCACATCACAAGTGGCTGCTGTGGTATTTCCCAAAGGAGTTGCTCCATTATTCACCGTCTACAGAGCCGCTCCGGGGTTTATGCCTAGATGACATCATTACCATCACTACAGTGTGTCAAATTCAATTTAGGTCCAAGCGTGTTTTAATCGGAAATAACTTAGCATTCAGGGCCCATTTTTACATAACTTATCGGACGTTTCACACCAACTGTCAGGCTTGTTGAGCATCAGCGTTTTTTTTTTTTTTTTTTTCCTGCTTGCATTTTATTCTCAACATTTCACTCCAAGAATTTCAGTGCGTCTTCAGTGGGTGCTGCTGCGGGCAATTTCAGGTGTTCAATACCGTCACTACTTTATTTGTATTTGTTTGTGTTCATTTTATCACTTGGGTAGGCTGCATGCCAGGACAATGACAATGATCAATATTACTATCTGATGATTTTATTTTCAAGGAGACTTCAGTTTAGTAAGCATCCAAAATATCTAATGTGGTACACTTTTTGGTCTTTTTTCATAATGTGTATTTTTTACCGGCTTTTCATTCGACTAAATAGTTTTGTAGAACATTGCCGTGTTTGAATTTTGTATTCTCTTTTGTTCTGTCACTAAATCTATTTAAAAAAAAAAGGTTTTTCATGTGGTCTCTATATTGCAGATTTTCACCTATCACTGCTAGGTGTTGTACGCTGTGACAAAGGTGCAGAAACAGCAACGAAATGAATTCTATTAATTTTCCTACGCATGGCCAATTGTTGCCAGGCAGGATTCATATCAGCACATCGTCTGAATGAATCTTTTTTTCCATATGGCAGCCGCCCCATCTTGTCTGTTGATGTTGCTGAATGACAAATGAGGGTCACTAGTGGACAGATACTCCAAAACCACGTCATAAGGATTACGAGATGTTTATTTATACTCTGTAATTTAGTAACTGAATCACTGCTCTGTAGACGCAACATATATAATTGGAAGAAATAGGGAACCGCTGCATAAAATGACCCATCATGACATTGAACGAACCCTGTCCAAGCACTTTACAATGATAGCATTGAGCATACTTGTGATCATTTCTTGATGAAAAACCAAAAGTGATATCTGTCTCACTTGGCAGTATTGCGATGTTACATTTATGTAGTAAGGAACAATTAAGGCGGAACAATGTGTGAAACCTGGCACTGGTGTAAATATAAAATTTGGGTCTGGTAGGGTGACGTTGTGAGACAGCTGTGTGGGCGTTGCATTAGGACAGCTTGTTAGTGATGTTGTTGCTCAGAAATACAGACAATGTGTCATTATTTCCACTCAAGGAATCCGTGTTTTGGTCCAACTGACGCACTGCACATTTATAATATTTGATGAACTGATGCCAATGCCAAGTTTGCATTCACTCTCTTAATTGTGCTTCATATTTGCAACAAGATACCCATTTTGGAGAGAACATTGTTATGATGTGGCTAGGATTATTTATTTGCTATTAATTTATTTGTTACACAATGCCGCCGAAATTTCAGCGTGAAAAGATATTTCGGGTTTCCTGCATCATATTACACACAATTAGCTTGTCAGCCTTTAAAGTAGGCTTTGAGCTTGTTCGATACGTCTCTGATAAAGACAGCAACAAATGGTATTTAATGACTTAAAAATATCCCTTGCAGTTGAAAAGTGAAATGAAGCAAGCAAAGGTTCCACATCTAATATTTCTAAAGTAATTTGAAAGGCCGCAAGGCGGGTTTGCGTCAGAGAAGAAAATAAATTGTATTTGCCAGTGTGCATGCACTATGAGAAGAAGACAAGTTCAATTAAGAGAAGCAACATTGTGTGCGCTTATACTGTGTTTGATTTAATGTTTGTCAAAGAGCCCAAAATATCCAATTGTGTTATTGGAAGGCCATTATAGCTTCACGTCTGCACAGGTATGAGATCTCGTTATTAGTTGCAATAATTTGCCGTCTTTCTAGTGTCTGTCTGTCTATCCCTTTGTCTGCCTGAGCAAAATCATATCTGTCAATCTACCCAATGTACGCCTACTTTATGAAAATATCAAGAGACCTTTAATACATTCCCAAGTAGGCAAAGAAATACGCCAGTGATGTACAGTATTATCAATTCCGAGTTGCCAATACAAGGATGCACAGTACATTAAAAAGAAACTTGAAAAGACGTCTACCACATAAGGTAATTGAAAAGATGAATGGAAAAAATCGGGCTTATGCCAACATGTTGAATGTCATTTTTGCAGTGGCTTACAACTGCATTGCATCATAATGACTGATGTGTCTGTCTCTCCTTAAAAAATACAATCTTAGAAAAATCTGTAGGTACAGGGCTGTCACAAACAAGCCATTTTGGAATCGATTATCCTATATGTTATTCTATCAAATACCCCTGACTAGGGTAAATTGTCCAACAGTGAGAAGGACGCCTCTACATGTAACACTTGAGTTTGTCGAACTTCATGTTTTGACCACTATACTAACTTCAAAGTAAAGAACACAAAACATTAATATTGATTTTTATATAAGCCAGGGTCTTATGTCGTTCACAAACACAAGCCAATCAATGGCTGCTCCGTTGCCAGCGGATGTGAGGACTTATTAAAAAAAATAAAGAAAGTGTGATATAAACCATTACGTAAATGGGTAAATAAAATGAAATGATTATCATGCCCTTACTGCCCGTTGTTCCTGATTCTAAACGACCTCACCTCCATTTGGCTGTAGTGTCAGAAAATCTCTATTTGGTCAATTTTAAGGGGACAAGAACAAACAAATATCATAATCCATTGATGGATACATTTGTTGCAGGAAGAGTAGGATATGCGTTTCTCCCAGCCCTGAGTATGATGTAGTTCAGTTTTATACATGTTTTACAAATAAACATAAATAATTCAACCATCGTCAATCAATACTCTGCATTGTTACCTTTTATATACCGTACTCATTTGGAATCTCATCTCTGATTGCATTGGCTATTTGACAAGAACATAATTCCCGACAACATGAAACTACGTATTCTGTTGAATAAATAGGGTGGTCAGTTTTGCTTGTCTGTAAGGACTTAGACTTGGGTCTAGGTTTAAATCCCAAAGCAAACAAGATCATCAGGGGTTTTATGAAATCTCTTATAAATTAATCTTTGTTTACCTATCAATGCTGCATCGTGGCTCACCTGTTTTCTGATTTTGGTCATGTGACATACCCAAACTGAGCTGTGATTGGTCAATACCTGGCTCTGAGCAATTGTGCTGTCATTTTCAGTTGACAAGTAGCAGAATGGCCTGCGCCTTGTGTTTACGCCAGTGGAACATATTGTAAAGCACCTTTAAGTGATTTTTCATACAGCTCTCGTGTCGGATCTCATTTGATTGAACGGGTTATTTTGCAAGCGCAAATAAGTAGCAGCTTTTCCCAGAGAGCTACAGAGTGTCTATCCAAGTGTCACGAGTGGAGCCATCAGGACATGCAGCCGTGGCAGCACACACGAGCAGCCTATTCATTATTCATGTGCTTGCAGTCGCCCTGTTATGATACAGTCCCATCCGGAGTGGCCTACACCTGATTTGTTCCGCGCCTCCGTCGGGCGGTACGTGGCCCTGCGTCGGCCGCCTGTGCGCGCTCATAGGTCGGATCCAGAAGGCTCGAAGAGGAAGAGGAGGGGTGAGCAGACTGCAAGGAGGGGGAGAGGTCCAGCTGCAAAAAAAAAAAAAGAATTAGGAGAGGGGGAGAAAAAGAACCGTGACAATGGCAACATCAAGCTACTCCTAGGTTGTCGAAAAGGAGGCGGGCAGGAGCTGGGACGCGCCGGGCCGCCTTGTGAGCGCCTCTTCCTGGAATACGAATCGCGGCGTAACATGGAGCGGCGCAGCAGAGGAGAGTTGCCGTGTCTCCATCACTGAGAGGCGCGTCCACCTGCTAAGAGGAGGCCTGGGCTGCTGCTCCTGCCGCTGGTTCTGATTCTGGTGTAGCTGCTGCTGGCTGGTGGAGCAAGCAAAGCAGGCTGGCTGGCCGGGGCTGGTGGGTGGGGGACATGCAGGGGGGACGTGTTTGCATTTGGGAGGAAAGAAGACGCACCTTCTCACATTCCGCCCGAAGCTCTTGCGGAGGATCCGATTGCGACGCGCGGAGAAAGACGCAGTTTTTTGTGGTGCAGACGCTCTGGAGGTAGGCAGTCAAACGTTCTTTTATCATTACCATCGCTATTAACGTGAGCGTTATGTGTTGTTGAATTGGGGTGCTTGATTTATGCACCGATTTAAAGGCCATCCATGCTTTCGCGCCCCCCCCATCAGACATTTTATTTTATTCCAAGGGAGCATGCGGTGTAGTAGCAGCCTCCTTGGGACAGCTGTCGTATAGCGTGCTCACGTTCATCCACCCATTGCAGCTTTCTTGAAAAAAAAAAAAAAAAAAGAAAGAAAAATACCCACTCACATTGCATACTGGCTAATTTATGTTATGTTTAAGAGAAAAAAATAATGCACGTCTTTTGGAATCCTACTGTTGTGTATTTAGGGCGAGCCGTCATTTAAATATGCACCCCCCCCCCCCCCCCCCCCCTTCCCTATATACTCCCTAAACGAACAAGACACAAATAGTCCCCAGTAATGAATGATTCATGAATGAGATATTGAACCCCCAATATGGGTTAACGCACCTTCCCAGGAAGCCCCTCCCTCCCTCTCTCCAAACATAAATCCTCATTGCAATTTTTCTTCTTTTAGGTGACCCCCCCCCCCCCCCCCCCGCCCCCACACATGCACAGACACACATGGTGGCAGTGAAGTATACAGGTGCACTGTGTGAATGCCTTCACTGTCACCCCACTAGCTTCAGATGACTAGCTTTAGAGAAAGCATGTTTACCCCGGTGTCCCGAGCACGGTCGTGGTGTTGCTTTATAAGATGCTTGGCTTATTAAAGAGACAAAGTGTTGACATTGTGCTTGTGACAGGTACTGGGAACGCCCTCCTGCTTTTAAGTTTTACGGCCATTTAAATCCTTTTGAGTGAGGCGCTGGTCGTGAAATGCTTATCAGTTGCCCTTTGCGGGTCCTTCTCCCCTAATGTGAAGACAGCAGTGAAAACCAGATGGAAGGCCATGCATTGATTGAGTCAAAGAGAGCCTATAAGAGGGTTAAATTGAGTTGACACATTGATGTGGGTGTCATTATCATGTGTGACGGCACCGTGTGCGCTATTGGGCCCCGGGCTATGTGACGTGTGCTTGCAGGGGGGGATCGTTGCGGGCGCTCCTCGGCCTGGTCTTGTTTGACGATCCTCGGAGTGGAAACTAGCTGAACCGAAATGCGTCACAACAATCCACGTGTTCTCTTTCCTTATTGGCGGCACAAATGTAAACAGGAAGAAGGTTTGGCCTCAGTAGTGAGTGAAACAATGGCAGTAAATGCACTGTTGTTAAAACTGCTGGGTCAAACTAACCCAAATTGGGTAAAATAGCAACATTTCATGTTTAACAGCATTTTCAGTTCGGCACTTGTTTTGCTGTTGTGAAAATGGACTTTCTGGATGTCACAACAAAGAAAAACGTCAGTATTCAAATTTATGCTGATAAAATGCACATTGTGGTTTTTACAATGAAGGCGTAAAAAACGACCTATATTGATGCGTTAAAGCTACCAAAAAAATTGGTGCGGTGATTATCAGTATACGTAGCTGTGGTTCAAAATAATACCCGTTTATCACAATGTTCAAAGAAGAAGCAACTTTCCCCAGTCAGTGTTCACCAACGCAAATAACTCACGTAATATGTTTTGCCCAGTCCACATTGGACGCCCTTCCATTATCCATGGGTGGGACGTTTGCCCTAATTGCAATTTGAACCCGTGTTTTAAGTCATCCCATTGATGGTTACTAAAATGGACTAAAATGACTTCAGGACACAAATTGTCCAAAATGTGGACCAGCTTCAGCTTGTGGAAGGTCAGAATAACTAACCCATCCTTCCAATACAATACAACTTTAGTTAGATGGTGCATAAATCTCGCCATGGTTGTGTCATGTAATTTCCTTAAATGTAAATGGGTGTGAGAAATTTAGCCCAGTAACACAATTCAGCCCCATCTTTCTGCCAGCAGCTTTGCCCGAAATGTGTTTTAAAATGCAGCTCGAGCTTTATGTTGCAGCCATAAAAGCGGCAGCTTGTGTACATAGTCTCTCTCTTATCTTCCCGGGGCTGATGTGTGTGCACTGCTCGGCGGCTCCTCCTGCTTTCTGGCCTTGGGCGAATGCACAAGCTTCTGCTAGCACTAGTCAGTCCATAGAGAAGCAACTAAAGCTCATCAACGCCGCCAGCCATTCTCCTCACGTGACGATCATGCCTCTTATTGATATTTTACACCTCGCACACATCCTTATCACCATAAATCAGAATCAAGGACTAAGATGTTGCTTAGAAAGGACATGGTATGAATGACAAACCAGCCTCTAAGGCGTCCCACTGAGCTTTATGTCTAGAATGGTTTCTTTCCTGATCTGGTATCTCTGCTCTAGAAAGCACCTTGATGATGATCCCATTAGGGGGGGTTCGGTCAGTAACAATGTATGCAGAGTCCCGCTGCGTCTGGGTTGTGACACGCCACGCTGAGGCCCAGCAGCTCTAGTCTTTCTCTGCGATGCGGGCTTTCTGTAATTAAAGGCAGAGGTAAGAGCAGGGGAGCGGGCCGGGCCCTGATTGCTTTTCATAGCCGCGAGCACACAGAGAGCTGCAGCGTGTCCTCAGGGGACTGAGGCGCTGTTGAGCTCTTTTTCGCTGTCAGCTCCACCCCACTCCCCTTCCCGGTTCAGGAAATATCCTCTTGCTAGTGGCGGACCCCAAAACATATGTTTATCGCTGCGCAAACAATTTTCGTTTTCATCGGAAAATACGTGTGCATAAAAGTGGGACAGTGTAATGAATTAAAAACCAAAATGGGGCACTATTGCGGAATGAGCAATTTATCAAATTCATTCGATGTCGCTATGTACAGAAGTAGAATGCAATTTTCTAAAGGCTGCAATTAAGAAAAAAAGGAAACTTCAGTATTATTTGTTTATCTACAGTATCTTGCTAAGTTCTGCGCTCCAAAGCTGCAGTCCACACACTGGCAGAGCTATTCTTTTTCCTTGGCGTGAAAATGTGGAAAATAAATTCCTGGAATAATCAGAAAATACCTAAAAGTAAATTGTCTGGCCTGGCACCTGGTGGGGAGGGGGGCAGTGCCCCCCCCGACCCCTCTCGAACTCCGCCAGTACGTCCACGTGTACATTCTATTATTTCATAAAATATAAAAAGTTGAACCGATTCAGCTGATTATGCTACATTTTTTACACAATTTTGTGACAAGGTAGTTAATGCTTAAAATAAACTGCGTCGCAAACTGTTTTGCATATCTGTCGCATAGACAAGTTGTGCGAGCAGTGTAGCCTACGTCAGCTTAGCGGTTGATGGGAGAGGGACATTGGACGCAAAATCAGTTCTGTCCTGTCTGGAACAATCCAAAGGGAGCATGGGCGAGCTGAGATTTACACCTGAATGGCAAAACTGTGAGGCAGACGTGTTTACTTACCATACATCCATTTTTTTTTCTGTGTACAAGCTGGATTTACTCCTGAAATTTCTGTGTCTTGTTTTTTTGCATTGTTGAAAGACCAAGTAGGATGCGTGAGGCATTACACATTATAAACATGGCAAAGTGATTCGTTTTACTGACGGACTCATCCATCTTAGGTTCAAAAGGCAGTTAAGTTCACTGCTGCGCATCGGTTTAACAGCAGCAACTTCTCTGAGCTTTTGTGACGATTTGATTTTCTTGTTAGTGTGTTCACAGAGTTAGTTAGATGTGACTTGGGTATGTCCAATTGATTAATTTAGCCCTACATGTTGCTGCTGTTACATTGCAAATCCAGTTTGTTTGTGGACCTTGTTCAGGACATTATTAAAAGTTCAATTCAGACAATTTAAATCTTCTGATAGATAGGCAGGCAGACAGACAGACAGACAGAAGCGATAGTTTCTGTGTTCCCAAAACTCCTAAACTCTTAAAACAGTTCATTTATGAGCTATTTAAATAGTTAAATAGTAGCACTTTATGTTACTATCTTTATATTCATTTTATGCTTTTTATTTTGTTCCTTGGAAAGTGATTGCACAACCAGCTATTTTGAATGGTATTTATTTGGCCACTGGAAATAGACTGGATTTTATTGTGTTGGCCTTATTTGGTTAGTTGGGTTCTCTATGTAAAATATGTGTTTTATTAATCAATGGCAAAACCATTAGAAAAGCGCCATTCCATTTTTTAAATTAATTAATCCTTCAAAGGAATATATATCATTTATCGAGACATAAAATGGCCTATATTGGGATATTTTTTTTTTTTTTCTTGTATCAAACAACACAAGATGTATACATAGATTGTCACATGTAAAAACACTGTCATTTTACATTTGACATTGGTCAATACAGCTCATATGCAGTTAGACACAGAGATACGCAAATCAATACAAACTGCCAATAGATTCCTAGACAAAGAAGATACATGGGTCGATACACAGATCGAGATGGATAACCATTATTTATTCATTTCAAAACTTTGTGCTTATTCAACTCCCAAAATTCACATTTAATAATCGCAATGGAACTTTGCTATTTTTATTGATTTTGAAAATCTGAATCGACACCCATCCCAAATATGTCACAAGCAACACGGTGAGTTCAGAGCACATTCACAATGCAGGAATTTGCATAAATCGCTTACTTTATTAATTGTCTTACAGTACTCCGATTTCAAGCCGCAAAAGTTTAAATCACAAAAACATTTTGATGAATTTGCCATCCCTAGTCTATGTAATTATTTGTTTTATGTGCCATACTTTATTAAACCCATTAGGAAAGTTATGGTGCACCAACATAACAGCGGAGAAACGGATAAACAGAGTTAATGAGACATATTGTGGAGATGAAGGTTTAGAGTGTGACAAATCACGCACACACCGAGGTGGCCCTCTCGCTCCCCTACACAGAGGCCCTTGGATACGATGTTAAAGAAAAAGGCGTGCAGAAAGCTGCGTGTCATCTTTTTGTTGATGAATTAGTTGTGCATGGTTAGACCAAGTAATGCATTCAGATTTCTGCCATTCACGCACAAAGGCCCAATTAATGCGGACTCTATTAAAGCACTTTCCGCATTGCCTACTTGAGCTCACTATGTGGGCTGGTGGCCACTGGGACCACGTGTACGCAGGCTTGACGTTCATACCTCGTTTTCTGCTTCCACATCAGACCCTCATATTGCGGATGGATAGATAATGTGAAGCCCCGCCCCCTGCACACCCAACGTTGCCCGCCCCCCCCTAACATGTCAACTCCCGGGATTCTCGAAGCAGACCGTGAGATGTGATCCTGAGAAATTTGAGAGGGAGCCTGCAGCGGCGGAGGCTTTAATGTGGCGGACACAGGTGCACTCACATGAATGGTGTGAAAGCATCATATTCACAACATGACTCGGGAGGGAGGAAGCTATGTGACGAGGCTGGATTTTAATTGCTTTCGCAGTATGCTCCCTTGTATTGTTCTCTTTGTAATGGCGCGCACAGTGGCAATAACAACCTTGTTTTTTTCCTCATATAATAACACTAATAGATTCATTGGCCCTTGTCTAATTTCAGCTTTTTTTTTTTTTTTTTTAAATTTTATATATTTTTTTTTAAATTCCTCCTGTCGAAGCCGGAGATGTTATATGCTGGACATGTATACTGTGGGGATAGCGGAATAATAAGCCATCTTCATTAGCCTTATCTTTAATTTGGCGGCTGGAAAGGGAGGGAGGAGGGCGAGGGGCTTGATGATGACGAATCAGAGTAGCACGCACCAGGAGAGAGGAATAAATAGGAGCTGCAGAGGAATGGCGGGATGGTGGGAAGATGAGAGGAAAGGATGGACCGAGAGAGTACAGAGACATGAGGAATAGAAATAAAGGCTGGTGGGTGGGTGGGTGTACGGGGGGGGGGGTTGGGGTGCATCGGGAACAAACAAACCGTGGTGAGATAGACGCTAGTGTTTCTAATGGGGAGAGAAGCTCCTTTGCACTTTCTCTTCTTTTTATTTTTTCTAAATGTTGTTTTGTCTGTTCACCACTTAACAAGGCCTCAGAAAAGAATCCGCTGTACGTAATTACCCGCATTTCAAGACAGCCTCGTTTGCTTCTCCAAACAATGTTGTGAATCTGCATGCAAAAAAAAAAAAGCCGACCGGATCATACGCCGGATGAACCTTTATTAATATTTATTGCGATGCAGCATTCAGTCAAAGATTTGCTGTAATCCGTTTAGCAGTGCTGCTGTTTTCATTTAGGAAAGTCTGCAGCGCCACTTGTGCCCAAAACAAACATTCAGGATAATTGATGTGAAAAGGTTTTTTATCGTCATCCATCTCAGAGAAAAAAGCGTGGCAAAAGCCCACCCGTCAAAAACGTCCAGTAACGCTTCGCATTGCGTTTCTCATACCAGGCCAGAGGCAAGACATAATGCAAGTTAAATGAGAAACATCCCAGAATATCTTAACACCAAACTGAATGGCATGTGTGAATTTTTTCAAGATGGATTTGACCCGATCTGTTGGATGTTGCTGCTGATGGCACAACAGCGTGACAACTATTCTACTAAGGCTAATAATTATAATCATTCCCAGCAAGTGGTCCTTGTCAGAGGAGCGTGGCACAATGGAAATAATAATTAGGACTTCTCATTCCACATGCGTTCGGGATGAAGAGTCTGATGTGAGCACACTGCGCAGTGACATCCAGGATATACAGCTGCGTGTTTGTTTGTTTGCCTGCCTGCTTGGACTTGCCGCAGTTCGTTACAGTTAGGATTTACTCGTGATGAATGTCCCACTTCTGTTTTCAAATGTACTTTTAGGTGCAGTGGTGCAATAAGAGGTATAAAAAAGGTGTGTTGAATTTAGTCTGTATTAATTTGTCACAGTAGATGTGTATACTGTATTCCGATTATTTTTGTCTATCATCCCTTTCACATTTACAGTGTTGACACGTTAATTCATACTTCAAATTGTGAAATGACAAAAAACCCAACATAACCTCTCGAATTGAGCTACTATATCGAATCGAATCCTAAATCAAACCTAATGAAATCATTCCACGCGAACCGTCTTTGAATCGTATCGCACCCCATGCCTCTCGATACAGTTCGCATCGAATCGTCTTTTATTGAAAAGATGCAAACAAAATGTCGTATATTTTGTATCGAATCGTCTATTATTGGAGGGATGCAAACAAAATGTGTTTTTTCCTGGGCCCCTCTTCAATGCTCAGAGGAAATTTAAAATCCTACTCACTGCTGTAAAGTTAATTAAACCAACCAAGCTTGTGTTGGCATTCGGTTTTTGTACTATATGTCGACCTAAAGTGTCTAATTGTAGCGTCAGAAAACAAGCGGGACCACGACGCCTCCCCCTCACTTATTTTGGGCTCGCCTCTGACAGCAGCATCGGGCCACGTATGGAAGCTCCGCCATGAGCAAATAGACGTTTCTCAGCTCGCTATGTGTCAGTGCTCTTCCAAGTCACTTCCCCAAGTCATCCTTCAGCTCCACTGTCACAATTCAGCCCACATACATCAGTGCTGAGCCAGTGAAATGCTCTCCAGAGGGAGTCAAATAAGCACCTCGGTGTAGCTGCAGCTGATGTAAAGAGCTAATTCATCATTTAGTCACACAAAGCCTCTGAGATTCATTGTTAATACCTTGTATACTTGTATGCTGAAAATCGAAATAACACTCAGGCCTCTGTTTAATTCAAGTCGTGGTGACTCACAGCATCGAAGTATGTTGTGGAAAATGTGTCTGATTTAGCTGAGTGGATGCTTCGGAGATATTTTTGATGGTAAATTTTTGTTGTTCAAAATGGCCGGCTTTTACTTTCCCCATCTGATCAGATAAATATTCGACTACAGCCTTTCTTTGTCTCATTTCACCCGAGTTATTCTGAGTAGATGAAATGGATGGTAAGAAAAGTGTAATTTGTTTTTGACACCTAATTGACCATTACACAGCAGATAATGGTGAAAATCGCTCTTTCTAGCCGCGTTAAAGGCTAAACGAAACTGGTGGAACAAAGCAATTTCTTCTTTGAAAATACCAAAAGTGGAAATGTCGATTTCAGGACTTTTGTTGAGCTCCTTGTTTACAGAATGAATCCGTTCAGAAGATTTCATCATGAAACCTTTTTTATTTTTGTTGTCGTTAAATTGTTTTTACCCTTTAACAAAGAGATCTCTTATAAAATAACAGCAAAAAAACCAAAAAAAAAACCGATTCAGTGATAAAATTACCACCAAACTTTATTTTTTAGGGCTTGGCAACGACTCAAATATTTGCTCTGGATTATTAGCATGAAGTCTTTGCGATGAATCATGAATCAATTTAAACGTAGTATATTGTAATAAAAAAACAAAATGTACTGAAGCAGTGATGCTTTGCCTTACCACTAGAGGTGCATTGACCAAATTGATAAGAGCCATTCAGAATAAGAAAGTCAAAAGAAACGACTGATATGTCCTCAGATTGCGCGTTTTTCCAAATAGCAAGAGCATCCTTTTCAGCGGGTGCATCTTTGTTGCACTTCCAATCACCGCTTCAGGACAATGTTTCTGTTATGCTTGACTAAATACTTTGGCTGCATCGCAACATGAGCTATTTTCCTTTTTATATTCAAATGCTGCTTTGTATAAACCGCTTCTGTCTCAGAGGTGTAGATACGACGTGTTTCCATCTCACCTGTTTCCCCCAAAGGTGCTCTTTATTTGGGATTTGCTTATGGTTTATTTATGTAAGTAATCCCGCCGAGGGAAAATCTGTTTTTGGGGCGGGGCTTGTTTACTTTCTGCAGCCATATGAGCTAATAGGTTTTAAACCCGATCTCAAAGATGCATACCGTCGCAGTGTTTCAGCTCCGGTGATGAGGCCTCTGGAGAGGCGGGCTAAGGTACCGTTGTGCAGTCTCGGGCCAGCCTTTGCTGAGAGGAGTGTCCTCTTCTGCTGATTCCAGAATTGCTGCAGTCCCCAGGGGTTCTACGACCCGATACGGAATTAGCCTTAACAAACACTAACTACTACACAGGCAGGCAATATTACTCTTAAACAAAATCATCTGACAAGCATGGGCAGGCACATTGTCCAATGTATGTGGGATCGAGTGAGCTCATCTTATTGGACGTTTTCCAACAATGATATCATATTGCGTAATAGATAGCGAACATACACTACATTGGTGAGTAATGAGACACTAATGAGTGGGTGTTTACGGTATTATCTCTAGGTTTTTGGCCAAAACTGTCCCCAATTGCCCACATGTCATTTATAAAGGCATTCAATCATGGCCGCTATTAATGTGTGGCAAATTATTTACACGGGCATACCTTATGTCAATGATTGAGTTACTGATTGATTGGTTGATTGATTTGATTGATTGCTGACTTCACACACACTCATTCACTAATTCCCACGATTGCACTATTACTGTACTTCCTCTGGGAGTCTTCATACTTTTGCCTACAATCTGTTTTCTGAGAGAGAGAGAGCGAAAGGGTAAAAAGGTGTCAGGTCTAAGTACCATAAGACATTATTTTATACACTGAAAGAAGAGGAGAAGACAACCAGTATTCCTTTTGCTCGCAAGGAGAATTACGTAGAATGCCCAGTTACAGTCCTCCACCAATTCTGGACTCCTCTTCCGCTATCTCCTCTTTTTATTTTGGGTTGCCCTGGTTACAAGAGGCGTTGCTACACTAAAGGGGAGGGGAGATTGTGGCTGTAGCAACACTGATTAGCTAACTAAAAAGATGTTGTGTGGTGCGAGGCCTTGGCCGATTCGTGACCCCAGCAATGCAGAGTCTGTCCTTAGTTGGTTGGCAGTCTCGTCCTAGGCTGCGATCTTTAAACGTGCTGGGTGCCGTGTCCCTGTAAAACAACGCTCTCGACTTTCTTGCTAAGTATCACACAATAATAATAATGAGTAAATAATCAGATACCTCTTGTGCGTACACTCCAACAAACGTTAAGTTGAAGTGAGATAACTTGTATGAAGTCTACTTAAACAAACATTGAGTAAATATGGGATAACTTAAAAACGGTCCCGGTCAACAACAATTTATGAATAGAAACTATAAGGTATAAAAGAGAAAGAACTTCTCTTGAACTAAACAAAGAACAAAGGTGTTCTGTTCATAACTAGTAAGGGCCTCTCACAGATAAGAAAAGGAAGGGAGTCTAAGAACTCCCCAGAGCTAGACAGATATGTTTGCTTGAGCGAACATATGAGGCCTCCGGTTCAGGCCCACCAGCGCTTCTGCAAAAACAATTATTCCAACAAAAGGGTCCTTGGACTCATCTCTGCATACTTAAACAAATGTGGATCTTAAGTTGTGTGGTAAAATGTATTTAAAGCGGGCTCAGAATTAATTCCATTCTTCTGTGAAGGCAGATGGGCTTTCCGTATCCGCCGAGATGAGTCGCTGTGCCCTCCTGAGACTTCCCATCACAAATCAATTACCTTCCTACCTCCCTCGCCTCTCCCACTCTCTCCAAGTGCTCTCCTCATATTCTTCATTAGAAGCCCACCACTTGAGCTCACTTTGAACATCTCAACCAGAACCCTGTGTTTCTGAGTGTCCGTGCCACCTTGGAGTACCTCTGTGTCATTTGTTAATGTGTCTTAGCCGCATGTGCGGATCACGTTGTTCCGAGTCGGTGTCGCTCATAAAAAAAAAAAAAGAGGAGGACCCAGACCTTTTAGACAGTGAAATTCTGGTTGCAATGCTAAAGTGCAGCGGCTTCGTGCTTCGGGACCGATGATGTTATTGTATGTTCTCGCTTGCCTGAGCTCCCAAACAAATATCTCGCTAACTGAGGGACTTGACGGCGGTATCCTATTTTAGTCATCGGCAGGTAGGTGGATGAGTCGAACTGCTCCACGCAACAAAGCCTTAGACTAATTAGCCTGTCTAATTATGTCTTTGTGCTGGAAATTTCTCAAATTAGTGTGATCGTGCAGGATGTACGCATGCTCATTACACTTGTCATTGTGGCGCTTAGCAAGAGAAGTGTCAGTAGGCCTCGCCGCCGCCGCCGCCACCGCCGTCCATATGCCATTATTAAACACGCTATTCTCGGAACTGCGAACCTTCGCAGAGAACCTCATGGAGAATGTCACCTGCGAGAGACTTGACACCCCCCCCCGTGCGGACCACAGAAAGGTCCCCTTTGATATTCCCTCTTCACGTGGCAGCTGTAAAAGTGTCACCGCATCAGGAATTGTTAGATGTCTCACATGGAGACACTTTTTGATTTGCCTCCATGGGGTAAGGAGCCACACACTCACGCTCTTTTTTCTTCTTCACTTTTCCTCGTGGCACCAAGTGAGGACAAGACCACCTAACCGAAAAAAATATCTACCTCTTCCTCCCTTGTTCATTTCCTCCCATCCCTTCTCCTTCCCCCCACTCCCAGGCCTGTGTAATTGGTATTCCGAGTGGCAGCTGGGATCCATACAAACGCAGCAGACAGAGGGAGCAAGCAAGCAGAGAGGAATGTGTGTATGTGTGTGTGTGTGTGTGAAAGAGAGAGAGAGAGACAGACATGGAGGCAGGGAGGGAAAAAGAGAAAGCAAGCAAGTCAATATGCTGCTTCATTAGAACACTGAGTCACAGTGGTCGTCGCCTCGTTTGTTTGTGTTTGTCCAATACTTTGTCCAAAGCAAGGCCTGACGACCCGGTTGGCTCACAGCGGCAAACCAACAGCGACACGCCCTCTGGCAGACATTTTTTGTGCCTCTTTTGACCTTTTTCCACCTACTCAGCTTCGCTAGCACTACTCACGTTTGATGCACTGAAGGTCACTCATTGGTTGAGCAGGTTTGTCAAATTGACATCACAATCCCTAAACCTGAAAATTAAAAAAAGGATTCATTTCGGTCATTCGGTAGACTATTTTTATATATTTGTACAATAAGTGTATAGTGTCTAGATAAGTTCAATTCTTAAGAAGTGCAGTCCGCATTTGTTTTACATTATCATTGTTTCGTGATGCATGGATAGTTGAAGTGAAAGCCGCAGATTTGTTTGCATTATTAATGCAATCTGATTTACGACTTGATGTGAATGCTTAAAAGACTGCTGGTCAATGTTAACGACTCCAATTGAAATAGATAAACTCATGTTTATTTCTGGTTCTTTTTGCCTTTATTTCAGCGTTAGCATAACCCATAAAGTCAAATCATTTATGCATAATAAATCTGATAAGTGTAGCTAGAAAGGGGCATTGGATCAACCAGCCTGAAATGAAATTCAGCAAAATAATGGTTCAACTTGACAGTGGACTTTGTAGTACCAGAACAAAGATTCTGTTTTTTGGATGAGAGCCAGTCTCAGTGCTACTGCAAGCACCTTACAATAGCAACGACTAGGGTGAGATTACAATAAGCATCATTTTCTACGGGTGTAGCTGTGGTAAGCAAAAAGCAAGATAAGATGTGAAGTTTTCCAACATAAACTCGAATCACACTTGAACATCCTCTCAGAGGTTGCACAGCATTTTGCAAAAGTGAACCAGAGTATAAAGCTTATGCATGTCCTTACATTGCTTTGGTTTTCCATGACAAATACTTATTATAGTTCATGTCTGAAGAGAAATAGGGACAAGACAGTTTTGGGAGTCTCCACCATGGAAGTTCTAACTAGACTACAACTTGGCTCCTCACTGTGGCAGCCGACAAGCTTAATGACTCAGCTACAGTTGTCCCACGCACGAGTAACACTTAAGAGTTAGATTCAAACTTGCTGGCTGCTCTGCTGGAAAAGCCAAAATGCTGTTATAGGGCAAGTCAAGTCAAAAAGGTTTTTTGTCTAAACATAAAATTCAGATTAATAATGAACACATTTGTGAAATCTAAAGTAAACAGAAAAATCCACCCATTTTTACCCAGCTCAACGGGCGGCCATTTTGCCTCTTGTTGTTGACTAAAGAATGACATCACAGACCAATCACTCATTCTTCTGTCTTCTCTGTCAAATTCGCGAGGTTTGTCCTTAAGCTCCAATCTCACTGAGCTGTATAATATTTGCAAGTGTTTGAGAAGTTAGCAAATGTTGGTTCGCTAGGGCCCGTCCGAGGTCACCAACGGTCTCGCCTGTACTTTTCTAGTCGCAAGGGAATCTTGAACAAATATTCCATGCAACAATAAAAAACAAAAACTTTTGGTGAATGTTTATGACCTTGAACAAACCCTGACAAAATCCAATGCGAAGCCACAATTTGCCCATCAGTACAATAAGGGCTTTCGGCACTGCAATGCCATTTTCAGTCGACTGCAAGTGGCAGTACAAGACAAAATGGCAGCCTTAAGATGGATAGGTACAAGTGGATTTTTCTGCTTAATTCCATAAACACAAAATTCATCAAAATACCACGTTTAGACCACCAGTAGAGAGATTTTTATTTTCACTTGATTTCCTCTTTAAGTTCTGCATCAGTTTCACATTTACAATAGATTGTTATTGTAGAAACCAACCAACAAAGCTGCCAAGGTTATTATCGTCTGCGAAAACTAAAATAACAAAAAGTAAAAAACATGTTTGATAATGAAATAAAATGAAACCAAAACTGCGTGCATCTCGCTATCTTTACCATGGTATGGTTAAAAATGTTAAGAATTCCACTTTAACATTGCCTGTAAGGTTAATACAGGTCTTATAAGTTATTGAAATAGATTCTCTATCATCTCTTCATAGAAAATGTATTTGAAATCTTTACCAGAGCTTCATGTGTGTGTTTGACCCTATGTCCTAAGTGCTAATATGTTCTCGAAATAGGCAGTAAAACAGCAGGTCAGGTTAAGGTAGATATGTCATGTCTCGGTTTTCAAATGAAACTTCCATTAGACAGGAGGCTGCATTTATTGAAGTAAACGCCGAAGTTCCAGGAAGAAAACAAAGCGGCGGAGTGTTAGTATGTATGTGATCTTGGCGAGCTGAGAGCATAGCGCTTGGCAGAATATTGAAAGAGTAAGTGCATGAGAGAAGCAGGTTAAGAGAGGGTTGAAATGACCCGTTCCTCTCCTGAAGGCCTGTTTATTTCCTTGTCCTATGTTATCGCAGTGGCTGTCTGGTTTGGGCTGCTGGCTCTCAAGGCCCTGGCGGTGCACAGTGACCTCTCATTAGCGTTGCTTGTGAGAGCGTGAAAAGGAGATCGGTGCAAAGGCCATTTGGGTAGATGCGCCTAACCTTTGAAACCATCCGAATATGTCAACCATACAAATAACTCATTAACCTTATCAATTTAAATGAAAGGCTCCTACTTTTATCCCACACCCCTTTCCTCTTGCTTCTATTAGATTTGTTTAATTGGCCAAAGCCCATGATGAAAATGGCCAGTCCCTTTGGAATGGGAGCGTATTGGGGGTACCCCTCAACCTCCGGCCAGGACATTAAACCAAGATGGCGTGTTTAGGGAAGGGAAGTGCTTTTATGTTGGCATGTGTGTGAGGCTGTTGTTTAGGAAGTGGCCTAAAGCCCTGTTTGAGTAGCACAGGAGGGTATTGATTGGAGGAGCTCAATAGTTGGGCTCTTTTAATCACCTCACTCAGAGGCTGTATTGTCCCAAAGGCCTGGAGAATAAGCGCGCCTAATAACCCCGTGCATATGCACACGTCCACCGGCTCCCAGAATTGTGCGTTTGTGTGCGTGTGTGTGTTAGTGCGTGTGCATACCCCGTTCAGGCCCACACAGCCACTAATCAATAGGGCTGATTACCAACAGGGAGCTCCATTTGCCTTTGTTCTCCTTGGAAAGCCTTCTCCGGCATTTGCACATGCCAAGACGAAATCATCAATACACCACTGATGTTTGCTTATGACAATCATCTTAATGTGCATTTTTTTAATTGGAATTTTACAATTAAGCCCAGACTTGTGTTGTCCTGCCTATATTTAGCGTTTTTTTTTTTTTTTATCCAATACAGCAAGGAATAGTATGAATGACCATGAATGTGCAAAATGTTAAGACTCAAAGCCATTGTGCTCGATATGTGGGAAGAGAATTCTTGTAGAGTTACACAACAAGCAGCTATACTTCCACTTAAGGACAGAGTTTAAATAGCCCATTTTGAATCCAAAGCTCAGCCAGGTACTTTTGGCTGTTTCCTAAAAGTGGACATGTCTTGAAAACAGGATGTCTGTTCTCCCGAGTTCAAGCTTTTCCACGTTTGTCTTGTGCCATTAAACAAAATGCTTGTTCTTGTTCAGTGTACAAATAAAGCTTTTCACACGAGGGTACTAAAAATGTCATTTCTCCCACTTTGTTTTCTTGCTCTGCCGCCATCTTTCCTCCGCAGTGCTTGCCTCTCAGCCTTATTGGCTGTCATATCTCTTTATACTGTTTGGAAATGCCGTACATTCTGTTACAGGCTTGTGACTGATAGCCTGCCAATTTCAGCTATGGCACATCAGAGAGGCTAACCCCCCCTCCGACTCCCCTCCCCCCGAGCCCCCTCAGTGCAGAGCACCGAGAGAGTCGCATTAAAGCTGTGACAGCGTGCTCCTTTCACCGCTTTCCCTGATTCCACGCTGCCTGATTAAGTGTTTCTCACCACTACTCGCTGTTTAGTCATAATTGGAAAAAGCCACTAAAACATGGCCGCCGCCTCAGCTGCGTTGTACAAGACGCTCTCGTTGCAGGTAAACACAGAAGCCCGTCCCCCCACCTCGGGCGGTTTTTGCGTATGGTGGATGTGAACTCACATGAGTAATAGACAAGCGTTATTATTATTGTCGCCTCTTATCACGGACTCGAAGGCCAGTTATGGTTCCATCTATAAGCCCCCGAGCAGCGTTCTAAAAACTAATAACATCAATGGCTTTAAAAGAGGGAAAAAAAACATTCCACTGGAAGGCAGTGAATCAGCGACTTGCTTTAGTGAATATTGAGATTGTGGACGCCCCCCCCGCCCTACACACACACACAATCATTTCCTTTTGAAGCCATGTAAAGGTGTCACGACAGGAACATCATTTGCGGTTCCAAGAACAAAGGCAAATCTATACAGTGGCAGTAATGGAACACATTTTGTGTTGTGGAGGAACAGTCGCATCATGTCTATCAGCCTCATTTTGAAAAGCACCGGCAAAAGATCTTAGCTAAGTAAATAATCTGCCTATCAAGTGTGATGGACTACATTTTAAGAGTTGTTAAAGATGGCCCTTTATATTACAAAACCATCATTTGCCTTCAGTCACCCGTGCGTTACTTTAAACACGTTGCTATTCTATCACGGCAATGTTGTAAGGAAGCCGAGGCATGTCAATGGAAACAATTGCAGGACTAAACCGCATTTTAAAAGGAGCTATGTGCAATCCATTATGGCCGAGTATTGATGGCGCATTCCTCATGGACAGGCCCTGGTGCTCAATTATCAAGCACTTATCAATGATCTTACTCGTCGAGCTTTTGTCCCGAAACTAACTGGAGAAATCTGACCTCATTTGACGGGGGAAAGTTTTTGCTGCTGTTAAGGGCTTTAAAAGCACTTTTCAAATTATAGCCCTCCAAATGTTCTTCTACTTAATAATTTTAGTAAGCTAATTTTGTCGCAGTCGCTGATGGTGTAGGGTTACTCTGATTGATTCCCGATCAGTGACGATGTGCTGGGTGTTTGTCTCTATATGTGCCCTGCGACTGGCTGGCGACCAGTTCGGGGTGCGGTCTGCCTTTTGCCCGATGTCAGCTGGGATACGAGCAGAACATGCCACGTTGAAAATGGATGAATGGATCGATGGAGTTTGTTGCGTTCATTTGTTTTTAAAGATCTTTAACTTTTGATCGTATTTTTTTTAAACATGTCCCTTTAATTATGTGAAGCACGTTGAGTTACTTGCCTTGACACCTGACGGGCTGAAGTTGCTGCTGCTGCTTCTTCACAGAAAATGTTGCTAATCAAATTTGTCTTAAATTTAACCACAGCTTTACTGATAACAGCAAGAGTTTTCTTTAAATGTTGTTGTTGTAGTGGCTTTTATCCTATTGAGATGTGTTTCAATATTTATTCGGCTACATTATCAGTTCAAGATTAAATTGAAGCTAGCAGTGGCTCTAGGCAAGAGAGTGTGAAATATTACCAGTAGCTCTCTCTCGGTATAATAGAATGCACTTCTTCACCATTGCAAACTACAACCTTAATCCAGCCTTCCGTTTTCTATATTTCTCATCCACATTAGGGTCGCAGGTGAGCTGGAGTCTATCCCAGCTAAGATGCATGTTATTTTAGAATGTGGTAGGAAGATGGAGTACTCGGAGATTGCCCACACAAGCGCAAGCATGCATGAAAAACATGCAAATTCCTCACAGGGAGCCTGGAGCCCAGATTCAAACTCCCAACGCAACTACGATAATCTGAGTGTCAGTGAAAGTTGAATGTGACTGTTTGTAAATCCGGATGTTTTGTAACTGTGCTTGTAATGGGTCTCATTAGATTGTGCTGGTGTGCCTAATGTTATGGCCATTGAGGGTATATGGACATACGTATCATGGACTAATGAGCATTTGGATCCACAATGTTGCTGTGCATAAGAGGCATTTTGAATTTAATGGCGAATATTCCTGATTTGCTGCACGGTTGTGACTGCCTTCGTTTGGTACCTTTAGGACAGAGTGGCAAAAGTCCTAATGAGGTTTTGCACTATTTAGTCTACTTGTAAACTGCAGGCCATTCCATTTTCTTCCACTAGCTGATTTTTTTTTTTTAATGAATATGTATTTGTGCAATTGGGCAGTTTTTGTGGCGAGATCATTTCCATCCATGCGTTTGCTTCTGCACTTATTCTCGGGTGTGTGCCAAGAGAGAACTAGAGCTTACAGAAGAAAAATCCTAAATAAATATTTGACAAATATTTGCCTACCCGAGGTAGCTTTTGTCGACTTTATTGTGACAGCATGGCTTGGGGGAAATGTGCAGGATAGCCAAGCTTGCTTCACATTTACACAGCGACACATATCATCTACGAATGTGGCATATTTTCACTCAACCTTGCGTAAAGGGAAGATCATGGAGAAGAGTAATGATTATACTTTCAACTATGTGATGCGAGCTCGCCTCCAAATTAAGCTCACGTCAAAAATGTCCAAAAGGAACCATGCAATTTGTGACATGATTTCATAAACAGAGCGCGATGTGCAGTCGTTTGTTCAGTGGACACAGACCACCAGTCGGCTCTCGCACGCGGTCAGTCAGTATGGGGTGTTCAGACAATTACTCAACAAAAACAATTTGCACAACTACCATCGTGTCACCGATGGCTCCAGCTAGTTGTCAAATCCCATTGAGCTGAGAAAAATTCGGTTATAACCCATTATTTTAGTTTGAGTTTTTGATTATTACCATAAAACAAAGGGTCTCCAAGTAACCCCTAACTAATTCTCATCTTTCTACGTTTCCATTCGTTAAGATGATAAATTCTCCCGAGAAGCGGTTGTACAAAAGGGATGCTTTAGGGAGGATTATAGTGGAGGTGTAGATGTTACCAGCCCATTAAATGGCTGCTTTCAGTTGTCATCTTGAGCAAAGATGTAAGCCTTACTGTAGCTCCTAATTGGTCCATGATCCACACCCAAGTGACAGAGGCCATCTCGCAGCTAGATTAATCACATGGCATTGGTACAAAATGTGTAAGGTGGAGGTCAGGGAGGATGGATGGTGAGCAAAATGAGACTCGGACTACAAAACTACACACCTTGACTGCGTTCAACTTCCGAGGTTGATAAATTCAACTTCTCTTTTGCAATTGAGAGCTTTCTTTTCCCCCTCTGTACTTTTTAGTATTTTTTTTTTCGTATTCCACTCACCTCCACTCAACCCAGCTTCACGTGACCCATGTTTTTGGATCAGAGAAATCAACGAAAAGTGTGTCTGTCCATTTTTGACCGGATGAGGGTTATTTTTGACCCAACTGTTTTGAGTTACACAGTAAAATATGATGGGTTGAGCTGTAGCTCGTCGTCATTTTTCGATATTTCATTTAATTTCATTTAATTACTTTTCACCCAGCAATTTTGAGCGAGCTGTTCTCGGCCACAGCTCACACCCAGACACTCACACCTCAGTAGGCTCCTCCTTTTCAAGACATAAAACGATTTTAAAAAGTGTTTTGGGTTAGAAATGTGCACTATTGTACATTTAAAGGTGGTCACTTTCTACCATGCAGTTCTACTTAAAGATAATCCTGGTTATCGACCACTTTTTGCAAGAAGAATTCCCGCAATGGTCGGCTGTGCCTGTAGGTCATTGTTAATTTTTCACATATACTGCACCACCATTCATGTTTCACGTTTCCTAAACCATTTACAAACCAGTTGAAAGATGTGAACCAAATGAGAATTTGCTGGGCTGGACTGAGGTTTTGAAAGGTGCTCACTGAACATTTTAGTCCTCGCTTGTGATTTGATATGAGGTAGCCAACTGCAAGCAGCAATAAAAGCAGTCAAGAGAATCGCTTGCTTATTCTCAGGAAGCGTCTGGGAATGTCCAGCTGTCATTCCGTCCACGTTTCCATCACCTCCTCCTCGCCATGGAGAGGTGGCGGGATCGAAGGAGGTAGCCTATGCATAGAGCCATTAATCACTGCTGTGGAGGTAGTAAACGCTGTTTGATGGTCATTAGAGAACACTTCTATTACAGAGGTTACTGTGTGTAGCGCTTAACCTTCTCATGTTTGATGTATAGCACGATATGACTGCTTTGGAGCAGCGAGGCGAAGCATCCTCGCCCAGACTGGAATGTCCCCCTTCAGCGCCACTTGTGCAATCATTGTGCAACCTTTTGTTTCCATCCCTCCGTGCTCCTCCTTCCACGACTCCCCCCCCCCCCCCCACCCCACCTTGCCCGTCATCATTCTCTTTATCCTCAACTCTCACCCCTCCCTATAATCTAAAATGTGTCTTGCAAGTGGAGGCAGCTGCTTAAGTGACAGAAGAGGGAGGAGAAAAGGGGGAGAGTGGAAGTGCAAGGAGGGAGCGAGTCTGACTCACACTTGGCTTTGCTGGCTGAATGCTGCAGCGTCAACTCCTCCCATTTCACTCAAGGTCTCGCGCTCTCTCTGCAACCAGTATTTCACTTGAGCTTTCTGTGTTGTTGAAAATAACTTTGTATGCTGCCGTTTTGCTGCATTATAGGCGTCCTTTTCGTTTTGTTATGAAATTTTAATGCGGGTCTTCCTAATTAGGGTGGCTGCTCGTGATGCAGCTGCTCGGCCGCAGTACGTGCACCACTGCGGACGCAATGCAATAAATGCTGCAAGGATTGTCTCCATCCATAATGTTCCAGATGAAATGTCTCTGGAACTAAGGAGCCGATTTGACATGTTTTTTAAACGCTGTTGCTTCGTTAGTGCTTAAAAGCGCACTCCCCTGCAGCGCAATGACATAGTGAGCAAAAGCCCAGTGCTTTTTACCAGCTGTCATTCACACTGGGGCTACCGAGTACAAGCATCAAGGCCATCACAAAGTGGCACAGGACAAAAGCGCGATACTGGGAGGTTGTCAAGAGAAAATGATGTCTAACGAGGTCAAAGAGGCGCTGTGTTTTTGGGGGTAAATACAGCACGGTGAGAAATACAGCACGGTAGCCTTGCTGAGTGTTTTTCTCCACTCACTGGTCACTTGGTTGTTAACATGAACCGGGTTGGCTGCTTTTTGTTCATTTGAACCTCCAAAAGTAAATTATGACTGGTCAATCTCCAATTTGTTCTGATTTTCAAGCTAGATCGATCATTGAGATCAATCGTCCATCGATTTCTATAGAGCTGGGGTATATCCCAGGTTACTTTGGCTGAAAGTAGGATTAGAATAGTTTGGCATTTTTTATGATAGTTTTTTTTTAAATTTCATTTCAACTTTTGTTTTCATTTTGGTTTGATTAGTTTTTAGAGCAGGTTTGTTAGTTGTTTTTTTAAATGTTTCCTGTAAGTTAATTGTTTTGATCTGTTTTAGCTTTTTTAATATATGGAGTGTTAGTGGAGTGCATATTGAAAAATGTATAAGTATAATAAAGTAATTTACAATTCTCAAATGACCTTCCCTCTTCTGTATGGATGTCCTGCACTTCCAATTTAAAATGAACCCTGAAAGCTCATGTATGATTAATTGACCAAGATGAAAACAAAGGACATTTTCACTCGTTAGTTTACCTAACATTAGATGTAGTTTCAGTCATATTTCTTACTTTTTCTTTCTGTTTTAAAGCATTTTCAATTTCGTTTATGAAATGTTTTTTTTTCGCTTTTAGTTTCGGATATTAATTTTAATATTTATTTATAATTATAATATAATATTATTAATTTCCGTTAACTACATTGGAGGAGGGTAAGTTGTAAAATGGCAAAATCATTTTCAATGATGGAAACTTTCCATGGTACGTAACAGGGATTTATGAGTGTATAGACAAGAAGTACCCATCAGCGAGAAGGTTGACCTCTGACAGAGAGATACAAAGGTCACGTACATATATAGCTTTGTTTTTCTTTTATTGATTTACTTTAAAAATACATGTTTTGAAATCAATTCATAGTTCATTTTTCCATTACAATATTTATACCAATACTATCCAATTTCATATCATGTTACATACTGTAATCATGAAGGGATTCAATTTATACGGTGAGGTGAATTTTACAACATATCACCCAGCCCTATTTCAAGGTGATTATCATTCGTGATATTTTATTAGAACATCCCGGACGACATTAATGTTATTTGAGTTGTTCTTCTTGCAATTAATTCACGCTTTAACCAACATTCATTGCCTTGACATGGCACCATTAATATTAATGTTTGGCCCTCAGATGATTGAGGTCAATGTTTGTGACTTTGCACCACACCATTAAATGGAAACACAGTCAAGGTCTGCGTGATGTTACTGTGGACTGTGTTTTTTTGCTTTTCACATTGGTATAAATATTCATGGACAGGGGGCGGGTCTTGGAGTCGGTTCCCTTGTCTGATTATGAGAACAGAACTCCATGAAGCAGATGGTGAAAACTGTAAATATTCATCTGGTGTCTCGCATGCCAAGGATTCTGAATGACAATGAATAGTCTCATGTCCAATGTTCAGGCCAAAGATTTTAGGCTCAGTGTTCTGAATATGAATATATGCTTATCAGAACAGAGTGGAACTCAGTTTATGCATAATCTTACATGGCAATCTTTTCAAATGAACACCAAAAACCGCATTAGAAAGAACTGAAGTTCAGCTTCTCCTGGGAAGGGTGACCAAATAAATTGCTCCTTGCTTGTGTTTGTTCAGATAACGGCTGGATTTGTTACTTCCTGGTTGGCAGTTAGATGTACCGTTCTCATTCCAAGGCAGGGGAAAGCTCTTTCGACCTAAAGTGAAAGAAAATAAATGATTGTATCTCTGCTTATTCATACAAATACTACACAAACCAAAATGTCATTGAATTTGCCCATTCCCTTCTTTGTGAGATGAACCCGATGCCAAAGGTCTTGGGTTTTGTTTACATCCCCTAATCTGACACTGCTTGAAAGAAAATCAAGATGTGTACCCACTGCTGGGGAAATGTACAACTCATCTTAATATTTAGATATCATAAGTAACTTTGCATGTTCCTTGAAGTTATATTTCAAGAGGTTTAATAGGAAACTGGGGGTTTAGTTAGCAGTTTACAATATTCTGCCGCACAAGAGCAAAATGAGGATTCTCTCAACTTTGTTCTTCATATCCTTTGTGGGCCCATTGGATGAGCAGCTCGAGTTGAGTGAAAACATCCTTACTTTTCTTCTTTCAGTGCTGTCCAGTTCTGATAAAACAACTGCTCTAAAAGTACCCGCGCTATTTAATTCTATGGCCACCATTTTTTTACAATCGTGGAGTGTAAGGACATTAAACCAATGAGCTGCTCCTCCACCTAAGTAAATGACTAAGAATGACGGTATTTCCTGTTACCGGTAGGTTCAAGCTTGGTAATGATGTACCTATCTGATTGCTAATCCGAGTGTTGATTGGTTCACTCCTCATTCTCCATTTATGCCTGTCAAATATACAATCAAAATTATAACTAGTAAAATTGCGCAAGCAATTACGCAAACACACACATTTGAGTAGAACCGACTGTTTTTTGTGTTTGTTTTTCTGCTAGCTTTCCACAATGCTGTGCTAAAATGCAACTGGTTCCAAAAAGCAACAGCAGTCTGCAGAAGATGCAAACTCACACACGACTTGTGTAACCTATCACACAAATTGGGTTTACAATTAAACCCAAAAAGTTATCCCTAAAACACTGATAGAGATCAAATACACAAAAAATAATTAAAATAATTTAAAATGTTTTTTTCTCTAATCAGCTTGTCTATGCTGAGAAATCTTGGATTATTAACGATGGCAGCACAGAATATCCCCGGAGTGAACAAGATTGTGTTTGCTGTGATGTCATATTTTGCCGAACCAATCAGTGACATCGTTGGTCATCGGCAAATTACAACGGAAGATGCGTTTTGCATTAAAATGCAAAATATCTGCCTCAGAATCAGACTGCAGTGCACCAAGCAAATCCATATTCATACGCCTTTGCTTGATATATGTCTACTTTAGCTGCCACAATATGACTCCTCTTTTATTTGCTCTGCAGCACAGTGCAGCCAAACTTACACAACCTTGTTTTCGTGACAGCCTGCCACCACCCTTATTCCGCTCTCTGAATACATTAAGAACAACACCCGATCTCTTTGCAGTTTGGCAAATTAATTCCAAGATCCATTCTATCAGTTTTTACTATATGTAGCTCACAGTCCTGTTCCCTTGTAACCTCTGTCTGCATAATTCTTTAATGATGCGCTTTGGTGTCATTAGGGCTGCTTGCAGTGCGCAGAAAATCTCTTGTTTGTTAAGAGCAGCAAATTAGCAGTGAGAAAATACTGAGTAGTTGCTGGTGTTTATCATCCGGTGCATTATTTCTCTCTCTATCGTACTGAGAATAGCAATGCTAATGTTGGCATGAAAGAAACACTTTCTGCAGAATCAGGAAGCTGGAGTTCTTCTCCACAGGTCCCGCTAATTCATAGATTCGACCGCTAATCCAGGTTAATCAAGTTGTTTTCTACCTTCATTTGACTAACATGAGCCGGAGTCTTTACATGATAGTTGCGATAATGGATGCGCTGCTTTAATCCTGTTAGAACACACTCGCTAAAAGGAGGAAGAGCAATTACGCTGCTCCTTATTAAAAAAAAAAAAAGAAAAAAAAAAGAAGAAAAGAAACGTCTCTTGAAAGATGCCAGCCTACCACGCTGACTGTTTTGGTGCAAGCGAGCCATGCTCTTAGAGGAACTGTTATTTGGCCAGTGAGATTGTATGCGCCGCTGCCGCCGCTGCTGTGAAGGGGGCGTCTGTGAATGGCTGCCCTGGGCATTGAGCACACAGCGAGGCACACAGTGAGCTGCAGCCAGCAGCCAGCAGCTCTAGAGAAACAGCAACACTCTGTTATTCAGCCCTGTGCTCCAGAACATTGTGTGTGCATCTGTAATCTCACTTAGCCCCTGGGCTGGCACAGAACACCCCCCCCCTCCCGCTCCCCTCCCTGACACACACAACACTCACCGTCATGTTCTTTCTCTTTCACTCTTCCTTTCAATGCTCTTTCTCTTCATCGACACTGCGTCAATGCTGCGCTCGCTCTCTCTCTCTCAGAAAAAGACATAGAGCCCAGCAAATACACCCACTTACTTTCTCGCACTGTCACCCATGTGCAAACACACTAAAGGGCCTTGAAGATACACCCATGTGTAAAGATCACACTCTGACTGTGTCAAAGCCACTGCAGCCTGTTCACTTTTCATTGAAATGAAACGCAATTCTCCGTCATCGGCTTCCTCGCTGACATGGGAGTGGCACTTTTTTTCCCTTTCCCCCGCAAAATCCAACGAGCCACCACATTATGACCACTTGCACAACACGGCAAGAGCTGTGTCTTGACGTGTTGATAATCAAAAACTAATCGATTAGCAAAATACTACAGCTAATTCAACCTAAGATCCCAAATCCTCTGATTTAAGTCTCTTAACAATAATTATTCTTTGATTTCTGCAGTCCTTTGTGAAAGCAGACTGATTATCTTCTGTGTTTAATCAAAATAAGACATTTGCAAACATTCCTTAATTTATTCATCTTGCGAACCGCTCCACCTCACGAGGGTCGCAAAGTCGTTGGAGCCAGTAAGCGGGGAACACCCTGAACCGGTCGCCAACCAATCGCAGAGCACGCGTAGACAAACAACCATTCACACTCACACCTATCTTTTAATTTTTTGTAAACAATGATGAACCACAAACTGAATCATTTTAAAAAACGTTGCTGAGTCCATCAATCCCTCGAATTGTTGTTTAGTTGTTTCCATCATCACTAAACTATAACAAATAAATAACAATATTTAGGTTAATAAACTGCATTTAGAAGAAAACTGTTTTGTTATGCAAAGTAGAAATTTAGGAGATATTTGATATTACAGTTATTTGATAGTCACAACTGTGGCAGTTCTTCACGTCTCTACAACATTCCCAGAAAATCACTATCTTCCATGTTAGCTACTTCTTGGTGACCCCTATTTTAACCCCGACACTCTGAGTGACACATCGGGAGGCAATGGAAGTGGTTCTCAAATAAATTTGGTGACTCTTTATCCCACGCCAAGCGCTGCACATAAAGCAGCACTCTGCATAACAAAAACTTTGACTCTATTTTTTTTAGGTTCCATTTACGATATACCAAACTGTCTCATTTTTCATTGAACCCCAAAAAAAAACCAAAGCATGATTGTCAAGGAGGAGGTGGCAAGAAATAGATGTTTTGAGAGGTTGTTGGCAATGATCGATTGCCCCATTCACCAACTGCAAGCATTTACTGCAGTGGTGGAGACTCCGCGACCCTGCCGTTGTCTCTCTAGGCACTGCTTCATATGAAATGATAATGTTTTTGTAAAACATAATGTTGGGGTAGAACCTTCGCACCTACAAAAATCTCATTGCTGTATATTCTGCCTTTATCGGACGCCATGACAATATGCAAGTGGCTGCTTGGTGTATTTGACTGTATGAGTCGTGTTTAAATATATATGAAGGGGATGACTGAAAGCGCAGCCAGCGAGCGGTGTCATGTGTCGGCGCTTTGCATGGACTCCTCGCTTTCTTGCCCGCTTTCGTTCATTCTCTTAGACGCTCCCTCCTCACTCTGCGCTCCCCCGTGCCGCTTTGTGCGGCGTAATGCATTCACGTCCTCGCCTTGTTTTGCTGCACCACTACACTGCAGTCCAAGTGTAAAAGCCTGCCCTCTTCCATGCACTCTGATGTGATTTGACCCCTGCTACTGTATACACAACGAAAGCCATTCATGCTTTATGCTTGATATTTTATTCATCTTTTGCGTCAGCTCTTTGTCTTTCTCCCGTCGAAGCCGTGCGAGGTGACGGCTTTGTAGCAACAAGAATATCTCAGGAATTGACATGTTGTGATCGTGCCGATGATGTATCGTCATCATCATCTGCAGTCTGCCTGGTGTGGCTGTCATCCTGTGATATCTGCTACTGGCTCTGCATCTTTATTCAATCTTTGTTTCAATCGCAAATTACAACGGAATGGATTTAACGGTACATTTGTAATACCCTGCGTTTTGACACACAATTTATATTAGCTGTAATATCCCGCTAGCACAACAGGATACCTGCTACAGATTATTTGAATGATATTGCACAGTATCGGTTCAGTCTAGAAACGCCGACATCAGATATTGATTCAATGGCCTGATGGTGATGAATGATGACTGATGTGTCTACTGCATATTGCATCAAAGAAATGAAAATGGGTTTTACATTGATTAAAATAATGATTCTTCTTTTTTTCTTTTTTTTTTTACTACTCCCAGCCCTGTGCATTTTGTTTTGATGGAGTTTAAAACAAATGAACAAAAAAGGAGCCAATCAATCAGTTCTTTTGTTTTACCTTAACATTTGGCGGCACAGCTGACTTGTGGTTAACACATTCACCGCGCAGTTCTAAGACTGACGGTTATAATCCAGAATGTAGCCTTTGTGTGTGTTGCATGTGACTGTGAATGTACGTGTGAATGATCGATTTTTTTTTTTCCCCACATGTGCAAACCTCTGACTCCAGCTCATCTGCCACCCTAGTGAGGATGAGCCATAAAAAAAATGAATGGATAAAACTTACAATATTGGCAAATGTACAAAATATCTTTTGGAGAACTGATTCTGATTGGACCATGCGGCAGAAAAACTGGGTCATTAAATTCACTCTAATGTACACTTGTACTCCGGGACAGCCGTCCGCCAGGCCGCACAGATAGATTCGGAAAAAAAACCCTTATTTTTAAATTTTGTACCGGAGCATATAATATACATTGTGATTAAGAATGTACTGTACGTCGTCATCATAATTATTTTTGACACATTTCAATGGACATTGTGTTGCTCCTTCTGCCTTGACCACCTAGAAGCAGTGAAGAGATGAATGTACTGTCCAATAACACAGTCATGGTCAGCAAGCCTTTAGAAAGAACAGTTAAAGAGATGCAGTACGACTAATCGGTGCTCTCAGAGTGGGGGGGAAAAAAACTCCAGAAGCACATTCTTTTCAGTCCGATGTCGGAATATCAGGCATATTGTCACATGGTGAGTTTGACAAACTTCAAACATGACAGATGTAGGAAACAGTAACACTGATTTGTTTTATGATGCTGTTGCAGTGTCAGCTCTTTAAAAATCTGTATAAAACATGTTGCATGTGCTTTATTTATTTTAAATTAAATTTAAGATGATTTTCATTTTCGCTGAGTAGTATTGGTTGGCATGTAGAAAAATAAATTGGCAACTAATAATGTGCGGGGGGCGGGGGAGTATTAGAAGTTGTGGTTCAAAGGTAACAGTCAGTCTGGTTTCCAAGCTCATTTGTTTGTGTCTGATGGGGGACATTACAAAACAAATATTTTTGGGCGTCCCACTGAGTTCAACGCAAATGCATTTCTTTCTTGCATCTTTCCCTTGTGTCAGACTGCAGCAACTTTCCGAATTGAAATTGAATGCCGAGCTTTTAGCGATGGGCTTGTTTGATTATCCGCACGCAGGGAGCTGTGCTGGATTGCATTCCTTTCATCATGCTTTAAGCAGTGTGAGCCCGCTCCCCCGTGGCATTTTAGGAGAGGTGATTTTTAGTGCCTCTCCTTTATGCACATCGCTTTGGCTGCCTCCTCCCAGTCTTGTCTTCTACAGGTGGATATTGGTTTTGACAAGTGTGCTAACCCTAGACTACCTTGGTTCTCAACAGGCTGCCTTTGCAAGCTTGGATGTTCCGGGCCTTATGTTACATACAAACTGCTGTGAGTTAACGTCAAGACACCGGCTGCTGCAGTTGCTATTGCTTGCTGACTAAGGCTGCAAACCAAGTGGAATATTTCCAGTCTATGTTCAATAAATATTCCGAGAAGTTTTCATGGGAAGTTTAGCAAAATAATTTGGATGTCTTCAGTTAGACAAAATGGATGCTTTTTAAAATGGATGCTTTTCATGGGAATTCAAAATCATGAATCAAAATTATTATACAATACATTGGGTCGTTTTTTTTCTTTTCTTTCAAGAACGGTGCAATTTCGTGTGTGTGTATGTGTGTGTGTGTGTATTCCACAGCTGTACCTCATGAAGTTTCCAAGTATAAACATTTCCAAACATCAGTGAAACTTTTGATGGAAATTCAAGAGGAATTTGTTGTTCATGTCAAGATTTTGTTGTTGTCATTATTGGTGCTATGATTGAAGTATAACGTTGTTGCATTCCAATATTGACCATACTTAAGTAGTTTATCTTCCACCATACTTTCCATTTTCTAAAATTGCTGCTTAGATGAGTGTTTTGCCTGACTTTCTATCCCCCCTTTCCTCTGCATGATTGTTAGCGTTCGTCTTGAGCGGTAAACGACCCGACCCGCTCCTGTTGGACTGACTGCCATGGCAAACCATCGCCTCTGAGCAATTTGTTGTTCATCATGTGAGATAACACAAGGTAGATCAATTCTTCCCTGCTTTTTCAAAGTGATTAAGACAAACGGCGGCGGCGTTCTCCTCGCTAGAGTAGATTGCAGAATAAAGAGGCCGCTTCTCTCTGTATCACAGTCTATCAGCATTATTTACCAGTTCTGCCATTTGCTTTGTAGAGCACCTCTCCCTGCCAAGTAGGCGACTGGCGTTGGACCAGAGGCTAGCTAGTGACAACAGGCAACAGTGGAAAGCAAGGGGAGCTGTGTGTACGAGCCAAGTCTTTTCACTCCTGTCGGCCGCCGAGTAAAACGCTGAGCTCTATCTACTCTCACTGAGCGGAACATAGCTCTTTATAGGATTTTTCCGCACCGCTCTCGTAGAGAAGGTCACAAGACCAGCACATTTTGGGAATCAGTGTGGGCTAGACATTACAATTCCTTTCTACCTTGAGTTCTGAGACATATTGTTGCTGCAATGCTAACAAAAGTAATTGGAGATTATCCAGCCATCACTTTTTATTTAATGTTTTTTTAGAACATACAAAATGCTAACAAAGAAACAAAAGCCAATGAAATATTCTTTTGTTTTTCTCTTCTGCTTCCATGAACTTGTCATCCTAACTTGACTCACACAATTCTTTTAAAGCCACGAAACCAAATCTAGCTACTCAAATGACAATTGAACCAGAAATACCCACAGGATAGTGTCCTCCATGACTGCATACACACCAAATCTTCAAATGAAACAATAGACCCATTGCACCAGGATTTTATTGTGCCTTTTTCCATTCCTTTATAATCAGCAGTAGAACAAAGGATGAACTCACAAACAGGGTTGCTCTCGTATCTAAAATTGTACATCACTGCACTATCTAGTGTGTGTGTGTGTGTGTGGGGGGGATGCATCAGTAAAGTTGTTTCCAACTTAATGTCATGTAATAAGTTCATGTAATCAAGAAACCAAGTTTATTTAAGGATGGCATTTTAAACTATTTTCATATACAGGTAAATTGTGTTGCGAGCTAGGCGCCATTGTACATGAATTACACAGGAAGATCTGTGTGCAAGATCTAAAAGTTGTGAAAGGGCTTTGTGCGTGTTACGTACTGTACGGAAACGTCAGAAATTCGCTAATAAATACGTTTGTCATTTTAAGCCATCGGCAGCACCTATGGAAACATCAGCACTCAAAGCTTGGAAACTGCATAACACAGATGGTGGGAAAGCCTTTGTAATGCTAATATAATATCACATTGTGTGCATGTATGGGTGTGTGTGTGTGTGTTCATGCTCCGCAGTGCACTCTGGGTACCGAGCTGCCTGACTGTATAGTGATTTCCCAGTACGGTGAGAAAAAGACCTCCCTGGGCTCGCGCTGAAAAGGCTGTGCGGTCAGCGGGTCTTATTGCTCGGCCTGCTGCGACCGGGCCCGCCTTGCCTCTATTGATTCCTCTCTTCGGTCAGCAATGTCGACTGTTAATTAACTCTGTCTCCAAGTGTTTGTCACATCATGTGTCCTTGTGAAAGACGGACGTAAAAAATAATAAGGCTCGCGTATATGGCGATCAGGTGTGTTTAAAAGGACTTCAAACAATAGCCCGCAGATGCAGTCCCGTGCCACGTAACAGTGAGCCCCCTCCCGACAAGCCAGCCAATGGCAGGCCACTTCCCATGTCGCCAGCCAATGGCTTTGTGCCTTCCCCGCTCGAAAGGAGGCGGCCCGGAGACATTGATGTCTTTCCCGAGCTGCTCGGCGTCACATTGTTGTCAATTAGATTTCCAGCCCTTATGCCAGGTATTTGAATCGCAAGGGGGAGCGTTTCATATCCTCGCTGTGAGAAGAAGAGGGGATCTTGTCTATCTGAAAGAGCATGCTGGATTAAGAGGGTTATTTCCCCAGAGGTGGGGTGGCTATGAGAGCGAGTGTCACTCAGACAGCTCTCACTCTCACAGTACCTCTGCCTCGGAACACTGCCAGGGAGCCCTGGCTTTGACTTCTTCCCCCCCTTCGTTCCTTCCTCGCATAATCCTCGGCTTTTTGCTCCAATTTAACCCCCTCTCTGCCTTTCGGGGCCTCCGTTAGAACCTGTGATGAGGGTAACGCCTTACACTTGATTGCTAACAAGTCGAGTTTATTTATATAGCCCCAAATCACAAGCAAGTCTCAAAGGGCATCAAATGTACAAAAATTGATAATTATTCCCCTGATCTTAAACTCCCAGGAGGGCAAGGAAAAACTCCAAAAAACCCTACTGGGGGGGAAAAATGAGAAACCTTGAGAAGAGACCACAAATGGGAGGATCCCCCTTCCAGGATGACCAGGTTGCAATGGATGCAAAGAGGGCACATTGAACACATAATATAATTGTAACTACAAGTAACTTTTAATTTAACTTTGTTATTTTTGAACTCAAGTAGTCCATAAAAAAAAGACTTTTTCTGGACAGTAATCTGTAAATAACTGCATTACTTTCCAAGGTAACTGTGGCAACACTGATTAGAATGGCGACAGTCGTTGAATGTTTGATACGATGCTCTTAAGACATGTCGAATGCTCCTCTTCTGTTACGGTCCCTGAGATTCATCCATCCCCCTCCTCGAGCCTTTAATGGCACCCCTGTGTACACATCCTCTTCCTTACCTTGTCACGCTCCCTTCCCTCTTTCCCTGCAGCTTCAATGATACCCTGCAGGGAATGGAGGGTGGCATGCTTTGGAGGATGGTTGTTATTCCAATCACACCTCAGATGGAGTGAGGTTCCAGTAAGGCGCGGAATAATTGGCAGGTTCACGCATCTAGGCACAGCTATGCTATTCTAATGTGTGTGTCTGTGTGTATGCATGTTTGATGATAGAGGGTTTGTGCGCCGTTCAGAGGTCATTTCATTGATTACTAGCTTTGGTGTGCTCTCTTGTGTTGTGATATATGTGACGGCAGTTTATGGGCTTATCCTCATAAGGGTCACAGGTGAGCTGGATCGTATCTTAGCTGACGTTGGGGCGAGAGCTGGGGTACAACTATTAGACTATTGGGTATTTGTCACAAGTTGTTTTTCTATATGGGCACATAGACCAACAACAATCCAGGAACTAGGGTGGCTGGGGAAAAAATGTTTATGTAAAATGAATATTTTATTCACACTTTTTTCTGAATGACTTCTTGTGAACAAAACTTTGTACATATTATAAGCTCTATTTTTGTGAGCGGAATACATCCTGGGCTGATGGTAATTTTGCAAACTCGCTCTATTGGTAAAAATGATGTAATGTAATAATGACATTTGTTTTGTGACTCCCGTTTGTATTTATTGTGGCGATGTTCTTCAACTGTGTTAGTGCAGATGTTTTGTAAACACACACCTCATTAACTGAGAGGGATATTGGGGTCATCCGGGCTGACGGGGCAGAGGTCATAGGTTGTATGTATTCGCCCTCTCTTTCCACGAGTCATTGACTGATAGGACTCTGGGGACAATCACTGATACACATCAGTGGAGCAATGTGAGGCGGCGCATCAAGATGGGGGATGTAATGGCGGGGACAATAAGATATACTATCTGCTGGGAATCACATTGAACCCATAGATGCATTGCTATTGATTAGCAATTGATGGCAGATGTAGCCAACACTGATATTGAGTGTTATTTCGTATCAGCTTTTTTTTGCGTGTCTGTCTGTATGTGTGTGTGTGTATGTGTGGATCCTTACACTCCATTTCCGCCGAAGGCAGGTCTGATCTTGTCGAGCACGCACCGTTTGGAATTAAAATGGCTACAGTACAAGTGTGATGCGAGATGTGTTAGAAGATGTTTTCTTATCTGTGATTGGCTATTACACCGCCTGGGCCCAGCGGTGGCTGCCATCGCATCTTGATGGCCTTAGCCTGTGATCCAGCTCATCTGAAAGGGCATTTTATTAGGAAAAATCAAAATTCCACATCACGCCATCATACACACTCTGAAAGCAAACAAACACACACACACTCACACACTGACAGGCCGGTTCTCTCCTTGATTGTCAGAAACATTTGAGCAATCACAGTTTTTAATAGTTTGTCCACTGCAATAGATTTGAAATTAAATAGCCAATAAATGACTGAGGTGTAGATTTGGAGTTTTAAATTGAAAGTTTTTATGAATGTATGGCACTTTTTCATTTGTAACATTTCATTTGTGAGCCATCAATACCAAGTCATCCGCGTAGAGCAGCTCCTATGGTAGTCCACCCCTCACTTCCCTCGATACCACATCCATCACGATAGCAAACAATAATGGGCTGAGCACTGATCCCTGGTGCACCCCTACCCTTACTTCAAACCCATTACTGTCGCCAACTCCTGTTCTAACAGTTGTGCAGGCTCTGCAGTAGAGAGCCATCACAGCCTTTACCAGTCCCTCTTCCACACCCGACTTCCTTAGGGCCCACCTCACCACCTCCCTTGGCACCCTGTCGAACGCTTTTTCCAGGTCGACAAAAGCGAAGTACAACATCTTCCTCTTCTCCTGGTGCTTCTCTTGCATCTGTCGGATGACAAAAATTGCGTCTGTTGTACCTTTACCAGGCATGAAGCCATACTGCATCTCGTCCACCTTTACCCATGTCCTCACCCTCTTTTCCAACACCCTCTCTAATAACTTCATTCCATGCTCCGGCTCGCGTGTACAGGCAAAGAAAAATACTGGCCCTGAAAATTGCATAAATGTCAATTACTATGTCGCTTAAGTGTGAGGGCTAGAACAAAGTGGTGCCGGTAAAAAATATCGATCACGACAAGCCCAAACGTGTTTGAAAGAAACAGACATTGACAGAGCGCCTTGGCTGTCATGTGAACCTGCAGGATATTATTTCAGTGTATTAGCGACATAATGCTCTCCAATCTATCCGGCCTGATTTAGATGCAGCAAAGCAAACAAGGTGTAGCTCTAATAAATGCAGCTGTTGGAAATATGCTAATTGCCTCGCAGATGGTTCAACGTTTGCAGTACAGATAATATGGATCATGCAAAGCATGAGGGTGTGTTGGAAAGAGGCAGGCCATTATTACTTTTGGTGAGAAGAAGATAAATCTTCTGTATTTATAAGCAGTTTATCATATAGACGCGTCTTTTTAAACGCTACTGTATTGGAACTCTTTGGTTCTAATTTGTGTGTCCTGAATGGGAGAGTATATGTTACAAGGCTGGCAAATTTGCAACTAACAATCGGTTTGACCTTTTGGACCAGTGATTTCCAACCACTGTCCCGTTATTTGTTTAAATACCTGTTTTAATTTACAATCGTCTAAATCTTCAGAATTCCATTTTCTCAACAGTAACTATTCTCCGTTTTCTGTAGTTCTTCATGAAAGCAGACTTGAGCAACATTTTTGCCCATTCTTTGACTTGTTAGATAATTATCAAGTTGAAATAATGTCCTGAAAAGAGAGTCAGCTGTTTTGTAAACGATTTGAATAATAGACAAATAATCGACAGATTAATCGACTATTAAAATCATCGGTAGCTGCAGCCCTAATTATATCCCAATTTAATGGCCAACGCAATCTTTTTGTCCTTTTCAAATGTTTATAGCGATTCTATCAAAAATAATAGTTGCATAAGTGCCTCAGTGCCTCAAAATGTGTCTTCCTGTAAATGCAGTTTTTCCATCCACCATGCTTTTTTTTTTTTTTTTGCCTGGTACCTGTGAGTTGATGACGCGTTGGGCCGCTTTGCTCAATGTGCGTTGGGCCTGAGCTACCAACATTTAAAATGTCACTGATACTTCCTCCTTTTTTCATCCCCGCGTATTCTTGTGCTACTCTTGTTTCATCCACTTGAGGCAAGGCGAGATGTTCTTTTGTAATGTCATCACTGTACACGCGAGCCGGATATATCCATATGTTAGTAGGACTGCCTTCTCCTGTCTCATTAGCAGTGGTGTGGAGGCCCCCAGAGTTGGTTCTTGTGCTCCACTGGGACAACTGATGAAGCCTGGCTATGTGACCTTTAACAACCTAATCAACTTTTAACACCTTGCCTACTGCCTGCCTTATTGCCATTTTTCCCTCTGCCATTCAAGGGCAGGGCTCCTTCCTCATTTAAACTTCATCACACCCTCCCTCTTCCTACAAGCACCCTTATTCTGAGGCCCGAGTCTTGTTCTTGGACGTTAATGTTCGGATGTATGAATGACGCAGTGTAGCAAACACATACGCTTACAGTCTCTAAGAGTGATGCATTGTAATCGGTTGCCGCTCTGCTCAATTTTGACCTTCCCTCTGCTTATTTCTCTCCTCTCCTTATCACTCGGTGTCCTTCTGTGTGCTGCAGTACTGAGCGTGTTTGAGAATTATGCAGCAAAAAAAAAGGAACAACAGATAATGGCAGTTTAAAAAGTCATTTTTGGAAAGAAAAAAAAAAGATCTTGCAGCAGAATCAAAGACTTTGCCTTCAAAATCGGCTTTACACAAGCAGGAATTTGATGAGCTAGTTATACATACATAAAAAAAAAAAAAAAAAAGGGGTAACTGACCGATCACCAATCTGATCAGAAGATGGACCGATCTATCCAATCCATTTAAACGTCAAAATTACTGGACAATCGACCCCCGCTATTTGCAGAGGATTGGGACTGGATTGGACCGATCCATGATTAGCCGCAATTTCTGTATAAAGAATGTTAATTGAAATGCATTTGGGATGGAAATAATAAAGCTTAAAACGCTAAAACTCTACGAAATACCAAGTGAATTAAAATGTATTGGGGGAAAAATGAAAATAAATCAGACATTATATTGTGAGAAAGTGACGTTGGCAGCACAGAGCGTTCCTGGAGTGAATGTGTTTGCTGTAATGTAATGATCAGTACTAAATTATGATTTATCTCTTATTTTGCATTAAATACCAAATATCTGTCAATCCTACCTAGCAGATCAGATCTGTGTAAACTGTAGATTTTACTCCACAATGTTAAAAATGCTACTTTTAATCAAAGTTTTCTGTTGAACTTTGCCGCAGATCATTTTGCCTAGCTCATTAAGATTCAGAAGAAGAATAGAAAACAATAGAGCCTGTTCTCATTGCGATGGACTTAAGGTCACCACTGCCAAGCGCAAATATGAAACATCTGAGTAAAAACATTGCTTATAATACAGATCGGAATTTTGTTAGATTTTGTAATAATTCCATTAACTGTGACCATGAGAAAAAGTGTGCTACGGGAACTAATTATAATTAGTTGATGAGACAAATGTCAGCAAAACAAGACAGAATCCTAGGACATCTGCTGGTGAGAGGTTGACACTGCATGCATGGATAAATAATGGCGTGATCATCTATCAAGCGGGTTAACAAGCGCTCAGGGTCGGGATGCAAGAGGAGATGACACTGTAGGAAAACAGAAAGGCCAGACAGCGCATTTTATGTAACCCAACAGATACATAGATGCCAGGGGGTGGCATTGGGGGCCCTGAGGTCTGTTGAGGAGAAACCCAGGCTAAAGGCTATTAATGGCCTGTTCATTGAGAGACAAAGTGGGACCAAATGGACACAGAGCTGTGGAGATAAGGGCTAGATTAAAGAGCAGAAAGTGCACTGCCAGTCTGCAAGAAAGTCTACCGCTTTTCTTTGGTGACGCCCCCAGATAATGAAACTAAACCCCCAAAATATATATTCTATCTAATCATAATCAAATATCCATAAATAGGAGGTTACCTCTTTTTTTCAGATAACGACAATAATGCCTTTCTGAATGAAGGGCAACCGAAACAATGTATGACAAATATGCCTTTTGAAATATGGATAAAATACGCCATGACCCGTGAATAGCAAAAATCTGCATATAATTGGTACCCAATGCATTTGCATTGGTGAGAAAAAGATGAATACAGCTTTGAGTTTTTTTTTTTTTTTTAAATCTCAGTGTGGGCAACCAGTTGGCCATCCCTTGAAGAGACGCTGCTATTTTTTGATTGTTGTTGGAATCTCTTGTTGACTGACAGCGCAGTGACAAATTTTTAAAAGAAAGAATTTTACAGTTCTATTTTGATTCACATGCCTGAGGCCAAAACCATGGTGAAAAGGATAGCATTTATAGTTTATAGTGATATATTATTTATTTTGTTGTCTGCTTTTCGAAGGTCTTATGCTGGTCTGTGTGTGTGTGTGTGTGTGTGTGTGTGTGTGTGTGTGTGTGTGTGTGTGTGTGTGTGTGTGTGTGTGTGTGTGTGTGTGTGTGTGTGTGTGTGTGTGTGTGTGTGTGTGTGTGTGTGTGTGTGTGTGTGTGTGTGTGTGTGTGTGTGTGTGTGTGTGTGTGTGTGTGTGTGTGTGTGTGTGTGTGTGTGTGTGTGTGTGTGTGTGTGTGTGTGTGTGTGTGTGTGTGTGTGTGTGTGTGTGTGTGTGTGTGTGTGTGTGTGTGCGTGCGTGCGTGCGTGCGTGCGTGCGTGTGTGTGTGCGTGTGTGTATGGTGTATATAGACATACAAATCTATGTGCATATACGTATGCATACAATAAATAGTAAATATATGCATATATAAATAAATCTTTAGACATAAATATGCATATAGAGTGCATATGGGTAATATTCATAGAGTTTCACTTTTTCCACATTTTGGTATCTTATTTATCTGACGGAATGTTTCTTACATTCTGAAGGCCAAGTGGTACCATATTTGTCTCGCAGGTTGTGATGTACCCAGAAATATTTCTTTTTTCAAATCCTGATCCACTGTGAGTGCGTGCATATCCTTCCCGTATTCTTCAGTAGCCTTCGATTGACAAAGATTATCACGAGCAGGTGCCACATCTCTTTCATCACCACCATCATGTCGGAGATTTTAAGTGAGGGTGTTTGATGAAATGTATCAACTTGGTTCTATTCATTATATATAATTGATTTGTATCTTTCATTTTAGTGATGCCTCTTGCTTTTTCAGGTTTTTTTTCTTTCATTTCTTTAAATATGGATGGATGGATGGATGGATGGATGGATGGATGGATGGATGGATGGATGGATGGATGGATGGATGGATGGATGGATGGATGGATGGATGATAAGGAGCGTGGGGAAGTTGTGCCCTAAACAGGCAGGAGCAGGCATTTTAGATGACACAACACTCTTGAAATGGGTGAGAAAGACTTAAATAATGTATTTTTGGTGTATCAGTGCCAACCAACGTCATGCTGTTGTTCTCCTTAAAGATTTACTTGGACCTCAAGCTTTTGTTTAGACAGCATTGCCAGTCACAGCTTTTCTCTTTTGACTCAAGGGCGCAAGCAAAAAATGGTGGTTCCAAAATCAAAATGCTCATCGGAGCTACTGCCCACGCAGGAGCAAGCAGCAGAGAAGGCGGGAGGGAGACATTCTCGGCACCGTGTTGTACCAACCCAGTCAGATGAGAATACAGCATGCCGGCGTTTACGTCTTACTCCTCTGTCCCCTCGAAAAATTAATAACTTGATTTATTATTTCTTTGGATTGATATTGTTTATATTTATCTCATGCTAGATTTTGGAACTGCATTATGGTAAAGCCAACACGAAGGTTGCAAATGGGCAAAAAAAGTTGTTGTTTTTTAAAGACTCCCCATGATGAGTTATGGGACTTTAAAAATAATATACAAAAATAATATAACAATAATACCCAGACGTTCGCGATAGAAATAAGTAATAATGATGGGAAATCACTTTTTTTGTTATTCTTTTCAAACTGTAACACCGATTTCAAAAGTAATAATGAACATTTGTTTATGTTAGTCATTCATCCAAAGATTTTCAAGTATTACATACGGTAGATTTTGTTTTTAAGTCTATATTCATTGGCTGATGAAGTTGCTGCATGTTAAGCTTCAATTTTCTAAAATGTATAACAAAGTCACAATGATGAAGACTTTTATTATTATCATCGTTTTTCGTGATACATTTAGGTTCCCTTTCCAAATATATCTGAAAATTGCGAACGATATGCGCCTTAACTGATCGTAAGAGCTCCGCAGTGCAGCGATTACGTGTCAACAAGACTGCGACAGCGAGAGAGGAACAAATAGGAAGGCGGCTTTGCATGAACTTCACATGTTCTCTGCTTCCTTTTCACACTCAGCAAGCATGTTACAAATGTGCAGTGTGTCTCCAGCAGGCTTATAGTGGGAAGTCAACTTCACATGCAGCCACTACTACTAATCTCCTGACCGAGTCTAATCCCTCGCTAGCGTTTCCATCAACGGGGATATGTCCAAGTTGACGAGAACATTGTGTTTGGCTTCAACATATGTTTAAAAGTTTCTGTGTCTGGAGTGGATCCATGTTTCCGCCTAAGCGTGGCTACTAGCTCAGAAGTCTTACAATGCGTTGCGTGTGACGCATCTTATGCAAGCGTTGTGCAGTACCTGTGCTGAAAGGGCGAGTTGCCAATTTGGTACTGGCTATTTGCTTCAGTGCTCCCTGTGGTGCTTTGAGGGCTCCTCAGGTGGTGGTCTCATCCTAAGCCCTTGACTCATTCCTTCCGAGCACACTGGACTCTTTGTACATGCGGTAAACATAATCTCCGCTGTGAAATCTTGTTTCACCGTTTTTGACAATTAAACATAGTCCTCTACTTCAGCCGTCCGTCTTGTCGTGAAAAAAAAAAAATGTAATCCAGTCAGAGAGCCAGGCAGTGAACCAGGAAGAGGCTTGCAAGAATTAGATTGTGCTGCAGATAGGTTCCATACAAAGCACGTAAACATGTTCTTATCTTGTTATCCAGCTTGCACATTAACACATCATGCGATGAAGAAGTGGAGGAGGACAAGTCAAACCTTAATCGTTCCGTCTGGCTTCTCCCACTTTTTTTCCCGCTATTTTGCTCTATTTCTGTTTTATATTCACAGACTCCGCTCCGCATGAAAAACACTGCAGGAAGGAGTCATACACTTAATGTTTCCCCACACTCAAAGAATGCAGTGCCGCTTAAAGACAATGTATTATTTCTAATAATGCTGAATTATTGCACACCAAACCAAAAAAACAAACATTGATTTTCAATATGGTGTCAATTGTCACAGTGTCAAACAGTGGTCATTTTGTGACTGCGTCAAGTCACTTGAATTTCACTGACTCCATCCTATATAGGCTAGTACAGATCTCATAAATGCTATAAAGTGAACGCCTCTTTTTTCTTTTTTCTTTTTCATGATAGGTTATGATGGTGGTGCTGCCCGTGATAAAATGCTTTGAAAAATGACTGTCGCAAGCTTGTGGCGCTGGAATCCTCCCCTTGTTAGCCCTATGGCTCCAGTGTCAATGCTCGTTCTATTACAGTTAGTCCATCATTATTAGTGGAGCTCGCCTCTGGTCACGTCTTGATAGAGTTGGCGGAGATGGTGAGTGGTGGAAATTCCTGCATGATGAGTACAAGACAACCATGAATAACGAGTAAACACGTTGACGGTATTAGAATCGAATGGCAGTGGGAGGACCTCTGCCTTTGCCTTTATCTCCTTGTCTTTCTTTCATTCTTTCTGTTCCTGGGATTGCATATGCAGCCTCTGCCAGCGTATACCGGTGCTGAATGCTCGGCCTTGGGGCTTTGTGTAGCGCACATGCAAGCGGCCATGAAAACACGCGCACGCTCACGGAGACATGCAGAGGCCTCCCTCACTCACAACACATCCCCAATCCACACTCTGATGTCTGGCAGGACCTGTGTGGCCTGACTAGCCTTCCTGCTGTGTGTGGTGTCCACGCCACTTTGCAGACACGTTGCTCAGTGGCCACAGCCAATTTTTAATAGGGCAATGTGTGACTTCACTTTTTCAGAGTCCTTGTTGTATTTCCACCGGTTGATGTTATTTCCCATTTGATATGTTGAAATGTTGTCTTAGGTTTGGTCCCTCATTCTTGCTCTTAAATGAGCAAGCTCCATTTTTTCACCAGTCGTTGGAAAACTACCAAATGTGACTGCGTGTGTAATTTGAATCTGTGGTCCTAATCAAAGCCGAATGATTTTGCAACTCACTTGGCTCACTTTACTTTGGATTCACACTGGTATCTTTAACGCTGCATCCAGTAAAAATCATGATTCATTGACACAGTGAAACTATTTTTCTTCATCAAACAAAGTATTTTGATGAGCTCCGTCAATTGCATTTGGAGCTCTATTGATCTCATGTCGGTCGCTCTAGTCAAACAGCTGTTTAACTTGCGAAATGCAAATTCAATAACAACTCCAGACTATTCAAATAATATACGATATATTGTGGCTGAGTGATTATAGATAATCATTTCGATTGATATTGGGAGGGACTGTGGTGGATAAAAACTTTTTTTTTCCAAGTATGGATTTAGTACTTGAATAGCCTTTTTTTTATATACAAACATATAGAAAATCTACAGATTTCTCAAATTTGGGGGTGGGGGTGACGTGCTTGAATAAAAAAATAAAAAAATCATGATTATTTACTACCACCAGCATTTTTCAAGCCTCAATACCAAATGTAAACCACAGAAGGATTGCACTGTGTTGATTTGATCCACAGAAAATGATCACTTGTGTCCATTGCGGTCAATTGTTTAATAGGCTGAGTTTCTCCTAGTTGATGCAGCAAATGCATTTGTCTACACCCCCCTAGACTGGGTGTGCCCAGTACCTAATGTACATATGCACACGTGTGATGTCTGTGAATTGAAGTCACCCGCTGAGCCACTGAGTGCGCCGTTTCAAATGAAGTTCCCTTCAGGTTGCTCTCTCAAGTCGGTGGGCAGCTAATGAAATCTGGAAGCAATAGGATGAAAGAGACGAGCTGTTTATAGTCAGCCGTGCACTCCCTTTCTCTTATTGTTGACCGTCCGTCTTAATCTCCCAGACACCCTTTTCTCACCGTGAGGAGATCATGTTATTAGATCCCCTCCTCTGGCTCATTTGTCATCCTGCTTCTCCAGCCCTCCAGAGAGGAGCTGGGAGAAGAAGTGGGGGTGCAAGGGAAGACTAACAACAAGCACAAGGCTAAATCATCAATATTAATTTCCTGGCCCCCGACCGAGTCTTTGTCATCTTTTTGACATCAGATTAATATTCCTCATTAGTTACGTTTCTGCATACAGTTCAGTTGAGTTTCACGGGAAAGTTAAGCTTGATCTGTCTTATGTTTCCATCATCAGATGTGGAGCTATAGCTGTGTCGGCATGTTCATAAATACATAATGTAGCATGTGGCTAGTGCAATACAATGTAACCTACCCGTGAACTCAACCGAGAGAAGCAATGTGGAGATGGCAGCATATTGTCTGTAAAGATGAAACTGTCTTTCATCAATTGCAAGTAATATTTTTTTTTTAAGCCTGCTCTGATTAATAAACAGAGGGCAGCATGTCTACGATCTTGTTATATTGCCATTGGCTGATAAGCCAACACCAAGATTCTGAAAATTGATACGGAATATGATTTCAGTGGTATACATGGGCTACAAACATTACTTTTTTTGTATTTCAAGAGTATCTAAAATCCTTTAAAATTACTTACAAACCAGAATTAGTATAATTTTGGATTTTTCACGGCAGCGTTTTTTATTTAATTGAGTTAGTTTTATTGAGTTTTTAGATGACATTTGTTGGTATTTATTGGTTTTAATTCGATAAAAATGCTTTATTGTAGTTTAGTTTTTATTAGTTTTAGTATCAATTTAATTTTTTAATATGTGGACTATTTGTCGAGTGCAAGATAAAAAGTAAAAAAAAAAAGGTCAGTAAGTGTTGTGTAATAACGTAAGATACAATTGTCAAATGACTGTGACATTCCTTCGGACATACAATAGCACAGTACTTAAATACAGTTCAAATGAACCCCATATACAATATTTACAAAGGCGAAAATAAAGGCCATTTTCATTGCTTGACGCAAAAAGAGCTGTTGTAATGAAAAAGAAAAATCGAAAAATGTTTATTTAATACATACATATGCCTCTTTCCGTGATCAGAAGGGACAGACGCCTCATCACCTTTGACCTTAAACATGATTATAAATACGAATACGGGAGCTAGATGGCTGGATAAATTGAAGGCAACACATAAAAACATGGTAAATACAACCCTGCAAGCCCCCCCTATGCCCTGATGTTACTTTTACAACACTGACAGGGGAAACATAAAAACATTCCCATCGTCGTCAACTGAGCCTTTGGTGCCATCCAACCCTTTTTTAGTGTGATGTGGCTTGGCTGACAAACTTCAACCGCTGTCGTTTTTCTTTTTGTTTTTGTCGCAAAAGTGCTTTGTGTCAACCTGCCTGCTTGCCGGTGCACTGCCTCTCCCGCACCACATAGACACTCAGTCATTGCCCCAGCGCAGTCCCCATAAGTCGCAACAGTAAACGAGTCGGTGTTCACAGTGTGCTGTCAGCGCCTCAGCCACATCTCTTTAATCTCCCCTCTTTGAGGCGCCTTGGTTTTCCTTGTCGCCAAGGCGCATAGGAGGGAGACAGTCGGCTAATTACAATAAACAAATATGCTCAGAGCTGCCTATGTGAGCTTGGCATAGGTTAACAACTGTGCTATAAATGTTAAATGAAGCTTTAAATAGGAAAGATTGGCGCAGTTTCCATAGTGATCTCAGCTGTGTACTTTCTTGCTTGGCAAAGTTTAAATTAATCTTAGACTGGAATCTGCGATGCACACAAGAAAGAGCGATGGTTTGCTACCCCGAGGGCCTGTTTGATGTCTCTGTCATGTTTTCCCTCAATTACTGTAACTTTGGGCTTGTCGAAGCCTCGCATGGATCTTTGCTGTAATGAAATCTAGTACACTAGCGTTAATGTCACCACGCATTAGACACAACTGCATTCACCCTTTAATGATGACTTCTCTCTCTCTCTCTCTCTGGCTCTCTGCAACAGGTGGGACAGTCAAAATGATGCATAGGTGCAGCGTGGAGCCGTATTGATGGACGTGTTAACAGACAGCGGTCTCACACTCATTGTGAAGACTTTCCAGGCCGACGTGGCGGAGGACACAGGTGAAATTGTATTACTTGACTTGTACATTATGTACTGTGCTCTGCAAAAAAAAAAAACTAGTCCACCTCTGAATTAGTTTTTTGCTACAATGTCCATTTACAGTGAAACGTCAAAGGACTTCTGAGAAGCTGGTCGAAACGGAACTTTTTTCTCATGAGAATGAATGTAAACATGGTTCCATAGGCAAACTGTGGCCTTCATACAACTTTTATAACATAACAATGCAAACTCCCTTACTGGTTTTCGTTTGTTTTCTATTAGAATTGTCAAAAACACTCCCTTTCATTAGTCAATAATATATTAGGGCTTAAGAAGCTTTAATGGTTTCAAAATGACTTTAAAAATAAACGCAAACTAATTGTGCCACGCCAATGCCTTTTTACAATGATTCCACAGTTCTGAATAGCATCGACCTTGTGAGAATTAATTCAACTTCGCATAACTATCTGAGGTTAAACGCACAACCCAATAGTTGTTAGCAGATCTGCCCCACAGCGAGACTGCAGTTCTGAATTTTGGGCTCTGGCCTTCCTGTCAGTGGGGTGCGGGGGTGGTCGGAGCAAACATGAAATGAGCTTTGTGGTTGGCTGATTTAGCACTGCTTTCAAGGACAAGCTTAAAAACGAGTCATGCGCGCCGTTTTGAGCAGAGAAAACATTGATTTTTAGATATCTTGAATGTCGAGATATTTAGATCGAGCTACGATAACAATCAATCATTCAATCCCACTTTTTTGTTTTGGTACGTTAAATCGATATTGCAATATTCAACACCCATATTGCATGTTTTTCCAATATTGTGCAGCCCTAATGACCAGCGATAGCAGGTACACTTTAATTGGTCAACAAAGGGACGTGCATTGCTAACACAATCACGTCTGCTTCAAATGTCCTTTGCGGGTTTTGCAGATTAGATTCCCATCAAACATGAAATATTAAAGTGGATGCCATTGTTTCTTTGCATTTTTCATGTCTGAGTGTAAACAAGAACACTTGCATTTCTGAAGACAAAAATCAGTTCTATCATTAAAGAAAATTAAAGTTCATAGAAATATATGTATTCTTTTAGAGCTCTAAGCCTCAGTTGGTGGGCAACGTAGTTAATTCCCGTAGGTGTGATTGTGAATGGTTGTGTGCCCTGCAATTAGCTGGCGAGCGGTTCAGGGTTTGCCCCGCCTACTGCCCAATCAGCTGGGATAGGCCCCAGCACACCCGCAACCCTCCTGAGGTTAAGCGGGTCACAGTTTAAAATATTAATTAAAGATGAAAAACCGCTCGTGTCTTTGCGACCTGTGATTGAGCTGCATGGAGTAGCATGTCAATAGTCAGCTCCATGTGATTGAGTCTTGGAGGGGCTTTTAGCCCAGAGTTTCATTCATGGTGCGAAATGATGTCGACTCGTAGATGAAAGCCACTTCTTTCGGAGACAAAGCTGGAATAGAAGCAGGAAGGGAAGACAGGTTCTGGGATAAGGACCGCCATGAATCATGCTGCACTTACTCACCGCTTATTATGAACATCCTGTACCGGCTGCATTGATTTCTCCCCACCATTCACACAGCATATATCTGGAGCAATAGGTAGCAAACAGCTTCTGTAGTTGGCCTAGCAGCTGGATGAGTGAACGCCCCAGGTGGCTGAGCTGAGGGAACAGCTACATCAGCATTTTGTGAATGTAAGGGCCTCGATATAACAAGGATAAGGCGCGCGGGACTTGCAAAGGAAGCAGATAGTGAGTAGAACAGAGACTAAGTCAGCATGGAGAGGGAGAAGTGATGAAGATGGCATACATGGAGGGGAACTATATTAAAAAAAAAAAAAAAAAAGTCAGCCTATCAGCTATTTTCATTCGCACTCTTCTCTGGTGATATTGAAGCGATTTACTTCCACCAAGGCAGTTAAGTTTCATCACTGTAGGGCTTCATTTGTTTGTCTGTCTTTTACTTTTGGTCAATGATTAATGTAGGTATTCTGTTAGTGCTGCATGGCATATTATGTAATTTATAAATCACTTATTTAATCCTAATTATAGTCCATTGAATTTACGTAAGCCAATGTTTGTCAAGAATTAAAATAATTACATTAAATTGACAGTGCAGAAAATGCACACACAAACCAAAACAGTTATTGTATCTTTGAAATTTACATGGATCATTTCATGGTAATGACTATGCTCATTAAATTTAGGTTAAAATGTCTTATAATCTAATGTATGGGTCTGATGGAATGAATGTTTGACTTTGAGACAATGTGGACATGAGCGCCTTCACTTGCAGTATGTCCGGTGTGTGCTGAAAGATGAGCCCAGTCTAATCAGGTCTCATCCAGGTTGGCAGAGGGTTAGGCTGTCTAGCGTGGTCAGGCGCGGCAGGGCTGAGGATCCCGACCGTTCACCGCCGCTTGCCAGCAATCCATGTCTCTCCATATGGTCGGTGCGAGTGGCAGCGCCAGAGTGCATGAGCTGTATCTCATCCAGCCTCGGTTCCTATTCAAACACAACTTGACGTATAACAGGATCGGCTCCATATATGAACATCTTGCTATGTGAGAAAAACATACTGAATCACGGCGGCTGTAGTGCTTGTCTTGTTCACATCTGCCAGCTTACATGTAGAAGGAACATGAGATTGTAGCTAGCAAGTGCTTGTGTGGCTTCCGATCCCCATTTGACCTTTAATGTCAAACATGATTTGTCAGCTAACGTCATTGCTGTGTGTGTGTGTGCTTGTGTGTGTGTGTGTGCTTGTGTGTGTGTGTGTGCGTGTGTGTGCGAGAGTGTGTGTGTGTGTGTGTGTTTGTACCTGTCTGACTGATCTGTGGCACATTCTGAACAGCTGAAGAGCTAATGGTCCAGCTGGAGACAGATGGCCCCTTGATAACACTATACCCCCGAAGCCAATAACGCACATGCTTCAGTCACACACGCACGCACACGCGCACACATTCCAGGCATGCACACACTGGATATGAATTTTTAATCTCATATAAACCCAGTCCAAATAAATTTTGAATATGCATTTAATGTGTGTTGGCAAATTGAAAAGACCGGTTGGTATTGTAGGATTCCCACGTCCTGACTGAGTCGTGTTGAATACTACTGCTGTCGTTTTTTTTGTAACAATTTTACTTGCAGTCAGAATAATTCAACAATAACGTGACAAAAATATTTGAAAAGTAATGAAATTAAATACAGGAGAAGCTGATTATTGAATGTATTAATGTGTACATACTGTGACAGACGATGTTTTGCTAAATCTAATTTGGCTTGGTCTGAGTAACTAATCTGAAAATGGCAGGGAGCTGTTTTATTGTGGGATAACTGGCCTACTGAGGCAAAAGCGTTCGTTCAAGTTACAACGGCCTGCAAGACTGACTTTGATGGCCTTTGGCAGATTAGATAGAAAAGGCTGCACATAGGCTGAAATTTGATTTAGACAGAATATGTAACAGTGCTGTCGAGAGAAATTCTATGAAATGAGGAGACTAGACTATTAGACATAAACAAATTCAAAACAGAATTTAGGTTGTAAATGTAGGTCAATGCTTTTGATAGAGCAGGGAAGGCCTGATGCAGCACCACTCACTGTTTTATACAATTTTAGATACTTCAGACAGCAGGCAGAGCGTATTTGCAAGGCTCAAAATAGCGGTTTCACATCGCAATTTGCGGACTGACAATAACTTTGAAGCACTCATGGAATAAGCGCCAACGGAAGTGATTTTCAGCCACAAACACGAATAGCAAAAATGAAGGATGAGAAACAGGAGCACCAACAATATGTATATTTTTCTGCGTGCGAGTGTGTGTAAAGTGGTCCATTTTTGTTTAATTTAACTCAGTTAATTAAAAGTAAGTTCTATACTATCCTAATAGTCTCAATAATCCCTTAATTGACTTATTGTTTACTGCCCTAATATTTCTGAGTTTTCTGCAAATGAAAGAAATGTTTGGCACCATTTAACAGAAAACGTATCATAATTGCTGTGATGTTCTTGCAAGCTGACAAGTTGCTGATATTGCACTTTTCTGACGATGAAAGGAAGCAAGAGGATGCATATTTCTCAGGGGATTAGCATGGTTTAATGACGTAGCATACACATATGCTTTTCATGACCAGCGGGCTTGTTGCAACATTTGTGCGGGACGGAAGCCCATGAGACGCGCTCTTGCAAATTTCATTACCTTGCTGAATCACTCTCAGATTATATGCATATTCAAAGATGTGCCCAACAGCAGCACACCCATGGTGAATACTGTTTGTTCAGCGCTCTTCCCCTGAAGCATTTACCATTACATCAATAATGATTTGGCACATCTATTCAAAGACGGGTGACATTACTAGTCAACCTCTATGAATGCATGATTTTTTTCTTTTTGATTGGAATTTTAATTTTCCAATAGAAATAAGTGTGGTGCCTCAGCATAGGGATTGCAAACAGAGGCAGGTGTGGATCATTTTACTTCGACAATTTCCAGCATATGGGCTTGCCATGTCCCAAGTGGACGTACCTGCCTCCACTGCTGTGATCTAATTATGCAGCGCAAACACATTTATCTGCCTGCTGCCACAAGCGTGCTTCTGTGTGTTTTGATTGTTCCCCATCAGTTTTCAACTAAACAATGTCCCAAACACCCCAAAAATAAAACTATGAATTTTGTAACTGACATGTTTGTAATTGTAGGTGTTTTTCAGACACTTTATATACACCGTCACACTGAACTTGCTCCCTGTGCGCTTAAGGACTCCTTTGCTTTACTAACTAACGATGTGTGTTTGCTGAGTCCATCGTACACATAAATACACAAATCCAACCACACACACCTGGAACTGTATTGATGAATGGATGTAAGAATGCACCGCAAGACCAGCCACAAAATAAAAACACACAATGAAAAGCAGTCCACCGACAGGCAAAGTCTTCTGAATTTTTGCCATGATTCCAAAATAGTTGCAGTTGTATTGCTTTCATAACATTTCACTGACAAAAATATTCACATTTTGCATAAGCCAGCATTGTAATATCGGTTGTGGTTTAATTCACGCTGTCATGTTTGTTTTAAAATTCCGCACTCTGGTTGTTAATTATATAAATAATATATAATTGTTTCAAGGCCACAGGAAAAAAAATCCAATTTTTCCTTTTGAGTACTAACTGGTCAAGCAACTTAAATATATTTTCTTTTTCCCAGCAGGGGTATGTGAGCAGAGTGGTGACCTGAGTCTAAGCAGACTTGATGCTGCTCTCCCACCCCCACCTCCTCCTGCAGTGGAGTCATCACAGCGGCTCTGCCCAGCACACCAGAGACCCACGCTCACGTCACCGACGCTCTCCTTCCCTCTCCCCCTTGGCACTGACCCCTCTTTGGGTCTGACAGCAGCTCCATGCCCTCCCTCCCATGAGGTTCCGAGCCTCATCCCTCACTTTCAACACACCCCGAGTGCCGCCTCGCTTCCTAACCCAGCTGTTAGCTCCTGGGGCCCGATGAGAGATACCCAGAAGAGCATCCGGTTACCTGCTGCCACCTCTCTGTCACTGACAATGATGGAGCCTGACAACGTATCTACCCTGACAGAGGAGTGTCTCCTTCAGCCGGGCCCCACCTGCCTCGGTTGCTTCATTGAGAACTGTGACGCCACCTCCGAGCAGCACCCACCACACGAGCCTAGCACGAGCCCTAATTCAGAAACTGGACTAAGTGTACGGATAGGGGACGTGAACCGGGAGGATTTCTCTGACATCAACAACATCAGCATCCAGTGCCTGAGCCATGCGGGGGAGACAGTGAGTCACTACGGAGAACAGCTCCTCTCTGATCAGCTACTTAATTTTCCCCTGCCGAAAGCCTCTGATGAAGGCAAGCGGGTGGAAGGAAACAAAGCTGATGCAAATGACTGTGACGACCCCCAGGACGATGCGACAACCAAGAACTTATATGAAGGACTGTTACTGGACAAAGTCAGTGGGGAGGAGGTACTGTTGGCTAACGCCAGCCAGGACTGGGGTTACTTTGAATCCTTCATCAGCGAGAGTAAGATGGAGCTGCTGGATCTATGTTCTAAGAACGAGCTGTCAGTCAACCTCTTCTCCGAGGAAGATGTTGACAATTTATTTGATGACGAAGATGACGACTCTACGTTAAGCAGTGACGTCTGTTCACTAAAGATTCGTTACGAGTCGTTTCAGGACAACATGAGGGAAAAAACGAATGTGCTCCAGGAGGAGACACAGTTTAATTTTTTCCCTAGTGTCCTGGCCAACTGTGCCAAGAAAGAAGAAGGAGTAGGAGTCTTGAGGAGGAGTGCTGATGAGCTGCAGCCCAAATCCGATGAGCTCGTTTTGCAACCAGAACAGGAGGAAAACCCAGGAGACTGCAGCGGCCAGAGCCCTCTTGACGGCTCCCAAGGCTCACCCATGTCAACTCCTAAAGTGAGCTACGTAATAGACTTTAATTCTACAGAGGAATCGGGGGAATTCAGCGACGACAGCTCCTGCACTGGCTCCTCCTCAGACACCGTGCAGGAGGGCAAATTTAAGAAGGGTCACTCCAAAAGATTCCTCAGTCCCTCAAATCCACTCAATTATGGTTTGCGTTCCAAAAGAAAGGTTCGATACAGTGATGATTACTTATATGACGTTGATTCACTTGAGAGTGAGAAGAATGCAGAGAAAAAAGAGAAACCACCGCCTGGTCAGAAAGAAGAGGAAGACGTAGACTGGTGTCCCAAAAAACGGAGGAAATCGTGTCGTAAAGAGCCGCCCGTGGTCATCAAGTACATCATCATCAACAGGTTTAAAGGAGAGAGGCTCATGTCGGTGAAACTGGGCAAACTAAACCCCGCGGATGGTAGCGTGAGCTTAAACGCCGACACAATAAGCAAATACCAAACTCTGGCTCCACTGAAAGATTACTGGCAGGCAAAGCAACGAGAGAGACAGGAGCGGCTCAAGCTGGTCGCCAGAGATAGACAGCAACGTGGTTTTCATCTCAACGGACGCCACCATCGTCCTTTTAATTCCAGTCATCTTAAAAGAAAATACAAGATTGCAAACAGATTAAAGGTTCAGAGGATTCACACCGTGGAGCGATCGGTCATTGTGCACGGTTCTCTGCCCTCTGATCAGGCCCAAGGGGGCATCACGAAAGAGGAGGGCACCCTTATGTTGGGGGGAATAGCAGCAGCTCCCGACATACCAGTCACATTAGACTTAAACTCCATCTCTGACCCAGTTGTAATCAAGAGTCGCTCGCAGGAGAGGGAGGAGAGAGAGGGGAGGAGGTTGGGAAGGAATAAAATAGTCCGGATAAGAAAATTCAAAAGCGAAGCCAGGCTGAGAAGCCTGAAAATGAAAGCGGCAGAAGGAGAAGATAGGAAGAGCGTGACAAATGAAACGGACGCCCCTGCAGCAAACACTGAGGAACTTGCTGTTGGGGCAACAGACGCAAGCATTAGCTCAACCACAGGCAAACCGGATTTCTCTGACAATGCGATCGCAAGTGACACCGATAAGGTGAAGTTTCCATTTGTTTCATCCTCCTGTCCTGCGAGCAAAGCCTCGCCCTCAGAGGAGGTGGAAACTGGGGTTCCTGTCATCCCAGGGGGCTACCTACAGACCCTGCTAGATGCCACAGACTCCTCTGGAGGGACATCTATCCCATATTTCCCTCAACAGCCCTCTAGGCAACAGTATCCCGTGGGCCTTTCCCTAGAGGAGAAGCAATTTTGCTCTCTTCAACTCGCTCAAAGCTGTGTACTCTCCCCTCCTTCGGAATCGGAGCTCCAACAATCGCCCCAGAATTGCCCCAGTTTCCCCCAAATGTGGCATCCACAGCTCTGCGCCAACCCTAACCAAAACTTTGGACCTGACACCCCTGAGACCCCTATCCTACCCAACAGCTTCCCACCGGCCATACCCGTAAGTGAGAGCCTGCCCGTTTCTAACTACAGCCAAGTGAGCCCCGAGGGCGAGCGGGTACTTTACGAGAAGAATTACCTGACTGAGCCTGGACTCCAGCCTGGGTCAGATCTGCAAGTATGTCAGTCAACCTGTGTAGAGGGCCAGGTGCAATACCAGAGAGGGTCTCTGTGCACTGACAACGGAAGACTCATCAGCTACGACTCGGTAGGTTCCCTATCCGCTTCCTCGAGCAATTACAGTTCACTAAGCCTCAAATCGTGCGAGCGAGAGGGTGAGGAAGAGGGCCGAGACAGTTTCTTAGCTCACTGCAGTCCTAAAATGGTGATTCAGCAGAGTATGGATGCCCTCACGCCACTCAGGGAGTCCTCAGACCTGCTGGACATCTCCAACTTTACCCCTGACAAATTTAGACACTCGTCATTGTCAGAGCTTTCCCCGCCGGAGACGCCCAACCTCTCGCCGCAGGTTGCGGGACGTGAGATGAAGATACCAGGGAATGTCGGAAAGTATCAGGATGTGAACGATACGTCCACGGAGCGCAACAGGGACGTCAAGTGGAACTGTGACATTATGCAGCAACAGGAGCACACGGGAAATGCCTACACAGTGGAGGACAGTCAGTTTCCACTGCACAATTTTAATAGCCAGGATGTCTTATGTTTAGATAAAAAAGGGGAACCGGGGGCGACAGAATTTAATGAACAGACTGATAAAATGTCAGGGGCCAAAAACATCAAGTCAAAGCGGAAAGGCAATTACAAACAGGCAGCTGCGGGACAGAGCCCAAAGAAAGTTCGGGCCCCCAGAACCCCCAAGTCGGAAAAGGTGAAGACCCCCAAGCAGAATTCCCGTTCAACCAAAAAGATAAAGGCCATGTTAGAGGGGAAGGCGGCCAAGAACCAGGCGGATGGGTGCGGCGCAGGTCTGACTGACAGCACAAGCGGCGGGGACTGGTCTGGCACCGGGTGGTCAGAGGGCAACAGTCTCGTCGCAGACGACCAGAGAGAGTTTGAGGAGCCCTCCAATATCCTGTCCAACATCGTCTCTGGCATGGCTGAGGTCCAGAGATTCATGATGGCCTCCATTGAGCCGCTGTGGAATCCCATGTCTGAGGCTGATGCACCCTTTGAGGCCAATAGCCTCAACCTAAAGACCCTTAAAATCTTGGCAGGCACTGAGTCCGATCTGAAGAAAAAGGGTGCCGCGCTAACAGGGGCCGGGAGAGGCAGGAAGGCAGGGGGGAAAGGAGGGAAGAACCAGGCCAAATTCAACCCCACTCATCCCTTATTCCCTCAACTGGCTCTGGGTTGTGACATGTTTGACAAACCCAACTTTATCAACCCCGGGCCTGCGCACAAAAAGTTGTACCGTCACAAGACCAGTGCAAAGTTTCCTCGCGTTGAAACGCTGAAGGGGAAGCGAGCGGAGAGAGACCCAAATAAGGACATAGCACTGATGAGCTCTTTGAGAAACTGAGGTAATATTTCGTTATCAGCTGCTGTTGCACCCCCCTTTTCTCTTTCCCCCCCACGATACCTGAGCCCTCCCTCACAAGCATACCTACACTGACGCTATGCCAGAGCTGCATGAGAACTAAGTTCCCCCTTGATTTCTCTCACTTCCTTTATTCCCCCAAAAGGAAATTAATATCTGCATGAAAAACTTCTTGTACGTTGCAAACTACCTATTGAGTGATTGTGTCGAGCTTGATTGAGATTTAAAACGACCATGGCTGCATTTTCCTCGCTTTTGTTGTTTCTGCTTTGTTTGTTCTTCTTATAGTTGTTGGTTTTTTTTGTTTTTTTTCTTTCTTATTTTTGTCTGGGGAAAAAAAAAAAAGAGAATAACCCTTGAAAAATTGTTGGGTAAGCTTTTTGAGGAGCTTTCTTTTTGTATTTTCTCAGCAACAACATGCTCCCCCGAAGTATGTATTTATACCCTTTCCCTCTGAAGATGTAGCTGTATACATAAATGCATTGAGTGACATCTACGCACCCCTCCTCCTCATTTGTTTTTGTATGCAGAATGTGGATGTCCTGTTGTTGCCGTCCTTCATACACTGCCTGGCTCATTTCAAGAGGGAAACCTTCAATTAATGAGCCCTATTTAATCCCAAGGCATCTTGAAAACACAAGATGGGACCATTTTGTATTGATGACATATCAGACGTCTTTTTTCCCCTCGAGGCCGGAATGATTTTCTTTTGTCAAGCACTTCTTTTTCTTCTGGAGCCTTGAGGAACTGGTTATCTACATTTACATTTTTACGCCTTGCAAAGTCATAAAAGCTTCACCCTCAGAGTATTTTTGTCATTGTTGCTGTACAGGGACATGCAATATTTGCAACAAAAAAAAAAAGAAAAAAACACGGAGATAATTATACCTTAAAATCAATGTGCCAAAAGTAACAATGCTGTGTAAATGACCTCTTATATATGTGTGAATATTGGCTGTTCCTATTTTCTATCTACCGGAATATTGGCTCCTTACAGACACTTACCACGACAAGAATTCTTTGTTTGGGACTCTGTCTCTCTCTCTCTGTCTCTCACTCTCTCTCTCTGTCTCTCACTCTCTCTCTGTCTCTCCTCTCTCGTCTGATGAAAGGCACCAACAGCTGGCAGTGGTACACCACCACTCACTAAACCAAATCAGAAACACTCTTCTTACCCCAACACCACCACCACCATCACCACTTTGTTTGCCAAATTCAATTTACCTCAACATCGCACTGAAAAGCAACAAGCGAGAGAAACAAAAGGGGAAATCTTCTCTGAAGGCCACTGAAGAGGATGAGAGGAAGATGCATTCAAACAAGCTTTCTGTGAACCAAGGAGATTGTCGTTAGGATGTTTGAGGCTAAGCAAGGAAATGATTTGTCAGTTGGGGCTGAGTCTCACTGAATAGCTCTTTTGGACGGAAGATTCAAGGCAGTTTATGACACACACATTTGGATGCACGTGTCGGTCCCAAATGGCAGTCGGGCCCGGGCGGCATCCTTTGCAGTTAAGATTTCATGTGAATGTGAAAGCAGTTTTTGGTACAAATGGAATCAGCGATCTTGTAAATGAAGAAAAGCATCTTTTCGTGGATTCCATGTCAAAGGTTTGCTTTGAATAAATCCAAAATGATGACGTCAATATCATTTTCTGCACATTCTTGTGGAGTTTTATTTTTAAATTCGTGTATTATTTTGCACCATTGGCATATTCACTTTTTGTTTTCTTTTTTTCATGGAATATCATTGTTTACTTATCGCAGTTTTTGGTCAGGTTTTGGCAGAAAATCAATACCATAGTAGTGCATAATTTAAAAAAAAAAAAAAAAAGGTAAAAATGCTCTATCCGGTACCATTTTTTTTAATCGACCGCTATTCATTTGCGATTTAGCTTCCAGGATTCAACCTTAAATACAATCAATGTGTTACAAATGGCTGCCACATTTTATATATACTTAAGGAAGGTGCAGCTTCTTTTACAGATACGTGTATACACCAGACAAAGGCCTGTGTTATTTTTTGGACATTCTATTAAAAGGCGATGAGTGCAGACATGCAAGCTTAACTTAGAAACGGGCCTTGTCACAAAGGACATTGTGGCACAAGGATGATAGTAATAAGATCAAAAATCAAACTTTATTGCTTTAATGTTTTTGTTTTTCCCTTTGCCATGATCCTGCTTTTCCTCCAGAATATCAGGGTTAGGACCAAGACGAGCTGCTGATGGGAAGCTCCGCACGGGTTACAAAACCCATTTAGTCTGCCTTCTCTCATTTCTGCCTATTGTCAAATTGAATGTACTTATCTAAGTTTTGATTTTTTTTCCGTTTGTTTTCAAAATGTGCCACTGTTGAGCTGCCTCATTTTAATGGTGCTAAGAAAGCTGACATTTTGTTTTGTTTCTTTTCCCAGAGTTAACAAAAAAAGAAATGCAAACTAGATTAGGTTCCTAATCCTCCTTATGAATGTATATTAAAATGTTATGTTTGATGTATTCACTTCATGATTCTTTGACATTGATTGGAATTACTTTTGCTCTTTTCATTAAAATATTGCCAAGCTTTATATATACTGTCTAGAGTTGTTACCAGAAGGAATCTTAATGAACTCTTGACACAACAAAATCTTGTATATTTTTTGTGTGCCAATTTGTAACATATTTTGTAAGTGTATATTTTTCTTAGAAAGTGCTGTGAAGTATTTGTGTGTGTGAGTAACCTTTTATGCGCCTCGATGGGCAGTGGAAAGGATATACAATGACAAGTTTCTGGTTTTAAAAACCAAAATATGAAAGTATCAACAAAAAACTACAAATATTTACATTTTGTTGGGAGTTTTTGTAATAAGACCATGATCTTGTTGTGTGAGTGTTGTGTTACTGTGTAAAACACAAATAAGCAAAGAAAAAAAAGAAAACTTTGGAGAAAAAAAATATATAATTTGTGAACAATTTGCTGTTTTATAGATTTTCATGTAAATTATTTGAGTATTATTTTCTTTTTTTTTTCTTTTTTCTTTTTTGTTTGTTTGTTTGTTGTAACTGTTGCAAAGGTTTTAAATATTTGTGATCAAGCCTGTATGGTGATAATGTAATATTGGTAACTTGCTGAGTTTTGTAATAATGTTTATGGAGTAAATATACAAATTAAAATAAGATTTTGAATGCTGCTTTCTGAAGAGAATCGGGTTGTGTTATTTCACTGTTTTCAGTATAATCAGTGTTATTTACTGGATGGATGGATGGATGGATGGATGGATGGATGGATGGATGGATGGATGGATGGATGGATTGGATAGATAGATAGATAGATAGATAGATAGATAGATAGATAGATAGATAGATAGATAGATAGATAGATAGATAGATAGATAGATAGATACAGTCGCACCATTCATCTCAATTAGACCTTGGCAATATTGTAAGATTCTTTGGCGAAAGGAATTTTAATTTCTCTGGCTCCAGCCTTGAATCATGTTATTTTAATGTCAGAACTAATTAGCACTCAGGGTCAGGCATAGCTCGAGTGATTGCTCATCCATAACTCCGAGCTGGGCACTGTGGTCCACACTGCAACTCATTCTGGCATGCTTAATTGGAGCTGGAGCTACTGTCTGAGACTATAAACACACCTTGTGATGTATGCCTCTGAAATTGTCAGGCAATATTAATATTGTGTTTGTTCCCTAGTCGCACGTAACAGTTAAGCGAGCAAGCCAATTATAAAATAAAATATGTCATGTAATGGATCAGGTATATAACTTCAGTGAGATATTGTCAGTGGTTGTCTGTTTTTTCTCCAGAGTATGTTTTTCCCAGTCAACAAAATCATTGTGTGCATTGAGTGCTGGATTAAATTATTTCTTAACTGTATGAGCAGCTCTATTAAGGTGGCATATCATAACACCTTGTAAGATAATTACATTTGTGTGCAATAGGAAGTTAAACAGATGTAGAATAAATATACAATAGTTAACATAATTAGTTGAGTGCAACAACCAAGAACATGTTAAAGTCAAATGTCAAACTTAGTAACAATACATACTGTATATTGGTCGTAGAAATTTGGAAGTCGGATCACTGGTATCTCAAGACATCAGTATAGTCTAAATTAAATAAAACAATTGGTGAAAATTCTGACACAAAATGCCACTTATGTGTTGTTCTGATCTTTTCTGTCAAGAAAGGTGTTCCAGCAATCATATGCCTTTTTCTGTTTATAGGAAAAGAAGGATGTAGACAACAGATGTGCTTCTGTAACAGTTTTAATGACTCGAATTTTATGCACTAAAACAGGGCCGTCAAACTCATTTTTTTCATGGGCCGCATTGTAGTCATAGCTTCTTTCGGAGGGCCATTATGACTGTCAACCCAAATAAATGTATGAACACCTCATATTATATACAGTAAAAACTACAAAACAAACTGACAACTCGTTTTCAAATCAGACGAGTAAAAACTGGTCAAATATTTAAAAAAAAAAGATATTAAAAGTGAAGACAATTTGCAATTCTAGTAATGACACACGAATTTGATGCACAATTTGTCTTCGCGGGCCAGATGAAATGATGTGGCAGGCCGTATCTGGCCCCCGGGCCTTGAGTTTGACACCTGTGCACTAAAATAATCAACAGCATTTCTCAGTGAGCTATACCATTGCTACACCAAGTTGTTTGCACTGTTCTGGTTTTCCTTCCATCCACACTAATATTGGATTGGTGTTAGCAGGGACGCCCTATAGCCAGATTGTGAGCTGTGATATGTTGGTTGCAAATGCACTCCGAGTAATAATGTTGCTGACACATTGCTGTCAAAAATTGTTTTCCAAATAAAGACAACGCAAACATTATATAAATATCTCACTATGAAGGGGATCTGTTGGTGGAAAAGAGATTATTTTCACATCTATTTTATTTGGACTCTTAAGTGACGCTTTCGGGTCTTGACATCCGCATTAACGTAAAGAAGAAACATTTCCGTGTAAATGCGTTTTGAGTGTCACCAGACTGTAGTTTGCATTGTAGCCACACCGTGACGCTGTGACTGAACTGTGATTGGTTTCAAACCAAACAATACACTCCTATTCCCGCTTTAGCATATATGTATGTCCTGAACTAGGTCTATCAGGCAGCGGCTTTTCCATTGATTCGACCTATAAAATAGCCGTGGTACGTCATCAGATACTCCTGCGATACTAAACTCGGGGAAAATAATGCCCACATTACCGGAAGACCGCAGTAGCGTTCCCAAAAGAAACAAAATGGACTCTTGAAACTACACTTAGCGTTGCAGTCAATAATTTTCAAAGGTTATCGGAAGCACCACTGGGACCTACCATTATAAGATTAGTCTTGTCACCGAACAGGTAATATAACAGTGACATTCAGATGAACGGTGTATGTTTTCTGGTAGTATTATTTCCAGCGAACTAAATCGGTCCTGATCTGCTTGCTGAGTATTGGTTGAGAACGCTGCTCAACGCTTAGTTAGCTCAACAGTGGCTATCCATGACACTACACTTTATGAATTTGGAACAAACCCATCCCGTGGTTGAACGTTAATGGAGCTTTGTCAACTAACCGCTTTACGATTGCGATTGACCTCGCCTGGTATGTGTCCACGACAATGTTGCGATACTAACAACTCCTACAAGGTAAATCGCTCTCGTAACGTAAATTGAAAGGCCCATTTGAACCTTACGTAGCTAGCTGCTGCTCCGCTAGTTAGCATCGAACCCATTTAGCCCCTTGTCTCGGCTTGTTCGACTATAAGGCTAATAAAACATGTTATAAATTAATTAAATAACGGCAAGTGTTCATCGTGTGGTTTCAACCACATTATTTGCAGTAGTACAACAACAGCGTCCGTGCTCAATTCGCGTGTTTAGCTCTATGTACGTAAGCTAAGCTATTGATGCCATTTTATGATTTCCACCTCTATTCATGAAAGTCTTACATTGAAATGAGACTTTTCCACTCGTCTTTTATGCAGTATATGTTCCATGGACGGCTTGACCGAGCTAATTTGAAGTTTGGGGTTTTGTCATCTCTAATTCACCGAGTATCGACCTGGAATATTATGACAAGAAATTGTACTGTTCCCACTATATTACAGTTGAATTTAAAAGATCTAGAATCCGGCCGTTTCATTTATTGAACCACAGATTTATTTATTTTTTTAATCACCCGATTTGTCAACAACAGTGACCACTAACAATTAAAAGGGTTCCTGTGGATTTTTAAAAAGTCCCTAAATTACCAAATGCGACATTTTATTTCTAATGCCGCCAGAAAAGTCTTGAATTTAGCTTGTCTTAAGATGTAGACACCATGTCCTGAATCATTGTTACATATAATAATTGTGTTTGATGCAGCATCTAAATCTTGCTGGAGCCTGGAGAATCTTCCCGGACCTCTTCCCCTTCTGAATCAATGGAAGGGTCTGACAGTTCAGAGCAGAATGGCAGTGACCAGCCCGAGTCGCAGCGCAGGAGGCAGCTCGATCGTCTCGGCAGAGAAGAAGCCTTCTACCAGTTTGTCAACAATCTCAGTGATGAGGACTACCGTCTCATGAGGGACAACAATCTTTTGGGCACCCCAGGTAATAATATTTGATTTCACGGGTAGTTGATTTCACTGGCCAATCTGTCATCTCAATTTCTAATTTCCGATGTTTAATCCAAAGGTTGGCCTAAGGCTGCCTAAACATTCTGTTCCGTATGTCCAATAAGTAATCTGCTGGTTTAGGTGTCAGTGGCTTGATTCAAACCACATGGTTTAAGTGACAGATTTCCCAAAAAGGGCTTGGTTTAGTTTTGTGTCATAGCAACATTTATTTCTTTTTTGTAGATTTAAAAATTCGACTTTAGCAAAATATGCCAGTCAGTCACAGTTTTTCGACTGTTACACAAGTGTGCACTATTTATGTGATCATCAGAACTTCTTTCTTTTTTTTTTTCCCCCCCCTTTCTCACTCTCTCCACAATCAGTTAAACATTTTTTTTTTTTTTTGCCTGTACTATGGGAAGATGGTGTGCTGAGCGTTAAGATCAAGAAGCTTGGTTTTCACACTATGATGAAAATGCCGCAAGTTTGGCGCGCTACTGAAGACACCAATCCGTTTGTGTCCCAGGACAATGGGAGGGAGAGTATAAGTTTGGAGCATCCTTTTAGCGGATCACCCTGCGAGGCGAGGGCATTGACTGGACAGTGGCATGCCCTGGTAAGTCCAGGTCTTAAGCATTGTCCTGTTGCTGTGCTTGAAAGAAACAAAACAGCTCTACAGATGAGTATTTTTGAAAACTACTCTATGGACTATGGGATGAATTTGCAACTCCTATGTCCTGTGTATTTATTGCAGTATAGCACCTCTAGAAACGTTGCGTCTTATAAAGAATGGGGCACATAAATGCAAAATGGATTTGTTCACTGTTTAGGTGTTAAGTGTTTCTGATTCTATTCCTGTTGTGGAAGACGATAAAAGGTTTTGGATTCTGTTGGAATATGTTTCTTCGAAATTTACTGATCTTTGGATTTAAGTGCAAAACGGTGTGCACGTTAGTGTCGTAGTCGTTGTTTGGAATGAACAAATGACGTTGCCTAAGGGAATTACGAGGTTAGACAAAGAGCAATTCGTCTTTTTGATAACATGCTCTTCTTGTGTTTGTAATTATTTTTCAGGGGAGGCAACCGAGGACGAGCTGTTCAGTAGACTTCAGAATATCAAAAATGGTGCAGAGCAGCAGAGTAACACGCCTCGTACCGAAAATGTGGAAGAGCCCATTGGTAACTTTTCCTTTAAAATGTACTAATTGGTAAAATAGAGATGAACTTGAAATGTTTTGACATCTCTCTCTAAATTGTAGAACAACCAGAAACCTCCGAAGACCCCGCTAATGGAGATAGTCTCCTGGAATGGCTGAACACTGTAAGGCGCACAGGCAACACAACCAGAACTGGTCATCGTGGAAACCAGTCATGGAGGGCAGTAAGTCAGACCAATCCAAACAGTGGAGACTTCCGCTTCAGCCTGGAAATCAGCGTGAATCGCACCTTAGCTGAGCAACAGGCAGCTGCCCAAGGAGAGCAACAGCCTCCAGAGTCTCAAGAAGTGGAAGGAAATGCAGAACCACCCGTTCTTATGGAGACAGGAGTGGTGGAAGAACCAGTTGTTGAGGAGATGGCTGTCGTCGTAGAGCCAGAACCTGAGCCTCAGCCTGAGCCCGAGCCTGAGCCCGAGCCTGAGCCCGAGCCTGAGCCCGAGCCTGAGCCCGAGCCTGAGCCCGAGCCTGAGCCTGAGGTGGTTGTTTCGAATGAGACACACGGAGAACCTCACAGCTCACCAGTTGTCGGGCCAAGTTACCCTCTGCTTTCCGTATCCCTACGTAGAGCACAGAGAAGGGCTCGCAGCCGCAGTTCGGAACCATGCAGAACCCGGGCTCGTACAGCCAGAAGCCGCTCCCCTCTTCGATTAGATCAGCTCGAAGAGCTCCCCAATCCCCGCTTAGCTCAAACGTCTCAAGGCCCCAGCACCGATATCAGCACTCCACCCGCGCCTCAAGTGGAAGGTAGTTCTCGGACTCGACAGCATGTTGTTTCTAGACAAAGTGCTGCTGAGAGGGATAGTCAGCAGTCCCAGCCTGAAACTGAACAAACGCCTGAGAGCCAAAGTGTTTCCTCTAATGAAGGAGAAAGTGGCGTCGAAGGGGGTGCAACGGGACGACGGCCCCCTACTATCATGCTTGATCTCCAGGTGCGTCGCGTGCGTCCCGGCGAGTATCGCCAAAGGGACAGCATTGCCAGTCGGACCCGTTCACGCTCGCAGAACTCAAACAACACATTTCTGTATGAAAGTGAGCGTGGTGGATTTCGTAGGACTTTCTCCCGCTCGGAGCGCGCCGGTGTGCGAACCTACGTCAGCACAATTCGCATCCCTATCCGCAGAATCTCGGATGCGGGTTTGGGAGAGGCGACTTCAATGGCTCTTCAGTCTATGATTCGACAGATCATGACGGGCTTCGGCGAGCTCGGCTACCTCATGGATTCAGACTCTGATTCTTCCGATTCCAATCGTGCAGCCAATGCATCGGCAGATTTGGCTGAAAACTCCAATAACCTCGACGCTAGCACTCCCGAGGCTCCCGTTGTTGACGAACCACCCGCGGTCGCCGGTGTCAGGGCAAGGACGGTTGAGACCGATATGGATGAAGGATTTGCCGCTGCTCCACCGGCAGCCGGCGGCCGGGCTCGACCCCGACCGCCCATCAACCTCGAGGAGCCAAGCTCATTGCCCCTTCTTCGATTGGCTCACTTCTTTCTCTTAAATGACGAAGATGAGGACCAACCCCAAGGGCTGACCAAAGAACAGATCGACAACCTCGCCATGCGCAACTTTGGCGAGAGTGACGCCTTGAAGACTTGCAGTGTGTGTATAACAGAGTATGCGGAAGGAAACAAGCTCCGTAAGCTTCCTTGCTCTCACGAGTATCACGTGCACTGCATCGATCGCTGGCTGTCGGAGAACTCCACCTGCCCCATCTGTCGCAGGGCCGTTCTGGTGTCTACCAATCGAGAGAGCGTAGTGTAGTTCATGGCGGCGGTCTCACACAAATGATATTGTAACCCAAGTTCAAAGAAAAGAGTCCTGGTTGAAATCTATACCATCCATTCCATTTGCAAGTTTAGCTTGATGTAGTCACCAGTTTGATTTGGGTTGACCCACGCTGGCACCGGCGGAGGTTAGGGTTGCAGTGGTAGTCTGGTTGTCGGATGCAATGCGTGTACATTTTCTTTCCAACGAAGAATCTACCTTTGTACATCTTTCTCCTTCCCAATTAATCCTTATTTCCAAGTTGCATATTAAAGAATGTTTTGAAGTTTTAGCTACAGTTATACAGTATAGAAAAGATCGGGCACAACGTTATACCTGCAGTTGGTTATTGTGCATGGAAATTGGCTTACCATTGCAACCCTAGTCCGGACCCTAGCAACTTGTCAATAAACGTCACTATTACAAAGCTACTTTCCACCTATACAAAGTTAGCCCCACACTGCGCATGCTGTTTGAATCTTAACCCCCTAGCGACTGTTCAGTTTTTGCACTGAATCTAGTTGTGTGTTTGTGAGAGAGAGAGCCACAATTCTCAAGAAAAAAAACATTTGTTTATAAAATCAGTTCGAGCAGCTCAAACTTCCTCCCCTTTAGTTCGCTCCAAAACAATGCCTTATCTGCCATAAGGTCTGTTGGTACAGTTCAATTACTCCTGGTCAAAGTATTAGCTGTAAATAGGCTTGATTTTGAGTCATGCTTTGTATCAGTTTTTTTGGATTGTAAATCAACTCTGAGATTCGGGGTTTATTGGCCAATGTTTGTGTCTACTAGGGCAACCCTCAATATACATCTAAACAGATTTGGGATCAGTCTACCAATTTTATGCAGTGATTGTTTCGGCCAAATGAGGACATTGTTGCGCTGCCATTTCATGTATACACAGCCATCTTTATTAACTATATGGCATGATGTACCTGTGTAATTGTTTTATAAAATGCAGTACGTAGATGCTTGTTCAGGCAAAAAGAACATGGAAAACAGGTCACATAAAAAACGGGATTTGTGTAAATTTGGCCAATAAAAAAACCTCGATCCTAGGAGTTAGAGATGTCATTGTCTCTATTGGTTGTACATATTGGTTTAAAGTTGTGCTGTTGACATGTTATTTTTCAACATGTTACCAGTACTAAAAAGCATAACATGCTTGGTTTCTGTGTCAACGGTTCGATTAGTTCCTAGTCTACTTTCATACAGAGCGAAATGTGATGCGGCTCCACCGTCACATTTCAAGATGGAATATTAACAGTAATTTGCAAACTTTTTCATCACACAAAAACTGTTGAGATTTCCAGCCTCAGATGCCCATTACAGTGCAATACATGCAAAAGTCAAAGGACACAGAGCAATTATATAAATATATGCTATTATTAAATCTGTTATCAATGGTTGCAATCACCAATACAAATTTATCGCCTTATTAAATGTGTTGAAATTTCAATTTGAGAGGATTTCGGCATTGATGGCAATATTGATGAACAATAGCACGGGCAAGATAGTGGAGGACAACATTCCACTCATCCAGTTCTTTGTTATCACACTTTGTTTTGCAGCCATTGAAAATTAATGCAAGATTTTGTTATTGTTGAAGACCACAAACTTGTGTATTAAACATGTAAACCATATGTTCTCTTTTGGGCCATGCTTGGCCTTGTTCTGTGATCCACCCGATTTGACTGGGTTTGAATGGAAACTAACTGCTGAATTAAACAAGTTATGCCACTAATTCATTGTAGGTATCAAGTCTGTGAATATCGTCTATGTGCAGGCTCGCATTGCTGAGGTTAAAAGGGGCAATTTTTACACTGTGACATAGATACAGTGCAATCAGATCATACGGCATACGCATGTACGGTGCTCTGAAGATCAACCGAAGCCTCTCCATCTCTACTTATGGTTGTTGGTGTGTTTTCAAGCAACCTGCTCTCCATCGAATTGCATTTACCCATCTGATCTTTTTCTCCATCGAAAGTTCTCATTACGGTTTTGTCCCTTTGGGACAATGCAATTAACCTCGCATGTTCAGGGAAGTATTTAGCCAACGGAACCATGAGGAAAACATGTAAACTTAACATTTACATCTTGTAAATGCAATGTTACATGGCTGTTTACATCCCACCACACGCACGTGCGAGTGAAGCCACGCAGATGCTGGCTGACCAGGTAACAGACATGGAGAAACGTCTACCAAACTCACTAATCATTGTTCTGGGTGATCTTAACAGGGCGAACCTCGCACACGAACTCCCCAGATACAGACAGCACGTAACGTGTCCCACCAGAGGGGCTCAGACTCTGGACCACTGCTACACCGTGATCAAGGATGCATACCACTCTGCGGCTCGTGCAGCTTTAGGACTCTCGGACCACTGTCTAGTTCATCTGATCCCGGCCTACAGGCAGAAACTAAAAACTTCTAAGCCTGTGGTGAGGACTGTGAGGAAGTGGACAGTGGAGTCAAGGCAGGACCTCCAAGCCTGCTTTGACTGCACCGATTGGGGAGCTTTCGAAGCTGCATCTTCAGACTTGCATGAACTCACTGACACTGTCACATCATACATCAGTTTTTGTGAGGATCTGTGTGTGCAGACTAAGACCTTCTGCACGTACAACAACGACAAACCTTGGTTTACACCGAACCTCAGGAGGCTGCGCAAAGTCAAGGAGGAGGCCTACAGGAGCGGCGACCGCGACCTGTTCAGGCAGACCAGAAACACACTGAACCGAGAGGTCAGGAAAGCCAGGAGGTGTTACGGGGAGAACTTGAAGAGACACCTCTCTGCCAATCCTGATCCCTCAACAGTGTGGAAAGGTCTGCAGAGCATCACGGGCTACAAGAAACGAACCCCCCGTCCTGTGGAGAGCCCAAGGCTTGCTAACCAGCTGAATAAGTTCTACTGCAGGTTTGATCGGTCCTCCCACACAACGGGACTTCCTGCAGCACAATTTACATACTCACCTCTCCCCACAACTGCTCTGTCCACACCTCTATCATCGTTGTCACCCACTCTCTCTCTTGCAGAGGCCGCGCCCGCACTCCAGGTCCGCGAGGAGGAAGTGCGCCAGATGTTCCGGAGACAAAAGACCAGGAAGACACCGGGCCCAGACGGCGTGTCACCTTCCTGCTTGAAAGTCTGCGCTGAACAGCTGGCGCCCACCTTTGCACGGATCTTCAACCGTTCTCTGGAGCTGTGTGAGGTGCCCTCGTGCTTCAAGAGCTCCACCATCGTTCCAGTGGCCAAGAAGCCCGCCATCACAGGTTTGAATGACTATAGACCCGTCGCACTGACATCTGTGGTCATGAAATCTTTCGAGAGGTTAGTGCTGAACCACCTGAAGGAGGTCACGGGCCCCTGCTTGACCCCCTCCAGTTTGCCTACCGGGCAAACAGGTCAGTGGATGATGCGGTCAACATGGGACTGCACTACATCCTGCACCACCTGGACACCCCAGGAACGTACGCCAGGATCCTGTTCGTGGACTTCAGCTCGGCGTTCAACACCATCGCTCCTGACATCCTCCAACAGAAGCTCATCCAGCTTGCGGTGCCTGCCCCCACCTGTCAGTGGATCACCAGCTTCCTGACCAACAGGAGACAGCGTGTGAGGCTGGAGGGCATCACATCTGACACCCGGACCACCAATACTGGAGCCCCTCAGGGGTGCGTCCTCTCCCCACTGCTCTTCTCTCTCTACACCAATGATTTCTCCTCAGATGACTCTCCTGTGAAGCTCCTGAAGTATGCAGACGACACCACTCTCATCGGACTGATCCAGGACGGTGATGAGACTGCGTACAGACAGGAGGTGGAGCGGCTGGTCCACTGGTGCAACCAAAACCATCTGGAGCTGAACCCGCTCAAGACCGTGGAGATGACAGTGGATTTCAGGCGAGACCCTTCACCACTTTTACCCCTCACTATCCGCAGTAATACTATTCTCTCCACAGACACCTTCCAGTTCCTGGGAACCACAATCTCTCGGGACCTGAAATGGACCGGCCACATAGACTCTGTCCGGAAGAAGGCCCAGCAGAGGCTGTACTTCCTGAGACAGCTCAAGAAGTTCAACCTGCCGCGAGAGCTTCTGAAGACCTTCTACACTGCCATCATCCAGTCTGTCCTCTGCACCTCCATCACTGTCTGGTTTGGATCAGCCTCCAAACAAGACAAGCACAGACTGCAACGGACAATCAGGACTGCAGAAAAGATCATTGGAATCAACCTCCCATCTATCCAAGACTTGTACCTGTCCAGGACCAGGAAACGTGCAAGGAACATCTCTACAGACCCTTCTCACCCAGGTTGCAGTCTGTTTGAACTACTCCCCTCCGGACGGCGTTATAGAGCTCGGTACGCCAAAACCAGCAGACACCGAGACAGCTTCTTCCCCCAGGCTGTTGCTCTGATGAACTCACACCACTCATAGAGTCTCAGAGGCATTACTGTGCAATAACATTACTGTGCAATAACATCCTGCTCTTCACACCTTTTGAATTTGTCTACACTGTTTTTGCCATTATTCACATGTCCTGAGTGTTGTTAGTCACCTATATGTTGAACAGAGGGTGTGTTTTACCGAAGTCAAATTCCTTGTTTGGCACGCTCAAACATGGCGAATAAAAACTCTTGAATCTTGAATTGGAAGGCCAGAGGCAGAGCTGATATTTAGTTCCCAACAGTCAAGCTTTGAGGCAGATGTGCTAAACTCTATCTGTTGTGATATTCACGTTTTTTTTTTCCAATTTATTTTCATTTTGTTTTACATATACAGTAGAAACTGGCTATTCGAATAGGAGGACAGGGCCTGCCCACAAATAATGAAAAAATGCGCATAATTGGCGTCTGTTATAAATTCATTGGGGGAAAATAACGAGATTTTTTTTTTCAACTCCGTGGAGATAAACCACGAATAAGCATTCTCCACGAAAAACGGGGATTGGCCAGTGTTAATAATAATAATAATAAAAATACGTGCAATTGTTGACGATCAAATAGTTGAACGGATGGTAACAATGTGTGCTAAGCAATAACAAAGCACATAAACGGTCACAAACCAATTGGCCAGAGGCGTAGCCAAGCCAGGGCGAGCCGGGGCGGCGCCCCGGTTAGGACTCCCTGCGCCCCGGTTGAAAAAAATCGAGCTTTTTCCATTCTTCATTTTCATGCCGCTTTTTTCTTTCGGTCTTACGCGAATGTGCTTGCGCTATTCTATGTGCGCGATGTTCACCGTTTGCCTCCCGGACCCGGATGTTGTTTTAGCGATCAGCGAACGGCGTGGGTGATGTTCGATTTTTTTTCCCTGTGGGCGTGCGCCCCTACTGGAAAAATTCCTGGCTACGCCTCTGCAATTGGCCTTCTCACCTGGAATTTAGAAGCAGTCGAAGATAGTTTCATTCACTCAATGTAAACATCAAAAGGAACAGCAGGGGGCATAAAATCCCCAATAGATTTTACGTCCCTTGGCAAATCACATACGCTGTAATTTTACATTACGCTTATGCATACAAAAATATGTATTACTTTTTAATAAAATCATATACTCACACTTACGTTTTGCTGTAAATTTTGTTATGTACATTTGTACAAATGATGTTCTCAATGCAGAACAGATGGTGATTATACGTATTACATTATCCACAACAGTGATGTGCATTCCAGTTCTTTTAAGTGAACTGAATCTTTAGAATCAGTTCACTCAAAAGATTCGTTCAAACAAATTGTTATAAATAAACAAGTGTAGCGAACGATTCGTTGAACGATTCTTTTGAACAAATCTTTTGAGTGAACCGATTCTAACTGGAATGCACATCACTAGTACAAAAAACTGCAGACGGCCAAGGAACGCCAGGTCGAAATAGCTGACTGGTTAGTGACACGGTCTCTTGCTTGCTAAGAACTTGGTTCGATCCCAAATGTAAGCATGTACCTAAATCTACTTTTAGAATTGGAACCAAGCTTTGTATGCGTACCCATATGCAAACAAATGAAAGTATTTATGTGTAAATACATAAGGGGGCGCGGCGAATTTATTTATTTCTTTTTTTTTTTACCTCGTGTAGTGTACCTATTGACGTGTCCATGAGGTGTACCTAATCACAGGCCACTTCATTAGGGAAAAGCTTAAGTAAAAGTGAAAAGTGCCACACCCGCCCTCACCCCCACCTCCTGATTGGCTGTTTGATCTGTGACGTCATTCGGACACTCCATTAGGTACACCGCCATTTTCAGGTGTACCTAATCACAGGCCACTTCATTAGGGAAAAATCATGGTCAAAGCTTAACTGAAAGTGAAAACCTCGTGTATTTCCCTAATAAAGTGGCCTGTTATTAGGTACACTTGAAAATGGCGGTGTACCTAATGGAGTGTCTGTGTGATTCCCTCGTTAAGTGCACCTGCGTGAAAAGTTTTAGCTCCTGCGGAACGTGAAAGTGACCAAAAACTTTTCACGCAGGTGCGCTTAACGAGGGTCACTTGGAAAACATGTCGGAACGCGGCCCCGAGGACTAGAGCTTGACACCTGTGACCTTTGACCATGATATTTCCCTAATAAAGTGGCCTGTTATTAGGTACACTTGAAAATGGCGGTGTACCTAATGGAGTGTCTGTGTGATTCCCTCGTTAAGTGCACCTGCGTGAAAAGTTTTAGCTCCTGCGGAACGTGAACGTGACCAAAAACTTTTCACGCAGGTGCGCTTAACGAGGGTCACTTGGAAAACATGTCGGAACGCGGCCCCGAGGACTAGAGCTTGACACCTGTGACCTTTGACCATGATATTTCCCTAATAAAGTGGCCTGTTATTAGGTACACTTGAAAATGGCGGTGTACCTAATGGAGTGTCTGTGTGATTCCCTCGTTAAGTGCACCTGCGTGAAAAGTTTTAGCTCCTGCGGAACGTGAAAGTGACCAAAAACTTTTCACGCAGGTGCGCTTAACGAGGGTCACTTGGAAAACATGTCGGAACGCGGCCCCCAGGACTAGAGCTTGACACCTGTGACCTTTGACCATGATATTTCCCTAATAAAGTGGCCTGTTATTAGGTACACTTGAAAATGGCGGTGTACCTAATGGAGTGTCCGTGTGATTCCCTCGTTAAGTGCACCTGCGTGAAAAGTTTTAGCTCCTGCGGAACGTGAAAGTGACCAAAAACTTTTCACGCAGGTGCGCTTAACGAGGGTCACTTGGAAAACATGTCGGAACGTGGCCCCGAGGACTAGAGCTTGACACCTGTGACCTTTGACCATGATATTTCCCTAATAAAGTGGCCTGTTATTAGGTACACTTGAAAATGGCGGTGTACCTAATGGAGTGTCCGTGTGATTCCCTCGTTAAGTGCACCTGCGTGAAAAGTTTTAGCTCCTGCGGAACGTGAACGTGACCAAAAACTTTTCACGCAGGTGCGCTTAACGAGGGTCACTTGGAAAACATGTCGGAACACGGCCCCCGAGGACTAGAGCTTGACACCTGTGACCTTTGACCATGATATTTCCCTAATAAAGTGGCCTGTTATTAGGTACACTTGAAAATGGCGGTGTAACTAATGGAGTGTCTGTGTGATTCCCTCGTTAAGTGCACCTGCGTGAAAAGTTTTAGCTCCTGCGGAACGTGAAAGTGACCAAAAACTTTTCACGCAGGTGCGCTTAACGAGGGTCACTTGGAAAACATGTCGTAACGCGGCCCCGAGGACTAGAGCTTGACACCTGTGACCTTTGACCATGATATTTCCCTAATAAAGTGGCCTGTTATTAGGTACACTTGAAAATGGCGGTGTACCTAATGGAGTGTCCGTGTGATTCCCTCGTTAAGTGCACCTGCGTGAAAAGTTTTAGCTCCTGCGGAACGTGAAAGTGACCAAAAACTTTTCACGCAGGTGCGCTTAACGAGGGTCACTTGGAAAACATGTTGGAACGCGGCCCCCGAGGACTAGAGCTTGACACCTGTGACCTTTGACCATGATATTTCCCTAATAAATATTATTAGGTCCACTTGAAAATGGCGGTGTACCTAATGGAGTGTCCAAGTGACGTCACAGCTCAAACAGCCAATCAGGAGATGGGGGTGAGGGCGGGTGTGGCACTTTTCACTTTCACTTAAGCTTTTTCCCTATTGGCCTGTGATGCACATCACTATTACAAAACAGTGCATTCAACCGTAGTCTATCATGTCGAAACAGCCGACTGGTTAGTGACCCGGGCTTTTGCTCGGTAAGATCTTGGTTCGATCCCAGGTGAGAGAAAATGCTTGAATGTGCTTTTATTGTGCAATTAACCCTTTATTTATTTATTCTTTTTTTTACCTCATGTAGTGTACCTATTGAAGTGTCCATGAGGTGTACCTACACATGTCATATAAAGCAGTTAACCAAATGTCTGATTTTTGTTTTAATTGGCGAATATAAAAACAAGGAATAAAACACCAGACAAGTTTTAACATAAATGTTTATTAAAATAATAATAATAAAAGTAAATTTCAAACCAGCAATCCAATGTGAAATTGCAGTAGATATATTGGATAACAATATTTAGGCGTATATATGCATACACGTTATTGAAAAACTACTACAAGTGTTATAAAATCAAGATTACCCAAAGAGAAGCATAATCTCCCCGTTGTTGCATAACGGCGCATCCCTTCATTCAAGATTCAAGAGTTTTTATCCGCCATGTTTGAGCGTGCCAAACAAGGAATTTGACTTCGGTACATCACAGCCTCTGTTCAACATTTAGGTGACTAATAACACTCAGGACATGTGAAAAATGACAAATATTCTCAAACATCCCCTGATCTTAAACTCCCAGGAGGGCAAGGAAAAACTCAAAATGAGAAACCTTGAGAAGAGACCACAGATGGTAGGGTCCCTCTTCCAGGATGACCAGGCTGCAATGGATGCAGAGAGGACACATAATACAAACAGTGTAGACAATTCAAAAAAGGTGTGGAGAGCAGGATGTTTTTGCACAGCAATGACTCTGAGACTCTAAGAGTGGTGTGAGTTCATCAGAGCAACAGCCTGGGGGAAGAAGCTGTCTCTGTGTCTGCTGGTTTTGGCGTACAGAGCTCTATAGCGCCGTCCGGAGGGGAGTAGTTCAAACAGACTGCAACCTGGGTGAGAAGGGTCTGTAGAGATGTTTCTTGCACGTTTCCTGGTCCTGGACAGGTACAAGTCTTGGATAGATGGGAGGTTGATTCCAATGATCTTTTCTGCAGTCCTGATTGTCCGTTGCAGTCTGTGCTTGTCTTGTTTGGAGGCCGATCCAAACCAGACAGTGATGGAGGTGCAGAGGACAGACTGGATGATGGCAGTGTAGAAGGTCTTCAGCAGCTCCCGCGGCAGGTTGAACTTCTTGAGCTGTCTCAGGAAGTACAGCCTCTGCGGCCCAGCAGAGGGCCTTCTTCCGGACAGAGTTTATGTGGCCGGTCCATTTCAGGTCCCGAGAGATTGTGGTTCCCAGGAACTTGAAGGTGTCTGTGGAGAGAATAGTATTACTGCGAATAGTGAGGGGTGAAAGTGGTGAAGGGTCTCGCCTGAAGTCCACTGTCATCTCCACGGTCTTGAGCGGGTTCAGCTCCAGGTGTTTTTGGCTGCACCAGTGGACCAGCCGCTCCACCTCCTCCCCAGCCTCACACGCTGTCTCCTGTTGGTCAGGAAACTGGTGATCCACTGACAGGTGGAGGCAGGCACGGCGAGCTGGATGAGCTTCTGTTGGAGGATGTCAGGAGCGATGGTGTTGAACGCCGAGCTGAAGTCCACGAACAGGATCCTGGCGTACGTTCCTGGGGTGTCCAGGTGGTGCAGGATGTAGTGCAGTCCCATGTTGACCGCATCATCCACCGACCTGTTTGCCCGGTAGGCAAACTGGAGGGGGTCAAGCAGGGGGCCCGTGACATCCTTCAGGTGGTTCAGCACTAACCTCTCGAAAGATTTCATGACCACAGATGTCAGAGCGACAGGTCTATAGTCATTCAAACCTGTGATGGCGGGCTTCTTGGCCACTGGAACAATGGTGGAGCTCTTGAAGCACGAGGGCACCTCACACAGCTCCAGGGAACGGTTGAAGATCCGTGCAAAAGTGGTTGCCAGATGCTCAGCACAGACTTTCAAGCAGGAAGTTGACACGCCGTCTGGGCCCGGTGCCTTCCTGATCTTTTGTCTCCGAAACATCTAGTCCACTTCCTCCTCACGGATCTGGAGTGCAGGCGCGGCCTCAGCAAGAGAGAGAGTAGGTGACAACGGTGAAGGAGATGTGGACAGAGCGGTTGTGGGGGGAGGCGAGTATGTAGATTGTGCTGCAAGAGGTCCTGTTGTGTGGGAGGACCGATCAAACCTGCAGTAGAACCTGTTTCATGCATTAAAGTTAGCCGTTAGCTTGGAGAAAACGTGCATAAAAGACGTGGTGTTTCAGTGAGTGGTTCTTTCTTTCCTTGGCAAATCGTAAATCTACATTCTGGCTTACATAGTTCACGCCAGGAGACGCAACACGTTCACTGACTGATCTGTTGATGCAGGGGAAGGCAGTTCACTCGTTCGTGAACGGGAAGTTACGTCATTTCCTTCTTCGTTTTGTTTTACGGCGAGGTGGCACCAGCTTCAATGCACATTACCGACACCTACTGGTTGAAGTCATATGAACGGAAAAAAGAACGAACCACTTTAGGAAGTGATTCGTTCAATCTCGTTCACTGGAAGACAAAATCGTCTTTTTGAACGAATCGTTCACTCACGAGCCAACACTACTCCGCACAATACAATTTAGAATCACGAACGACCACGAAATATTTTCACGGTAGTTGCTAGGTTTAAAATGAAACAAAACTCGCTCGATCTGCACGCCCTGCTCAATATGCGAAAGGTGCACAACTAGGAAGTGTGCAGTTGCATAATGGCACTGCAGAGAACTGCCTGTCGTTTTTGGACTGTCCAGAGGATTTTGCTTAAGGTAATAATAAAAAGAGCGACACATCATGATAAAACAATTTTCACTCGTCTGAATTTATTGGTCGAAACGTTAAAATGAAAATGTCTCAGACGTAAACGTACGATTTAACATGCGCTGTTTTCTTTCAGAAAGACTTTACTCGAACGCAAGAAGCCGTAAAACGCAAAGGGACATGTCCGATAGAAGTGAGCCATTTGGACCATTTAGTGCTGACTGTGAAAAGTGTGCCGGACACGGTCAAGTTTTACACGTCTGCTCTGGGCATGGATCTTGTCACGTTTAAGGTATGCCGCCAATTGGTGAATAATCCGGGCAATATTTTCGGATTAGGGTAGATTTGAGACTCAAAGAAGTCAAGTAGTATATCAGTATAGTAGTCACAATATTTACTACACAGTACACACTTTTTGTTTGTAACAAAATTTTCAACCAGACAAGGGCGCAAGTAAGCCAAAAGACTCAAACATATTGAAATATGGCTTGGACAATTTTGCTATGTGGCTGACGATTTGTACTTTGTTGGTGTGCCAACATTTTTTTTAATTTTTTTGTATGAATGAAGACTGCTGACATTTCTCCTAACCCTGTAACCATGGCCTTACAGGTGTAAATTCTACATACACTCAATCTTAGAATTGTATTTACATAGTAAATAAAATAAATATAAAAATTCATATTTACATTAATCTCATATTGAAAACAGGGGTTCTATTGTTCAAAACTTGTCATAGAGAAAGGATGATATCAGTTTTGAATTCCATTTACAGAAAATAATCCCCCCCCTTCAAAAAAAATCCTCATATGCTATAATTCCGTAGGTATTGTCACTCTTTGTGTATTTAGATTAGATTAGATTCAAATTTATTGTCATTGTACAGCACAAGTACAGTACAGCGAAAAGAACTTTGACATCCAACCAGAAGTGCAAAAAGCAGTTATGTTATGACATGAATCATTACTGTCTCTTTGCTTTTCTGTCCATTTTCACAAGACTTAAGACATGGTTTCCCTGTCCCAATTCCAAAACCAGCACAAACACCAATCCACTCCAACTCAACCAAATAGCAGCTGGACAAACCCTCAGAGTGGAGAAATGCTCAACACAAATTGACTTTTGTTTCCCCCCCCCAAACATTACCTAACAACCAAAAGAAAACAAACAAGTAGTGACACATTGCTACCAAAAGCTCTGAAAGCATAAAGGAGGGGAAAAGAATCAACAGCTCTTAGAGGCAAATCATACTTGCTTAACAAAATCTCATATCTCAACACCATAAATAAGTCCACAGAACAAAACCAAATTGGACTGGAGTTTTTTAAAAAAAAAAAATTATAATACATCTGATGTCCATCATCCATCCAAAAATAATAAATATTTTCTCTCAGATATATTATAGTGCTTGTTTCCATCCTGTACAGAGAATCAATTATGTTATGGAGAAATGTGTTAAATCTCAAAACTACCATTGTGAAGCATTAAGGAATTATGCATGAGGCTGTTGTGTTATTTGAGAGAACCCCCACCAGATGGCAGAATTCAATTGTATGGCACATATCTCAAGCTGCGCTCATCCGCTAATGAATTACTTGGGGCAACTTTCCTCACTCAAACATTCCGTTGTCGCTTCACCAATGAAGGGGGACCGTAAAGCTCTGAGCTTTGGGAAGCAAAAGTTGAACCTTCACCAGCTGGGCAAGGAATTTGAGCCCAAGGCTAAGCATCCGACTCCAGGTTCTGCAGACTTGTGTCTCATCACCAAAACCCCTGTGACTACTGTAGCTGCACACCTAAAGGTCTGGCTCTCCTTTGATATGGAATTATTTTGTGTGGTAGAAGTTGTTTATGTATTCATCCCAGCTCCTGTCATTGTCCCATTTGTAGGTGTGTGGGGTGCAGATAGAGGAGGGCCCGGTGGACAGGACGGGAGCGGTGGGGACAATCACCTCTCTGTACTTTCGAGATCCGGATGGCAACCTCATTGAAGTGTCCAATTATCATCAAGAAACACCATAAAACAGATTTGTTTTCAAAATGTATGTTTTCTTGAGAGATTAGCGGCGGGCCGTTCTTTTTGGTACCGGGTTCCTCACTGCGGTCTTAATCTGTGTCTTTTCAACTTCTACAATTTGTCATCTTGGCTTTGTACATAGGTTGTGTTTTCTCTAATTCAACTCAGGACAGTCTGACAACATTGCAACTTCATTGTTATTCCCAAGCAATGCAAGGTGCATCCGGCCTTGACTTTGTTGTTCTTAATGAGAGATGAGAATTCAATAAAGCTAATTTTGGAAATCATGCTTGCAAATAGCTTTATTAATAGAAACAAAGCATCTATAGTCATAAAGGTTTTATGTTTGACATACGATATGAAGTAAAGCAAGTCATATCTTGATTTGCAGCTATGGCAACATACTATGTGTGTACTTGACTATATCTCTTTTTGCTCCATATTTAAATACATTATAATGTATACATTGAGACATTCAGCGGTGATCCCGGATTTTTACTGAGTTGTGAGAGAAGAGGGTACAGTCGTTGAGTTTGTCCATGTCTTCTATCATTTGAATTAGTTCTCTCAACTTTATCTGTAGGAAGCACAGCACCTGCATTATTCCTGAACTTCTTTCTCAGGCTCTCGTTGGTCAGTGGTTTGCGCCAGTGACCATAGAATGTATCGCAGCGCCCTCTCAGGATGTCTCCCCCAACAAGCGCTACTTGGACTTCACCATACATGTGATTGAAATTGGCTGGGTTGTCGTGGGGATGATCCACGCGGACACGTCTCAGTAACTGGAGGAGCTCAGGACGAGACATGGCTTCCGGGCTGAAGGACTGCACGGTCACCTCGCCGTCCAGGAGAGCACTGCAAGCGTTGAACTGGAAAGAATGGCGGGCCTGGTGGTCCGACTCTGGGAAAGGCCTGTTGATGTATTTGGAGTCAGGAACTCTGAGCAGGACGGCCTGAATGTGAGCCGGGGTCACCGTTCCAGGACCGAAACCCACGAGGTTCTTGTGCACCGAGGCTGCGGCATCTGCCACCCAGTGCATGCCCAGATGTGCGGGAAAGCGCTTAAATGCTATATCCTGCTCTTCTAGCAAGAACACATGGTCACCATGGTTGGGTGAACCCAAATGCTGCGGCGCATAGTCTTTGAAGAAAGCACTGAAACCAGCAACCCCTTCTACAGCATCCAGGACTAGCTGACTTGCCTCAAGTCCTTGAGAGGCCAGTATAGCTGCCTCCAGCCCCAAGCGGGAGGCATTGCCAATGTGCATGGGCTTGGACTGAGTTGCAGCGTTAGCCATCGGTGCCCCAGAGAGAGAAGCAGCGATGGCCAAGGCGTGACTGCACTGCGACGGACTCAGTGACAAGAGGCAAGCGCAAGCTGCTGCACTTCCCATTGTCCCCACCACGCTGGGAGGGTGAAACCTGGTTAGAGTAGACACACAAATAGCATTTTGGTATTTCAGTCCATATTTGAGGTATGCAGAGGACTCTATCTTCGTAGACAAGAGCACGTGAGCTTGACATGAAAACCTAATTTTCATGCTAGTTCCATCAGTGGAGCTGCTTTGTTTGGCTAAGATTTAGCTAACAGCACTTTGTGCTAGACCAGGATTGACAACCGGTAGTTCGTGGCCCCCCAGTAGTCCGTGGCGGAATTGCAAGTGGTCCGCGAAATTGGAAATGGAAAGTAATTGTAACATTTTTAAAAATAAAATGGATTTATTACTTAGACTTAATTTATTTTCCAGCTAATTCTGTGAATCATTTACCCATCCAAATTTTGTCAAATGTAGCTGAGATTCCCCAAATAGACAAACATGCAAATAAACAGCCTGTGTAGGTCTATTCTCCTTCGAAGCAAAATAAAATAATATTCCACCAAAGCAGTGATCCTGGAGTTGCTTCTTGGTCCCTTGGACAAAACCAGTTGAAAACTCCCGCGCTAGACGAAAACAGGGCCTAAAGTTTGTAAAATACCACGACTAGCTCTCTTGTGTTAAATGTCAAATCTTCCCTCCAAAACATGCTCTTTATCTTTGTTGATAGTTAGCCTTACAAAACAGCTAGTACTGAACTTTGACCCATGTGCCTACCACCTCACCGCTTGGGGATGTTATGAGCCTCATTAGAGAACCTCATGAGTCGGCCCTGGATCTCAATGCCGACGTTGAAAGCCAGCAGGAAGTGCAGACCACTGGGCTTGCCATTGGCGGGCATCATGTCGCTGAGAGCCAGCACAGCGGGGAGCACTGCTCCGGAGGGATGAGTGGCGGGGTGCCATGTATCATCAAAGTCCATGGAGTGAGTCTGTATCAAAGGAGAGGAATAATCAGATATCACTCCAATTCCAGGCGCTTTTATTTGCATGTGGTGAAAACTTGAATCAGGGAAAATGTCAGCTTAAGCGCCTGTTGACTTATTAAGAAACCAAAACATTATTTGCTAGTTTAATAGTTGGTAATTTAGTTTAGTGAAGTCACTCTGGTGTCATCAACACCTTGTGTAAATGCTTTCCCCAAAGACTGTTCCTTGTATGAATTGAAAATGTTTCATTTTGTTTTGAGGACCGGCGTCTGGTGTATTTGTCCGGTTGCAGCTGGTCGTGCTCACCGCCACTCCGTTGACAAAAGCCGCCAGTGTTGGCGAGAGCTTGGTGCCCTCGGGTCCGTAGACAGAGCTGACGTCATGATGGGCGTACAGGAGCTGAAGGGAGTAAGATGGAGGCAGGTAAACAGTTGGAGTCATCACTGACACACACACACACACACACACACACACACACACACACACACACACACACACACCACACACACACACACACACCACACACACACCACACACCACACACGCAACACCACACACACACACACGCATGCCAAAGAGCTTCAAATGATTAATTAGGCTCATCACTCCTCAGTTGCTTAATACGCTTCTTTGACATTCACTAAAGAAGGCCACGGCATTTATCACAAATGTCATAACTAGGGATTACTCCAAACCTCTCATCTGTCTGCATGCCACCTTATTTTAGATAGCCATCAATTAAAAAAAAAAAAGAAGAAGATATTTAATCTCTTTTTTTTCTTCTCCAGACTCACCTGGGAGTGCTGCAGTGCCAGTCGAAAAACATCTGTTGTGCTGCCAAGGAGCCCGACTCCGATACTGTCCAGCACCATCCTCTTACTGCGATGAAGGACGACAGACGACAAGTGCTGAGGCTTTACTTCACTGATGAACTTTCCAAAACTCGCCGTCACCGTGTCCTCAGGGGAGGGCTGCTTCAAGACTACATGGCGTGAAAAAGAAGCATAATTGGGAAATTAAGAAGATGCTTTAGGACATTGTGGTAAAGAAGCTTGTTGCCATGACTTTACCCTCAACTGCAGACTTGTGCAGTTCTTTGACAGCCCATATTGGTCTGATGGCTTTCTGCAGAGATAAATCATGAAATAATTTCAAACATACTGTTAATTCAATTTTCTAAGCAAAATTAATTGATTGATTGGTCATTAAAAAAAAAAAACATCTGACTGTGTACCTGTAGTAAGCAGCTCATCGCTTCAGTCAGGTGTCTTCTAAGTTTCTTCTCGACGTAGCAACTTTGTAGTCCGCAGATGAAAACGGATTCTGATGCCGCCCAAACGGGGACCAGCCTTATATAGTCAAGGACTTACAATAGTGACGAAGGTGGAACAAGGAAGAGCACGTATTTTCCACAACACAATATCATCGGATTCAAGGAAGGACTTTCAACAGTGTGCATGTCATCATTATCCTAATCAACAGCACCTTCTTTAGAAAACGAAAAAAAAAAGGAGGAAGGTGTGGGACTCAGCTGAGTTCCATGACATCATCTCTCGGGTTGCGGAGCGTTCAGGATTGTTGTGTAGGGAATTGTCATCCATCCCACTCACTCTCAGGAAGCATATATAATATATCCAAGCCTGGAAGAAGATCAACATTTCATCAGAACATCTTCAAAAGGTAGGACCTTGATAACGCTTAAATATTTAAAGAATATCAATGTTATTAATTGCATGTTATATTGTATGGCCACATTGTTATGTCAAGTTTGGTTACATACTTGACAGTGGAGGAATAATTTCTTGTCAGGACAAACTACTCTTGAAAGATATTGATGAGGGTAAAGCATGCTCACCTGATTTCTTTATATTATTGAAACCATCTTTCAAAAACACTTATTTGTAAGCTTTTGTTCAAACCGAAACTTCCATTATCTTTTGACTGACATATTATAAATCAAGTTGAATTGTTTTTGTCAGATGCTAGTTTGTACTATACTTTGGAGTGAAAAAAAGCTCAAAGTTTCTGTTGTTATGAAAGCAGGTCACTTCCGCGTAACCAGAAACTGTAATTTTAGGTATTTATAGTCAAAAACGTACAAAGTTACCTGGGTGTTACAGACAGTTAAGATTTTGAATTAATAAATTACATAATCTTAGAAAAAAACTACATATACTACAGTATACTTGATTCAGCATTCTGAATGTATCCATTTCCCCACCTAGATTATATCATGACAACAATAGACGGCTTTCCTGCAAGTTTCTACAGTGAGCCAGGAGTTTTGGGAATGCTGTCAAATGGAATCAGTGCATTCCTTGTACTTTTACAGAACTTTAGTACAGCACACTCTGGTGTGGCACCACAGGGTGTGGAGAACATACTTGCCGGTAAAGTCATATCACGAATGATGACGAAATATCGTACTGTGGCTTGATTCATGACCTTTATTTGTGACCTTTATTTAGGTGTGCATCTCATCCTGATTGGTGGTATCTGTCAACTGGTGGCAGGCCTGCTGTCCTTCCGAAAATATGATCATCTGAGTGGCACTGCCTTTGTTGGCTACGCCGCTCTTTGGGGAAGTTATGGCGCCTCTCGAATCTACTTTGGCGCCTTCTCCGCTAACTCCACAGCGCCACCGCCAATAACAAGCAACGTGTCTCTGTCCACCAACATGACACAATTCAATGCATCCATGGAGATCCCACCGTGCTATATATGTCTGTCCTTAAAGGAGTCAGCTATTGCTGGTCTGGTCCCGTATATCTCGCTATCGGCTCTTCTTGCCTTTTGCTCAGCCACAGTCAACTACATCATGCCTTTTGTTTTCGGGGCCATCACAGCCACTTTAATTTTTGAAGCAGCAGCTCTGGTGTCAGGTGCATGGGCTCTTGTGGTATCCGGGATTTTGGAGTTGCTCATCCTGGTGTTGCCATCTATGGCTCAGCGGCACTACTCATTAAAGGGCTGACTCAACGTCTGGCTATCAAGGCTTTGGAACACCTCTGTTTAATGTCCTCCTGCTTGGTACGCTCAGTTCAGCCAAACGCTCCGAGCCCTGGCACCGAAAAAGAAGAAAAACACAAAGGTATGCAGAAACCCGTGGCCTTGGGTTTTCTTCTGTGACACTGTGGCACCATTCATCTTTGCATTTTACAGCTTTGGGTTCATGAGATCCTTTGGTTTGGGAGTTACTTGGGTGTCTATCATCACAGGCGCACAGCTTTTATCCAGCTACTACGCCCATCTACGCCAAGATTGCTACCACACAACTAAGTTTGGATTTCATGCCACATATTGGCTGATCAATGCTTGGAATGAATTTGTGGCATCTGTTCTGATCGTGGACGATACCAAAATCACCTCTGGGAGGGACCCGATGGTAGGGAACTGGTTCTTTGTGGTGGCAGCCTTAGTGCTTTGCTGCGGGAGCCTGAAAATGGATGTTTTGGAACTGACCCACAACATGCTGTTTCTCCTGCTCACCATCTCCACAATCCCTCAGATCCCCCTCAGTCACCATTACATATTTTTTGGTATAGCTTGCACCAGCTTTACCACCGCCTCGCTGTACGGCACTTTTTCTCGGCTCATCAATATCATTGCGGAGAAGTCCCTTATCCCTGTTGGGCCACAGCCCATTTCCACCGCCCAGCTGAAGAAAGTTTTGAACTGGAGCAAGTCCAAACAAACAAACCAAGAAAGGCCGTTCCAAACTGGACATGTGTCAGATGTCCTGTTTTACTTGTCAAACGGGCTTGCAGCTCTGTCTGCACTTCATGCAAGTGCCCACAGCACAAATTCTTCGTTCCTGCATCAGACTGTCCCTTGGGTCCTCATCTCTGGTGCCATCATCCAGGCCTTCATCAGTCGGCTGAAAGTCACGGGAGCGAACCAGCTCGGGGCGATCATCGCACCTGTCTATGTGGCGGTCTGGGCAACGTGGACCTGGTTCAGATTTGCAGGTATGCTGTCCAAGTAAGAGGTGAAAATCGTTTTGTCTACAATTCTGATGACTTCTTTTGAATTTGTAGGTCCTCTACTTCAGCTTTCCTCACAAGTCGCTTATGATTTTGCTGCCGGAGCCATCGCTTTTCTCTTTATCAATGCTTTCCTTCTAGCCAGTGGTAAGGATTACCTAAGTTTTATCTCTGGAGATTTGCAATGATTTCATGAAATAAATTGTGATGATCTCCATTCACGTCAGGTAGCTACGAGAATCTGGTCCTGCTGTTGCTAACGGCAACCATGGAGGTGGTACTTGTTTGTCTTCTTCTTTCAACTCTGCAGCGATTGCCATACCAACTCGAAAGTGAGTGAAAATGAGTTTTGAATATTAATCAAACACAATCAATGTCAATCAATTTTTGCTTTTGTATGCAGTGGCCACGCTTGCACTCTTTTCCATAATTTGTACATATGGAGCAATGGCATCATTGATAAACAGCATCTTCTCTCAAAGGCTACTGCCTTTGGGCCCTGCATTATTGAAGGTACAGTAAATATTTGTTCAAATCTTTCTCTTCAAGTGTTGTGTAGTCAATGATTTCATTTGCTTGAGAAAAATGTTTGTTGGTTGTCTTAGAAACAAAAGAAGCAGGAAACTAAGCCTGACCTACCGTGCCCTGTGGCAAACTCTCGACTCACCTCTGGGCTTTTGAGAATTGCAAGCATTCTGGAAAACGGGGGAGTGTGCGGTATTCCTACAGACACCGTTTATGCTTTGGCTGCATCCTGCAAGAACCCGCAAGCTATTGAGAAAATCTATAACATCAAGGTACAAATGGTAAACGAGCTGGTGATTAGTGCTTTTCCAAGGTCTATTCAAATGTCATTATCAAGATGGCGGCGCGTGCACACGCAACGACCTCTCTCTGTCCCTTTTTGACTTTGTTGATGATCTTATAGGACAGACCAGCAGAGAAGCCTATTTGTATTTGCATCTCCAGTCTGAAGCAGCTGGTGGAAGCCAAACCTCCCTTTAGTCCCTTGCTGTGGGCGTTCATGCGGAACGTGTACCCAGGCGGCATCAGCTGCATCGTCAGCAAAGGAGACTGGCTCTTCAAACTGGGTAAAACTGCAAAACGCCATTTTCATCTTCCCTCCCACGTTTAAAAGTCGGTGCCACGTAGGGGTGGGACCGGCTTATGAGCGCGTTGGCACCAGGACAGCATCATGATCCGAGTACCTGACCACACCGTTACCCGCCACCTCTGCGATGTCACTGGACCTCTCGCTATTACCTCGGCCAATCCCAGCGGAGAACAGGACAGCACTCACCACAGCATGGTGATCGAGTAAGCCTGCTGTGCAAATGTCACCGTGCGTAAGTTTGCATTCAAACTCTAGCGTGACGGGTGCGTTTTGTGGCAGCCGACTGGGGCACAAGATCCAAGGGGTTCTGTGTGACGGGGAGACGAGCGAAGTTGTTGCTTCAACGGTAGTCAACTGCCTTCAGATCGATGAAGGTACAATGCAGATTCTTCTCACATTCTCCTCATTATTATGTCAATTTTAATGGACACCTCCTTTTTCAATCCACAGGGGCCATCACTATTCTTAGGGAAGGTTGCGTCCCCGCAGGACGGGTCAGAGAGATCTTTGACAGAGTCAAAAGCACAATGGCTTGATTGTTAGATTTTAAATTCTTCAGAGAGCCTTTTCTGAAAGATTGGCTTCTTTTTTGTCATTGTATGTCAGTGTCACAAATGAACAAATATTGAATGTAATCGTGGATTGTTTAGAAAATTACACAGTTTATAAAGAGAATCACAATTGTCAGCATATTTAACATAGTAAAGCTTGCATTTTATTATTGTAATCTTTTACTTTTCTTGTTTAAAATCATACTGTTCACATAGAAAACATTGCCCCTCTGTGTGTGTGAATGTAATAAATAAATAAATAAATAAATAACACAGTTCAACATGGTCATTTTGTTTTTACAAGAAAAACCTAACCCTATCCTTAACCCTAACCCTGATCCCAACCTTAACTTCTCTGGTCTTTTAAAAAAAAAAAAAAAAAAAGCCTTATTATACATCTTTGTTTTGTTAGGATTAAAGGTCAAATGTTGGAGTAAATGGTCAGGAGTCAAAGGACAGGAGCCAAAGGTCAGGGGTCAAATCTCAAAGCTTTACTATGCACTATCATTAAAAAAAACAGCCTTACTATATTTGCTCTTTAAAAAAAGTGCTTTACATTGGCTTTTTAAAGCATTATTATACATGTTTTGTTTTTTTACCAAAAGGATTTACCACACAAGCTCATTTTTTTTAAATTATTGAGCTTTGCACTGATTAACCAGTTTGCAGAGGTGACCCCCGAAACCTGTTCAGTCTCGCCCTCACCCTGCTTTCTCTCAATAAATAGTCCCTTGCAAGAGGCGAAATTTAGACTTCTTTCAAGCACCTCTGTACCACACAGGGTGCTGATGGCTTTCTCCGCTTGCAAGCGTGAAATGGGCAAACTGTCTCACGTGTGGTTCTCGCATAAAAGGTAGAGTGGGGAACACTATCACTAACCCTAACCTAACCTGTAACCATAATTTCTATCATTTCCACTTCTTGCTTTCTACTGTCAATAAGACACTATGTTCTTGTCTGTTACGACACCAATAAAGCCGTGTTTTTTTTAAAAATCCAAATATGAGAATATTCTGGTTTTTGCACGTTTACATAACTTAACCATAACCATAACATTATCTCACTCTAACACTTTCAAAAGCTGCATATAGCTAATATCTAGGGGTTTGAAAGGATTATTGACTGCATGCAAACATAGAGTGCAAGGCTAACTAACTCATGTTCTGGGCAAGGTTGTCACTCCCACTTTCGTCAAAGTGTGTCATTGTGGTCCAATGTGCCAGTGGAACATTTAGTCCAGACAGACTGTTGACTGCATCATGACTTTGTGGAGGAAATACAATTTGGAAAACGTTTTTTCTTTCTTTTTTTTTGTCTGGGTGAAGTTTAGATCCCTGTCTGGTATTACTTAGCAGTTTATTGTTTGTGTAGTGGCAGGATACAAACAAAAAGATGTGGAGTTTCCCTGCAGGGCCCGATTGACAACAAAGGATCCGAAACCGATATATAAAGGCACCAAACAATACTGAAGTTGGCGAATACAAAAGATACAATGGCCTTTCTCACCTGTCTGCTGTCTGTTTCTATTTTTGGTAAAGATGTATTGAGTTTCACATCCGTGTGTTCACGATCTCGGCAATGGGTTATTTCAAACAGGATTATTTTAAATGTTAGAAAGATAATGTGTTCGCAGTGCATGAAACGAAATTGTGATGCCAAAATAAATAAACAAACAATATGAATCCCAAAAGTAGCATTACATTTTTGTACGGGAAAACCCCCCCACCTCTCTTCGTAAGTACATAAATGGCTGAACTCTTCTTACCTTTTGTTAGGATGGTCGATAACATGGACAACCCAAACATAGCTGCCCTCCAGTAATAAAATGAAATGGCTTCTTCTCGCATTCCAAAAACCTACATGTAAGGTAAAATTAAAAAAAAAATGGATCAGAAACTAAAAGTACATATTAGGTTCATGAACTCAATACAACTAACTAAAATTATTGTGAGAATTTTATTTTAGTATAGCTTTATATCTGTACAGAGGAAAGGTCAAATAGACCTTTGAGAATTGTGGTTCACTCACACAATACCCTTATCTTGCACCTGACAAATCCTTCATATATATAAAAATAAAACTGAAAAATGAAACTACAATGAAGAATTTACAAAATACATAAATAAGTAAAAAATAATGAAAACTAAAAAACTCCAAAAACATTGTCGCACGCATGGACGCGAATCACTCCACGCATGCGGGGTTTGTTGTTAAAATAATACATTTACTGAAACATACACAACAGCGGCAGTTACACTCAAGACCCGGCGAAACTCCCGCTCTCTGTCAACTACTTCCGGGTACTGAGAATACGTTACAAACATCACACACTGTCCATGTTATACGCAAAATTATACATTGTACAACCGTAGCCGTATGTATCATATTCTCAATCCATAATTAGCTCAGACTACCAGCAGAATTACAAGTTCTGATAATCATCTTTTCAACAGCTTTACTCACCTGAAACACACACAACAGCGGCAGTTACAGTCAAGTAACGGCGAAACTCCCGCCCTCCGTCAACTACTTCCGGGTAATGAGGACCCCCGTAGTTGACCCAGGTGCCTTATTGAAATCCCCAAATATTCACCACCGATACCCTACAGTACTATTTGCATATAACGGCATATAATGTGTTCAGAAACATATTCACAAAGTAATTAAAAAAAATAATAATAATAACATGGCGGGTGAGTATGAATGTCCATTCAAATGCCCCAGTGAAACCACCATGGGCCCCACAACTTGCTGAATTAAAAAAAAAAAAAACTATTATGAAAAACAACCCAGACAGGAACAAAACCTGCACGCCTGATGCAATTTTTTACTTCAAGCTTGTGAGTTCATTGAATCAATTGTTGGGAACATATTTCTGGAAGTGGAATTTTAACAGACTGTCCCCTCGAGACTGAGGTTGATGACTTTTCAGACTCTGCCGCTCTCTTCTGTTGAAGTCGTCTCCATCTCACTTTGAGGTTGATCTCCTTCAAACACTGGATTGCTCTGTCCTCTCCTGTGCCGCGTCTGAACTTCCTTAAAAATTTGAAGAACCTTCCAATCAGACAAATGGGATGAGTGCTAACCTTGATCAGAGAGAAATAACTGAGAGAGCAGATATGTAAATTACCTTGGATTTTGGTATAAGACCCACTCTGAAGAAACCAATTTGCCCTGATTCAATGTTAGTGCAATCTACCACGGTGGATGCAATGTTTTCTGGTGATGGTCCATCACATAAAACTCCGTCCACCTAAAAATGTCAAACATACAACAAAAGCAATAAAAGTAACAACTGACGTTAATAGAACCAATCATTTTTAGCCACCTTATCCCCCAGCTTGGCATAAACTTGGTTGTGGTGGGTCGTGTCAGCCTCTCCTGTAGGGTTGGCTGAGGTCACAGCAACAGGACCTACCTGAAATAAACTTTTTACTTTACACTTGTTTCCCCGTTCTCTCCAAAACTTAAGAAACAATTGGGTCAAAAATAACCATTGGGGTCAAAAAGGGACCCAGTTATTTATTCAATCAAAACAGTTGGATCAAATGATTTGGTTATAATCTAGTAGACTGATTCATGTCCATTGGTCTTACTAGATCTATAAGGTGTGTGGCCACAGAACAGTCTGGGTTCCTGATAGCAATGCTATGGGGAGTCCCGATGTGTTTGGCAGCGTCTCCTAAACCAAAGGTGTCCATCCATGCGCCTGTGTAAGAGTAAGAACAGAAAGAGCAGTTTTATACATAAGACAGAAATGGTTGCTCATCAACAGTAAAGAACACGTGATTTCTCATTGAAATTTCACACATGATACGAGATTATATTATGCGTTATTTTTTTTAGATTTCTGATTATAAATCACCCAGCAATCTATTTTCTCTTCCACATTGTCCTCATTAAGATCAAAACCCACAAATGCTCCCACACCTCTTGGTATAACCATGCTGATAGATGATGGCCAAGCAGCCTCCATGAAGTCAAGGAGCAGCGGACTCAGCAGGTGTCGGACTGGGTCAAGCTGCTTGATGGAGGACAGCCACAGGGACATGGGTCGGTCCTGTGCCTGCTTCTTCACCCTACGGCAAAGCTCAGCTTTTAATGAACAACATATACACAGGAAAACCTTGAATAGATGTGGTATATTGCTAGTCCATTTTAACAAATGCTTTCCTCTTGAGAGATGATCTTCTCCACAGAGGAAAAACACTCACTTGTACGCTTTGACGACTGCATCGGGCCTGTCGCACGCTGCCACCAGCACATAGACCGTGTCGGTAGGGATGCCGCATATTCCACCATTCCTCATGATGTCTGGAAAAGATAAGTGGTTGTGAGTGCTTTCGTTTTTATTGACAAGTCAGTTATAACTCAAGTTATAAAACCTCCAAAACTACGTATAATTGTCTCGTGTAATTGTACCTGCAATTCGTTGAACTGATGTGGCCTTTCGAGCTGGCAGATGCGGGCAGACATGAGACCCTCCCCCAAGCCCACTCAGCCTTATTAAAGGCTTGCCAAAGGGAATCTGAGGGGACTGGAAGGTGCTGTTGAAAAGGTGAGCCGCAAAACAATAAAAACTGACCAGGCCAAAGATAACGGTGACGCCAATGTCATATCCGTAAGGTAGCGCATCGAGTGCATCCAACAGGAAACTGATGATGATAAGCTGAAAGGTGAGCGCGTACACAAACCATCCAACATTTACAAACAGCGCTGCGGCCGTCACCAAAGTGTTGAACATCAAGAAACCGATGATGCCGACGGCTACGTTAAAACCTCTCACGCCGGCGTACAGCCCTCCGTATCGTGTCAAGCCCCACAGCGTCCACATCACACCGTAGAGGATAAACACGGTGCTCTCGAAGGTCTTCCCTCTGGAGAAAGCGAGTGAGCCGCAGAGCAGCTGCAGGACCCCGCCGGCGACCACCACCCAGGGGAGAACCAGCACGGACAACACCGCCTCATCCCCAACTGTAGTTGTGATAGCAAACGTAGCCAACACGTTACACGCATGGCCCAACACCTCTGCATCTGCATATTTGGAGTACCCTAAGAGAGGTGCGTGGAGCTCCTTGTTATGAGGTCGAACAGTGAAGCCCCTCATCCTGGTTACTAAGGCTTCAAAAAGGCCCTGCCCTGTAGGGATCATTTTAGTGGACACCATGTTGTAGGTTATGACAAAAAGCATACAAGCAGAGCCCATAAATATAACCGCTTGTGCACCCTGACTCCCTTTGTGGAAGAAGCCTTGAGGTTGAGAAGCGATTGCGATACAATAAGCAACAAATAACAGATGGTAGAGGGCTTCCAGCAAGCTCTTCTGACAGCTGAACAGAGTCAGGATGAAGAAAAGCACGGAGAAGACGATTGGGAAGGGCACGGGAGAGTGGGGCTTGACGGAGTAGAACGATAGGAGACCACTGTAGCCCTCGCCCAACTTCAGCACTGCTGTCAAACCATAAAATGTAGCCGAGAGTGGCTCCAAGGCTCGGTAGAAGATGAGGCATGTGGCAAGCTGGAACGCGCCAGCTGTCCACAGCCAGGGGACGTGGCCAACAGATAGTTGAGGGACCACGCCCAGAAGAGGACTGGCCACCACCGAGGCCGACAGCAAGTTCATCACCACGCCCACTGACATCACGTCGTCACACCCGCGCCGTGTCTCCGTCTCCAACGCGGCTTTTGGCTTCAAGCCCGTCCCTGGAAGTTCCACTTTCCCTTGCGTGATAGTGCTCAACAAACGCCCTGAACCAAAGTAAGCACCCGCAAGACAGACCAGAAGGTAATTTGCTGCTGTGGCAACCTTGCCGAAACCTTCGGCCGACAGGCTGGCGATTTGATGGGCGCAAGCTAAGCTGATGCTGATGGCAATAACAAACAAAAGCACTTGTCGGACTAGCAGAGCGACACTGGCGATGACAACTAGGGCCAAGGCAAATGCGGCCAAGCCAGGGACCAGTGAGGACCTCAGGTCTTTGGGCTCAAGCACCCCTTGTCCTGTCAGGATGTAGATCAGACTGGAGGCGCACCACAGGGCCGAGATCGTCAAACACAAGGAAGAGAACAACTGCAGCCTATGCCGGCTCCGACACACACCTAGAACAAGACGGCACAATTTACTATGGGATACTTCCAACTTTTATAGCTGGAATCTAGAGTTACAAACCTGCGTAAGCTACAATGGCGGCCACCGTGAGGAGTAGAACCCCCAGGGCAGTTTGGGGGATGAAATCTTTTTGAGGAGAGCTGCCATAGTTGTTTACCAAAAGCAGAAGAGAACCTTAAGAAAAAAAATGATTATTTTATTCAGACGTTGATTAGTAAGAAAACATAAATACATATATAAATAGATACATAAATTGCTACACACGTATATATATATATATATATATATATATATATACACGTATATATATATACATACATCACTATGTATATATAGTGATGTAAATATTTAGTACTATTTAGTAAATATTTAGTACTACTTAGTATTAGGACTAAAAATCAGTGGTGATACAATAATGTCAATCAATGTTTAATTCTAAACTTTTACTTAATGATTTGTGATTGAAATATGAAATATGTTTTCAACAACTGCATCAGTGTGGAAAGAATTCAGGAATTTGACTTCCAAGCTTTATTATCATTAATTTGTCAAAGGAGATTTGTTTTGTGATGTATTTCAGGTCTTTAACCTTCCATTTAATATTTTACTGTCATTCACATACATCGAAATCAATGAATTGAATCAAAATGTCTTACCACTAGAGATACCCAATATGCCAACGGACATATGCAGCTGAGCCATTGCACCAGGAAAAGTGCAAAGACGTTCCACAGAGCTGCACTTTATACGGGTCTGTGGCATCATGCAGACGTCACACCCTCAAGTGTCATATTACTTGGATCACGGAAAAGCTCGTAAAATACATACCGTGGTCAGCCTAGTTTCAAGAAAATGTACTAATTAATTGTGATGTTCATACTGCTTCAGCAGAGAATGTCTATATCTCAGTTTTGTCCTGTTGGTATTAATTATGTATCTGATTCCGTATATTAATTTTGTGGACCAACTGACCTGTTATAAATAAATAAATAAATAAATAAACAAACAAACATGTATGCACCGCAATTCATTATAGTATATATCAATGCATATGTGACAATATTGAAAAGTGGAATCAACAATGATGTTTTTCTGTCATACAAAAAATACAACAATTATTATATGTCATCAAAATACTATAAATAATATTTTGTTTATGTAGCATGGCTTTAAAAAAGAAAAGAAATCTCAAAGCACAGTGATGGTGTACAGTTTCCTTTTTAAATGCGAAAGTGAAATACTGAAACAACAACCGTAAAAGTGAGTATGAAACAAAATATTAAAAGACAGGCAATTGTGAAATCCATGATTATTTTTCACTAGTTATTATTTCCCGAAAAACAAGAACTTGAGGATGAGAGGGATGACCCAGCATATTGGTGTACTAAAAATGAGCTCTGTGAATGGGATGAGATCATTCTGCACGGTGGGAGGAGACTGGAATGGAGAAGCAAATAAAAGCAAATGTTCACTTCACAAGAGTCACATCTCTTCCTGGGAGAGTCGACACATATTGTGCAAACCTTTTCAAGGTGAGATTGATTTTGTGCTCTATTTTCAGCTTTGTAACATTCACAAACAAAGTATATTCAACTCGTTGTTGCTTTTGTAGGTTTTATGTAGTTTGAACTGTGTATAAGGGTAAATACCAAGGCCACATTGTTTATGCATGTATTAATTTTTAAAAAAAGAATTGATAAACTAAGTGTGTGAGATTGGTTTTACACTTACTCATTTGGGAAATACTTTGCTGACAACATATTTGAATTCACCTGAAGCAGCACATGATCCTCCCATGTCAATGCCTTATGAATTTTTAATGCGAAATAAAGGGGGCATCCATGTAAAGTTAAAGCCTTTACCGATCTTTTTAAATGTACTGTTAAATTACAGTAGAGCCTTCAGTTTGTTCAGATTTCAAAACAACTCCCACACAAAATGTTGAATTTGAAGTTAAAACAGCACCATGTAAAAAAACATTTTTACACTACCAACACTGTTTAAGTAACATTCAAACAGTAAAAATGATTGATGAATGAAAATTGAATAGTAATTAAACAGTAACAATACAATCACAATACAATTCAGTATATTTGTTCATGAACTTGTTTCGTCACCGTCGGTTCCCAAACCACTTATGTGACCCCATGTGTTCTGGGGTTGCCATTGACGATTAGTGTCATCAACACTCTGGAGATCACAACTCACACTGTGTTTGTGCGTGTTTCTGTGTGTGTGTGTCAGGAGCGTCATGGCAAAACGTGTAGCTATTATTCTCTCGGGCTGCGGCGTGTACGACGGCACAGAGATCCATGAGGCCTCGGCTGTCCTTGTTCATTTGAGTCGCGCTGGAGCCAAAGTGAGTCTACTGTCACATAGAGGTGAAAAAAGTACTCACGTTCTGTACTTAAGTAAAATAATTGATTCAACTTACTAAGTTTAAATAAAGTACAGACTGAAATGTATTGAAGCAATAAGTCGTCAGAAAAATAAATACCCAAAGTACAAATACCTGCAAAATATACTCGAGTACAGTACAGTAGTACTTTACTTGCCACACACAACCTCTTTCACTCCATTGTTTGATGCAGCTATGTGAGGATTTACAGGCGAAATCCCTCCCCAGGCTCAAATGTTTGCACCGAATCAAGATCAGATGCACGTTATCGATCATTGTGAGGGGAAACCTTCGGACGGCAAAAGAAACGTCCTGCAGGAGAGCGCCCGAATCGCCAGGGGTGAGATCACGGATTTGGCCGAGTTAGATGTTTCAGCGTTCGATGCTGTCATCATCCCTGGTGAGGCTGAGATTTTGCAGTTAAACCACTTGCCGTGCAGGATTTGTGCCGATCGCAAAAATAAAATCCTTTGTGAGCAAGAATATTAATGACCTGATGTACTCCATGTTTTTCTTGAGGGGGAAATTTATCATTTGTTTCTGTAATTAATTAGTAAAAAAAAGTTCAATTTCTGTTGTTCAGGCGGTTTTGGCGTGGCGAAAAACCTCAGCGACTGGGGAGTAAAGAATAAGGACTTCAGCATCAAGCCAGATGTGGAGAAGACCCTGAGGGATTTCCACAAAGCTGGAAAGCCGTTGGCCATGTGCTGCATCGCTCCAGTCCTCGCTGCCAAAATCCTGCCAGGTTGTGAGCTCACAGTGGGGCAGGACAAGGAGAGTGACATGTGAGGGATACTATTGCTTGTCAATACGATCAATGCGGCAAGATTGTAACGGGCTGGCTCTGGTCCCTCTCAGGTGGCCGTACGCCCAGACGGCGGGTGTCTTAAAAGAGATGGGCTGTAAGCACGTGAATACAGGAGTGCAGCAAGTGCATGTTGACCTTAAGCACAAACTCATCACCGCTCCGGCTTTCATGAGCAACGCTCCCATTCACGAGATCTTCGATGGAATCGGCGTCATGGTTGAAGAAACCCTGAAACTCGCCTAAGATGTCTCCAAAGTCTCTCGTTTGTCTTTTAATAAAATACATTCATTGTAGTTTTGTGATGCAGAATCATTTTCAATATATATGATGGCAAACCAAACAAACACTTTCGTCTCATTTTTGTTGTCAAACATTTAAATAGTTTTGATACGAAGCAGTCAGTGCCTTCGGAAATGAAACGTCAAAACATAAACATCAGTTAGCATTGATTTTGGTCTCAAACTTATCGTCATAGAAACAGGAATTAGTGACCCCCCCTATCCCCCAGTTATGAACATGCAGGATATACCGTCAAGAGATTTTTAAAAAGTTACCAGCATGTGTGATGTTATTGTCTTTAGTGTGAGAAGTGTTTGAATTGGTCTGTTCCACAAACGACAACAGTTGCGTGGAATTTCCGAGGACGGTCAGGATCCTGAAAGGAAAAGATTCCCGATCAGGACATTCAATGAATCCCGCGAAGGCGCGCAGAGGTTTTTCGTACAAAGCTCGTCTCACCTCTATCGGGTACGCTCGGGTGGGTACGTAACGAATCACAAAGCCGCAGCGTCTCTTCCGGGATGTGTTGGGCTCACTAGCATGCACGAGAAGGCCGTCGTGGATCTGTTGCGAGGATGTTTCCATTTCTGTCTTAAACAATTTCAATTCTTGAACTGTAAGTGTGAATTTTCACTTACAGACATCTGTCCGGCAAAAAGGGGACAAAGCACAGCCTGGTCAGTTTGGAGCAACTCTGCCGGGATCTCCTGATTGACTGTCAGCATGTTTCCAGGCCGGACGGCTTGGCGATGAGGAAACATGCCGGAGCAGTGGCTACCTGCAGGAAGAAGCAGTTGTTGAGATTACAAATAACATGTTGGGTTCAACAAAAGCTCCCTCAGATCTTTTCATGCAAACAGCCAAAATGAAAATTCATTAAAAAAAGAATTTTTGGTACTTTTTCAGTATTCAGCTACCTGGGATCACCTGCAGGGCTCCGTTCTCTTTCAGCGAGTCATCTAAAGCCAGCCACACCGACAAAACGGGCCCACCGGCAATACCCCAATACCTTTGCGCACAATTTACAAAAGTGAAAATCTGTGATATAGACAGACACCGGAAAACAAAACCAGGTTAAAGCACAGTAGTTTTACTCCTCCCCCATTCCTTTGCACCTGTTCTAACTCTCTTTTGCTGTCATGATATGAAACGATATGATAATATGACTTTGAGCTGTTTATTTGTCACCCTCAATTGACTTTTACTGTAAAAAAAGAGAATTGTTGATCAACACCAAAATGTTCAACCAAATATTTAGCATAAATGTGAACGGTAATTTATATGGACTGATGATTGACTCCTCGTGGCTGAATGGGACGCTTTGACTTGGGGTGAGAAAAATGCAGTTTTTACTTACCAAAATATATTTTTTCAAAAGTCATTTTAGAGCTGTAATTTTAAGATGCCACGATACTTTTACTCAGTTTTCCTCTCATCAGAATCTAATTTTGGCTTGTGCCTAGTTACGACATAATGTGGTAGTGCAATAAAGATTCAAGAATAAAGATTCAAGAATTTAATGATACGCAAATCTAAATTAGTTTATAATGTTATAAGGGAAGCACAAATGTTGAAATATTTCAAAAACGCACCTCATATCTTGATGCCAAGCCACATACGGCAGTTCATCCCCCCGAGTCCTGCCTGCGGGCACCGGGTATTTGCAGATGAAACGGGAATCCAGCAGGATTACGTCAGGGCCGAAGATGGCTTGCAGCACTTGCAAGATGCGAGGGTGTTTGCTCAGGCCCATTACCCAAGGATACTCAAGGTGAACATTATGAAGGCTGTACTGGGTGTAATCTTCACCTGGCGGAAAAAAAAAAAAAATCAATTTGTAATGTACAGCATAACTCTCCGTATGTTTTTTTTTTTACCAAATTCCTTCTCCAGGCGGGCAATGCAAGCGTGGCCTCCCTCAGCTCGCCGTCGTTCAACACGGGCACGCCTGAAAGGAAGCCCTGCCGCTCGTAGGTCTCCAGGAGCTCGCTTGGGGATGTAGTCATGTCTGCTCGTGTTCTGTTCGAAGCAAAAAATGAAGACTGTTCCATGAACTATTTTATGGATTTGTGATGACATAAGGCCCACTTAAACCACAAGGAAAACACCCTACACGCGACCTTGTTTTCTTGACCCATACCAACATTCAATGTCCAATTTGAAGTCTTTCTAGCATAGCAACGGAATCCACAAGTACCTGCTTTGTGTCCAGTGGTCTTTTCAAGCTCTCCGGTGGTGGAACGCCACGGGAGGAGATTTTATAGAGGTGTGTGAAACCTGTGGAAATTCTTCTGTCAACTGGCTAATATGGAAATCTATCAAATGAGATATTCAATCCCTCCTGACTCTGATAGAACAAATGACAAGGAAGAGGAAAAGCCATGATACTGTGACGCACGCGATTCCAATGAAAGCTCTCCTTTCACACACCTTACACCTGGTCTGTTTCATCTCAGCTCAAAGGGAGGCATATTATGTCAAAGTGCTGGGAATACAAACAATGCCTTCTGCTCAGTAAACTTTATCTGCTGTTTTCATTGTATTGCATTTGAGTTCCCTTGGACTGAATAATTAGTGTGAGGCCCATTGTGGGACGAATAAAGGTTCTTGAATCAAATCCCTGAAACGTGACAACAACTTTTTGTGGGAAATTGTACTGTGGCGTGATGGTGACCATGAATGTCAATTAATAATACCGTGACCATATTTTGCATTTTTATTTGGTGAATGACTTTACTTTTGGTTGAAAAAAACAGTACTGGCTGTTAGAGCATATAAAAAACGATTAATAAATCCAAAGTGATTCTAAGTCTTTTCCTTCCATGCATAATCATTGTTCATAATGTAAAACTTACTAATATTCATAATATATTGCCTTAGCATTAACATAAAAACGTGGACATAAAATCATGATAAAAAACATAACAGACATGAATGTATTCGGCCAACATTAATTAAAAACCCTCCATAGATTACATAATTTTTCCCAATGACAATTGATGAACTAATGAATTTCATTCTGAAATCTATTTTGTTCAACCCTGATGTAAATACTAGAATGTACATGATCCTTAAGTGGGACGTCGTCTCAAAACATGAAATTTGGTTATCAAGGTAAATCTGTTATTGGGTGTAAAAATCTTTACTCCCATTAAAAGGTCCTCTTCAATGCCATAGATAGGGCCAAGATGAGGTACTACATTCCTGCACCCTGAATTCACAGACATAACATCTGACTATTGCCGCTCAATCCATATCAGGGATGTCCGATTCTGGGGCACTTTACTTTTTAGATGTTTCCCTCCTCAAAAAAATGATTAGCTCTTCAGCAAGCTCTTCAGTAGTCTGATAACGATCTTGATATACACATATTTATATTTTTCCCTTGAGTATTGAATATTAAAGTGCATAAATTTCCCAAACAAGGTTGCTATGATCCTGTGCTATGACATAATTGTTTACAGTATGTGGAGGGTTTCTGAGACATCATGAATCATTTTGGATTCTTGTTTTCCCTCAGTCCTTTGCTCCTATTTGTGTGCTTGGGGACAGAGCGGGTGGTGTTGCTTTCTGGCTGGAGTCTGTGTCTTTTGTCGCTCCCCTCTGGCTGCAATTCGTTATTGCAGCGGTGCACCAGCACTGGGTCCTTGTTGGGTGCTGTTTTTTTCAACAGCAGCCTCTGCAGCATCTGCTTGTCGGATCGCTCCCTCCGAAAGTCATCCTCGTATACTTTAAGCTGTGACCAAAATGGAGGTTGTTGTTATATTCATTATTTTTTTTTATTCTATTCATTTTTTTTTTCAGAGCACTGTCTGATTGACTTCTGGTCCTGCTGGCTCTTTGATTGTGCACCAATAATTCTGCATAGCAACAAGAGCTCACATGTGACCAGCAGGAAGAATCTGAGCAATACTAAACATTTGTTACCACCTCTGCTACGTTTTACGAGGAATCACAGCTTGCGGTATTTGTGTCATCTGTGTAATTTGTATTTTTTACATCAAGAACTTGATTAGTATTAAAGCTCTCACTAAGCTTTCCAAAGTGTGTGTGCCCAAAATTTGAACACTACCTGCTCTTGCAGTAGGTCTAGCTGTTGACGCATCTCCTGCCTCTTCCTCCTCAGCCTTTGGTTGTCCTGCAGTGTGTGTTTGTGGTTGCTGTGCTCAGTCTGATATTCTGCCTCATAGATCTCGGTCTACGGACACAGGACGTCATTATGGCACTGGGTCAATACCAATACAATGTACCATATGATCACTTCTGGAGCACGTTGGAGAAAAGAGCCGAGCAACCACTTGGTGGTGCTTTTGTCCATCGAATTTAAATCTTTTTTTCCCATAGCAACAGTGAGTTAAAAGCATTCAGATTCTGTGTTGAAATGAAAAGCCCACCTGACACCTCAGTGCTTCGAGTTGCTCTTTTAGATCCAGCACCTCTTGATGGGAGTCGCAGTTCCGGTGGTTGGCCTTCTGCTTCACATCCAGACTGGGAGAGGATACGGGGAAGCTGGAGGATGAGAAGTTGGGCGCCGTGACCCGGACCCTGTCCTGCGATGAGAAACAATTATTGCATCGGGGCTCACAATTCATCGCCAGATGAAACAGAGAGAGATGAAGATACTTTTTGGATGGGTGGCTGTTGCCTCCGTTGCTCCAGTAACCGCACATATTCTTGAAGTTCTTGATTCTTCTTCAGCTCCAGCATGAGTGACTGCTCGTAATAGTCCTTTGCACTCTGCACTCAGACAAATGGGCGCTCTGTGTTACTGTGATGGAAATAGTTGTTTGTCGATATGTAGCAGAGCGACCATCCCAAGTCAGCTGGGATAGGATCCAGCTCATAGCCACAAGGATCTCCTGTGCATCATTTCCATGTTTCTGTGTGTGTTTACTGCGGGTTGTCCACTTTAAAGCAGTAGTTTGCCGTTGAGCTCTTTGAGGGAGGCATTTTCCATCTCCAAACCTTCCACCGGTGCTGCAACCCCAGGGTGGTATGCGATACATCTGATCCCAACTCCTCATTCAGTTTCATCAGCTGCAACACAGCCATTTCATCACCTCCATTAGTGTAATCACGATCATCATTGCCGCACTTTTTATTGGATTTTGAATCGGGGTCGGAGTGGCTCCACATACGTGAGTTGGTATGATGGTTAAAAAAAAATTGTGCTTTCTTTTGACAACTTTGCTTTTTTGTATTCATACATTATAGTGATTCTATTCACATGTGGAATTTATACAATCGGTTAGTCCACAGACTTCAGAGGGCAGCTAAAAGGTGTTCTTTTTTGCCTTTTTTAATTGATGAACTGAAAACACAACTGAACATTTTTTTCCACTCCACCATCACATCATTACTGCTGTCACTGATGTGAAATGGAAATAAAAAATAGCTGTAATCAAGAAGAATGAATTACTTTTCATTAAAATCCGGAAGGTATAGCTCAGGTTATAGGATTTGTGGGGGGAGAGTCATTTTGACACCTCAGCAGCAATATTTCACACACCGCCCACATCCTCTGATTTTACAGAGAACCGTGTCCTTATCAACATCAGCAATACACACAACAACACAGAACAGCAAGTTGTACCTCCTTGTTAACTCTGCGGAGCTCCGTGTTCTTGTTAAGCAGCAGCAAGCTTCTCTGATCGCGAGGTGATGCTCATGCTGTCAGCCACATGCTGCTCCACAGACGGTGACCTGTAAGACATCAAACACAAATTGTCTATTCTGTATCCACGTACAGTACAGGTGACCATCGCCACAAAGCAAAGCTTTTTCATCTCCCTTTAGGCAGGCACACACACATATATATGTATATATATATATGTGTGTATATGTATATATATATACGTATATGTGTGTATATGTATATATATATATATGTGTGTATATATATATATATATATATATTAGGGGTGTAGCAAAATTTCAATCAGATGATCAATTTTGATTTCAAAATTGTGATTACACCATTCCATTTAAAAATAGATTGGGCTATGTAGCAAATTGTCTTACTGGACAGCTAAATCTTTGAAGGCAATGCCACTATTACAGGACTGACAAGTTCATATGTATGTCAAATGACAAGTTACTCATTGCGTCATGCCCTCTCCAACTGAGCTCTACCATATTGAGTAGAATCATAATCCCAGGAAATCCAAGCGGATCAAATCACTCTACTTTAAAATCAAACCAGACTTTAATGATATGACACCCCGTGTATGGTGATGTGTGCCAATCGGTCTTTAACTGGAGAGAAATTCCAGATACCTGAAAAATCTACTAAAATGCTGTTCTGAAGCATTTCTACTTATTGTTACTTCCCACCAATGGCGGAAAACAGTAGCGGAGGATTTCCATGAATAAAAACAAACACACATGCACAGAAGAACCTCAGGGTACTTTATCGCCCACTCGCAAAGAGTGAGTGCACTTTCGGAGAATAAAACCCAAGCCATTATGTTCACCCACGCACACGCACGCACACACACAAATATATGTACGTGTAGTCACATTAGGCACTCGAGACTGCCAACAAATGTTTACCTTCATTTGCATGATGTTGGAAACCAATCATAACTACTGAAACATTTTGGATGACAAGCCAAGTAAAAATATTAGCAGGCATTAATTAGTCATAGCAGCTTGCCCAGTGCTTGTGAGATCTCATCTCAGAGGAATAGCCTGCGGGGAGGGAATAGAGATGGCATGCTCCTGGAAGAACACACACAACTTTGCATGTAGCGCCCGGGGGCCTTCACACACATGCATGCTGCAGGACTTACAAAGAGAAAGACGACAACCGACTGCTACCTCATCTCCCTCTAGGCCAAACTCCCCCGCAAAAGCGCCAGCTTTCATCAACTTGCTTTACATGCACGGCACTGCTCTGTGAGTTCTTCTGGACAAGGTGTTGTCAAAAAAGGCAAGATGGAGTTCTCGACACGAGGACATGTTTATTTGTGGAGAGCTGAAGTAAAGTTACATCAGTGTGCCAGTCTTTAAACTGGCAGCTAAAAGTTAGAGACCAAATCCAAAGCATATTCAAGATAAATCTTCCCATTTTTAATATACATACCGACTCCAACTAACCTACAATCAATCTCTGTCATCTTTTTTTTCCTCACTCTCCAGATATGGAAATAATCTTACTTTTAAATTTTGTTCCAAAGATTTGATTTCCATTTTACCACTTGTGGATATATGTTACTCTCCATAGCCTAATTTAAGTTTTTGAAAAGAATATTAATGGTCAGATAGAGCACATGTCCATGTTAGTCGGAGACAGTGGTCTGGTGTTTTCTTCATACGGCCACCGCGGGAGCTCGATTGGCTGTATGGTTGTTGTTCCTTTGTACAAAATGATGATATTGAAGTCATTTTAACTTCAACACTAAGCCATCAGTATTAAAAAAAAATCAAATGAGAAGGGTTTGAAGCAAAACCAAAGCTGTCCTTTTGGGACAGCACATTGGTGATCTCGAGCCATTTCTGACAGCTGCTAAACACTGTAACCCATTTTTACAAAGTTTCCCTTCCTAAGGTGTCTTGGAAGGGCACCAAAATGCAATATGTTAATACTCCTGTCAAGTTTTGTGATAGAAGGTGATAACAAATCTGTCTAAGGACAGCTGACTTGACGTTGTCATCGTTTGCGTAGCCATGATGAGATTAGAATACTGAAAAGAAAACATGTGACCTCGAGTGGCTGACTAGACATGAGATTGTTGGGGGGGAAGTCTGATAATATCACTTGTGATGACCTCATGGGAAACTCCATGAACACTTTTTCTTCCTCTTCTTCACTGGTGCTTTTTTTTCTTAAAAAAAGAGTTTCTCTAACAATCTAACAGATTACTCATGTTCATCATAAAAGTAAGTGGGTAAGAAAATTTTGTGATAACGTAATAAAGTCCATATCTGAACATAATGCCTCATCAATATCAATTCCACTTCCACAGTTGACATGTTGCATTTTAGGTACAAATAGAAATGCAGAGGATACATACCAGGATGTTTCTGATGATTTTCTGGGGTCGAGTTCGCTTGTCACTGACGAGTCTTTGTGTATATCTGCCGCTGATGAGGATGAAGATGTCAAAGCCAGCTTCTCTTGATCCATAGCTGATCAAGTAGTACGATTTCTGCTCTCACATGCTGTCCCTGTGGGCTAAAGTAACTAGTGTCAGTATTGTTGCACAACATAAGAGGAAGTCGCTGAGGTCAGGGCCACATGATTTAAAAATATGAGAAGAGGAAATGATGCTCTCTGACAATGATAAGCTCTTTGGGCTTTGAACCAATTTGGTTCATTTTGCAAATACATTGAAAATTGCACGAGGTAACGGTGCACTTTTTCAAATGTTACCTGGGAAACTTGAGTCAACGTTATGTTAATGCTAACATAGAACAGGAAACACCATAGATGGGCTAATACTTTAACAGTGGATATTTGGGCAACACATGTAGACAGACAATCATATTTGTTTATCGTCTGCGGAAACTGACTAATATTACTGCAGATTACTGAGTCATATGTTTGTTTGTTTGGTACCTTGTTTACAAACGATCTGGCCCATCTGCTATTTGAATCTAAATGGGACCCTTGAGCATAAAAACTGCCTACCCCTCACTTATTCAAAAATGTTTCCAATATTTCTAATTAATCTTTACACACTAATAAATACATACAGCATTTAAAGCGCTGTATGGCTTCCACATATTTGTCCCAATTTAGAATGTAAACCAAAATACTAATAGAAATTAGCTTGTTGGAAATGATGACGGTAAAGCGTTTAAGTGTTCTCCAGGTTGTTTTCTAGGAGCTGGTGAAGAAAGTCTGTCGTGCCGCATGATAATGCAAGACCTGGCTGTAAGTGATGATAACAGTGTCATACATATATTCATGACAAATAATGAAAGGGTCAGACTGATTGTATTCACCAGTGTCCTCGCTGCAGTAGGTTAATTAGAAAATCACATGCTCATTCGAAGGACAATCGAGCAAATTAAAAGATTTTTCTTAATTATTTTTCCCTCATCACGCTGAGCTGTCTTTTATTAGCGCAAGCTGAATTAATTCCCGACCTTACTTGTGCCTTGTTTGCCTGTGCTAGAGTGCAAAATATTCAAGACAACATCTTGATCTAGAATCTAGATCAAGATGTTGTCTTGAATGATGATCTAGATTCTAGATCATAATATCTTTTTTTTTTTAAATATTTGACCAGTTTTTAGTCGTCTGATTTGAAAACGAGTTATTTGTCAGTTTGTTTTGTAGCTTTTACTGTATATAATATGAGGTGCTCATACATTTATTTGAGTTAACAGTCATAATGGCCCTCCAAAAGAAGCTATGACAATGCGGCCCCCCAAAAAAATGAGTTTGATACCCCTGATCTAGATCTTGAGGAAATCACAATGACCACGAGACATCTTGAAAAACTTCTGAAATAAGAGTAGAAAGTGCATGCTCTATACCAGTAAATAAATAAATGATCATCATTAAGTATACACAATTTATCATGCTCATCTAAAACTAGATAAATGAAATATTTATTTAATTTGCATTTAATTATTTTATTTTTGTCACATTCAAGGTGACTCGGCTGAGCGGTGTGGTGGCGCCATCTTTTGCATAATGTGCTTCACTGAATGAACACAGAGTTGAACCACTAAAAGCATTTCTTTTTTTGACTCCTTTAAGTGTTGAATACTCAGGGCAGGAGCAGGATACATCGATGCTGTGCACTAGCTGCGACCGAGTCACTCGGGTGATTCCGTTCACGTGTCTCTTCCATCTATCTCGGACGCCAGTCAGAGTATTGCTGTGCCAAGCAGAGACTTTACCGGGCAGCCCCACAACAGCACTGCAGTGCTTTTATTGACCCCAAACTCTGTCACAGCCAAGGACAAATGGGTTGCTGCTTCCGAGGGGGATTAATAAGGAGCAGAACGCGGAGGTGGATAGTTTTGCTTGAACGTCACCAACAATTAAAGGGAGTTTGATGTTTTTTCACTGAGACAAACAAGGAGCTTAGAGCAGCCAATATGCTTTGGTAACAATTGAATGACATATTTGGTCCAGTGATTGAAGGTGATGACGGTTCCAGGTACCGGGCATCCGTGGAAATCGTGAACAGCGTCTATTCAGACAAGTCAGAGGTGGCGCCATGTATGACTTGACTATTTCTGTCAAACGTCAACAGCACATTGATTCAAAACGAAACTTAGTATTTATGATTTGCATGCAACACTTAAACAAAATGCAATTATAGATTGAGATGATTCATAAATTATGTATGTATGTCTGCTTCAATTTGTCAATTTGATCAAAACATGCTGTCCTATTCTGCTATAATTGTTATAGCTATGCTGTGTGTATTTTACATCATAGGATGTGCGTGCCACAAAACACAAAATAAAATGGCTGATATTGACCTTTCATTTACCTTTTCACGCTCTTCTGCCTTTTGAAGCTATTTCTCCCAACGTGTAGACTACATTAGAATGGAATGAATTTAATCAGATCCATTTTAATTTGCAGCTCAACAAGATATAGCGACTAACTGATCTGGAACGCTGTGCTTTAGAGTTATTCTCTCATTGCTGCCCTCTTCCTTCCAGCCTCCATTTCTGAATCAGACAAACAAAGAAATCATCAAAACAGGCCTGCTAGTTGTGACCCATATGTACGAGTTAAAGGAACAAAAACAAGCAGCAAAGTGTTGTCTGTGTATGGTTTTCTCTGAAGAAAAGGAAATGAGCCAAAGAGTAGGTCTGTCTATCACACCAAGGGTCTGTTTTATAAATATTGTTGGGGCAAAAGCGTGTTTAGGAGTGACAGCAGCATTTCTCTCCAATAACACACAAGGCTGACTCCAAAATGTTTCATTTTTTCATCACTTGGACTCTGTGCCAGCTGAGAGCTTGTTGAATGATTGTCAGTGAAAGGTGGAGCTAGGCATGGAGGGGGGGGGGGGTGGGGTTGACTTTGACTTTGCAATTTTAGTATTGACATAGTCAATGCACAATTTGTCTTTGCGGGCCAATCATAATTAGACTGCGGGCCAGATTTGGCCCACCGGCCAGAGTTTGACACACGTGAGTTAGAGTTTTTGATCTGGAACCAGTCCCCTCTGACCTCCCCTTTGTACGCAACCTTCACGGCGCTGGAGGTTTGCCTTTTTTGGTATATTTTCTGCAAACACGAAAGCCTGGTTGATTGTTACTGGATCAGCAGTTTGTGGAATATGCAGACCAGCCCAACTGCAAGCAGCTACCATGCTGGGTTCAAAGTCACTTTAATTCCCTTGCCTTCCTCATCTAATACCGTACACCTTGAACTACAAAGTAGTTCCCAAATAAATGAGTGAGCTGGGAATACAACAAACATGACTGGTTGAAAAAAAAAAAGAAGACTTTTCAAGGCTGCGGCTTGCTTTTGGGAAATGCTGGACTTAAGCGATGCCAGCTCTAAGAGCAGTAACTTGTATCGAGGGCTGTGGGGTGCAATTTACCTGACAGAATCAATGGGCGCAATTAACAAAAGAGCTAAATGAGTGAAAATTGTGCCAAATCGGTTAATAAACCGTTAATTCAGTGCGTTTGCATGTAAACATTATTTACAGATGAGTCGTGCGTTTGTAGAAAAAAGTGTTCAATTGTGTTCAATTGAAGTCGAAGTGGAAAGGCGTTATTTAACAACTGAGAAAGTAGTTCCTAAAACCATCAAATGGGTTAACTCAAGTGCAGCAGTGCAATTGTGAACAGCCTCACGTTTCTTCATTCTGTGAAACCTCCATTATCAAACGTGCTTATAGTAAATGTTGGTATTTGAGACACCTCAGAACAATTAAAAAAAAGCTTTGTGATCATGTTCCCATAGGTGTATGTCATGTTTTTGTTTTGTGTTTTTTTGGCTGAATTTTTTTATTTTGGAAAATCTGGGTTTCGAATTATTTGCATTCCACCAGCAGTAATGTCCACTGTCCATAGTCATATAAGGATGCTATATAGGAAGATAGCAAATCAGTTTGATTTGATCTTGATTGAATTCCTTTCTTACAGTGTTTTTTTTCCAGTGCTGCTTATTTTACACTCGAATCTCCACAATTGTTAAACTACCCATTGGAAAAAGAGAGCAAGATCATCCAGTCAGATATTTGCACATACAACGGTCATTTTTTAAATTCTCTGCCTTTAGATAATTATTCTCTGAGACTAATTGCAGCTTTGGTCCTATAGGAGCATTATTTCTTGAGGGCGTAGACAGTTGAATGTGCGCTGGCCCGCTTCTTATTTATTTTCAAGCCAATACTAGTATTTATGTAGTGAGCTGGGAAATCATAAATTAAGGAACGCTAGCTTCTAAATATAAAATTCCCGGATCATTAGCTGCATTTGATTGGACGTAAAAACACCTAATCATCTCTTGGTTGCAGTGAACTCTGAGAAATGTCGATTTTTCTGCAACATCTCATCAGACAGAGGAGATGGAGGAAGGTACTCATAAAACTTCGACATTTTTTTCTACAATTGACAGTGTCTCGTAACCATTGCAACTGCTCTCTGATGACATCACCAATCAGCTTTGTGACACACAGATGGGCTCCCGCAGAGTGGGGTCATCCTGGCGACAGGCTGCTCAATTGGTTTAATCAAGCAAAGGTACAAAAGGGGAACAGATGGTGTAGGAAGTGCGGATTCATTGATTTATCTGACTTGCCGCCATAACAAACATGAGCTTGCCTGATCCCGATCACTTGAATAGCAACTCTTCACAAGAAGAAGAAGCCAAGAGGGACCGTAGTCCTTTTCGCTGTTTGAATGATTTATGTTTCTGCCTGCCGATGACAAAACTTCTCTTTTAGGAGATGCAAATGAAATGAACCTTGCAATAAAATAACCTTCACTCCTCTAGCCATTGCCACAACATAATCCTTCTAGATGCACATTTACATGGCAACATCTTGGCATGGAAACAACTGTCATAATAATAGTGCTCAAGGAAAATGGCTAAATATGCTATTATTTGCATAAATACATAAATTGCACTTTTTTTAATCAGTGTTTTCAGACAATAAATCCTGAACAAACACCCCAAAAAACAGCTCAAGGAGAATTGTAATGTTATATAAGAAGATCAATAGTTTCTTCAAACACTGGTCAGAATTCATTTGAAACGGACCGCTTGTTCAGCTCCTCAAATAAAAAAAGGATTGCTTTAAAAGTCCAACAGACAGACAGACTCGGTTGGCTACGCAACATGATCTTGAAAATGTTCATATTCCGGCTGGACTGTAAATCTGCCTTCATCTGCCAATATTCATCCAGCTTTGGAACCGGTTCACAAAAACATAAAGATGAAATATTAGCTTCCCAGTACTTCAGGTCCCCTTCGCTTCCACTGCGTCCTTACATCGTCATAAATATGAGCAATATAAGATGGCATTGTCTTTCACGGGACAGTAACTTTGCTAAGAGTGCCTTTCTTTGACCAGCGACTGGAAATCCATTAAGTGGACGCATACATTAGTAAAGAGGGTGGGATGAAACAAGTTGCTCGCATGTCCATCAGACAAAGGACATGCACAATGGAACACTAATTAAAAAAATTCCTTAGATTTTTGCATAAGATACATGGAAATATGTTTAAACCGTAGAGCCTAAAATGAATTATTATTGAAAATGATTCAATGATATCTGCTGTGATCCTGCTTTTTACGTCTACAGAAATCAATTTATTGTATAATGCTCATCGTTGGGCATGACTATTGATGCACACGTTAACTTGGTTAGTTGGGATTGGTTTACTGGAAATATTTAGAGGAGTCGGTCCACACTACACAATTTGTTCCACTGTAAGTGCGATGTCATACCTTGCTGGTTACTTGAATGTTCTCTCTTCCATCTGCTGTGTCGTGCCTTTCCCAAAAAGGGAGTAGATGAAGTCAGTGATGTAACCTGCCAGGTTTCCTCATTCGTCATACTGCCCCCGACCCAGGCCAGAAGCATTAGCTCACCGCAGGCCTTAATTGGGATGTGTCTAATAACTGAGGTCCCCAGGGTTCGCTCTAATGAATAGAGAATATCATTAATGCCACTGTGACGGATATCGGCTTGCAGCTCTCCGGCATTTCACAACCTCACTCTGTCTCTCTCTTCTCCTCAGTAAATACTCTCAGGGTCCACCAGAGCTACCCACAAACTCAAATCAGTTTTTAACAATCAATTGTCTTTGTCTGCTCGGTCTATCTGTTTCCCATTCTTTTCCTTGCATTATTTACAGAGTTGAGCTATGAATAAGGTGGGTGTGTGCTTGAGATTTGCCCGGTGCTGCGTCAGCATCAGTGTCAACAGGTGAGTCGAACATAAGATGAACGAGTGAACAGCTGCTGTGTTTTATGGTGAGGTCACCTCGAGGCATCGATCTCTCGCTGTCTGCCACGTTGTCACAGCTCACATGGGGAGACGCCGTTAGATTCACCCAGCATCTTAACCTCTCCGCTTCTCCATCTGTCTGCTCGCATGCTGCGAACTGCCCTTCAAAAATAGGGGACAAACTGTTTTGTATGCAGCGCCATCTGCAGCAGAAGGACATAGAAATATGCTTTGTCACACAAAACCTGAAAAATGAATGGTAGAGAAAACGGATGGAAGGATGGAGGTTTGTGACATACGGGATAAAGTTGCATCCACATTTCTATTTCTGGATGGGTGCTTGGGGGATTACGTTCGCATGATAACCAAAAATGACTGGCAGAGAGTGTGATCAGCAATGGCAAGCTCTAACAAGGGGTTCTTGAGTGGAATGAGAATGAATGGGAGCATGAGAAATTGAGAGAGGCAAAGAACAATTGGGGTCCGAGATGGTGTGTGACGTTCTAGTGAGATTAGCTAGCTAACAGAATGACCTTAAAATCTTTAGTAAGTCTTTCTGTGTTTGCTTGTGTATCTTTGCAAGGGTGCGTTTAGGTCACGGGTGTTTACAGTCAGGGCTGATGCCGTGCCACTGCTTCACGTTGACTGACAGCTTATCATTAAACATTGACCCTTGCATATTTAGCAGGCAAACATGAAAACTTAGTCCTGTTAAAAGTTATGGCACTGGCATGGACGCGCCGTCTGAATAATCTAGTCGGTGGAGGGAAGGAAGGGGGGGTTGACTTAATGGTGTAGTTCAATAAAAATAAGTGTAATTTAGGACATGGTATGAGTTATACAAGCTATCAGTAAACATTTGACATCAAGGCAAACTATGCTGCAGTGCCCTGACCTTGGCTGTAATAGATGGAGCAGCTATTCCTTTATGCATTGGTCACCAGCATGGACAATTTAAATGTCAACCAGGCCTGTGGGGGGAAGAAGCAGTGCTTCCCAACTGCATCAGCTTGGAACATATCCAAAATGTCTGCCTTTGAGCCTCAATGGTACCGTACCTCCTGCACGTACACACACTCATATACAATCTTGACGTTGACCCCCTGCTTTTTGTCCTCAAGGGAGTCTAGTCAGTGTGACCTGTGAAAAATACAGCATGTGGGGGGGGGGTAATAGAACACAGAGTTGACCCAAGCTGCACTTGGTCAAGGCTTGTCAAACATCACCAGCCAAATGTTCTTCAGTAATGTGTTTTGCGATAGTGTTTTTAGGTGGTGGTGATATGCACTCTGGGGCTGGTGCACACACGCAGAGTCAAACTGAAGGCACATGTGCACAGGCACGTAAGCGTTTGTCACCGCAAGGGAAACAGAGCACGGGGTAACATGAAATAGAGTCGACACCTACTTTGCATGCAAAGTGTGTGATCTATGATCTGCGTCTGTGATGCATTCCATTGTTTTAAACACGTAACTTTTATTTCAACATTTGCTACAATGTAATAATTGAGTCAGCATATTAATATTTCAGATATGCGCCGTAGCATTCATTTGCCAACAATCCAGGTAGGGAGATTTTGTTAGCCATAGGAGTATAACTAAAAGTGAATAATAAAAACTTGCTTCATCTGTTCTAGGGTGGCTACTTATCACCACCTTTAAATAGAAATAAACATTGTGCACAGTGCCCAAACACATATATTCCCCTTATTTGCCATGCCGAAGTATTAAACTCTCAGTGCTTTGCAGCATTTCAAAAACTAATTCAGACCTTTCCATGTGGGCATCAACTAAATGATATTCAATATGCAGTTCATTTGCAAAGCAAATGATGTGGCACAATTCCAGCTGGGTCGCAATTGCTGTCAAGTGAGTTGGGGAGGACCCACAACACCGCAAGCTAATCATATGGAATAGCCTGTCATGGACCACAGATTACAAAGAATAGTTTTTTGGTATGAATAGGACTGGAGGCAAATGAAGTCTAATTCAATAGCAACAGGTATGGTCGCACCCACATTTAGATATGATGTCTTCATTTTGTTTGATTATGGGAGGTTTGGGCTATTTTGGCCATGATAAAGCTGAAGTGGCCAAAACATGGCTCGAGTCAGGAGTCAAATCAGCTTCAATGCTTTGATTATAAATCAAGAGTTTGACTCTGTGATGATTTTCACACATCGTATTATGGAAAGGTTCAATCAAGGCAACTGTACTTCTCTTGTTTCTTGAAGATGTTTTAATCTTTAATCCAAAAGTCTAAAAATAAAGGTAACAGTCTTCAAGCAACTTTTGAAGGAAGATCTTACGTAACCTTTTATATGCAGCCATCAAACAACACCCTTATACGTCTTGACATGAAGTAGAAAGTTTCCCAATTGCATCTGTTTAACTTTTGTTGCTGTTCTGTATGAGCTGCTTTCTGGTTTTATTGTTGTGTTGCTGTGGGGTCAGAAGGAAAATTGCATTTGGGAATTTGTCTGTTGCTACATGCAGGGATCTGCACTCAAAAATTCTGGTTAGCAATAATTCGATGCTTCACTGAAGGAAAATGTGTCTTTACAAGGACTTGCGTTTATCTTGAGATTCTGGGCTTCTTGAGCGCGAGCAGCCACCCGCCTGGTCGTACCACCCTTACTTTGCCCCTAGTCGTCATGGTAACAAAAGCCCATTAACCCAGCAGCAGAAGCTTTTTTGCATAAAATCGTTTACAAGTGGATCTGATGTTTAATGTTAGTCTTTATACTTGGTACATTTTGACTGAATGCCACAGAACATACCGTTTTAAATTGGAAAAAAGTCTCGTTTAATTTTTAGGTGAAACTAAATAGGTCAGCACCAAACACGAATTAATTGAATAAGACATGATTACAGATCATTCATGTCTTTTCAGATTAACTTCAAATGGAGTCAGCCTGGGCACTTCCTTCCCTGCACCATCACTTTCCTCGATGATTGACTGCCACTTTGGTGAGTAGAAGTTGTGGCGCAATTATGTGTGAATTCTGGGAGGTCATGACAAATGTTTCTTCAACACAACCCCCTTCCTGTGTTAACAGGTCGAGGTGACTGTACACAGTAATGACCAACAGCAATAGGAAAAAAAAAACCTCCTTTGTGGCTGAAGAATAATGCTCAGCTTCTATTCAATACGTCGTAAACAAATGTAATAATATAAATGTTTGATTCACTCACTAAGAACAAGATAAATCAAGCCTGTGACACATTGTAAGCCACAGTGCAGACAGGCATCATGCATCTTAGTATCTGTTTGAAATGTCCCTCCTTAGGAAACTCGGACAATTTTGCGGAAACTCGGGTTCTTAGAAAAATCATACCTGTAATTTTCAACATTTTGTATTTCCATAGTGACGAGATAAGTAATATATATGAGCTCCTAGGTTGACCTGGCCATTGCGACGACAGTTTTCCTAAGGGCGCTGACACAGACACACTTGGTGGACCTTTAGGCACCACGATGCAGTCGTTCTCGCTAAAGGCTGCATTGGCTCCTTCTTTCCACATATCTTTCTGGATTTCTTGTTGACAGCAAAAGATTTAAAAAAAAAAAAAGAAGAAAATATGGACTCAGATTGGATTGCATCTATGTGTCACAATTGAAGTGTCTAATCACGTAAGGTTCAGTCAGTCATGTCCCACTTATCTCCAACTTGGCTGCAGATCAATACGATGTCACCTGAAGCATGGTCGCTCATACTAACCCTGCAGGCTTCATTGTTTTCATGCCTAACCTACACTGCCTCTTTCACACAATCAAATCTTTATTTATTTTTATGTTTGAACCTCAAAGCCAGCAGGGAGTAGCAGTCTCCAGATTATTTCCATTGCATGTGGCGACACAAGGAGGAATATCAACACACAGCTACCATTGTGTTCAATTCAATTCTCATATTAGTCATTCCATTCTGGGAAAAGTGAAGATGCCCACTCGAGCTTGTTGAACCACAAAACAACTCAGCAACAGATCAAATGCCAATAAAAGTCTTAAGAGGAGGAAAACAACAACAACAAACAAAGACAAGGTCATCTATTTTAAAACGTTAAAGAACAGAAGAGAAGAATGCACCTTATCCTCCTCTGGCAAGCTGCCACTCTTGTGCGGCTTTCAATTGGCCACCCAAAGAAAATGGTTTCTCTGATAATGGTGCCCAGTGTCAGATGCTTTCCTCTCCATTTAAAGGAGAATTATAGGCTGATAGAGTTTGCTTGCAGAGGGGCGGGCTGGGTCAATGCTGTTTACAGTCATTGCTCAGCTTGCTACACTCTTGAACATAAAAAATAAAATAAATCCAAAACAAGAATTACAACTGCACTTAATGAATTATTATTACTTTTGGCAGGCTTGCTAGTTCTGATGTTATTGATGCACGGGTGTGTCTGTTAATCATTTTCATATATTTGCTTATCAATTGTAATATGCCACTTTTGTTAAATGAAAACACACTGTACTTCGAAACTACTCATATCACTAAAGCCAGATATGAAAATTGGAGATTTAGTCACAATTTTGGAGAAATACATCTTTCAAGATATTTGAATAACGCGTGGAACCTCAATGCCTCACATGAATTTGCTCTGTCTGTTGTTCTTTTAGTTTTTTTGTGAGGTTTCTACCAAAAGGAGAATGTCAACCAAGTACTTCCCTAAAATCAGTACAAACATTTGTCACAAATAATGCAGATGTGACAAGTGATGATATGCTGTACACTTATTTTAATAAACACAAAGGTTCCTTCTTTTTAATTACTATATATATTTGAGGCAGAAAGAGTTGAGGAGCACTGAAGGATTTATTTCTTTAACTACTAATGATGTGTTACGCTGCCTTTAGCGTCAGAAACATTCTCTGGTGAACATTAAGACCTCAAGAGAACAAGATCACAGACAATAAGCAGCTCAGTTTGAGCTGGTTTCACAAACCCTGTAGCAAGGTTGCATGCTTGAACATGTTTTAGTCACTGAATTGAAAGAAACGTTGGGCTTAATAAGTCACTTGGGAACGTCAGAATATACATTGAGTTAATTCTGGTCTTCTATTGTGGCTCGATGTTTGTTTGATGGCCTACTATAAAGACACATTTGTGATTAAACATGTCAATCAAACGTGACATTTTCCTTACCCCCTTATGATGACAATAAAAGGAGCAACCCATTAGTACCTTTATCGGGACACAATCCAGACATTTACATCAATCATTTGCAGATTTTAGCCAATTAAACATAATAAAGTAGCTGTAGAGCTGAAAGCAAATTTTAACAGCACCAATCTCCTGATTAATAGCACATCCAGCAGGCGTTAAGTGCACACTTAGCCAGAAAGCAAAGATATATAAATATGAGATTTTAAGTGCCTTAGGTCTGCATGCCGCAACATCATATGAAACATTTTAGTTGTGAATGTCCAACAAAAGTTGGACAGAGAGAACACCGAGGTGCATGAGGGTGGGTATCTGTTATTGGTTTCACACAGAAGTACGGAAGAGGTGGATCCAGAGGAAAGAAAATATAAAATACAGCAATATGTAATTGAGTGGTAGCGCTGCGCTGAGGCGCAAATGTTTATCGATCTTGAGGAACGATTCAATCGCAGTAAATTGATCTAAACCTTACACTTGCTTAGATCTTGTCTAACTGCATAAAACCCTCTGAATTATTGCCATCTATTTTTTTTAATCATCCTACAGACCGGAAGACTTATGGGGAGGGGCACATGATCAGGGCTGAGGGACAGCTTCCAAATGCCCACTTCATGACACCATGACTGGTGTGCTGTAAGGAATACAAAGTTTTTTGAATTGGCCATAATAGAAGTTGGCTGTGACCACTCCCAGAGTGGCGCAACCCTCCTTCTCATCTGCAGAATGACTAACATCGAGTCGAACTTGCCTCAGCGCAGTTACGCCACACGCCATGCAGGATTTAGGTCGGTCACTAAAAATGTTTAAGTTGGAGAAGCTGTAAGGTTAAAACTACAAGTATCATCTCTGCATATGACCTCTGATTTGCTCTGGGAATCAAGTGAAGTTCAGTAAGCACTGTTCTTCAAATATGTGCTCTGTGATGTATAAACAATGTATATTGCCATTCTGCTGCTAGAAACGCACTCCTCTTCTTTCACCACCTCACCTCTCTTTGGATTATAAGGTCAGCCAAGGTTTTTAGAGCTCTAGCGGTTCTTTGTCATTATAGAAGTGAATAGTAAAAAAAAAAAAAAAAGGTGCAAGATGCAGATATGCTTTACCGTTCTTCTCAAGGTGAATGCAATATCCTTAAGAGTGGTTTGAGTGAATTTAGACAAGGCTAAGGTAGCAGCCAGAATGCTCATATGAAGATGCCAGTACACGATACAAAATATTAGGCCTTGTGATCATTACACCTACACAAAATGAAAATGGATAATGTTTTGTGTGTAGTTGAAGTAAAGGTTCTGTGCAGGTTAGCGTGCATCAAACACAAGTATGACTTCCTGGACCTTTTTTTTTGCAAAAATAAGTTATTTTACCTTACATCCCTAGAGAATGACTTGCAAAAAAAAAAAGTCTCTCGATACATTTGTCTATGCTGCGTCAACTCTTAAACTTATGCAAAGAGAAAGCACAAGTACTCAAAACAAGGAAATCGGATCAATAACAATTATATATTTTTCAAAGTCATGCAATAATGCTCTGAATATCCCTGAAAGCATTTCTTTATTTAACCCAGCAACAGGTGTATGACGACCAGGTGAGGAAGTAATGATAGCTCGGAGAGAGGATGAATGGCTCGCTGGCGGGTATGCAGGTTGAGCGTGGTAGGTGAGCAAACAGCAATCTTGTGGTGGTGGAAGAGCGCCAAAGGGATCACAGCGACCGAGCGGACCAAAGAAATAAACAAGAAAGCAAACGCAAAAGATGTTGGTGACGATCTCAACTGTAGGTACGTCAAACACACAAGATTGCTTGCATGACAAATGATTTGGCATTTTCAATTCCATTTGAAAAGTAAACATTGCGGCAACGCACTTTGAGCTCGAAATTAATACAGCCTAATACAGGTTGCATAACAATGTCTATTCTGAATTCCAACGAAAACACAGAAACAATGCATACCTCCCCTTTGACAGTTAGAGCGACTAGCCTGGGCACATGCATCCTTTCCATTCAAGGGAATAATGTGCAAAGGCTACCTCTGCATATGTACATAAAGCAATTAGCCTGCTAGTGAGTGAGTGGTGCCCCTTGGGTGGCGTAAAACAGAGCAGGCTCCTTTCGTTCACCAAGCTGCTTGGTTAAATATTGATACCCCTTGAGCTGTTTTAGACGCTTGTTTCGTCGACTGGAAAGTAGCCACTGGCTGACTGAACCACAGCAGTGGGAGGTTTGAGAGAACCCCCCCCCCCCCGAGAGGTCTCAAGCGGCTCGCTTACATGACAGCTGCCTGTTGTTTGACGGCTATGAGTTTAATGTACTTGTCACTCACAAAACCTACAGGGTGCACGCTAAGTTTAAAGTCAAGACGTTTTCTTGTAGTCTGAAGACTTCTGGGTCAGTGATTGTGGATTGAGTGCCAGTAAAGTATTGTTTTTCTTGTCTGGAGAAAGATATTCCTTTGATGGATATCCTAATATTTTTGCATGACACAGTTTGAAATGAAGATAGCATAACAGACCGTGTAGCCGGAAATGAAGAAAGGATAACAGACTGCGTAACCATGCAATGAACTTCTTCAACTTCCTTCTCAAGCACAAGCGAGTGGTTGATGAGTTCTTTTGAGAGCGAGAGGCGGGTCATTGTCAACACTCAAAGCCGTTTCTCAGTTAACTCGCCTTTTGTACTAAGAATCCCAAGAGAGAAGAAAACCGTAGAGCGATGAGATCATTAGCAGATACAATAAGACTTATCAAAACTTATCAACATTTGAAAAAGTTGTTCTGGATTCCCTTAAGTCATACAGCCCGCTCGGCCACCTCTCAATATCATCACACCAATCTCTACATGGTGACTGATTTTAACTCAGTGTAGGCTACGTATTTATTTCAGCTCCCTGTGGGAAGTCGCGTTAGTTCTCTGATGTTCAAAGTTTGGCCATGCAGAGAGCAATCTAAAATATGTGGATGCTCATTGTGTATGTCAGAGTGAGCAGTTGAAAAGCCCTTGTGTGCAGATGTGAAAGGTACTACGGTAGACACCATCATAAAATGGGACAGAGGTGATAGGAACAAAGTCACGCTCTCAGCAGGAGACGCCACGGAACTGAATGAATAAACAGCGGGAGAGCCGACTTGTTCAATCAAGTGAAAAGGTGCGTGGAGTTACTCGACACACTTTTGGAAGAAATACAGTAGGTGTGCACTTCTAATGCGCTTACTGCATGATACGTGCATCACGATCCATGAATAATTCTCTTCATGCATCCGGTTGTACTTTACGTTACCCTAAACGTGACTTTTATAATGGCCTGATTTCCGAGCCCGAACGACGTAACTCCACTCTTGACTCTGAGAATCACGGTACTACTAATGCAATATAATGCAATAGCCCTGAAATACTAAATCCACCCTTCTGGAGGATTAAAGGTTCGGTTTATTTTCAATCGCTAACTGTTGATTCATCCTGATCTTTTGTGTAAGTATTCTGGTGCTGATGATCTGATAAATACGATATCTTCAAACCCTGTGCCAACCACAGAAAATCTTATCTCACTAACTGCAAGACCCAACTACAGTATGCAATAGTCAGATGTTCTGGGTTCAAATCCATCTCTTTTTTTATGGTGTTTGGGTGTTCGCAACAAGCTAGCACAAGTTTTATCATTTTCTTTCCACATTCCAAAAACATGAATGTCGGGATCAATTCAGAAGACTTTAAGTTGCTCGTAGGTGTGAGTGTATCTGATTTTTTATTTCCGCTCTGCAATTGATGACCAGCCCATTGTGTAAAATGATCCCTCACGCACAGGGCAAGACAATCAGTCCTACATACAATTCACTTTATAAATACTTCAATGAGAAACTGCAAAAACAATATTGCACTAAAGCTGCGTTTAAATAGTCATCCAAAATTGGGCTAATAATCCCGCTGTGTGAACCGGGCTTTAGACCCGATCCTGTTTGTCAAATGAGTATGTTGGTAATGTTTCTGGATATGTGCGCGGCCACCCCTCAGTGAAATGTTGTGTCAGCCTGTCAACACCCACAAAAAACTTTCCAGCTTTGCCTATCTTGGACTGATACTGTATGTTGTCCATGGGATTAAGGTCAAGGCTTTTTATCTCGCTTCCATGATTCCTGTTTCCTGATTTCTTGGTTTAAGAAAACAACATTAGACTCTGTGGCTACCCTTTTGACATTATTCCTGCACATTGGGTAACCTTTCTGGACCATCCCTTTAAGGCATCTTTACAATTGTCAAAGATGGATAGAATTCAATTATAGGCCCAAAGGATGTCAGAAACGCATCTCCTGAAGTTAGTAATGCAACAGTCGATCAATGTCAGCGCACCACCTCCCGTCTCTCTCCTTGGCAAAAGATGTTCTTTTAATGTTGAGCACAGACCCTGACGCTTCTAAATGAGAAGTGAGATTTCACACTGCCAATTACTTGAAACTGCAGAGAGATCCAGGATAACAGCCAATATCTGCCGGCTCAGCCACCTCTGTGCAAATGACCCCAGGGAACGCCAGCTAAACTTCAAAACTGCGTAGAAATGAAAATGACTGGACTGAGGCCCAGTTTACAGTAGAACCAAATTTTACAAGGACCTTGTGCATATTTCTCATGACCTTTGTGCATTATTTGCCAAGTAGTTACACATTTTCACCCTCAGAACTCTTTACTTTTGTATTTAAGGGCAGTTAACAAAACAAATTAAATGTAGGGGTCCAAGGCAAGAACTTAGAAGGAAACTTAAGTTATAGTAAAGACAAACTGACTAAGTCTGAGTATAATTTCTGACCGGCATATGAGGTGAAGAAAGAAGAAGAAAGAAAGAAGACAGAAGATTTGGGGTTCCAATGTTGGCTTTGTCTGGCTACTCTGGCTTCACGGAGTCCAACAAGATTCTAACCCCCAGCTGAGCAGCCATTCTCTCTCTCAATCATTGTGTGTGACTCACTGTCCATTGCCTATTATCGACTGATGGGCTCATCTTCACATATGTCAGAACTATGATTGGCTAGTGTCACTCAGATATCAAGTCCTCATCTTACCATAAATCTGCTTTGATGGTTTCTGGCTTCCATCGAGAAGATGTATGTTAAATGTAAGGTGGTCGCCGCTCCATATACTTGTCTATTATTAGACAAAAATATGCAGGCCGCATATCAACGAGATTAGATGGAATATTCAAACATCTAGTTTTGCAAACATCATAATAGAAATTTGGCCTTACCTAGGATAACGTCAACGTACGGGGTTTACGACAGTATTAACACTGACTTTTAATGAAAGGTGTGTGATTCTGCACTTTTGACTTAAGCAGCAGGTCAGCTGGAGACCAAGAGAGAAGAAAGTGTCCCCGTGGCAACCAGAGAGAGCTAGTGAAGGGAAGAGCCAAGAGTCTTGCAAGAGGCAGGCTCTGGAAAAGGGCAGGGCAAGCCTTCAGGGTACGTGGGCTGAGCTCCACGTATACCACACTCATTTTTTTTCATTACACTGTGCTTATTAGAATTGCCCTCAGGGCCGGTTCTGACTGCAGCCTTCTGGTCTCACTGGTGAACATTTATTTCTCTAGTTTATTACATTTTGACATGAACAAAAATGCTTTATTCTTGTTTACACCTACAAAAACTACAATTTAGTTATAGTTGCATCCAGCACGTGGAATAGATTAGGCATCAAATTATGCACAACAGTTTGTAGAATGGCACTTAGCAAAAAGATACACTTTCTGTTTCATGGACGACAATATTGCGCGTTTTACAATGGAGGGTGGGATATTTCTATCGGGACTGCATCGGCAAAAATTCAAACAAATGCCACAAAGCCGGACTCTGCCATATCTGATCCTGGAGCGGGGGGGTTGTTTCCATTGTGGGTTGCCAGATAAAACTTTGCGTTTCCAAGATTTTCGGGTACGACTTGGCAGTAATTAGTGTCCATCCTGAGAGGCGTAACCAATTAAACAGGGTGAACAGTTCTCACTGGTTTCGTCACAGACAAGTGACATCGGAGCATATTCATCTTGTCATTGCAATTGGTCATGTATGATAGATGATGTGACGGCGACATAACTGGTCTCCTTATGCTGGTATTTACACACCAGGAGAATAGAGGAGGCAGAAAGAGCATTGCGACACAATTGCTTGTCTGTTCCAATGAATATTCAATGTGAAATTACTGAATACTTTATTAAGCAACCCGTGTGTATGTATTAAAAGGCTGAGATACTGAACGCTCAGGCACTTCTAAAATGCCAATAAAGGATTACAAGGTCTTAGAGACTTTGCTATTGTTAGCCTCATTAAGAATGATGATGACATGGGAGTAGAGGGAACTGACTCTGGATTTTGTGCTTTTTTTTTATTGTCAGAAGCTTCTCCAACATTGGGAAGTGGCATAGCCTCACAACTTCAACACCAAGGGAAAGGACACAGAGAGTGGAATCTTACAGGTTTTTACCCAAAGAACAAATTCAATTGCTCTACAAAGGCCGAGTACAAAAAGACCAGAGCAGACCATCTGTTTATCATCATCACATAAAACGTTATTACGTGATATTGTCACTCTACCACTGATAATACTGCTGGTGATTATATCATACAATGACATGAATGAAAATAGCCTTTTTCTTAGATTATTCTGGATTTTGCAACATGCCAGATACTGGGGTGTTTTGCTAGCGTTATTTCAATTACGAGATCTGCCAAAAAAGTTCCATCTAGCTCTTAAAATGCAACCATAGACTTTATGGCATAAAAGCCAATTTCACTGGTATTGATGAAATTATTTCAGCATTGATTATCCACTCCACAAAAAAGTAAGAAGTAGAAGAAATTGTTCATTACAACCTTTAGATGAAAGTAACTGGCAAAATAGAACATTAGTTGACTTCAAAAGTAACTGGCTCAATGCCATGACTCCTTTAGGAGCTGGGCTGTGCAAAGCTGAAATCCAGACAACGGTCCTGACCTAAAAACACCTTAAAATCTAATTTGAAGTTAGCGTCGCATATTGTATACCTGCTTCAAAAAATGCAGCATTCCTCCAGACGAGTGTTTTGATTAGGGAGAGAAATGTGAAACCTGACCTTTCGATTGATTGGACCAACGCGTTTGTGCAACATGGCTGCAAGATTAAATTTTGAATTCACATCATATCACAACCTACGCATAATATATGCGTGGAGCCGCTTTGCTGCTTGACACTTGAATAATTTCTAATGTGCCCATCGTTAGACAACATATACTATAGTTATCATTGTCTAGTATATTTACGTTTCGAGTGGAATGCCTCAAAGTAGATAATAGTAGTTGACTTGACTTTCAGCTACAGCATTACAAATCTAATTTCATTTTAATGTTCCAGGATCAGTTTAACTATAACTTTTTTTCAAGTCAGTTTTGGTCTCCGGGGTCCCATCAGGTTCGTCCATTTACGGCTATGATGGGTTTGATGGACAGCTGAAGAAGAAGTGGAGAGGACCTGCAGTTATTGCTTTGAACGTGTTGTTGAAAATCTCATTGGAATGTAAACTCGTAAATTTAATGTAAGAGTGTATGTGCAAAGGGAAAGATCATGTTGGACGGGTTTCATTGGCCACCAAGATGTAATTTGGAACGAAACGTGTTGAACATTTTCTGTCTCGGGACTATGAATGGTCTAAGCCTTCGGCTAATGGGCATAGCTGTCCAAATTGAGGATATACGAACACTTGCTCTGATGGATGGTGTCGTATTAAATTATCAAATGATGTGGCTAGGAAAAAAATGGAAAAAAGACATCGCCAGTCTACCTTTAGTTTGTAGATGAAGTCAAGAACTCTATCACCCATATATTTGTTTCTTGATACATTTTTATTCTTTTAAAGATATATAGAAAGGCCACAGCATTTCTTTCCTTTCCATTATATTATACTATGGGATTACGAAAGTACTACATTTTTTTATCTAAAATTTTGATTAGTTTTTAAAGGTCTTACAAAATGTCAATGATTTAAATGTCATGATGCCAGTAGAAAACCATTTCACGTGACATTTTTTTTTAAATGCCGACCTTTGTGGCTGTACATGTTGTACATACCGGAAATCACCATGTGCGACATCAGAAAATAGTGACACAGGTCTCAGATGCGGCCACTCAGAATTGCTTTGGATCAATCAATCGACAACCAATTTTTCTTTTTCTGAAGTTCATCATTAAGTAAGTTAAGCTTCACAAAAATGCTCTCCCAATACACAGCACAAAATGTATTCTGCTCTGTAGTTAACCTATTTGAACTTGTGAAATGCATAAGTCGTCCTGCAATAACTCAAATTCATAAAATGAAGTGTGTTTACCACCATTATTACTTGCATGTCGCTACATTCAGAGGGAGTGATTACAGTTAATTGGGGAGGGACCACTCAGCTGACTAGCGGGAAAGTGAGTCAAAGTAAACTGTTGTGGTGATTGCAAACTAAAGGTGTCTTCATCTGTCCCCATTGTGAGTCTGTTGTTAGTGGATATTGCCTTCACTAAAAGTGGCTTTAACCACTCCCACAGCGACCAGTCACAAAGTTGATATCAGACATTACAACCAAACTTTTCTCCACAGAAGGGCGATACAAGTGTCAGCACATTTGCCTCACAGTTCGGAGTTTGGAGGTTCGATTTAGGACTTTAGTGTTCCTGTGTGGAGTTTGCTTGTTCTCCTCGTGCTTGTGTGGTTTGTGAGTCTGAAAGGTTGTTAGTGTGATCATGTCAGTCCATGTTGGTCTTCATCCGTCTTGCCATCGCTTTACCAATCACCTTCTTTCTCGCTCTTTGTTTCCGCTTCTTCACCTCTCTACGAAATCAATAATTTCTAATAGATTCAGGTCATGATTGAGCGTATACATCAAGCTGGAGGAGATACGTATTAATCACAGAAAATGTCTTTTTCATTATGATGCACCATGCAGCCAGTCTGGTGTGCCTCAAGGATGAACTAGCTAAATTGTCCAAATACGCATGCATGAAATATAAACCAGCGACAGACGTACTGTGACACTACAAACGGCCATTATTCAAGCGTATCTCCTGGCACTGTGCTGCAGTTTTTGCTCACTCAACTCAACTTTATGTATCACGCGTCTACAACAGCTGTCACAAAGCACTTTACAGAACACACAGTACAGCAAATGTTTTTCTCCATTCCTACATACGCTTCGTTATTTGAAGAGGTTATTCTGTCAATGAAAGAAGAGCGATTCAAAGTCTCCTTTCACCAGTTGATCGAATACTGTGTCGTGATCACAACATGCATACCATCACTAAAGTCTGCTACAAGCTAAATTTGAAAGTAAAAAAGCAACTGTAGCGTCCATTGGTGAGTAGCATAGGCACAGATCCTTTTCACTTTTCAAACGCTGACTCCTCTTCACATATGGCAAAACTAATCGGACATACTCAATGACAGTCGAAGTTTGAATGACTACCTGAATATTTTTTTGTAGCTATGACTCTGCTACAAAAAGCAGGACGAGAACAATATTTAAACTCAATTCAGTGGTCGGTTGGTCTAAGAATGATACTGAAACGAAAGGCCCGTGATTCGCATGTTTGTGCAGCGGCATAAGAATACACGGGACAAAAGGCACACATGCTGTTTTATTGCTAGAGCCAAGAAGCGCTACTATAGTTTAGTGATCAATTATGAGACATTCTGACACGAGTCCAAATTTGGGTCATCCCCTGCACAGAATGACCCGACACTGATTTGAATTTAAGACATTCTTGCTGTGAGACACCACCCCGCGCTGCCACAAAAGTTGTTCACTGGGTGTAAAAAGTTCAATTATCTGGTATCGACTGCAATTTGTTCATGCGTATCCTGTTGCGACAGTCGGCTCACGTCCTGCACCGTCATTCTCAGTCACCTCAGGAATCACCGATGCCGTCCACACAAAAGCCAGTGCATTTACTACAGTTACCATTTGAAACACAAACTGCCTTTCCTGACCAAAGCCTCTTGTCATCTACGCGCTGTCGATGAACCCTCCCTTCAAATCCACATCCTTTTTTCTTGACACTTTTTCCAATGTTGTGATGAACTGGGCATGACACAGCATATTTTTAGTCACGTTAGCCACTTTACTGAATCCTGATTCTTGATTGTTTGCATGTTTCTTGCAGTCCTATTTTCTGTATAAAAACTCGACCAGTGCTATAGTAATTGCATAGCCACACTTAATGAGATCGAGATATGAGTTTCTCCTAAGCCGACAAGAGGTGGTGACACCTGTGGTTATCCGTTTTAAAAATAGCCGGGACCAGAAATTTGCCCTCCCTATCTCGCTTAGCAACTACATTGTAGACCTTGATATACGAGATTGTCGACCTTGATAAAATATTGTGTCTCTCCTGCTTTCTAACATAGAAATGTGGAACCGTAACTAAAATGGAACTCACAAGATGGGGATTCAGTGGACTCTCACAAAACCTCTGGAGGACCAACATTTTGCAGACTGTTGTCAACACAAGTTAAATTTTTTGAGATACAAGGCGCAGGTCACCAAAAAATCCCAATCTGGGCCATATTTTCCTGCAGTGTTAACCTAGCTCAACTCATTATCAGCTTTAAGATGCATCCAGGGAACAAGTCCACATCAACGGGGCCTACTCATCCCACTGTCTACGCGCCACACAAAGATACACCATTGCATACGCAAAAAGCTGACACAACATAATCTCACTCACACTGTTCATACACACGCATGAGTGACCCCATGTATTAGGTTTGATTTTGATAAATGTCAGTGGGTGGAGTGGGCATTCAGCCATTTATAGCGTTAACATCCTGGAGCAAAATCAAGAGACAACGCGTGCAAATGTATGTGTGAGTTTGTGTGTGTGGTAAAGACGAGAAAGACAGATAGAGTCGCTGCATGCATGTAAACAACTCTATTAGCAAGCTGTCCTTGCATGATGGAGAGCGCCTCTGTGGGATGTTGTCTCCAGTGTTCTGCCAACTCTCTTTGCTTATTCTTCCACTCCTCATTCAAGGGGCACATTATGAAATCCTCAAAAAGCCCATGAGAGCTTTTTTGTTCTTCCTTTAACCTCCTGTGCATCTTTTGCTCTTTAAGTCTGTGCGTGGTACAGGCTGGACTCCTGGTTCTGATAATGCTGTTCTTATCGTATTTTTAATATTCAAAGCCCACCTAATGCTCTCACCTGAAGTATAATTTTGTCTTGGACAATACATCAAAACGAAAAGCCCGGCAGCTTTCAGTCTGAAGGTGGGCATTAAGAGGGCAGAGAACGCGATGATAGAAGTAATAAAAGGAAATATGAAGCAAACATGCTGAATGTCAGTCATTCAAATGACAGACTTTCTTCAGGTAAGGTGAGTCCGGGTCTCTAATCTCCTTCACTCCCCCGCCGATTGCAAGGTTGAGGCAATCTTATGTTCTCATCAGCATAAGTGTGACGCTGCAGAGTACACGCCGGAATGCAAACGTTTAACCTTGGGGTTGTCTTTGGTTAACACGTTGCGCCATTACTTCCTGACACTGCAGTACAATAAAAAGTTGTGTATGTGCAGCGTACCTTGCCTCGTATCCTGACAGCAATTGTACACAACAGTAATCTGAAAGCTTGTTGCATAGGAAATCATATTTAGTGAAACACAGGCTGCGATTTGTAATCCTTGGCAGTTCTTTGGCCTTTTATCAGGCACCCAAAAGAACATAAAGGGAGAACCTCCGTTGGATGAACAGCATCAGGCACAAGCGGGGAAACAGACAGATGCACGCCCTCTTGAGAAATGAGCTGTTATCTTTCTTATCGTCTTCTCCAGCTGGGCCCCGCAAAAGGCAATAGAGCTGTCGGAACAATCATCGTATTTCCACAATTCAAGCATGTTGAAAGCTTGAATTTATTTATTTTTATGACATCCCGCAATCAAATGAAGATGTTTCAGATGCCACCAAACTGCTGTAACAAGTTCAGTTTTCAGTCGGTTTTGTGATTTACAAGGTGGTTCAACGCATCTGGTGGGCATGCCAGTTTGCTGCCTCGATAGCATATTTACTTTGTATTGTTCTCAATCCGAGACTTCGCTTGCCCGAGAACAGAGCAGAGACAAAATTGAGACTTTACGGAGTTGAGACTGAGCCAAGACCAAGACCGAGACAACCCGGGACGTAGACAAGACCAAGACCATAAAAATCAGGAAAGCGTGAAAAGGTTGAAAATGAATGAGTATTTTATCTTTAATTCAAATTTTTTTCTAAATACCATTGACAGCAAAAAACGCAGCATCTGCAACTCGGGCAAAGCACGACAGGCAAAAATACGAAATCTTGATGGTTCTCATTTCTTGCAAAACAAAATACACACTTTTATGTATTCTAGATTTAAATAAGAACCAGACTGCAAATAAAAACATGAGCAACTGAAGTATTTTGTGTGCTAATCGTGCAGGGGAGAATCTCATAAGAATGCCCTTTGGAATAAATATCCTCAGTCAGATCACTGGAAAGGTTTCAGTAAATATGGAGGGTGGGTAGTGGGGGTCAGTAAAAGGAATTAAAGGTATTTGTTGTCTTACCAAGTGTTTCTCCCCATTCTCACGTTCCCAAACCTGTCTTAACATCAGTCAGCATACGACTTTTCATTTGCCTGACATTTACTGTCTGATGTGAACAACAAGTTATGCGGTTTGACTCCTTTGAAGGTAGAAAAATGCAGCTACCATTTTAACTGAAAGTAGAAAAATCAACCAAATCATCCCTCACCTGGGCCCCAAATGCATTCAGCTGTTACATAAATGTAAACACATGACGCATTCTACCTATTATGCCTGCATCAATATTTATGATGTGCCATCAGAACTAAAGAGCAAGGTTGACAGCAGTAGTTTTAACATTCACACTGCAGCTACCATCTGGAAAAGGGACATTTTGTTTGTTTGCTGTTATGAGTTTTTTTTTTTCTCTGTCTCTTTCTAAACGTATTTGAATGAGGCTAGCTTACGCAAAAAGCAAACGCTACCACTGATTTGTCACCTTAAGCTCTTTAAATAGGAGCTCTGTTAAATGAGTAAACACATTTAAGCACCAGATATAGTGCTTGCTTACATGATCAGATGTGTTTTGACAAAATGGCAGAAAAAAAGAACGTATCAAAAGCCCCAAAGTCATGAATTGGTTGAGAAAATGGTCATCTTCACAATTTAGGTCTCTCAAATATTTTGTGTTAATTCATATTATTCTTATTATTTATTATTATTGTTGCCTATGACAAAAACAAACACATTACCACACAAAGGACCTTACACACATATGTAGGAAGTGAGATCACTTGGTGTTTGGAAAACACTTTGACGTGAAGACGTCACTTATTCTGAACAAACGAGGAAAGAGAATATACCTGCACTGAAAACCTTTCACATTTTACACTTGCCGCAGGACTTGCAAACAAATTTAGTTTGAATCTATGCATGGATTCTTACGACAAAACACAAGATCAATTATTAGTAGTTATTTGCATACATTCATCATAAATTAAACCACGCTTCTTCTTAATGGGATAAATAAGCACGAGACAGACGCATACAAAAGGAGCACAAAGAAAACAAACTTATTTCTAAATCAAAACCAAATGAATGTCGCATCATGACAGTCGAGACTTCAAATCAATGTTTACATTTATCAGGTTAATTTCTCATGGATAGTCACTGTAAATGATCAGAAATATTTATGCCTCTTAAGATCCATAGCGCATACCCGTGCGGGTTAGTGACATCCGATTTCTTGTGTGTGCTAATCTAGATTTGTGTTGCTTAGCAAGGGCTGTGGGACTTTGTGATTAAAGTTTTCTCTTGTCCACCGCTAACTTTGACAAAAGCCTCCTTTAACCCGCTGCAAAAGGATCATCCCAGGGGATTGCATATTTTATTTTGTAGATATACCGTATTATGAAATTGTAAGAACACATGATTAAGTCTATTGTTTGTTTTGAAATCTGTCTGAAGAAAGCCAATTAGGTAATTGGTGAATAGCGCTTTAGCGTGTAGTGTTGTGTATTGCTGTGTACATCATCAATCTTGAGTGTACAATAATAGTTTTGCAAGCAATTTTAATTGCGTCCACAGTCATGTTCAAAGTTGTTTGCAGCAAGTCAGCTTTCCCTCTACACGTAAATAGAAGTTAATTCTTGCCGCAATACTGGTCCCATGAGTGAGGAGGAGGGGGTGACAATGAAATGGCTGAGCATACATGTTTTTAAACAGAATATTAAACGTTGACAACATAATGGAGTGGCATCCTCATTCCGGAGGAGAACAGATGAGCGGTTTGTAATTAAGCTAGAAAATTCACTTATTATCAGGTGCATTAGATTCAATTTAAATACTATTGCAGCCAGTTGTATTCCCCTGTTTCCTGATGAGCAACTGCAGGTTAATTGAGACAAACACCTAATCATTGCCAAGGCTGTGTTTTAAAATGCAGGGTAATGCCAACATGAGAAAATTGAATCTATTTTTCCCCCCATTTGTTTATGCTTCTACTTTACTATGCGACTGGCAGGATAAGTCATCATTGATTATAAAAGAAGTGCAAAATAGGTACAATATATTTGCCAACTTTACTCAAATCAACCAGTTCAGCATAATTCAAGCTAACGTGCTGCTAAAAATGTGGTGGCATTCAAAATCGATTCAACATTTAGAAAAGGACTATAAAGGGACAATTTTGAAGGTGGGTCGACAACGTAGTAGTCCCTTGCGTGCCTGTTTGTAACCTCAAAAATTATATATTGGGCCCATAGCGTGTGAATGAATCGCCCCAATTTGGCAAAGGTAGCCTGCTGTTACTAGTGCATTTCCTCAAATGTGGCTATTATTCGGCTGATGGACTGACTGAAGCTCTTTTCACACTGCGCTTAGCAGGGCACATCAATTCATTGTGTATGTGGTTAGGGACTGAATGGAATATTGGCTGGGCGGCGCGGCAAGAGGATTTTGATGCAAATGTTCCTCCAATAGGAGACGATCGGGAACTGATTCAGTGCTGTTTTGGTGGACTTGTTCACTCTTGATGAGGACAATAGAAGAAGCCTCCATAAATGCGCTGTTTCAGTGTCCTGAGATTTTTAGGACATATCGGAAATGACATACTGTGTGGTGTTTAATAGGAAAACACTGCATGAAGTCAACTGTAACTTCATGCTACTTAGTGGAGTGTTGCCGCATGGGCTATAAACTGTGAAGAAAGTCGACAGGACCTCACATTTGCTCCAGGCTTCATCACCCCTAGTGAGATCTGGCAGAGTGCCTTCATATCATTCCTGTTAATGAACACATATTTATGCATGTAACAATGTGAATTAAAAGCTTTAAACTGTTCTTCGCCAGCAACCCTTTGTGCTGATATGCAGAGCGCAATATTTTCACCTCTATCGACTGCTTTTATAGATATTCATTTCAAAATGAAATGAATGGTGAAGATAATTGTTGTTACGCAATAAAGTATCTGAGATACTCACCCTATAGTTCAGACTGTTTACTTTTATGAAACATGTGGCTTCAATTTGAGGTGTTTCTTCTGAACTTAATTTGTGGATAACATCCTTTTCCCCCAGACTCACAGATGTTAGAATTCTATTTCCAAGTGTCAAACGACAGGACGCCTGGAATGAGTGTTCGCACCTACACATTGATAAACTCAGCATGGAGTTGAGTCTTCGATAAAAGCGGCCAAGATGGTAGCAGTGCTATCGGTTAAATTAAGCCATCTGGGGGAACAGAGCAGAGTTAACGCAATGGGTTTTATTCTCTGATGTTCGCCTGTTTCGTTTATCTTGTCTCGAAACACTGTCCAGATAGAAAATGATGTATTTTTTTTCATTCTAAGAGTGAACGACTACACAGTTGTTTTATAGTCAATGTTAATGTGAAGAAAGTCAAGAAATTCAGTCATTGATTTTTTTTAACCATTTGTGTGTCACCTAAAGACATAGTTTGCTAATTGTTGCAGCTAGTGGGATTGCGATTGGCCGGCAACCAGTTGAGTGTGTACCGACGTGTTGTAAATACGCATGTTCCTATTTCGCCACCACTGTGCACAGCTATGGAGAATGGAGAACATCATTTAGATAAATAAGTATCAAACTAAATCCGGCCCACCATGTCATTCTACGTATATGGCCCGCAAGATCAAATTATGTCAACTCTCATGATTCTTGCTAAAATCTGTACCATAATTTTTAATTTGCATGTGTAATAAATAATATTGTTGAGATTTGTATGAAACGTTTTAGCATTTTACAGTTTTCTTGAACAATGAAGAAAATATTTAATATAAAATACGTCCCGCTGAGGGAAGCCGTAACGACGAAGTGGCCCAAGATAAAAACACACCCAGTTTGACACCCCTTATTTAGATGAATACCAGAAGTCCATTTTCTTTTGCCTGACAACCATTTAGGTAATGACTAAGTGTGATGCTGAATAGTGAATAGTGGTAAAATTCAGTCAAACATTTGACAAGTATTGGACAGTGAAGTGCTTTATTTTATTCGCGTTTATAATGGTTAATGCAAAGTCTCTCAGTCTTATTTTTAAGGACACACAGATGGCTTTTTTCACACATGAGTACCTGCCATCTTTAATGTTGTTTTTTACTTTTTTCCATTCACATAAATTAGCTGTCAGGTGGCCTTTCCTCGGGCAGCTTCATATAAGAATGAATAATGGATTTTTGCTGCAGTATATATTGTCTGAATCAAGAACATATTGCTTTGCCAAAAGTGCTGACCAGCAAAGCTAGGTGTGTTTCCACCACTCTTTGCCCGACTTAATCTGCTATCCTTTAGTTTCCATTCAGTGCACCACTTATCTCCTATTAAAAGCATTTTTTGTGCCAGGCGACCAACCTGCATAAAGCAGCAGTAAGGAACAAACCACTCCAATTACAAAATTGATGATGAGCTTGATATAAAGGAAAAAAAATGTGGCCAAAAGTGTTGTTCACTACACAAAGGTGGGAAGTAGGGGCGTTTGTAAGATATTAACAGTGCGCACTTGGCCCAAGATTTCACTGGAACATGGTCAATCATGGTAACAATTGCCCAGCTGGACTTTACATTAGACTGAAACGGGCCAAACTACATGTCCAAGCCATTCATAACAATACTCCCAAATAGTTAAAATATCTCCTTTAATGACCCAACTTTATGTCTATGATATGCAGACACGTTTGTTCTTGTGGTTTATTAATCGTTCTGTGCTGAAGCGCACCTCGGGGTGTTCACATTAGACAAGTTGGACTCTTGGGGCCTGATTTACTAAGATTGTGGCACGGTTGGCAAAAGGTTAAAAGTGTCGGAGACAGCCCGATAGGTATTTGGTTGCTCTAATTGTTAACCATGGAAAATTTGGGAGCAAACGCAAAATAGAAATTTGACGTGATTGAATTATAAGTGTTAGTGGAAGAGCAAAACAAGAATGTTGAGTTGCAGAAAATATATCACTTTCAATATTTGGGGAAGCCAGTCATAGATGATATGGCATAACTTATTCTTGTGCCCTCCAAAATTGCAATGCTGAGGTAGCCGGTCCTAATGAGCATGATATAATTCAGGCATGATTGTTGATGGTGTAGAATACTTAAAAGTGAATTTTATTTGTGTATTCATTAATATCTGATCAGCAATCTGTCAGTGGATATTTTGGTTTGTGAACGCTGAGCATGCCGGTTCCACTCCACTGCATACCGATTTAATTCAGTGAGTAAATAAAAACCTGCAACTCAACACTGATAGCAATATGAGACATTTATTGTGCATTGTCTGGAAAAAGACCTTTTGCTCATTGCCGAAGAAAAAGCCCCAGCGTATCCTGTTTGTGTTTTGATTCTGACATCCACTATAATCCGACATAATAGAAGGTACAACCAATGACAAATTAGATGCTAGTGTTTTTTGCCCATGTGAATATATAGAAGACAAGGACAGTTGGGTAAAGCTATGAGAAACACTTGACAAGCAAGTCACGTGAGACAGATACCACGACCACCTGCTTTGTAAAATGCATGAAGCTTCAAAAAAGAGGATACGGGATGTTGCATTCCCAAGCGGGTTGAGGAGCATCAGTGAGGAGATGTTCATAAATGAATAAACAAAAATTCTGACACTGTTGACTTATTCATGCTGAGCTCTCGGTCATACACTATACGCTGACTTTTCACGTCACAGAAGATCCTTGAAAGCCAAATGGGCAAATCAAAGAGAGCCATGAAAAATGAATCTTTTGTCTCGGTCTCCACTAAAAATAGAACTGACTGAGAGCTTTCACGTGTCATTAAATAATGTGCACTTGCCAAAAAGTGCCTCCTTTACTTAACCTTTTAAAGTTAGAGACAGTCATTAATTTTAGCTTACAGCCGAGGGCTTCCATTAAAAACAAACAATTACCCAGTGTAATTAAAGGGGCGTCCCATCTCAAGGCCTTGTTTGTTTCCCCTCAAGCTATCTGCTGAAATTCCATTTCTCTGTACACAACACATACACAAAACAATTAATAATATCATGCAAACATTTGAAAAATGTCTGTGAAACAATAGAACCAGCACGGTCAAGCTTGCATTGTTTTGCACAATACCATTCTGATTACTCTTCATTGAAAAATCATCTGAAAAAGTTTACAAAACGGATATTACAATCTGAGCTGAGAGAAAATATTTTGACCTTGGCCTGTATTCAGATTAAATGTCAAAAAATTATAGTAGTAGTCAGTTTTATCTTGTCAATAAAAAATGAAAAATAACACATTACGCTGTGGTTAGCAAGTCTGCCGAAGAGTCAAGAGGTTCTGGGTTCAAATCTCGGTCAATTGTATGTCTTTTTTTTCTCCCAGTAGGTTTGTGGGTGTCCTCCCGTAATCCGACAAACAGCCATCAGGTTTGAATATTAAGGTCAACAACAGTTTGAGATTGACTCAATGCTTTACTTACATTTTCTGCTCCGATTCAGACCAGAAAATCAAACTAAGTGTGAAGACAGCAATACGTACAATAAACAGGATTATGTTTGTTCCTTGAAGCAGTGCATCCAGTTTTTATTAATGTACTGAGGTCCTTCTTATTCATGTTGGCTCTCTTTTTTAAAGGTGTCAAACGCAACCGAGGGAAGCAAAAAGGAAAACAAAAATATGAATATGAAGTCTAAAACAACAAGGTTCAAAGTAATAAAGGAAACATGGAGAATAATTTCACAACAAGAAGAAACAACATGGCTGGATTAACCTGACACCCAACAGCAAGACCAAAGGTAACCAAGAAACTAGACACAAGCAAACTGAGGAGACCCCAATATATACCTGGATAAGAAAGGTTGCTGGAGCTGATTGGCTGACGAGAACAGGCAGAAGCAAAAACCTGACAAGCAAGACGAGACATGAAAAATGGACACGGGGATAACATGACATAACGTGAACCAAAACTGAATCGTTTTTTGAACAGTCAACAAACACAGATCATGCTCATTTATTTTGTAATCAATTCAAATGTTTACTGAAACATCACTGGTAAAGAAAAGCTTTTTTTTTTATCCATGCAACAACGTCAATTTAACGTCAAATTAAGACTTGGAATGTCACTGTATAATGAAGAAATTCTACCCCATCACTTTAACTAAATTCAAGAAAGAAATACCATTTTTGTCCCATGAACTCTGAAATTCTGGACAGATTATAAAAAAAACTAAATCTATCCTAAACATAATGCTTTTCAAACACAAAAGCTTCTGAACAGTTTGACTGATGATCTGTTCAACTTTGGAAGTTCCTGCGAATTAAGTTTGCCATGCTTCAAGAACTTTTTCCCAAACACCTCAAAGTCTTAATCAGATGAAACGCAAGGCAAACCATAAAGGCAGTCAAGGCATTGATGTTTTCCTTTTCCTCATAGCACAAACACTAGACCTTTGCCAACACCCATTCTCAGAGGCCATGCGACACGCCTCACAAAGTACGCCGAGGCAAACGACCGGTACATTTTGAAACACAGACCATCAGTTAAATAGAGCACCTTCTAAAAGAAAATAAAAAAAATCCTGCCGTCAGCGTATTCTGATGATCAGAGCTATGTGTTGTGCCAAGGTGAACGTTAAGAAAGCTTGAGACCGGAGCAATTTAGGTTGGCAGGGGAGGTATAATTAAAAGAAGAGCAAACAAGAACAGCTCAGCGCTGATGCTCTCGTTCTCCTCCATTAGAGTGCGAGACCATCATTGGCCTAATGTGTCCATAGCAAGCTGCAAGAGAGGGAGAAGGAGTTGCTGGGGTCCGAATGGACTCGCTAATGAGCTGCTTTTTAAGACTGCCCTGCCAACAGAATGACTCCAAGGAGTAACACACATATATGAGCAAGCACGCAGTAACATACACACAAACATGCCAAGCTAATATTGTCGTCAGCTAATGAGGAGAAGAGGGTCGGTGTGTAACGAGACAGGGGCATGATAGTCTGAGGGGAAGGAAAGTAGTTTCCGGCACAAAAGCCAAAGAGTGTAAAATGAGGGTAATGGCTGGTTTGGAATGGAGGAAAATACACTCCCATGCCTGCCCGCCTCCAAATGACGCACTTGAAAATGTTCCTCATGTATTACTCCATTGAGGGATGCTGATGATTGGGCAAGTAAACAAAGCATCAACAACCAATTTCTCAACATGCCTTGACACATGCACCCGCCCACAAAGACATGTCATCAGGTTAAATGTCAGAACCTATTAGCTCAAACAATCCCTCAAAGTTCCCCATCCTTGTATGCTATTTTTACCAGGTACTTTGGTTCCTCCCACATTAAAAAAAATCACATCAGTTTCAATGAAAACTGAATTGTCAATAGAAGGTAACGGGAGAATGGTTCTTCATCTGTATAAGCTCTGTGATTGGCTGCTGACCACGCAAGGCTGTACCCACCTATCACCCAAAATAAGCTGCGATATGCTCTAGTTCACCTGATGCTGCACTCAGACCGAACGCAAATTAAACTACACTCACAATGCAATTACCGCACATACAAAGTTAATGCACGGTAGTTTGCGCAGCCGGGTGAACCGGAAGACACACATTTGGCGTCAGTAATGTTCTTACAATGTCACACACAAAGTAGGCACACAGCGTGCTGTGCGAGCAGCGTGGAGAAACAATTTAGGACAAAAATAATCATCGCTGTTTGTGGGCACTTCTACTGCCGAGACCGAGCCAAATAGGAGCAGGCTTGGAAAATGGTTGGATGTTGGCGTATGTTTTAAGTGCAACTTGTTCACAGCTGTTGAACTAGCAACCAAGACAGATGGCTGCCATACATGGGGATCTGTATCAATGATTCTGCAGATGGGAGTACCCACCATCAGACCACTTGGTTGTTGTTGTCTTGTAGCTATTAGGAGGTCTCAAGAGAGGGGTCATATGACACATCTGGAACCAGACACTGCAATGACACATTGTGATTGGTAACCCTCCCTAATGCAACCCCATACTAAAAAGCTTGTTGGAATATGTACAGCGGCCTACCAAAAATGTATTGCACATTATTAGTTAAAATTAGTTAAACGGCAGACCAGATAATAGGCAAGTTGAGATATGGCAAAATATATTTTTGCATTTGTTCCCACCAAACTGGTTTCTTCTTTTTTCTTTTTTCCTCTGAATCATGATCGTATATCTTGCCAAGACATTGCGGTACGCTTTCAACTTCATTGGAGCAAGAAAGTCCTCTCAGATGAGGGAGACCAAAGAATGGTCCATAAGTCAGTCTATGGAATCACTTGAGCCACCCTTACCTAAAACCTATCAATTATTTTTAAGGTGAACTAGAGAAGATATTATAAGCATCACCTCACACATATAAGTTGTGAAGTCAAAGGAGTAACTTTTAATATTAATGAAAAAGAGACCTGACTTCAATGAACTCTTCCCATCTGGGAAGGATTCCTGACACTGACAAACACACCTCTTCCTCTGATGTGAGCTTTGGTCTCATCTCAGCAGTTTCATCAATTTTACAAAACGTAATTACCCCATTTCTCAGTCATTTCACAGGCCTTCTATGCCACTCTAATATTTTCTCATTCCTGCCCATTGTTGTGACAAGCTGCCCTCTATCTAGCCCACACCGTTTTATTCATAGATGACTCGATTTGCATCTTAGGACACTCCAGCGACCTGAAATTAATGTGGTCACAGTACGATTGTCCGGAGGGGAACATTCCACAGGAGTGCCAACTAATTCGGGGATTCAAATACAGTAATAAAGGGCAAGTGACATTGCTGTAGGATGCCAGGGGGGACTTTTTTAGAGCTTTGAAGAAGGTGCACCGGGTTCCAGTTGGTGGGCCAGTGGACTGTGCCTGAAGTCAGAGAAATTCAGAAAAGGACTAATGGAGATTCACATCTGAGGGTGCTCGATGGTATCATATGTTAATTCATCTTGAGCACAGGCACATCAGGAGCAACAGGTTTCTCATTGCAGAATTGATCGAATCAAAGCTCAAGGGCATTTTTTTGCCAGTTGACAGTAGGGACGAACAAATTCTGTGAATTTTTCAGACAAACTCAAACCACTCTTAATATTATACTGGCAATATTATGTTTTCACTAAGAGGTATCAACTTCAAATACATTTAGCATCTACTTGTAAAACTCTGGTAGAGAATACCAATGTGTTTTGGGGGGCGGTTCTGGCTCATGCAAACGGACCACTACTTGGTGGAGAAAATCCATGTGGAGGCGATATTATGTAAATTTGACCCCAACAATTGACCACTGCAAAAACAACAAGTGTAAAAACAAAACAAGCAGGAGTTAAATTTGATGTCTCATGCAACAGGCATGACCTGAATTCAAACTTTTGAGATGTACGTATATTCCTCAAAAGTTTGTAATTCTAACATCTTGAGGGCTTAAAATGTTCTCCTCCACATTTAATTAAAAACATCAGTTCCGAAATTGAAATGACAGGTATAAAATTGACTATTAAGGAGCTTGACTGGCACTAATGAAGCTAAGAATAATGTGATTTAAAGATATCAAAGCCTCCCATTGAACTTGTTACTTTTTCTGAAGTGGAAACGTTCATTTAAAACTAGACTACGGAGTGTATACGCATTTAAAGACATTGCCATTTTAGAACGCATCATCGCCGTATAGACGTTAGTCCCCCGCTGCTCCAGTGACAGTGTGATTCAGAGTGCACATTTGGAATCACGCTATGCCAATTATAATCAGTAACCGGACCTCCTGTAGTTGTCGCACAGGAGTGAGATAGGATGCAAGCTTGTTTTCTGTCGGTTCAAAAAGCCACAAATCAATGTGGCAGTCCCGAGAGCTCACGGCTTTGTACTAACATGGTTGTGCTGTGTCTGTCTGTGTAATGTAATGCTCTTTGACTGCAGTTCCAGCGGCTATTTTCAGTCTCATTCCCATGACGATAACAGCCAAATCCTTGATGTGCCCAGACAGAGATCTATAACGACTATCTTGGAGCATCTGTAAATGCGGACAACATAAATTAGCTGTCTTCTTTTACAAAGGACAATGCTTTTAGCGACATGCTTCCTGCCGACACAATTGGTTTGACCCTCGACTGTTGTTTTTGATCTCTTGGATACATTTGAAGGATTAGAAAGAAAAAACTAGGCTATGTGCATTTAATGTGGGCCCTAAACAAAACAAAAAAACACAAAAGTATTTGGTGAATTGTGCTGAAAATATAATGTCAGTTACAGATGAGTGCAGTGACATAATAATGGAGATGACAAAGTCTGACATTTTAATTTGCCTGGTTTAATCCTTGTTATTCAAGGCAGTCCTATTATAATTTTTACTGAAATGGTACATCCTTTGTTATGGATAATATTCAGATTTTACAGTGCATACATATATAATCTGAGTAGAACGGAGCTAAACCTATTTGTGTCAAAATCACTCAAGTGAAACTGATGGATGAGACACCAGCACAGCGAGCATGAAAATGAAACCGCAATAGAGTCTCATAAATAAGACATAAGGCGATGTTCTTTTTCTATTTTGCTCTTAACCTCATTTGTCCAGACATGGTTAAGAAGCTCCTCACTCGTAAGGATCAGGTGAGATTTTCACAGAGTTGCTAAAGACTGTTGTGGGGCTGTCTGAGTGGACAAATATGTGGAACATTCCCTAGACAGCGCCACAAGATTGGTAGACCGGGGTTGTGGTCGTCCTTAATAAGAAAAGGCACTGGAGGGTGTTTTACAATGACGGTTTTACACTGTTCAGCTTTCCCGGTCCGCTTTATGGATATGGAGAAGGTATTGAACCGTGCTTCTCGGGGAGTCCTGTGAGGGATGATCTGGAGTAACGAACTTGTTGGCTTCATCGTCAAAGTCCTGATGGAGTGGTTTGCACCAAGTTTAAATTGGTTTGGATGAGAATCAGTAACATCAAATTGGAGGCCATGGTCCTCATTGGAAAAGAGTTTGGGGAGGGGGGGAGTAAGATCCTGGTGTTCAAGTATCTTGGGGTCTTGTTCACCAGAGGTAAGAATGGAGTGGGAGCATGCGATAAAGAGTGAGCTAAAATGAAAGTTTAATCTACATCTAAAAAGTCTACACACCTGTGTTGAAATGCCAGATTTGTGTGATTTTGTGTTTAAAAAAAAACGTCATTTTAAAATTTGAATCGTTTTAAGCCTGTACATCTCAACTAGGGAGAAATCGGGGTAACACTCAACCGCTCAATTGTTATTTAAAAACATATTTTAATGTGATGGGGAATGATGCTGCCCAGAGGGATTAACATGGCATGGAAGTAGCACTGCCTTTACTGATTGCACAGAATTAATGCACTTCATTTTGTCTAATGTCCGTCGTGCATCTCGATTGTGGTTGCAATGTGCCTTCAAGTTAAATGTGGATATTGACCATCTAATTTCTCTTTGGGTTTTCACTGTGCATCCCCTCATGAAACTTAATGCATTGGAACACTTGACCCCCCCCCACACACACACACACTCAAGTGACAAAGAGGTTGAGTGATATGGCCATGTGCGTACGCATAAATCTGCAGTGCAAATACGGCCTTGCTCAAGCACTATCTTGCCGTGAGGCGTCTGTGTGCATGTGCGTTATGTGCTGTATTAGAAGCGCTCCACAACATTGTTAACCGCAGGGATCAGAGGCGATCCAAGGGTTAATCGAACCGTTAAGCCCACATGCTGTTGAGAATCAAAGACTTTCAAAGTGGCATGATCGCAATCAGTGCCTTCAAGCTCCTGCTACATGCTCACTGGCAAGGTTACTGCTCATACAATGCAGGCAAGGCAAAGCAGCTTTGGTGCATTTCATACACGATGTAACTCATGGGTGTTGATGTGGATGCTAGTTGTTTGAAAACAAACCTGAATTTCACAGACAAACTGGGCGAGACCCACTTGACGAATATATAATTTGCCGTCTATAAACGGTTGGATTCCAGATGACAAATATAAATGTCATTGAATGAATTAAGAGGTACGTGGTGAAGTGGTACATATTTCTAGCTTTTGTGCAGATGGCTCATCCTTTGCCGAACTCTATACATGATGAAAGAGACAGAACCAAGAGTGCATGTAAAACACTTGAACTAATTCGACAATTATTGTCAAAAGTTACCCAACAAACCTATCTGTGTCATAGTCTGGCTACATCACACTACTAGTGGCTCCAATGCTAGCAAAATCATGAAGCGAGTGGACCTCAGCAGTTTATTGTTGGGCAGAGAATCATTGGCTTTTGTGAGAGAATGGGAATATATTTCAAATAAATGACCACAGGCCAAGAGAACAAAAAAAAAGAAAAATACTGGAAGCTCTCCATTGTGTTCCTTTGTTTACTATGTTGACATGTCACACATCGGACAACTCCGCAATGGCCGCAGATACTATTGTTGTCATGAGCCAGCATGATGCCAAAACGATTTTGATGTTGCGGTGCATGTTTGCCTCAAAGTCCAAACTGAGAGGGAGATTTTCTTTGTAAGGTTTTGATCATTTTTCATTCAGATGCTGTTGCTGTTGTGTGTGTAAGTGGCTCAGTCACTGCGCAGTGTGATGTTGGAACCAGCCCGACTGTGTTTAAATTTCCGTTTGCATCCACCGCCATTTCATTCTCGGGTTGTAAGAAAAATGTGGTCTTAAATTTCTGACTATTGTCTTGCATATTTTAACCATTATATGAATTTATTGTAATTGAGTGACTTCAACTACAACATGGAGAAATCCAAAACGCATTTCATGAATGGGCACTTTCCCTAGTACCAGTTAATCCACTGAGGTGGTGACAGCAATTTCTTGCTCAGCAAAGATTTAAGAGAACAACAGCAACAAGACAGCTGTAAAATTATAATTGATTATCACCAAATGGGATTTCGCCCCCAATGTTATGAATTAGTACATATTATTAATTACTATTCATGTACATATTATTTAATTCTTATTAAAAGGCTTCCATATTTTATCTGACTTGGAAGGGCGGTTTGTCAAAATATATACGTTGCATAAGAAAAAAAATATTTATGTCAGCAACACATTTTGTTGATTTACAATCCAATTATCATTAGTGATGGACACACAAAATAAACTTGACTTGACAAAATGAAATATTACTACATGACATGGCCAAAGGTGTCAAACGCAAGGCCTCGGAGCCAAATTTGGTCCGCCAAATAATTTTATGAGGCCCACAAAGGCAAATCATGTGCGTCGACTTCATGTCACTTGCTGGAATATCAAAACTGAAAATTGCATTTATCTTGAATAATTCTGAGGGAAAAAAAATCACTAGGGATGGTAACTCCAAAATCAATGGTGACACAAGACAGACAGTAGGGAAGGATTGCAAGGCAAGTGTGTCCATACGAACCGAACACCCAACAGCTCCCAGCTAAACCCTCGGATGCTACGGCATAAATGGTTCAAGTGCATTTCGGAGGCACAAGCGCAGTAGTCAGAGTGAATTAAAGCGCGTTACTTCACCCAACGCTGCACTAACCTTCTTCCTCATGCATAATTACCCTTGCACAGTCACGCACCGTGGGATCAGTTACTGCCTCGGTTCACACCTAAAGCCTGATTGAGCGGCAGATTACCACTAGGTGAACACATCGGAGCATCAAAAGCAGAAACCAGGTTAGCGCAGACCTCTTTTGGGATGAGTGAGGCTACAGCAAGGAATTGAAATTTAGTTTTAATTTGTTCTACCTATATCCTCAATGTGCAACTTCTACTTTACTACTGGAATGAACCGGATCAAAAGTGCATGCTTTTGTCCCTGAGCAGAAAACAGCTGCGGTTTGGAGCACCAAGGTTGTTTACAAATGGAAATTGGCATGAAATGCAGCTCAAGTAAAGTCTCTTCAACAAATGCAGCACAAAAACGTGCCTGTAGGCTTGAGCTTCCTGCAAGGAAAGCCCCTCTCGACCGCCACCGCTCAAGCCGAGACGGTTTTCGGTTTGCGAATCTGTTGATGAGCTTTTCTGTCATACTGGCAGGGCTGACGGCTGCTTGAACTGCTCTTCCTACATAAATCCCAGATTGAGATTCAACCAAAGGCTCTTTTAATTTAAGATGCCTCAAAGAGACCCTAAGGGAGGGATTTTTGCTGAAGGGGTTTCACCAAGTAGAATGCAAATATAAGGAGACGACTTATCTTTCTTTATCCTTGTACCACAAGAAAAAGATAAGACGAAGTGGTTGTTTAGTATGCTCCTCCTGTTCTTTGAAAATGTCCTTGCTTTTTATCAAATGGCTATTTGTGACTGCATGCTCCTTCCCTCTCATTTTTAGAAGCCTTATCTGCATTCCTTTCATATCTGTCATTCATCATCTTTTTTTAATTGAGCCATTCAAAGCAGCATTGACAGTATGCTGCACCCTTGTCACACAAAATATGCTTGGACACGCCCCCAGGCCAGATAATTGACTTTTGGGTATTTTCCAATTTTCCCTGGAATTGTTTTCACATTTCTCCTGTTCTTCCATTTCTTCTGTATATAAACCTTTTTTGAATCATTTTGGGGGGTTGAAAAAAAGTGAGCATCGCCAATGCCTGGCATATTCTTCATATCATAACTTTCAAGATGGCGGCGCGTGCATACGCAGCGACCTCTCTCTGTCCCGCTCGAACGGTGTTTTGTTCGTCAAATGAGTGTTTGACCGGCAGTTTTGTGCGTTCGTCTCGTCGTACTGAGTCGTGCTACAAGTACGGCAGGAAGGTTCTGCTCGACATCGGCGAAAGCGACTTTTGTCGAGTTCTGGACTTTGATGCGGGGACATTAAAGGCGCTCGGACTGCTACGTCCTGAAGCGTCGCCGGACTCGTCTGCTATTCCTCCCCCGGTTGGGAAGCGTCGAAAGCGGTGTGCGAGGAGGCTGAAGAGGGGCAAGCGTGGGGGCGTCCGGGCCAGGCTGGCGGCCAACCCGGCTCGCCCGGCCGTGCCTTCCATTCTTCTGGCGAACGTTCGATCGCTGGACAACAAAATGGATTACATTCGCTTGCTGAGATCTACAAACCGGACGGTGCGTGACTGCTGTGTGCTCGTGTTCACTGAGACTTGGTTGACCGTCAACATTCCGGACTCGGCTGTACGTCTGGAGCGGCTAGCGTGCTATCGGGCGGACCGGACCATTGTACGAGGGGGGAAATCTCGTGGAGGTGGAATATGCGTCTACATCCGTGACGAGTGGTGCCGGGACTCTGTGGTGGTATGCAGGCACTGCTCGCCACTGGCGGAGTTTGTGATCATTAAGTGCCGTCCTTTTTACCTGCCGAGGGAATTTACCGCGATTCTGCTGGTCGCGGTTTACATCCCGCCTTCCAACATCGGAGGCGACAGGGTCGCGGCTCTTAGTGAACTGTACCAGGCTGTCAGTGACCAACAGACAGCGCACCCTGACGGTTTCACCATCTTCGCTGGGGATTTTAATCATGCTAATCTGAAGTCTGTTTTTCCGAGGCTTCACCAGCATGTTGATTTTCCTACGCGTGGCGACAGCTTCCTGGACCTGGTCTACTCTTCGCATAAAGGAGCTTTCAAAGCCGCCCCCCTCCCCCATCTTGGCCTTTCTGACCATCTCACTGTTATGCTTTTGCCCGCATACAGACAAAAGGTGAGAACATCCAGACCAGTTCGCAAGCGGGTGCGGGTGTGGCCTGAGGGTGCCTCTGATGCGCTTCGTGACTGCTTTGGCTCTACAGACTGGGACGTGTTTAGGAGGGCGGCCACTTGCGACGGTCGGGCGGACATTGAGGAGTATACTGACTCTGTTTCCTCCTACATCGGGAAGTGCATTGATGATGTGACACACTCAGTATCCGTCGTCACTCGGGCAAACCGGAAGCCATGGCTGACAGGGGCTGTCTTCAGGCTGCTGAGGGCCAGGGACAAAGCCTTCCGGGCGGGGGATGAGGCTGGCTTGAGGACTGCGAGGGCCGACCTGTCCCGGGGCATCAAAGAAGCGAAGAGGGCGTTCTCGGGCAAAATTACCGCTCACTTCAAGGACAGCAGGGACGCACGGCGCCTTTGGCAGGGCATTCAGACCATCACGGACTACAAGCCCGCGCCGCAGAGCTGTGATGGCGACGTCCGTCTGCTCAATGACCTCAACCGCTTCTTTGCTCGCTTCGACGCTCAGAACAGCACTTGCCCGCTGAAGGCCACTCCCCCTTCCCACGAGCTGCCCCTGTGCCTCTCCGCCGACAGCGTGAGGAGGACGCTTGCCGCTATCGACATCCGTAAGGCGGCGGGCCCGGACAACATCCCGGGTCGAGCGCTGAAGGACTGCGCTGGTGAGCTGACGGATGTCTTCACGGACATCTTTAACACTTCCCTGCAGCAGGCCATCGTCCCGTCGAGTTTCAAAGCAGCCACCATCGTACCTGTGCCGAAGAAGCCTGCTCCATCCTGCTTCAATGACTACCGCCCCGTGGCACTTACGCCCATCGTCATGAAGTGCTTTGAGCGGCTTGTCTTGGAGCACATCCGGTCAGTTCTCCCCCCCACCATTGACCCCTTCCAGTTTGCGTACCGAGCCAAACGGTCCTCTGAGGATGCCATCTGCTCTGCCCTCCACTCGGCCCTCACCCACCTGGAGGGGAAGGACTCGTATGTGAGGTTGCTGTTTGTGGACTTCAGTTCTGCCTTCAACACCATTGTGCCGCAGCGTCTCATCGGCAAACTTGACAAGCTGGGCCTCAGTACCGGCCTCTGCAACTGGCTACTGGACTTCCTCTGTCAGAGGCCACAGGTGGTACGTGTTGGCGACAAGATCTCCGCCAGCATCACGCTGAGCACAGGGGCCCCCCAAGGCTGCGTGCTCAGTCCGCTGCTCTTCACCCTCCTGACGCATGACTGCGCTGCCACCTGCAGCGGCAACCGCATAGTGAAGTTTGCTGACGACACGACTCTGGTGGGTCTCATCACCAAGGGAGACGAGACTCAATACAGGCTGGAGGTTGACCTTCTGACCGCGTGGTGCAGGGACAACAACCTCCTGCTGAACGTCGACAAGACCAAGGAGATTGTCGTTGACTTCCGGAAGGGTCACGCCCAACACCTGCCGCTGACCATCGACGGTGCTGTGGTGGAGAGAGTGAGCAGCGCCAAGTTCCTGGGGGTGCACATCAGTGAGGATCTCTCCTGGTCCACCAACACCGCGTCGCTGGCGAAGAAGGCCCGGCGCCGCCTGTACTTCCTTCGGAAACTCAGGCGAGCGGGGACTCCTCCGGCCGTCATGACTACGTTTTACCGCGGCACCATTGAGAGCGTCCTCTCCAGCTGTATTGCTGTCTGGGGTGGCAGCTGCACTGACCAAGACTTGAAGGCCCTGCAGCGCATTGTGAAAACGGCTAGTAAGACTATTGGTGCTTCTCTCCCCTCCTTGAAGGACATTTACACCTCCCATCTCACCCGCAAGGCGACCAAGATTGTGAGTGATGTGAGTCACCCCGCTCACCCTTTGTTTGAACTTCTGCCCTCTGGGAGGCGGTACAGGAGCCTGCGCTCCCGCACCACCAGACTTTCCAACAGCTTCGTACTCCAGGCTGTTAGGATCCTGAACTCGCTCCCCCTTTCAGCGTAGCGTCCTGTTCTTGCTGTATGCTCACTGGCTCGGTTTTGCCCCTCATATTCAATGGGTTATTGGTCTGTTTTTATTCATCGCTCATTTTATTTTATTTATTATTTATTATTTATGGTTTGTGCCTACTTGTTTTTGTTTTGTGTCGCCTACTTGTATGTCTCGTCACCGTGGGATGGAGGAAACGGAATTTCGGTTTCTTTGTGTGTCTTGACGTATGAAGGGATTGACAATAAAGCTGACTTTGACTTTGACTTTGACATATGCCAATAAAATCCAACATCTGGTGACGTCGATGCATTCCAGAGCAGGTTGTAAAAGGCAAGGATTTGAAACTAAGTATTGTTTAATTTATGATTGGTGAAAAAAAGTGAGAGGCATGTATACAAACTGCTTTCATTCCTCCATCGTTCACCAGTTTTTGATGTGAATTCAAGCTGAAAGTCTACAGTTAAAGCACATCTTGATTATTTCATTCCATTTCCTCCGTGATAATGCTCAGAGCCAGAACGATGAGAATTTTGTTCTTGTCCCAATAGTAATGGACCCGACTTTACATCATTCCCCTTGTGATTTAGATATGCAAGGACCTGCTAATGCTGAAATGTCACAGGTGTATTTCCTGTCCACATTGCATGCAATGGAAAAAACAATACATTGCGTGCACCGTGACTGCAAATGCGGCTGTTACGTATGTGCTACACATGCAATGTCATGGGAATCGGTGACTCATTAACTCTGCCACTGCCTGATTGATTGATACCGATACAGGCAGAGTGGGGTGGCGCATTCCCTTTTTCCTATATCTTCTCCATCCTTCCTCCCCGCTCTTAAACGCTTTCACCCTCCTTCCTTTCTGCTTTACCTCTGCACTCCTGCTCGCTCTCTCTCTCTCTCTGTCTCGCTCCGTCCGTGTCTTTTTCTCTTTCACATTGCCTCACCATCCCGGAGCCACTGGCGGCAGCTGACAGCATCATCACTGAGGGGAGAGAGACTTTTTGTTTCAAGTGGACTGAAACGCAAAACACGCACAGGAAGGGAGGCTTGGTGGACGACGGAACGCGGTATCATGTCCAGCTGCTGACCTGTAGTAGGAGGAGGCGTACCACTCGCAGCTCCACGTCCGCTTCAGACCTCTAAGCGCCTCCCATTGCTCACTCCTCCACCCACCTTGAGCGCTGCCTGGTGTTGCGGCTGCTGAGGTGCTGGCTGGAATGACCCTGGAGAGCAGGAAGCATAAGAAGATGCGTTCAGGCGGGCTGGCGCCTAGTTGGACAGCCTGATCCTTTATCCGCCTTCTGCTGGACAGCACAGCGCTGACCTACGTGGCGCATACATGCCCATGTAGGAGGGCATGGCTGTAGAGAGCCAAGATTGACCACACTGGACCAAAGGACAGTGAGAGACGCACAGGTGAGAGAACCTCAAGCATATGCATCCGTGACAAGCAAGCGTGTTAAATGAAATGAAATTAAATCAGTGCAATTATTGATAATTTGTTGAAGGGTTCTTGCCGTTGTGTGTCTGAGTGTCCTGTTGTGCTGCCATTTCCGCGCTGTCATTGATTAGAAAGCAGATGGGTCGGCAGATGAGCACTGTGGCAGCATGATAATGGAAGATGTCTCCTGGAGGGCAAGGTCCGATATCCATCACACGTCTGGCGATAGTCAGTTGGGATGGAGGGGTTGCATCGGGGAGGTATTAGGAGGTGGGATGAAAACGAAAGTGAAGCTCTGGCGGCATGTCATGTAATTTATGTACGTGAGTGTCACGTCCTTTGGGATTGTGATGTTTATGTTCAGAGCTGTTGGCTTTGTTGTGTTTCATTTTGAATTCTAGTACAGTGGGATTGGAGAATTCCAGAAAGTTGTTGGCAAACTCCCACACATAAAATCTTGCATCTGAGACTAAACCTGAGAATTGTGATCCTATAGTCCAATCATCTAGTCCCACCAAAAAATACTGAGTGCTCCAAGTACCACAATAATGACCAACATTTTAAATACAGGGACATCTAGGAGGTTGTAAAAATAATATCATGGCAAGGCATTATAACATGCATCATTTGAATTGTACTGAAAAGTGAAATACAACTGAACTGTACTTGGCCAGAGAATATAGAAGTCTATCATACCAGACTTTGCGCAAACAAATCAACAATCAGTCAACAACAGACTAAAAAGAAAATATATGAGTAAAGATGACAAGATAACAACATATTTGGCCAGGTTTCAAATGAAACTACAAAGTGCTGCAAAATGTCAAGTCTGGAGGTCTGTTTGGTGAATAGTCGAGAGTATTACTGCCAATGCCAGCTTGGCAACTTTTCTGTGACTCGTGCTGCAAGCTGGAAACCAAAGGCCATAAGCTTTCCCTCCAAATTCTCTTCTAATAAACTTGGGCTCATTACACAAGGGTAAAATGGTTCCTGTGCTTTTCATTTTCAGTAGACGTCAAAGACAGAGGCAGCAACAGCAACCCCAAAGTGCATTTCAGAGATTGGCTCGGGGTGGATGTGCTTATTCAGTGGTGCCTGTGGCTGAGAGAGATGAGCTGTCCAGTGCTGTTGCGTGGAGCATACATCACTGCACGCAGGGCTGCGGACCCAGGAGGAATCAACAGAAGGAAAGCCATTACTTAGATGACCAGGTTTCTCTGATCTCATCATGTGACAGGGCGGGTTGTGGAGACATTGGACATTGGCAGACGGAGGGAAGGAGACAGGTCGCGCACAAGAGAGACTAAACACGCTCTTTAATGCCGAGATTTAGTCTTGAAGGCAGCGCATGTCGATAGGTTTCATTATAAGCTTTGTTTCAGAGCGTCGGGTGGCTGACTGTGAAGGCCACAAAATATCTATATGGAATCCATTCAGGGCGACAGCGGTCAGGCAGGCAAAGCGATGTGAGCGTGTTCTTTTGCGTGAATGATGTTGGATATCAGAGCGATTAAAGCTAGTCAATGCATCGCTTTCTGCGAGTGACTGAGTATCTGATTGGGGCTTCAAAAGCATGTATGGATGAGAAATCATAGACGGGTGTATGCTCTGTTAGTGTACATCAGACAAATAGAAACAGCTGTTTGCTTTGCTAGACCTCACATAGAGGAGTAAGCTCGCATGTGCCAAAATGCACAGACAAACAGGAATCGCTCACGGAATGACATCGCTTAACATCATGTGTTGAGGACTCTGTTATGTGTTGATGCTTTGCATTAAGCACGGGGCTAAAAGCAAAAACAATCTTTTGCCATCATTGGAATATCTTGACTGATCAACTGGAGGTGATGAATGCAGGAATGGGCAACAGGCATGGGCATATCGGAGAGAACGCTAAAATCCAAACTACGAGAAAAAATTGACAAAAAAAATCAAATCCAAGAATACGCAAATCTGCGAGTGCCAACCTGCGACTATGCATGATCTGACTGGAGTTTTAAGTTGTAATGTCACCAATCACCTTTAGATGGCAAACATGGCACAGTTGCACTGCCTGACGCTATTTTGTACATCATGAGTAAGACAAATATTTTGGGGGTGGATTTGAATGGGATGCGGGAATAACTATTGTATTTCCATAATAATGAAAGTTTGTGTTTTTAAATGAGTCCTTGCAATTAATGTTGCATTCCTGTTCAGCAAGTTTTTGGGGTCATTTTTGTGCAAGACAGCCCTTTGCACTGGGTGAAAAAAGAAAAAATCACAGTATGTTATTTTGTTGTTGGCTTCAAACACTTTTGTTGGGTTAGCATAATGGATGTTATATACATGCATTGTGAAATTTGTATTTTGCACCTAGATTGTCCATATTTAAATTTGCATTTTTTTTCAAGTATATGTGGAAGTGTGTGGTCGGGCCTCTGTGCCCAAGGCAGCATTGATGAAGCAATTGTGGCCCCCTCCAGCATTTAAATTGCAAATTGGAAAGCACAGACGCTATTAATCCCCATTTAATACATTAACAAAATAAAAAACCCTCTCAATTAATTAGAAGGCTGTCATAAACATTGTCTTTGCTCATCTAATATTTTAACATTCTCAAGTGTAATAAGAAGTTAATCACCGTATGCCAATAAAACAATTCTCTTTAAATGTAATAAGTAACAAGAGGAATGGCTGTTCGCCGTTTGGTGGCTAAGTGTAAAGCAGCTAACATTAGCGGTTGACCACACAGCCTGAACTTCAACTTCACAATCTCGCTTTCCCATCCCTGGCAGACACTCCATTAGCGCACACTTCAAATGTGCGACGGATTGTATCTCCCAGAGTATTGTTAACAGAAACAGAGCGGCTCGGTGGAGCACTGGGTAGCACGTCCGCCTCACAGTTAGGAGGATGCGGGTTCAATTCCACCTCCGGCCCTCCCTGTGCGGAGTTTGCATGTTCTCCCCGGGCCCGCGTGGGTTTTCTCCGGGCACTCCGGGCACTCCGGTTTCCTCCCACATCCCAAAAACATGCTTGGTAGGCCGATTGAAGACTCCAAATTGTCCCTAGGTGTGAGTGCGAGTGCAAATGGTTGTTTGTCTCTGTGTGCCCTGCGATTGGCTGGCAACCGGTTCAGGGTGTCCCCCGCCTACTGCCCGATGACGGCTGGGATAGGCTCCAGCACGCCCGCGACCCCCGTGGGGACTAAGCGGTTCGGAAAATGGATGGATGGATGGGGTAGAGAAACACATCGAGATCAACATTAAGTGTATACGGTTACTAGAATGAATGGACGAATTAAACGAATAAACAAACGACTGAACAGACGGATGGACGAGCGAATGAATGAACGAAGGTATGGAAGCATTGCAAAAATCTCGGACACGTTAAAGTGGGATGAACTAAATAAGCATTTCGAAACATTAAAATTAAGCATTAAAAACAGTGTAGGCCATCAATAATAATCAAATATTTACAACAGAGGGCAGTTAAATAAGAAACAGCACATATATTATCAGTTTCCCAAATGAAGTACTAAGTAATTGTTTTGAGTCTCAATGGCATAGACAAATGCTCAATTTTAATTTAAGCAAAGATCTTTATTTCTACTCTTGTTACAAATTTTTATCGAGTTTTCAAAGCACTGCTTGATGTCAAACTTGGGGAGGAAAATGGCAGTTGATGTTTCACCTACAATTTGAAACGGATTATCATGTCATTGAGTGTCAAAGTGGAATTACCCCTTGCCAACAATAGCTCACACAGTTAGTTTGTCTTTTAAGAAGAAAAAAAAAAAGACTTTGTGCCATGTTTGTGCAATAATTGTCGTCTCACTTTAAACTAAATCCCAGCTAACTTGGCGGTTGCCAGGTTTGGATAAAACCTGTTTCTTTTTTGTATGTCTCTGGCTTCACTACAGCAATGATGTGTCATCTGGTGTTTATTGTTCTTATCTCTAAGAGAGTGCAGTTTCGCGTAGTCTATGCTTCACTTTTCTTTCACTCGTGTTTAATTGCTGTCAGCAGCAATATTATGTCACAAAATGGAACAAAATGTCAGCAAAAACTAGAGAATACAATGCCAATCAGTGATGACCTCACATCAAAATAACTGGAAATTGATGGCTGATAAATGCTGTCATGTTTTTTTTTTTTGCCTCACCTTCCATGTCATGGATAGGATACTATTTGCAAGCAGTTGGCTGAAAACACACACACACAACACAAAATCTGTCAGGGAAAACAGCTAGCACGATGCTTTGCAAGAACTCAGCATACATCACAATACTTAAGTTTATAGATCAAGGATTATACACTGGTTGTGTTTGGGCTTTTTTTGTTTTTGTTTTTGTAAATCAGTAAGAACACTAAAGTAAAAACCCAAAAACGCAGAACTACTACAGATTCGGCAATGAGCAATTATGTCACAACAAAGTTAATGTAGATTGTTTTCTTGTTTTTGCATTTCATTATTTATCACTAGATGCTTTGAGGTATGAGTACTAACAGTAGTCTTATCATTTTAACACAATTACGGCAGTTAAGGGATAAGTCAAGTTAAACTTGTACTTTCCAATACGTTCTATGCATCTTCATGGATGGCTGGACGCATCTGGATAACTAATGATGCATTTCCACTGCACAGTTTCAGTTGGCTTTGACGTACCTCTGTTGGAATGGACCATTATCTACTACGAAATGCTGCCATTAAAAAAAAAAAAAGGGACATTGAACACATCAGTCAGAAAAAAAATCTCTTCACACACAAGAAAAAGAGGAGCAAACACGTGTCCTGTATTTTCTTCTTCACATAGGCTGTTAGCTATTGTCATTTTTTTCCTCAGTGTTACTAGGTGAATCTGCATATCAATCTCCGTCTCTCTCTCTCTCGCTAGCACATCACTGAATTTCACACTTGTGCTCTGCAGCGTAGTGTGGAGCCCTTACCTAACTTGGCCAGCATCCCAAACTATCAGCACGGAATCGGAAGAGAAAAACACTTGAAACAAAAATAAAACGCTGCTTATTACACAACCCGGCAGGACACATTTGCACTATGACACATATCGAGGAACGTTTTACATCATGCTGCCTTGCTTGTTTGTATCAACGACATTAGATCACTATCATGCTAAACAATGTGGGAGGGATCCAATTTGTATACCTCCTGTTTACACGCAGTCAGGTATAATGCTCCTGATTGCTAATGTACAATATGCCTGCAAATGTACATGTACAAGATTCAGGCTGAAGATGCCTAAAACATCCACTGAATACAGATATGACTTCCACGGTTTGTCTTGTCTTGTCACAATATTAATAACCACCACAAGCAGCACATGTTAGAACATCATGAAAAGCCCACCGACGTGTCTGCAACCATGTAGGAAATAGATGACTGCAGTATTTTCCGCAGGCTCTCTTGCTCGCGCTCTTATGACATTAGGCTTGCTTTGCGGCCCTTTTCATTTGTCAACAGAGGAAAACAAGGACCTTGAAAGTACCATGTGGGCAGTAAAGAGGAAAAAAAAAAAAAGTACATTTTTCAAGAAAGGACTCTTATGAAAAGAAAAAAAAACTGCTCGAGGAGACGACGCATTCGTGGGACGAGGAAAAGTGCTTCTGTGGGATAAATTAGTAGCTAAGTCAGGTAGACATCCAATAGTTCTACCAGATTTCATTCCACATACAAAATTCAAGAAATAACTACAGCTTTTATTTTTTAGTCCGGGGTTTAATTTGCCAAAGAACTAAAGGCATTGTTCGGAAATAGGTTTGAGATGACTTAATATTTCAAAAGAATTTAATGGAATTCACTCACTGTCTTTCCCTTTCCATCTTCTGCCAGTGTTGTTCCTTTCTCTTTATTATCACCTTTCAATATGTTTCACACAAGCGAAACTAGTGGGAACTGCCATTTCTTAAATGATGCAATGAAGTAGCAGCCATGTAAATTATTTCTTCTTTTCATTTTCAATTGGCAAGTGAAAATCAGAAAGCAAAAATGGGACTGATTATATTATGTATTATGTTTTATGTATTTCTAGGCCTTATGCCAAATAAAAAAAATCAGTCATAGTGTTGAGTTTGATTTGAATATTTCATCAGTTTATGTAAATATGTTAGCATTAGTAAAGCTATGTTAGCTTGTTAGCCACCACGATCAAGTCAGGAACAAGCCCACAGAAATTTTACATCAAATTCTCATCCATTTTATATCAAGGATAAACTTGTTCCATCAATATTATCCTTATCAACTTCATACAGAGGGCGGCTCGGTGGGGCACTGGCTAGCACGTCCGCCTCACAGTAAGGAGGGTGCAAGTTCGATTCCACCTCCGGCCCTCCCTGTGTGGAGTTTGCATGTTCTCCCCGTGTCCGCGTGGGTTTTCTCCGGGCACTCCGGTTTCCTCCCACATCCCCAAAAACATGCTTGGTAGGCCGATTGAGCGCTCCAAATTGCCCCTAGGTGTGAGTGCGTGTGCGGATGGTTGTTCGTCTCTGTCCTGCGATTGGCTGGCAACCAGTTCAGGGTGTCCCCCGCCTACTGCCCGATGACAGCTGGGATAGGCTCCGGCAAGCCCGCGACCCCCGTGGGGATAAAGCGGTACAGAAAATGGATGGATGGATGGAACTTCATACAGAACACCAGAAGATAGAAACGATGCAATCAGACAGACAAGCAATGATGAAAGCAGTTGACATGGATTCCTTTTCAATAGCTACATATTTGTTCCTCTAAAAAGACGTTACATTGTAGATGATTGTACAGGCACTGAGCCATAGGGAAAATAAGCATGCCCTACACCTGTTTGGCGCCTTTCACCATGGGCAGCTCCAGAGTGGAAGAGAGCCAGTGCACATTAAGGTGAGCTCAGCTAGTATATCCAGTTGGAACCTTTCAACCTCGCACACCAGCTTGGGTCCCTCCCCTGTCACAGAAGTGACAATCTAAATCCCTGGAGCCAGCTTTACAGCCAGGGTTCAGACCGCCTCCTAGCTCACAACGCACACGCCTCTCTCACAGGTGGCAAACCCATGGGAGCCTTGACGTGACCTCAAACTGGAATCAACTATGTGCCTATGACAGTTAAGCCAGACATAGCAAAAAATATGCAATGCAATCCAGTTTTCAAACAAGGTCAACCTGGAGATAAGACACAAACAAATGAAATCTCCGTCATTGAAGTTTCTTATCTGATGTCCACTATAATACACATTACACACTGTATATTGTGTGCAGTAGATCTCTGGTGGATTTTAACTTAATCAGTCATTTTACAACCTTTCATCTCTAACCGCTGAGTGCACTATGTTTGGGGGGGTGGGGAACACGGTCTTGTATTTTGTAACAATAAGAATCTGTTTGCAAATAGATGAAACTGAAAAGCTTCAAACGTGTACAAACAACAAAGCAACCCGCAGCAATCGTGCCTTGCATCACGTCTAGGATTTCACTGATGTGCTGAAACTGAGACAAAGAGGAGGAGAAATGCAAACTTGATTTGTCAGAGGCACAGCTTTGCTAGTTTCCCTCCACTTATGCAAAGAATGTAAAAGTAAAAAAAATACAATATTTTGCGCCATTGTATGTGTGATAAGGATAAATCCAGAAGTGAACATGTGATGAACAAGTCATGTTCAAAGTGATATCAAGGGACACATTGCATTTGTCAATATCATTTGTACGAACGAACACCCGTGCTCTCAGATTCACAGCCATCATTGTCATGATGAGCATCATCAACATTTTCTTTGTAATTGCCTCGACCTTCTACCTACGGCGGTGCGTCAGTATTTTTCCCCCCGTCGCTAGGTAATCATGATCATCAACTGAGATGAGGTTCGGGAATGCAAGGTCACATGAGTCTGATGCTTTTGTTGCTCTTGGTATGCATGATGTGTAACACAGCATGTACCACTTTCAAATCTATTCTGGGCAATTCTAGAGTTACTTTTTTCTTCCTTTTAATTTTTTCACAAATTTTACAAGCATTCTTAAACATCCAACAAAAACATTTGATGATTGTGGTACTGTTTCCAGCCAGACCTGATGTACAGATCAGATTTAAAAAAAAAAAAAAAGCAAGTTTTGATGTATTGGAGTAGTTTACTGTATGAACTGGTAACTGATATGTCATGAATACACTCAGAGAGGTGAGAATTTAGCAATGTGTGCGAAAAAATAATCGACGTCTATTTTCAAATCAGAGGCTAAACAACATCCGAGTCATAGTATTGGTAAACACAAACATGTCAAGACAACAATCATCGTTTTTTATTTTCCTATATTATATTTTATGATCTATTTTTCCTTCTGCCCTTTATTGTTGTTGTTTTTTGCCGCATATTTGCAATTGTAGCAGATCGCTATTTGGCTTGACCCACAAACAATGCATGTGTTTCTGCACGCTGTGTTTCTGCCTATGGTATCACCCATTTCCAGTGATCTATGGTCTGTGAGATGAGCCAAGAATTGCAGCGGAGTGCCAGAAAAGGCAAGGAGGAATGAAATGCGGATGTAAACAATACAGGTTTCATTGACACAAACAACTCTTGTGGGTAAGAAAAGCATTGCAATGCCAAAGTCTGAAGGATACAAACAATATTCGGTAGGGAGCAGTAAAAGGCCATTTTAATTTCCTTGCAATGGAATCAATCCTATTTAGTGTAGCTCATATGCTTCAAGCCAAGGAACCAACATTTTGAAGAAATGGAAATTGGAAAAAGACAGAAAGGGATTTACATATTTCAGCCTCCATAGTGCATGACATAATTAAAAGATTAAAAGACCCTGGAGGGCTTTCAATGCGTGGAGGGCAGGCGTATAAGCTCATCACTGGAGATCTACGATCCCTCAGAAGGTGCAAAAAGAACTGCAAACTGTCAACAACCTGCAGCTGAGGACAACAACAGCATCATGATGGATCGCTAATTCCTATACGGATGGGAAAAAACACTACGGGCTTGACAGAACTATTGTGCTATCTAGGATGCCAGATCAGAGACAAAATATGTGTAAAGGAAACTAGCACGCTAATGTTAGCTGTGTCGTAACATCCCTATCACTTCCCAAACATAATTTCAGACTTAAGGCAAAAAGATATCTTAAAATTTATGTGGTCTTTAATCGATCTCTTCCAGCCGCTCCTTGCTTTGCCCCCAATTGAGGGACAGTGTACATTAAAGTGTAGGTGATTATTTGAGGAAATACGAGAAACATCTAACAGTGCGTGAGAGCAACAAAAAGCTACTGTAACTTGATTTTCAAATTGCATGCTGACATTTTTTTGAAAATCATTGTTGCAAATTGACTGCAATGACTTGACGGAACTGCAACACACACAAACACACGTGCACACCTACAGTGGAATGCAGGATTTAGGTTCATTTTTTTTCTATTGTTTCTCCCTCCTAAAATTAGCAGGATATCTTTAAGCCTGATGTATGAAAGGAGACTTGCCATAGTTGTCGTCGATACAGAATGTTGTATAACTGATGGCGCTCCCCACTGGTTAATTAACGGCGGGCCCATAAAGTGGGCAGCCCGGTCTCCGGTGGCTGCGGAATGAATTCCCTGAAGAACGACCGTAATGAAGTGCACTTAGACCACCTGCCACGAGAGCGTAGCCATGATTAAAAGTCATCAAGAGGTTCTTCTGTTTTCAATGGCTTTCCCACAGGTACAATATGTGGCTGATTGATCCAAGACATAACAAAGCAATCATCGGTATAACACCCATCTTGCACGCAATACCTGGATCTGTTATCAGGGGTAGGCCGTAAATTGCATGTTTATTTGTCATCTCAGCAACAAGGATGAGCAAACTTCTCCTTTCTCACTCGTCATCTCAAAGGGCTGAGGTGATAAATAGCGCATGTTTGGTTTCAACGTCTGCTCTCGACGGTGAGAGGAAAAAAAAAAAATCTGGATTCAAACAAATCCTCAGATAATGTCCTGTCATTCTCCCCGAGAACACATTTAACACTGGCTCTGTAAATTCTATCAGCATGTAGCGCTTCCTGTCAGCTGCGCGCAGCACAACAAACAGGCAACATGAATAATGCACTTACTTGTGAAAGTCAAGTCTGAACAAAACAAGAGAGCGAGACTTGGGATTTGTGCACCTCATGCTTATGGTATTTGAAATATTTAAAAAAACACAAGAAATAATCTGCATTTACCAATATTATATTATAAAGAGCTTCAGCGCTGTTAGTGCAGTGGGACATGCCGTTCCCAGTTTGATAACCATCCACTAAGGTAAATGAACATAATTGTTTTTGTCAACAAAATAAAACAGAACCAAGAGGTTAAAATTACACTAATTAATTGCAACTACATTGTACAGATTAAAAGTAGCTCTAAAGAAAATCAAAATGTCCTGTTTCACCGTTGTCAGCTAATTTCATTCATGAGCTTTTCCGGTCGATTTCAAATGTGGCTGTATAGAAGAAGGAAAGTCAAAAAGTCATTTGGGAATACAAACAAACGGACTCTAAAACGTATTAAAAGTGACTGAATTTGAAAAACAATTGAAAAACAAATAAGAACTAATCAACTAAAAATGGATTTGCTCCATTATGAAAGATTATGTGCCAAACATATCAAGCGGGGGACTGTCTAAAAACAACGAAGAGGTTTAATTGGACTTTATTAACACTATTTCTATTAACACTCAGTTTTGATTTTATTCATTTAACAACACGTTTATAATTGTGGAGGAAATTCGCAGATATTTCTTATATTTTGTTGATAATATTTACATTGCATTATATGCAGCGCATACATTTTGATAACGAGCTTCGTTGGGTCCGTTAGTAAAATATGAGTGTTGTTGTTGTCTTTGTAAACTAATCGTTTCTAATGGAGTCATGGACATGGGTTGACAAAACAACGAAATATATACAGTATGGAAAATGAATAAAACATTTGCTCATGAAATTCAGAATATTTCCACGCAAGTGCCAGTTGGGATTTTATGCACACTGAGTTTTGATTTGAAACAATAAGCTGTAATCAGTTTGGGGGAGTTTGATGAAGTAACACATTAAGAATTTCACCATAAGTGGTTGGATCCAGCAGTGTTATACAGTCGCAGCTGCTGAGATGTGGATCTTTGTCCCTTTTTTTCCACACGGTGGAATTGATATTGAATAGATATTGGATTTTGCTGGAGCATGAAGCCAAATTAGTCTATGAGTCTCACCAGCATGGATATTATTCATGAATAGGCCTTTGAAACCATATTTACATTTATGTGAAGGCGACGGATGGCTGATGATTAAACCGTGCCTCTTCGCATTGTCGTCGTATAAATATTCACTCCAGTAAAGCTTGCTGACGTGTCAAACAGTGCGTCGTCTCAGACACAGTCTGCATTTCAAGTCTGATCTGAACATATTGACTTACTGTTTATTGCTTTCCACTGCTAACTTGGCATGAATATTTTACCGTCACGCTGTCTCCGGGGTGCCTTCTTCAGGCATTTCTCACATTCTCAACAAGTGCTATTATTTTGTGAAAGGTCTATTGCTTTTGAAAGGAGTCCTAAATAGCCATAACATGAATGCTACTTTAGATGGCTCAAGAAATGTTGCCTGCATGCTTGGCGGGTTTAATGGAACATACTTGGAAAACGCGGGTAGCAATTGTCTACGCTTTTCTTGCATTGCGTAAAATAAAAAAAAAGTATGGTGGCTTGAAAGGGTTAAAAAAGAGAGCTCAATGATGGATATTTTTAAACATATTTAGAAACTGCACTACATCATGCTTAAAATGGTTAACTGTGACATTTGGGCACACTGGGAAATATTAGCTTCACTTAATAACCACAATCTAATTACTTTGCATGGAAAAGCTTTGATTGTTCATTTCCTTTCATTTATTGTGCATTGCCAAGGGGTGTATTTTGTTTTGTTTCATCACAGAATTAGACATGTAGGCATGTCATGCTGGTGCATCAACCCACACTGGTGAACTCCAGTTAGACTGACTCAAAGCAGCTTCCATGACTAGTACATGTAATTCGGTGTCGGGCCCTGCAGCAGCACTGTCACAAGCGGATGTTTTTCCCCATTGTCAATGATTGACTTCCTTTGTGAACATAAACGCACAGATGACGAAAGCTGAGCAAGTTTACAAAAAGCTCTCCCTCTTTCAAACAGTGCTTTAGAAGAAAAAAAAAAGATCCAAAATATTGTTCATTCATGACGCATGAATCCACGAACACCATCAAGCAAAGCTTTTATCCAAAAGAGGACACTCGGTGGTTATGAAAATGCTCAGGGGCTATTTTTAACTGAACCATTACTTGAACCCCGTTGGATATTATCATTTAGTATCCGTAAATGTGGTTCTGCGCTGTCCTGTGATTTATTCTAGAACCAGATGTGGGAGGCAAAAGCAGATGACTTCACATATGCAGATGTTCCTTGTGAAATGAATGCATTAAAATATTACAGTCGGGAGGGGGGCGATGGGAGGACTGCTACCATCTTGAAAATGGGGAACACTTATGTGAAAATTAGAATTGACTAACAGCCCTTAGATTTAAATGCTGATTGCATTTCTGGGCTACTATTATGAATCCATCAGCGAGTGCTTGAAGTTGAGAACTGACTTCTTCCTTGTGCTTTTTGTCTGTGACGTTTCAAGAAGCCCTTTGAGACAAATGAGCGCGGGATGCAGCAGCTGGCAGAGTGGAGTCTTGTTTTTGAGAGGGAGAAACTTCAGAGCCATGCTTAATCTGTGGCTCCTTACCTAAATGGTTCCCAGCAGCTGGGAGAGGAGGACCTGGGCAGGTGATTACCAAGGCAGATGAGAGATGAAGCCCAGTGATTCAAATGGTACCAGCACACCATCTAACACAGAGTTCACCTTTCGCTTGACAGCTGCAGGACCTCCTCTAAGTGAGAGCTACGTTTTCATAGGTTGATAGCCGGACATGTTTGTTTGATTGCCTGTTTCGGCTTGTACATTGTCATACGTCATCACAATTCCATTACACGCACCGCAAACACGACTTGCCGAAACGGGATTAAGCAGCTCTGTTTATTCGATTATTTTAGTTTTGTGGTCCACAAAAAGACAGGAGCGTGCCCACACAAGAAAAAAAAGGGTTTGGTGTGGGTTTCCATGCTCAAGCTGACCTGATGACCGCAATGCAATGAAGCATGGAGGAAGAAAAATTATGGACTAAAATTTGCACTTTCAGGGGCAATACAAGACTGTGGCAAGGTTGCGATCGCAATAATAATGCATCATGGCAAGGAGAACGGCCTTGTCGTAGGAATGTCACAGTTGCAGAAGTAAATTTGTACACCCACCTCTAAGAAAACACCCACTGAGCCACATACTGAGGAACATTACACATCAAGATAAATAAAAATAGATTCCTAAAAAATATTCATAAAGGGATCACACAGAATTTTATCCGTGATTGATGATGTAACTTTAAAAAAAGTGAATCTAGCAGGCCTGGAACTGATTGCGAATGAGAAATTTGCTAGTCACGTGTTGCTAGGTAGAATCGCCTATAAGTATGATTAAAAGTCAATTAAGACAGACACAACCACTGTCTTGATTGAATGGCAAATCGGTAGCAGACAGAGTCAACAGAAACAATCAGTCAGAAAACCATACAAAATAATATCTCAGATTTAAAAAATGAATAAAATCACTGTGCATCTGGTGGTGTTCTGCAGTTCTCGGCTTAATCTGTATTTACAAGTCAATATTTCACAGTTTTAGTGTGACTGGTGACAGCAGAGGAAGGTAGAAGCGCAAAAAGCTGCAAAAACTACATCAACGAAATCTCATGAAAGGCTGCTGTCAAAACATTGCAGGTGAAGCGAGGCAGACATGTCTTGATGAAAATGTTGTTCACAGTCTGACCCTGATGTTATGATGCCATAGCGTATATTATGAGTGGTGTGCTGGCAAACTTCATGATCTATAGATTTGTCACCTGCAACGCCATAATTTCAAGATGATTTTTTCCACCTGGAAAAACACAGATTCGACATCTGGAGATTTGCAGTAGAAGCCGCAATGTCCACAAGGAAAATGGCCGTGTAGACGAATGGACACAGAGCAGGAGAGTGACCTCCACTCGAGCCCCCACTCATTGTTCACCTCAGCCTTTAACATTTCATTCCTTCTGCTCTCCTACTTCATTTGAGCTGAGTGCACTTTCTGCAGTTCAGGTTTAGCGGCGCACGGGTGACTTAAATGATCTCAGATTTGTGACACTGCGTTAAAAACGGCAAGAAGACTCCCGGGAGGAGTGCTGAAGAGACAAAAGGACACGGTGCAGCGATTCAAGGCCAGCATGAGCCCCGCCCATTTCTGCACATCTCACTGCAAATTTATGGTTCATGCTGATTGCAGGCGGAGCTGTTTTGCATATTACCTATCAGCCCCCGAGGAAAGTGCCATCGCTCATAGCGCTGTTCAATGGTTTGTAACTTGATGAACTAGGCAGGTTGTAAAGGGGACAAGTCAGCTTTTTTTTTAACCTAAATTATTTTGAAAAAGGGAACTGGAGTGGAGACATTTGGAATTTAAAATGACACTAAACAAAACATATTCTGCTAGACCACAAACTAATTTACATGAAGTTTTCATATGCTTAAAACAAAATTGCTTTTCTTGCTTGCGCATGCACAAGGCAATACCCAGTGGAATTATGGGAAAAATTCTACGTTTATAGTATTTAACTTCAAGTGCATTTGAACATATTTGTTTGATCATGTTTTCGTGTACCTTCCAACAAATTTGCGAGTACGATCAAACGTAATTGCCAGTCCAAAAACCTTTACTCCAGATTACTCCATGCTTCCGTAGATTTGTGCTGCCAGTACAAGCTCTAATTTTAATTTATACAAGTCGCACGAGTATAAGTCGCACTATTTGTCAAACGATGCAAAAAATGTGAATTATAATCTGAAAAATACACAATATGTATACAGAATATTTTCCGACTCACCACTACTTGAAAACCTCAGTTGCACTGAAATGGCACCGAATGGAATGTCGACAAAAAAAAAAAAAACCTCTTAAAATGTTGTAATGTGAAAAAGCACTGAATTTAGAAGCTTCAAAAGCAAACATAATTGTTGTTATTCCTGTCATGTGTTCTTGGACAATTTAAATCAGATTGACAGCTGATTGTTTCCATGTGGACGGCAAAGTAAAAATTTCATTGCACAGGGACAAACAAGCAATGGAGTTCTTGTGATATTAAACGCTTTCAATCTCGAATGTTGAACGTTTATCTTTTGAGCAACAGCGGGACCATGATTAATCGTGCATATACTCATACACACAGTGTGTTGACTGATGAAAAAAAGAATGAAAGAAAGAAAAAACTCAAAGGCACCCCCCTGCACACAAAGTGGTGCAGAAACTATTGCAATTAAATCCCTGCAAAATGAGGACTGAGTGTTGTATTTTTTTCGCTTCAGATGCACAGACAGCTTCACCTGAGATGAGAGTGGCACTCTGTAATCGTTCGGCCTATGGAGATCTCTTCACCATGATCTATGGGCTAATGTCACACTGCTGGATTGAATGCAATTTCCTGAAATAGACAGAAAAGTCTACTTGGTTTTATTCCACTCCTGTGATACCTCTTCTGCACAGGATGCGAGATCTTATCTGGCGCTACCATTACATTGCCCATTTTTGAACAGTGTCCTTTCAAAAGAAATCAAAACACCTTATTTTACCAATGCCATTCTATATATATTTATTTATTCATTATATATATTATAGATGTTTTTTTTAATTAAATTCATAGAGACGATACATAGATACGATTCATTTATAATATACTATTTTTTTCTGGTATGCAAATTGGACTAGATACAAGTTTATACCAGTTAAATGTTGATTAGCTGATGAAAAGAAGCAGTAAATTGCGATTTAACATGGCACATGGAAAAACTAAGTTATGGGGCTTCAATAATAATTATGAGTCATTTAACACCGATGTAAAGTTTTAAACAAAATGCTTTGTTTGGACACATTTGAACCGTAACAGTAAACAACTTGCGGTAAAAATCATTTATCGGGTGAAAGGTCAACGTAGTCATCTCCTGCATAATTTTAATCTCGATAAATGATCTCTAACAATTAAGACAATTTTAATGAGGGGGGGTGCGATGTCTCGAGAAGAATTAACGTATGTCATATGAATTACTTAGTTGTATAGTTGTTGGTTTATTATTTATTCATCGCTCATTTTATTTATATTGTTATTTTTTGTGTATTATTTATTGTTTGTGCCTTCTTGTTTTTATTTTGTGTCGTCTACTTGTATGTCTCGTCACCGTGGTATAGAGGAAACGGAATTTCGGTTTCTTTGTGTGTCTCGACATATGAAGGGATTGACAATAAAGCTGACTTTGACTTTGACTTTAAACGATGGATGATTCCCAATCAGGGTCCTGTGCTGCAAAAAATTATCCAATGTCACTAAAGTTGTCCCAAAATATCAATATTAATCTTTGTTGGTATATCTATGCTAGTGATGTATCATGACAGACAATATAATTAACTGCGCTTCCATTAGATGACGGACGATACAATAAATCTGTTGCCATTCACACAACAAAACAGACAAGTAATTAAGCTCACCTTCTGGCATTAACTCACACAAAACAATAAACATGAGGGACTTCAGGCAAATTAGAATGACAAAGATTGATTGCACGAGCAGTTACTTAGTTGCATCGGGAGAGACACAAAACTCAACACGCAAGGTGTGTTTTCAAGCATTGTCTGCAAAATAGGAAATAAAATAATATAACAGAAAAAGGCACGTAAACATTGTGTTCTTTCCACCATGGTCATTGTTTCACATCTGAATCTGTGTCTACGCTTATGTTTTAAGAGACACACTATATAAGAAGTGAATTCACATGCCAGGATTCACCCAATGAATTATTCCTCAGTGTACAAACATTCCAGCCCTTTGCTGAGTGCCTCAGTAAAGCGATTAAAGGTATTTATTTCATCAGGGAATACAGTAAGTGACGGTGCTACTGTTTTGGCCAGTTTGGCATAATGAGGAGGGAAAAAATAGGTGAGTGCACCAATTAGTCAATTGTGGCTGCTGTCGGGAACTCTTAAAAGTGGTCACAGCCCACATTCGAAGAGAGAAAGCAGGTGAATTGGCTGTCAAACACACAATGAGCCAAACAATGGAATAATAGTAGAAAGGAAAGTTTGGAAAATTTTAATTCAGACAGCAAGCACTTAAAGTACATGGGTTCTTAAGAATGCTGTATTATTTTATTCCATTCTGTGCCATGCTTTGAATATAATGTATTGATGTATTTAAAAGGGGCAGCGTCTGTGTTTGCATCGTTTTTTAAGGGCGCTGTTTACGGTGTTGAGTTGAGATTTCACGTGACATTCTGGGACAACTGCTTGATTTCCTTTGTAGCACCGAAAAGAAATTCATTTAATTGAGGCAGAAGCGGTTCTACTGAAAGTATCGTATTAAATACATTGCATTATGGGGGACAAAAAAAAAGTGGCTTGTCACATTATTTCTGTGTTTCAGTGCAAATTGGACTTTGTCCAATTTGTGCATTGAACTTGGATGTGACCTTATAGCATGAGCAATTTGGCATTTTAAGAGATTTGATTAATCAATGACCTTTGCTGTGCTTCTACCGGGTGAAGATGTGCACAGCATGTTTACATCAGTAAAAGTGCAGCAGGCATTTAATGAATATGTCTTTATTATTATGTATTAGAATATAACTGTAGTCACTCTGAGGTGGCATATTTATCCCCCATAAGGGAAATTCAATCATTAATTATAATATGAATTATTGTCTCAGATGGGGTTCTACTATTCTGTAGAAGCATTTTTTTTCCTGACGTTTTAGACAGTCCTGTGTTAGCTGGAAGGGGGCGGCAGATCCATCAAGTCAGTTACAAGGTTGACCCTTCATTGATTTGACTGGTTTTCCCTACAGATTAGATCTCAGGGAATCCAAAGGCCTACGCCGTCCCTTGAACTGTGTCTCGTTTATTCCTGACCGACTGTCAGGTACAATTCTGCAGAACCACCAGGGAAATAGTTACCATGAAGAGTCTGAAACAAAGTTGAGGCACCTTTCAGTCATGTCAAAGTGCATACTAAATGAAGAATGAATGAAATCACCAATGTTTCTGAGGTGGTTTGACTGTCAAAAAACTGCACAGGTTGAGGCTGTCTGAGAAGGGAGTCCGAATATTTCCATGTTACAGCAGAAAATGTTGCAACCGTGAATTAACAATCCAACAATCAGATCATTAAATAGGATGTAAAAATACTTTTATTACAATCCAACACAACAGAGTGAAAGAAGCGATACTTTGGAGACAAATTTCACATTGTTGTTCTGTACAAATAGCACTGACAGGAAAGGGTAATGAAGTGCCAACTTGGGAAATGGTACTGGAGATGTTTCAGAGGCAGGACAGTTTCTGTATAAACAAGAATGCTATAATTCCCGGAGAGTGCTATGAGGTTTCACACCAGACAACTGGTTGTGTTGAAAGCACATGTTGCTGTCTAACTAGAGGCTGGCACTGATGTTGTAAATTACCATATTGTGCCATGCTATCTGCTGCCTGGAGATGGTACTGTGCAATAGATGCTATGGATTGTCCAAGCTTGTAACACTGTATTCCTTAACTCAAGTTAAAATGGATACATCACGTCTATAGCCGTCAATGGCAGTGAGTGAGTTCACTTGATTTTATGAAAAAGGCATTTTTGCTGTGTCTACACAAAGCAAAGTTGGACAAATGTACATTTGAACAATTGAAGAACACCTATCTTCAGGGAAGACAATAGCAGACAATGGCCACTGGGCTGCAGAAGTAAGTTGATCCTTAAACAATGCTGCACTTTCAATAAGATCTGGAAAAATCTGCTGTCATTTTTATGTGAAGCGATCCGTTGACGTCTGCTGAAAGTAAGTATTTTGTAATCTAACTTTACTTTGAAAATCAATTAATCAGTAATGTAAATAAGTTACCTTTAAAAATCAAATAATCAGTAAAGAAAGCAAGGTACTTCTTCAAGGCGACTGTCATCTCGTCATGAAATGTGTTTTTACGTTCAACTACTTTTCATGAAATCTCTTGCTGCATTTTCATCTGCTATTCTCTCTCCTTGAGATGCTTTGCTTCAAGATAAACTAGCTTGAGCTTGAATCCAAACATCGGCAGGGGGCTTGCCAGTTAAATAAATGAGGTTTTCGATTCCAGCATAACACGAGCGCCAACACTGACTCCACAGACACGTTGTGATTATGTAAACAGAAAGCCTTAATTAGATGCTTGTCTTCCTCATCACACTTTCCCATATAGTCTTTACCCAGTTAGGTAATCATGTATGCTGTCAGGGTAAATCATGATGAGCTTATTCAAGGTCTGTTCTGCTGGTGATCAGGGTTTAAAAACGGCGCAGTTAGTACCTTGGTGCTAAGCATGACGTGGGTTATTTTTCCATACATGGTATTCACAAAGCTTTACTTTCTGCACTATTTAGCTCTAAATACCGTATTTTCCGGACTATAAGGCGCACCTTCAATGAATGGCCCATTTTAAAACTTTGTCCTTATATAAGGTGCACCGGACTATAAGGTGCACCATTAATGCATCATGTCAGATTTTGAATCCAAATCAAATCCTTCTCCATTTTATCTTTTTTATTTCAACTTCAGACGCAACAAATTACTTTATAATCACAAAATAATGATCCATAGTCTTTTTGATTCATGATTCATAGTCTTCAGTGGGCCACTTATGATTGATTTCATGACAATGCCTCGGGCCAGTTTAAATTTACGAATTTGGTCCATATATAAGGCGCACCGGACTATAAGGCGCACTGTCGGCTTTTGAGAAAACCTTTGGTTTTTAGGTGCGTCTTATAGTCCGAAAAATACGGTACATAAAAAAATATTAGTAAATAACATTTTATTTCATGTTTCCTATATTTATTACAACTGAGGCTCATCAGTTTCATTCTCATTAATGCTGGCAAAAGTAACTTTATTGAATGTTTTGAACATACTGTGCGTGTCTCTATTAGCGGCTAGCATGTTAAGTAAAGTGAAACTAAGATAGCGGAAATGCTTCAACGTGCTTTGAAAAGGTGTTTGTCACCGCACAAAGGATTGAATAATGATGTTTGACACCAGTAAAATTGTAATGTCACCTACTGTGTCAATTAGGGGTGTAACGATTCATCGATACACATCGATTAATCGATATAATGCTCTACGATTTATTGGCATCGATGCTAAACGTAAACATCGATTTATATCGCCGTGTTTGACCTCGGACATTAGACGCGACTTTATTTTGAAATCCAGTTCATTGTTGCTTGCTTCCTCTTTCCGGGAGCAGTACGTGTTGTGTTGTGAGCAGAGTAGGCACGTGAAAGGGGAGCCGACAACTACGCGGCTCCTGGGCTGGTGCTATGGCTAGTGTCCAAGAAGACGAGGAAATTCGCTCCCCTTTGGGCTTCAAGACATTCGTTTGGAAGCACTTTGGATTCCAAAGAAAAGATGGCTCAACGGACAATTAAAATTATTGTAAATAAATAGTTCAGTAATGCACTTTAAAGTTAATGGTATTACAAAAAAGAAAGAATATTCATTTTTCTTTACTTATATGAGAAAAAATATAGGAATTTGATAAAGTTCAGTGTAAAAATAAGCACTTTGTATACGACAATACTCTTGTAATTTCCTAAATAAAGAGTTTGCAGTACCTTGTTGATTTTGCGTATGAATTGTTATAAATCAGGATATTGTTCTATATTTTTTATTTAAAAAATAAAAATATCGATCGTGGAGCACTATATCGTGATGTATCGTGAATGGATCACAGCAGGCTTTAAGATATCGGCAAATATCGTATCGTGGTTCTTTGTATCGATATGATATCGTATCGTGACAAAACCCGCGATTTACACCCCTAGTGTCAATGCTTCGGTAGAACAGAAGCTCATTTTATCCACTGGAGTCTACATACAATGCAATAATTATGAGAACACGGGCGTGCAAGACTCTAATCTAGCAAGGCTAGATTTTGTTTGCTACACTGGCAGGTAATACATCTAAAATAGAAAATTAAAATTCAGTGACACGAGCCGCTTTCCGTGCTCATTACAAACACTGTGTTTAATGTTCCAAACATCGCACCGCGTCACTCACTGGCCTCTCTGAATATTAATGTGAATTCAAATTCTCTTATTTCTCATGATGTCATTTAATGGAACTGTTTCTGCACAACTGTCAACCTCTCACCCACACAGCGAGCAAACCTAACTGCCAAGGGATGAACGATCTTCATTAGCAAGTGTTACTTTTGGAGTAGAGGATTGTTCAGCACATGTGGGTGCAGGTGGGCATGGAAGCCACACGGAGAATGTTGAAGCTTGATATTAAATTGGAATAACAGCTGGGTCGTTGAGATATGGCAGAATGTGCACTACTCAGAAGCCACGTGGCTCCAAAGTCACTTTATTCCACCAAATTTAGTTGAAATTCAAGTGTGTCCAACAGTTCCATAAGCCACATCAATGAGTTAGTGTGAAGACATGGAGTGAGCCAAAAGCACCCGAAGCAGGGAGCATTGGTAGGTGTTAAATATGGACAATAAAGAAATGTGAGCAATTACGCATTTTATCTTCCTGCCTGACAACACCCATTTTGAGCTTTTAGCTGACACCTCAACTCTTTTAAGCCTTCAAAAACCTTGCTGCTAATTCAGGGCATTTCAAACTGCTTTGTTAAATACATTTCAGTTGTTCAACCACAATTTTCTTTTCTTATAGTCCTTTTAATGTCTCCATTAGTGCAGAGATGCAGTGAATAACAATTAAAGAGAGGTGAAAGAATTCAGTAGATAATGAATAACTACTGAAGGAAAGCTGCCGCATTGAGGGTTTTAAATCCTTGGCTGGAAATAAATTGTACTGTAATTATTATATCTATGGACATTAATATAGATTATAAGACTGGCTATCTATTTGTTACCTACCTGTAACCTCACAATCATATGTTTCTAGATATGGAAAACCTCTAAAAAACATTCACCATAGGAATTTAGGCCCATAAACTAATTTATAGAAATTGCTAGTAGCTGGTAAGGTCAGTTAATTAATATCGTCTCATGTGAAATATGACATGCACAATTTAGCACAGAAAGCAAAATCTGCCCAGCAACAAATCTTATTTTCAAAGTACCCCAACTTCCCGGTTCAAGTCGAAAACAAACATGCAATATGACAAGCCCTTTTTTTATGTCCCCTGCCAGAGTGCAGGTTGTGTTTACAGTGCAGGTTTAACGGAAAGGAGAGGTGTAGCAGAGAAGGTCAGGACCGCAGCCGAGGAAATGTGTGCAGACAGATATGTTTGCACTGATCAAATACAGCAGTGAGACAATGTAGTCCAGAGGGTGTGGGCAGGAATGGTCATTGACTTAAATGCTGCTGGCAATAATTGTTTGGCAGAAACGTGGTGGCAGGACAGACTGAAACAAGATATCCAAAAAAAAAAAAGCGGTTTGGAAAAGTGCGTTTGGAAGATGGTGATGATGATAATTTTTTTCAATTCAGCAAGGGAAAAGATGGTAGTGGCTTTATTGGCTTGTCGCTATGGCAACATGCCTGCTAACAAGCTAAATGCATGAGCAGCTTGATCTCGGGATTTTTATTAAAAGGAGGTGAAGATCCACGTAAAACCAAAGCAGCTAATATATGTCGTTAAAATTGCAGCCAAATGTGCAACGTGGATCGGACCTGAATCAAATGTGGCCTTATTTTAGAGTGCCTGCTCTTCTCAATTGTGTGGTCCTTTCCATATTCAGAATTTTTAGTATATTCATCCATTATATTGGAGATTCTCATTAAAGAGGGACATTGCCCCGCATTAAACTGTTCATTATTCTATTTCTTCACACTTGAAATTCTAATTTATTTGAACAATTAAGAAAATTCCTTTTGAGATAATCTTTTTAATATCAAATGACTAATGAAATGTCAGCCCTGTTGACACAGTGTAATATATTTTGAGCAGAATAATGTCTTTAGCCACAAGTCATGTCAACTGCAAAAAAAAACAACAACACACCTTTTCCAGTACGGAGAGGAGCAACTGAAGACAAAAAAAGTTGGCAAACTACTGAGCATTTTGTCCTTCCTCCCAACTTCTCAAGCTACCCCTGCCTGTCGGTTCCGCATCACTGCTTTAAATGCTGACGGAATTGTGTCCCCTTCATAAATAATACTCTTGAAATCTGACTTCGTCCTTACCCTTAAAAGCAATTTTATAGAAAAGCCAAGACTGACAGCATGCACAGGAAATGAATTTTCAGAGAGAGAGCGACAGAGAGAGAGAGAATAATAATATTATTAATAATAATAATAATAACAAAGCATTAGTCATGTTCTGTTCTTAAATAAAGTAAAATACTATATAAATAGTAAAGTTACTATATACATAAGAATGTCACACATTTTAAATTTCCTTTTCTTTTTAGAGGCTATTTTTTAAGGACAAAAAATTTGCATACAAATGAAACAGCATGAAAGAAAATCTGTGCGTGGATTTAGTAGAAATATCGATTACGTCAATGAAATGGATACTCCAAATGACAGTATATTTGTAACAGATTGTTGTCTTTGCACTGCTGTTATATTAAATAAAATCACATCTGACTTAATTGTACAGGTATTGCATCTTCCTTAGTAATGAATATTTACAATATGCCTAATGTGGGTGAGTGGTTACAAATATGTTCACATTTATTTTATAAACTAAGCTAACAATTTGTGTCATCTAATTGGTGCTTCAACACTAAACAATGCCTTAGGACAAATGAATCCACTTTGTTGTTGACGGTGGACCAGGATGACGATATGGCGTCTGACATCTCATGTTATGTGCGGCTAATGAGGTGATTACCCAGAATATTAGATACAAACCACCCCCGGGACCTCGTTGCTTTAAATGAATACATTTTGTTCATATTTGATTCTTGTTGGATTCTGTATTTTAACACTATAAATCCCTTCAAGGTCAGATTTGCACAAAATACTTACAACTACCGTATTTTCCGCCCTAAAAGGCGCACCTAAAAACCTAAAATTTTCTCAAAAGCCGACAGTGCGCCTTATAGGCCAGTGCGCCTTATATATGGATCAACTGATGAATTTGTTGATCCATACTGGTTGTACACAGTGCTCTGCCAAAATGTTTCAGTACGTTTTAGTACGACTAGTAAATTACAAGGTCGCATCGCTTCCCAGCATTACGGCAACTGTAGTCAGGGGGCGTCACCGAATAGCTGTTGTACCCGCGAGGCTATTTCATGTCAAAATAGGCTGCTCTGTTAATGTTTCGAGTAAATCTACGGATGGATATGGAAGGGAAACATAGGTAAGTAGTACCAATGCGTTAGATCGAACTTTAGTATGTTCCGATCATTTTATAGGAGATCGTTTGAGAAACGCGATTGTTTACACTTTGCTGAGGCTCATGGGAGATTGCGAGCTGAGGCTCGTGAGACTTTGCGGATGGCTAATGCTATTGCGATAGCTGCTATACGTACCAGGCTATTTCATGTCAAAATAGGCTGCTCTGTTAATGTTTCGAGTAAATCTACGGATCGATATGGAAGGGAAACATAGGTAAGTAGTACCAATGCGTTAGATCGAACTTTAGTCAGTTCCGATCATTTTATAGGAGATCGTTTGAGAAACGCGATTGTTTACAGAGGGCTCGTTGGTTATTGGCTAGTGGATGCATACCGCAACCCTAGTCAACCTCAGTTTGATGCAGTATAGCTTCTATTTTATGCGCCTTATAATCCAGTGCGCCTTATATATGGACAAAGTTTTAAAATGGGCCGTTCATTGAAGGTGCGCCTTATAACCCGGTGCGCCTTTTAGGGCGGAAAATACGGTACATAATTTAGAGGTGTTAAACTATTAAAAACAAAACCCATTTTGACAGAGTGTGATTATATATTTGACGAAATAGTGATTATTGCTTTAAAGAAAAAAAACAAAATAGCTATTCTCCACATGTCGGTTGACAGAAAAAAAGTAAGTATGGTTATGTCTTGCTTTGAGAAAATGCACTTCAGACGTAGGTAAAACTCCATAGATGGTTATGAGATCAGTCTAACAGCAAGTAAAATGTGCCCAGAGCAGTCACCAACTTCTTCAGCCAAAGAAAATCCAAGAAGGAAACTCTTCCACTCCTCCTCATTTGCACCCATACGGGTATCCGTCTACAAATGTGATGAAAATGCAGTTTAGCTATACGAGTCGTATTTAAGGTCTGCCTACACACATTAGCTCCTTTGCCACAAGAGAAAAAGGCTGAGGTTAGTCTTTTTTTAGTTTCTGCTGGTGAATAGTAAACACTGTTAAAATTGGGCCTCAACGGTCCAAGTATATGTATTAGAGCAATCGAGCTAATTAAATCAATGCGGACAATTCTAAACTAAACAAGTTTCCTGTTACTCATAACCTGTAACAACTTCTTAGGGGTTAATCATGCCGATTCTTTTGAGGGTTTTTTTTTTGGGTGGGGGGGGGTCAATATTGGATAGAAAAAAGGATTTTGCAATGAATCATCCAACACCACCATAAAACAGTACAATAGCCAATTAACTAATCTAGTCTCAATATCAGTCTCATTATGTTCCATTTAACCATCCAGCCAGCCATTGTCTGTTCCAATTATCCTATTTCATTAACTGGAATTGTGATTAATGATATATACTACATATATCATATATCATAGATAATACAGTGGTGCCATGAGATGCAATTCGTGATTGGACAGATTTCTTTTATGTGCTTTTACTTCTGAGCAGAAATTTAAGATACAAGTACAGTATGATAGTGAGTAGATAGTAAACAAGTCAAAAAAGCTGTTCCAGGTGAAGTTTACTTTCAAACGAAACATAAAACAAAGAGTGCATTTGAAACACCATATTGTTACTTTCGTGTCTCGCTTGCCGACATAATAGTAAACACCTTTGACAGGCTGATGGAAAGCATCTGTGACACGGTGTTCCAACCCTTTAAGCAACAGATATTTGAACACAAAGGTTGGAGTCACACTCCGAGTTTATATATCTATACTCATAGACATGTATTTATTTTCCGTTCCAGAAACGCACAGTATATTTTTTAATCCAGCCTTGTGGAATAATTCTGGTTGAGCTTAATGACCTCGAACTGATTTTATGTGGTAGACAGTGCCCAATAATCAGTCACAATGTTTTGGTATGTATTCAGTCCACAATTTGCAATGAAGGGCAAAGACAGGATGTCGACTTTTCAGTTTGTCGTCTTTGATTCAAAGTCTTCCCTATTTATTTTTTACTTTCAGATTTTGCTAGCAGGTGTATGTTTTTGTCATAACAGAACTAGAAGGACTTCCTGCTGTTGTGTCTAAGAATCATGGGAACTATAGCCCCGCTAATGTAAACCATTTATTTAGCTCTTTTAGGCTGTCGTATTTTGCCGCTACACTACCAAAAAAACATAAAAACTATATAACATACGAAGTCATTATAATCAGCGCGCTTAATAGTCCAAGAAGAAAATACGGTATTATGACTACATCTTACTGAGTGATATCACCTCATACAATAAACTTGAGGATATCTGTATTTCACTGCCCCCTGGTGGCGAAGGTCTGCACACCGCGAAGGAGCAGCGCAATATTTATTAACTTGAAGCAAAAAAAAAAACATTTTTTACATTCTACTTAGTTGTGATAACTGTTAGTTTTTAAGTACAATTCTAATGAGTCAGTTAGTAAAAAAACTTGTCTGTATGGGACTGTTGATAGGTAATCAAATCGACATGAATATTCAAATTAAAAATCAATACTGCTTTTGCTCAGTAACATAATGATTACTGCATGATGCTTGATTAACACGTTAATTTAGTGTTTTCCATTCCATGCCTCAACAGGTTCCCACATTGCAGAATTGTGTGGGAGAGCGTTTATGGGTGATCCCTGTTGATGAAGAAATCTTCAGTCAACACTCAAACACTGTAAGTACACATTTCATCCCTTTAAGCCCTTTTGCCTTATATTAACCTAAGCACTACACAAGCACAGCAGGATTAACATCACACAGTGAGACTGTTCATACAGTTAAACAGGTCAATTGATTTCTGAGCTTATTATACTTGTATGTCGTGTGAATCGCGTGCAGGAAAAACTGTAGCCATGTCATGTGAATACCGCACATTAAATGTGATGAGGATTACACAAATTCATTATCAAATGTGAGCCGCGGGCTTCATATACACTTGGCATTAATGTGTAAGCTTTCGCAGCCTTCTCATTTAAAATGAGTCGCTCATAATTATTCCCACGAGTCTCTCCCTTTTCGCTGCCTCTCATTCTTCTTATGTCCATTAAGCAACTCATAGCCCGTGAAAGGTTATGAACTCTCCCTATTGTCGTGATATTGACAGCACGGCAGCATTTTGGCGATGAGAACCCATGTGCGTGTTTGTGTGTCTTCTGCAGCTTTTTGCTCACATCTGCAATTCTGCATTGATCCCACGCCAGGCAGTCAGTGAGTGAGCACAAAGCTGATGCAGACTTCTGGGTTCTGTGTTGGTCGGGTCCATCAGCCAGTGGCCATGGCCATAACTGTGAATGATTGCAGTCAATACAGCAATCACATTGTGCTGCAGTCATCAGCACACACACACACGCACACGCATACACACGCACACATGCTCACACTGCCTGCATGTGATTGATAAAGCAATTTGGTTATAATAACATTTATTTTTCTATTTCCATAAAATATCTTAAATTTAAGTTTAATACATGGCTGAGAAATTAATCCCTTGTTGTCCTAACACAGCATAGCATACTAAAGACTGTTTGGCAAAAACAAAATCTTAATTAGCATGCAAAACACCGCGTTAACAAACATGCTGTTTATCCCTGCAGCGTTTCGGGGTAATAATCAACTCATGGGCCCGCGTTTTGGTCTCCGAGAGGGAATTGTTATGCTTGTTAGAACCCCCCTCCATGTTGCTGATGCCACAACCATGTATTTTGTCACATGCATGTGGGTCACAGTGGAATACAGAGTCAAGTAAAAACATCACGCTGACTTGATAAGTGCTGTGAAAGTGTCGAGTTTGCATTTCCACTGCAATGCGAATAGATTTTTTTTTTTGTCTCCCGCAATGAGTGTGACGCTTTGCAGAGATCTGAACAAACAGTGACTGAATGCAAACGGCCACAGAGGAGCTGGATAGAAAATACAACTGCAATAAAGGGAAAAGAACTTAAACTGCTGTGGGAAGAATAACAGCCAACAAAGCATGTTGGGGCTGTCCCTGCAAGGCATAGATGAGTTTGTTTTCCACCTGAATTGAACAGCGATGTGTGTTTGGTTTGAATAATTAGTGCTGTATAATCTCAGTTCCGAGCCCCTCGGCACCTGAGGGCGGCCTTGTTATCGTAAACTCTTGAAGAATTACTAACTCATAGGGCCTGATTTACTAAGATCCTAAACAGCGGGTGTTAAATTGCTAACAGATTGCACGTGCTGGTTGTGAGCTCATCATCATCATTCGGCCCACTGGGTCAAGACAGACCAAACAATGCTATCCCACACATCTCGGTTTATCTGTGTTTTCTGAAGGTCTTCCATTTCAATCCATGCAACCCTCGAAATTAGATCCGGGACCCGGAGGGGGCAACAATTTCTCCATAAGCACAGAGGACCCTTCACTTTCAAACCAGATGTATGACAAAATATTTATTTTAGATATGAGCAAAAATATCTAGTATGTGTGTGGACGTAATCGTCAATACCAAAATTTTGAAATACATAGTCGGACAGCCACTCAACTATCCTCACCTTAGGGTCGACGAGAAATAAATCTGAAGTCGTTCCACCCCTGGTCAAAACATTGTGTACTTAAAAATCATGCGTTGATAAAATTATTAACACATGAACTTGTGAAAAACGGAATTATTGTTGTTTCCCTCCGGGGCAGACCAACTAGCCAGCCCTGCCGACAGCCTGTTCAGAGTTGTTCTTGGGCAGAAAGACACAAGAAAGGTCAGGCTTGATTTTCTTTTTTGTTTGTTTGTTTTGACAAGGGAAGTAACAGTTCCAACACTTGCTTGCTCTTCTGAAGTCTTTGGAGGACTTCTTTTCTAGCCTCGCTATCTTCAATGAAGTCCCCCTCCGTCTGTGGATGAAACTATTCTGTGCAGTTGCAATATGATGATAGCGATGGCGATTAGCTTGCAGCCGTCATCGTACACGGTGGCTTTTCTTATCTCACCTCCCTTGAGCTGACAGACTCTGGCACACTGAGGTTGCCTTTCTTCTCCATGCTCATACAAAGATTCAGACAGAGACTGCCCTCTATGGATAGTAAAACAGTCCAGCTTCTGTTATCGTGTAACTTTAGTAGACTCAACTTTTTGAGCAAGCAATATAGCTTGCATTTTATTGCCGTAAATGTGTCATTTTAGAATAATTTGTATTTCAAATGGCTCTGACACGGCAATCAGTCTCTGAAAGTAAGCCTCTTCATTCTGAATTGGAATTAATCCATAGTCCTCAGTCTGAATCCAGGATGCGATGAGTCTTACAAGTAAGTGCGTATAGGTTGGCGTAATCATTTCCAATCTCATCAAAATGTTCCTCGTCTGCAGTCACATCGTCTCCTGATGAGTGGCGCCGTCGTCACATTGGGTGACGTAGCACTGCAATTAATCACGGAGAAGGGTCGCTAATAAAGTAATTAGATATTCCAAGAATTTCATCTTGACATCCATTTTGCTCCCAGAAAAAGAATCTCAGTATAAAGTGCTTCAAGGCAGAGTTATAATTTGGTTTGATTGGGGGGGGAAATAATGACTGAGTGGCTTCTCAGCAGGTCACGACGCTACTGTGAAAGCTCGTACATTAGCGTGAAAAAGTCTGATAATACTCTACTTCCTCACAACAACTCCTTTGTTACGTCTTGTAAGAGATACTAAATACGATCTGTGAAATGATAAGACATCTGGAGTCAGCCCCATGACCATTTGAACAAATATGCCATAATGACAAAACCACATTTTAATCAGGTCTTTTTGTCTGCTCATTTTGCATCCACCTGTTATGCAAAAGGCCCCCAGTTTCCATTTTAATGTAACTCTGAAAAACACTTGCTCCATCATCCCTTTGATTCACTTCTACCCGACAAGTACCGCATATTCTTTATCACCAAAAGCAGTCACGTACGCAATGTTTCCAGGGACCCATTTTTGAGCACAATAAACAAAGCTCTGTAGCAATCCTAAATCACAGTGACAGATGCCGGCGTTAACCTTGCTTAAAGACAAAGCGCAAACTAAGAGTGTTTTGTCGAGCTACTTGTAGATGTTGTCCGGTGGCTAGTACACTGCAACCTTATACTCTTAATCCGTGCTCATCCTTGAGCCCTCAGGGCCACAGATGCTGCAGTGTACACACAAAAGTCTATCGCTCTCCACTTGTTGCCATGACGACACCTGTCCTGAAAAGTATGTAAATTTATTAATTTACTCCGCTGCTGTTTTTATTTTGGAGAAATGGGAGGTGGATAATTTATTGTGTGGTTATGCTGCGTATGAATAGCGTGTAACGGTAGTCCTTCTCCGCCTTACTTGCATAACGCCACGCAGGAAAAGCAACACAGCGTGCAGCTCAGCTACTCAGCTTATATTCATATGTTCATATGAGCATATGTTTTTGCTCTCTTCTGCATCGGCTCGAAGACTTTTTATCTGGGATTAATTATGCTGTAAATCTTTGTCTGACACTTTTTTGTTTTGTAGGGGAGTCAAACACGCATGTCTGCCTGCCTGCGCGTGTGCGTCTGCCTTTGAGACACAAATGCTTTTTGGAGCATGAAATAAGCTTTCCTTGAAAGTGGTGGCGGGTAGAGGAGCTGACGTCCCCATGCTATTTCTTAATTAAGTACACGCGGTTCTCATTTTTAAATTGTAAATGTCACCTCTGGGCGCCTAACTATCGTTCCGGTCTCTCCTCTTGGTTCTGGATGGAGCTGGTCAAGCAAAACGTTTGGGAGCTGTAACGCTGCACTCTGCTGCCATCTTAATCAGCCTTTGAAAGTGAAGGTCACGCTGTCTGGCCATCTACTGTGAAAATGCGAGAACTTTCTTCAAGTGGGAACATTGGAAAATCTGCTTCTTCTGCACGGTTTATAATTGTTATGCACTCAGAAATTGTTTCTTTGTTGTTTCTGTCTCTGGCCTCCCCGTGTTGATCTGAATATAGTGTGTGTGTCTGTGTGTGCATACTATTTTCTTTCTGACATTTTGGCTGGTCCAAACATGGAACATTCCGAAATGGGCTTTTTTTTTTCCTATGCATGCTCCAACGATCCTTTTGCTTGCACACTTTTTGGCCAGACAGTACAAACTGCATCTGGACTTCCTCTTACTGTCAAAAACAAAACACAAAAAATGAGAAATTGAAGTGGGGAGTGTATTGATGTGAGGGTTTTGGCCAAAAAAGAATGTTTTTTGCAAGGTGAAAGAAATAATTACATCAAGTGAAGGCCCTCCAGGTTGCAGAATTGTTTACATCAGTAACAAAATAAATAAACAAAAATAAAACTCCCCTGCTGAAATAGTACGGACTGTCAGGATTTATGTATTATTCATTGAAAAATGGAAGGAAAAGGAAAATAACAAAACTGCGTGAGCTTGCAAAATCAACATAATTTTAAAAAATAAGGGAAAATACAACATAATCTGCATAATGCTTAATTATAGTGTACCAAATCTAGGAGGTTCTTCCTTGGCCACTTTTTGATGCCCAACCATCGCAATTAACATACAAAATGAATTTAATTCTTTACATGTGTGTGAATGCGTTCTAGATGCAAAAGCAGATGGAAAAACAAAGAAAAAATTTTCGAGTGCATAACATTTATAAGCCATTGTATTTGAATTTGTGTGCTCATTTTTTCAATGCAGTTTTAACCATTTTTAACGACAAATTCTAGAAGAGTGCTGCATGCGCCAAGAGAGAAATGCAATAAATATTAGAATTTTGGTGCAGCTATACTTCAACTTAATGTGCTGAGCTTGAGTTTTCAACAGTTTTATGGGGCAAATTCGGACTTTTTATCGTAATCATATTTTTTTAGTGAATGATGCAGGAATGCTAACAACATTTCTGGCATCTTAAAGTGTTACAACTGTACTATGTACATTTTGGTGCTGATCCAAATTTGGATTGCTCGGCCTTGGCGGAGGTCTTCAGTCGACTGGGAGCCATGATACTCAGTCGTTTGAACAAGTAATTATGTCAACAAGTGTGAGACGAACCAGAAGATGAAGCAGTTTTTTTAGCAGTTTAACAAGAAGCTGCAGGATTTTTTTTGCTGACAGGTTATGTTCTGTCGGTTGAGTTTTACGTCATTTTGCTGCACCGCAACATCCCCATCAGCTCTGATAATGTCCTTCTTTTATTGGGACTCTGTAAGTCTGTTGGCTGTTCCTTTACACCTTAATTTTATCACCCCAAGTGGTTTATTAGCTCATAATCTGTCTTTCAGGACCTTTTGTTGGTTGGCTGTGTCTTTGTGTCTTATAAGCACAGCAGAAAGAAAGATATTTTTTACAATCTCATGAAGAACTAACCAAGGGTAGTACATTAGCCACACTCATAAGTGCAGTTTTATTATTTACAATATGTTCCATAATAGTAATATACGTAATTTTCTTGAAGAGCTATTAAGAGTTTAATATTATTCAGGGCTAATATTATTGTATTTGACATTAACTTAACAACAATACTTTCAGGTTTATTTGATCTACATTTTATCTTTATATTTTATCTTTATTTATCTAAGACTAATTTACGAGTTGAACAGAAAACATGAATGCATTAGTGCTTGGATAACACACATTTGATGACTATTGTATATATGGGTGATCATACCAGAGATTTTGTTTTTAAACTCAATGTTAACACATAACTGAGTTTAAGTACAAGAGGGAAAATCACAGTGGGAAAGCTTGTCATATTTGAAATTACTGGGGGTTCGCAGATATTTCGCAGTGACGAACGGCAGGTAGCGATAGACTCTAGCGTTTTGACATATGTACAAATTCGGGTAACGCCACTATCCAAGAACTGGAAGCTCATTGGTCAAACACAATTCCAGGATCTTGGTCAACTTCTGATTCGTCTGAATTTTGAAATATTTTACCTCTGTTTTTGTTTCTGTGTCAGGGTTGTGTAAACCCTCACTGTGTCGCCATTATTTTAAACATATTTGACTATATAGTGTAAAAAAACTTTGAGACACTCATTGATCGCTTCAAGTGTTTAGTATCACATCTCAGAAAAACCTTTTGATTCTCCCGGCATTTGCATGGACTATCATGTATTTTCCAAGGCCCAAGGTTATCACGCTCTGGTTGCTGAAAATCTGCTAACGTTATTGATTGCATTCCATTTAACGGGGAGAAAAGCGCACCATTGCACTCTGATTCATCACAACTGGTAACGGAGCCATCGCTCAGTGGACCACCAATTGCAAAGGGAATAAGCGTCTCTCCACAGGTGCACACAATACAACAAATGTACTGTGTGAAGACGCATTGGTGAATAACTCTCTGCTGTCCTGTTTTACTCCTTTACAAGCAGGGGTCAGATTTGAACATAGACAAAAGTATATATGAATGCCCAGTGTTCCAAAGCTTTCTGTACGGACACAGTTGTACAATTTATCATAGCCAAGTACGTTGACCAAGTTAAAAATCCCAACTCAATCAATACCATCAACGACGTTGATGCGTTCAAACAACTGAAGAAATTGCAAGATACCAAGCACTTGGTCAAAGCTCGTAAGCAAATTTCACATTAAATACGAGAACAAACACAAACCCGAAAATCATATCTGCTTCAATGCAACGGGCAAGCTCTTTTAAATCTGCACAGAGCAGCGGGATGCATTTTACTTGGCCCTCTCCTTCACCCAGGGAGCATTAAAACTGGCAGCCAGCGAGCAGCCAAGCATATATTCATTTCCTACACTGACGGAGAATTCAGCAAACAATATATTACAGGGAGTCACACACACACACACACACACCTCCTACAAATATCACACCAAAGACACGAGAATACTATTTATTAAGGAAATATAATAAAATGGATAAATGAGGTGCTGGCTACAAAAAAATATATAAATGATAAGTATCCTTGTTTACTCATTTATCTCGAGTACACTAAATTTACCACTCAAAAAACATAAATGGGCGTGTATACGTTTTTATGGATATTCATAAGTATTTTTTTACACTCGTACACCTGTACATGGTATGCATTGCTTAATAAATTCAACCTATCAAAGTAGTTATTTCTCTATACCCTCTGGTAACCATTATTATGATCTAGTCACATTTGTGCATGTTTTTATGCTCTCAATAAAGTGTGACTATAAAACTAGATGGTTGAAAGTCGCCCTCTTTTTTGTTTCAGCCAATTTTGGTGTTTTAATGTTGCCTTCTTTTTCACTGTTTTGGTCAAGCTCCTCTCGTTTTGAAGAGAGCACCGCGCCAGGAGGGTGGGTTGAGACCATTTGTTTTCTTTAACAAGTGATGTACAGTGACCGGCAGAATTAGATGACAGACAGGACAATGAGCCTGTTGCCAATCATACAACAAAATAAGACATGCCGTCTAACTTTGTGTGCAAATAAACTGGCCCAGATTTCACACTGAGTTGATCAATTTGTGAGTAAATTGAAACAGGATGGTCAATATTTCAGTGTTCATACTTTTGTGATGTTTTTGTATGGTGAGATTTTTCTCATGAAGAATTGGTGCCTTGGCTCAATAAAGAATGGGAAACACGGCTTATACAACACTTGGGTCGAAGAAAACATGCAGCAACAGCAGCCTGACATCTGGGAAAGCCAGATGATTACACATGTGAATGGAGAAGCCACTTGATATTCTCCACACATCCGCTAAACCATACCAAGGAGCAGATAAGTTGATGGTAGAAGAGGAAACTAAAAAGTGAAAAGGGTGAAAACACTGCTTTAGCGACACCATGTATTTTGACAAATCCACCGTGGTCACGATTTGAGTCTGGCAGCCCCCTTCAGAATACAAAAGATCATGCACAAGTGTACTAAACAAGCAGTTTCAAACCACTGGGCACTAAACCGGTAGCTGTCCCTCAGACATTTGGTACTTCGCCACGCAGACAGAAGGGAAAATAAACCAGACAGCATTTCAAATACAATATCAGCAGTCCTCAGTCTCAAGCATCAAGCCCGGTCTGCAAAACGTGCAACAAGAGGCTCAAAATTGAGACCAAAAAGCTGCCCAAAAAGTACTGAATACTGGTTTTCTATTCCAAATAATCTTTGAGAAGGGTTTTCTGCAATGACTGTGACCAAAACAAAGCGAAATTACAGGGTTGTCTGTTACACACTTATGGTGTCATTGTCTCCGATTACTCTCAAATGGGACCGGCTCACTGAAGCGAAACAAGTGCGGCGTGCTTACGAGTTAAAACAACTACATTCAGCATAATAGCAAATTGTGGTTTCAATCAACTGTTTGTATCAGTTTCTATGTCATTCTATCAGAAATATTGTTGTCATTAGTGCGTAAAAGGTTGAAGTACCCTGAACTAAACAATCGGAGCTGACACAACTACCCTGTGATGAATCGCTTCTAGATGGAGCGTAATCACAAGGACCTGTCGATAAATGCAAGCCAAGCATCCAGAAAGTGCATTCAGGTTGAGGAATAAAGGACAAGGGAGATAAATGAGTAAAAAAATAAGTAGACAAATGTCCTTCAGTGTTAAAGGAGGTCGAAATAGGGGATTTCTTTTCCTGGTGTGTTCACGCATTGTCGTCATAACCAATATTACAGTAATTGTGAATCAAGTCAGCAAACATGCATTTCAAACACATTCCACAAACATGACAGCACTGATAATATACACTAATACCATGTAAATGAACGGAAAGCCGTTTGGCATGAATTCAATATCCTTGTTATCGACCTTGACCATAAACTAGTATGCTTGCACTGCTAAGACTACAGAAACAGAAAGATTACCATACCGTATGCCATTTAACTTTAAGCTACTGTGCTGCACTGGAAACACTACAAGGTCCAACAGAACCCTCCCAGTAGCCCAAAAATGCCCCCAAACACTTGGTATCCTACTAGTTCAAGTTATGAGTGTGCCAAAGGCTATAAGAGAGACTGCTTTCTTTGATTGGCGGCAAATAGGCGGCTGTGTTCACGCCCATAACAGCGCAAACGACCCTTTTGTAAAGGGGACGGTTTCTGCGTGCCCGTGAAATTACCAGCACCCAGCCTGACTCGCTTCTGTGCAGATTTACAATACGCCCCATGTCAGACTTGAACCAGTTATGAAAATAGAGCCCTTTGTGTAGAGAATCTATTAGTTTCACTTTTTGAAGTGAACTATTAAAATAGATTAGGTTTTCCATGATATTCCAATTCATTGCTTGCATCAATATGGGAAGACGAGGAAGTGGACGACCACTTTACGGGGTGTCATTGGAGTGATGCCATGGAGGGGGGGGTCGTGCGGATTTCTGCCGAAAGTAGGCGCCGGGGGTGTTTTGGAGGGCAGTGTTGCGTGGAGAATGAGTTTCACTGTCTGCCGTTGGACTGTCAGGAGAGAAGCTGCTTCACTGGAGGGTGACAGCAGAGAGACAGAGCCACTCTGTTACTGTCATGGACACTCTGGCTCTCTTCTGGCTTTTAGACAGGATGGTACGTCGTCTGGTGAGCACAGATGTTCAAGACCTCTTGGCAATATTTGCACCTTTCTGCATCGAGACACTTTGAATTGGAGGTGGTTTGATTTTTGTTTTATATACGTTTGGAGGATGGGGCAGGTAACCAAAACAAGACTGAGTTTCTCCTTTCAGCTACAACATGTGGAGGATATACTCTACATTGTCCTGATGACAGGGAATGTGAAAATATTCAAACATTTGCTTCTTCATATTATTGTTCAGTACAGTAAATCGTATGCTTCGAAGTAATAAATGCCAGCACCATTCTTCACCACATATTATTTATGTCCGAGAAAGCCATGGTGCAGTGATTCGGGACAGCCTGCAGTCTCTATAAATGTTTTTTTTTTTTCTAATAAAAACAGCTCTATATGAATTTCAACTCTATATTAAATGGATGAGCTGCATTTTGACAGCCAAGAGACCTCAGCAACCAAGATCCTATTCAGAGAATGAGAATGTCAGAGCTGCGCATCTGTTTGTCCTAAATTGTATATGTTGATCCCTCTAGACGACACTCTCGGACTGGAGTTATTTTTCTGTGCAGAGCAATGAAGGCCTCTACGTGAATGTTTATGGTGCAGCTCGGGTGCCATGCCTTATGCTATTGGACTCCAAGAACACAACTGCATTCAGGAATGTCTCTATGGAAGAAATGCCTTCTGTCCATTGATCCATTTTGATACCCTTATGTTTTTTTGGAGCCAACACAAATTGATCCCAGGATCAATTATTTTTGCTCGCAGCAATAATGGTAAAAAAGTGAACCTCAGTGCTGACTTGGTCTCGACTCGACACAAATCTTACGAAATCAAAAGTGGTTCATAAAATGCCAGCGCATGGCAGAGACTGGGAGTGAGATTACGCTTGCTGACGACAGTGTCATGCTAATGAACTTTTTGCTATGTGTGCGTTTTTTGATTGAGCAAATATGCGGACTGTGCAGATTGCTTCGTGACTGATAAAGATAATAAAGTCTTAATGATAATAAAATCCCTTCCCATTTTGATCTGGTGATAAATATGACAGAATGTTGTAAAATGTGACTAATTTACATGTGAATGAACTAATATCGGGCAGATGATTAAAAAAAAAGTGATTACAGCATTTGTTTGAGGGCACATTCTGTTTAGCATGTCTTTAAAGTCAATAATGAAACTGCAGAGAGCAGCAACAAAAAATCAGGCTTTTGTTTGAAGGTAAAATTGGACGACGATTAAAACAACATCTGCCATTTATTTGTTCCCTGATCAATTTTAGTGCCCGCATCATTTTTACATACAGACCTTTTTACATAAGTGCAAATCTTCAGCACAATCAACAGTCCTGTTAAAGTCAAAATTGCTGAAATAATTATTTGCAGAGTCGAGGCCAAGCAGGTAGTGGGCACTCAAAATCTTCACTCTTACCACAATAACTATTTTAGAGAGGTTAAGCGGCTAGAGAAGGACAAGAATAGAAGATCATGCAGTGTGATGATCACATCAATAATACAGGGAAGAAAAGACCTGGGGCATTGACACAAAAGTCAAGTGCGACCTATTGACATTTTGGTCAGGTAGACCGGCCTTTCATCATTAGTCGAGGAGCAGATGGTGTCATCATCGTCTTCCTTGTCGATCAAACTGGAAATATTATCATATCACTTGCACCTCATAAAGATAGGTACTATGTTTCGCCAGTGGTGATACTGAACCGGGGCAGGTTTGGTGCTATGCTACCAGATTCAGGTGGTGATGCTGAGGTGGGAAAGCTCTTTTGGGCTTTTTTTTTTGTCGTACATATTTGAGCTGTGCAACAAATTCCATAGAGAGTGACTGAAAAACAAAATAAAACAACCATAACCAGAATTTGAATTAATTGGCTCTGGGATGGGAAACGAGAAGTTTAAAAAAGTCACGCGAGTTTGAGTGAGAGTGCTGTAAAATTTGTTGTCCAGTCTGGATGTTTGGCGGCCCTTACTTGTACAAAGTCCAACATACATAATATTGTATCGACAAATGTTTTTGGCTATTGTTGTGCTACAAGGTGCAATAAAAGTAATTAATATAGTCTGAAGACATGTGTTTCTGTTTACTTTCTTGTGTTTCACTAAGGATGTGGCATGACAGTGTGCCCATTATCACCCCTATTCATTCATCTTTGTTTATTTACTAACAAAACAAGCCTTAGAGAAAGGCTAGAGTTTTTGCAAGAAGCTCAGCTGAGGTCATGAGATGCTTTAACAAAATGTCGCCGTCCAGTCAATTCCAGGGACATTGTTTTCTTCGTTTGAGTTTCTGATAATGCAACACAAAAAGACCAAATAGATGCTCAAAATAAAAATTGAAAACAGAAAAGAAAACTTAAACAAGGAAGTACACATATTAGAATGCGTTTTTTGTTGTTGCTTTCATAACGTTTTACTGATCTTATTCCAGCACAAAGTATTGTCTTTTGCTTGTTTCAGTCACAATGCGTCTTCCGTTGTTTGTTTTCTACCTCTGTGTAAAATTGTGGTGCACCATTAAAATAAAGACAGACCGATATTCCAATTATTAAATCACTTCATTGTGCAAAATTTTCTAGTCGCTCCATTTGAGAACTTATAATGGCCATGTTTACAAAAACAAGTCGAAAACCTTGTTTAAAACAAAACATTAAAAATTTTGTGACTCAACAAAGAATATGTCTTACTTTAATTATCCTGTTTACATGTCTCAGAATACTGTCTGAGATTGCAGCGATGATAAGTAGAAAACACACTATCACGTTGCAAAGCTTTTATTCCTCCCTTAGTAATGTGTCAATTTGCTAAGTACTCACCATTCTGTGGATTTTGATTATCACAAAACAATGTTTACATGACAGTTTCTAGTTGAAAGTCAGAATCAGAATCAGTGTCTTTGTAAACAAGAAAATTAGTCACCATTTGCATGTCACGTAATGCAATCTGGTATGGCAACGTGTTTGTACACAACAGCAACGCAGTGATCGGAAAATGGGAAAGTGTTGATTGTTTGAGAAGTCACGAGACATGTTAATTAAGCCTCTAAAAATCTACCTTCAAGGCAGCAAATTTTGTTTTGAGGGAAGCAATCAGATTGCCCAAGGAAGAGAGAAAACGATGGGGTGGAGAAATAATTACAGAGAAAAAGAACCAGAGGAGGCCATTTGTGTCAAGTGAGGCAGACGCCATGTCAGTTTATCCAGCAGATAAACAAGGAGCCTCACAGAAGCACATGACTGGCACTAGCAAAAATATTCCTATTTTAATGTATTCTTCACATTGAAAAAAAAAGAAAGGGTTGATTCGGCAAGTAGCCAACCTTTAGCGCAAAGGTGTCAAACTCATTTTTTGTTGCGGGCCATATCGGAGTTATGGATTCCCTCGTGGGGGCCATTAATGACTTAAATAGAAATGTATGTGTGTAGATATTATTACATACTCAAAACAGAATTTTCCAATTTATTTTGAAATTGGAATCATAACAACAAATGTTGCAATATCTCATTGTTATTAAAAGGAAGGAATCAAGAGTTTTGCTATTTTAACAAGAAACATTGAGTCGACACTCGTGATTTTAATTTTGCGGGCCACATAAAATGATGTGGTGGGCCGAATCTGGCCCCCAGGCCTTGAGTTTGACACCTGTGCTTTAGAGTGTGTACAACGGTTTCTTGACAGCAAACAGAAAGGTGAAGCCAGTAGTTAGTTTGCCAGAATGACATATCCGCTTTTGGGGTCGGGTTCAAGAGAGATGATGTGTGAAAGGCATCATCTTTGTCCAAAGGCTCATTTTACCGAGGAGATAATCGCCTATCCTCTTTCATCATGTTAAAAGGATTTTTGCAGATTCGGGGATTTTCTCCATGATGCAAAATGTTGGCAACCTTTTTTATTGCCCACAGAGGACTTCTCTGCGAACGGATGGAACACATTGATATGCAACACGGGTTTCAGAAAAATGTTTGCCTGATGCGACAACATTTTATTTGTTAGTGGCAACTCGTGATTTAAATAAAATAACTAAACTGTATTTAGGGCTGCAACTAACTATTTTGACAATCGATTACTCTGCCAATTATTTGGTCGATTAATAGATTAACCAAGAAAAAAAATTCCAGACCTTTTTTTAAAGATTAAAGATTAAAGATTAAAGTCCCAATGATCGTCACACACACACCTGGGTGTGGTGAAAGTTGTCCTCTGCATTTAACCCATCCCCGTGTGATTTTAATCCATCCCCTGGGGGAGAGGGGAGCAGTGAGCAGCAGCGGTGCCGCGCTCGGGAATCAGTTGGTGATCTAACCCCCCAATTCCAACCCTTAATGCTGAGTGCCAAGCAGGGAGGCAATGGGTCCCATTTTTATAGTCTTTGGTATGACCCGGCCGGGGTTTGAACCCACAACCTTCCAGTCTCAGGGCGGACACTCTACCACTAGGCCACTGAGCTGGTATTAAAGGCTATTATTTCAAATAGTGTAGAAAATGCACACAACCTAAATTAATTAACATTCATTTACTGGTTTGGTTTAACATTTCAGAAAATAGGCAAAAATGTTGATCATTGTTTTTCAACATAAAAGCAAATGTTTTTGAATTTTATTTCAAAACCATTATTTTCAATTCAAAGGCTGAAATTCCAAGGTCTTGAACGGTTAAACTGGGTCTTTAAACAATTATTTCTCAAAAATACTTAGCGTGTGGAGTTTGCATGTTCTCCCCGGGCCCGCGTGGGTTTTCTCCGGGCACTCCGGTTTCCTCCCACATCCCAAAAACATGCTTGGTAGGCCGATTGAAGACTCCAAATTGTCCCTAGGTGTGAGTGCGAGTGCAAATGGTTGTTTGTCTCTGTGTTCCCTGCGATTGGCTGGCAACCGGTTCAGGGTGTCCCCCGCCTACTGCCCGATGACGGCTGGGATAGGCTCCAGCACTCCCGCGACCCCTGTGGGGACTAAGCGGTTCAGAAAATGGATGGATGGATGGATGAATACTTAGCGATTAATTTGTTAATTGATGAGTTGTCGATTAATTGATTAAACACTGCACCTCTAAATTTAGTATCATAGAATATATCTATTACTATTAATATTTGTTCAATTTGTGCAGCACAATGTACTAATGATTAGAACGTCTGCCTCAAGGTTTGGTGGTTCACAGTCTCGAAGTCTTGCAATTGACAATGTAACTTCTTCCAGACTGATATATATTCAATCCATTTTTCATTTGTTCTTGAAGTTGATGATCCAAATCGTTAAAGTGCAATTAACATGCAAAATAAATAAATAAATAAACAAGGAAGGAAGCAAATAGCTATTTACAGAACTCTATGAACAGTTTTGTGACATTTAAAGAAAAGTTTGCTTCATTTGTGATGTCATTGAGAGCACTCCTGGGGGAAATTACACTCTCCTCAGTATCGCCTTTCCACTGTGAATTGTTCGTGCGTCCCACCATTACGGCCCAGTCTCGCAACGTAATTGAGGTTACTGTCTCTCTGGATGTATTCCAGATCAAGAAATTAAATCTGGAGACCTTGACCGGTGTCCTCTCGAACATCAAATAAAATCTCGTTCCTCTAATTGCTTACAGTTTGTAATTACATGACTTACACCTTCTGAATTTGACGTGATTAATTCCATATTACTACAATTCAAGTGCGCCTTTTCTGTTCAAATGACAAGTACGTATATGACTCCGAAAGCAACAGTATGCAGCCATTGGCTGGCAATAACTGATTTTCTCTCAGACAATTCACAAAACAGAATTAATAAACTTCGTCCAAACAAATCTTTAGTCAACTAAAGTGGAGCATCCGATGTAGTGGATCCGCTGGACACAATCGATTCTGTAACCAAACTTCCCAAGTTATTGTTGTACAATGTGAAATCTTGAAAAAATGATTCTTCTTCTGATTTCTTAGCCGTATGCATGATGTTTTAAATAACATTGCCGAGTGTCATTCTAGGGTAAAGACAAAATGACCCACCACAGCATTAAAAATATAAAAGCACTCATCCTTTGAAGATGGCCTGACAGAGCCCTAAATGCAGTCATGGAGGTCATAAAAGCTAAATAGTTTAAACGCTCACTGAGCTAAGGTCTGACAAGATTTGCAGTTGTCTTGCGCGACCTTGTGAATATTTATGGTTTAAAATACAACTTTTGCTTGACTTTGAACATCATTTGTGTCCCCAGATTTTAGTTGGACTCCAAATTGGACTATAATAGTGTTCTGATCGCCTTTTACAACAGCCGGATGGCGAGAATGTATTTCCTCCAAGTGTCAACAATGGCCCAAATTCTTATTTTCTTCACAATAGGCCCAATGCAGCTTTCTGCAATTTGTATTCATAATTGCAAAACTGTGCCTCAGCGTCGAGCCTTTTCACTCCTCATACAAGCATCAGCAGCTATGGGTGGTTGCCCTCCACTTAATGATGCCATTTTATCCACAGTAAGCTTCCACTATGAACGTTTGACATCATTTCCTCAGTCCTTCACAGACATTTATGTCGTTTTGATTCTAACCTTACGCTTCAACTGCAGTTGTGTGAAAACAGGAAGATGTCCTTTAACAGTGACTCCAAAAAGCATTGTTCTGTTTGCTCTCTGTGCATTTATGGTTTGGCCCTATGATATTTATTTTTAGGAAGGTCTCACTGCAGTCAAATAGCAATGTAACTTTGGTTGAGGGGTTAATGTAACCAAATACAGAGCCAATTAGCAGTTTCACTGCAGTCAGGATGATAGTCTAGTGCAGTGATTCCCATCCACTGTACCGTGAGAGATCATTAGGTGTGCTGTGGGAAATGAACCAATTTCACTGAAATGGTCTGAAAATCTTTCATCTACGGTATCTATGCCAGCAACAGGCAGAGTAATTCAATGTTTTTCCACTAAGTGCCATTCCTGTAGGTACAACTTATCTGTGTGTATTACCTGTTTCCATGCAGGTTCAGGCAACACAATTATTTTTCCTTTGGTTTTAACTAAACAGGCAGTAAATAAAGTATGTGAATAAACTAAGATGAGCTCATTATTTAACTATAATGCTGGTATTTTGCAAAATGGAAAGAAATTGACTGTTTTACATTGTTAAAGAGAGCAAGCCACTTTTAAAACTTTCTAGAGTATGGTCAGAAATTTTTAAACTAAAATTTGGACATAAGTGGACATTGTCCCATACTTCCATGCATTTTCTCTGTGTACTGGGGCTTCTTTGCTCACCTAAGAAACATGTATTAGGTACTGGAAATTGAATGAGAATGTCAACGGTTGTTTGTCTAAATGTCTGAAGTGTCACTCGTCTCTCGTCAAAGTCAACTGGGATAGGCTCCTGCTCACCCGCCATCTGATGAGGGCAAAAGCCAGAGAAAATGGAAAGATGACAGCCTGCGGGGATGCTATTTTTAGCCAATACCTTCACGATACAAACCCATAGTGTTTATTGTTGTTTTGTAAAACAGATTGATTAACGGACTCGCAAACTGAGTGACTGATTAATGCAGCCTGTGGAGTCACCTTGTCACAGTCACCACTGATCAAATATTCTACACTGCTGCTATTATTTTGGATATGCAATATGAATGCCCCCCCCCCCCCCCCCCGAGAAAGCTAATGATGATAAAACTCTCAGCCCTGGAAGAAGTTAGTGACGGTCATTACAAAATCAAATAAAACGTTTTTTTGTTACCTGACCCAATGGCTATGGGAAGCAGTTGCAGCCTGGTACGCTAGGGGGCAGAGTGTGAAGCGAGTGCCCTGACTTGTGTGCCCAAGGGAACACTGAAATATGGCCACATCTGCTACTTAGGATCACAAAGCAGCTGGCCAGCTCCCCCTAAGATGCAGCCATCACATCGCTATTCTCATCCACCCACGAGCTTCAATGAGCTAGACTGAGAGCTGTAGTCATAGCAACGGGCAGACCTGCTGATGCCCTTGGGGATCATTTCTTGACAGAGTTCCTCGGTGTCCTCCCTTTTGGCATTTGCACGACGCTGCAATTGCCGGGAAGATGTTTGCCTCAGTGTCCCCTGACACCCTTCATTGCTATCTCACTTTTTCTCAAAAGTCAGGAATTTTAATTCATGTAAGCAGTTTATAGGCACAAAGCAATGTTCCTTTATTTCTGCTTCAGTAAGAAGCAAACTACATTGGTTTGTTTAAAGGAATTTCTCTTCAGGAAGTTGATGCAAATTTTTTGTTAGCGTGTCAATGGCCTTTTACATTGACTTTAGCATTAGCATTGGTGGTGTTATTAAAACTAATCATGTCTTGTATTTAAATATACAATTAGCGTAATTAATTTTGCGATGTGTTTAATTCTACGGTTAACTCCAAGAGGGGTGTCGTTAAATAGTTTAAAGCACACTCGGGGAGGGCAGATTCACATAAGTTCTCAGATAACATGCTACATTCAGGGTACTTTCATAATGTCGGAAATTCAAAAACACAGATACTGCTGGAGTGCTCTAATTACGGAAGGACCTTGTTGAAGATCATACAAACATACAGATTTGCTTAAATTCAAGGATAAATCTAGACTGGAAAGAACATTTTGAATGTGAGGAAATCTTATCTCATGCGTAGACAGTGAAGTATGGGGGTCTATAAATATTTGTGTCCCAAGAGAGTTACATGGGTTATAAATGAGGTAGATCAAGTAAAGAACCCTGAGGTACACCTTTAAAAAGTGGTAACAGTTCTGAGAGAAGACCCTGCACCCTCAGAGAGCTTGCACCCGGGAGCATTACCAAGGCATAGTTCTCAGAGTGGTCTAGTCCTAACGAGGACTAGCAGTGTAAAAAAAATAGGTGGACGGATGGATTTAGCTTAAGTTTCATACATCCGAGATGTGTCCAAGATGCTACTGACATTCACAGTGACAAATGACACACACCTGATGCTTGAGCATCCTTGGCACCTCCTCGAAGACCTGCCAGATGGGTGTCCCGCCACAACCTGGAGAGGGGAGCAGATGGCGATTAAAACTCATTAGAGGGACAGAGAGAAAAGGGCAAAGACATGTAGGTAGACGTGCACTGCCAAAAAGCCTACCTAAGGATGTAATAATAGACGGTGGATAATAGATGAGGGCAAGTCTTTGAGGGGGGAAAAAAATTATTTTTCTGCGACAGTACCAGCTGGCAACATTTGTCACTACTGTTCACCTCAAATTCCGACAGATGAATGTCGAATAGTTTATTATCTACTTAGACCTTTTTTAATACATGGTTTAATGGATTTCTCCTCATGTGCATGGGATTAAAAATAAAGTTATCAGAGATAAATGGTCTCTTATGAGACACAAGGTAGATATCCGTTATGGACCACCGAAATTATAGATGAGCCATGTCCCTTGTAAGCCACTGTTAGCACAAACTACAAGTGACAAGAATTTAAATCAATAAACTATTGACCAAAGGACTCAGCCTCCAGTTAGTGACAGTTTGTTGTCTGCCTGTGGCACTCACAAAAGTGTTTGCTCTTGCATCCATGCATAATGACTAACTGAGCAATCTTGACATAGTCTTTCTCTTCTCCCCATTTTAAAACATTAACGTCACAGGCGGTTTAATCTCTAACCAAGTCAGATACTAAAATGCTTATGTAATTCCGTCGCATTTCCATCACTTTGTTTGTGACATTTTCCTGCCATAGACAATCCCATTCCACACACACAGTCGGCACAGTCTAACTGTAATTTCGCTCTTACTTCCTCCCACGCAGGCATCTGTAAAAGGGAACTGGTGGTTTACAACAGTGGCAGGGATACTATTGGTTGATTCTGTGCTTAATACTTTTTTTGCATTCTCTCGTCTTATGTCCTTGATAAGAGCAAGTCAGGTCTCACATGTCTGATGCTTTAATTGTGTATCAAAGGAAAATCTGTACATTTTTACATGAACATGATTTCGTGATATATGCTCACAATCATCTTGTTCATTCTTCATACTGGATTGATTCATCATGTAACAAGTTGCAGTTTTAGCAAACAGAGAAAGAGGTGCAATGTCATTTTTGATGTCCATATATCCACAGGTGAATGATTTGGAAAAGGAGTGTGGCCTTTGCAGTGCAAACCCGTCCCATGCTGCTCCCTCCTCTCAGGGGATGGCCGAGGTCCAGGATGGACACATATACGCCTGTGACAGGTATTCAGTGATACTTCAGTAGAGCTTTATTTAAGACCTAGTATCAATCAATTAATCGACTTGATCAACGCTTGCAAAAGCTTCTTATACCATTTGTCAAGCCTTCTCCAAAATGGTGTGTGTGTTATGCGTGTTTAGCTCTGCAATGTTAGAGGAGAGCCAAGATGGTATGGACAGTTGTACCCTAAGTCCTGCCACAGCTAGACAGGTCACCATCCAGCGGCACCCGACTCAAGGCTTCGGCTTCATTGCAGGCAGCCAGAGGCCTGTCATTGTACGCTCCGTCTCTGCTGGTGAGTGCGTATGAGGGGGACTAATAAAAGGAGTGACGGTTGGTTATGTAAGACGAAATCAATTGAAGTGTTTAACTTCGTATGCTGCTTGTGTGCTGCCATCTATCCACAGACGGACCTTCCTTTGGTAAGCTTCTCCCCGGAGATCAGATCTTGGCCATTAACGAGGAGACGGTGAGCGACGCGCCCCGAGAGAGAGTCATAGACCTTGTAAGGTAGCATCCTTTACTGTCCCGGGGGGGGGGGGGGGGGGGGGGAATGTTTAAGGCCAGGGGAGCAAGTGTGAGTGAGGCCAAATGAAAAGTAACAGGGAACACAGGTACAAAGAGGGTGGCCCAAAAGAGACTCAATGTTTCCTGGTGTGACGGATGCATGACCACATGAACACATAATGGTGGAAATAGCAGAAAGAAAGTGGCGAAGCTCTCCAAACGCTGTGCTGCACGTGGCGTTACCTAACCCACTCTACTCTCTTGTCTCCCCATAGACGCTGCAAAGACACGATTGTTCTCACTGTGCTGCAGCCTCATCAGGTGCGTACAAGTACTTTATGCTCATCATTTCTTTTCACGCGTGTCTTAACAAGCCCACCCACACATTTGGTGCTTAATTATTAGAGTACTGGTAATTTCTCTTCTAGTAACACTGTCTGCAAAGCTCCAGGTCGTTCGTTAAAAGCATCTATCCATCACGGGGGAATGTAATTTGCTGAATAAACTGCGTATTTTGAGCTGGTGAAATGATGAGGTCAAAATGCAGATGGGTGTTCAAAGTTGAAAGTTTCAACTTATTTTAAATTGTGGTGATGCACAAAGCATATACCGTATTTTCCGGACTATAAGGCGCACCTAAAAACCTAACATTTTCTCAAAAGCCGACAGTGCGCCTTATAGTCCGGTGCGCCTTATATATGGACCAAATTCCTAAATTTAAACTGGCCCGAAGCATTGTGTCATGAAATCAATCATAAGTGGCCCGCTGAAGACTATGAATCATGAATCAAAAAGACTATGGATCATTATTTTGTGATTATAAAGTAATTTGTTGCGTCTGAACTTGAACTAAAAAAGATAACATGGCGAATGATTTGATTTGGATTAAAAATCTGACATGATGCATTAATGGTGCGCCTTATATAAGGACAGCGCTTTAAAATGGACCATTCATTGAAGGTGCGCCTTATAGTCCGGTGCGCCTTATAGTCCGGAAAAAGAATTTCTTCTTTTACTTCAATATGTACATTTAGATGTGTTCAACAAATGGAGCACCTTTGGTTTGAAGGGTACGCCCTGAACCGGTCGCCATCAATAATATAACAAAAACAAAATAATTGACCTTGCCGTATGACTTTCTCATCTCTTTCATGGCTACGGACAACTGTACTTTCTCTTTTTACTTTCCCACAGTCACCTAAATCTGCCTTCATAAGTGCAGCCAAAAAGGCCCGTCTGCGAACTAACCCGCCTAAAGTGCGATTTTCAGAACAAGTGTCCATCAGTGATCCAGACTCAGTAAGTCTTTGCATCTCTCTGACACTTATTGTTGCCCTTTCCCTCAATCTCCCACAGCTCATTTCTCTTGTTTGATCCGCAAATATCCTCTCTCAAGCCACTCTTCACAAAATGATGTATGTGTGCGTGCGTGTGTGTGTGCGTCTGTGCGTGCGTGTGTGTTTGTCTGTGTAACAAAGAGAATGCTTTTGGGTGAAAAGTTTAGCCTCGAATAAATTGCTTTTCAGTTTAAAATTCTCAGTTGAGCAACCATAAATCCACAGTCAGCTCACTTGCCTTGTGGTCATCGTGTGACAAGTATTGTCGTTCCATTGTGTGTGGAAAATGATGACAATTATTCTCTCGCCGGCCATACCATCGCTCACTAGATTTCAATGCAAACGTCAAAATGGATGGCGTGCAATCAGTTCAAGGACTTATTGGCTTTGCTCTCACTTCAAAGCGCTGATGTCACCACATGTCTGGGGTGGGATTTGCGGATTGCTATTATATGCTGTCATGACCCTTCATTATAGTCCTCGATTAATTGGGAGTCAGTGACAGCGTATCTCAACACTCTCAATTTACTGAGGAATTTTTTTCTAACTGTGCAGAAAACATCATGGCAGTTCTTATGTTGCCACGTTTCCCAAAAAAGTAAATCGATCTACAGCATGCCTTGTTTTTGGTAGACTTTTCAAATTGGGCACAGAGGATTGATTTTCTTATCACTGGGATCCAACAGATTTGTATTACTTTGTTGGGCAGGCGACGTGAACTTTAATCATTGCTGATTTTTATAAGCTTGTCCAGCCTGATGGTACCAGCATCGTGCAAATGTCAGTTTCTTTAATTACACCTTGAGACCATGACTGTCAATAAAAAAAATAAAAAAAAGGGTTCCTGGATCTCTTTCTTACTTAAACTAATTGTCTGCTTCTCTTGGGAATCGATCAGAGTTGATCCAAAGTTAAACAACGTGGAAAGGGGTTTCCGTGATTGGTGCAACAACAAGTCAAGACAGTTGGAGATTAATCTTTGCCTCCACTGATGAGAACACAAGCTGATATTGACAAGTTAAAAGCTTAGTATTGACAAAGAAGGAGAAAGATGAGGCAAAAGAATGTAGTTTCTCATCACACTCCAATATACCATTAACTAGAATGAGAGTGCAGGTCTATTTTAAGACAACATTCCTTTGGATTAGCTTTTTTTGTTTCCCCTTGGCCCATGTCTCGCATGGTGGCCCGATTGTATGAAAAGATTGGAAAACGTTTTGGGACTTTTCATTCTCCTCACTATCTGAATTATATTGAAATCTGTAGGCTACTGAAGATGCTCGGAACAAGAACAACAGCTGGTAATGTGACGACTTGCATTAAGGCAAAACAGGCTGATGAGCAACTGTTGAGGACTCAGATCGCATTGTCAGATGCATTGTTGAATTAAAATCAACAAACTGTCATGCATTAAGTTTGGATTTTCTTCTTACAAACCAAAACATGAGATTTAAAAAGGTTTGTTTTGATGAAGATTTAAGGCGATTATCTTTTAAATAAAAAAATAAAATCTGACGCGCTTTAAGAAACATTACCATCTGTAGGTCTTTTATGGCTGCATAATCACGACTAAATCATACCTTAAAAACCCTCCTGTGAGATGAAAAAAAAAAGATGAGAGGGAAGTAGGATTCCAATCACCTTGCAGGAAGAATGGACTGCAGCGTACTTCATAACTTTCCTTCAAACAAATGCTAAAAGCACAAAGCCTGGCTCCCCCACTGTGCTTCCACTCACACAAATCTGTCTTCTATCTGATCCTGCAATGTATTTATGTACGCAAGACATACTGACCGTAACACCTGCTGAATTTCTTACCGCAAGCGAGCACAACTAACATCAAGCGCAAGCCAATACCATTGTCTCCTTCCGTCTCTTTCAGACAATGCTGAAGGACGACTCCTTGCTACTCATACCCAATGTGCTGAAGGTGTTTTTAGAGAATGGACAGATTAAGTCTTTTACCTTTGATAGCCGAACAACTGTGAGGGTAAGTAAGATGCAGTATGTAACATAATTTAGACTGGAGTCTAACGACCCTTAGCAAAACAACAAATATATTTATTTATCGCACGTGCTGACCACATGATAGGCTCTCAGGAACCTCTCTGGTTTGGAGTCTTCCACGTTTCCCATAACTAAAACTCTCATCAATGTGATTAAGAACCTGAAGCAATAAATGAGTTCGGTCAGGCTCTGTCATTCCCTTTGAAAAATGTGACAAGATCTCTGAACAGACTCATTATATTGACTCCATTAGATTTCATGGATCTGCTCATTGCAAGAGAGAAAGGGGGGGGGGACCTGAAACAGCTTTTACATTAAAAGAGAGATGAAAACTGTCTCTGTCAGCCTGATTAAATGGTATTTCAGCATAATAGCAAGGCGCGGATCAATAAAGAAAACTGCGGATTAAATCAATGGTGCACCAGAATGCACTGTCGCATGGACTTAGCTTTCCTGCAGCATTCGAGGCCACAATTTTGTAGCCCGCTTGATTGGAGGACTTTTTCCTCATTTACGGAAAACCCTCCAAGTTCCTACAGTAAAACTGCATGCCCTTGCTTTTAAGAGATAGCGATTGCTCACGATTAGAACAAGAGCAGGAGCCAAACTACATTAACATGTCAGTGCTACAAGATCTCTCATCTAATAAAACTAAACATCACCCATTGAAACAAATGTGCCCAAGAACAAAAGTTTGACCGCAACACTCAAGTATTTAGTATGTACTCACTGTGCAGAATGAAGAATATATACAGAAAGTCTCCATTGCTCAAAATGACAGCTATGACACTGAAGTATAGAATGAGGAAGGACCCATCACGCTGATATCACTATGACAAATTGGTACGAATAAAAATACAGTGTAACCAAGGTGGAAATTGTCTCCATATATCAAAGTATTTGTTGCAATACTTCTATGCTGCAATATTTTTTTTATCTAATCGCCATTGCTTTCCATCCAGGATGTGATCTCTTCGCTGCAGGACCGCCTGTCACTGCGCTACATTGAGCATTTTGCCCTCGTGCTGGAAGGTGGTGGTCTCGACCAGAGTCAAAAGTTATTACTGCTGCAGGAGAACCAACCCTTGACGCACGTAAATACAACATGTGTAAAACATAATAATAATAATTCATTTAAATACAGCAGAACCTACAGTAAAGTCAAGCATAAGCTATTCCGTGATGCTTGTTGACTTCCAAATTGTCAATTTTCTTTTCAAAGGTCATGTAAAACTGCCCATCTTTTTTGTGTTGGTAATTATTCTGATTATTCTCAATTGTCAGACAAGCGATGGGAACCACAGCAGCCAATATAAAGTAACTCTTTGACAATGCCAGATAAAACCCATACAGTCTACTACTTTGTTCAACTTCAATTAAATTAGTTTGACTCTTCCGCGTGTTGCTTCTATTTCTGGTAATGTGGTAATCATCACACATTTTCTTTTTTCATCACTACTTGCAAAATGTTCACTTCTGGTAAATACTAGCTATAAAAAGTGCTAATAAACATATTCAGGGGCAATTGTTAGGATTCCAAAACATATTAGGTAATGGACAATAGCCTCACGTGCTAGCCACACACCTAGCCCGTAAATAAAGAGTGCAGCTGAACTTTTGGTTAGATGATTAAAAAATAAATAGTATGGTACAAACACAAAATGTGTCTGTGGCCCTTAAAGATGTGTTGCTATTTACTTTTAAATTCATTAAATCTGTTCCTCTTTACACGCAACCTGAGCAATGAGATTTTTTTTTAGTTTTGTTTCTTGATTATTCCCAATGTGAACCAAAAATGACGTGAGGGCAAGCATAACTAGGATGAAAACAATTTTGACACCCCTACTATAGTCATTCACTGAGCAGAAGTCACAAAAAAATTCCTGACAACCCATATGACTTCACACACGATCATGTTTTGAACGGTTTGATTTTTTTAATCTGTGAAAATACGACTAAGAGTTCTACTCTGTCTTTCTGCAGGTGGTGCATAGAACCTATTTCCAAGGAATGAAGTGTCTGTTTCGTATCTGCTTCTTCCCGAAGGACCCAGCAGACCTGTTGAGACGGGACCCTGCTGCATTTGAATACCTCTACATTCAGGTAAAGCACTGGATCAAATGATTCAGTATAAGAACGCTGTTGGGGAGGGAGCTGTCCCAACCAAGAGCAGGCTGTTCAATGAGAGCCTGGACAGTTATATTACCCAGGTATTGACGGTTTTAAAGAGTTCAGTCAAATGCTTCTTTTTTCACTCATACTGAGGGACCAACTCATTTTGAAAAGATCATACTGAAACAAATATTGCTCTACTTATTGTGCAAATCAATTCACAAACATTACACTGCCATAATCGACACGTTCTCGTTCCAATAAAAGAGTTGATCTTGGCTGATTTTAGCAAATGCACATTCTGACGAGTCAGACCTAAGACACTTTATCACATTTGCCTCTACAATGTATTAACATGATGATCAATTTGTATGATTTCGCAATTAGTACTTAGACTTAAACTAATGTCATGACTCAGACAACGGTCCCTGTGTTTAATGGTGCTGTTTGGTGCAATTAGCAGTGTGCTAAGAATCACATGTCATGTCCTCACAGAATCGTAATGATGTAATCAAAGAGCGCTTTGGCATGGACTGGAAGTCTGACATCACGTTGCGATTGGCCGCTCTCCATATCTACATCACTGTGTCCTCAGCAAGGCCCAATCAAAAGATCTCTCTGAAGCACGTAGAGTAAGTTCCCCCAAGTTATTTACATTGCAACAGTATTTACAATGCTTAACTTTTTCCATATTTTATGATACAGCCTCATTCCAAAATGGAATAAATGCTTTTTTTTTCCCTCACCACCACATATGACAAAAAAATATTTTTTGTACATTTATTAAAACTAAGAAACAAATAAATCACATTTACCTAAGTAGTTAAAGCTTTTGCCGCTAAGCTCAACACTGAGCTCAAGTGCATCATGTTTCTACTGATCATCCTAGATGAGTTCCTCCAGTTTAATTGGGAGATGATTTGGAAATGCACATACCTGTCGATGTATATAAGGTCCCACACTTGGTATGTAAGAGTACAAACTAAGCATGAGGTCAAAGGAATTTGCTGTGGAATTCTGAGACTGTATGGTCTCAATGTAAAGACATCCAGGATGACCTCGGACTGGGGCACACAGCCAAGACAACAAGGTGGTTTCAGGACAATTCTGTGACTGTTCTTGAGTGGCCCTGCCAGAGCCCAAACCCGAGTCTAATCGAACATCTCTGGAGGGATTTAAAAATGCAACTGGCAGTGCACCAACGCTTTCATTGAACCTGATGAAGCTTGAGAGGTGCGTCATTATGGGAAGTTGTGTGTACGACCTTTGAAGAAAAAAATTATCTGTCCCAGTTTGGGTTGAGGCTGTAACAACAAAGTAACGGTTATTAAAAATCTATTGTCTAGTTAATAAAAGTTTCATTCTAGTAAGAGTTTGCCACTAGAATTTTTTTTTTATTCCTTATTTCCATCGTTTAAAATAGAATCGTTTCAAAGGCCGATCTGCCTACATGAATGGATAACATTCATTTTGCCAAGAAATGCATCACTTTCACTTCTAGTTTTTTAATTCATTCTTTAAAATTTCAACCGAGCACATAATTAGCTTGTGCAATCATCCAATCTGGCTGTAATAAGATAACACCAACGATGGAGGCTGTAAGCGAGCCTCGGTGACATTTTCACTTAACTTCCCGCTCAGGCTCTGCTTGGTCATTCTATTCTTGTTTTTATTTATCTTGTGTTCGCCCAAACACTTTTTCTCTGTCACAGAAAGGAATGGGGTCTAGAGCCTTTTCTTCCGCTCACTCTGCTCCCAACAGTCAAGGAGAAGAATGTTTGCAAGATTCTGTCACAGTTGTTGAAGACCTACCAGCATCCGCCACCATCAGGCAACAAGGTGCTCATATTGATAACGCAAAACTTACACCTAAGGCGACTACTGACAAAAACCTGATATCATAATATGATAAATGAACTTCCTCCTATATATGTGCCCATGAGTGAAGCCTTAATAATGATGTGGTGTTTGTTAAGAACATCCATCTTGGGCTAAAAAAATGACATAAGGGCACACATCCAAGTGTCTTTATTTAAATGGCAGTGCTTAACAATGTTACTGTTGGGGATTAGAGACATTTAGTAAGTTATTGGAAAAGTATCAGTATATAGCGACATTCTGGGAAATCTCCAAATTGTTTAAATTAATTCATAAGATTTTCTTTCCACAGAAAATACTTGTTTGATTACTCAGTTTTGAAATGTAAACGCTCTCAAGTGCCATTCGTAGGGTTAGCCGTGACTCGGGCCTTTTTTCATAATATTAAGTTGATTACTGATTTTCAAGGCATATAATACCACTGTTGCAAAAAAAAAAAAAGCAAGAAAACAAAATCACAGCAGGGGCACAAAGAAAAAAAAAACGTTTATAGTCTGCCTGATTAGTCTGTAGAAGAGTCAGACATATGGCTTTGAAAAGCTTTGGGATGAAATTGTTGCATAAGCGCTTAGCACTCATTACATGTGAGGCACAACAGTGCCTCCATGAGGTCATGTTGGTCGAGATAAGGTTTAAGTATGATTTTACTCGCTTGACAGGTCCCTCCTCTTCAAGGAAAGCTGCAGTACTTGCGTGTCCTCAATGACCTCCCACCTTTTGGAGGAATACTGTTCAATACTGTTGGACTGGTAGTACATTTTCAGTCTCATACACAAAAACAGAAAAGTGTTTCTAGCCTATTGGTATTTTTGTCAATTTAAATATCTGACGCCAATAAATATGCTCTACAGGATGAAAAACAATCAGCCACAACATTACTGGTGGGTCCTCGCCATGGAATCAGTCACGTGATTGACTTGAAAAACAACCTGACAACAGTTCTGACTGAGTTTAGTAGGATATCGAAGATCCAACTCTATCGAGAAAGCCAAGGCGTGGCTCGTGTGGAGGTTTCAATCCACGAAGGCAAGGTATGACACAGTCTTGCAAGTTTTCTTTCAAGGATGTACTAAATACGATGAGAAACTTCTCCTATCCCCATTCCCTTGCCTGCAGCCCTTGGTGCTTCTCATGGAATGGCCAGATGCCAGTAACTTTGCATGCCTTATCTCTGGCTACTACAAACTGTTTGTAGACCCCAAAAGGAACATCTACTTCAGGATCTCTGGTCAGTCTCATCTGACCAAGACAGGTATGTTGGACGGCTTCTTGATCTATCAGTGGTTCATTGGAAACTAAAATTCAGCCTGAGAATGTAATAAATTATTTGAAACGTTCAAACTATTGTAAATCACAAGTTCGTGCTGTAGATTGTCTCTTATCAAACAAATCAAAATGTCAGACTACAGTGTATTAGTTGATGTGTATGACATTTGTTGACTTGAAATTTCATCAAAATGTCAGAATACAGTGTATTAGTTGATGTGTATGACATTTGTTGACTTGAAATTTCATCGATGGCCAAAAGTTGAATCAACATCCCATGGCACCATGCTCTGTCTGTCACCATTTTGGGTCATCAGAATGAAATTACTCATTCCTTTTCCAGCCAGCCAACCATGACACAGAATTGTAGCGTGTATCCTTTTGCTGTGATCACAAACATTTGTTGGAGCATGAACAAATCCACTGCTTTATTCTGTGTATACCTATAGTCTGCATACAAGAATGGTTGTCATACCATCCCATTCCACCCAACTCTAACCCTCGAAATGCCAAAATATTTCAATTTTCAACATCCATCTCTGAAATAACAAACAGTCCCCATGAGACCATCAGCTGTCCGCCTCTGCTTCTCCATCTGGATCTTCTGAAATAAACTTATTTCAAATGCCTCAAACTCTTCACTCCTCTGACAATTCTATTCCCAGATTACAGAGGCTCCCACCACTCACACCCACGTTCTGGGGCAACTGGCTTACCAAGTGGAGGGCGGAGAGGGGACGAGAGAGAAAGCTTGCACAGGGAGTCAGGGTCTTCACGGGCCATAGCACCTGCAGAGTCTCAGCATCTAGGTCTGTGCCATTTCCACCTTCAGGAACAACAGTTTCAGGAGCTCCAAGCACACGCTGAAGCTGATCTTGACATCAATGAGAACTTTATTGCCCAGGAGGCCACTGAGCGGCCCCGCACCAAGTCAGATCCTACGCAACAGATTACTGAGGAGGTAACTGTGGTGACGCCGAGCCCAAGAGTGGAGAATGCTGGCTTTAGAATCCGTGCCCAAACATTGGCTCAAACTCAAAAATCACCAAGGTACTTCTGTGATTCTTGTAAAGACAGAAAAAAGAATGAGGATTTGTCAACAGCAGTGAGCAGCGGCCGAAACACGGGGAAAACATGCTCCAGTGGTTGCGCTTCCAGAAGTGGGGGTGGCGTTGTTGATCTCATGGCCCTGCCACCCCCTGGCAATGAAGAAGATGAGGAGGAGGAGGAGCCACCCAATGGCAGTGAAAAACTGCAACCACCACAACCTGCGATTGCCGCCCCGCCACCCGGCTTCAGAGACAATAGCTCTGATGAGGATGACGCAAAAAGAGGGAGGAAGGCTACAACTGGTGCCAGGACAGATCCCACCACTGTGAAACAGCAACATATCAAGGAGGACGTGCCTGTGACACTTATTGATAACGTGGCCACGAGAACAGTCCGAGATCATGCACAGGAACTTGACGATGCATTGGTATCCACCTTGCAAGCTCTAGAGGCTTTGGCAGCTTCTGAAGACTACCCCCATCACCACCAGCAGCCAACACAGACTGCAGGTCAACAACCTCAGTCCTGCTATGGTCTACACCTCAGTAATAGTAATCTGATTATCACATTGCTGAATGTTTGCAGAGTCGAATCCCCTCTGTTTTTGCTACAGTGAAATGGCAACCAAATGTCCCATTAGCAGAAAAAAAACACACCATAAAATGTGTAACAATCATTCAATGTGGGATCATTTAAAACAAATTTGTGAATGATTGATGATCGTCAAAATTGAGACGAGACAAAAGTCTTAATAAGCCAAAAGGGTTGATAAAGTTCCATCCAAAAGTCAACCGACTGATTAATAGTTTCTACTAAGACTATGACACTGGCTTATCTTGGCACATCCATCAAGCAAAGCAATGCATTGCAAGGTAAAAGGCACTATTCTCTCGCTTGGCCAAGAAAGCCCCATAATGCACTGATCATTGAGAGGGGCAAAAACCGAATCCTTAAGGGATTTTGTGGAAACGTTGTTGGTCATATTTCTGCTTTATTAGTATAAAGCATTTTTTATAGTGACGTCATCTCAAAATATACATTATTCACCTTTATGATGATCATCCTGCTAATACGCTTCTTTGTCTTACTCTTTAGGGCTTATTGTCCTGGCTGCTATTACACCAGAATCATCGTTGGATTCGGGACATGAGACAAATTCCTCTGAACTGACAGATGTTTCTGAGATGGTCTCAGCAATGAAGCAAAACCAAAATCAAGCCTACCTGCTAGCACACCATATCAATAAGGATAGTCGCCTCTGCCGCCGCGATTTTCCGCTCGCTATCCCTGGCTGCACAGCAAAGACGATAGGGACAGGGGCATTTTCTGTGGGTCAAATCCGTGCTGGATGTCCTCCTAAGCAAGTAATCCTCAGTAAGACTGTTCCCTTTAAAGTGAGCCCCAGTCAAGACTCTGGGATTGTCGGTGTTGTTACAGAGCAGAGAGGCAATCAAGATACCATTCCAAAGGAACAGACACCAGAAATGAAAGCAAACTTTGCTCCTACTAAAGCAGACATCCCTGATCCCCTCCTTAAATCACCTGAAGAACTTAAAGTGTCTGATGTATCACCTTCAGCTCTAGTCACTAAAGATCCAAAGTTATCCAGTGCTTCAGGGGAAACACAGAGGCTAAATCTTCTCAATGGCGTAAAGGAGAAGTCAACACCACCGCTTAGTACAGACAAAGCCTTATCTGTTCTCTTACCCATGGATAGGACCGCCTCAGCCAAGGTTCCGCAAATTAATATGTGCCAAGACGCCGAGACTGCCTCTAGTGAGACCATGAAGCCTTCAAGTTCCACAGAATTTCTGCCAGTCGATGATCTCTTCTGCACTTGCCCAGTGCAACAGGAACCCGGGCACCAGTTAAGAATCAAAGATCCGCAGGTTCAGAAGGTAGTGGTGTTTCAAACCTCATCTCCTACTGATGATGAGCGTCTACGAGCAAAAGGCCTCTTTATTGCTAATAGCAAAGAAAATACAGTCAGAGTGGGAGTGGAATGTAGTTTGGCAAAACCCAATCCTACAGTACAAACCAAGCACTCCCCTCATTTTCCTCCAACATCAGAAAGAAAAGAAGTAGTCGAGAGCAAACCGGATAGTGCCCTTGGCAAATCCCATTCTGAATCACAGATCTGTGTCACAAAGTCATTATCTAATTTAGAAGACAAAACACAGAGCCCCTCTTTAGATAGAGTATCTACTCTACCAACTAAAGAATCCAAGAAATTGGGCAGTGTTAAGGGCAAGTCCCAGCGCACTGCCCCGTTTTTGAGCATTAGAAATTTACTTTCAGCGACGTTCCCAGCGAGAATGAGAAGGGAAACAGACGAGCGAAGGGCTCAGTTGCAAAAGGTTCGACAGTATGAGTTGGAGTTCTTAGAAGAGCTGCTGAAACCCAAGTCTGCGCAGGGAGAGTTTTTACCCCAAGGATCCTCACCTGTACCCTCAGGGACTCCCTGTGCCTGCCAGCTACGCACCAGTCCTGTCCTAAAAGCACCAGGTATCTCCAGAGAACAGCGGCGAAGCTGTGACTGTAAGAGAATGTGTCGGGGTATGAGACTACCTGATACACCGGTTGGCTCCGCAACAGAAACGCAAACTAGAGGCAGGGAGAGAACTACCGCAAAGACCCCTCCGACAGTCTCCGAAGGATCTCACAGTGAAGGTGCTACCAGGCAATCTCAGAACTTAGAGGTCAAGACCGCACGAATACGTTCCATCAGCCTGGAGTCGAGGGAGCCACGGGGAGAGCAGGGCACATGCTTGCCCACCTGTACCTCACAAACAAATTATGTGGAAGCACCACAAAATAAGAAGCTTCAAAGGCGATACAGTATTGGAGAGTTGGATAACAGTGCTAACACGCCTGTTTATGCAGAAGTAAAGCCCAAAACCAAGAGTCTTGAAAAAGAGATGGAGCGAGTCAGAGCTACTGGATTACGGCTGCCAACCCCGGTGGAGCCAGTTCATACGCAGTCTCATCAGGCAGACGGAAAGGGGAAAAAGGGTATATTTTATATTCAGAGCAATGAGTTACTTTGTGAAAGTAAAGAAGAGAGCGGGGAGGGGCTGCTGACGTTGCCCAGTGAAGACAGCGATGACAAGGATAAATGCTGTTCATTCTGCTTCTGCTACCGCAAATGTGAGGCAACAGAAGAGAGCAGTGAGAAGGACGAGCTCTCATACTCGATTCCCCTTCAGGTTCTTCCAGGCATGGAGCTTGACTCCAGTACTTTTTCTGTTGTCAGCAAAACCCTGCAGGTTCTTAATGCAGAGGACTGCAGCGGAGAAGAAGAAGACACCGAGAAAGAGCCACAGGCACAAGAGATTGACCTAAGAGCTTGCGGCACACTGGAGGGCAGCCTGGCACGGGTTGAGGCGCTACAGGGAAAATCTTTTAGCTTGCCCGATGGCTTCCTAAATGCCCAGTTGGATGCTAATGAGTTACTAGCTATCCTACGTCAGTGTGCTAACAGTCCGCAAGCCGAAGGTGAGGCTCGTCTTCAGCCCTCGCGGATTGCAGAGTACAAGCAGGAGTTGGCAGTCCGCTTCAAAGAATTCCGGGCGTCATGTCGGCGAGTGGCCAGCGTGGAAAAAAGCCCAACATGTATGCTGGCTGTTGTCACAGCTAGCTTTCAAGTGCTGTGCGATTTAACTCAGACCTTCATCAAACTGGTCAGAGGGGTTCGCACAGAGACTCAAAGACAGCAGCTGTTAAGAAAAGTCGAGGAAGTAGCTATTAACTATACTTTGCTTCTTCGCGCAGCAGAAGAATCAATGGGACATTCAAGCAGCCTGCCGACAAAAACAGTTAGCCCTCAAGTGTCCTCCGACACAAATAACATGAGCTCACTCACCCGACCCATCTAGGTTCTTTCTGCCAAGTAAAGACAACACTTGCAGGATTATGAGCAAAAACAAAACAAGCTCAATATGTATTCATTCATTTGTTTACATTTTTACTGAATGTGCAATGGATACTCGGCAAAGAACATTGCAATGCAGCTGTCCCATCCCATGTTTACAGGCCCCGAGGTAGCCTTGTGGATATTGCTCTGAATTGTAAAGATACACCAAAATGCACAAATGAATACATTAGCAAAACAGGGCTAATCACCTCATCAGTATAGAACAACAAATAAGTCAATATATAATATTTTATATGTAGTGTAAATTTGAGTTGTGTCTACATGGAAAATAATATAGTATTCTGTGAAAAAAAGATGGCTATATTTAAAAAGTATAAATTTAAAAAACACATAGAGACACACACACATATATATATATATATATATATATGCATACATACATACATATATATACACATATATATATATATATACACACACACACACACACACACACACACACACACACACAACCACCACACACATGGACAAATATATTTGAGATTTTGTCAAGTAGCGAGTGCTGTAGAGTGCATAGTTTAAAGCAATGTTCGGTTAAATGGTACTCTGTCAGTATATTGAGCTAAATGTATTTCTGTTGGATATGTTGGACAAATTTCAGACAATAGACAGTGTTGGATATGGATACTGAAAAATGCTCAGAGCCAACAGCAACATATTACATGTCGTCATGGCCATCCTGTTGGTATGCACATACCTGCGATGGTTACAGTATATCATGTAGCACATATCCAACACCTCTCCCCTGTACAATAACATCCTATTGAGACTATTTAGAAGGGGAACCCTCAATATATTTAATACACATATATTTACATCATTTTGCTTCTATGCCTCTTGCATCTCACGACTCACTCAAACAATAAGCCGGTTCAATGTAAATGGCTATTCAGGCTCAATTAAAACAAACCATGTTTTTAGCGATTGTGCAAATTCACTGTATACTGTAAAATAGATGAATTACAGAACTTTGCACAGCTTCTGAATTTAGAACTTGATTTGACCTACTGTGTAATTGAGTTTTTTTTATCCCATTTTTTGCTTAAATATTTATTTGAGTCTGCACAACTTTTACATTGTTCTTAAATCTAAAGCTTTCATAGAATCCCCTGTCAAGTTACGTTGTCAGGCACCGTATAAACTTGCTTTCTGTGTGCTGTTGTACATTGTGCAATCTAGGAAGTATATAAGAAACACACAAAGTAGTTTTCTATGTATTTTAATAAAACTAACACATCCGCCCTGTGTCTGAAATCTTTTTTGTGTCGCACCATCTTATCTCAAAGGATGTACTGACCTAATATACACACTCTTTAAAGTTCTGTGCAACAGAACTGTGACTTCTACACTTCTGAAATCAATATGAAATTGGTTTAAAAAAAAAAAAAAGTGTATTATGCTACATTAAAATGAGTAGTGTTATATGCTGGTAACATTATTATATAACAAATACTATCTGTATTTGCCTTGTCTTATCTTTATATTCATGACAGTGTTCGCCAGGTTACTACAGTAACTGTAGAAATATTTTTTGAGACGCAGCATCCTCTAAATACTCACATAAATCATCATTTCTCTGTGACCATTACTCATTGTGCATATCCTACAAATTTAAATGCCAATATCATGTTCACAAGCACTTTCGATGTTGTCCACGATTGTTGTTGAGGCCTTTTTCAAAAATGTATACGGTGTTTTTGTTTCATTTGGCTTCGTGAGTTCTCTGCCCTTTGGGAAAAGTTTTTTAATGGATGATTTTTTTTCACTTTCTACAATGGAAACAAATGAGTATGCTGAGGCAATATGTAAATTTAGATTCTACAGAGATATGTACTGCTCAATATTGTAAATGTAAATAGGAGAAAATAGTGATACAAAATGATTTTCAGATATTGGACAGCTTCTGATTTTGTAAAATATATATAAACTAATGATTTATAGTAGTATTGTAACATACAGACAAAACAGAAAATTAGATTCGAGAGAGTATAGTCATTTAAAAAGCATGAAAATAGTAAGCATTTATTTTTACAAACACAAAACACAGACAATGATCTTGAACATCTTTATTTTGCTGTGTGGCTAGTCATTCACAAAAAGACACCCCATGGTGAAATTCATTGCTTTGTTGTTGTCATTGTTTTTAAGTGCACCTACTCATTTCTGTCTCGTTTTACTATCCGTGATTATCACTGCGGTCTTCTGTCTGTGTTGACTCATGTTATATTTTGAGAAAAATAAAGGAAATCCAATAAACACCTTGAAATATTTGGAAAATTACATTTTATGGCAAATGCGTCTCACAATTCAAACACACTATTGGCAATATTTTAATATCCATAAGGTTTTGAGCAATTCGGGGCGGTTTGTTTGCTAAATGACCATAATTGTTTTAATTCCTTTTTTTTTTTTTTTTTTACCTACAAAGTGTTCAGCGTAGGTCACATTCTAAGATAGACTTATTTTCTGCCATGTCTTGTGTTGAAGTAGTAAAGGTATACACGGTATGATCAGAAAAGAAAAATAATACAAACAATAGTAATACCTGATTTTCTGCACACACGCTTGTCGATATCTTTGAGCGACTTGTCACTTTCTGGTGCCGCTGATGGAACCCTTCCAACAAGTGTCCACGTTATTCACGGAGAAACGATTATATTAATGAAAATAATAAGTGAAACACCATCGCATACCTGCGTCACATGTCAAGTTGCTCCCATGTTATCTTGCTCCCCGTCTCGAGTTACGACTGTTATTGTAAGGCAAGTTGCGCAGTTTTGTGTTTCGCGACTGCAGATTCGTCACAGCGACTTGGAACTTCCCTGATTCCAAAACGGTTCAAATTCTCAATAAAAACGCTGAACGAAACGTCTCGTTTGCATTTCCGACTGGCTGCAAAAAATAGCAAAAACTAAAAAAAAAAAAATATAAAAGTCGTAATCGGGACTTGAACCCGTGAAGCAAAGAATAAAGGATACACTATTTGGCAGGACTTTTACCGCTATGCTAACGTGACACACGGCAATCGCATCAGGTAATGTTGGGGTTAGTGTTGGATTAGGGTTAGGGCTAGGGTTGGGGCTAGGGTTAGGATTAGAGCTAGGGTTGTGGTTAGGGTTAGGGCTGGGGTTAGGGCTATTTTAGGTCTATACCGGGACCAATTTTAGACGTCTAAATTAGGGCTATACATAGACCAGATGTCTAATAGACATCTATGGCTGACAGGGAGTCTTTCTACCGATATTTATGTTTGAAGTACTGTAGTTGCGCCTACGGCATGTTGGCACAAAAGGAACGTTGAACAAGTTTGACGATCTACAAACGCATCTGTGTTCTCTTTCACTTGGACACCGGATTAAAAAACACGCAGGAGTAATGTACCTGTGTTGCGATCATATGAAAGTAAAAACACGACCATGCGCTTTTTCCAAAGAAAAAAGCATTTTCCGTTAAGGAAAACCCGAAAGTTGTGACGCCACGTTGTAGAAATAACCTACTACAGCACCGTAAAACCACACTGATGCTTTCACTTGCTGCGTCATACATTTGTGCCTGGGGTATTCCAACATCCGAGTGAAACTGAACGCAACATTCACTGTTGACGCTGTCCGTGTGACGTCATCACGATTAGCCGTAAGTGAAAGCGTGCGCGCGCTGCACCGAGAGGAAAAGAATCGCACGCGTGATGTGTAGGACAAGAGGTGGCTAGCTGGTCAATATTGAGCCCCGGTAAGAGTAGCCAGACGAATAATTATATAATTTCGCTGACTTTTCTTTGTTTTCATCACTAATACAATTGGTTTCCGTCACCTGCTTAGACGACTCGACGCCCTGGACCGCAGCAAAATGCCAAATATCAAAATATTCAGCGGTAGCTCCCACCCAGACTTGTCTCAAAAGATAGCCGACCGCCTTGGTCTGGAGCTGGGCAAGGTGGTTACCAAGAAATTTAGCAACCAAGAAACATGGTGAGTAGATCGTCCCTGTTTCTTAATTTAACAACAAACCAAATCTCTCGGTAACTGAGCCAATGTAGCCTAGCTAACGTTTATATCACGTAGAAATCACCGCGCATGTGTCGATTGGAGCTTTGTTTATTCGGCTATCCAGCTACAACATGTGCTTGAGCATTTATTCGATATTCTCGATACCCGGTTTAAGGTCCATATACTTGTCTTCCTCACCAGTAAGCCAATTCAAAGCACTGGAAGGACGAGTGTCTCACTAGTTTTCTGTTACTTGGGCCTACTAATGCAACCGTAAAATGTCTATCAATAAAATGCTCTTATGGCCTATCCTTGTAATTCTGTTTAAAGTCCATGTACACTTTTAGGAACTGTGCTCTAGGTAACTGCATGATACTGAAATTCTATATACGTGTAACACTGCACTAGTAGTATGAATAACACGTGCAGTTTTGCCCCCTTAGTTACAAGTAGTTACCCAAATTGTGTGCAGAAATATAATTTAAAACAATACTAGTAAGAAATATTTTACTAATGCTCTCAATTTTGTTAGTGAAGACAAACTATTTGCTTATTAAGTCGGATTTAAAGCAAACCGTTTTCCATGAAGAAGATTTGGATCCTCCAGTTTAAACCCTCATGTGACGGTTGTCTATTGTTTATTCTGTCTGCTGCCACAGTGTGTTTGCTAAGCTCTCTGCTGCTAAGTGATGTTTGTCTTGTCACCTCTCTCACACACACACATACAGCGTGGAGATAGGCGAGAGTGTACGAGGAGAAGACGTCTACATCGTCCAAAGCGGCTGCGGGGAAATCAATGACAACTTGATGGAGCTGCTCATCATGATCAACGCCTGCAAGATTGCCTCTGCCTCCAGAGTTACTGCCGTCATCCCTTGCTTTCCATACGCCCGCCAGGACAAGAAGGACAAGGTGGGGGTGAGGGACATCTGTCTAATTTTCTCAGTCATGCTGTTTGCCATCCGACGCCATGACGAGAAGCCTTTGGCCATGCCCATGCGCTCACGGCTGCTTTTCGGTTTGTTTAGGTTTGTTTGCTGCTACTTTTTTCATCTGCTTTAGTTGCGAGCATGTTTTATATTGCACAGCCCATTGCTTGTGAACATGCACAGTTTCATGTTTCCTGTTGAATGATCTGTTTTGATTATATAACGTGATAACATGAACATTATATGGAGTGTCTCCAAAATGTTTTTATTTTTTGCAGTCTAAGTCTATCCAGCCAGTTCTTGTCAAAATTGTAATGAGATTTGTAAAAGTAAAGTTTAATGTTAGTTAAATGTTTTCTATCTTTTATATGTCCAAACATACTCACAAATATCATACTAATATCGATATTGCAATATCTTACACGCATATCGCATGTTTTTCATATACATAGTGAAGTCCTGCCATTGTTCTTTTTTATTCTTAAACTAATGAAAACAAAGAGCACACCCCAAATCCAAACAAAACATTTTCAAAAAACAAAAACTAATATACCTGCTCTAAGAACTCATTTAAACGGAATTAAAAAAAAAGTCAAAACAAAATAAATAAATGTAATGAAAAATCCAAACTATCATAACCATGGTTGGTATTTACTCTTAACAGTCTAGGAAGAGTGTGAATTTTCAGTGTTTGAATTTCCCATTTTCACGGCCTCAGTGGTTGTCCATTGCTATAAGTGAAGTGCTTGTTTCAGCTGCAGCTGTTGTAAAGTGCACTATATAAATCAAACTGCATTCTATATTTCGCATGTTCATAATTTTTGCCCATAACTGATGTTATGGTCGTCTAAGTGATTTTCATCCCGATGATTGAATCGATGCAATACAAAGATCACACATTGTGGAAGGGGAAGTGTGATAAGATTCTAAGTTCTCAGTTCAGTGCCTATTTTTAGCCCAAAGTCGCGCTTGGCAGTGGTCGTTTTGCTCGTGACATAAATTAACGGATCTGTTTTCATTGCAGAGCCGTGCTCCCATATCCGCCAAGTTGGTGGCCAACATGCTTTCCGTGTCCGGTGCCGACCACATCATCACCATGGACCTGCACGCCTCGCAAATACAGGTGAACATTTGCACATTGTGTATTCATCCTTCTTGGTTTAATTACTTTTGAACACAGATGGTGTTGATAGGTTGATATGCTGATGAAGTGTTTTTGTCTTGCAGGGATTCTTTGACATCCCAGTTGACAACCTCTACGCAGAGCCCGCTGTGTTAAAGTGGATTAAAGAAAACATACCCGAGTGGAAAAACTGCACCATTGTCTCACCGGATGCTGGAGGAGCAAAGAGGTGAGCTGAGGCTATTTGCACGAGAGTTTTGTCTTTTCTTTCTGTAATTTCGACCTGGGGATGTCGATGTGGCTGTTCCCTTTGCTCCTTAGTTGTAACTCGGCTACTTTCCCTTCCCTCCGCAGGGTCACCTCCATCGCTGACCGGTTAAATGTGGACTTTGCTCTCATTCATAAAGAGCGGAAAAAGGCAAACGAGGTTGATCGGATGGTTCTTGTCGGCGACGTGACCGCTCGAGTTGCCATCCTCGTCGATGACATGGCAGACACCTGTGGGACCATCTGCCATGCTGCCGACAAGTAGGCTAAAATTCATCTTGGTGTATGACCACCTATGGAAAGCCGCTTGAGCATTTATTTATTTCCCTTGTTAGCCAGCTTACGGTCCATGTACCGGTACGCTCTTTGCCCGCACTAAAAGGACAATTCAGTGCACTAGTAGAATGACTAGAAAAGACATTTGTAGTAAGTAGGGCTGCAACTAACTGAAATCTTTTAAATGATAATCTGTCCTTTTTTTTTTTCAATGCATCCCCTTGATGCAATGATTTCAACAAACATTATGGTGGTTCTTATGTCAGCCAATCATGAGGTGCTTCCTCTGCAGAACAGAACAGCGGAATTTGGTCTGGAAAAACATACTCCGTTCATTGATTCAAGTCCAATAAGGGTGATTTTTTTTTTTTTGGCGTTTTAGGTTGATATCTGCTGGTGCTACAAAAGTGTATGCCATCCTGACCCACGGCATCTTCTCTGGGCCTGCCATTTCTCGCATCAATAATGCTTGCTTCGAAGCAGTTGTGGTCACCAATACGATACCCCAGGAGGAGAAAATGAGGCATTGTCCCAAAATACAGGTGAGCATGACTTGTCAGTGGTTGTCTAGCTTTTTCTCTGTCAATACGCCTTTGGAAGAAGTACAAATGCAAGTGCCAATATTTATTCATCTGTGCTCTTTAGTGGTTGTTTTCATTAGCGTCTCAGGAGAGCTGATGTTAATCTTCCATTTCCACAGCTATACTATATAGACAAAAGTTTCAATGTTTTCATCTTGCAGGTTATCGACATCTCCATGATCCTCGCGGAGGCCATTCGGAGAACCCACAATGGCGAGTCGGTCTCATACCTATTCAGCCACGTACCCTTGTAACGGCGTCTACTTTCAGACCAGTATAAAAAGAGGCATATCCTGAAACACAACCAATAGAGAAGTTCCCTTCCATTGGGGATGGAAAGAACTATCATGTCTGTTACAGTACACACATCCCACCCCCGCACCAAATAGACCATATTTATTGAGCTTGGATGAAACCGTTTGACCGGAGAAGGCCATCACATCTAAGGTTGGGTTTGGCTTGTATGGTGGTAAAATGTGAAAACCTTCAAGTGGTTTTCCAAGGCACAATATGTGCTGGGGTGGGGTTTTTTTTTTCTTTTTTTTTTTTTCTCCACCCTTTTGAGATGCACCATTTGAGTGGGTTTTGGCCACTGAGGTGGTGTTTTGAAGCTGTTACTCTGCAGGTGGAAATGGTACATAGACATGTGCATCTCAAGAGAGATTGGACTCTCATGGAAATGACATTTTTCAGTTGCTCAATTCAAAAAGTGAACGAGTACATTACATGGCGTGAATTGTTTCTCTTTTTTACAGCTACAGAAAACCCCAAATTGATTCTCTAAAAAAAATGATATGACAAAAGACGATCTAAATAATTTTCAATAGACATGAGGATGGCCTTATGCAATGTATTTTCCTGTGAGGTAAATCAGTCTACATACAAATCTGTGATGAATTTGGCATTTTGAGTTGAGCTACTGAAATTAACTGTTCTATAGTATTCTAATTTATGGATATATATATATATATATATATATATACACACACACACACCTGTACATTAAGTACTCCCGCTTTCTTTCCCTGTATATTGGGGGGATTTTATATTTTAATTCCAAAGTATGCCCATTACATTATGAGTAGGTGCCATTTATTCAGGTACGTTTTTAATAAAACTGAATAGAATTGACGGGTTTTTTTCTTTCGCCATTTATGAAAGCATGTGCCATATGGTCACAAAACCAACAGAATCATCTGAGTAGTTTGTCCAATATTAAATGTGGCCATTCTTTGTTTTGCTTTCCCATAATAAATGGACTATGTATTTAATTTACTGCAATGATTTTACTCCAAATGCCATCCATTTGTGAAATTTTCTTTATCGCTTGTTCTATTATCAATAACAAAATGTGTCCTGATTTCCACAGTCATTCGTGTCCACATGTTTAGTTACATTTTAAATAAAAACAATAGTGGATATTAATCTTTGCACAGACTCCTTGTTTTGATACAATTTCAAGTACCAAAGTCATTGCTTCACTGTCAAGGAAATTTAGTTAACTTCTGACATGAATACAACCAGACAGTTTGGTTTAATAACGATGTATAATTTAATAACGACTCACTTGAAAATCATCCAGCCGCGTCAACAACGTCCCCAAATCACTAAAAAACACCACAAGTACGGCACGCCCATGAGTTTGATTGACAGAAATAATCGACCAATCCCTGACGATATGACGTAGTAATCTCGACCTATAGTTATTCTTAGGGAGGCGGGACTCTAAATGATAAGTGCACCGCATCCTGTTATGTACACTTGGCTTCTTACAAGCTTTCCCCGATGACGGGTAAGCACTTGTTTAGAAATTATACATACATTCTATCGTTACGTGGGTCTTGCAATGTAATGACCGTGTTCCGTGGCTTTTTTCGAGTTGAAATACAAAAGTCAATGATGCTGCCATTGTGGTTTATCTGCTCTGCTTTTGCTGTATCGTGACAATTAAGAGTAAGTAAAATTTTTGCTTCATTTTTATATTCAAGTTTTAATGTTAATTGATTTTTTTCCATGCATTATTTTTTTTTTATTATTTCGACAATGGCTGTTCGGGATCAGGGTGAGGCACTATAAATTGATTTGTGATGTCATCATTCATCTGAAGGATGGCAGAACGTCCCAAGCCTGCACAAGATGAAGAGCGCCTGAGGGACTCAAAGACACGTTTCCATAGCTACCTCCATGGTGGGACCTCAAGCTTGCTGTCCACCCTTATTGTTTTCCCCGTGTACAAGACTGTTTTCCGCCAGCAAATCCACAACATCCAGGTTCACCGGGCTGTAAAGCAGCTCCACAAAGAAGGCTTTGTCAAGCTCTACAGGGGGGTGACCCCACCATTACTGATGAGGACACTCAGTGGTACGCTACTCTTTGGACTGCAGGATACCTTCCTCCGCCTGCTCTCCTTGCCCTCCCTCAGTGTCATTCCTTCCTCTCTACAACCTGCTGTGGCGGGGCTCGGCGTAGGAACAGTGGAGGCGCTGGTCTTTACACCTTTTGAACGCGTTCAGAACGTCTTGCAGAGTGGCCACAACGACCGCCGCCTCCCGACGTTAAAGAGTGTTCTTGTTAAGCTGAAGGCGCAAAAGCTGACTTCAGGCTACTACCGGGCCTTCCTGCCCATCACGGTTCGCAACGCCCTCGGCAGCTCCCTTTACTTTGGTTTGAAGGGGCCCTTGAGTAATGCTGTAGCAGGGCAGGGGCTTTCGCCATTAGCATCCTCTTTCATTTCTGGAACTGTTGCTTCCATGGCAATCAGCCTGAGCCTGTACCCGCTGTCTGTGCTGATAGCCAACATGCAGGTGGAAGTGCAGACAGAGGTGAAAGGGGTAACAGCCTGCTGGAGGATCCTGTGGAACTCCAGGCAGAGAAGTGTCCTATTACTATATCGAGGTGGTGCCCTAGTTATTCTGAGATCGTGTATCACCTGGGGAATCACCACGGCCATTTATGACAGGCAGCAAAAACGCTCAGGCTGAGCATGTGTAGCAAACAGAAAGTCAGGATATCCTACAATGCAGCTTCTGGATTTATCCAAGCTAAAAGCATTGCCCAAAGTTAAACTAATAAAGTGGTTTCACTCATTCTTTGACAGAATATCCAATACAAAATATTTGACAAATAGCTAATAGAATGTCTTTTCTATAAACCAAGACCTATACAGACTTAATTCAATCTCCAAACCTTGGAATACAAATGTTAACCTGTTCAATTCTTTGTATACAAGTTGTTCTTCTCAAGGAGGCCAACATAAAAACATTCAACTTCAAGAATGTCCACTTCAATGCCTTTCAGTGACTCTTCCAGTCTGCTTAGCCCCATTGAAACCTGATGGTGACACACTAAACTTAAACAGCACGATGGAGAGGAATGTTTAGATGGCAATTTTAACTGAATAGGGAAGACTAAACAGTTGGATTTATGCACTGAAATGTTTAAAGAATATCACATTTTAAAATGTTGCACGGCATTTTAGGTTCATCTGAAAGTTGAATATCCCCAACTTTGTGAGTAGTGTTTGTGCTACAATAATAAAGCAGTAAGTCAACAATCATTTAAAACAAAAACAAAAAACAAGACGGCAAATTCTATTTATGCAATTCATTCCGTGTTTACTTCCACGTTGCAGGTTGGGCAAGTATTTACTGGACTGGAACTAGATGTGCTGGTGACTTGTGCATTTATACCACTCAGGAATCAGAACACCTGTTTAATATCCTATTTGTATTTTGGAGACAAACACACAAAAGGGACAGATTCATGTTCAATGTGCAATGTTAAGGTTGTAGATGTGATGCAGATGTTAAAATTGATTAAAATAATGGGTGATTCCACCAAGCAGTTGTCTTTCAATGCCACTTAAAACTGTCACTCAACCAATTCCGAAACACTTAATTGCTCTCATTAAATGAGATTATATGTGGTGTGTGTGCGTGTGTGTGTGTGTGTGTGTGTGTGTGTGTGTTTCTAATCAAAAGATATACAGTAATTATCATGCACATATTGTGGCTTCTTTTACATCTGTATGCCGTGACACATTTTGTCCACTAGAGGGTGGTATCAACCCATCTATTTTCTGACCTGCTTATCCTCACAAAAGGTCGCGGACGTGCAGGAGCCGATTCCAGCTGTCTCAGGGCGGTAACACTGAACCGGTTACAGGGCACGACCTACCATCCGCACTTACGGACAATTTGGATTGGTCAATCGGCCTAACACACATGTTTTGTAACAATAAATAACCACTAAGATCTTCCTCCTAGCAACATCTGAAGTTCATTAAGTTCCCTGCCATTCCTCAAACTTCCTTACAAGTCCAGGCATGAGCAAAGAATTGCACTATTGCAACGCTGGAATGGGAAGCCATGCCCATTGCTCGAGGGTCCGCCTTTTAATATTGACATCATCTGCTTGTGAGCTTTGGCAGCCAATAGGAGTTAGTGGCATAGTTGTGATTTTTTTTTCTTTCTTTGCTCAACACTTTGGGGCGTGTTGCGTCTAGTTAACAATCTGTTTGCTTAACTCGATTCCCGCAGTCTCTTCCTACCTGCAGAACACATCGAGAACGCTACACGTATACACAACAGGTAAAATTGTCTATGTCTAGCTGCATGTGCAGGAAATCTTGTTGGTCAACCTTGACTTGTTCTTTCTAATAGCTGCACATTATGCTGTAGTTTGACTAAATCCAGACGTTTTTTTGTTTTGTTTTTAATATCTACAGGTCGCGCATTTCACACGATCGCCACTTCTGATTTTAATTTGCAACCTTGACTTTGTGTGATGTAGTGTATTTGAACAGGAATAGCCTACAGTACATATTAGGAAATGTGTTTTGTTTCTTGTGCTCGGAAGAGTTACGTAACTTCAGGGTTGAGTTCTGCGCAGGCATTTTAATGGGTCTGGCATTAGTACCTGTATGGGCATGAAGTGCAGACCACACCCTTTCGTGGCAAACACATAATTAGATTGTGTTTAGCTGGCTACGATTAAGCAATATACCACAGTTCATTACGCAATTGTAATTTTCGATTGTTTGCTTTTAAAAAAAAAAAAAGCTTGCAGAATGTGCGACAAAAAGGTCAAAACCGAAGTGAAGCTGTTTGATAAAACCAAACTGCGCAAGACTGAACCCGAAGAGAAGAAATCACTTCCAACCCAAAAGGGTAAGTGGGGCTTTTTTTGCACAGTACATCCATTCACTCGTTATCAGCAGAGCAACACTTCCTCGCCAACAGTTAATAGCAGATGCAGACTTTGGATCGAATGTCAACTGTTGGTACACACCCAATGAGAAAGAGGAACGCTTCCTGTTCACTTTTTATTCTCATGTTCAGTATGTGCCTCAATCTAAGCCACGCCAAACCATTGTATTCATAATGAGCATTGATTTGCATGTTGCTTGTAAAGAACGGCATACTCATACCTTACATTTTAACAACTGCTTGAACTTTATTCAAACATCTTATACGACAGATTTTTTTCCTTATGCTTAAGTGTAAATCAATCTTTTTCAACACAGTTTATTAGTCTGTATACTAATATTTGGGAAGTATTTTTTTATATGTAATTATGTTAAAAACATTTGATAGTCTTCACAATTCAGTACGCAACACCTCATAATGCTAAGAGGAAAGGTTTGATTTTTTTTTCAACTTAATTGAAAAGAGGAAACATAAATATTAGCCACCTTTTCCAGAAGTTAGTTTTATTTATTTACTTTTTTAATAATTTATTTATTTTTTAGTTATACTGAAGGCTTGGAACGCCTCGGGCAGTTTTGCTCATTTTTCTTTGCAGCACCTTTGAAGCTCATCAGGTTGGACAGGGAACGTGTGTGCACAGTTAATAAAGACTTATAAAAGCACAAAAATTGAAATTGAAGAAAAAAAACTTTTCAACCGAATGTTGAAAAAGTTATAACCGATATTTTTTTTCAGCTATGATCTTTCAGGGTTTATTTTAATTGAATTAATTTCTGTACAACTCTACAGAAGGAACATGGACTTGTAGTTTACTTTAGTTTACAATACTTCGTGAGCTTTATCTTGCACTCGACAAATACTCCATATATTTAAAAACACTCGTACTAAAGCTCAACTTGATGTGGATCCTGTCGGTACAGTATAATGTCATCAATTCAATTTCTGATCCTCTCGTTTTATTATTTTTTAGAGATTGAAGAGGAAAAGAAATTAAACGAAGAGGAACGTAAGTGACACACCATTTCTTGAGGCTTGACTTATTTTGCCCTTCTCTTAAAAAGTTTTTTTTTTTTTTTTTTTTTTTTTTTTAAGAAATGAGGCATATTTTTGAGTTTTGAATTTTTTGCTCTGTAGTTTTAAGATTTTAACTTGTGCCTGACCGACTAATGAGACGATGAATTTAATTGGCCGATATTGAAAATACAATATATAAATAAAATATTTTTTCTTGGTTTTCTCTTTGTTCTAAAGTATTATGAAATAGCCAAATATTTGGCCTGTAATTCATATTGTTATTGTAAATATTAATGGTCCAAATAAGACATTTCTTTCATTTCATTTGTATTTTTTTTTTTTTTTTTTTTTTAAATAATCATCTGGTGACTCAGAACTGGCAATGGCCACAAATAATCCACATCGGTCAGAGAATATTGTGGAAAATGGCACAAAAGTGATTTTTCTGTCAGCTCGGATCAGTGTCAGCACTGGCCTGTTTGTTTCCATTTAATTTCCCACAACATCACGACAAACACGAAATTCAATAAAAATTACAAAAATAATATGCAATTAGTGTCCTTTAAGATCAAGGATAATTTGGTTTGAAACGAATTGCTCAATAAGACCTAATAGTTTGTCGGCGCACCAATTTACACAATACATAAGACAATCATTTGCTTTTTAAACAGCTACCCGAATGATCAACGACGAAGTGGTGAGATTTAACACCAAGAAGCTGCGGAAGACCACAACGGACGAGAAGAACGTACTGCCGACAAAGGACGGTAGGTGGTAACGTTCGAGTACAATTCCATCCTAGGTCCAAGCCATCAGCAGTGCAATATCATGAATTCTTTCTTTGTCTCCCATTTGATGTTTTGTTTTTTTTCAGTCATTGAAAACGAAAAGAAATTAAATGAAGAGGAACGTAAGTGAATCACCCCTTCCATAAGCTTGGCTTCTTCCTCACTTCTAAATATGAAAACAAATCCTGAACCTTTTATTGTTTTAAAACTAATAGCGCAAAAGCACTTCATAATTTGTAGACGCTCCAAATAACACGATCATTTCATCATTTATTGAACAGCTACCCGAATGGTCCACGACGAAGTGGAAAGATTTAACACGAGCAAGCTGCGTAAGACTATAACTGATGAGAAGAGCACACTTCCGACTAAAGAGGGTAGGTGCTAACTTTGGAGTACAATTCCATCTCATGTACAAGTCATTGGGAATGCAACAGCTCTAAGTAGGGACATCTGTAAATCCACACCCAATGCAAAAGAATAATTCTTCCAGTCCCCTTATCGTTACAAAGCAGTGTAGTGTAGCTTCAATTGTTGGACAGATGTCCACAAGTTTTTCCACAGTATAGACTAGGAAGCTGTCCAGTCCCCGCGGTAGCAAAGCACGCTCATACCATTATGGTCCCTCCACCATGCTTTTCAGTTTGCTTAAAGAGGAAGTCAACCCAAGAATTTTCTTTTTAATATGTTAGTCGAAAGGCAGTGTTCTGATTAATGTTTCCTTTGTGGGATATAAATTTAACAGGCATAATCCACCCGTTTTTAGCCATTTCAGAGTGCGGCCATTTTCCCACTTGCTGTCGGCTAAAAATGACATCACAGTTGCCAGGTTTCTGGTGGCGACCAATCACGGTCCGCCAGTTTTCTGAGGCTGAGCCATGACTGTTTATGACTTGATACCTGGCAACTGTGATGTCATTTTCAGCAAGTGGTAAAATGGCCGCCCCTTGGAAAGAAACAAATATACCTTAGGCAGACTGAGAGAACAGTGTTTATACAGAATACTGCAGACTTTTTGGGCCTGTCAGTATTTCATCAATTATTTGATTCTGTTTGCTTCCCATTTGATATTTTTTCAGAGATTGAAGAGGAAAAGAAATTAAACAAAGAAGAACGTAAGTGATCCAGTCCTCGAGCATGATTTAGTCAAAAACTATTGCTTTTTTTTTTTCTTAAAGAATTCCCTTTTGAGATGAACAGAAGTTTGTTGTGTAGCATCAAAGATGACAATAATAATAATAGTACGCTATTCTGCAAAATATATATCTGCAAATAATGCCATTTAGAAAATGCTACGGGGAAAAAGCAAGGGATCATTTACTTTTTAAACAGCTACCAGAATGGTTAACGACGAAGTGGCGAGATTCAACACATGCAAGCTGCGGAAGACCTCAACGGAGGAGAGGAATCGCCTTCCGACTAAAGCGGGTAGGTTGTCAATTTTGAGTACAATTCCAACGTTGCAGTCGTTAGCAGTGTAAGAACCACCACCAATTTTTAATAGCCCTGCAGAGTTTGGATAAGGGGAGCCTCATTGTACTTAACTTTATCATTATTTTGAATAATACAACAAATGACTTTGTCCTGTCAGTATTGCATCGTCAAATCTTTGGTTCTCTTTGTCTTTTTTTTTTTTATCTTTTGTAGACATTGAGGCAGAAAAGAAAATGTCAAAAGGCGGACGTAAATGACTCACCCCTTTCTCAAGCTTGGCTTCTTCTCCCCCTCAACTACATGATCCCGTCCTATCTCCTGCCTCCATGTGCCAACATGAGTTGATTAATAAAAAGATATTTCTGTATTAGTGCCTTCAAGTCATTCCATGTATTATAATAATAGAATAGAATATAGAATAAAGCAAGTTCCGTTATGCAGTTAAAGAACAATTTGAACGTTACCATTAATGCTATACTGAGAATATACATTATATCCTGCTAGAGTTCCACACAAACAATTTTGGAAAATTGTGAGTTTTTTTTAACAATTTACCTCACTTGCCTACTTGTTTTGAATTGAATTGAATACAAAGTCATGACAAGCCAAATTGTAGGTGTCGTAACAGGAAACTTTATTTTTTGAAAAAAAATAAGAGAATTTGCAAGTATAGAATTTGTGAACTATTCCTTTGATAAAATGCATACTTTCTTAGTATAGGATTAATTGTGCATTGTCTACCTTATTAGAAATGTTTGTTTGTCAAGCACCAATTTACTCAATAAAGGTTCACAACAGTTCAAGATTTCTGTTTTTTCTTATTATTACTGTAGTGCAATCAAGTCAACTCAAATTCAGAACTGATCCAGACTTGCTGTAGGGATTGGCTTTCCTGCAGCTGTCATCCATCTATGCATTGATAAAGTAAGCATTTTTTTCAACACAAAGGAAGATGCACTGCCAGTAATACATGCAAAATCAGTGCAGTGTGAATACATTTTTGGAAAACCCGATGACTTGAGTGGATTCCCTTGAGATGGGGTCAGCTGTGATTTTCCACAACAGGCTTGCACAAACATGTTAACAGAGCAGCAACTATTTGAAAGTAGAGATACAGATACGGACTGGGTTAGTTTCAGCCTACGGCATAATAAAGGTGAGCAATTAAAATAAATATGCTTTGAATGCAGATTTGCTGCATTATTTGATTTATTTTGACGCTATTCCAAAACTTATTTTTGCAACCTGGTGTACAATACATGCCATGCCCCAGGTTGAATACAAATAAATTAACTGCCTTTTTAATGTTTGCCTAATTAGTTTGAAATAATTGAGGGAAACGGTAGAGGTTTCTTAATACACATACAATAGGAGTATCAATAGGTTAATGAATTTTTTTCTTCACTATCCTGCGGCGATTGCAGTGCGAGAATAAACCAGAATTGTTGCAGGACAAGTGACTGCATGCTTCATACTCATACTTCATGCTCTGAACTGCCGCTGTAATGACGGACTAGCAGGGGACCCCAGTAGAATTCCTCCAAGAGTACATGGTAGACAGTGCTGGGAAAATAATGCTTCTTAAACATGTGCAGTCATCCATGCTGACTTGCCCAGATTTATTTCCGGGAGGGGGGGCTGTTGACGCGGTTCATGCCCCGTTAGCCCTGCGACACCGATTTCCCTCCACACACCTTTGTTTGGTTGTATTTTGGTTGACAAATATCTCAAATAAAACAAATAGACTTTCACAAATACACAGTCCTCAATTGCAATTACTACAGTTGCAAGTATTTGTAAATGAATTGGAAAGCCCGCGACCCACGTGGGGACAAGCAGTACAGAAAATGGATAGATGGATGTATTGGAAATAATTTCTATACATATTAAAGGCTTTAAAGTCCATTACCAATCCAATGTATCTTTTGTCACAGCAGTCGCGGAACTTTTCTGACATGACTCGTAAAATACGATGGGTGTTTTTGCTGTGACAAAACTTGTCCCATAATTTAATTAATCCATTAAAAAATATTTTGATACAATTCAGTGTTTTTTGACAGCGTAAATAATTCAGGGTTTGTTTTGTTTTTTTGTGTGTGTGCGTGTGTGTGTGTTTTGGAGCGGGTGTGTCATTGAGCAATAATGATTTACTACTGCAGAAGTAAAGAAAGTTTTGATCTCAATCGTGGAACATAGAAAGTCAAAAGTATCTCAGCAAACTGAAGTAAACAGCGTCACCTAGCGGCTGTAAAACAACAGCCTATTCACCGTTACTGCGTCCCTCCAATAGGGGGCGCCCGGAAACAACGAAAGAACTCTCGGGGGGAGAGGCTCTGTATGCTAACGAAAGTCCACCAACAAGCTAGTTAGCGACGAGCGATATGACTTAGAACCAGTGAAGCCTCGCTGGCATTACAACGTGGACATGAAGTGAGAACAAACGAGGCTTTTACGCGACCGTTAGTCAGCGGCTCGGGACTCACTGGCTCATTCATGCGGTCTCTTGTGTTCCGGGGAGTTGTTTGAGCTCGGAGTGGCGGCCGTCGGGCAATCGTCACGGCTCGCAAGGACAACACGGAACACTCACCGGTACGGTTGTTTTGCTCGTAGCATATGCTAGCCCTGTTAACGTCAACCAGCGTATGAGCTAGTTGTTATTCTGTTACTTCGCTGCAGCAATGATGGCGCATTATATAGCGTTTTTTGATGCGCGTTGTGTCTCGAAAATATGAACCAGTAAAAGGAGTTGCTGAGTATGAACGACTTGTTCCACATGGCTCGTTTGAAGAGCGTTCGTCATCCATGTATGTTCTGATAAATTTGTTGTATGTGAAACCGACAAGAGAGGAGTCAAAGCAAGTATTCCTTTATTCTTTCAGTAAATAGTCGGCCAGCCTTTTATTTATGCTCATGCTAATGTGAGTGCAACTCCCACCAGAGGAGGATGGTGGTTCCCGAAAGCGCCAGCCCGGTCCACCAGCCTGATGATGGTAGTCCCCCTGGCCTCACGGAGGGCTCCAAGCTTGGGTGCGAGGGGGAAGTGGAGGGAGCTCACGACCTTGCGGATGTGGAGCTGGAGGAGGTTCGAAAGTTGCAAGAACTAGTTCATAGACTGGAGGTCCAGAATGAGACGCTGCGCAACAGGGGAAGCAAGAACATCATCAACCGAGGAGCTAGCAGCGAGAGCAATATCAAAGAGAGTTTCGATTGTGCAGAGGGGAACAGAGACTTGGAGCTGTCACCCCCGCTGGAAAGCTTCAGCAGCGGCGACGACATGTCCCCATTACCAGGCGCCAACAGGCTGGAGGACGAAGAGAATGAAGATGCTGCTGAGGATGTCGGCTCATGCAGCGGCTTCCTCACGCTGACCTGTAGCGGTGGGCCAAGACAGGGCCAAAGCCAGACGCCGGACAGCCCCTCGCAAGAGAGTTATGAGAGCGAGACTTTGGCAGAAAGCGATCCACGAATGGAGCAATCGGCTTTGGATGAGGTGGACGTTTTCGATCTGGACGAGGAGTGGGCCCAAGTTGAAGATGAGGACAGTTGGTATGTTTTCTCAACTACACTACACAGCCTGTTAGTGATTGAACAATATGCATAAAATGCACATCAATACTGCTTTAATGTCACATTTCATCACTTATCCACGTAATCCAAAAGTCTTTACGCTAAGACGAGTCACATGGGCAGTTTTAGTTGGACCCTTGCAACTGAGATTCTTCCCAAGTGACTATTGTCTAATTTGGCGACTTAGAGTTTTACATAATTCTGAGACATACACAAATGAGCAACACCACAAGACAGCTTTGACATTTATCAACAAAGGAAGGAAAGCTGCTGGGAGAGATTTCAGAAACAGTATAGGAGACGTGAATAGCGAAGGCTGTTAGTGCTCACTTAAACATAGTTCACACCAAAAAGGAAAATGGATAACAGAAATGCCCAGACATTATACTTGTCAGACAGGTTTTCTGGAGGGTTATTAAACACCTATTTACGGAACTGAAAATTGATACAGTAACTAACACAAAATAAGACGCCACCGAACAATAAGCCATAGCCAGAGCAACTGTAATGATGTGCTCGGCCGACCCCACTCTGACAGTCAACAACAAAGCACAAGTGCTACAGAAAATGGATAGATATTGTACAATGAAATACAAATAAATTAAATGGATAAATCATGGTTCAAGTTTTGTAAAAGTTTGAATTGAAACGTGCTTTTAACAACTCAAAATGTTGTGGTTTAAGCTATTAGACAGTGACAATATACTGATAAAAAGGTTGTAAAACACTACTTTAGTTTTGTAAGGTTAAAAAAAAAAAAGTGCACTTGAAGGAGTGGCCTCCAAAACTTTAGCGTGTCATATCCTATTGAAATATTTCTTACTGCCGACGTTGGCTGTGTGCTTTCATTTGTTTTGACTGTAGGTCATCTTTTCATTTGCTAATTCTTGTCTTCCAAATTGAATGTACATCATATCATTTCCCAAAGCAGCAATAGAACAGAAAAAAAGGCTCAAAGCAGCCAATTTAGCTGCTTAAGAGCCAGCCAGCCCGTTCCCGCTTTATTTCATCATTAGCCATACTATATGTGCTTTGGAGGCGCATCATAGCCAGTAATCCCGGTAGGAACATAATCTGAGCTGGTTTGGCCTGGCCGCTGCCGCGTGGATAAACTGCTTTGAGTGGGATTGCGCAGCATGTGACACAGGGCCCCAACTGTGACCGGATTGCAACTGGGACAGAAACACTGGCGCGAAAGGGGGCTGTTCGAGCTCTGGGGAATGTGGGGGGCCAATCGTCACACAGGACGAGTTGAAGTCACAGTTGGCTGTGCAGAATAACATCATTGTTAAAATGACGACACGTGTAGTTGGAACGATCACTCAGATGAGACGCGGTGCGTTTTTGCAAACCATAACTCAAACCAGAGATGATCATGCGCAAATTCCGCAGTTTCGAGTGCACGAACAGACCACCAAAGGGAGAAGCCGCGGGAGATGCGACCTGAATATTTCTCCTTGTATTGTTGCTCATTCCGCTGGGAATCGTCCGCCTTTGTGTTTGTCCGATGGGAAGATGATTTGTGGTCAGATCTGGTTCTGAACCAGTTGATCCGCGTCCTTTGTGTACACACCTCAAAGGATCGGCCCGTGAGAGCGTCACTTGAAAGCTTCTGGCTGTTTGTCTTCACTGTGAAAACCCTGCACCTGTGACAGCATTAAAAAAATGCATACAAACACATAACCACACAGGAGGTTGCTTGAACATGGCTTCCTTTTGAGGTAATTTTTTAATCAACACCCAGGCCTCAATTAGACATCCTTGTTATCTTATTTGAATGCAAGGTGTTTTTTTCCTGAACATTTTTGCTCCCTTACATTTTCTCCAAGCTATGAAAATACAGCGGTGCGACTGGCATTCAGTTTCTTTTTTTTTTTTTTGCCCTGTTTGAAATGCCCTCCACACACCACTGCTGCACTGAGTATTGTCCCACCTCTATTCCCCACTCCTTTATTTTGCTCTGATGGCTTTTCTTTGTTGTCAACAGGTTATATGTGTTGCCGAAAAAACAAGTATCGGACGCAGGTTCCGAGTCTCCCTTGAAGTGGTGTCGGCAAGTTTTGGACCACCCCAGTCCAGAGATGGAGAAGGCGTGCCGAACCCTAATCAACCGTCTGGACCAGAGTACGTCTTTCACTTGTTACATTTGAACACATTTTGAGCAGGAAAAAAAAAATCCTGATGTATTGTTTTGTGAAGTTGCCTCCTCTTTAAACGTCTCATCCAAAATGCTCCTTTCATTATTTTAGCTTTGTGCAGCTTCTACTTTCAGCTCTCTGCAGAGCCCAAACAAACCAGCTATTCATCGCAGAGCAAAGTGACTCCGAAAGTTATGCACTGGGTTGGGTCACTCACTTAGGGCCAACTTTCCTTTTTAAATGGTAGGAATAGAAGTCAAACTGCATGTTTTGGCAAAGTATAGATGCTATTTAGGCGTCAGCAGTAACGCTGACAGTCTCAAATTCTACTGCATCACTTTACTGTTCTACATTTCACATATAGTGGGAGTAAAAGTGGGGATGTGAAAGTATGTCACCTCAATAGACATCTCATTCTTTCCCCTTAAAAAAAATTCTTTGAAAAAATGAAACGGTCTTTCAGATGAATTCAAGTGTGGAGGTTTACCATTTTCTTTCTGCGTCTTTTGTGACTTAAAACCCCACGCGTAACCTCCATGTTATCCATTACACATTGTCCCATCTTAACTTTTCTTTCTGTCCTCCACAATATGTCATCCAATCTGTGGTTTCCTGTTGCCCCACAGCATCCCGCTGGAGGAACATGTACAGCAGCCCGTCGGCAGAGGCAGGCCCGGCAGGCTCAGGCCCAATTTCTCCTGGGTACCACAAATCAACTAACAAATCTCTACTAACCTGTGGCAGCTCAGGTATGGCATGACATTAACACGTTGTGCTCCCCATGTTCTCAACAACACTACCAGCGGGACTGATGTCAGTTTTTTTTTTTCTTTTGCTGGGAAGTGGGTCACTTGTCATGTGTGCACTAATGTGTCAATAATTGGTCCACTCAGGGGCTTTTTGCATGTTTTACTGGGTCAGCTATAAATCACATGTATTCGAAATATTTGCCAAGCTTTTTTAATGTCACAACGTAAGCAGTGGTTGATGTTATGATCTCAAGGTAAACCCAGGAGAACCCCCCCCCCCGAAGAATAATTACAGAAAATATATAACGTTATTAACATTATGGAATGAGCAGGCTAACTGGTGGGACATCAAAGGTCCGTCAGTACAATTCCAATTTTTAAAACGTTAACTAGCTATCCAGGGAGTTTCTAAAGTAACATTTTAACATTTTTACCTCAAAGACCTAATGACGATGAGGAATCGGCTGTCAGATGTACCTCATCAACTGTCCCACATATGAACCGGCAAATTCCAAGCTAAATTACATATACAAATGAAACAGTGAGAACATGTGACGGTGCAGAGAGCAGCTAACATTAGCAGTAGACATCTTCACTCACCGTTTTGTCATGACAAACGACACCAGCCAATGAGATTGAAATGCACAGCAGACAACTCTTTAGGCGAGAGTCCTCAAACAGGTCTGTTGGAAAGAGGAACAAAAACAGGAAGTAGAAAAGTGTACAAGATAATGGAATAGCTGCAACTTGTAAAAACAATAACCATTGTCACTTACATTTTGAGGTAATCATTGTAGCTGGCAAAACAGTCTACAGTCCCACTCTAAATGAAAATTAAAATACTATAAACTGTCGATTTCTGTCCCGGTGATGATGATAGGATTTCATTAGAGCCAGAATACTATAGAAGACGGTTAGCAAGTATGTGTGATTTATACTTTGGTGGGTGTTTCAACATGAATGAAATGTACTTCAATTCTGTCTTTGATTTGATGGGTGTTACATTTTCTCTCACGTTGCTAATTTTGTTGTCAAAGCCTGTAAGTGTTTTTGCATGGCTTATGGTGTGGTTGGTGATCCACGACAATCACAAACTTGTGACCAGGCAGCTTTTCCTGGGTTGTCTCATATGTCAAATCAGATTCCTCTAGTTTTGCATTGCCTACAAATACATTAGCTGCATAGGTTAACATACTAGATACCTGTCAGGAAACAAACAGCCAATCAATGTTTTTTTTATATTGCCTTTTGTTTGAACTAAAATGCTTCCAGCCCATTCTTGTTGTCTTATTGTTATTGGCCATCAAGTCAAATGAACCGCATCCATGAACTTATGTCATGAGTAGTTTGACAAATGCGAAAGGCACGCGCTCTTTTGCGATGTGTTCAGCTCGCGTAAGGCTGATTATGTGCTAATTGTGAAAATGCCTCTTCAGTCGGAGCATTAAGGCTTTAATGGTACTAAACCTTCATAATCTTCACAGACTGAAACACCTGTTGTTTTTCTTAGTTTTCAAAATTGACATGAGTTTCTGACGTCATCCACATTTTGTCCCAGGAAAGCTGTGATTTGTGCAGATCCGTTTTTCTCCATTGCAAAATTGTTGCCATTATCAAGGCAACATTAATTGCACATACTCTCATTTACGTCAGCAAGTAAAAAAAGAATGATATAATGTATATAGTATTGACATACACGAGGGCTTTCCACAAGCCAAACGTGCCTTTAGCTGACTAAATCCAACATGTTTGTTTTCATACATGATCCCCACCTGATAGGTGTCTCGGGTGTGCCCTCGGCCCTAAGCTCTCAGTCTTCCATAGACAGCGAGCTTAGTACTTCAGATGACTCCATCTCCATGGGTTATAAACTGCAGGATCTCACTGATGTCCAGATCATGGCTCGTCTACAAGAAGAGAGTGAGTAGAGAATTGAGCCTGTCTCGACAATACTTTTGCGAAGACATAATCTAACAAAATACACGCACTCATGTGCTGTTTACATGGCCATGAGGGGGGGAAAGCAGAAAACTCCAGCACTGCAGTTGGCGCAGTTTATGTTAGCACATTAAGATTTTGTTTGTTTTCTAAATGCAAAATAAAATTATTCAAGATGTCTATTTTCGATATCAGGTCTGAGGCAGGATTACGCTTCCAGTTCAGCGTCTGCATCGCGTCGCAGCTCGACAACGTCCCTTCAATCCCTTCGCCGGGGCGGCACCTACAGCGACCAGGAATTTGACAACTACAGCCTGGACGACGAAGACGATGAATTCAGTCCTATGCCCCAGCAACGCCACCGCTTCACCCCCTCGCCCTTGGGCTCACCTCGATGTTTGTCGCCCTCAACTTCCAACCACGGTCAGGAGCACAGCAGCAGACTCGGGGCCCCTCGCACAAGAACCCCCAGACGTTCTCTTCAAGGCCCCAGTGCAGAGCTTCTTAAATTTGCCAAGAGTGAGGGTATGTCAAAAGAAAATGTTTAGTTTCTTGAAGCTTATATTTGGATGTGTGTGACGTCATTTGAGTCAAGGTGATGACGTCCAAGACTCGTCGCTTCATGTGTCGTTGACCTGTGGTTCCAGAAGAGTTGAGGCACAGCATGCCTAACCTGGCCCCCCGCACCAGCCTACGTTCCCTGGAGGCAGTCAGAAACAGCCGCAGCATGGAGGCTAACCTCCACAGCTCTGGCAACCGCATGTCGCACCTGACTCCCTCCCCCTCCTCAGGTAACCTCCACCCTCTTTTCCCTGGACTCTTCGTCTTATTGAATGGCATGCGCCTGTCGTACAAGCTATGCCTCAGCATGCCTGCTTCCATTCCACCACCCTGCTGCCACTTCCAACTCGGTTTCAGTTATTGGAATTAGGACGCCAACGATAGACTCTCCATGTGTTGTTATCAGAGGAAAAAAAGATAAGCAGTAAGTCTCAGTCTTATCTGAGAGCTGTGAAAGCAATATACTATATTACTCTATTGGCCTTAGATACCACGCTTTCTTTAAAGTTCCCTAAAGTGGGTGTCATCACGGTGTTCATGGGTTCCAGGTTGCAAGGACCACATAAAATAGTTTTACATACAGAGTACAGTTGCCACAATTGATGGCATCCAAAAAGTAGAGCCTTAAAATAAATTTTGATAAAGCTCTAGTACTGAAAAGCATTTGATGTTGCAAGGCTCCTTAATCTTGCATCTTTGCGATATGCCTCTAATAACATCCCTTATCTGACAATGTCACTTCCCTGCTTATCAAACCTGTTTTTCCCCCCATGTCAAAACTATTTTGTGCCACAGATGGGGTTTTTTTCCCCCCTGTCCTCAGTCTGCACTTCCTTATCGACCCACCACTGACAAACACTTGTTTCTTGTTTACTGAAGGTATGGCAGGTAGTCGCCTGCGCAGCAATGGCCAGTCTCCTCTTTCGCTGCGGGCTCCAGTTAAAGCTGTCACCCCCGTGGGATCAATGGCATCTCGTCAACCTTCCAGAGGTCTGCCTGTGATCCAAGCACCCCCTGCTTCGGGGGCTCGCCGGGCTCAGCAGGCTGGCTCTGCTAATGGCGGATCCTACATACCAGGCAGAGCGTCCGCTAGCGCCGGGCGGACCGCGATTGGCCGAGGACACTCTGTGCCCACCAGAAGTAAACTATCACAGCCAACCAGAAGGTTAGCGCTATAAAGTACAATACTACTTCAATTGAAAAATCTGTTCTATAACGGTGCTTGACATCCAAGTACCGTAATTTTCGGACTATAAGTCGCGGTTTTTTTCATAGTTTGGGTGGGGGGGGCGACTTATACTCAGGAGCGATTTATATACATATATATGGTTTTTTTTCACTTTTTTGGGCATTTTATGGCTGGTGCGACTTATACTCCGGTGCGACTTATAGTCCGAAAATTACGGTAGTTTTATTTGTAAACAATGTTTTCCTAAAGAAACTTTTTTGAGGAGGGATTATTTAGCTCCAAACTTGAGCTGTCGCCATCATAAAACCTATAACCTGACAAATGTTTTTAGTGAAGTCATACGAGTACTAAGAAAAGCTAACCACTGTATGATAAAATAAAAGTCAAAGTAAAACTACCCAGCCTTTGAAGACAGCCGACAGAAGTAATGAAAACAGCAATGTGATTGAGCAATATTGTCACCTAGTGGCATTTTGTAGACATTGCTGGACTTAATATATGCGTCATAACTTGAAGCTTGTATTAACGGTCATTTCATTACAGTTGCTCATGTTCATGCCATCGTAAGTCAGTTCCTGTTCTGTTCTCATCACACTGACCACTTTGCTGATATTGGTTGTCTTCTGAGGTGGCAACACGTGCAAAACACATTTGCTGCATGATCTGAAGTATCACGAGGAAGCCTTGTTACATGATGACTGTTGGACATCTGCCAATTCCAGAATATTTTGGTTGAACTCTAAATTATGCAACTTGTGAGACATTTGTCTTTTAAAATTCTGTCTCTTTGTTTTCGGCGGTGAATATGGGAAGGTTGTTCTCCTACTTCTGAATTGCAAAGTCTCTAACCCCCTGTTTATGATGTCATCCCATTGTTGCACTTTTGACACTTGTCATAAAAAGTAGTTTGCTAACCGTCCAACCTGTGAACAAAGGCAATAAAGACTTTTCCGTTGAATTTTATCAACAGGTCGTTGGGCATGGCGAAAATCTCCGATGAATCCTGGAAAGATGGCTGCTACTGAATTCTGATGCCCGACAAAGGTGTTTCCTGCTGCAATCGTTGCTTGACCTTTTCTCAGTGACACCTTACCAAAAGAAAAGTGTAGACTGGATGTCGTCAAGACTTGTCTTTTTATCCTGCATGAAGCATTGACAACAATACCCAGCATGGCTCGGTTGGCAAATAAAAAGGGCACACTCCTACAAATGTTATATGGACAATCTCAAGAGCTTCCAGATTTGTTCGGGTCCATTTTACTTATTTTTCTATGGTAATTGTGAGAAACTGCTGTAATTTCCATTAATTGTAATTGCTTTTGATGTTATTGATATGAAGAAAAAAAAAAGGAAGTTCATTTTCTGTGTGAATTCCTACTAGATGTTGGCACTATTGTAACGCATGCCTGGTAATATTTTTGTTTGTTTCCATTCTAATTGGTTATGTAACTGTTCTCTGACAATTTTGTCTGTTCTGTGTCGCACAATCTGAAAATTTCTGAATGCTGGCATTGTTCACGTTGAGATTATCATCAGATTTCTGTTTACATTGTAAACTGCAGCACTATCACACTGCCCTCATTGATATTTAAAATAAGATATATATACATATATAGTTTGTGCCAAGATGCATTTGAGCTGCAACAACTTTTCTAAATCTCCGACCATCAAAACTACCATTACTTTCATGCATTTTTATTGCATATCCATTAATGTATTGGGACGTGTAGTGTTTTGGAATCTACTGAAATTAAAATTGTTTATGCAATGCAGGCCTCCTTGCCTAAGGACAGCCTTCACTCTCTTGTAGAGAACTTTTTAAAATAAACTAGAATAAAAATGTATAATAAAGCTTGGTCTAAAACGCAATGTGTGTGTGCTAGTTCGTGTATTTGCATCACGCAAACATAGTTTTCACTCTTAGTAGAGTTGCACAAACATAGCAGGACGTTGTCGTTTCCTGGGTGTGTGACCGAGAAAAAAACGCTACCACACCCATCGTCACAAAATGGCCTACAGGCCTCATCTGTGTAAACTAAAACTACTAGTTGGTAATTCGGAATTTTTTAACACTTCGCGTGGTAATACCCACGTTTAGTTCGCAAGCATAGTGCGCATAATGTGTCCCCATTAATAGAATGTTAGAGTAACTACTCTCTTATGCATGACGCAAATAGTAAGGGATCAGCGGTAAACGAGGCCACGCATTGTCTGCCCCCCGCCCTCCCTCTGCTTGTCAGGAAGCAAGCTGATTGGCCGAGGCCTAGCAAAGAGTGCCCGGGGATCCAAAACTGCAGGCCGCACTTAGCTTACCGTCAAAAATAAACCAAATACATTAATAGACAAAACGGAGGAGGGGGAGAAACACCAAAAGAGTCCGAAGACGACGTTATCAGGTAAATTCGCTTCGGACCAACCCGAATGGAGTGGGGTTTAATTCGCAAGGGCCCAGTCGGCCGTAGCGGGCCTCTTTGAGCCTCGTGGAAAAAACAACACGGACATAATGCGGCACAAGGCGGCGCCACTTAGCTTAGCATGATAGCTAGCCAGACGGGCGGTCGTGGGCGCGTTGTTTCAAGCAAACATCAAATGGATGCATTTTGACACGTTAGTTCGTCGCCTTCTACGGCGACGCTGTTATCCTTGCACCGCAGCGAGTGTGCAAAGTCGGGGTGTGTGCTATTAACGCTGCTAACGAGCGCAGACGCTTAGCCGTGATGCTAAAACAAAATGGCGCTGGGCGGATCCGTTGTAGCTCGTTAGCTAGTTAGCTCCGCTGGGTGGTAAGCAAGCGGTAGCCAGCCTTTATGAAGGCATTGCATAACGTCTGCAGTACATTAAGCATAGCCGAAATTCTGGCATATTTACACGCCAAAATAAAACTATGGCTACACTGTTACATGCATATCAACTGGAAAATGTGAGCATTAAACGCACTTGAGCTAAAGCGGAGGATTTTTATTTTTCTTGGTATTGAGCAGTGATGTGACGACAGTGCATTTCCTCCCACTGATAACATTGCGGAGGACTCCCACAGTGGTTACACTGGCGGGCTAGTCCTGCCCACCTACGGGGCAATTCCCTTTCCTCAAATGGAGACCTCGCCATCTGGCTCAACTTGCTCCAGGTGTACAGTTGAATGCACCAGGTTAAGGATGCCTGTAATACTATTGCATGGCAGAGGACGGAGCTAGTCGTCAATAACATGCCATCCCACTTTCTGAGTGTGTTTCTTGCACTGTAATTACCTCTGAAGCATACATCTTTCGTGAATATTGAATTGGAAAACACATTATTATTATTATGATGATGATCATTATTATTGATCCAAATGTTGTGTACTGTAACTACTAATGGCTGTGCTTTGTTTTTACCAGAGGGATCAATTGCATTGGTGGGAAGTAACACATCTAATATGCTGTTTTTATTTTATGGTTCTGCGCATCGAATGTGAAGGTATTTAATGTATCATATATCCATATACTGTATATGTATTGTTTTTATGATGCATGACACTTTTACCAACTACTTGATCACTCACACCTCTCATGATTAATATCTTATAGTTTCCAGGCGGTTTTCTTTTTGCCGGTGTTAATCATGGACCAAGGAGGCGGTGTGTTGGAGTTACACACACAGGAGCTGAAGATGCCCCACGCTATGATCATGCAAGACTTTGGTGGGTGGTAATGTGCATTTAATTAAGTGTTTTAGCAAATTATTCTGGAGCACAAATTGCCACAGTTATAAAAACCTCAACCCTACAATGTTTACAAAGCAGTTGAAAAACAACCACCGCTGCATACAAAGTGCCGTACATGGAAAAAATAAATAAAAAAAGACAGTTAAAACAATATTTTAGACATCAGAGCAGTAAACACAATAAAACTGTAAAAGAATAAAAACAAATGTGTTGAGAGGATTCATAAAGATGGACAGAAAAATAAAAGTATAAATAAGTAAATATCTGAGTTCTGTAGTCATTCACATAAAAACGCATTGATTATCTTTTTGTGTTCAGTCAAAATATGACATTTGTAAACGTCGGCTTTTACTGTGGAAAGCAGTTATCTGCAGTTTCTGCCTATTTTTGACAAATAGATACCCAGTAACTGAATCATGATCAGTTTGGAGGGGGGGGGCTACATAGGCTCCAGCTCGACCCGAATGAGGACAAGCCGTATGGAAATCAATCAGATGGATAATTATATATGTATAAGCGAAAGATAACTATGCTTATACACTGTTGTTAGTGATGCACCTCACTATAAAGATTTTTTGAAACTCTTACTGTCTGTCATACAAGAACAAAATGAAATGTAGATCTCATTCATTCTCGTTTTAACAGTTGCAGGGATGGGTGGCTTGGCACACATTGACGGCGATCACATCGTGGTGTCTGTGCCAGAGGGCATGCTTCTTTCTGACGTGATGACGGACGAGGGCATCCTCCTGGAGCACGGCCTGGAGGTGGAGGGTCTGGAGACTCAGGTCGTCGAAGACCTGGAAACTGAAGTTGTCGAAGGTTTACACGCAGATGTCGAGGGTCTGGAGGCAGAGGTGGTTGATGGGCTACAGACACAAGTGGTAGAGCTGGAGGCTCAGGTTGTGGAAGGCCTAGAAGGAGAAGTCGAGGTGGAGGGTCTTGAGGCACATGTAGTCGAAGGACTGGAAACCGAAGTCGATGTGGAGGACCTGGAAGCTCATGTTGTTGAGGGCCTTGAGGAGGAAGTGGAAGTGGAGGGCTTGGAAGCGGAGGTTGTGGAGGGTCTGGAGGTGGACGTAGAAAGCCTGCGCTCTCAGGACGTAGACGGCCATCAAATCGGCAATGAGGACATGGTTCACTCAGAACATAGTGTGATCATGCCGGAAAACATCCTAGGAACCGAGGTTGCGATAGAAGCGGCTTTAGAACACCACCACGTGCTAACCTCAGACCTTATCCAGGATGCCAACCACCACGATGACATGTCAGACCAGGTGTTTGTTGCAGAGCTTCTCTCGGACCACCAAGATAACACTCTAGACCATCAACTTGTCGCAGAGGGCTTGATGGTGACAGAAGCCAATGCGGAGACCATCATTCATCAGCAACTTCCATCTGAGGGGGTTCCCCTGCAGATGGATGAAGACGATGACGGCAGAAGCAGCTCCGAAGATTACCTCATGATCTCCCGTAGGATCGTCGTCGGTCTCAGACAGTGTTTCTAGTTGTGTCTGTCCGTGTTTTTGAGGTTGAATCTTTTTGCCGTTTAGTGGATGAGGTGGGAGAGAAGCTGGACATAGGAGACACCCCTCTTGAGATTAGCACTGAGGTGATGGAAGACAAGGACTGCAAGGAAGACTCTACCGCAGAAGTCATCAAAGTCTACATTTTCAAGGCTGAGGCAGATGATGATTTGGGCAAGTCGTTAAACTAGTCGTGGATGGAATGTTTTACGTGAGTGTTGATTAGAATTAACCCCACCCTCCACCTTGTTTTTCTAGGTGGAACAGAAGTGATAACTGAGGATGATTATCAAAATGGCCACCCTGATCTTGAAGCCGCCTCATCTGGAAGACTCGGAGTTGGCCGTGACAAGATGGTCTACATGGCAGTCAAGAAGCAGCCCAAAATTGAAGAGGACGACGACGAGGACAGTGATGATGACGATGATGACATCAGTATGTTCTTGTCGTTCTGTCTCAAAAGCTTTTTCTGCTTTTTCATCGACTTAGTTGGATGGCTCCAAATATCAAATAGATTGAGCCGTAGACGTAAGTGTGTTGATGATGTTCTCTGCTGGATTTGTGCAGGTAAGACTATAGATCAAGTCAAGAATGGCACAGCGACATCATTTCTTCAAATTCGAGAGGGTTTACCCCCAAACCGTGTCCTCAAACCCAAAGCCAAGAAAAAGAAGAAAGGGGACGTTAGGCAGTGTCAAACCGGTAAGAGCTCTATGCACGCCCTCTTCTTGCCTTTTGATATGGTAACGCTTTGATGACGGGCCAAATAAACGTGCGTTTCCCCCAAATGCCTATTTCAGCTGTCATCATTGGGCCCGATGGCATGCCCCTGACTGTCTACCCATGCCACATATGCGGAAAGAAGTTCCGCTCACGAGGCTTCCTCAAATGCCACATGAAAAACCACCCGGACCACCTCTTAAAGAAGAAGTACCAATGTACAGACTGTGACTTCACCACCAACAAGAAGATCAGTTTCCACAACCATTTGGAGAGTCACAAGCTGCTGAGCCACAACAGCGAGCGCTCCCCGGAATACACGGAGTACGCCCGGCGCTATCATGAGTCCAGCCCGCTGGGCTCCGACAAGCTCATCGTCAAGGACCGCGAGCCCAAGCTGCATCACTGCAAGTATTGCGACTACGAAACGGCAGAGCAGGGCCTTCTCAATCGCCACCTGCTGGCCGTGCACAGCAAGAACTTTGCGCACGTGTGCGTCGAGTGCGCCAAAGGCTTTCGCCACCCGTCCGAGCTAAAGAAACACATGCGGACCCACACGGGTGAGAAGCCCTATCACTGTCCGCACTGCGAATTTCGCTGTGCGGATCAGTCCAACCTTAAGACTCACATCAAAAGCAAGCATGGCGCAGACCTGCCCTTCAAGTGCAGCCACTGCCCGCAGGCGTACGCAGACGCACGGGAACTCCAGCGTCACATAGAGATGGTGCAAGGTCACAAGACGCACCAGTGTCCACACTGCGAACACAAGAGCACCAACTCCAGTGACCTGAAACGACACATCATCTCCGTGCACACCAAGGACTTTCCCCACCAGTGCGACGTGTGCGAGAAAGGCTTTCACAGGCCCTCCGAGTTGAAGAAGCACGCCGAGACGCACAAAGGGAGCAAGGTGCACCAGTGCCGGCACTGTAACTTCAACGCCCCCGACACGTTCACCCTGAGTCGCCATATTCTTTCCCTGCACACAAAGGAACTCCCGTTTAAGTGCAAGCGTTGTCGGCGAGGCTTTCGGCAGCCGGCGGAGCTAAAGAAGCACATGAAGACGCACAGCGGCAGGAAAGTTTATCAGTGCCAGTATTGTGAGTACAACAGTACGGACGCTTCGGGTTTCAAGCGCCATGTCATCTCCATTCACACCAAGGACTACCCCCACCGCTGCGACTACTGCACCAAGGGCTTCAGGAGGCCTTCGGAGAAGAGCCAACACATAGCCAGACACCACAAAGACATGTTAATGTAACATCATCACACTTAACCCCCCACATACACACACACCTACCCCTGTACATCGGTGTCACGCACGCTGAGGTAATTTTAGTGTATTCAAAATTAAATGCTATAGGCTGTTGAAGGCAACATCATAATTGCCATTCTGTGTTGTCATGGGTATAAAACGCCACCTAATGCCAGAACATGTTTTAGATGGGAGTAAAATCTTAAAAAAGACATAAAAAATGTGACAGTGCGCACTAAGTGGGACAAGTGTAAATTGTGTTTGTTTGTTTGTTTGTTTGTTTTTCTGGAAAGAAATCACGCAAGGACATATATTCAGGGTTTCAAATGTCTATTTTTATACCCACTCAGCTGAAATGCTGCAGAAGAATAACTCTTGTAAAATCAAAAACGCCGGTTTAAGAGCATCAGTTCAGTTTTCCTCCATACTACCACTTAGTATCTTTTAATAATCAGCTTTTAGCTCGACATTTGTTTTCACTGCCACGTGTTGCACCATTCTCAAGCTCCAAGAAAGCATTTTAGTAATGTTGACATACATGACGCACCTTAGCCCACGGTTTTATTCCTACCTTTTTGCATTTCCCCCAAATCATGTGTGATATGACCACAATCTGTTCAAAATGTATTAGAAGATAAATCAGGGTTTCAGGACTGATCAGCTCAGTCAAGTCTAACAAAACATGATTAAGGTGGTGCTACATTATTAGTTTTGGTTTTGAATTGGATGAATGGTTAGCTTCGTGATTGCTAACCACTTGGTGGTTACCTGCGACTAAGATATTGATCATGTTACCTATGACACAGGTATGCCCAGCCAACAATACAGTTGCAATCATGCCTTACATCTGATGGTCTTTTCTCTTAAGCACTGATGGACTCAGCCAATCTGAAAATTAGTGTTGTTGTTGTTTTGTAACTCAAACATACTGTATCAATACCATTCTCTCAGAGATTGTGGTTGAGCCAGTAGAAGGCACTTTATTTTTTTTGTATTTTAATTACATGTATGGGGTTTGTGTATGTATAAGGATATATATATATACATATATATATATACATATAAAACCTGGGTAAATGATTACACAGCCTTGTGAGTGGCTAAATGTTATCTATAGCAAGTGGGCACAATACAATTGTGGAAAGTGGTGGGTGAAACAATTTAATGTTCTGTTCCATGGCAAAGTGTTTGGGTTTTGTGTTTGCTTTGTGCTCACTAACAAGTTTCCCAGACCCTCATCCCACTGTCCTTCCTATATGTAAACCTAGCCCAATCCCACATTGAGGATTATACTCTTGTCAGTGGTCATAATGGCATTAGTCTATCAAGTATGCACATATGCCGTCTCCATAAAATTGTGGTAGCCTATACGTATACTAAAATCCCTGCATTTCATGTAACTTAGTATACTATATTTCCTTTCAGTCTGATTGTGGATAAACTACTGGTGGGGAAGAAACCAAAATAAAAATAAAATATATCTTTTTATACCTTGTGTTCTTTTTAATAATAAGGGCTCAAGTTTAATCCAGTTTAACTATTTTGTCAACTGAATAGTGTGATGGTTAACACCGTTACATATATCAGCAGGGAGTTTTAATGTTGAAAAAATAGATTATGTTACGAAATGGATATTATATTATTGCATTTAATATTGTAATATTTCTAGAAATAGTTCAAAGCCTCATGGAATGTCACGCAAGGCATGTATTGTCAAGGATTACATCACCAATTGTGCTTTATTGTGATGCCACAACAGATGGCTAACAGTGATGGAAAAGAGGTCAAGTGTGCTGTAACCACTGAACTCAGAAATTGGAATCCATTCCTTTTACTTGCTGACCAAGCTAAGATGTGTTTGTATGCAGGATGCCAACACAGCTACCAAGTAATACCTCAAAGACGTCACTAGGTGATATAGGATCATTTGGGTCAGATTATAACAGTTCAGATTATAGGCATCGTAATAGCCACAAACTTTGCCAAAAAGACACAAATTCGACTTAGAGCATGACGCACGTACGTTTTCAGGCGGTTGTGACAAATATTAGGTTCAGCGCAGTATAAAAAAAAAGAAGACGGAGAGATTTCTTGTCGCCACTAGATGGTGCTATGGTAATAAAAGAACATTATCATATAGCTATGGCTATAAAGATTTGAAGTTTCTTTACAATTTTTTTTAAAGCATGTGCAGGGGAGGTAAGGAGAATGTGTCCTTATTGCTTAGTAGGACATCTGAAACGCCATGCTTTCTCAACGTGTAACCCAGGGGTAGCAAAAACACTGAAAACAACAACTAAGAACAACACAAAAAGTCCTTCCTGCCCAACAGCATCTGATCCACTCTCGAGCGCTACCACAAATGCCCACTTGGTGCTGCTAACGAGCTAACAGAACACTGCGGTCCACCTTGCCAAATGCTGCAGTCACGTCCAACAAAACACAACATACACTCCAGAGTCATTAACCAGAAATGACATCCTCGTCATTAAAAAACCCAGAACAGTGCTAAATCTGTGTTATGCAGCATTTTAAAACCTGACTGGAAACACGCTATGACAGTGGTCCCCAACCACCGGGCCGCGGACCGGTACCAGTCCGTGGGTCACTTGGTACTGGGCTACCAAGCCGCACAGAAAAAAAGAAATTTCCATCGACGATCAATTAATTCAGGTCAAGACGCTCGTCCCAATCACGTCACATGTTTCCCCAGTCGAGCTAGCAAAATGAGTAAGAATTTATTTTGAAAAATATTTTTAAAAATTGGCGATTCAGGTGAAGACGCTCGTTTCGGTCACGTGACATGTCACCTGAGTCGAGCCTGCGAAGCAAGCAAAAATGAGCAAGAAATGTTTGGAAAGCTTCTTCGGAAAGGGAAAAAAGCCCAATGAGGAGACGGAAGAAGAAGAAGAGGCTCTAAGAAAAGGAAAGCTGCATTTAAAAGAAAATGTCTGGAGTCCTACTTAAAATCTAGATTAATCGCCACAAGTGACTGACGCACCAAGCCCACTCTGCATAATATGTGGCGACAGGTTAGCCTAACGAGGCAATGAAGCCTTCAAAACTGCTTCGGCTCATGGTCTCCACAAAAGCGCTGCAAACCCTGCTTCCTTTTCCAACAACCTATCTTTGTGAAGCTGGATTTTCTGCGGTTAAAGCGATCAAAACAAAACTGCGGAGCAGATTGAACATCAACAGCACACTTCGGGTGTCATTGTGTCCGATTACGCCTAGATGGGACCGGATCGTTTCTGAGAAACAAGCTCAGTGCTCACACTAATTCAACGTAATGGTGAGTTTTATTTTTATGTGGTTTATATTTGTTTTTTTATGCCAGTCGTATCATTTTATTTAATCGTTTTTATATATTATAAATGTGTTATTTATTTATATAAATCTATTATTTATTTATTTATATGCTCATCCCAAAAAGATTTTAGCTTTGCTTTTCTTGAATTGTTGAAATAAAAGGCAGCTTGGAAATGCGTCTAAAATTCAACAGTACACCTTGAGCAATACCAGGTTTCTTTTTCTTGAGCAGCTCGAATGTCGTCCAGCTCCCTGTGACCATGAAAATATGCCTTGCAAATATTTTAAAAGCTTTTAATGGAAGATGCGAATCACAACTGAGACACACGAGTTTACCCTAGCACCATACACAAAAAATGTGACAGCCTAGTCACGTTCCAAGAATGTCTCTTGCATTCTGACGTGGTTGCCAATGGCAACCACCAAGGCTGCACTGATCAAAATGCCGCTCATAAATCCACCTTTATTTCATTGTGTCAACTCAGAGTTGAGCACGAGAGGCCGTCTTGTAAGGAAGTACAATTGCATGTGATGAGCCACTGTGGCAACTCAATTATGTGCTTGTTTGGAGTCAGCAGAGCATCACGCACGCACGCACGCGCACGCACGCACACACACACACACACACACACACACACACACACACACACACACACACACACACACACACACACACACACACACACACACACACACACACACACACACACACACACACACACACGCACAAACACACACACGTCAATGCCTCAGTGCAGGGATGTCCAAACTTTTTCTGCTGACGATCGCATACAGCAAAAATCGAAGGACGCAAGGGCCACTCTTAAATTCTCTGACTTTAAATTATTAAACACGTTAAAACCAATCTATCAAGAAAGTAAATTTGTTTATATAAGATAGATATTAAGGTGGAGGTTTTTCATCGCAACTTAACGTCAAAGATGATAAGAGGTGATAAGTTGATGCACATAAATCGAACCTTGACATTGGGCAAGAACCCATTTTGTTGCTGAAATTAATTATGTTTTTAGCAGATTTTTTGTTTATTTTTCGTAGTACACAGGTGACTAAGTATAATGTGTACTATACTCATAATACAAAACATTCATATCACAAATCATCTTTGCCCATTGGCATGAATTGACATGCTAAAACTCTGGTCCAACCTATCATTAAAAAAAATCGTAATGTTTTTCTAATTATAAAAATAGCCCTATAATACTTTACAAAAACAAAGTAATGACATCACTGAAGTACAGTTTTGCCACAGTTTTTGCTTCAGTTTAATGAGGTTTGTGCTGCGCCTTCTGGTGACAGTAAACTTGAATGGCCCCGGGCCATAGTCACGGATGAGGGTATGAGATGATCAAATTGTGTGCAAAATGCCTGTGCTATTTATTTGATGCGTTTTACATATATTGGTGGTGTTGATTATAATGAATCCATGATGCACTTGCCAGAACAAAATCCATTAACACGTACGGCTAAGCAAGGACAAGTGATTGTCCATTGTCAAATGGAAGAGTGATTTAATCATTTTAAATCCACAGTCAGCAAAAAAAATAAAAAGAGCTGCCGATTACTCGCAATAGTCAATTGACTGGTGGCAACGCATCGTTGCGTCATCATGAGTGACACGCGCGATGTCTTTAATTGTGTCCTTTCCTTCTGAATTTAGAATAAATATTTACTCATCAGGATTGTGCAAGCAATTCTATCGATTGGTTTTTAAGAAACGCTCTAAATGAATAACTGTCAGAAAGTTTTGGTGGGGGTGCTTGCTGCTTGCGCGTCATCGCGTGTGGGCGCGGTTTAGCGAGTGCAATAATGCGCCGCTAAGCCGCTGAAGAGCTCCAGTGTGACACGCGCATGCAGAGGGAGAGTGCAGCGAGCGAACCAGCCGATCACCGCGTAGTGATGGAAAGCATTAAGCTCTTCCTCTACACCTTTCTCGTGTCTCATTACTTGTGGAGCGTCGTCTTCATCTTGTGGCTCTTCGTCAACGGGACGCCCACAGAGCTCACCAACTATGGATTGCTTCATTGAAGTTGGCGAGGACGAGCGCAGAGACACGCGTCCGAGGCGATATGGACAGTTGTGAAATTTTTGCGCTTCCTCATCTGCGAAACCAAGCAGGATTTCCGCAGGATATCCGTTTCACATAACGCTTCACCCTGAAATGCAGAATGTTTAGCTAGTTGTGGTGAAAGCGGCCGTTAGAATAGTGCGTGCGTGACGGCTCTTTCCCCCCTGCAGGCAATCAATTAGGTACAGTCTTGCTAAGTGAACTTTAATTCGTCCATTTGGAAGAAGTCAGCCATGGCTCTTCCAGATAGTAGTATATCGGTTGAGGAGGTATCATTCCCGGAGATCATCGAGCTGAATGTCGGCGGTCAGGTGTACATAACGCGCTACTCCACACTCACGAGTGTGCCACACTCTCTTTTGTGGGAAATGTTCAGCCGTAAGTCGGCTAAAGGATTGGCCAGGGACACCAAAGGGCGTTTCTTTGTGGACCGGGACGGCTTTCTTTTCCGCTACATCCTGGACTACATGCGGGACCAGCAGCTGGTCCTTCCAGACCACTTCCCCGAGCGGGGACGGCTGCAGCGGGAGGCGGAGTTCTTCAACCTTCCCGAGCTGGTCAAACAGTTGGCGCCCAAAATCAGCAAGCAGAACTCGCTGGGCGACGACTGCTGTCAGAGTGACCCGGAGGACTCCTCGCCCGGGGTGGACGCCGCCCGGAATCTGGGGTCGCTCGGCGCGGCGGCGGCAGCCTGCGCCAGCCTGGTGCCCAGCTCCATGGACGGGAAGCGGTCCGGCTTCATCACCATCGGCTACCGTGGCTCGTACACCCTGGGTCGCGACAGCCACACCGATGCCAAATTTCGTCGGGTGGCCCGAATCATGGTCTGCGGGAAGACCTCCCTGGCCAAAGAGGTCTTCGGGGAGACCCTGAACGAGAGCCGCGACCCGGACCGCCCACCGGAGCGCTACACGTCCCGCTACTATCTCAAGTTCACCTTCCTGGAGCAGGCCTTCGACAAGCTGGCCGACGCCGGTTTCCACATGGTGGCCTGTAACTCCACAGGCACCTGCGCCTTTGCCCACGAGCAGACGGACGACAAGATCTGGACCAGCTACACTGAATATGTGTTCTACCGTGAGTGACGCTGTCGAACCCCACCCCCCTCCCCACCACCTTGTCTGCAAGTGTCCCCTTCCAGCCTCAAGCTCTCTCTCTAGTAGATGTACTGTAGATGTTCTGCTTTGGGCTCCACGCAATTCCTCCCATGAACAGTTCCCCACGAGTGACTCTTTCCACCTCCTCCCTCGTCCCCAGACCCCGTCAGCTTGACCCCCCCACCCCCCGCATCTGATCTAGATGTCGTCTTGACCACACTGCAGCTCCCCTTGCAGAAGACGGACCTTCTTTATCCAACCCCTCTTCATATTTCATCTGCCTCTCTGAAAGCACAACTCTTTCTATGATCTAACTTAGTTCACACACAAGCCCCGGGGTATGGGCGTTACGAAAAAGGGCTTCAAAAAAGTGGCCATCTTGTACTGTGTAATGTCCCTTCTGGCCCAACTCTGTCCTGCTCCTCTGAAATAAATCACCGCCATAATCGGACTTCTTATAAGCCTCGAGGGGGACATGGGAGCTAAAAGAAGCAACATGTCCTGCGTTATCATGTCCTGTATCATGTGACTAGGCTTGTGCCATAGTGGACTTGTCAGTTCTCAGTTGTTGCTTTCAGAGACAATAGAAACAGATAAGAAGGATGCTTCGAGTTTTCTTTTGAGTGCTTAAAAAGTAATGAAAGGCAGAATATAACAAGACCTGGTGGACACAACACAAAGGTTGTACTAGAGTCCACACTGTGCCAAAGGGCCTTTTAGTCGTTTAATCAGCCACGCTAAGCAGGCTGAGAACCCAAAGGGGAAGGCGGTGTTGCGCCACTTGCATCATACTGCTGCTCAATATTTTTTTTAACATTCCGTCGCTCAGTAACCTCGACTGCGCCATGTTTCAACCTCACCACGGAGGCTTAAGTCATGATTTCATTTCAGTATTGTTTGAAGCTGTTACGTAGTTAACGTGAATAGCCGAACGGGAATGGTTGAATTATGCTGTTGTTGGCCCAAATCTGATTATTTCGCTCCGCTGTAGCTAAACCACTGCTCAAGAATCGTCTGCAAATCATGAACATACCTCAGATTACGCCCACAGTTGGCAAAATAGTTTAAGCACACTCGCTGGTAAAATATTAACAAACACTGAGTGTGTATGAGTGCAAGTAAAAGGAGTCATCAAGGTTTTTGTCTGACATTTGTTGTGAAATGTATGACGGAACGTCTGCGTTGAAATGTTAGACTCGTCGGTAAAGGCAAAGTGTTCAACTAAAAGATTTGTCAAATAAAGGTTGTTCTTTCTATTTCATGTATTTTGGATCCAAAATGTTGTCTCGGAATCACACTGATGACTTCCAGCTCAAGCAGGAGAACATTTAGTTTAGTAGCGTTATCATTATTGTCCGCATTCAAATTGCAGGTGAGCTCGGGCCAATCCCAGGTGACTTTGGGACACTTCATACATTCTAAAAACACTTGGGTAAAAAAAAAAAAAATAGCTAAAAAAATAAAAAGTCAATTTTACCCAAATTTCTGGGTTGTGTTGCATAAAACAATAAATAATGTTTTTGAAAAAGTCATTTTGTATGAAACAACCCAATAACTGGGTCATTTGGTAGAAAAGAACCTCCCTAAAAATTGGTTATGTTCTAGTCGTTGGATCAAATTGACCCAGTGAAGTAATGTTTGGCCTAAATTTGGTTATTTTTGACCCAGCTGACTCAACTTTAGACTATACCCACATTGACGTCTTCACTCTAAAAAGAGTTGTGTCAAAAATAACCCAATTATGGGTCAAAAGGTGTCAATCAGCACTTGGGCCATTTTGACACAACTTTGGGGCTTATTCATTTCATCACTCAGGTGAAACGAATAATGCGTAAAACAACCTAAAAAGTTGGTTTATTTTCTACAAAAAACCCCAAAACAAAAAACATGGTTGTTTGGTGGGTTAATCATTTCATCCAAGTCTATCGGTTAAATGAAAACCCCCAAGAGTGAGCTTGGCCCCTTTTTGACCCTTTTCTTGTTTTTTTACTCGACTGTTTGTAGAGTGCAACGTGCTGGAATGTGGTAGCTAGCCAGAGAACATGGGAGATCAAACTCCACAACTGAACGGCAACTTCCTAATCACCAGTGGTTCGTACAATCCCATTTATTAAAGCATTAAGTAGTAACTTAAGATCTTATTTCTAATCGTATTTGTTTGTATTATCTGTAAAAAAAAAAAAATAGGCTATTGCATACGAAGCAAAGACAATTTCTTTATACTGTTCAGCACTTTCCATAGACAATTATCACAAAAGTGCTATACAGGATAATTAAGTGTGATTAAAAAAAAAAAAAGTGTTGCACTAAAGCTTCCAACAGATTGCAAAAGACTCGGAGACATTATAAAGTACAGAAAAGCTATTGGTCAAAAAACACATAACCTGATTTTAGTCAGTAATTGGCCGGATTACTTCCATTCATTTAATTCCCGAGTTTGTGCACATTTTGTCTGCCGTCAGTAAATACAGCAGCAGGCAAAACAGCGGGTATTATATTCCGCTAGAACAACAACTTACGAGGTGGCGTCTGTAGGTGAGATAAATCCGTTCATAAACCTCGGACTCATGTAACACAAGATTATCACGCTCGAGCAGTTCTCCACGCTGCACCTGAGCTCTCTGTCCGAGATGGAAACATTCATCGGCTTCGCACATAAACAAATGCGGAAACAACCCCCCACCACCCAAAAAATGGCTGCAAAATACATATGGCTCCCCTTCCTGGAAAAGAAAGAGTCTGCTGGGAATGAAAGTGGATTATGCTTGCAGTGTCTCCAAAGCCTAAAGCAAACAGGCAGCATTCCTCTGTCGCTGTGCTTGGGCACACTGCACTGGGGGAAACCTCATTTAGCAGCATGCTGAACTGCAATCCAGTAGGATATTAAGCCAAAATTAACATTGTGAATAGGAAAATTACTATGAAAAAAATGTAACCGCTTTGCTTGTAAATTAAACAGCATAGAGTATCAAACATAACCTGTTGTGATAAAAGTTGATGGTTGATGTGCAGAAAATAATGTTTGAATTTCTGAAGAATGTCGATTGAATGACTGTTTTAATTTTGATTGAAACATGTATTTCCAAATATAATACATACCATAGGAATTTATTGAAAAAACATAATGCACTTAAAGAAATACAGTTGACAGGCATTTACAGATTTACATCCACAGATTTTCTCTTCTATCTTTTCTGTATATTTATATATTTATTTATTTATTTACTTGTTTGGGCCTAGTTTTTTTTTTTTTTTGCAGCAAACATATTTAATGTTTAACAACATTTTTGTTGAAGGATGGATTTTTTTGCATTTTGATGGGCAACAGTCAGCTATTCATAGGCACTGCAAATAGCTAGCGTCCATTGCATAGGTAGAGTTGAGGTTAGCATGTTGGCTTGGCCCCCGGCAAATGTTCCAGTTTCTTATGTGGCACCTTTGCAAAACGAATTTCCCACCCTGCTCTAAATTGTTCATGAATGACAGTGTGAATGCTAATCTATTTGTGGAGACCAGCCACAGATGTAACTTGCTTCTTGCCCAAAGTCAGCTGAGATAGGCTACAGTGATCCGGCAATCCCAGTGAGATCAGTGTAAAACACAAATTGTCTGCCAGGTCTTTTGCGGTGCTCAACTTTAGTAGAATTTCTTTACAAAAATTACATGAGGCTACTTTGAGGTTACTTTAGGTCATTAGCACAAAGCTGCTGAGTCATGTCTGAGTGTGAAATCTTAAGCCTTGGTGTTTTAGCCACTCTGCCTCTGGACTCGTCCTGGGACTCGACATTCAACAGCAGACGAGCGAGCGCCATCGATGCCCGGCAACATTAAGGTCAAGGGTCGAGCCTTGCCCGCCCCATTGATTCACCGATTGCCGATTGCACAACGGCTACATTTGCATGTCGCATTAACGCGGCATCCTGAGGAAGCATCGCAGCCTTTGATTTAGCTGTAAAACCGCAAAGCAAACAGGAAAATAAAGCTGAGAGCCTTCAGAGCACCAGTCTGTTCTCGCTACCACCCGGCGGCGATTTGCCCCTCGTCATGTTCCCCCTGCTGTCATTGTCATCCACATGGCAACGCGCCTTTCCTAGGATCGCCTTGTCTCTCAGCCAGCTGGGTCAGCGCTTTCCCTATTTGGATAGCAGAGGAAGGGATGTACATCAAAAGGGAAAAGGGAAAGTGGGCCGAGGAAGAGGAGGTAGAAAGTGATTTAAAAAAAATAAAAGAGAGAGGCGAGGTGGGGATGGGGGAGCATTTTGCAGAGAATTCTGTGCTCCTATCTCTGCTCTCCCTAAGCTTTGCCTCCATGAAGAAGCGCTACTGTATGTTCTTCAAAATGGAAATGGGCTCAAGCTGGCCTGTGATTGTGTTACACCAAACAGACAGATCCATGCGATTAGCCTGCATGTTATGTGAGTCATATTGATTTACAATGAGATTATGCCAGCAGAATGGGGGGAAATTTGATATTTTTAGGACAATGAGATACAGTACTGTAAGCCCCACCCCCATCTCTGGCTCGATGTCTGAGATCAGCGACGTGTGGCGTAACTCTGCTTGAAGGTGTGTTCAACGTGATGTTGGTATCTTTGCAGAAAAGCACAGGTCAGTGGATCTGCGAGAGGGAAGGCTGCTCTGCAGTGGGAGTGATCACTGCTGACTTCAAGCATAGTCAATCAATTTAGAAAATATAATACAATTATTCAGAAACTTTGATACCCGTCGTTCACATATTTGTGAATGAAAAATATTGTATTAAAGCTACTTTACATATTATTTGCTTTCAAAAATGAAAAATGACTGATTGCTTGATTTTAAAAGGAACTAAATTAGAATACATGTTAATACGTGTTACATTAATAGTTACATTCAGCAGATACAATAAGCCCGCTCAACATAAAAATCACATTCTCCTACAGGTGCACATCTTCCATCTTACCGACATCACAGACCGCTGCTTTGCCAAATCGACCAACAAGCTCAGTGACCCTTTTCGTCGCTACAGAAATCAAGGGTACCATTTTTGTGCTCTGCAGCAGATACGTTGTCTGTGATGACTGATGAGCAGTCCAAAGAAGCGAGCTAGGATAGGCTTCAACTCTTCACCACTCTGAATAGTGTAGAAAAAAAATGAACTCAAATTTTGGAGGTAAAGCTCCAAGGTTGTGTGTGAATGTATCAGTTTTGTGTCGGTTTTTGAATATCTGGCAGTGGCTGCACCATCAGATGTTTTTGCTGGGCTACAACTATTATTGCTTGCGTTTTGCTTATTTATGCCCCTCTCAAATTGTTGGGCTGCAAATTTAGGACTAGTGTCCTATCACGTTCTGTTTTGGCATCTGGAGAACAGGTTAGCCACCTTATGGGAGGAGTCTATGTGTGCTCCTTGCTCCGGGATGCTACTGGGGTCAAGCGAGGGCAATGCACTCCCCAGTTTGCCTTGATGCTGAACTGGCATTTGGCACTCATCAAGCCACCACAAACTCTGACACACACACAAACATGCATGCACACACAAACAGAGGGCAGGCAAGACGTGCATAAGCCTCCCGCACGAAGCCAACCATTTAGGAGCTGCGATTGTCTTGCTTCTTTTCACTCAGTGTAATCTTTCATAATACATTTACAAGCAGACATGCCATTTGCCTCCGCCTTTTCCTCTTGACAGTAATAATCAGGAGATTGTGGTAATAAGAAAAGCATCTTTGCTACTTATTAACTGGGAGGAGAGATAACAAATATTGCGGGAAATAGGAGCGAGAGAGCCCCAGGCGTACATTACCGCTATTATTTTCTTCATCAACATGTGCACAAAGTCTTCTCCCTTTTGTTGCATATGTCAGCCTTAACGACGACACCCACTCTCGAATGTAAGCTGACACGCAAACGCGTGTGGCGACACTGGCTCCGAGCATCTTTATCTCATTGTGCGCTGGACTATTTTTAGTGAGGTAGGCATCGAGCCAGATGTGTACCTCCTGTGCTTCTATGTCATGAGTACACATCCTTCACTATACATCTGCTAGAGCACCAATCGGCTTGCCATACAAGGAGAAAGTCAACATGAAGTTACAGCAGAGATAAACAAGCGTTCACACATCCAGTCTCAGGATTTCTTGACGGTTGGGACCTTTATTACATGTCAGGTGTTTATTTCTTCTGTGGCCCGAGTGAGGATAAGCAGTTAAAAAAACGGTTCTTAGATTTTACTTTTATAAGGAGAGTCATGAAACTTCACTGCCATGTTCCGCCAACACACAATAGTGAAAAGCAATGCGCTAATATAACAGTAGACCCCTGCGCCCGCAAATGTAGCAAAAGCCCTCTCCTCTCCAAAAGAAATCCTTCAAGTGCTGATAAATATTCAACATATGTACTTTTCCAATGAAAACCGGGGGAAATCCCTGCCAAAACAAACCAACAAAAAAATAAAAATGGGGAAAAAAATGGAAGTGCTGAACCATTATTATTATTATTATCATCAGCATTATTATTATTATTGTATAATGAGTAGATGAGTAACTTCTGGTATTTGTGGGCCAGCCCGGTTCTTACCTCCACATTTATATACATGCATGTATTTGTATCATCTAAAATGAACAAATACAATTAGGCAATATAAAATCCATCCAACAGTCAGAGACTGGATTCAAACATGCAAGCGCAGAAATGCGAGGCAAATGTGTTATGCATTCAGTCACCTTGCCCTCCTGTGTGAAAAGTGCAATATCAATCAATCTTATGGTCCTCACTTTACTGCTTACGAGCATCACAGTGGTTAGTGGGTTTGCCTCGGAGTCAAGAGGGTGAAATTTTGGCTCTACTCTTTATGAGTGGAGTTTTACTGTTCTCCTTGTGCTTGTGTGGGTTTTCTCCAGGGACGTTTTCCTCGAACATTCTAAAAATGCGCATGTTGGGTTCAATGAAGACTCTAAATTGTGTGCATGTGCATTGTTCGTCTTGCTGCATGTGCCCTGCCATTAGCTGCCGACCAGACCTGGATTTTACCTTGCCTCTTGCCCAAAGTCATTTGAGATATAAGTTCCAGATCCCCCTAATGAGGACAAGCTGTACAGCGAATTAATGGATGGGACAAAATCTCCACAAGACCCTTGGAAATGACCTTCAGCAGTCCTAAAATGGCAGCTTTATTGTAATGATAAAGAAAGGAAACTATTTGTAGACCCAAACAAGAGGCTTGTGGCACATTTGGTATTCACTATGTGTATTATTCATTCTCACAGCTCCTCTACAATATTGCGTCTTCCCCCTCAAGACCCATAAACGTGTGATTAAGTGGAATTTATGATTGTGCAGTGCATAGCGTTAGGCAAAGTGAATGGTTTAGCCAGGCCGGTGGCACATTTTAGTGATGAAGAGGCAATTAGAGACATACGTATAAGGTCCCAGACAATGTCAAAAAGAACAAGAGCAGCGACAGAGGTGAAAGAAAGACAAGAGGGAAAAGAATAAAATAATGTGAACGTAGTGCAGAAGTTACAGCACTAAAAGGTTAGATTAGGGTTTTGTCACGATTACAATATTGTCATTGAATGTTTCCGATTGCATTAATATGGTTACGACCCCATTCACAATAATTCTTTTTCCCATTTGAATTACCGAGAAATACAAAACAATTCTGTTCTAGTGAGTCAGCATTTATTAAAGCATGAGTATCTTTCAATGATCCCTCTATATTATAGAATTTCATCTATTGTGGGTAGGTCTGGAACATATTCCCGACATGGGAATACGCTGACCAAAGAGGTTCAAATGATACTTTTGTCCATCATCGCCATCTACTGGCCTGGCATGCAAAAGACCAATTAGATTTTGCACATCTGTTGGGTCTGGACTGCTCTCAGCATTTACAAATTTCTAGATATCACTTGAGATCATTTTTCCTACTGAGACTTCCAACACCAGATTTTATTTTCGGTATAAATTTGTGTTTTACTGTTTGGTGTTGCTGAACTTTGTGGAAGCTGTTTTGCCTCAAAGGTGTATGTAGGTGTCCGTGGAGAGTTGTAAATGTGTCAGTGTTGACTGTTGTTAGGCTGGGATTCACTTCTCAGCCATCTGGAGACTAGGTGTCTAATCTGCCTGTCGAATTATCAGTAATCTGAAGGGTCAGCTTTGTCCTTAGTGCTGTCGTCTTGATCGCTGTCTCCCCTTGTCTTCAACTCAGGATGAGTTGTACAGAAGACCTTGGATGACACCTGTCGATCAGCTTTAGTTGGTCCTGTCTTCATATGGAGTCGTCTTTTCGGTTTGGTACTGCGATGAAAATCGTTATTGACTTTATAAATGACCGGCATCCAGGTTTATTTTCAAGGCTCCCCACCTCGACACCCCATTGATCTTCCTATTTGGCAGCAGCTCTCGACTCTACTGTTTGTCAGTCATTTCCTTAACATTATGCAGATTGGCAGCTTTGTAATTGCTCAGAGACTCACAAGTACACACAGGTGGATTTTTGATGCAGGGGACTTGAGCGTGTAAATTTAGTCGAAAAGAGTGTGGCGTCAAAACGTCTAATTAAACGCCCGCGTGTTTTTGCTCTGATGCTAATCACAGAGGAAAGCCTGTCAGTGAGAAGTCTGGAGGTAGTGAGGCCAAGCACACAGATCATTTCACAGAGTACATGTTAAGTCGTATGATCTACAAGATGAATAATTACGTCTGAAATATTTCATAGGTGGCGAAATATTGCAGAGGGCACCATATGTACGAACTCAAGCTACAGATGTAAGCCCCTCGTATCGCTCCGCGAGATGTAAGAATCCACTTTAGCTCAGCCTCCTTCACACCACAGTGACGTTTCCATGGAGATGGTGTAATCCTTGTGTTTGCCATTCTCCCTGTCGTCAGGTCACAACACTTATCAACGGATACATGCATGTTTTCCAAAGCGAGTCTTGAATGGTTAACCTAGCTCATTACATTGGGGGTGCTGCTGCTGCTGCTGCCATGGCACCCAAGTGTAGCAAATTATCCTTTTTCACTTCATCTGTCTGAAATGAGAAAAATATGATGGGTTGTGTTCCTAACTGGTAAATTGGAATACTTTTACCCAATGTTGGAACAACTATTTTGAGCCAGCAGCTTGGGTTGATGGTTAGACTAGGGCAGGCAGGAGAGCTGTTGGCCAATTTGGACGTTTTTTTGTACTGAAGTTGAAGTAAATTTAATGTAAGGTTCGTAAAAAAAAGTTAGTAGCAGCTGGATTGTTTGGTGGGTAACACTGCTGATGCAGGGTTTGGCGTTTGAACGTTTTGCCAGTCCGGTGGCCCACCTACAGGTAGCAGGTGACCCCCCCCCCCCCCCCAACAGGCAAAATGGAACGGAAAAAATTTAACTATGATCTTTTTGTTAGAAATAAAAAATAGAAATGATTGTCTCATAACAGTCCGATATTTTATCTTTTTATCTAAACACAATGCGGCTCTGTTTCTTTTTTCCATTTGCTGTTTCAATATTTGTTTCTCTTCCTTGTGGTCCCCGTTTCCATTTCAGGAAAAGTGCTCCAATACTGCTGGCGTTTTACTTGCAGGAATACTGGTCCTTTGAGGTATTCCATTGTTTGACTGACATTTTGAGGGCTGGTGCTGAAAGAAGATACAATGTGGACCTCCACTGAGCATTGTGTTGCGCAAGTGCCCTTCAAACATTGCCATCATTCAACACGGCGCCCATCATCCTTTTCAGCCAGAATACGCCGAGCTGCTAGTGCACCTTTTTTGTAATTAGCGTTGTGTTCCTTTATCATCATAATAAGAGAATGTGTGTGTGTGCTTCACATTTAAATGGTTGGTCATTTGTATGCAATGTGAATTTCAAGTTATCATGCATAGTGGCACATCATTATTAGCCACTTAAAATCGTGTGCCGCTGGCAAACTTAACATTCATCTTTTTCTGTCAGTTCTGTTCAGTATTACATAACATATCCCTTTAAAAAACAGTTTCATTAGTTGGCCTCTCTAGACAGTGTCAAGGGGTAAATTAGAATGAGAAATAGATTTCATTACTGGTAACTGGCAAAAAAAAAAGGCAACCCGACTCATGCTATGTTTTTAGACAACCAGTTTAAATAACACACGAACCGTAACACGTTTTAAACACAATGTAACTGGTGACCGAGTGGCAATAAAACTGAATATTAGGTTTTCATATATGAGGGCTCAGGAGACAATGACTATAAGGTAGTGCTTTGTTGAAGACAATGGGAGATGATAATAATGGAAACTATTACAAATACTGAGAATGTTTTGAAATGGGCAGGATATGCCAGAAAGAAAGAGAACATGCAAAATATGAAGAAATATTTAAAAAAAAAAAAATAAATCTCTGAATATGCGAATCGGCGGAGGTCAAACTGCTAATATGCAGTGGTTGGCTCCAGTTTGAAGTTGTAATATCACCAATCAGCATTAGATGACAGGCATGGCTATGTTGTGCTTGTCTTATACTGCCCGATATGAGTAAGCCTAATAATTAGTTGAGGATTTGTAATGAAATACAGGACAACTTTTTTTTTTTTTTGCTTCAAACCTTTTGTCTTTGGGTTAGGATTTTTTTTTTTTTACATGCATTCAAAAATATATTAAAAAAAAAAAATCAAATAGTCCAGTAAGCGCACATGTTTTGCACATGTTTTGTCCATATCTAAATGAGCATTTTTATCATACTGGTTAGGAAATGTGTGGTCCTATGGGGGCCTCCGGTAGCGCTGATTAAAAATTGTGTCCCCCTCTAGCATTTAAGTTGTCCATTTCTGGCCAGTACCTACAAATCTTTATTTCTTTTAAGTACAAGATTATGGCCCCTTACGAGTCGGAAATCTCGATTCAGTCGGGGTGAACAACATAACAAACCTTCTGGAGGACGCTTTGTGACATCAAGGTGCTAAATGTCAGCCAAGCCTCATCGACACGTCGGAACTGCTAATAGCAATAACGATGGCGGCCGAGCCATGTGTCACATCGCACAGATGGGAGAACGCCAGAGTGGATGTGTGAGAAACTAGTTTGGCTTTTGCACACATCCCCCAGAGAAGTGGCCTCTGGGAGGAAAAAAAAAAGGTTGAGTGCTCTCTTTTGCTGTTCTCCTCCATAAGGCTTAGCGATGGAGGAAATCATGGAGCCCATCCCCCAGTGGATTATTCCTCCGACACTGCTAAGCCCCCATACGTACTCCCACGGCCAGGCATCCTCAAACACATGTATTCATTACAGCAGATTTGAAATGCACTGTGCACACTGAAGCAGCGGGTGGAGAACACGTTCCTGTCAGCTCCTCCTTCCCCGGGTTCCTTTTCTTTCTTTCTTGCTTTCTTTCTTTCTTTCTTTCTTTCTTGCTTGCTGTCTTGTGCTATCTGTGCCACTCCTAATGCTTGGACAGACGTCAGGCCTCACATGCAAACACCCACGCGTGTGCCCATGCATAATTGCACAAACACATAAGGCGCATGGACCGCACTCAGACTCATGCACTTTGTCCCATGTTGACGTTCGAAGAGAAGCAGAGGGACTGAGCGTGTGTCATCTTATACATCGGTCGAGGCATCTAGTACCTGACTGTATTTGCGACATCATGCAGGCATCAGAAGATGAGCACTTTGTGGATTTTCATATACTTCCACAGTGAGCATGTATGATTTAATGTCACGTGACTGGATGCACAGTATGCATGCGGCGCTGTCGTTATCGTTAAGCATGCTGGGTGGGCCGCGGGCTGACGAGAGCGACAGGAACACATACCGGCGCTATGTAATGACATTCACCCACTAGAGCGGTATCAATAAAGCTCGGATTTGAGCGATGCTGAGAGAGAGAGTGAGGTGTTCATTTTACAATATGGTTATTATTGCAGTGGAATGGTGCTGCAGTGATTCACACTGAGAGGTGTTTGATATTCTGTCCCTTCCATGTACACTGGAAAAAAATGAAACATTGGATGTAAAAAAAAAAAAAAAATAATAATAATTAATTCTGATGCACAAACTGTTTAATCCTTTAGATTTTATCTCATTATACGTATTACTAAATGTTTTCCTAAAGTACAATATTAAGAAGTGTTGCCTTCCTGACTAAAATAAAGGCATCCCTAGAACGGGTTAATAGCATTTCCATTCATTTTAAGAGAAAAAATGATTGTATCTCTTATCTCACTGCATGTAGAAGTGACAAATAAGCCATAAAAAGCAAGTATGATTGAAACGATTTTGTAAAAGAAACCAAATTCAAAACATAAGGGATAATGTGATTTCTTAGGCATATGTGCAATATGTTCTCGTGACCTTACGGTGCAAAAGTAAATAATATATTTTCAATCGTCAGGAATTGGCTCCCCTGTCAGATACAGGGGTCACCAAGTCCGGTGAGGTTAAAAGCACCATCAACAAAGATACTGAAATAACAGTATTGTCATTGAAGCAGATACATTTGAAGGCAGCAGCAGATTCAAACCAGGCGACCAAATTCCCTTTTAAAATCCAGATTACGTTCGCCTCTTTGTTCTAATATAAAAAGGCAATGACTTTAACGTTATGAGGTCATGTTGTTTTTGTGTACATACCAATCATTTACTGTGAAAATGGTCAGTGCTTATAATGTTTCCAAAAAATGGGGGCTCCAAAACAATTGTGAGCAGGAAAAATTACACAATGTGCAACTATTTGCACAAAGGTGAGAAATCATCCTATGGTGAAAAATGTATCACTTGGCTTCCGCGAGAGGTTTTCACACCACCCATTTAGTCAATGTGGAATAGTGAACACACACATTGGTTCTCCATTCCTTTTGTGTTGCTTCAGTTTTCTTTCCTGGTGAGTCATCTACCCTCCCTTTTCCCCCCTCACTGAGAGAAAAAGCATGTCTTTTATTTTCAAGCCACATGATTTGCTTGGATTAGACAAACAAAACAAGAACAGTTATTATGTTTTTCTGTGTTATTATGTGACTTAGGCTAAGGCAAAACACATTCATTATCTATAATCTTGCTGCATGGACAGATAATTAAAAGTTATCTCCCCACGTTGTAATTTCTTGTATCGACTATCTTAGTTTCAGTGCAGAATTTTAATGAAAAATTAAGCAGTTTTAAGGCTCAAATGTTATGTACTGCACACAAATTGAACAAATTTTAAAAAGGAAAAAGGGATTTGGGAGGACTATCTGATGTCATTTATTCAAGCACCTGATGGCACCAAGATTATAATACTTTTGGAGTTTTTCAGTTATTTAATTTTGACTTTCGTTGGTTCATTTTACTTAGTTAGTTTTTAGGACAAGTTGATTAGTTATTATTATTTCACAAATAATTTATTCAATATTTAATCTATTTGTCATTATTTTTAATACAAGGCTTTGTTTTTAGTTTAAATATATGCAGTATTTTCCAAGTACAAGATTTTGAAAAAAGGTAAAGAGGTAAAAAGATATTTTTTTATTTGATTTCATTAACAAAAATGTTTTTTTAAGTTGTGGATATTCTGTTAGTTCTCTTTATAATAATATTGCTGGTGACTTAGAAAGATCAAAATAGTCGATTTTGTGGGGAGCAAATTGCCTACAATATTGTAAGTCCAACTCATTCTTCTTGGCAAATCCAGCTCTGATCAGTACCATGTCTAATAAGCAACCTTTTGAATAAGTAAAAAAAGAGCCCCAAAATCTCTAATGAAATGAAAAAGCCCGTTATTTTTTTTCCTTCCTCAGGTGGTTCATCAGTGATTCCCAAGGCCAACACAACAGCAGATTTCCGCGTTTTCCCTGAAGAGGTCGCATCCAAACTTGAGCCTGAATCGGTCTCAATGGAGCTCCGCAGCCACGGCGACATAAGCAACAGTGGTCGAACCCAAAGTCTCCCAGAAAGTGGCAGCATCCCAACGCCGGACGTAGCAGAACGACGACCCCTTGACTCCACTCCTCTGTCCCCTTCACTTCCTTCTCCATCACCTCCCAAGGGAAGCCCTGAACTCCCCCCTCCGCCCCCCCTCGTCCCAACCCAGCCGCTGCCGTCACCCAAACCTTCGCCAAACCCCACCCCACCGTCGACCCCGCTCCTGGCCGAGAGCCCCCGGCACCCGGCCAACCTCCACCTAAAGACGCTGCCGCGGCTTCTCCCGCGAGAGAATGGAGGGCCTCCCACTTTGATGAATGAGGATGAGGAGGAGAGAAAGATGCTGGAGGAAGATCTAAAGAAATGCATCGATGACTTCAAAAAGATCCGCATGCCCAAAGTGTTTCCAGATCGCAAGAGGCACTGGCAAAATGACTTGCTCAAGAAGTATAATGCATAGCAGCAAACCATTTAAATATATCCATTTTTTACCTCTGATCCGGAGAGTCCACAGTATTTTCATGGTGCTTGCATCCACTTGTGACCACCCTTGGCAAGTTTACTTCGGCTTCACAATTAGATGCTATCAGCTAGCCAGTACGCACACTAACACTCGAGCTTGCCCATCGTACACAAAAATGTACCTTTAGGCTGATATACGTTTGTGTTCAACAATTAAGTCACCATTAAATATTCCCAAAGTTCATCAGTGATGACGTGTCCTTATTTTGGAATTTGCAATATTTGGAATTATTTTGGCATTGTCAATAACTGCTCCGGGCGGGGTTCTGATTTAATATTTGCTGCAAATTTGCATTAAAAACAATACAGGAATCTGTAGTGCAGGGTAAAGTACGGTATTAGTTGCGTTTTTGAAATGTTTTTCCCTATAATTGATTCGACTTTATAATTATTTGGTTCATTGATTTATCGTAAATACAACTGATCCTTGCTAAAAAAAATCTCTAACCATCAAAAATAAAAAATTTCTTCCATAAAAAAACTGGCAAGAAATTGTGAAATTTCCCTTCAAGTAATTTGTTTGAAAATTATTATGTATCGATTACCAGTACTATGTATAGTATCATTGTTTATGTACTGTATCTTAGCCAGTTATAGTTTGGAGACGTGCCGTGACATTTATCGACGGAAAAATGGTGGCCCTCTAGCACCATCAATGGAGTCAGCAGCCATTTTGACAGACTTGTTCAACAAAGCTTAGGTAAGAGTAAATAAATACTGTGTGCAACGATCCAAATTATATGTTTGTTGTGCGGCATCACACAACACAATTCTTGTTTTCTTGGGGACTACACACAGGAGGTGGCCATGATGAACAGGGACTAGAAGAAGACGGGAGTTGCTAGCAAAGCAGCCGAATCAATTGCTGCTACTTGTAAAACGACATTGTTTTCTTCTCTAGAAATTTCATGTGTTAAAGAAAAAAACCCAATATCATACATTTTTAATTCATCCCGAGGGAGTGAAAGAACAGAGAAGAAACGGCGCTAGAAAATCAGTTTTATTTCAACATGTCATGAATTATTTCAGTGCCAGAACCGACGGTGATCTATTTAAGAACGGTTTGGTTTTTCAACTGTAAATATGTTAAGTGTTCAAGGCTAGCTTTACATAGCAAGTTCCTGGCCAATTTGGTGTCTTCAATGAAAATATGACACACATCTCAGATATGTGGGATGAGGATGGAGTACAAACTCCGCCATAATGTAAACATCTGCAAAAATATGTTCACAGGCTTTCTATGGTAATAAAAACCAAAATCAAGTGGATTAAAGAGCATGACCAACCAAATCATCACATTTCATGGACCGGCACATACAGGTTGATGACTCACGTTCAACATTTAAGAAACGCACATGCCTGGAGGATAAAGTATGTATTTTGAGTCCTAAAATTCCCGTTGATAATCATCCAAAATGTCAAAGCCGTCATGGTGAGTTTAAAAAGCTTTTTCCGTCTCCAATGCTTGTGATTAAAAGGCTCAGCCGTTTTGTCCATTTCGGTGATTACATTATCTTCCAGCTCGCGATGCGGAGCGTTCAGCCAGAGAATGCAGTGTACCGCAAAGCAAAATGGGTTCTTAGCAGGGCCAGAGTGGGGAATAACAATGACACAACCAATGCATAAACCAATGCAGGTGTGTGTGTACATGTTCAAGGGCTGCTCTTTCCTTTCACCTTGTCATGCTAATTCCTTTTGCATTTCCCTAGTTGCATTTTCCCTCTCCCTATTTATAGTTTGTATTCTATTCCATTAGAATCGAGAACAGTGATATCTAACATGTGCAGATTTATACTCAGCAGCGGTTGTTCTGTATCTGCCAGATCTTCAAACTGCACTTATTAATGTTATGTTTGACAAAATGGGGTCTGACAAAATCCTTGAGGGGCTTCAGTTTACTGTGTGATTCCCAACCACCGTACCTCAGCACATTAATTAAGTGCAACGGAAAAATATCATATACAACGAATATTATATTTGTCCATCTATCAATGCCAGTGATGAGTAGAGGCAGGCAGAACAATTAAAAGTCTCTTCCGCTAAAAGGCAAAAGATACAATAGGCTGCACAATGGGATCAACCTTTGCGACGTGACGCACTTGAAACTCTCGTCAACACACCAGCCAGTTTCAACTGGCAGCTGATTGCAAAGAAAGTCATTGAAAAGTTTTTCCTTGTCAGGTCAGTAAAGTATTGCTTCATCAGCTCCTTTTCTTGCATTTCTAATTTCTCAGCATTGGCTTGGGGACGCGACAGCACCGTGTCTAGACTCTCCAGTTCCATCAAAGCACATTAGAATGCATGCATGGGGGAAAAAGTTTTCATATTATTCAAATTAACTGTGGCAGAAGCCGCATGCTACTGTCGCAAACTCAATTGATTTTCATTCGGGCTTGTCACTGGGACATCATTTGTGATTTTTTTTTTGGGGGGGGGGGGTTCAAACGTCTGATGTTGGCCTTTAGACCCTTCCGGGCACGATGAAAATTTTACTGAAGTCTCTGCATTTCAACAAAGGGAATGTTTAAGATATCCTTTGAATTAAAGCGGTAGAGGAGGAGAGGAAGAGCACTTTTAAGGATGAGAGATCAAACCTCGAATCTGGATCACCTGATGCATTCAAGCTGATTATAGTCTCACCTCGATGTTTTGGTTAGCCAGAATTTGGCTGATCTAGAAATTTTCATTGGTTTGTATCAGAACATTAGCACAGTAACCTAACAAAAACAATTCTGAAGACATCCCCTCTATCAATAACATTGCTTCTCAAAGACAGCTTAAACTTTTGTTTTAATGTGAAATCAAATGAGGTGCTTCAGAAGAAAAGAGACCACAGCAAAACAGTGAAATATTTAATTTGACAAAATAGTTATAACAAATCTATTTAAAACTCTAAATGGTGCAAAAATGTATTAATATTGTAACGAGTAGTTACACAAACACCCAAAAATATAATGACAAAGCACAATACTGACATAATAATTTGGTTGGTCAGTCGGTCATGATCAAATATGATGAGTTTCAGCAGTAGTATGGGCAAAAATGTTCATCATATGGCTCATATTTCACATTTGAGTTTTAATTTCATTAAACATCCTATCATGTTGCTCTCTAGAAGTAGATTCACAGGTGTAGTCGATTCTTGGTATGGTTTCCAGTGAAAAGCTGCGAACACATCTGCAGATGTGAATCGTCTTTGGGAAACGATTGAATCAAGCACACTTCTAAGAAGGCAAGGTTTGTCAATCAAGATACTGTATCCGATAGGAAAATTAGAAATCATTTCCAAAGAGTTGTCCTCTATCCATTAAGGCAAGTGTGGGACATCTGGAATCAGTCTGGAATTTGGGGATTGGAAACCATCATCATTCATCGTTCATAATTTCCAAACGTGGCTTCTTTGCATTGAGCAGTTAACAACTGCTGTTCCCAATCCTTCTGTGGGTTTGATTTGATCAGGCACACTTGAACTACGGCAGTTTTCTAAATTAAATTGTACTTGGAAATAAAACAGGTAAAGTACTATTTCCAAAGCATCATCATTCATTGAAATGAATGAAAGGTCTTGGGTGAGTCAATCAAGTGAAATGTAGCTGATACGTTGTTGTTGAAACGTGGATCTTGAGAGTTAAGAGAAGGCATTTTCATATTTGACAATTCTTCAATTCATCGAATATCTTGAGTTGGTGGCACATGTGCAGGTTCTAAATCAGTAGGATTGGTCTCACTTGGAATTTGGAAGTCATTTGAATTAAATGCCTCACTGGAAGAAGGTCCACGAGTTACTGTAGCAGTGTCATGTTCGGATATGGCTTCCATGCTTTGACCATTTGCATGTGGAACAAAAGCTGCGGCTTTCATATTGTTGAGCACACCTGGAGTACACCAGGTTTCTAAACTATTTTGTTCCTCGAAAACAAAATTAGAAAGATTTTCAGTAGTATCACAATCTTTATCAATTTCTGTGAAACTGTGAAAATATGGAGTCGGTTGTATAAATTCAACTCCCGAATCCTCAACGAATTTGATCGTACTTGGAATATTGAACGTTTCTGAGTCCTGCAACTCTTGGGCTTTAATGGAACAGGGTTCTTTGAATATGCCATCATTTGTAGGCAGTCTTGAAATGCAAGGAACATCTTGGATTGGTGCCGTTTTGCAATCATCGGAGGCAGTGGGATTCAAAGGTCCTATGTCCACATATTCAGAATTTGTGTATGGTAAAAAATCTGTAGATTCTAGCCCATCTCTGGCTGTGATCTCATCAAGCACACTTGGAGAAGTCCAAGTTTCTGAGTCGTGTTGTTCTTGCAATGGAGAACTCAGAAACGTTTCCAAAGTGACATCCTCGTTATCCATTACTGCAATGCATGGTACGTCATTCCATAGTTCCGTACGTTCAGCTTCCAAATCATCATTGGAATTGTTCTCATTAAATGAACTTGTTAAATCATGGAGCTCTTCTGAATTAAGAGGAGACAGCTCTTCTAATACACCATATTGAGCCAATAACTTAAAGGATGGGATTTCTTGCGCTTCTAATATGGCATTAGATTTGAGTCTTGAAATGCAGGGAACATCTTGAATTGGTATCGGATGTGCAGTTTCTAAACCATCAATGGCATAACTTTTAGAAAGTCCACTTTCCATACATTCCGAATTTACGTACGGAATATACGATGCAGATTCTAATCCATCTTTGGCTGTGATCTCATCAAGCACATTTGGTGTACTGCAGATTTCTGCATCATGTGGCTCTTGCAATGTAGAACTAGAAACCTTTTCCAAAGACGTATCCTCTTTATCCATTATTGCAGTCCATGGAACATCAGTTGATAGTTTCATAAATTCAGCTTTTAAATCATCATTGGTATCGACCTCATGAAACAAAGTTGTTAAATCATGGAGCTCTTGTGAATTGAGAGGACACTGTTCTTCTAATGCATCATCATGTTTGGCCATTAACTCAAAGCATGGGATACCTTGGGTTGTCCGCAAATGGGTTTTTTCTAAACCATCAGCAGTATAGGTCTCAGAGAGAATTGGGAAGTTATTTAAATGATGTGACTCCCCAAAGGAAAGTGCTCCACTTTCTGCCTCTGCCTCATCATCTCCAGAGTTGCCTTTCAAACACTGAAGACTTGCTTGTTGTGAAACAGCTGTAGGTTCAACTCTATCAATGAATCCGTTCTCATCCATCTCAGTCATGGTAGGCCAGGTTGCTGAATCATAATATTCTTGGAAAGGAAAACTAGAAAGCATTTCTAAAATGGCATCATCGTTATCACTTACTGCAATGCACGGAACATCTTCAGTTGATTGCCTAAATTTGATTTCAGAATTAACGCTGGTATCAATCTCATGAATGGTACTTGCTACTATGTCAAAACTTGTTGAAGCGTGTCGGTCTTGGGAATTAAGAGAAGACAGTCCCTCCAAAGTGTCATCGAAATGATCCAATACTTCAGCGCATGAACTATCTTGGGTTTGTAGAATATGTACATCTTCTAAACCATCAGTGGGATCAGTCTCCGGAAGTGCATTAGGGATTTGAAGATCATTTGACTTTTGAGGATTATCAACTCCATTTATGGCTTCAATGTACTGAACAGTTGTACATGGTGACACAGATTCAAATTTGAAATTATCTGTGGATTTTATCTCATCGAGATCACTCAAAGGCAGAGTAAATGAATCAGGATGTTCTTTGAAATTAGAACAAGATAGTTTTCCCAGCGAGACATTATCTTCATACATTACGGCAACGCACTCACTATGTAGTGTCGTCTGCATTAATCCATCTTTTAAAACTTTACTTGAATTGATTTCATGAATCAAACTTCTTATGTCATGAAGAACAGTAGACAGTTCTTCCAATTGATCATATGTTGCTAATTCACTGCATGGAATATCTTGGGTTGGGAAAGTTTCTGCAGCTTCTAAACCATCAGAGGGGTTGGTCTTAGAAAGTTCACTTGAAATCTGGAAATCATTTGAATTATGTGAATCCCTGAAAGTACGTCCACTAGTTATTGCCCCTGTCTCCTTCTCTGCAGGTATGGCTACCATGCACTGAACAGATGCTGATTCTAATCCATCACTGTTTATGATCCCAGCAAGCATGCTTGAAGGCCCAGTGCCTAAAATATTTTTTTCTTGGAAAGGAGAACTTGGTACTTCCAACGTGGCATCATCTTGAGTTTGCAGGGAAATATATGAAACCGATTGCTCTTTACCCAGTTCTGCATCTTTTGAATCATGAAGTACACTTGGCATATTGTTATGTGCCAAGACCTGTGAATCTTTGCTTGTAGGCTCACTGGTGTACTTGTTTTTAGGTAAGACTTCCAAGAACTGAAAAGTTGTTAAAGCTGCAGATTCTGAATGATCCCCGGGATTGATTCCTTCTAGCATATTTGATATCGGGCACATTCTTGAATCATGTTGCTTTTGGGCAACAACACCAACCATTGGACGTACATTTGAAGATTCTTCTTCCTCGCTTGCATCAGTCTCATTGATCATACTGGACATGGAACATACTGTGAAATCTTGTGAAACTTTGGAAGCAGAAATACCAGGGGTTGCCAGAGCTTTTTCAGTGATTGCTGCTAAGCATAGAATGGTGAAAGTTGGTCGTACATTGAGCTTCTGTAAAGTGTCAGTATCATTACCTTCATCTAGTGTACTTGAAAAGGTGTCAGCTATTGAAACCTGTTGTTCATCAGGAGTAGGTACTGTCACAGTAGCATTTTCTTTTGATATGGTTGCCATGAATGGAGCAAGGGGATTTGAACACACATTTACTGATTCAACTCTAACACTGTTGCTATTCTCGTCAGGCATACTTGATTCGCCCCAGTCTAGTGAATCCGGTTGTCTGAAGTAAGTATGACCAGAATGGACTTCCAAAGCTTTAGTGTCTACTGATATTTCTTCAACAACTGGAGGAGCTTGCATGGGTTTAGTCTTTAAATCACCAATAGGCTTGAATTCATGGTTAATTGACATATTGGAGGGAGTTGGATGTTGGGGAATATTCAAAGTAAGGCCAGTAGTTTCTCCCTCTGTCCCATTATCTCTAATGATCACTCCCGTGTTTTCAACAGCAGCATCCAAACCCTTGCTTGACTTTATCCAGTCCAACATACTGGATATGGGATTGGTTTGGGACTCTCGTTGGCAAGTAGGACCACAATTGATTTCAACAGCGTCTTCTCCTGCTAAAATTGCAACTTTGGGAGTTTGTGGCACATCAGTGGGATTGGTATTATGAAGGATGCATGATAAATGGGGGTTAGCTAAATTCTCTGGTTCTTTGAACGTTGTACTACTGTGTTTTATTGTGGTTTCATCGTTTTTACCAATAATGTCTGTCCCTTCAACACCAGCTGCCAATTCTAAACCACTGGTGGACATGATCCAATCCACCAAACTTGATATAGGACTGATTCTTGATGCTTCATGTTGATGTTGGTTGGTGGAGCCACCAATGGGACTCATTTCATCCAGTGTAGTTGATACAGCAGATGTTAAATCACTGCATTCTCTGGAAATTGGGCCACTGGGTTCTGCCACTGTGTGATCAATTCGTTCCACAACATTCATGTTCGCAAAAGCAGCTGCTGATTCCAAATCACAGGTCGACGTGATCCAATCAAACATACTTGGAATAGGACTGATTGTTGAATTGCGCTGCTCTTGGAAAGCAGGAATAAATTCGATTTGCAAATTGTCATTCTCTTTTTTCATTAACTCAACCTCTGGAGTTGGAGTTGTAAATCTGGAACCACCAACTAAAGGTGGAATTGTAAACGCTATAGCAGAGCTACTTGAATCCTCTGGCACTGTGGAAAAAGGGAGCCTAAATTTGTTCATGGTCTCCTCAACCGCTCCAATATTAGCTTCTGATTCCAAACTACTAGTAGACGGGATCCAATAACACATACTAGATATGGGACTTATTGTTGAATCAAGTTGGTCTTTGAAAGTAAGACTACAATCAGCTTCCAAATAGTCAGCAACTGTCCGTATTATTGCATCATCTGGTGTTGGTAGTACAGGTTCATCAACAGAATGAGTCAGTGTAGTTGATAAATGGGAAACACTTGGTTTTGCCATGATTTCGGAAGAGCTACATATAACTCTGTTTTCATCAGGAACTAACGAATGTATTCCATTGGCGGATGTAATCCTATCCAACGGTATGGGACAGATGGATGAATTGTTGTACTGTAGGCAAGTACAATTAGAATCAGTTTCATCATCCTTTGCAATTGCTGCAACCACTGCAGTTGGTAGCTCATGGGAACTGTTTAAACTACCAATTAAATTGTTGAATGTCGTTAATGCAGGGAAGGTAGCTGAATCATTTCCCATGTGTCCCGTGATTTCAAAATCACTGGTGGATGAGAGTGACATTGTTGATATGGGACACGTTTGTAAATCATGGTGCTCTTGCCAAGTAGGTCCAGAGGATAGGCCCAAAGTCTCTCCCTGGGCAATTTCTTTAACAGCTGTAGTTGCTAGCTCTTGTGCAAGTTTTAAACCTTCATTGTCATTATTGAGCGTAGTTGATGAGGGAGCGGTAGTAGAATCCTCTTGTTCTTTCAAAGTAGGACCACAAGGTTCATCTATGGTTGCATTAGTTTTTGGTGTAGCTTCCGTATTTTCAGGCAATTGTAAACTGCTGGTGGGCGTGACCGTATCCAATTTATTTGGAATGGGACTCATCGTCGAATCAGCTTGGTCTTGGTAAGTAAGAGAACGGTTAGTTTCTAATGTATCATCATCTTTTTCTTTCATTCCAACATCTGGAGTTGGAAGCAGAAGTTTTAAACCACCAATGAAATGAGGGCCATCAGATTCTGCTATGGTCTCATCGGCTTTGTCCATAACGCTCATGCTTTCAAAAGCATCATTTGGTTCTTTACCACTGGTGGGCATGATCCAATCTAATTTACTTGATATGGGACTCATCGTCAAACCGTGTTGGTCTTGGCAAGTTAGACCACAATCAGCTTCCAAAGAATAATCATCGTTCACCGTTATTTCATCATCTGTAGTTAAGTCTTCTTTGGAAGAGGATCCACTATGTTCCAAAATTGTTTTCTCGGCTGTCCACATGTCGTCCATGTCCTCAACAGTAGCCGATGAATCTAAACTACTGGTGGATGTGGTCAAATCCAACATATTTGATATGGGACTGGTTGGTTGATCATGTTGCTGTACATAAGGAGAAATAAAATGTACTCCAAATATGTCATCGTTGGCAATCACTGCAACATCGGACTCTTGTGTATGTTCAATGCCATCAAATAAATGAAATACTGTAGTTGATAGAGTAGAGGTAGATAAATTCTGTTCTTGTTCTTTTGAAGTGAGGCCACCAGAGTCATCCATGTTCTCATCAGCTCTGCCTACAATTTCCATGGTGCCAAACCCATTTTCCAAATCTATGGCGGACGTAATCCATTCCAATTTACTGCATCTTGAATCGAGGTCTTCCTGACAAGTGGAACCTAATTTAAGTACAACCTGAGGACTTGCACTTCCAACAGTAGGATCAACTTCATTAAGCATACTTGGTGTGTTGCAGGTTATTGATTCATGTGTGTGACTATGAATGCTACTTTTTAGAAGTGTTAGGATGTCTGCAATTATATCTGATCCACCTGCAGTTTCTAGACATCTTGTGTTATGAAGCTCATCTGCTTGACTTGCTGTTTCTTTGGTATTAGGATCACTAGGTATGGCCTCATTATCAATACCTCTGGGTATTGCTGCAATGCATGGAACTGGTGTTGTTGTATCACTTGGAAAATAACAACCAACAGTGGATTCAGTGAAGAGACATGACTGCATGCAGTTGATTGTATCTTGTGCATCTTTGGAAATAGGATCGCGGGGCACTGCCACAGTTTCACAGTTTGTAGCCTCTAAAAGTGAAAGGTCATTTGCAAAGTCACATCCACATGTGCAACTGACATCATTTGATAAACTGTGACACATGCAGGTTGCTGAAGCCTGTTCTTCTGAAGAGCTTGTATTTACGTTGGCTTTTGAACTAATCCCACAATGTATTCGTGTTAGAATGTTTGACATGGCACAAGTTGTTGAATCCTGTTTATCTGTAGGTCCTGACAGTGAGTCCACGTTCCCATTTATTACCTCCATGCTTGAAACACCCGGCACTGACTGTACATGTGAGGCTTGTAAATCTCCAAGGGGATTAAAATCATCAGGCATGCCAGAAATGGTGAAAGTTACTCTACCTCGTCTGGCAGTTGGATCATTAAGTACATCCACAGGGTCATCATTGATACTCATTGCAGCAGTGCATGGAGGAACAGCATCGAGCAAAACTGGAGTTGGATTTAAAGCATCTCCAGATGAAATCTTTCTTAGGTGCCTCAATCTCATCGATGTTTCTGAATCCATTTGATCTGCAGAGGTTTGATCCACATGTACTCCATCTCCATTTGTTGTTTCTGCGTAAGAACTTGAAATTGATAGTCCAGGTGTAACTTCTAAGTCATCAATTTGTTTGTCTTGAACAGGCTCGCTCCTCTCATTGCAGAGAAACCGCTGAATAATCTCTGCAGTTTTAGTGACCAAGTTACCCAAAACGAAACCCAGCATAAAGATGCCCATCTTGCCTTACCCGGTTTTACAATCACATAAAAATGCGTTACGCTGCGTAGTGAGTCAAGCAAGGCATTTTTAAAAATCCTTTAGTAAAAACCGCCCTACCGTGTATGCAATGTCATCAAATGATGTTTATCTCTGTGACATCATGACATTATTGATTAATGATCTAATCTGTATGACTTTATTACTAGTCTGTATCCTAAAAAAAAATCATCATGCTTGATTTAATAGTGACAGGGAAGGGCACAATCAAAACAAGTGAGTAAGTGTAATATGCGTCCAACAGCCACACGATTGTAAAATAACATCATCATTAACAAGTTCTTCTCTGAGCTTCGACATTACGCCTTTTGACCCTTAAAGGTCACCATACCGTAGCAGCTACAGTCACGCAAACTAATAATGTGGCACAAACTGTCCCATTTTGTTAGACTCGTTTACAGTCAAGATTGAAAATATTTAAGAATAGTTTTGGGCTTGACTATTGGCCTATCCCCTGTTGCAAATGGAATACCGGTATATAAGTGTATGTGATTTTAGTCTGCCTTTTACTTTGTCACCATGGATAGGCTGCAGCTACCCTCAATTCTTAACAGGAAAAGCAATTTATAAAGTGGATGGCTTTCTATTCAAATCTGCATTCTGCACCATGGAATAAGTGATGTAAAATGACAGCATGGACCAGATTCATGTTATTTCAAATTGATTACATTTAGTGTATCTCTCAGGGTTGAAAGACTATTTAATACCAACAAAATTCTGCCCAAACAAAATTTGGTGGTTCCTGCTGTTGTCAAGAGTGTGTCGCTCAGGGGAGCAATGCCATATTTGAAATTGTAAAAGTTGAACAACAAATACGTGCCATTTATGAGAAAGCAAAGGTCCAGAGGTCGCCTGGGCGCAATCGTCAGAAAACGTGCTTGCAGGAGAGGCAGCAGGGAAGAGCGCAAGGCCGGCGACGATGTGTCACAGTTGTTCCATTTACATCATTAAAACCTGAAGCCTAATCCCATCGCTACTTTAATCTCCTAATTCTGCACCATTTTCTCTCTGATGCACCCTTTCTCCATTCTCTCTCTCGCTCTTGCTGATTTATCATCATCCACATGCTTTAAGAGCCTCTCTGATACGTTCTCTGTCTCTCTCTGTCTTTCTATATTTCTCTCTCTCTCTCTCACACACACACAAACACGCACACACGCACACACACACACACACACACACACACGAACACACACACACACACACACACATACTTCTGTTTTTTCATTAAAGTCATTCTACTTGACTTGCTCTTAAAGCCTTCGTCAATGTGTTTGTGAAAAAAATGTTCTCTTCTGCCCCCTTTTAACCTTTGAACATATTGGATATTAAGGGAAATAGAGCACTGTTCTGTACCTCGTTACTTGCCCAGCTCTATCTCCTTATAACCCAGTTCAGGATAAGAGGTCTGTACATACAATGGAAGGCTAATGTCTGTGTGCTCTGGCATAACAATATCTGACTTGATTAACAAGAGGTTCCAATAGCAGTTGACTCTGTATTCATTGCATGAAAATGATCCTGTAATTTAGTGTGCTTGCATGTGGGGAAGAGTTTTCTTTAGTTGCTGTTTCGCAGTTGCCCCTGTGTAATTGCATCCATTGGCGTGCATGGGAATTATCATGTACCAAATATAGAAGCACATTTCAAACAGGCTGAGCCTCCTGCAGGAGAATTATATATTTATAAGAGCTTGTAATAATGGTCCAAACTCACAGGAGCGATGTAATAGCCCTCATTTGACTGTGTTGGTTCCACAGTTGCTCGTTACGGCTTTCCTCTGTGGAAAATTCCCCAAAAATGTTTTCTCCACAGCAATAAATGTCCTGCTGACGTGCTGATATGGCCATCTTTTGTTAACATGCACACGAGGGAGTCAGTCAATGAAGCTTTGCACGGGTTTCTATTTAATCTCTAGCAGTGTTGGCCTTGTTGGTGACTGCTCCCGTTGCAATGGAAAATTGGTGCACTGAACTCAAATTTGAAATCCTGAAAATCACTATCCTCGTAAAAAAAAAATCTTTCTTCCATGGCCTACGCCACTACCATGAAATATTGGATCTGAAAATGTTGGCATCGTGCACTGGATATGCTCCGAGTAAAGAACAGATACAGCATGACCTCATTATTAGTCATTACTGATTTAATCAAACCTTACCAGGAAGTTCCTTGCTAGCTTGTAGACCTCATGTCTCAATGAGCAGGAACAGAACAATGATAATCCTTGACCGCACTTGACTGAGGAATTGAAAATTATTCCAATAGCCACTTGATTATTGCTCATTAAAACAACGCCATTCTTGTTGTTATTGTTTAGAAGGCGACCTTGATTCTCCCCAGAAACAAGGTTCATGCATTTTTTATGTGATCCGGGATAGCGTGGGCCAAATCTTTCAGAAACAAAAAGAAGAAATTGAAGGATACTCTAATTTCCACAGTCACAATATTAAAATAATGTAAATCACTATTCCAGAAACCTTCATGATGTCATCCAATAGCTGCTTTTGCTATGATAATTAATTCAATATCATGTTAGCAGCAAGCTACAAAGCCCCCAGTGTGCTTCCTAACTTATTTAGCACACTGAGACAGAAAAGCCTCATTTGGGAAAAATAAATAAAGAATCAGAATTGCAAATGATCCACATTTAGGGACACAGGCAGCAGACAATAGCTAAATAAACACACATACAAGAACGGGGACACGCTTTGTTTAGATGGGCTCCCCCATAAGCAGAAGGGAGACGATTTTTGTTACATTATAAGCCGTGTCAGGTTAGTTCTCTGGTCTCCTCTGCCCTTTGAGTGCAGCTGGGAAGGTTCTTGAACACACCTTGACTGAATAAGGTGTCTCAATCACTGTGTGTATTGTCGGCTCATCTCCCACAAGATCCAAACACCGCTCAATAAACAGAACTGAAAAAGTCTTTAGGTACTAAACAGAAACTCTCCAGGGTACGCACATGAGAAAACTTCTCATCTTTACTTTTGCGCTTTTGTTGGTAATAAGACAGCAAATCACAACCAGTAGGTAAAGTGAGAGTAATGATAATAGCATTGTAAAAATCCATAAGAGCTAGCAATACTCATTAAACGCTCTGGACAGAAATGTCCACAGCAGTTATGCATGCCCTTGGGACTGTTTATATCACATTTACAGGTTCAAAGTGTACAAATGTAGGACAATTTACCAGTACGTTGCATGGTCTTCTGCTTAGCAAATGTTGTGTTCTAGTAAACAAACCCTTCTAGGTCATTTGACTAAAGCAGAGCGATTGCAATCCAAGATAAATGGTTTGATTTTAGCCTCTTTCTGTGTTAAAGCTAGTTTGAATGTTTAGTAGAACCCCGGAACTCTCCGCTAATTTGGTCCAGAAGGAGCGCCGAGAAGCGAAGCAGTTGAATTCCGAAGCAATTTGTCTAAAACAGTACATAAAACTAAAAAACAACGAAAATACAATACAGCAAAAGCTTGGAGCCCAGCTTTACGCAGTCCGTATGTGACGCTTGACACGTCGGACATTCAAACGACAATGAGCACGACATAAATGAAACATGACAAAATAATTATTTAAACCTAAAACATACTTACCCATGGTAGAAGAGCCGAAGTCCCGGAAATAATGTGGAATCAATGTGAATGAAAGGGTGTATTTTGTATTTTGGCTACAAAAGTCGCTGAATAAGGTCGGATTTCCAAGCTTTGTCAAGATCTGATCCAAAGATTTCCTGACACTTTGCGTTGAATATGTCGAGTAACGAGGCTGTCGAGTTCCGAGGTTCTACTGTATAAAGAGTTAGTCGAAAAGAAGCTGCGATATTAGGTATACTGCATAGAAGATATGACATTATGACGACCATAATATGCAGGTACATTCCAACGGATACGTTGATTTAATTGGGCGTTGTGAAAATTCAGACATAGGTACCATAATTGAAGGACTGGGTAATTGATTCGGGATATACGTACGTAAAGCATTCTGCCACATGCAGCATATAAAGCAGGGGTGTCAAACTCATTTTTTTCGCGGGCCGCATTGTAGGGCCATTATGACTGTCAACCCAAATAAATGTATGAGCACCTCATTATATACAGTAAAAGCTACAAAACAAACAGACAAATAACTCGTTTTCAAATCAGACGAGTCAAAACTGGTCAAATATTTAAAAAATATATATATTAAAAGTGAAGACAATTTGCAATTCTAGTAATGATGCACGAATTTGATGCACAATTTGTCTTCGCGAGCCACATAAAATGATGTGGCGGGCCGTATCTGGCCCCTGGGCCTTGAGTTTGACACGTGTGATATAAAGGCTTGTAAATGAGGCTAGCCCGAGTGCTTCTTTTTGGTGGCTAATGCTTTTTTGATTTACTGCCATGTTCTTAGTTTGTTTGGTTTTGATTTGGACTTTGGGTTGTTTACCTTGTCCCTTCCTTGTGTGCCTTTTCTTTGTCTTCTTTGTCTGTTGGCACCTGGTCTTGTTTGCCCCGCCCCTTCGTGTCTTCCAATCAGCTTCCTCGGCCACTTGTGTCTTGTCCAGGTGATCCTCATCGTCGCATCAGTTTGTCTGTATTTAGTTCCCTCCTTTCCGTTCAGTCTTAGGTGAGTCATTGTCCTATGTGTGTTAAGCTGTGCATTGTGCTGACCTTGTTTTATACTCACTAAGTCACAACTAAGTTTGTTTTGCGACTGCTTGCGTCTCCTGTTTCTTTAGTTTTTCCATGACCTGTTGTGCCTTGTTTGCCTTTTACTTCATTTAGTAAATCAAATCTTTTGTAATGGACCCCACCTCCTGGCTTCCATGCACTTGGGTCCTCTTCCCCATGAAACCTGACATTTACAACCACAAGGTTATATTACATGGCCTTTTCCCCCATGATCCAAGACAGCAATGAAGTTGAGTCCCCAAACACAACAGGTTTTTGCCATGCCAGTCTACTCAACCTTACAGGTAGTGTAGCTTTGTTTTAGCATGAGCACCATTTTGCCAGACCACATGCTATTAGCTGTCTCTCAAAATCATCCAACCTTGTAGAGAAAGGAATAACTGCTTCGAAATTGATTGAGAGAGGAACAATGCACTTCAGAGCGTACCACCCGCGCATCATCCATTATGTAGAGGTTCTCACGTGGCTTTGATGTACTTGTGGTCTTGCTGTATTCTTCTCCAAGACCCTTGTGAAGTCTTTATTCTGGCTTGTGGCTGTGTCTCCAACACATCAAGGTGAGTGGAGAGGCGGGGAGGGGGTGCACACGCCCCTGCAGCCACAGCTTTTTCAATGAACAGACAGAATTTAATTAAAACCACCACTAACAGAACATGCTGGAGTTATTCAGATTTAATCAGACTGTCGCACTGGAACTCTCACTGGATGAATGCAAGCAATTAATGTGGCGCTGAAAGAGACGGTGGGGAAAAAAAACGAATTCCTCGCTTCTGCCCCCTGTTTTTTTCAGCATGAGTTTTTGTATTGGTGCTAACGGAATGAAAAATGTATTTTATAATGAAAGAACAACATTTAATAATACAGATTGTAAAATACATTTGTTGATTTTTGTAGTTTGATTGCTCAAGTTTTGATTGCAGAAAATATTGTGGGGGCATTTATTGACTCGACTGCAAAGAGGACCAAGCAGCAATCGGGGGAAGATACGATTATCTTTCAGAGCTTGTTTCCAACGTCTGTATGGCAGCCAGAAAGATCTCACACACTTTTTATTAGGTGCTGCTGTTTTCGCTTCAGTATTTTTCCACATCTGAAAAAAAAAGTGCTGACGTAATTGCATTTACAACCTATATTTTGTTTTCCTGAATGGAGAAAAGCAGGTATTGATTTTGAGAGCCCCTCATTTGTTTCAAGTACACGACCCACTTAGCGATTTAATAGCGACACTAGGAGAGTGTAGGCCGCTACTCGAAGAAATGAAACGCTGTAATGGGGCATGCCTGCAAGTGTTTGTTTACAAAGTTATCTGATTACCCTTCATCTCAAATCAGTCAATCTATATTTCAAAATGCTTGTTGTATGTCACTGATTTTAGTATCACATTTATCCTTTGGGTTTTACTTGGTTTGGGGATGACCTCCGAGTAATTACGTTTCCTAACCTCAGACTGTCAACACCCCCTCGGACGTACAGGGAAATGAAAATTTTACACGATTGGTAAATCAATACAAACCACCCACTGATGTGCAGAGAGAAGGAGGTGCAGTCAAACAATTAACCTACTGCAAGAATTGATTTAACTCAACTTCTTTCTTTTGGCAATGTCAGGCTTTTGCAGAGGGACTGGGAGGATGCAACATTCATCTTTGCTTGGAAAGATGACAACGTGTCCTGATCAGCACCGATTTTCATCTTCGCCCAGGCAATTATCTGCTTTGGTAATCAATGCACAACTGCTGTCTAATAGTCAACGGAATCGCCCCCTCGGCAGGCCATCCAAATTATAGTGATTCATCAAGGCAGCGTGGTGCACTCACTGCCATTGATGCCAAATCAATTCACAGATGCACGGACGGACACACACATTAAGGTTTTCATTAAGCTATTTGCGAACCAACTGTTTACCTGCTTAGTCAAGGGGAACGGTTGGGCAGTTCAGTCAACAAGCAGACACCTAAAAGGCGGCCATTCATTCTCATTTTGGGGGAGAGGGTGATTAATATTTCAAATTAGGGTTTTAAATCAGGTTTCAAATTGGGATTTTAAATTAAGGTTAGTGGTTCAAAATTGCATTTGAAAATTGTGTTTGGAACTAGGGTTAGGGTTTCAAATTAGGGTTTAAAACCGGGGTATCGTTTTCCAATTAGGGTTTTAAATCGGGGTTATGGTTTCAAATTAGGATTCTAAACTCATTTTAGGGTTTCATATTAGGCTTTGAAACTTTCATATTAGGGTTTTAAACTGGAGTAAGTTTGTTTTCTTTATTTTTGATGTCTTATTCAGGCCAGTGGCTGGGGTACAGCCAATGGCTTAAATCATGCAGCAGAATCTTGAAACCTTACAAATCCACAAGGGTGGACCTCAGAGTCGAATAAAAGTACCAATTTCTGCCATATTTATGGTTGGCTTTTTTTTTTCAGGTCAATGGCTTCCTTGAAGCATTGAAAATCTACAGCCAAATCCCATTTTCATTTTGGGCCATTTTTTATCTTTCGAAAATACCGTTTACTGCCAGTACTGCAAGGGCTACAAATCATTCATACTGGCCCTAAAAACTTTCAAAGGTGGTGTCGAGGACCTCTGAGCGTGCAGAGATAGCATTAAATCCAAGATACACAACGTGTGTCAAAATTGTTATTTAGCAAAACATGCTAAGCGCCATCAACTGCAACCATCATTTGAAATCCAATAGTAGGACTCCATAATAAAATCATGAATAGAAATTATATTGCTCCGTTTTGTTACACGCTAGATATTACTTTAGCTATATGTATATTAATGTACTCTTGTAGTTATATGCTGAGAGCTTTGTCTAATTGAATTAGCCTATTTAGTTACACTGAGAAGGGCCAAAAGTTTGACACAACGTTCAGTACAAAACAATGCAGTCTAGTATTTGGGATCTTACATTGCAGTGGGCGAGGATAAATCCCTCAGAGTCCATGTTCAACCCTTCTCGAATCCAAATCACAGATTGAGGATTACAGACTCTGTCACTCAGCTCGGGAGTTGCAGTGAATGCTTGTCATATTTTGTGTTACAGAATAAAAAGCAGCACTGACATCTCCCATCAACCAAGAGAAAAGCTGAAGGTCAAAGCAGCTCCCAGCGCTCACTCTAGACTGATGCACTGTTTACATACACTCCGAGGGGCTCCGTCGTTGTTGAAATGCGGATTTCCACTCGGAAGGTGTACTCCATTGCACATGCCTGGCCAAACACACTCTGCTATGATAACATTTACTTTACCACAGGTGGCGTGTTAGGCAAATGCTGTTTGATGAGCACGCACGGCAACAGTTTTTCCAAGCAGATGAACACCTCATGTCCCAGATAAGATGCGAGTTAATGGAACATTTTGTTATCACGTCACGTTCAGGTGGCTCTGAGAGACTTTTCTTTAAAGCCCACTGTAGTCTCATCCTGTAAACACGTGTTTGCAGAGCCCCTGCGGCTGTGCAGGGATGGAGAATGTCAATGGTTCGGTCGGAAATCAAAGAAACAATCACTCCTGAGTTCTGTCACATCAGCTCTTCTTATAAACATTTCATTTATTTGCTACCCTCTCGCCTGTCTTGACAGGATGCCTTGAATATAAGATTTCTTAACATTAGTATTGGTAGCAGACAGAAGGTGAGTGAAGGAAATGTTTACAGGTCGCAAGATTAGAATATTTACTGCAATGGCCTTTGCTGAACAAAATAAAGTCAGATGAGGCATAAGCAATGGGCCGAATATTTAAACATGTCTTCAATGAATACATGCAATTTGACTTTTTCCATGAGGCGGAATCTTTTGCCTTGATGGGACATTGTACATTTTTTTTGTCCCGTTTCTCAGTGCACAAGGCAAAGTCTGTCGGATGGGTTTGTCATGGAAGTATTTGAGGACACTGATCTCCACATCAGTTTTCCAACACTTTTGTTTGTGTTGAGTGTGTGTAGTATAAGTTTAAATTGTATTTGTTTTACTGATTTCTCTTCATCTCAGTTTCTGCCATGTCAGCATTTCTGGATGTGCTAGTTATTGTTTGACAAAAGATGCTTTTTTTTTTTTGCTTGCCTGACACCCACCAGAATTAGTACAAAGATGTAGCATTTCAAGAAAGCGGGGCACTTTGCTTCTCCATGAAATATTTACTCAGTTTGTGCAGAACAAACGTGAGTCAGCGAGCTTTATCCAGACAAAATACTTGTGGGTAGTATTAAAGCTATATAGGTGACAGAAGCTGCTTCCTGTCTGGATTGGAGAGTATACATTGTGCTGTCGTGATTAAAAATACATTAGCAGGAGCGGCACTCCTCCGTCTTTTCTTCATACACTCTGTCAGTCCATTTGTTTTTGTCGGATGCAGGTAGGAAGCCGTTCCCGTGAGAGGTCTGCTAACGACCTGCGAGGAAAGTGTGTACGAGCAGCTCGGGGATTAAAGGAGGGAAGGTAATCAAAAGATAATTTGTCTTTCCGATTTATGCAGTGCCTTGTTTATAGTATGGTGGAGCTTCATTTGCATGCAACGTGTGTGATCGTGAGTGTTATTACTGACGGAAAGATTGTAAGCTGTTGGAAATGTTGCAAATGTTAAAAACAGAAACGACAATAATGAGTTCTCAGAAAAAGAGACGTGTCTAGGATGAAATGAGTTTTCACATCATTATTCAAGGAAAAGGGCAAAAATAATTGTTTGAGTTTATATACTAAAAGCCAGTGCGCAGCTGCAATGAAGTCAATTTGACACAGGTTTGACATGAAATATGCAAAAAATAAACACTACTGCTTTGAAACCTTCCATCCATAAAATCCCAGGCACCACTCATTGACACAAGTCTTCAGATTTTAGAGCCCTATAGCTTTTATATTCCACGAGCATCTGACTGGGAGCCAGTGTAAGGCCTCTTAGTTCCAGATCAGAACTTGAGCTGTAGCATTCTGAATGAGCTGCAGCTGTTTTATGCTCTTTTCGGGCCAATCCAATCAGAAGACTGTTATCTTAATCAAGTCAATCAAGTATGGATAATTATGATCTGCTTGGAACAGGCAAGCCGTCAGTAGAGATTTTTTTTTCACATATGAATTAATCAGTTGTTTTGATTTGTTTCTATGCCTCTTTGTCAAAATATATTTTGACATAAAACGGTCCGGAGTGCATCTAAGGTTACGGGCCGCTGTACTTTGTACATTTCAATGACGATTAATCGACTATAACACGACTTTCCTCACATTATGGTCAACTGGAAAAAGTTTTATTTGTTCACCACATGTTAAATAAGTCACTTTATGGCATTATCTAAATATGTACCAACATACTTGCCGTTCATCCCTACAGATGTATCCAAATAATTCTGGCATATTATTTTTCTCTCTGTTGGTGTCCGATCATTTCCTCTTCCCTCCAAATTGTTCCATTGATCTCGTCCAATACCTTCATCCTCTGGCAGGTCACCTCTAACATACTCGCCAATAGCAACTTCCAGGGGACCCCGCAGATGCTCACCCCCAGGGTTGGTCTCATCTAACCTTCTCATTATAGATCATCCAGTTTCCTGTGAGCTCATTTGCTACCCCCAACCACACAAACACACACCGATACACATACAATGGCGGAATCCTGATCCCTTGCCATCTTTTCCCCTCTTCTCCTTTCCTCGGTCTCATCAATAATTCAAAGTTTACTGATGGCAGCCCCCAAGCAGGGTGAGGAGCTAGAGGCTTTGAACGGAAGGTCAAACCTCTATGGGGGCTTCTGGGATGACATTAATTAAGACACTTGCAGGTGTCCGGCCCCCCGAAACAAACAAACACATCCTGTCGTTGCGCTCATTAGCCTTCCCTTCGCAGCAGGGCCTGAACATTCATCCACATCTCACTGCGTTCATGCCCTTAACTGCTCACCTGAGATGAGATGAGCACACCTCAGTACCTCCATGCCCTCTTTGGCATCCAACACACACACACATTCGATCTGTTATGAGTGGCCCCCTACCATCCCTGGTGGCTATTTCTATCCATCGCCAATACCACCGTGTTTATGCTACACCATGGTCTCCCCTTAGAGATCTGTCCACCTGACGTGACCTCTGATGGGCTTCTGCCGCCCACTCGCCGACTTTTACGTTTCCACCACCTCATCACAAGAGTGATGGCTCACTCACACTCGCCACCATGTTGTGCCGCCTCCACGATGAGACGAGCCCATCCATCTCTCCGACAAAAGGCAGCGGAAGGAGGAGGACGCTAAATCAGTTATAATGAAGGACAGCATGAGTGTTGGCTATGCATTTGTTTTAGTTCCTGGCTTTCAGCGAATGGTAGAAATGCAGTCATTTTGGACCGGTTAATACATCATTTCTAAATACGTTTGAGATTATGTTCAAACATACTTGTAGGCTAAATGCTAAAAACCCTATTTAATGCCCTGGTGTATTATTTATACACAAGCAGAAAAAAAAAATTGTATATGTTGGTTTGAATTGTTTACTTTGGCAAGTACACAACACATTTGTTCCAGTTCATATTTGTTTATAAATTAAGCTTGTAAACATTGTCGATGCCACATAGTGTGCATTCGCAAGTAAATACCCCGTGACATTATTTCTAAACATTTCTTCTTGATCACCTGCTGCAAACAAAGCGAGAGTCACAAACAAGTGGACGTGGTTGTAGTGAAGGCCCAGTATGAAATAAATCTCCAGGGAGGAAACTCAGATGTATATGATGTCCAGACTTCATTAACTGCAAAGTCATATATATTTAGAAACTTTTAAATGTAAGATTTTAACAGTTTTTACTTTGCAGCAAAAGTCTACAACTCACCTCACATTTTTGTATCCCTTTTTCTGAAATCCCTCTTTTAATTGTTTTCCATAAATAAGGCGGATTTGGGGATCAATAGTAAACTAGCTCCCTAACCTAACCTTTGCGTTATAACTCTAATTTGCTGCTTTAACGAGTTAATTCCCCCCGAGTGCGATCAATAAAGTCTTATATTGTCACGTAAATAATCTGCACTAAGACATTTATACTAAACTATTAAATTCCTTGAGACTGCTCTAAACAGTTTTTGCATCCTCATTTCTTCAGTTACAGACCAGAAAATCCCCACACGAGTTTTGAAATAATAATAATTGGATGTTGAACAGTGTCCCCCATGGAGTCATATTTGACTTTAATCATGATGTCAAACCACTGTGCGGCCAATTTGACAAAATCCAGTATTCTAGTCGAAAGACAGCCTGGTCGCAATTTGCCATGAGGGATTCCTTGAGCTTGTCTTTCCCCCATGATAAAGGATGAACGGCTTGTCTTGCCTCCCCATATAGAGTTGGATTTAAAGAGGAAACAGAGACTCTGCTCCCTCCCCAGCTGCCTGTGCTATTGATTGAAGACTAGCAGGGGCAATGAATCATTGCATCTCTATTGGTTGGGCCAGACAGCACGCTCAAGATTGAAATAGTGTCTCTCCTATAGCACCTGAGGCCTGTGGCATACTAAAAAGCTCTCAAATATGCAAAGGGTAATGGGGCGCTAAACTTGTGCGCTCCTTATTTGAGCTCTGTTCACAGAAGGGTTCTCTCATCACCGTCTTTGAAAGCTTACTCATTTATCTTTGACCTCAAGTGGACAATGTCACGCCAAATATTGGTTTTCATGAGCCATCTGAAGGAAAAGCCAAACCGAAGCTGAGGTAATTGGATATCAACCGTGCTCCGTTCAATTTGTTGAGTTATAAACTTGCACACGTTTGTTGGTGGGCCTGAATTCTCATGCGGGTGGACGGGCGGACACCATGTGTGTCGGTGCATAATAAATATATTTTAGAATCAGAATGGCGTCACGTGTTTGATATTGCAGTCATCTGTATCGGTGGCACTGGCCACAGCAAAGTGGGAGCTGCAGGTTGATTGTAAAACACAAAGAATTCTGAGTAGGACCTTGCATCTTAAATTTTAGCATAATAAGTTGCCCCTAAATAGCAAAGGTAAACGCCATAAATCAATCAGATTGGTGCACAGTAAACTGAGCAAAGTTAGGAGTCATAAAAACATTGAGGGGAATAAAGTTAACAAAAGTGAAGAACAAAAAAAAAAAAAATTGAGAATTGGATTTGCTGCTGCAGGAAATGGGTGTTAAAGGTTTTGAATTATTTAGCGGTGTCACTGTTGTTTATGAGAGTGCACGTAAAAAAGGGTGAAGGAAAGGTTCCTTTTGGGCTAAGGTGAAATAATATGCTGTACTGCATATATATAAGATTGGAGATATTCACTGCAGTCAAGGAGTGACTTCGATGTACTCTCACGGAAGAGACATATCTTGACTTGCCTGATAATGACCAATTAAACCGTGTTTGAGGTTCTTGTTTAATCCATTCAGAGGATAACAGAGTTAGACAATTTTCCTATCCAGGTCTCCTTGATATAACTTGAGTCATAAAAAAGAAAGGACATCATGCTAGAGAACTGTTTTTTGACAGAAAATGTGAGTGGCACGCCGGAGGTCAATGTGTAGGGCTTTGGCAGTGCTACTCCTGCACTACTAATGTGCTGGAACGTCTCTCTCTGCATCTCCTCCTCGCTTTTGACATTATGCTGTGAGGCAGACAAAACAGCCATAATTTGTATTCCATTTATTGTACCAATGCGTATGGATGTGTCAGGCCGAATATCGCAGCAATCGTTTTTTTTAAAATGGATTTTTACAGTACAGCGTCTGAATTTAGAGTTGCCTTTAGTGTAGTACCACATTGTGCCACAACATGGAGAGCAGCACTGAGCGCTACTGAATATGCAACACTAATGAAACCTAATTCATAATCACAAAAAGAGGCAGAGAAGGTTCCACAGAATCCACTGTCATGATGAACAATGTAGACAGGCAAAAAGTGCAGACGTTGGATTTAAGAAGCTGCTGAATAAGGCCCGTTGTCAGCTTTGAGATCTGCCCATTTGTTTATCAGCGGGACAAGTTTGTCAATAATGCTATCTCTGAACAATCGACGGTCTGCTTTGACAGCAGTGTGTTCTTTTGCCACTACACAACATTTCTTGTCAATTATATAAGACTTGCTACATCTTGTTTATCCTTAGTCTTACTGTAAACTGTTCCATTGAGGCACACTTAACATGAAAACCTTAGTGAACTGAGGTCGCTTCCTTTTATAGACACAGTTTCGACTGATTGTTTACTAACAAAGCAAGCGTGTTATGTCCTTACAGCCAAGGTGGCTTCAATTAATCCAATGGCGCCATACAAAATCTATTACATGCCCGCAGCCTTCACATGATGGTTGTGATGGATCCCTTCGTCGACGTATGTCATTATTTCCTGTGCCGACATGGGGCTGTCCTCTGAAAACGGCGTGGGAAAAAGCAATAACTCAGAGGGCCGCAGAGGAGAAATGCGCAGTTGACCTTCCTTCTGTGTGCAGCAATGCATTAGCAAATAGCGTGTACGTGTCTGAGCAACTCTTCCGTGCATGATTCCATGCTGGGCTTATCGCCGTGTCCTGTGGAGGTGTGTATTTACATTTTAGTGAGGCCATTTAGCGTATGCTTGATGTAAAAGGGCCTTCAGTCACGGCACTGTTGGCCCACAATGTCACAAATGCCTCTACATATCAACTACCCTGTTATATTATACGATGGACTTGGATGTCCAATTTGTTTGGATCTTCTAACTCACAGGTGTCAAACTCAAGGCCCGGGGGCCAGATACGGCCCGCCACATCATTTTATGTGGCCCACGAAGACAAATTGTGCATCAAATTTGTGTCATTACTAGAATTGCAAATTGTCTTCACTTTTAATATCTTTTTTTTTAAATATTTGACCAGTTTTTAATTGTCTGACTTGAAAACGAGTTATTTGTCAGTTTGTTTTGTAGCTTTTACTGTATATAATATGAGGTGCTCATGCATTTATTTGGGTTGAAAGTCATAATGGCCCTCCGAAAGAAGCTGACTACAATGCGGCCCGCAAAAAAATGAGTTTGACACCCCTGTTAAGTCAACAACTCAAACTTCCAACTTTCTTACCCGTCATTGAAACACCTTCCTTCAGGGCTCTTGGTGTTCGGGGGTTTGTTTTATGTCAACCTATCAGACGTCTTTGTGAGGAAGGGTCAGATTTTGAATATTGAAATGAGTCATGCACAAAGCAGCAACAAATAAGCCAAAGAAAGTAAAGAGCTCACTAAATAGAGGTCTTTCCCCTGTGAAAGCTTCAGGGGCATCCGATCTGTATTACATTTAGTCTCTCCGGATGTGTAGTTTAAGTGACTCATATTGACCTTCATTATGGCCCGACAGGGTGAAGGCAGGCAGGCAGGGGTCAGCCGTACTCCGCTGGGTGCTGGTGAGGTTATTAGTGATTAGCGCGCTGCCCCAAGGGGAAGCGGCTCCAATTACTGCACACAGCTTGCTTTGAAACCATGGAGGGAGCATAACAACCGATTGCTAAACTGCCCATATCACATCTGGAGGAAATGTCTCTTTTATTGGGAAAGCTAGAGCCTTGATAGCACTCAATGGAGTGGAAGGGGGTTTCATGGTAGGTTGTCGTTTGTACCCAGGGTGCAGCATGGATGACAATTCCTTTCATCTCTTCATTTTTTTCCATGAAGAAGACAAGATTCAAAACCCGAACCTCAGAACTGTGAGTCAGACATGTTAGACATAATCCCACAGTGGGAGGATAAACGACAACAAAAACAAATAGGCGATCCTTTCGTGTAAACACAAATCTCTTCCTTTTGTATTGTACACCTCATCTGCCTCCCAGCTCCTCTCTTCAGTTGCTCTCTTCAGGATGTCAGCCAGTAGATTAGCGTAGCAATTGAACAGGCTAATTTGCAGTTTCCATGGTCACAGAGGAAGCTGTCAGTCGGCGTCTGTCAGATGTTATGAAAGCAAACCGCATATTACAGCACGCGTATTACTTGCACATCACTGTGCTCACACATCTTGGTCTCTTGAGCTTAATGCAGACACATTTTGACTCGGTATTTCAACAGATGTTCTTTAATCATGCATTATGCAATAATACATTGCAAACATATGCTTTGTGCTTAGCTGTATTTATGGTTGGAATCTTCATTTCTGGGTATTTCTTTAGAGTTTGCATGGTCACCTCATGCTTGCATGGTTTTCTCCCAAAACAATAAATAAAATGAAAAAATCTCGAGTTGCCTTTCCCCCTGACGGCAATTTGTTTTACAACCTTAGTGCCTGAACAACTTCAACAAAGTCAGACAGAAGGTCTTTGAATAAATAAAATGTTTATAGTATCTACAGTTGTCTCAAGAGAATCTAAAGAATAGACCCCCATCTGTCCGTGCCCGGATAGCTCGATCAACACAAGAAGCCTTCCTCACGATGCAAAGCAGTGTTGAATTTGTTACAAGAAGTCACCTTTACCACTCCAATTAGTCAAAGTAGTCAAATAGTCCCCATTTAATGACAACCTGTTGATAACAGCAACAACATTGTAACGTGTCTTTCTTTTGTGGAATCAAATTGATATGAGGTGGATTTTTGTTGTTGTCTTTTTGTGCTGTGGGCCAAGGGCAACATTCTTCACGCCGATGACGTGTTCACTGGCTCAAGTGACCTCTCCGCAGTCCATAAACATCTCAGACATAAACAAGCATCTATAAGCCTCTACTGATCCTAAGCCCCTACTTTCACAGTGGGCTCAAGGAGGTTGGCTTACGTTTTGGAATGTAAGAACTTTTTCCTCACCAGGTCACAGCGCCTGCATGCCCCATAATAGTGGCAACCTTTTTAACAACAAAGCCACAACAAGGGAAACCAGCGGTGAGAATTTAATGTGCCTTTCAAAGAGGAGCTGCGCTCAGAGGAAGAAAAGGGAGTGCCATGTGAATACAGAACGAAAAGACCATATAGAAAGAAAATCCAGCTCCAACCTCTGCTGTAAACATTCCAAGCCTTGACATTGATGTGAGCACGGCCGTTACGGCTGCCGCTTTACGATCAAGACAGTTGAAATGAAAGGTAACAAAGCAGCAGTATTGGTGGACTTTCTTTCAAACAATACACTGTACATGGTGATCATGGTGTTTTTTTTTTTTATTTCTTCAACCTGAATGGCTGGACATTATTCCACAGCTATTCCTTATTACAAATGCGATTCTCTGGTTGTTGCAGTACCAAGACAGGCCTGGGAGGCACTGTGGTGCCACAGAGCACCCAGACATCTTGAAAATACAAAGAAGAAGAACAAACACGTAAATATTCAACCTTTATTGTTCACAATTGTCAGCTCTGACTGTATTCTGAACAGATCATGATGAGGGAAAAGAATCACTCTTCACAGTTCACACCAAAAAAATGTTAGCCGGGATAATCAAAAATATTAGAAAATCAGGTGTTTGCCAACTTTGATACTGTTTTCAATATTAATTTTAATATTTTAGTTCCCTTATTTAGCTATCCGTGAGGAACAACTTTAGAAAATACCCCACATTACAACCACACCAATAAACATGTATGAATTAGCTTATGCATTTTGTAAAGATGCATTCCTGTGCCTAATTATCTGTTACTTTCCTTCTTTTCTCTAACTCCTCAGAGAGGTTATGCAAAGGTCATAGGCAAAAGGCTCCCCCACTGAGGTGATGGAGAAATCAAGCGATAGCACTGTTTGAACAGCCTCTTGTGGCTTTAGAGAAATTGCGCATCAACGCTGAGCCGACATCCAATCAGCCGGTCCGACTCTCCAGATTGTTTTTCACAGAGATGCTCTAACTTTAGTCACCCGTAAAGGTAGGTAAAGTTTCCCTGCATCTCGCTACACGCTTGCACACAAATCAGCATATGATTACAAAATGCAACACATTTATCATCAAAGTCCAATAATGTGAAGGTTAGCAGCGGCGGCGGAAAAGTTTGTCTCGCAGAAGAAGCCATAAAGTGACTCAAGGTGGCACACTACAATCACTAGCTGATGCACTTTTATTAAAGGTATCGTCATTAATTACATACTTAAACAAACTCACATTTTGGTTACAGTCCAATGGACATTATGCTACCAAAATGCAATATAATACAAAATACAAATGTCTTTTGCTAAAAGATTTCTAATACAGAAATGAAAATGCTACTATTTGTTAGCCCCCCTATGGTATTTTGCATTGTCTGTTAGCATTAAGCTAAACAGACAATATTAGTGATACATCTTCGAATTGAGTGTGCATATGCACTTAATGTTCTGCCACTCTCATGTGTAGATGGATCTCAAGCACGCTGTGAATTCTGCAACCTTCGCCGTGGTCCGTGACAGTTTTCGCTTCCTGAATATTTGCCCTAAATTATTCCACCCAGCCTTCCCCTCAGCCGAAGCTCAGCCAATTTCCTTCACACCCTTCTGTGTTGCTTTGAAATCTCATTTCTCTCTTTCTACAGCACTGGAATGCTTTTGATGTGAATATGTTTTGTGACTCTTCCCAGTCCCTCGGCTTGCCCATCTTGCTTGTGTTCTTTCATCCATACAGACAAAGAACATGTGGAATAGCTTCTGATTCTTCGTGGCTTCACACATGACCTAAGACAACATCAACATGACCATCATGATGTTGAGATCAAAGTTTCCTCTCGTTCCTCACTGATGATTCCGTGAAATGAGGCCTTTACCAGTAGCACTGCTTTATCAAAAAAAAAAGGGAAAAACACAGCATGGGCACCGTGTGTTCCGCTTGAGTTGTGTGATTTTTGTTTTCTTAAATTGCCCACCTGATTACTCAGTTGTTAAGACTATAAAGCACAAACAATGGTATAGTCCAGGGGTCCTCAACGACCGGGCCGCGGACCGGTACCGGTCCGTGGGTCACTCGGTACCGGGCCGCCAAGCCGCACCACAATTTTTTTTACTTACCGTAATTTTCGGACTATAAGTCGCGGTTTTTTTCATAGTTTGGGTGGGGGGGCGACTTATACTCAGGAGCGACTTATATATGTTTTTTTTCACAAATTTTTACTTGATCATTAACACATCACTTACTTACAAGTATAGTTGACCACTTCACATGTTATTTTTAGTATAGTTGATCACTTCACATGCTTTGATATCTTTATCTTGAACATATTCAAAACATGAAAAATAGAGAGGAAAAATCAAATAAAGTAATTAACACTTTAAAGCGCCATATCCTCTGGACATGTCCTCTGTCACCAGGATGACATAAAGGACGAGAAATTTAATCGATGGATTTAATGATTTGGAGTGACACAAATGGTTTGATAATATTGTTGTTTATGTGATAGTTATTTAAAATATAGTTTATATATCGTTGTATGGGCCTGTGGAATAATTTGAACTGCGGCGCGGCACACGGCATTGTTGACAAAGGACGATCGATGGATTTAATGAATTGGAGTGACACAGATGGTTTTATAAACGTGTTATTTATGTAATAGTTTTTTTAAATAACTGAATGTTACGTCAGGCCCGTTCTCAGCTCCTCGTTTGTGTTTGTCACGTTAGCATACCGTATCGTTTAGCCTGTTGTTGCTCGTTCATGTCTGTTCTTGGTGTTGAATTTTGTCGAATAAATTGCCCCCCAAATGCGACTTATACTCCGGAGCGACTTATATATGTTTTTTTTCACATTTTTGGGCATTTTATGGCTGGTGCGACTTATACTCCGGTGCGACTTATAGTCCGAAAATTACGGTATTTATTTTATTGACGATCAATTAATTCAGGTCAAGACACTCGTCCCGGTCACGTGACATGTTTCCCCAGTCGAGCCCGCAAAGCTAGCAAAAATGAGTAAGAATTTATTTTGACAAATATTTAAAAAATTGGCGCTTGTCTCGGTCACGTGAGGTCACCCGAGTCGAGCCTGCGAAGCAAGCAAAAATGATCAAGAAATGTTTGGAAAGCTTCTTCGGAAAGGGATAAAAGCCCAATGAGGAGACGGAAGATAGGATATATTATAGAAGATAGGAGGAATTAATATTGTATTATTTTACATTTTGTTATGCGCAGTTTATCAAATACTGTATTGGATTATTATTATTATTATTATCTATTCTACACTCTGGGTTAAAAGTAACCTTGGTTTGTGTGTGCCTAGGAGTGAACTCCAAAGCCATAATCTGAGGTTTATGGACATGTTCAGGTGTAAACATACATATGCTGTATTTGACTGTGACCTTTGCAGTGGAGGTCTTCCAAAGAGATTTAAAAGGTGTGTTGTAATGCAGTCCCCTACCCTAGAAATGGATCACCTCAAGTGGCCCACATCTCATTAAGCCGCTTGCCGTACATAAGCGTATTGCACACAATAACCTCTGTTCATCCTGTCTCATCTTCTGCTTTCATCACACTTTGCCCCTTCACAATAACAATACATCAGGCACCAGCAAAAGGTCTAAACACACCACAATCGGCACTGTCGCGATTGTAAAGCAGGCAGGCATGTTGCCTGGGAACGGAAATGGGTTTTAAATATTGCACCAGCGCTTTTCTAATGAGCTTGAGGTGAAGCGCAACACATCTGTCATCTCTCAGAGCCACCACCTAAAGGTCAAGGGGATTTTTCAAAGTAAACAGCTTGCTGAGTATTCTGTGCCCACCCGCTACTGATTGAAGCAGTTGGGTGTCTGCTAAGATGATTGATGGATCTGGAAACGTTTGGGGAATACGCCATTAACTCCTTTTGTACGCCAAGGAAAATGGTTTTGAAGAATGGCCTCATTAGCGGCTGGACTTCCTGTCTGCTATGGACATCTAGTGGCCACATAGAGTATCAGCATCCTGTTGCTACACGCTGTTTCCAGGACAGTAGAACAGTGGTACCCAACCCCCGGACGGCGGGCCGGTACCGCAGAATTAAGAAAAAATAACTCGCATTATTTCCATTTTATCTGAGTCTGAACAATTTTTTTTTTTTTTTTTTTTTTAAATGGAACAAGTTCTCTCCTACACCTCGGTGACGTAAACTGTTATGCTGGCGCGATGTTATGAGGACGAGTAAAGCTGCATAGGAGTACACAGTGAAGTCACGTTTATTATTATATTATACCATTGATTTGATGCCGGACATATCATTTTATTTTGTTGTATTTATCCGCCACACCTTAAAAGCCGCTCCGTGAAAATATCGTCTGCCAATAATCTGGTCCTTGGTGCTAAAAAGGTAGGGGACCGTTGCCGGAGAGTACAGTGGACCCCCGTTTAATGCGGGGGATATGTTAAGAACTCAAAAACAAATCAAGATTAATTTAAAAACAATATAATGAGGGACACTGACAACACCCAAGCTGGTTTGAACGACCATTTTATTTAGCATAATTTAAAATCATCTCACTGTTAGTTCATTTATACAAATATGCTTTGTTATATATAATACAATTACAGATCTCTACAAATCAAGTTCCCAGTGTAAAAGCGTAGTACCACGCGCGCCGTAGCAAACAGCACTGGGACGCAGACGACAGAGAGCCCACAGGTGCATGTTCCACTTCCATCATATTATTTGAATGAAATCTGGACATCCGGTTAAAGGGGAATACAAAATATATATTTAAAAAAAAAAAAAAAAAGTTGACCACAGTTATTCTAATTGTGCACTTACATTCAACACAATGTTTTTATTTAAATTTCAGCCCTTTTGCTGTTATTGCGCTTAGGTTGTTACAGAGCACAACAGACCGGTTTAATACAATTAACTCCACAGTTGAAACAGTTATTGATGCTAAAAGAAAGCAACCGCTTATTCTAACGATAAACACAAATCTTTAAACTGACAAGGCACCTTCCACCAATGCAGTTATTGCTGCACCACATCCACCAATGCAGGCATATAAACCACAGTGAGTTAAAAAAAAAAAAAAAAAGAAAAAGTGTGGTTGTGGCGCACTGAGATGTCAATTCTGCAGCTGTTTTATAGAGCGCTGCAGTGTGCTTACTGGCAGGAAGAAAGTAAGGCTTCAATGACCAAATATGAAAGTCATAGCATGACGGCTTGGAGCTCTTTGTGGCATTAAAATGACAAACTTTGTCAAAGGAGCCCCACTGTGGCTTTTGGTTTGGATAAGGCATCCTGACCGCACCAACACTTCTACCATCAATCATGACAGTTTGGGTGCTGCAACATGCTGCAAAAAATGCACACCGCAGCAGTAATAGCCCTTTTTCAGTAATGAAATTATTTTTAAGATAAGAAATATATATTGCAATACTGCTCACATACAATGGAACCTGTAAAGTCAAATAGCCCAAAATTAACACGAGGGTGGCGGAAATGGCGGGGAATATGATAATCACCAAAACCAGAAATGCAACTTTGGGAACAAGTTTCTGTATGCTGTTCAGCATGAGAACTATGAGCAGCATGTGGCTGGGGGGGAAAAAAAGACAGCAAAGGACGAGGATGAAAATGATAAAAAGGCTCACCAATAATTCGTCTCCATTACCAATCTAGCTGGCATCTAGGGATGTTTGATAGCACGCTTTTTCAGACTAATACTAGTGTGCATCTTCAGTCTTGAGTACTCACAGTAATGATATCTCTAGCAGTTTGGATTCATGAAATTTCATTTGCGACCTTATTTCCTGACCCAGATGATGATCCTGCAATGTGTTAAATTGCCACAGTATAGCAACAACTACTGGTGACGAGGACTTAATGTTTGATTTTGCTTCGCCTTAGGTGGTTGAGATCAGCAGCAAAAAAATAGGGCTGGTAGCAGCATGATACCGGTAGGAATGTTAAAATGTTACTTGAAACAATTGCTCCAGAGTAGATAAAGAATTACTGACAGCGACAGCTTGACTCTGGAACACATTAACTCAACTTACAAAGAGAGATTTTGTTTTCTAAATTGGAGAAACTAACAGAAATTGTTCAATGTTGCAGGTTCCATTGTATTTCGGTATTTGCGGGGTAATTCATAGTCGTCTGCTAGCATTTCATGCATGGAGGCAGTCATGATGCAAGTGTGGGTTTTACCACCTTTAAGATCCAATAAACATAAGTGATTACAAAAATATATATTCCACTTTGGCCACTTAAAAACATTTGAGGAGGAACTTCAACATGTTCAGAAAATAGAGTTTCTGTAAATATGAAGCAAGAAGGGCATACAAAATCCATTGGCTAGCAAAAGAGGCAATATGGAGTGCATTACTTGGCTGCAACCAGCAGAGGCGCCGTTGCTGTCTAAAAGACTGAAATGCTGTTGACTATGTAAAGCTAGCTAGCTACATCTGCACTTGGCCACCACCTCCCAGCGCTGCCAAAGAAACAGGAGTTCAGAACATTCTGAGAAAACTGATCAAGGAAAATGGGGTCAAAGGCCCATCTTATTTCAAGGGTCATGCTTAGGCACATTTCTGAAGGAGAAGACCGCCTGCGTACTGAGAAGAGACCCAAGAGGGCTGTGCTACGACCTGAAGTTCTCTTTCCAACACCCCAGACTCAGCACATCTGCGCCTACTGGGAATTGGCTCTCATCTAGACTTCATTCTGCCCTTTTCTGGACTCAAGTTGTTTGAATTGGAAAAAAGGCTGCTCAGCCGTGTCGCCTAATTAATAGCCCGGGTCAAAATGCAGTTGCTTGAGACTCATGAGATGCAACCTAAGTTTAGAGTATGAGGTAGTCACTAGTTCTCCACCTAAACAACAGTAGATCTCTTCTCTCCAGTCAAATAGGGCAGCTTGGTTTAGATGGCTTGTGACAACCATGATCAGCATTTGTTTAGAAAGGCAAAGCAGGGACGCTATAAATCTAGATCAAGTGTAACGTGAAGAACGGGTAAATATCAAAATTTTAAAGGTAAGAAAAATACAAGATCCACTTTTTTGCCCCCGTTTCGTCAAAGTCACTTTGGTGATGATGGCGTCGTAAGGATGAAGCCCTCCCGAAGATGAAAAAGGAGCTGAAAAGAAGTGAGCAAACTGCTCGAGGTGGCATGGAAGCAGCCATCGTTCGCATCTGTGGATCTCCACAATCCAAATCCAGGAAGCGTTATTACAAGAGCACACATTTCTTGGTGTTCTTTTTCGTGACGGGATACAACACTGCTCTGACGGCCTCCGCAAACACCTCCCTGACGCCTTCCTGCAGCAGCGCCGAACATTCCATGTACTTGACAGCCCCGATTTGCTTGGCGAGGGCGTTTCCCTGCTGATGGGTGGTGGGAGCCAAACCCTGCTCCTTCAGCTTCTTCACTGTTTCCGCATCACCCCTCAGGTCCCTCTTGGTGCCCACCAGCAGGATGGGCACATTGGGGCAGTGGTGAGACACCTCGGGGTGCCACTTGTGCCTGACGTTGGCGTGGGAGGAGGGGCTGCCGATGGAGAAGCAGATGATGAAGACGTTGGTCTGAGGATAGGAAAGAGTACGCAGGCGGTCGTACTCCTCCTGGCCGGCCGTGTCCCACAAGTTGAGGCTGACGGTGCGGCCGTCCACGCTCATCTGGGCGCTATAATTGTCAAACACCGTTGGAATGTATTCTTCAGGGAAGGCATTAGTGGTGTATGAGATAAGAAGGCAAGTTTTCCCCACTGCCCCATCGCCAACCACCACACATTTTATGGTCTGCATCCTGCCAACGACCACTGGGGCTGCAGCACCTAAAGGCAAAGGACACCCGGGTAAGCCAAAATTGCTAGTTTTAATTTTATTGTCCTAAACACTGCTCGAAACCCCTAAACCGGAATGCTGACACCGCCCAACGTGTACTTCAGTCAAGCATTAATAACCCAGAACACAACCGGGCTAGCCCGGGCTAAATTTTCTAATGTCGTAATTTGGGTTGAGCATTGAAAATGGAGGACAGATTCACGCATCCAACAATTAACGACCTCTGAAGGTAAAACACAAGGAGGAATGGAAAAGCACTGAGGCGAAAGTGAGACTGTGAACTTGTGGTTATTCTCGCTCGGGGATCTCGGTAAGTACGAGCTAGGCGTTCCCCACTGGCGGGTAGCATCTGGCTAAGGAACTAGCGCGTACGATAGCAGCCAAGCTATCCACTTAGCAAACAACTTGAATGAATTTATATCACGCTACTGATTCAAAACGTCTTTTTATTAGCTGAAACCCCCCTCACGGCCGTAGTGTAATATTTTCCGTATCCTAACACTTCTTTTCGACGCCAACATGAGCTTCAACGATGACATTTTAAGGATTTTGTCACTTACCGCCACTTAGCTAGCGTTCTCTTCTGCCTGGTACAGTCAATCACAGCCGCATCCGGGGAGCTGCCCAATACGTAATAGGTGACGTAACAGAATGGTGCAAGCTGGGAAATGTAGTTTAGGATTTTTGATGGTTGTTTTGCTTGACGCTAGATGGTAGTGTAGTTACTCGTAAATCGAGAGACGAGTTGAACTTTTAGGTTTGTACGGTCCAAAAATATTGTTTCGCTCACAAACAGCAGTTCTCTAGCGGGGGGGAAAAAATCATATCTTAATTAATCACTGGAGCATTGCGATAAAAATGTTCAGTAACTGTGTTACTGTGGTTAGGAAGTCAGTCAAAAACAGCTTTAGTCATTAATGGTATACGTACAGAGGTACTTTTTCCTAACTCGGGCGGTATGGGTTCAATTTTCACTCAGTTTTGTGGGAGAATGTATGTTTCTATATGTACCCTGTGTTTGATATTTCAACAAGGTGAACTGCATGATCTGAATGTTTAAATTTCAAATGGGGATGATGGAATGAATGGGAAAAGTGTATGCTGCAAGGTGTGAATATTTGGAATTTGTAATGATCTAAAGGCCTACACAGCCTTCACATAATAATTCATCATCAATTTTATAATCCGATATATAATATATATATAATAAATCCATATATAAAGAATCAAGTAAGCAACCAAATGTATTCAAATGCCGTACTCGAATTTTATGGGCTTGACAACAAAAGGAACATGAGGCATCAGGTTCTGTTCAAACCCATGAACAATAAACAAAAGCAACTGAAAGAGGGATCACTCTGTCTTGCACCACTGGACACCCACTGATGATGTCACTTTGACACACTGAGGTTAAAAGGCTAGTCCTTTGCGACACACTGGACACTCAAGAACAAAAAGTGGCACCACTTTATCGCCCGTTCCAAAAGGCTTTGGCGTCACTGCGGCCTGTGAAGAGAGAGTTCCCACTGGGACTTCAACACCCGCAGTCATGCTCTGCCTCAACCCTTTTGCCCCCGTGTTTGGCAGAAGAATCCCGTAACGTCTAAGGGATCGCCATGACGACAGCCGTCTACGTAATTGGGGCTACAGAATTGTGTTGAGATGCAACAATGAAGTGCAATTTAGAAGAAATAATGATGGCAAAATATCAAGAGGATGATGGCAAGGTGCAGGAACATATAGTTCAGGATTCCCAAACGGTGATGGTAGCATCCAAAGAATAGATTTTTGGCAATTAATGGATAAAAATTCACAGGACAAATATTTGAATTTTGATGGTAAATGTAGGTTACTGCTTCAGATCGCCAAAAGAGAGGCCTTGACCACCACTAACTAAATTTCTGGAGGAATTGGTTTCAGTAATGTCTGGTTTGAGAGCTACTGCCAACCAACAGCAATGAGAAACACATTTGTCCATATCGCCTTCTTTATTCATCCTATTTACATATCACATAATACAGTGAACAGCAAATGCTGTTAAATAAAGTTACGTATTCTTTTGATACAAAATAGGGGGGGGGGGGGGAGTCTCCATCCTGCCTCTTCAGTTTGTGCACAATAGAAGGATACAAAGTTTGTACCAAGATGGGATGAGAACAATGTATTTTCTTCCAGCAGAGGCCGAGCTCACAGTGTTCAAAATAGAAAATGTACACTTTAACAAGAGCACAAACTGGTCTGATTGGGCACATTGTGGTAATTGAGTTGTATCCTATTGCCTGCAAAGGATACACATGGCAAGACGAGGTAGGGCTTAAGAGGATTTACTCTTCTACTTGTGCATGAGACACATCACTTAATGTGTTGCAATTGATATCAAAATAGATCAGCGACAAACACAAGTCAAAGGTCATGGAACCGATCGTGTAGAGAGATAACCAGCTCTGCATAGACTGAGACAAATGCATCAAATATATTCTTTTTACTTCCACAGTGGCTGAGTTGTAGTTGCTCGAAGCATTTTGGAACCAGGAATTTGTGAAGGGGTTTTCGAGGTAGGACAGGTGCCTGTGTTTGTGGTTTTAGTGTTTTTATTCCGGGCTACGGACATGACGGCTGTACGTATGGTCTTAGCTGTGGCAGAAGATGGACTGTGGGCCGGGAGACCCTTGGCGGTAGTCTGAGTCTCAGAGTTCGGGGCGACTCGTTTTGACACGCGGAGAGGACTTCCTCTGACGAATGCCGACTGGGTCTTGCCTGAGACCTTCTCTGTTGTCGGTCTCTCCGAGGTCCTACGGGTGAGGGGAGACTTTGCAGAAGTCCGTGGCTCATTTGCAGTCTGCGGTCTCTCTCGGGCACCGCCACTTCTTTTGACATCTGAATGAAGTGAGGCAGGAGATGAACGCATGGACAAACGTGAGGTCTCTGGGGACGCTATTGGGGGCCTATTTGGAGCCTCAGTTTTGGGGCGTACTCTCGGAACACCTGCACCATTGGAAGTTTCTGCACGTGACCCGGGTCCTCTCTTAGCCCTGATGCCACCACGTACAGGAACCTTCAAGGCGCGCCTCTCTTCCTTTAACGACGGAGAAGCCGAAGTTTGCGGCTCAACCTCCCTCTCTTTTCTCCACTTGGAGCAAAGGCTCGGCCCCGGTCGCGGGCTGGGGGATGTTGGCGGTGAAAGTGCGTCGTAGGATCGGAGGCCTTTCACAAGAGTGTGGCACTCTAGAGTTTCCCCCACACGGGAGTACGACCTCGCGAGCTCCCGCTCAGGCACATCCGAACTTTCCTCAGGGTGTGACTGGCTGAACTCCGGCAGGCTGGGAGGCATCCAATTCTCCCCGACAGGTGTCAGCAACCCTTCTGTGTTTAACTGCTTCCTCAAACACTCCTCAGGCTTCGACGTAGCAGCACTTGCGTTGATCCCTCCGTTTAACGACTGCAACTCCACTTTACCTGTAGCTTTTACAGATAAAGGTGATTCTTTCTCAGTTCTCCGATTTCTCAGTGATGTGGCGCGGTTGTCACTATGAAGTATTCCACTCTTAGGCGCAGACTGAGGTTCAGAGACACCAACTCGACAACCGTTTAATTTATTTTGTAGCGAATTATTCCTCTCAGCTTGGCGCATTCCAAAACTATGTGTCTGACCGGAGTTCTGGCTTTTAGCACAGAGGGAAGGGGTATCTGCGTTTACAGCAGAAGAATTCCGAGAGAACTCACTGTTCTTGGTGGCCTTCTGCTTACACGACATCGCATCCTCTTTTGTTCGTCCACTCGTTTCCGATGCCTGCATTTGAAGAGAAATGCTCTCGGACCCGTGTCGCCCAACCGTGAACTCGGGTCCATGTTGCAAATACGATCCAACCAGAGATTCTTGAACGACCTCCATACACCGACTGATTGCCTTGTATTGGCATGACTGATTCTTGTCGCTTTCCAAAAAACGTTCTTGACCAACTGGAGAACAAAAGCCATCCGTTTCTGGGGAGCTACAAAGCACAGTGGACGTCTCATGGTCGGACGAGCTGTTTGAGTAGCAGCTGACGGCCGTCGGGCTGCTGCCCAGCTCCGGGAAACTCTTGTCGCTGTGCAGGTAGTGAGAGTGCCTGCGCGTGTCAGAACTTCTCAGGCTGCGACGGCTCCAGGTGTAGCTCAGGTTCTTCTCGAGAAGTCTCTCCAGCTCATCTTGGTTCTCCTGACTGTGGCGGTCTCTTGCCAGGCTGTGGCCCAGGTCCAGACCAGTGCAGACAGCCACTGAGCGACGCTTTTCCACCATCTCCCTCTGACGTTCCAGACGTTTCTGCTCCTTCGACTCGCGCTCTGCATTCTCCTATAACAAAAGAGGGAAGTGCGTGGTTAGCTTTGGGACTACTTCCATCGGATAACACATTTGTGGATCTAACCTTGACAGCTTTTTGGAAGCGCTGGCAAAATAAGTCAAAGACCTTGCAGGCCTCCTCTAGTTTAAATGTGCTGTCATCCTCACAGAAAAAATCCACCAATGCTCGACTTGACATCTTCATACCCTCAACCTCATCCTCTGCCTCCTTTAGACGTTCCTCTGTCACCTGCAAGCACAAATAATCGATTTGGGGAAAACTATTGGGTGCTCTGCAGTGAGGACATCAATCAGTGAGTTTTACCTCTAAGAAAGATTGCGCATGCTGCAAAATCTCTCTCTCCGTCAGGACATTTGCTTTCAGCGCCAGGGCTCGGCTTTTTAACTTGGATAAATCCTCCAACACAGACTCCTCGCATAACCTGCATTTTCAACAGAACATTAAACAGCGTTTTACACCCTAAACCAGACTATCACGATTGACACTCTGGTTATCTTAACCAGCAGGGTCCATTTTCAGAAAGATTTGAAGAACATTTAATCCCACGTATTACTCAAATTTTATAATACTCATATTCATTCAGTTGGGAAGTTGGGAAGAGACTGACCTAGAGGCGGAGCCAACGTGGCCCAGTTGGCTAGGAAATGACAGTAAACTCTGATCCTTCTTCACAGCTTCCTGTGGAGACAAACAATTATTGTTTCAAATAAAATGTAATTAGCAAATACTGAAATGCTCCCAAAACCATACACGCTGCAAACCACCTATACATATGTGGGTATACATTAGGACGAGGAGTTCGGAAAATGGATGGACGGATCCTGTTTATATGAAAAGACAAACTCTTACCATCGCTACAAAATGAAGCAGATTCATGCCTGGTTTGTTTGCTTTGGTGTCAGCTAGTTTCAGCAGTGATGAAATTCGGAATCCTGCTGCATTCCCCGAGTATCCACCCTGAGGAATCAGACACAAGGTCAGATAAAGACGCAAACGCACAACCCATGTCAGTTTAAATTTGAAATAAAAAAGAGGGCCACCCACAGCATTCATGTAGTTCCCTGCTTTAAGGACCAAACGGAGGATGGAGTGTAACTCAGGACAACTCAGCAGTTCTAAGGGAGACATAAAAGAGCAAACTTCTTTTAATAAGCAAATGAGTCTTTAGAATATTCTTGAATATTCTCTTAAAACAAAATCATCTGCATTGTACGTTCTCTACTTACCACCCTGAACTAATTCTATATGGGAGCGTTCAAAAAGGGACAGAGACAAAGATCTTTACAGCGCTAGGCTCGAGTACATAACTCCCCGCTGTTACTTTACCTCTGGCCGCCTCCCTCAGACATCTGGCTGCCACACACAGAGAGGTCAGAGCTGGGTCAAACTCTTGCTGCAGGATCATGGCATCCAAACGAAGGCGAAAACTAATGGAAGGGGAGCAAAACAGTGTGGGGGGGGGTGCGGATGAGTGAATAGGCACGGATGAGTGATGATGAAGACAAAAAGGCACTCCTGGTCATCACTTAAATAGACACGTCATTTTAAGAGGAAGCACGTGAGTCACCGGCTACTCAAAACAACCAAAAAAAGCACATTGGTGTAAGGGGGGCATGCTAGGTTTTAGAATCCAATGCAGGGCTCAGGTGGAGGCAATGTACCTGGGGACTTCCACCAGCAGGAGCATGAAAAGATCAGGCTCTCCAAGCCAGCGACGTTCCCCGCTGAAGCTCCTCAGGCGAGATTCCTGAAAGAGAACAGATGTTGAGAAGAATCCAGATTGCTGTTTAACGGTCGATCCCAATTTCTTTCACCATCATTAGACCACATCATACGATTCAGTGTAACAGTAAACTTTTTGATCATCCTAACCAGAGCCAGATGATGAGTAGTGTGTGGAGGGGGGGGGTCACAATACCTCCTCATTGTCAGGGAGCAGCTTGCTGAGCTCCGTCAGTTTCTCTGCTCCGTAACGATCCCCGGCTCCGTGCCTGATATCCTCAACTATCTCCTTTGCCGGCCTGTGGAAAAAATAACACAGCAAATGCGCTATGAGTATGACATCATGCAGGCAATGGGCCTACCAGACTTGCAACGGTTTCATTCTCCAACACCCTCCTCTTTGTTTTTCACATCATCACGAGATAATGAGGCTTTTCCATTTTCTTATCAGTCAACGTTTGGGGGGGGGGGAGGGAGGCCGTTGGGTGACGCCAAACTGCAAACGTGTGTGTCTATCGTGCATAATGTGTCTGGAGATTCTGAAGAAATTGATCTTCTTGACTTGTGGCTGTCTCACCCAAGTGGCACAGCTCATCTTTTCCTCTCGAAGTTTTCCGCTTACCCTCATTTTACAGCCAATCACATACTGCAGCAGTCAGCACTGGTTTGATTTCAAATATTTGCCATGTAAGCTTGACATTTTATAACACAGTTCACCACACAAATTCACATACTTTACAAAGATCACAACTATATTTTAGTGAGGATTTGGAGAAAGTCGAGGCAGTTTGCACATGACCCGAAATTGCCACTTTCCCATGTAGACCAACTTGTTGAGAGCACTTCACATCTGTTCCAGTTATTTTCCATTTGTGGTACAGAAGCTTTTGGTGTGCATAACATTTGCTGATTTCGAAAAATGCCTCAGGACTTGGCTCGTAGTCTTCTTATCTAATGAGATTTATTTTTTTATATCTAACTTTATTACATGTGCCAATGAGAATAAGATATCAAAAGTTGTTCTTTGTCAAGAATCATTATTTATAGCTCTTGTTGATCTCATTAGATACTGCCTTAGGTGCACTTGGAGTGTATTTGGGTGACGTTTGCTCCCAGGCACTCAAAACCAAACAAACTGACAAAAACTAGGTGATGCCGCATTTCAACAGGATCTTCATCTCCAATGACAAGTCAAGAAAGATTTGGATCAGACAAATGAGTTAGCATAAAGAAGCTCTTTTCTCATTTGGGATCATCAACATGTCTCGACAAATCCAGGTTCGAATTGACATGTTGCTCTGTCTACTCTACAGAAAGTCAACTTTTGTACAAAAACTGTATTATAACCCCCCCAAGCAAAACATAAGGACCATAGATGTCTTATGAGGTCTCTCATAGCATGGGGTCATCTTAACAGGAGACCTTCTGGAGGGGCCTGAGCAGGTGTCAACTCTGACTCCCAAGCGTTAAACGTGGACACTTAAGGACGGACATCCAGTCCATCTGTTAGGATAGGAGCACCTGTGCCCCTGCAATATCTATTGACAGGAACACACCCATGACACTCACACCGCCCCGTCTCCCTTCAATCTTCTGACACCAACTGTTTGATTTATGACTGTCAAGTGTTGTTCCCCTTGGGCGCAATTGAACATGTCTGTTTCCTGCACAACTTTCTCGTGACTAGATTGGACTAGACCTTAAGTAAAGGATATAGTTTTAGTAGCATACTGCAGACACAGAAGAAAGTATACATGTGTTTGATAGTTCTGATTCTAGGTAAGAAGAAAAGGGCTTACATTTTGAACTGGCGAAGAAATATTCCAATGTTCATACTGCGTTTAGAGTCCAGTAGGGAGATCTGTCAATTGAAAGTTGTGGTAAAATGAACACAATCATACAATAAAAATCTTAGTTGCTGGAACACATGTTGGGTTGTCTTCCTGATTCACTTGGTGGGTTAGCTGTGGATTTTGAGCAGATTGGGTTACTTTTACTCAAGGTTGGGTTGAATATTTTGACCCAGCTGATTGGCTTGAAGATTGAATTTGGGGACGTTAAAAATCTGAAGCTGGTTGCCATTTCTGACATTGTTGTGAATTTAAGTAAATTGAATGTGACATTTTGATACAGGGGTCAGGGTTCAAATGTTAGTCATATTTCTTTTTACCACAGCTGTACTGACAACATGGTATTAGTATGGTTACCCCCTGTTTGATCTAAATCTTTGCCCAACATGCTGGGTCAAGTCCTCAACCCAATGCGGTGGGCAACCCAGCATTGGTTCTGCCCCATTTGAGTTTTGAATGACTTTGGGTTACTTTTGACCCAGCTTTTAAGAGTAAATGCACTGACCTCCTCTGGGCTGTCCTGAGGAGTTCTACAGCGAAACAGACCAGACCGTCGTCTCAGAGTGTTGCTCCTGTCCTCGAGCTTACTGTCCTTCTGGCCAAAAAGCTCGTCCAGAGAATGCAGATCTATGGGGAACTCGTCCTCTCCCGGGCCTGCACCACTCCACACGCTCTTCCTCCCCTCTACCTTCTCTTTGGGGATACGCTCCCAGTTGAGCTTCCTCAGCCGGCTTCGACGAGCGCTGTCCGTCCGGCTGAAATGCGATGAGGAGGCGGGTGGAGGTGGCGGAGGAGGCGGAGGGGGAGGTGGCGGTGGAGGTGCCGGGACAGGCACCGCCACCGTGCATGAATCCATGACTTTCACTGGATCGTCCGGGATAGGAGGCAGTGTTCCATGAAAGGCACGAGATTCCTTCACGGTGAGAGTCAGGTTGATAAGCATCTAATTGGTTGGAGATGGCTTTCCAAATTCGAAGGTCCACCAGCCTACGCAAAAACAATAACAATGACATCTCAGGCAATATTACGTGCATAAATAAATAAAAGGGAAAGCCATCAGAAGCCACAAATGATCTCACCTCACTACGAACTCATCTTCCCTTCCATTAGCACTTTGGACTTGAATCATAACCTCGGCTTCGACTTTCCATGCAAATTTGTGACTTTCTAAGGCAGGGAAAGTTTACGCTGATATGACTTCTGCACAGTAAGCTTTTTGAACTGCTTGTCCCGTCCTGTTCTGCTCACACGCATCATGCTTACACACCCCCAGCGTGCACCGATCCCTTCTAATTAGAATAGATGGAGACACTACAGGGATGGAGAGTGATGTAATTCTAACCACACAAAAAAAAGCACAGGGTGTAGACTTGACTTTTTCTTTTTTTCCGCCTCGTTATGAGAGGTTAACGGCGCAAAACTGGCTGCACACACTTGTACCGGCAGGTTTAAGCAGGATTAGTAATGCAATTAAGGTATGACTCAGAAGTTTCAGCAAGCTGGTTCAAAGACGCCGTCTTAATCACAACGCGGAGTTTGAACATAAATACTGCGTGATGTTTTAATTTGAAAGAAAATGAGATCTTATGGGAAACTTTTTAAGTCTTCCACCGCCTCAGCTCATTGTGCGAAGATTCTCGCTCTGTAATTTAATTTATACATGAACACAATTAATAACGCACGCATACTCCAAATGGTGTAATGACACATTTGTGAGTAATTTGAAAGCGCATTGTAAATTTCTGCTATTTCAACTTCCCCCCCCCAAGTTTATTCTAGGATGAAATGCAGTGATAAAAATATTCCGATATGAGGATGCGTTACTGCGAGCCCAGTCAAGCGTTCACTTACCTGATATGATCGAGCAAGCAAACGACTCCAAGAGGTGAATAAATACTTTAATTAAACATTTTACTCCCGCTTTTGTTTCTTGTTCGTCCCGGTGATCTGACAACAGTTCCACCCGCAGTAGTCAACTCGATAAGTAGGAGAACCGAAAAGTTGTCGTGCACGCGCAGGCGCGCTCACGCTCTGAAGCTGATGCCTTGATTGTGTCCTCCCATTCTTTCCCATGGGAGGCGGATTTAGGGGTTGTCAAGGTGGGAGTCAGCTTCACTCAACTTCGGTCCACATCTACTGTTTTGTTTTTGAGTTTGGCAGTGATTTGAGGACTTGGTCAAAATCAAAGTGAAAGTCCATCAATTTTACTTCCACCCCCGTCTAAAAAAACAGAGCTATCCTAGAGCAGTATTTATTCTGAAATTGTGGCAGGTTTGAGATCACTCCCAATGTGCAGGGGAAATCCGTTGAGCATTAAGGACCAAATAATATTTGAGTTGTTACCAGCCATCCATCCTGTTCTGCTGCTTATCCTGTGGTCATAAGTGGAGCCCATCCCAACTGACTGAGGCAAGAGGTGGAGTACATCCTGGACTTGTCACCAGTCAGTGGCAGGGCACATATAGGCAAGCAAGCATTCACATTTACATTCACATCATTTCACCTATAATGATCCAGAACTTTTTAACTGTGCAGAAGACATGTAGCATCAACATCCTTTTTCCCCTAAAAAAACCATATTTCAAAAATATCACTGCTAATAAGAACAGAAAATATCACACCAGTTATGAATGTCAGCTGGGATTTGTACCCGTAATCGAGGATAAGCGCTATAAAAAATTTAATGATACATGTCAATGGCAGTGAAAAGGCTTGATTCATTAATCGTCACCAAATCTATGTGTCTATTTCAAGTTTTATGTTCACTCTACCTAAAATTTTGGAATGTAATCGCAGGGTTAACAGACAAACCGCCAATACTGTATAATGTATATTATGTTGACACTTAAGCCTCTGCTGTCTCTGAAGCAGGACTGTGATCTCCACCCAGTGCCGAAGGCCTTGATCAAGCTACGAAACGTATCCTATTGAGAACCTGAGAGCAGCAACGGATGGCTCTCAGACGAGACAAGTGATTTCCATCCATCCGTCAGTAGGGGAAAAAAAAGATATCATGGGTGAAAGCCAAGAGGCTCGAAGTAGTACTGCGGTGCTGAAATGGCTCAGGTGCTGTCAGACCTGTTCCCACAATGACCTTTCGTCGGAGGTGCGACAGCATAGGTAGCCTCGTTCGCAGGCACGCACTGACAAGTCGCTGTCATCGCCTCATGGTCCGCGGTAATTAGGAGGTTATGACCCCGCAGAACTGCCCATTGTTGTTGCTGTGCGCCAGGGCATGGTTGTAGCGTACCCATGCCAGAACAAACCTCTCTCAGGAAACTTCATTTTCTATTCACTCGCTCACATCCCAGCGTACAGTGCAGTTCTCAGCATACAAGGAAATGCCGCTGTTGAGAGAGAGCTGCTTTATAGTTCATGCAGGGCCGAAACAAGCCTGAGAATTTTTACTTTCCATGCCAGCACTCATTTAATTGACATGGTGGCAGAGATCAGCAGATATTGAGGGACTGACTTGGCATCCATCGCTTGTCTCACCAGGACGGTCCAAACTGCAGGAAGACGAAACAATCTGCAACGTGTTTACAGGCCCTCTTTGCGTAACAGTCTGCTCCACTGCACGTGCTTCCATTATTTAGCGAATGGATGTGCATGAAGGTGTTCACGTGTAAGATTTCGATGGGAGTCTCACGTTTTTTGACCAATTCCAAGTCATTAAACTTTGGGAGTATTGTGGAGACTCATCTCTCGAAACTCCTGAAGTGCTGCACAAAAGAGAAACTATTGCCCTTGTCCATGACTGTACTGTATACACTGGCGGAGCTTGAGGGGGGCCTAGGGGCACTGCCCCCCTGGAATATCCTTCAACCACCCCAGGTGCCAGGTCAGATAATTGACTTTGGAGTATTGTCAGGGATTTTTTTCCCCCCTGTCCTTCATATGGCGCACATAAAGAATGTTTATCAGCTTTTTCTGAAGAATTTCTGGTGTTTGTAAAAGGAAAAAATATATTTGTGTGGACCTCCTGATATAGCTTTGCCCCCCATGACCCCCAGTAGGAAAAAAAATCCTAGCTCCGCCAGTGGCTGCACACACACATTATCATAATACAAAATTCACTTTTCTATTGTGATGTCACACAAATACAATGCTGGAAACAACCAGGATGTGAAGAAATCCATTGATCATCAACCCCGGTGCCCCATTTACATGCGGTGTAAACGAGACTGTAAAACTGAAAGTATTGATATCGCAATATGTGATTATCATGCCTTCTAGGTTTTGTGGTAGCGTAAATAGGTCAGTGTAACTATGTTTGTAGGCTGTGGTATATTTTTAAACAGCTTGTATGAGAAAACACGCAACCACCTGGGTCTGATCTGGGACTGGGACGGTGAGTCTGGTGGTGGTGGGGGGTTCTTCTTAATCAAATCCAGATTCCTTAGATGTGCACTCACGTGCAGTTATGGTCTGACAACGATCTCTGGACTTGGTCTGACCACAAGCCTGAAAAAAAGGCAAGTAAGAGATACGTAGACATTGAAGCGGGTCAGTTTTCTTTTCCTTTAATTCTACACTCCCACACAATAAATGTCTATAAATCTCCAGAATTTACATGAGTCAACCCCCATGCTGCTAACTATACATGAAAACCTCAAGGCGACTTCTCACACTGTTTGCTGCTGTGCGGGGGTTCACAGACGATGATATAAACATCATGGAGACGGCGAGATTAGAGACCATGAGTCAGGATTTGAGACATCATAAAAAGCTTCGCTGCTACATATTTGTCTCAACCCTTGGTGTTTAATGTGAGGTACTTTGTCTCAGCCCCAGTGTGAAGGCCGGAAAAGCAACGATGATTTCGAGAAGCTCTTGGCACTTACTCATCATCAAATCTTATTGTGCTGATGTCATCCCTATTCTGCTGTTAATCACTTGATAATTTACTAAAGGGGGTACATAACCTACCCATTTGTAATTATAACCGATTTTCAAGATGTGAGAGATACCGCAGATGAAATGGAAACTTCTTGGAATGTGCAACGCAGCACACCGCATCGAGCTTGTAATAGTTTAAGACTTTTCATAATCGATTTTATTTCATCAACACTAACATTTTAAAATTTTGGTTTGAGTTATTTGCTTAATATTCATTAACTGTAATAGATTGTAGTAGATACCAAGTCAGTACCGTGCCGCAGTACATCCATGCTGCCGAAAATAAATACAAAAAGTTTGGCTAAGTGTTATTTTGTAACTATAAGGAAGTGCAATCTTTTCTCATTATTTAGCTGTGATGACAAACTGAGGAGGCAGTTTATATTATGTGTGTCACAATTAATTTGCCTATTTGTGATTCTAAGGTCAATTGAGAAACCAGGATAAGGTTTCTTTAGTGCTTTTATCACCTGTCCCGAGTGACTATTTGATGCTTTGCAATATTACCCAAGTGTAGCATAGCATTTTCGCATTGGATGTGAGGGAGTGGCTCTTGTCTTCCTTTTTGTTTTGCTTCAAAATGGGATTCCCCAAAGATGCCGGGGTACTTTTGGTCAGTTGTTCTTAGTTATTGTGTGTCGTTTGCGAGTTGAAATTAAACTCAGCGGGTGACAAGGACACAGAAGTGCTTGCGGTCAATTGTCCTTGGGGGTTGCTTTTGAGTGTTTGTCTTTGCACATCTGGCCACAAGGGCCACTTCCGACTCCAATTAGGATTTCCTGAGACTCAATAAAGGAGATTATTGGTCTGCAAAAACACCAGCTCAGACTCTCCCACCTTCCTGCTACGCTCATTACACCAAAGAGGAAAACAGTTGCACTTCACTAGCAGCTTACAATGTGGCAAAGACACCCAGCGGCAAATCAGCCACTTTTTCCTCACTTTTAGCAATTTGTTTGATGTGTGAATCGAAATGTTTCAACGACGTCAGTGAAGCATCGCTTCTACTACATTTCCATCACAGTGAATGTGTATACTGAGCCGTGGTTGGGCACAAAGCCTAGAAGAAAGCGGCAGGGGAGCCGGGCTGAGTTGATTGGGGGTCCAGAGAGGCTGCATGTGTGGCAAGAGTGATCACACAGTTAATATTCAAAGGACCCGGGTGGGTTGTAAAGAAGCGACTAAATAGAGATTGACAAAGCGCATCGTGCAAATAAAGGCTTTTCCCGAGTAGGCTGTGTATGTAGTGCAAAGCGTATAGTGAACTGCAAGGCTTTGCTGGGGTGGTCATGTATGAAGTCTATTGTGAGTTCTTAAAACAGGTTCGCCTCCTTTCTCACCCGTTTGTAAAAGCAGCCCACAGTCCCATTACATGTTTGTAGTTTAAAAAAAAGGTTTGTTGACCTGAAATGAAACCTGATTTAAGTTCATTTCCCCTAATACATGCCTCTGAGCCCTATTTATTGACCTCCACGATGATCGAAATGTACGTGCTTCATGTTGAGTAAATCGGTGCATATTCCGTGATGCATAGCACACAGTCATAGTTACTTCAACCATCTAAAACCTAATTATTCCCCCACGCTTCTTGATGCCAACCAGTGATGTCATCCACAGAAAGAGACAGTGGGAATACTGGCTGCATGCCCGAGGTCGGCTTTGCTCGCAGAGGAGAGGGGACCTTTTTGTTTTTAACCTTTCAACAAGCACTTTATTGGTTATGTGTCCTGGAAGTCACATTTGGGGTTTTGAAAACATATCTCAAAGAAGGTTAAACAACATATATTGAATTAATACAAAAAACAAATCTGTATTAAGTATAGAAAAAAAAAATCAATTTTAGATCTAAAACAAAAATGAAGCATTTGGTCTTGGAAAATTAACTTAACCGCTCTACTGAACATTACGCAACCTCCTCGCTGCCCACCTGGCCAGCTTGACGGTATTTAGACTACATTTAGGCTAATAGCAGACAAACACAGAAAACGTGAGGGCCAAGGACTCCCTCCGGGATCCCCCTTACCGCTCCACTCAGTCGCTCATTTCCACATGCATTCACTGGGCTCGCACTCAAACCTATTCATTCATACCAAATGTTGCATAACAATGCTGCCTGTCCTTTGCTAAAGCTTGGGGGGTGCTAACATGGCACCCTTGCGTCCCCCAAACCAAAGACTCCAGAATATGGACTGAATGCGAGTGCTGAATAGGTGTTTCTTTTTAATATATGTGCTCTGGCTCCAGCGACCAGTCCAGGGCGTACACACCTTTCACCCAAAGTCATTTGAGATAGGCTCTAGTACACCTGAAACTCTAATGAGGATAAATTTCATAATAAATGGACAAATGTATATTAAAACGATGCATATATTTACAAAGATATTATTTCTCCAAATACTTTTGAGCTCTAGGAAATCAAGGTAAAATGCATTGATGACTATAAATCGTCAATACTATACGTATTTTAATGATAGACTGATTTTTTTTTCCTGATCCATTGTGATGGTGTGCTTAGTAGATATATGGTTGTTGAAACAGAACAATCTATGAAACCCACTAATATCTTTGTACCCTTTTTCTATTCTTCAATAAAATAACTTTCCTAGCTGCATCCTGCTGATATTCTGAGATGTCAGCCTTCTCTTCTTGGCAGGAGAGTGCACTTTCCAAACTTATTGGGCTCGTGTTTCAGTGACATATTTTGGAGAGCAAAATAATAAGTAAATGTAGGTCAGATAAATGGGAGGACAACACAAGCTTTTCTCTCTCTCTCTCTCTTTGGAACTGACGCGCAAGGCCATTCTCTGTCCCTTACACACAGGGCAATGACATGTTTGGCAGAGGAAGCAAAGGGGGAAACAAAAGAATGAGTGACAATTACAACATTTTGATCGTCTCTTGAGCGATTTGGTCCAAACGGGTGGGACGAGGTGCTGCTAGACTGTGCAAAGAAAAAAAGACAGCGCTCCATCGTCAAGCTTATTGAAACGAAGCAGGCCTCCACGCAGTTATACCACTTTACCGCTTAAGAAGCGCTGCAATCGCCTTCAATTAGCATTATTATCCACCATGACTTCCCATCACGCTCTCTGAGTCATTATGAACCACTCAACCTTGAGAGGATCTAAAGAACTCAACAAGAGGCTCAAGGAAAGCCTCAATAATAGTTGAGAGATGTTGACAAATTCAAAGCAAAACAAAACGGTCTTATGTGTATCATGTGCGACTGTAATTCAAAGCATGTTTATCAAGATGAAAACACAAATGAAAAGTTAAAATGAAGTCAATGTTTCCCATCATATCCTCAAAGCTTGCTTTTGACGTTAATAGTTATTCTTGATATGAAGTACTTTTACATCCTATTAGCACATGCGATATTTTCAATCTGTAAAGTCTTTTAATGTGCCTTATATTGTCATTGCCATCCATTTATGTTTATTCTGTGTATGGGAGACTCGGGTACATACTAGACCTGAGAACCTCGAGGTTAAACAGAACAAGGTATTGATGTTTATTCTTCACATGTATGCCACAGCAGCCTCTGGCAAAGTGTTGTAAAAACTCTGGATGAGCTTGAAAGGAAACAGTCTAAATGGATTATCTTGCATTGCCCCTGAAACACAACCAGAGAGAGGAGAACCAGATCCAGGACAAGACAGGGACACGGAAAGAAAGCAAACTAGATTAAGTAAAGTGAAACGCTTTAAAATATGCGCATTGAATCCCTAGAGGCCAATATTTTGTTTGAAAAGCCCTGATTGTCGAGGTCAAAGGTCTCAGGTTCAACTTGGAGGTTATCAGCATTGGTTTGAGGTTAACTAAAGTCTGAGTAGATGGGCACTTCTTCAGTCAGATGGATTAACCCAGTCAAGGTATTCAGGTATTAAAACCGGTGACCAGTTGAACCCTCCAAATACAAACATGCGCATTTTTGTGTGCAACTTCACTCGTATCTCTTGTTGCTGCAGGGTGGGGCTCGCCGGGGCGTGCGAGAGGAAGTCAGCGGGGAGCAGAGGTGTTGAAGCCCGTCATCCTGTTGTCACCACTCACACCTGTCTGCTGTTGACAACAGTGTGGAAAGAGTTAACTGGAACATGTTGATGTATATGTGTTTATTGAGTCTAACGGGACCAGTTAATCACATACTAACCTGAATAAAAAATGGAAATGAGTCATTTGTGACAGACCCTGATGAAGCGAGAGTAGATACTACAGTCACCCCCCGCCCTCACACACACACATATGAATGGGAAAACTCGTGTTTGACGCCTCCCTCATTGAGCATGCTGGGGGTGGACTATGGCACATTCTAAATGTTCTTCCAACTGTGACCTGAGCAAGACATGGAGGAGGAGGGGATGCATGGGCTGTGTTTAAAAGAAAACTTTCATCCCTCTCTGGCACATTTCCCAAAAAGTGTTTGCCTGGTATACTCGCCTTATTTTTGTGCAGGCAGCATGGGTTCTATCTTCGCTCAGTGACAGTCTTAATGGTTGTCTCGATCGTACGAGACTCAAAATAACTTTTCTTTGCAAAGCAATTTTACTCATCAATGAATAAATTTGAGAAGCAACTTTGAGAAGCAATTTTTTGAAAACTGAAGCAAGGGTTTTAGTAAACAATAAAAGTTGTGACATTAAGAATTGATTTTTATATGGTGCAATCGACAGTTTTATTTCTTAAATTCATATTGTACATAACTTTTGTCTCCGAACATTTTTGGTGGGGCAATGAAATTCTAAAAGCTAAATTAATTTTAAAAAAATACATAAGATCTACTGCGACATAACATTTGTTGTGTAAACCTCAAAAGTCAAAATCAGAACTCAGGCCTCAAAAACAGACAGATAAAATTAAATTTAACAATAACTCCTCCCGGCGATGCCTCGCTCTCACCAGGGATGTGGTCAAGCATAAACAAAACACATTTTATTACTTGAATAGTGCCAATGTTGGCATCAAAATAGACTGGGAAGCTACTAAGTGGCACAACAGAGCTGGGTGGTCCTGGGGCATGGGCCCAGCACACTCTGGATTTTCCTGGCATTTATCATTTACCGACATATAATATCGATTTTTAAACTGGGTTGTATTTAAATATCCAATTGTGGGACGACGATGTCAAAGGTCAGGATCTCGTCCACTCCCTCAATGACCCTCACTTCTGGATCAAGAACCTTTTATTGCCTTGTCTGCTCCCTGGATGGACCCTGGAGGGAATAATTCTCATGTGTGGACCTGCCAGTGCTTTCGAGGGGAAGCTGGAGCCCATCACGGTGTTTATTGTCTCCTCGCAACTTGTTAGAACATTTATTTATTGCACATGCATGTTGACTTCAGTCATGCAGTAATTATACGGATAACCCCCTCTAAATCTTATCTAAGCATAGCTGAGCCAAGGGAAGTTCCTGAACTTGGACACAGTTTTGAGTTCACATTGTTTTCACTTTTCATTCATACAGTCAGCAAGACAAACGTGTCCTCAGTTCCTGTAATTGTTTTCCCCAGAGATAGCGCAGAAGGGATGTAATCGTGTGAATCTGCAAGATTGCAGGAATCCAAACAAAAATCTGCAAGGTAACTTTCTAGATGTTGCAACATGGATAGAACTGTCAAATGGGCTTTAACACAAAGTAACATAAGAGAGCCTGCATGGACTAAATGGCAATAACCTCTGCTGGCTTCCTATGACCCCAATGACCTAAGCACCGGACAGCTGTGCTTGAATGCAATCCCCCCCCCCCCCCCCCCCCACCAACACCACCACCACGCCCGTTTGTGTAATCACTATTTGAGTCCAGAGGACAGACAAAAGCATAATGCACACTAAAAGTCAATCTTGCCTTACTCCGTCTCACAAAGAAAAAGTATCAGCCAAAGTTATAAATTAATCCGAACTTCCTATTTGCCGTCGTATGTACTGCCAGCGCATGAATTATTGCTGCACTTTGCTATACACTCCATTATGAGTGTGTTGCGTCTATTGCCTCTTGTTTTATTGCCCCCACTGCCGAGGGGAGGGGATGTAGTGGTCAACTGGCTGCAGTCACACCTTTTCCTCCCAATTCCTTCCCTGTTCCTTTCACAGTCACTGTGGTCCAGCCCATTTCCGATTTGGCCACTTATGCGCAGATAACCAACAACTCCATTTGCCCTGATATGACCTCAGGTCAAATTTTGGGGAAAAAAATTTCAATCAGTTTCACAATGTTTTATCGACATTTAAAATAGGAGAAAAACTACTTGTGCAAATGGACTCAAGGCGAGTCCCAATTTCCGCTGTATTTCTGTGACTGTGTGAATCATATAAACAGGATACCTGGAAAGGAAAAGAACTGGGTGGGAAAAGACAGATATGATTTAAACTGTTCAAACAACTGCATGAGTAAATAATTGTACAGTATAACAATTGTCCAGAGGAACAAGCAAATGATTTTGTAAGCCTGTTGATGTCCGCTTCACTTGCTACAACCGATGATAGTGAATGACAGAATTAAGTTAGTTATAAAACACCAAAGATAGAAAAACAACTCTGGGTCTACTTATGATCCATGAAGCTTATCTTTTCAAAGACGTCCTAATCCTTTAGTGTGACATAGTGTGCTGTTATATAACTTGAGCCTGCATCAATAAGACAGGAAGAGAATAGTTCTCACACGAACACGAAGACCGTAACTAATTACTTTTGATGTAAGAACTGTCAACCTGTATCCTACTGAGATTGATGGAGTTCAACCACACCTTCTTCTTTGCAAGTAGTTTTAGGATGATACAGGAGTGTACTGTAGTCACAGTCCAATAAGATCCTGTTGAGTTTCTACTCTCTGGTGGTGACCTTCTTTCCAGACAAAAAGTTCCCCTCACCATGACTGACTCACAAGGTAGGGCCTATTATGCAACCCGTGGGCGGAGAGGGGCACCAGGAGGGGTGTGGGGTCAGTGACGGATGATCCATTTTTCTGGATAAACGGCTCCACAAAGTGTTTTCCCCTCACACAACACTAGTCCTATTTGCTCAGGGCTGGCCGTGGTTCAATTACTGTAGGCTGGTGGGGAAGGCCACTTGAAAAGCCAAGTGTGATGGGCAGAAGGCGAGCACTGCAAAGTGCGACTGATTGTTTTGGTGGAAGAGGGCTGAGCCCAACAAGGAAACATCTTTTTAACTCCCAGTACAGTATGACGGACAGCATGTTCCTATAATTATTCATGTAAAACTGAACATTTCATAAGTGTTTTTATTTCACGGACTGTTCCACTTCCATTATGATATGACATCATAAATTTGCTCTTGTAATTTTAAAACATCTATCTAATAACGTATTTGAGTATCAGTCAATTTTGAGGAAACAACATTCTGATTGACTCAAACATAATCTTGAGCATTTTGTCATTATTATTGCTTCAAACAACTAAAGTCATTTTCCCCTGTGCCATTGTCATTTTGTCCTACAATTTTTTTAAAAACAAGAAACATAAACCCGAAGATTGGCCTGAGCTGCTATGAACAACAAAATTTAAACAACATGGAATTAGGGCTACAAATGAAAACAGACTTCAAAATACAATAAGCACATGAAATAGACATGGAATCAACTTCCACAATGTCCTTCATAAAGCAAGTCTATTATGCAACAGAATTAAAGATTGATGAATAGATTAAACTACAGGTTGATGAAAAAGTATAAGCAACCAATAATCAGGAAAAACAAAAGTCTAATCAAATGATTCTTGTCTTTTGACCAGTGTACAACGTACCCCCATAAAGGAACACGAGGAATACTCCATCCTGCCTGGGGGACTTCATCTACTTTAACCCCCCCTACCCCAGACATACCGTCTCCGGGATTGTACGCCACCTAAATGCTCCCTCGGGTGGATCTAAATGAGATCTGGCAAAGTGCGGATAAGTCGACTTTTCTACCTGAAGAAAATATTCTACATGTGAGATAGAATCTTATCCCCGTTGGGGGAGGCCACTGTTTCCATTAAAACGCTGTCGTAAGTAAGTATGTCTGTGGTTAGGATATTATTCCAAAACAGGGAGTGTGTGTGTGTGACACACTGCTTTCCAGGAGCCGGAAGCTGCAAAAAAGGCCAAGTCAGACATCAGTGCTGTCATAGCCGGAAGACATTCTACCGTAAGAGTGAAAAGAGCCCGTTTGGAGAGTCATGTCAATCATTCGGTGTAATTGATAGCAGAGGCTTAAGAGCTGCTGTCACCATTAGTGTCACTGGGTCCTCCGCTATCTTCCAAAACAGAAGAGAGGGAGAAAAGCGAAGCAACAAGGTTCATGAAGGCATGATGAATGACACGAGATGGAATGTTGAGATTTACAGAAACAGCAGACAGACCTCGACACCTCTGAACTGAAATTTGACCTATTCTGCTTTTGTTGACGGACACTGAGTTAAAATGGTCACTGGCCCATGGAAGCTTAAAGGAGCTGTATCAAGCTCTTTTAAGCTTCCCACTGTTAATTATTGCCATATAGATATGCTTGTGTATTAACTTTGGCACAATGGCAATTTCTAATGATTTGTTTTATTTATTTTGGTGGCTATGTTTCTTATCTAGCAGTAAAACGTCTTGTTCACTAAAACCTCTCCTCCCCTGCAGCCTACTGACAGTTTGTCGATAGAATCAAGGTGCGTTCAATGACGCTCACAAAGTAGGACATTTTAAAAGTAAAAGAAATACGAATAATTTTATGCACTGTATAGCAACAACTCGTACTTTAGCACACTGCAGGCACGTCACCACCAGCATGAGTGCCACACTTTCTTATATAAGAAATCAGATCTTACAAATCAAGTACTATAAAGGAATATTTTTCATAAAGCATAAATAATGGGAAAGTCCCACAAATTCCAACACAAATTTGTGTTCTTCTTTTTTTACCCAAACTTCAAATAGTCAAGCTGTTTACAGGGGTGCATAGTTTGTACGTTCTGACACGACTTCTAAGGACAAAATATGCAGCTGTAAAACATCAGTGCAGCTGACAAATGTTTCAAATAAAGGCCCAGAACTTGAATCAAACCGCTACAGATGATTAACATGTCTGGGAGACATCAAATTATTCTGTAAGAAAGTCTTGCCAAAATAAGTCTGAAATGCAAACAAACATAAGCACTATGAACTGCATGTTGATGTGCTGCGCTTACTGCAACGTGGACCACTATTAGAAGCTCTGCTGATTTAGTCTCTATTGTGCAACACAAAGTTGAGCAGACCTCACAGCAGCATTGAAACTGTTTAAAACAGGCAGGCAGATACACAGATAGTTTTTTTTTTTTATTTAGAATTTTTCTTGATGAGTCTGCATCATTTGCACTGCTGTCACAAAGCTCTCATTGTTCAGTAGCCTACTACAGTACTAAGAGTAACCTTACATTGTGTAAAGACTGTCTGTACTTGTGTTACGTTCTAAATGTTCTTTTTGTTATAATTTCCTTGTTACTGCAAAACTGGTGTGGTTCATACTTCTGGAGACAAATTCCTGGTGTATTTTGACATACTTGGGCAATAAAGATGATTCTGTTAAAAAAAAAAAAAGATTCGATATCTAGCTTGATATAAGGTGTATGGTACAATTCAAGAATTTTATGTACCACTTCTAGAGCATGAGCTTGAGGTGAGACGTACTGGACTGGTCGTCATGTGCTACCACAAGCAAAAAAATTCTTTTTCGAGAACAGGTTCATCAATCATGAATACCTGACCCCCAAACGTCTTTGTAAATTAAGACGAATTAGTGAATAGACTCAATTTTATGTCATGAGTCTCCATGGTGTAATATATCTAAGGAACGAACTCTCTCAACTCTCAATCCACTGTATTCACATATCAATTAAAGCAGTTTTAAATAATGTGGGTCATCATGCTGTTTTTGGTCTCTATCTAATGAGTTGAAATTAAGGCCACCCTTTGAGCAGCAGCAATTAAGCGCTTGAGATTTTCAGACAATGTTATGAACGATGTTATTTTAATAACAACCAGTTTAAAGTGACCAGTGAGCTACTGAACTACTCGCTTCCAAAAATAGCCCGTGTGAAAGAAAGTGGGGTTTGTTGCGGAGAGCTCTCACCAACCCTTTAGATGTGATCACCCCCTCGATTCCTTGCACAAAGATAAAGCACGTCAGATGCAATCGTCACATACAGTCCACATGACATCATCGGGTGAGAGCAAAAGAGAGGAACGTGTGGAAAGAGTACACAATCCCCCGAAGCCTTTGCATGCTTTGAGCTCACACAGCAAATTCAATGGGGATAATGATGTCAGCTACTTTCCCACTGGGGATCAATGTGGGGAAAAATGAGGTGCAGAAAGCAGAAACCCCTTTTGAAAAGGAAGAATGACTGCACGTGTCTTATGTCTGACACTTACTTACATGTGAGTTGAAGAAAAACTGAAGTGAAGCAAGGATCAAATAAATGTCAGCATTTAGGGTTGTAGTTGACTTAAATGCAGGAGTCTTCAGAGTTTGTCTTTGGGGTGAACTTGTTTGACCTCGTAATGTTTGAACATTTTGCACATTTGTTCCAGTAATTTTTCACACTTTGCACAGGTGCCCAATCCATGAAAATTCCAAAGGATGTCTTCTTGTCTCTTCCAGTATCTTTTGCAACCTCCTGATGGATTTTAGAAATCTTGTAATGGTGAGTTACTGTTGACAATTTCTTCAGTTTCCCTTTGGTCTCTTTGTGCCAAAATGCAGGATGAAGAAAACTACTTACATAATTCTTGTTTAACCAGTTATTGGTCCATTCATAGAGCAAACAAGGAGCCGAATGGCAAAACTCACAACAGATCATATTGATCTGAAGCAATACTGTATAATGGGTCTTCTGTCCCGACATGGAAAGGTTAGAAGGAAAATTTGATCTTCTCAAGAAGGGACACTTTTGTGGTTTTGTTATATGGCATAACGTGTGTTTCGTAAATGCGTACTGTCATTGCGACATTAATTATTTCATGAACCGTGCACAATAAAGTAGTTGCAGATGATTCCGGAATTTCATGATTTATGTGGCAGGCCACTCACTTATTATCATATTTACTGTTCTTCGTTTTAGTGTTTTAAATTTGTGGTATATGCGTGTTTTTCATACAAATATTTACTTCCGATTTATGGACAAATTCGTACTAGTCGTAGGGAAGGAACTTCATCATAAAGCGAGGAACCCCCCAGATCTCCGGGAAGGTTTTCTTCCAATTCGTTCACAGAGGTTGCCCCCTATTGACCATAATGTTGTACTTCACTACAACCAAACAACCTTGAAACAATTATTTAAAGCTTTTATTCATTCGTTTCGATAATAACTATGGCGGTGATCTTTTGTAGTTGAATAACTCCCATGGATTAATAAATTAACTAGAATAAAGGATACCTTCGGTATGATTCGACTCAATATGTTCAATCACAATAATATATTGTAAGTGTGGACAATTATGTCCATGAAATTTAGTGTTACAGAAACAACTGTGTATTCTAAGGTTTACATAGATAAGTTATGAATTTCACATGTATTATGGTAGGTGGGAAATAATTAAGACAGTCGCCAACTCGTAATGTTACAGAAATAATTGTGTATTCTAAGGTTTATATAGATAAGTTATGAATTTTACATGAATTGGTGGGAAATAAATAATAGAGTCGCAAACTCGTAATATCTGCACAGATCCGACAGTATTTTAGGCTGTCACGTGATCACTTTGCGCAACGGTTTTAGTCACCATGGCTGTCCTTATCATTACTGCGCAAATATATACTTCCGCGCATAATAGTGCGCCACTGGTTTTTGATTTATTATTTTTTTTACAGAGAAGCCCGTTAGATTTGTGACTAGTTTATAAATAATGTAAGAATTCTACATACAAGTAATAAATCTTAAGTGAATGAAATACTATTCGAAGTTATAAGCGCTTTTTGCGTCGAATTGTCTATGAAGCGGAACTACTTTCTGCCTAAAATTTGGTTACACCCACTTCGCCATTTTCTACTCGTTGAGTGCATTGTCACGAAGCTTTAGCTAGCTTTAGCTTGAGGCGAAAAAAACAAATTTAATGTCATTCCGAATACCTATCGTGTAACGACTTTAATTGTTTGGCTATTTTTCAACCTGGTACGAGCTACAACGTTAAGGTAACAGCGCGTGACGTGACAAAAATTAAAGGTGTAACGGTTCGCCGTTTGGCTGGCAACGTGCTTGCTGCTCGTTGTGGGACAAAGACGACTGCCGAGTCGGACCTCTTTTCTTTTTAAACTGTAAACCTGACGGCTGACACATTGACGTCCAACGCGCAAGACTCGAAGACCGAGGAGATGACGAGCTCCGTGGGGAACGTGGCTGACAGCACAGGTTGGTTTCGTTTTAAAAGAAAATGGCGTAAGAAGTGCGTGGAGGGCGCACGAGAAACGGGCCATCATTTTGATTTTTGATGTGATCGAGGTGTTACACAGTCAATATTAAATTCTACGTCATGTATCGTAGTAGTTTCAAACAGATAACGCCGTATCGTCAGATTTTAGATTATTTATGTAATATACACTTGTATCATATGCAAGCTTGCTGTGGTTGGTGTGAATTAGATGTCTGGGGGATTAATACAAAAGCAATACTTTGGCATTGATGCTAACCCTTTTTGTAAATAAATGCTGTTATGCTGCTCCCCTCCCATATTTGTTTTTCACCCCATGCATGTATTTCGTCGTCATATCGAAGTGAAGCAGTTGGCAGCATGCACTGTTTAAGTAAAATCATTACCTTAACTTCTTGTACTGCTTAATGTTGACGTTTCTCATGCATGTAAAAATGCCCCCTTCTACAGAATGGCTAATTTAAAAAGTGGTTTTTAATTTCAGTTTTACCCACTTCTATTGAAATATGTTCCTGTAACTCTCAAGAACTTTTTATCCACCTTCTTATGTTGAATGAAATTTCCATCTTTTCTGTTTAGTTTATGTAATTATTATATTTTATGAATATTTATGATTTATTTTTCATTTGTCTGCCATTTTCCATCCATCACATCTAATGTCTTGTTTCCCCACCCTACCCCTCCCCCCTGCTCCTTGGACTGTGTTGGTGCTCCAGAACCGACAAAACGTATTCTTTCCTTCCAAGGGTTGGCTGAGCTGGCACATCGCGAATATCAGTCGGGGGACTTTGAAGCAGCAGAGCGCCACTGCATGCAGCTGTGGCGCCAAGAGCCTGATAACACGGGCGTGCTGCTGCTTCTGTCCTCCATTCACTTCCAGTGCCGAAGGCTTGACAGGTGAGGTGGGCTCGTCAACGGTCCGACGCATCACGAGTCACAATTTCTTCTGTCGTCAGGAAATCATATTCTGGGAGATTTGCTTGCTCATCAATTAAATAGCTGTTGTTGGTGGCTTGCGTTTTAACAGGTTTCATCATGAAATAATTGTCCAACATGTTGCAGGTTGAATTTTTGGACTTTGAGGATGTAAGTCTATTTGACCGTAATGTGGTCAGTGTACTCGTGTAGATTTTCAGTTTGAGATCAGATATTTGTGGACCAAATGGTGGTTTGCAAAATTTTGAAAAGTTCATTGTATGTGTAGTTCTTTTGTTGTAGCATGCCGGTAGACGTGCTGTGCTCAAATCACTTGGTGTGGGGTGAAAAGTTGCCAATCGTAATTTGTTTTTGCAATGGACCTCTGCAGTCTTTCTCTGCTGCGTCACTCTGGATACAAGATTACATGCAATCACAGCGTCAATATGACTTTTAGTTCCATAGTGTGTTTTGTCGGGAGAGCTGGAGAAGTGTTTTGTTCTAGAACTTGAAGTTGATATATTCCAGGATGTGCCATCAAGTTAAGCAGGTGGCTTGTTTTTTTCCTCCTCGGGAAATCAAAACCGATAGTAAGTGATGTTTCTTCAGCTTAGACATGCCACCATCTTTTAAGGAAATATCGTGCTGTTCTTTCAGTTTATGCATGCAATCATTCACTCAGGAACATCAAATGGTTGGTTGATGAGCCCATTTAAACTCTAAACATTCAGAAGCACATAAACCGGCTCACATTAATTGTCGAGACTTGCTTTGTTTTCTACTTAGTTTTAATGACGCCGTTATAAGGTGAGCATTCCAGGAGGCCTATGTGCGCACTCCGCAAACTTAAATGCATCATTTGCATTACATTGAAGCATGTGCAGTCAGATTAGTCCTGTCCATTCTGCTTTACTTTTTGCTTTTCTCCCTAAAAATGTAATCTGAAGTAACCTTGTTTGCAGTTGAGTAAAAAAATGTCCAAGGCCGTGTGGATAAAGACATGCTGCAGATTTCCTGTCATATACTGCTATTGCTCCTTTTCACCATGCGCCTTGGTGCTAAATAGTCACTTACCAACTTTGATTCATTTGTCCCGTTTCTGAACCAACAGGTCAGCTCACTTCAGTACGCTGGCCATTAAACAGAACCCGATGCTGGCCGAGGCCTACTCCAACCTGGGGAACGTGTACAAGGAGCGAGGGCAACTGCAGGAAGCCATTGAACATTACCGCCATGCTCTGCGACTGAAGCCCGACTTCATCGATGGCTACATCAACTTGGCGGCAGCTCTGGTCGCTGCAGGGGACATGGAAGGAGCGGTGCAGGCTTATGTGTCTGCATTACAGTATAACCCCGTAAGTCGAATGCTGCGTGCTGAACTCAGACCGAGCCGCCAGTAGCCAGAGCAAGCAAAAGTAAGCTTCAAAACAGTTGTTTGAAAAATATTAAAGTGAGTTGTTTGTCTTTGCCAGGATCTTTACTGTGTGCGCAGTGACTTGGGCAACTTACTTAAAGCACTTGGGCGCTTGGAAGAGGCCAAGGTACGTCATCCTGGTCTGGTGTTCGAAATGATGTGGTGTTTCGATGTGTGCTTTTAGTGTCACTTGTCTTACTGAAGCCATTCTTTGTCAACTGACTTTTGTTTTTTTGAACAAAAAGAAAAAGCCCATTATACAATATCTCAGAAAACAGGCCTAGTTCCTCCCAGTAGAATTGTGCCTTGCATACTTGGAGTTTTGGACCATAAATTGTCTAAAGCCCATGTGAGTAAACCTAAATAAAAACTTTTTTTTAGGCTAAAACGTTTTCGATCAAATTTTACAAAAACGATTATAGTTCCCCACAATATTGTAGACTTCTTATACGCCTTCAACCTCATAAATTATCATTTGTCTCAATTCCTTTTGGTTTAGCTTGACCTTATACAAGAGGTCAACCCCCCTTCCCCCTCTCTCCCCCTTTAGGAAGAAAGGCTCTAATAAGTGAGAACACTTGACACTCAATATTGTTTTCCATGCTTTTGCTAGTGTGACTGTGGGGGGAAAATACTGGCTCGGTCTGTGAAGAATATATGAACTGATAAGTCATTAGTTTATATTTGCATTGCTAAAGAGAAGATGGTTTGTAACCTAGCCACTGTACGTTAGTATTATCTCCAGTTAATGGACATTACACTTGTTACCTCCACCCCCCTCCCATTCACACTGACCATTTTTAGGCTCCTATTTGCCACTTCAGTTCTTAACTGCTTCTATTTGCCACTTCAATTCTTTCCCGATTACATGGGGCTCCCTTCCCTGGGTTGGGTCAAATCTGGAGGTGTGCAGTTGTCCCAGTGGTTACAGGCCATCTTACTCTGTGCTAGATGGGGGTGGTGTGTTCCAGGAGTGGGGATGGAGTTCGATGGAGTGTCAAGCTCCTCTGCTCTGTCGCTCCACCCCCGCGCGCTTGCTAAGGATTGGTGGAGTGTGCGCGCCTAGAGCTGCCTTCCTGACCTATCACCCTTCCCCCAAAAGTGCCAGAGAGCTCTTCCAATCGTGCTTTTCATGCGCCCAATCTTGTTTTTAGTTAACTCTGTCTCACTACGACATGTATTTTGTCATACCATTAAATAGTCAACCATGTGGTTGCAAAAGCTTAATTACCGTAAACCCAGGTTCCTTTCAGTGGTGCCTTCCATTGGTGTCAGGCAGTCAGCTCACAATCTATACTCCACCTCCTGCGTCAGATGCGGCTCCAAAAGGACAGGCGTGCGCAGCAACGGCGATGTCTTCTTCATTTCAGAGCTGTGGAGGCTTCTAGATCCAAATAAACCACAGACTTTTCTCCTTACCCTATTGGCCAGGATTCAAGAGAGCAGGCCAGGACAAAGCATTTTAAGCATTAAAATAGTTCCTGAAAATGCTATAAGGCAGAAAATCAACAATTTAATTCTTCTTCCATTTTGCTTCAGTATGTAATATCCCCCAAGCAATGGGATCAGTTCATTATGTTTAAGGTCAAGCCAGTAGCTGCCCTCCTGTCATGGCAACTAAACTAAATTCATACAACTGATAGAACTTGAAACTATGAACACGCAAAGCCTTTCTTCCCCCTCTCTTCCCCCAAGCATCTTTGGGGTTTTCTTTTGAACGCAACATTTTTTGCATGAAAGAATACTAAATATAGTCGATTTATGTTTGTCGTGTGTTTTGGAAGAACCTGCTACATTTCCATATTGAAAGACAAATGCATTGTTGATCCAATTTACTAACAATGTTGTTTCTGATTCTGTCTCTTTTGGTTTTTTCCTCAACTGAAATTGTTGTATAGAAGGTTTCAGGTGGGTGACACTATACCTGCGTAGGTGCCCGGCGGAAAGGAACACTAGGGGCAGCCTCAGTCTTCTCTTCTTCCAGCCAGCCGCGGCCACCACTCTGACAAAGTCCAAAAATATGGTAACGGGTTTGTAACAGCCAGCAAAAGAAAAACCACCTCACTTCATGCTTGAGCTCCTCTCTTGTGGCATCTCTTGAAGAGCAAATGAAAAAGAGTAGCAAAAGAAATGACAGTAAGCATTTTTAAGATATGCTTATACTAATGACTGAGTTTTAGATTAAGTACATAAAGAAACTTGGATTTGGAAGCAGTAATGGTGAAAAACAACTAAGAACGCTCTAACTCCTACATAACTCTTTATTACTTTCCAGTTTTGTTTTATGTTTCCCTTCTTTGTTGAGTTGCAGCGCTGTGATGATACCGATATTGCGCTGTGAGTCTACAGTAGCGCAGGGGCTGCGCAGCGATGCCCTCCAGGCAACTAAAAATGCACAGCGCGCCAGCATGCGACCCCCTACCCCAATCCCTGTGGCCTCTTGGTTGCAGACCACTCCACCCTTGAAACCAGCCTCGCCCGCAAATGCCCCAATTTCTCTGAAGTTTGGCCATCCCTATATTTCGCCCCCAACAGTCCCTGCGGACTTCAAATCATTTTCAAATCATAGCATTGCATTATAACCTTGCTCTGCTCATGTTCCCTCAATGGCAAGAGAGAATGGTGGCTGTGAGTCTGTGCCAGTCTGGTGTGGCAGGTTCTCTGCCTGAGGGGGTGGTGTGTGGCTGTTGCACCAAGATGGTTGGCAAGCGAAGCAGCAAAGCGATGGCCTCTGCCACGAGCAAGGCTGCGCAAGCGTGGCGCATTGTGGTGGTGGCGGCAAGTAGTCCACCTCGCGCACCTGCGTGATTTTGTCGCGCAAGCATTTCAGGGACCATCACCTGCACAATCAGGTCACCATCGCAGGTTGTGAGATGTCGTACATGTTTTTGTTTCGCTAGATAATAGTGTAGCAGTTTGGGGTTGTAGCCTTTTTTTAAGTGCACTGTAAGATTTATATTCATTTTGCCACCGGGCTTTTAAAATGGTGGCCATAACTGCACGATGGTGGTCGATGTGTAGGTGTTGGTTGGATCAGCGCAGCGTAGGAAGAAGCAGTGCAGCTTCGCGCAGCAGACTTTGGCGCAAGCGAGCCCATGCTGTAGACTCACTTTTTGTTTTCCTGGAGACAAGTCACTAATTTTGCATTCTCTGCCCTTTTCTGTTTGTTTTTTTGTTTTTTCTTGCTTTTTATTCTCAACCTTTTTTTTGTTTGTTTGTTTTTTTACAACCCCTTGTCCTCCCCCCTCCACACTATTCCCTTTCTATCTGTTTCCTTTCCTGTCTCGTTTTCCATTGGGAACTCAAGGCTTGCTACCTGAAAGCCATTGAGACTCAGCCCAACTTTGCTGTGGCGTGGAGCAACCTGGGCTGTGTGTTCAATGCCCAGGGGGAGATATGGTTGGCCATACACCATTTTGAAAAGGTCTGTTGCTATATTTTCAAACACCTGGGAGAAAAATGTTGAAGTATCGTTTGTTAATCCCATATATGTGTGTGTGTGTGTGTGTATGTAATGAAGGCGGTGACTCTGGACCCAAATTTCCTTGATGCCTACATTAATTTAGGAAACGTTTTGAAGGAAGCCCGAATCTTTGATAGGTCAGTTATCTCAATCCTGACATGTATGCCTTACATATCCTGTATAAAATAACTGAATCGGGTTAAAAATAAAAAAAACGTTTTGATGATGCGGTTGCATGCAATTCAGTGTTGTTGGCTGTGTTTCCAGAGCTGTGGCGGGATATTTGCGAGCCCTGAGTCTAAGTCCAAACCATGCAGTTGTTCATGGAAACCTGGCCTGTGTCTACTACGAGCAAGGCCTCATTGACCTGGCTATCGACACATACCGCCGAGCCATTGAGCTGCAGCCTCACTTTCCAGATGCCTACTGCAATTTGGCAAATGCACTGAAGGAGAAAGGCAATGTAAGGCTAAGAGCATGGATTTGCACAATTGACCAGGAGTTTGAAGGGTCTGTGACTTCATTTGACACTTATCTTGGCCAATGTCTTTCCAGGTGTCTGAGGCGGAAGAGTGCTACAACACAGCTTTGCGTTTGTGCCCGACGCATGCAGACTCCCTGAACAACTTGGCGAACATCAAACGTGAACAGGGCAACATTGAGGAGGCGGTCCAGCTTTACAGGAAAGCACTAGAGGTACAACTTGAAAAGCGTGTACAAATGGGCAAAATGTCAGTTCAAGAGAATGATCAAAATGGTTTCTATTAATGATATGTTTCCAGGTGTTCCCTGAGTTTGCTGCAGCTCACTCCAACCTGGCCAGTGTCCTGCAGCAGCAGGGGAAACTCCAGGAGGCCCTCATGCACTACAAGGAAGCCATCAGGTTTGCATTCGTACAATAATATACCGTTTGGACGTTTATTCTTGTGCAGCAGAACATGACGTTTTAAGTGTAAACAAGAATTATGCTGTTCACTGATGACACAAGGAGCTAACACAGTGTCCGTGATTTACAGAATCAGCCCCACATTTGCGGACGCCTACTCAAACATGGGCAACACGCTAAAGGAAATGCAAGATGTGCAAGGAGCGCTCCAGTGCTACACTCGTGCCATCCAGATCAATCCTGCTTTTGCTGACGCTCATAGCAATTTGGCTTCAATACACAAAGTATGTATTGTGACTTTTCTTCTGGTTGTAGCAGCACTTATTTTTTGACATTTTATTCTATCAATCTAGCGCTGTTATTACAAGAATTGTTAGTAGTTATAACTGTAGGATTACCCTTGCTACTGTTATGGGAATCGAAAAGGACAAAACGTTTGTACAATAATGCCATGGTTGAGTATTCTTTATAATAAGAATGTATCATGTCTCTAATGTATGGGGATGTTGGTTTGTTAGGATTCTGGAAACATCCCAGAGGCCATTGCATCTTACCGCACTGCCTTGAAACTTAAGCCTGATTTCCCTGACGCTTACTGTAACCTGGCACATTGCTTGCAGGTTTGTGTTTTTTATATTGGATTCTCCCCATTTACACATTTGTTTATACGGATGGTGTTACATGACAGTTTTTTATTCTTAAATCATGGAATTTTGCCCTGTTTTTCAGATTGTGTGCGACTGGACGGATTATGATGACCGCATGAAAAAACTAGTGAGCATTGTTGCTGACCAACTGGAGAAGAACCGCTTACCATCGGTGCACCCTCACCACAGCATGTTATATCCGCTCTCTCACGGCTTTCGAAAGGCCATTGCTGAGCGCCATGGAAACCTTTGCCTGGACAAGGTATGCGCTCTTCAAAGTAACATTTGAGTTGGTTTTGGGATGGTGGGCTCTGGTGGAAGTGACGGGTGCCACTGGGTTGTTGTCAGAAGTTTGGCTGGTGGATGTGAGGGAACCTTCAATAGTGACGTTGTTGTAGATTGATGATCAACGTTCAGCTATGCAGCTCTCTTACTGTAAAATGAGCCCCTCTGACGCTGTCACGTGTACACATTTGTTTATTGAGCAGATTAATGCATTGCACAAACCTGCCTACGAGCATCCAAAAGATCTGACGGCCAGCGGTGGACGTCTGCGTGTTGGTTATGTCAGCTCAGACTTTGGCAACCACCCGACTTCCCACTTGATGCAATCCATTCCTGGGATGCATAATCCTGAGAAATTTGAGGTGAGTCACCTTCACTGTAAACCCTTCTTCTCTTGACTGCTCCCGTCAGGGCTCGCCACAGCAGAGGGAGGGTTTGTATAGAAGTATCTCATCATGTATATTCATTGCTCCAACTTTCTCTTTTTCCCCAAGGTGTTTTGCTACGCACTAAGCCCCGATGACAGTACAAACTTCAGAGTGAAAGTCGTGGCAGAGGCTCATAATTTCACAGACCTCTCACAGGTAACCTATTGTGTTTTCTACTGATAATTGAAGCTACAAGTAAATGTGTCCATTTTCTATTAAAAAGGATTTTACTGATACTAGTACCATTACTTTTAGATTCCTTGTAATGGCAAGGCAGCCGATCGCATTCACCAAGATGGGGTTCACATTCTGGTCAACATGAATGGCTACACCAAAGGTGCTCGAAATGAGCTGTTTGCCCTCCGACCTGCTCCTGTACAGGTAAGATAAAACTATTGACTCTTATTTCAAGCTTTATCTTTGGCCTTGTCTCAGAGTCAATCTTGTATGGCTTGTTTAAACAATCTTTTTCCTTTCCCCACGTTAGGCTATGTGGCTAGGTTACCCTGGAACCAGCGGCGCTCCTTTCATGGACTACATCATCACTGACAAAGAGACATCGCCTGCCGAAGTAGTCGAGCAATATTCGGAGAAGGTTGCCTTCATGCCACATACCTTTTTCATAGGAGATCATGCCAACATGTTTCCTCATCTCAAGGTTTGTCCTGTCTCCATGTGCTGTCATTAATTTTCAGATTGAGTTATTTTTCTTAGTAGAGTCTCAAAATTGTGTCAATGTTGTTTTGTACCCACAGAAAAAGGCCGTGATTGATTTCAAATCGAATGGACACATCTTTGACAACCGCATTGTTCTCAATGGTATAGATTTGAAGGCCTTCTTGGACAGTCTGCCAGATGTCAAAGTGATAAAGGTAGGTAACATTTTTGAAGGTTGAACAAAAGCAGTATGAGTGATTAAACAATACTAAAATGAGCACAAGTCCAGCTGACTAAGGAGGAGTTTTATTTTCATTTATTTAATGTCAATTTTGATCAGATTTGTTGAACATACAACTCAAACTTGGGTGAAATCTATTTTGTTGGCCAGATGAAATGTGACAACAATCAGGAACCTGCCACTGACACAAATGGAGCATTGTCTATGCCTGTCATCCCCATGAACACGGCTGCAGAAGCAATCATCAATATGGTCAACCAAGGCCAAATACAGGTCACCATCAACAGCTTCACCGTCAGCAACGGTCTTGCCACCACACAGGTAGGCAGTACACAAAGATGATTATTTTCCACACGTTTCTAATTAGCCAGTGCTAATTGACATTCAAGCGATAGCTCTGCGCCCAATATAAATGTTAAGTTTGTTTGATGGTTCATGGAGATAAAACTTCTGTCTGAAAAATACCCAATTAACTAGCGGCTTACCTTTGGTTAGTGTGAATGCTCACATACGTGCTATGTGTTGATGTGGAGAACCCCTACTTGCCTTGTGTTGGCGTGCTCTGTTTATACACATGATTATTTTCACCCCCTTTTCAGATCAACAACAAAGCTGCCACAGGGGAGGAGGTGCCACGCACAATTGTTGTGACAACCCGTTCTCAGTATGGTCTTCCAGAGGACTCCATTGTTTACTGCAACTTCAACCAGCTCTACAAAATTGACCCCCCAACTCTTCAAATGTGGGCCAATGTAAGTCAGAGCCTCTTCACAACACCTTAATAGTTTGTTGTTCTTTTTACACTTGTATTTGAAATGTTTTGCAACTCTTCTTCCCTACAGATCCTAAAACGTGTGCAGAACAGTGTCTTGTGGCTCCTTCGGTTCCCCGCTGTGGGTGAGCCCAACATCCAGCAGTACGCTCAAAACATGGGACTGCCAGCTTCCCGCATCATCTTCTCACCTGTGGCCCCTAAAGAAGAACATGTTAGGAGGGGTCAGCTGGCTGACGTGTGCTTAGACACGCCTCTATGCAACGGTCACACCACAGGCATGGATGTTCTGTGGGCTGGTACTCCCATGGTTACTATGCCAGGTGAGGTTTTGGTTATTTTACTATAAAACACTCTATTTTTAAAAACTGTGTGAACTATCAATTGACTTGATTGTTCTCCATTAACATCATTCTCACAAAAGGTGAAACACTTGCCTCACGAGTAGCTGCTTCACAACTCCGCTGCCTTGGCTGTCCGGAACTCATCGCCCATAGTCGACAGGAGTATGAGGACATCGCGGTCAAACTGGGCTCGGACATGGAATAGTAGGAAGAAATTCATACTACCTTGAAAAACCATTGACATGTTTGACAAGCTTGTGGCTGATTGATTCTTTATTTTTTTTCCTCTCAGCCTGAAGATGATTCGGGCACGTGTTTGGAAGCAGCGCATCTGTAGTCCTCTCTTCAACACCAAGCAGTACACGATAGACCTGGAGAGGCTTTACTTACAGATGTGGGAGCGCCACAGCAAGGGCAACAAGCCGGAACACATGTTTCATGTCCATGCAGTAGAAACTGGTGACAGCGCCTGAACTGGAAGCCCTCCTGGAGACAAATTATAAAAATACCAATGTTTTCCTCCCCAACGTCTTTATTCCAAACCATGATGAGCATCCTAGTTTGGATGGTTTACTCACAGCCAGCCCTCTCCTCTGTGAATGATTGTGTTGCACGCTCTCTTCTAAGTGGGGCCCAGTGTCATGAGCACAGACACATTTACCCCCGCTCGATCCTTATCACATTTTGTATCATGTGAGGGACACTACAGTAGAGGAAACTGAGACAGTTGAGTGACCACTGAACACACTGAAGTACTTGGATCAGTCGTTGTACTCTGCTGTTTGCGTGTGTATGTGCGTGTGGATGTACAGGACTAATTGAAGCACCCTTATAGATGTTGTATTTATAAAAGGATCCATGTTTTTTTTTTTGTTGTTGATGGGAAGGCTGCTCCAAGGAAATTGTAACACAAGTTCTTTCAGCTTTAAACACTTCATTTTAGCGGAGATTGCAACCAGTTTCTCCTAAGATGTTATTTTACGACAAAAAGGAGTTGATGTGCAAAATTGTTTGGGTAAAGATACACTCTCCTTACCAAATCGGCAATCTACTCTGTCTCATCTTGATGTTACACTGATAACTAACATTAATGGTAATTTGGCTAAAGATGTTCAAGATCTAAATTGCAGAATAGCTGAAAGAACAAATTTAACTTGTTTTAAATAACACTGAAGGAACAGCCTAGGTAAGTATTTTTTTAGCTGTTTTGTTTTTGTATAGTCTTTGTTTATGCTGTCAGTTATGCTTTGCTCTAGATATGGGGAAAATAAAGATGGCAATTTGGGGGGAAAAAAGTCAAAGGTTTTTCTGTGGATTTGGTTAACGAAGTGACTCGGTGGGGCATTAATATAGAGCACAGTTGGTTTGGCTACGGGAGGATTGATGAAAGCATGCACAAATACAAGCAAGATACATTTCCGTTTGTTTATTGTCATGCAGTTTGATCCGCACATTTATGAAAGAAGCTTGCTTAAACCCTCATTCTTTGGATTATTTTAATACTGAGCCGCAGGGGCATGGATTCGGTTTATACATTACATTTATGATACCATAATGCAATCCTATTGGGACAATTCATTTTGACGAGGTGTAGGATACCTCCACATGGGCATTAAAAGCCTCTACTTGTACTGGCAGGCTCACTTCAGTATCGTGAAAACACTTGACCTTTATACTATAAGCAATGCACAAACCAACAACTACAACACAAAATTTGAGGTTTGTAAATAACTGTAAACTTCACTTAAGTGAAAACACTTGACCTTTATACTATAAGCAATGCACAAACCAACAACTACAACACAAAATTTGAGGTTTGTAAATAACTAAACTTCACTTATCTAACATAAACGCACACACGACACAGCGGGTAGCTTCTGTCGTTCCATTTCGAAGAGTGGTGACCTCCGGCTCAGCCTCCGACTACCTGAAACATGTCCTAGCTCGAAAAAAGGCAAACAATCTTCTAACATTAACAACATAAACGATTTATAAATGCGGTAAAATGAGGAATGGTAATTGTGTTTATTTGTATTAATACCCACACTCGATTTAAAGGACTACAACCCCCATGAATAAATACGACGTCTTTACTGCACATGCGCAGTCCTTGCTTCCAGTCCGGACAGCTGGAGGAGAAAATGGCAGCACTCGTGCTAGGACAGCAGGTAAGACGTTCAATGATTTTACACAATTGATTGATTTTACAATAGCTCAAACTCGGTATTCGTGTATTTACAAGGTATTCTAACGCACTATAAACTTGGTGAAGTCGTACTGTTGATTTCAAATGTCAAATAATTTACACGACGCTTTGCACTTGAATGACTGCTAAAGTGCTAGCCTACGCGTTAGCTGCAATAGACAGTATGTGTGCTAATCTGTATACACTCATGTTCGTGGCATCGTTGATGTTAGAATTTTGCTACTTGTGTTCGTGCAGGCTCGCCAGTTTAGCACATCAGCCATTAGGCCTGCATCCAAACTGATGAAGGTAAATATGAATGACACAGCATGCTGCGTGGCCGACTGCTCATATGAAAGAACTTTGTGTTTTGTTTTTAATCTCATTTTGAATTCCCCTTTAAGCCACCCATCCAGGTTTATGGAGTGGAAGGTCGCTATGCCACTGCTCTGTTTTCTGCTGCCAGTAAGCAGAAAAAACTGGACCAAGTGGAGCAGGAGCTGGGCAAAGTGAATGTAAGCAAAGAGCGTTTTATAAATCCAAGTTTATTTGAAAGATTGATCTGCTTAAAGGCTGCTTTTCCCCACAGGCCCTCATCAAGGACCCCAAGATTTCAAGTATTGTCATGAACCCTCACGTGAAGCGCAGCCTCAAGCAGAAGACCTTCCATGATGCCCTTGCAAAGGCAAAAGTCTCCCCTATCACAACAAACCTCATCAGTGAGTTGCCACTTGAAGCTTCTTTTTTAATATTGTCTGCATTGTCTCTATAGCTTTGGCTAAAATATACTTGTTTCTGCAGATGTTCTGTCTGATAATGGTCGTCTGACTCGAACCGGTGATGTCATCACTGCTTTTGGCAAGATGATGAGTGCACATCGTGGAGAGGTGATCTGCTCAGTAACTACTGCTCAGGTAGGTTGCACAAATGCTTTTGCCTATCATATTGTCAACAAGTATTTATTGTAGCTAAACATACACACACCTCATCGATATATAATCATTTCAGCCTTTGGATACAGCCAATCTCACTGAGCTGAAAACCGCACTTAATGGATTTCTTCAGAAGGGTGAAACGATCAAGCTGGAAACCAAGGTACAATTTTAATCAACAATTAATTTTCCTTCCATCCTGTTTTGTGATCAATGGTACTGTATCATAAGCTATCAGGACCAAAGCAGACATGGGTGTCGCCATATTATAATGCATTCTTGTTAACTACCAGTCATAACAGTTTGATAAAGTTTCATTGAGCAGACTACTTTGATTATTGTTTTAGACTTAGACCCAACCTTAGTCATCCCTTGAGATTACTCCTTAGGGAAATTCTGGTTCCAATAGCTTATACAGTAAATAGGTGACGTCCAGTTTTTTGACAAGACTTTTGTGCAGGCCACGTTTCAGGAACCCATTAATAGGTGCTTTTTCCTGCGAATAACCAAGGAATGTGTGAATTTGCAAATTCTGAACTGAGAATATGAGGATCTACTGTAATCTCTCCTTACTACGGATACATGAGAATGTTATCTACCTTTTTTTATTATTATTTATTTCCATTAAAACCTTTTAACTCCTCATTTATTGTAACTGTGTGCAGTATAATCTAACTGTACCACTAGGATTGTGCAGTGAGAATAACAAAATGTGACTTAAAATGTTTTCCTCTCTCCAGTCCGATCCTTCAATCTTGGGCGGCATGATCGTCAGTATCGGGGACAAGTACGTGGACATGTCCACAAAGACAAAGATTCAGAAACTGACCAAGATCATGAGAGACTCCTAAGTCCCGTGGACTTCATCTTGTATCTGTTTTAGAAATGACCATCAAGTGAACAAATGCTGATACATGTAAATTGTTACCTGTTTGGCATTGCAGTTGCGCCAGAAATCAGTGTCTGTACTGAAATTCATTTGGATGTCAATAAAACCTCCCAATAATATGCTTGTGTGTGTGTGTGTGACGCAAATCATATGAGATCCAGTAGAACTAGTACTAATTCAGACATTACTAAACATAGGCATTGTTGGTGTATTAACACAATTATTTAATGCCGTATTTGATCGTGGTTGTGTTGGGGGGGAGAATGACTCAATCTTACTGAAGGTCACTACCGTACATGAGCACGTTTTCTTTGTCTTGTTCAGTTTTCAGCACGGCGAACGCATTTAAGAGCGGCATAAATTATGACTCCAAAATGTTAGCTTTGTGTAATTTAAAAGAAACAAAAATATTACTGCTTGGATGGGCATTCTACTTGTTCATGTCAACGTTTCATTCGCCAAAACATGACGTTTTTCCCGGAAGTACGACATCGTTAAACCCGCGCATGCGCAGTGATTCCATCTTGCTACATATTTTTTTCAGGAAAAAATGGCTTCCTGTCTCATCTCGCCGACTGTATGAAGGATTAATAAAAAGATGAAACCACTACCTTTTATTTTCGGACACCAAGGCGTACTTTCCAGACATGACCATTGTTAACGACACAATAATAACATTTGGTCGTATGTCATCCCAAGATTGAGGTAAGTGAGGCCCTCCAATCTAGGTTAGCATTTTTTTAAACTTCGTTACTTGCATGCTACGCTTCATTGACTAGTCGAGATTAAATGTGTGCAGCGATAAAATTCATTTTATTTATATGGTTGCGTGATTAACATGAGTTAGTGTTATTTTGGTGTGCCCCCCCAACAGAAAATGATGCATCAAGTGACCTGTAGCAGCAGCAGCAGTGATTTCTGTATGAGTGGACCTGCAGAAGACTGCCATCCGGCAAGCCGTTTTGACTTATGCAGCCTCCAATCTCACAAGTTCTACCCATGCTCCCCCACAAACTCTGGCTTGCACCTGTCATTCACAGGCCTGGCTCCTTTGCCACAGAACATGCACAAGGTGATGGCGGGTACGACGCAGGAGACCCAGAATACTTTTCAGCCTCTGCCAATAACAACTATCAATAGTGGAGGGGTTGCAGGGCCTGACGGCACCAAAAAAAATACAGGCAAAGTGAAGTCTGGGAGGAGAGGCAGACCACTGGGGACCACCAAGTTAGCTGGTTACCGCACAAGTACTGGACGTCCACGTGGGACCACAAGAGCTGCTGGTTTTAAAACCAGTCCCGGGAGGCCCCTCGGTACCACCAAAGCAGCCGGCTATAAGGTGAGCCCCGGCAGGCCCCCAGGTAGTGTCAAGAGTCCGGCGAGGCTCAAGGAACAGCAAAGTGGTGGTGATGCTCCCAAGAAACTCGAATTTAGTCCGAGCAAACTGGACTTCACCAGCTGTGATCTTCCATTGCTTGCCTACGCCATGATGGAGAAGAGAAACTTGTGCGAGCCTCTCGTGAAAGCCGATGACACCGGTTCATAACATCAGAGCGCAGAAGAAGAAAAAAAACATGACAGCCAAGCACTCAACTTCCTGACTCTATTTCAGTGTACAGTCTACATCAACAAATTCCCTTTTACCAAGATGCACTTGGCAGGGAAGTTTGCATGTTATCATTTTGGTGGTAAGAAATTGAGTCTTTTGTCATAATGTGATCCCTCCTTGAACACATAGGACCGGTATCTTGTACAATTTTCTAGATAAGTATTTTGTGATAAACAGCCAATCACAACACCACCATCTGAACTTCTGTAAATGTGTTATCCACTTCTTGAAATACTCTTGCTTGTTTTCTGGTCAATTCCAGATTTTTGGTACAGCCGGTTCAAGTGTTAATTAGTGTTGTTTATGATACATGTACAGTATCATAAACTAGTATTCCCAACCTTTGTTGAGCCAAAGTTTTACATGGGGGAAAGAAAATCCCTGAAAACCACCAAACAAAAAAGGCACAATGGTTCATTGTTTTTTATTAAACTACTGCTATCTTGTCAAAGAGCATTTAATTGCTTTAGCTGTCATTATATGTCGGTGGCATAGATAGTGACATCAATGACGTTTGTCGTTAATAATCTTGGGACCAATTAAGGCAAATTGGAGAGTGGCATTCCTCACTTGGCACACTGGTTGGAAATTTCTGATTGGTTTTAATACATTGTGTTAGGAACGCCATTGTTACCATGTTTGTCCGACTGACGGTGTTAAACACCCCCACGTACTCTTCACTATGTCTTGTAACCATATTACTTACAGATCCACAGCATGTTGTTCCAGTTTGTTGGGGAAAAAAATCCAAATAAAATGTTTTTTGCTCATGGCTTATTGTTAAATGGAAGGTGTGGTTCCGTCTGCGTACACCAGAGGCCCCCCGTCTCTAAATAGAACGATCAACCTGTAAAATGACGAATATGTTAACGTTATGTTAAATTAATTAGTGTAACAATTGTAGTAGCGCGCTTCGCTTGTCTTGAGGTGAAAATGAATTTAATAAACGGTGACACTGCGTGTTTTTAAACGGTGCTGCAGCGAGGAGAGTGAACAAGTTCGTATGTTCCCAGATGATATTTCAACTAAAACTTGGCTAAAATTGCCCGCTTTGGGGTGTAAAACCTCAATTGTAATACGAGGTAAGTACATTTGCTCACAACACTCCGTGAACAGCGGCCGAGGCTGTCTTTTGTCTCATCCTGTGGCCCGCAGCCTTTTGTACTGCAAAGTTGGAAGCGTCGTCCACCGGCCGGTGCGTGAAGACAAGCTGAAAGGCGAACATCTTTATCGGTCTAAACATTTTTAATTTGTGAGTGTTTACTGTCGTTTCTTTCTCGCTTTTTTGCCCAAGCGGCCTCGCTCCTTTTGCCGATGGGCAGAGCAAGCAACATGGCCGCCGCTGTTTGCACTATTGTACTGTATTCCACTCGCACGGGCCCCTCCGCTGTGCGAACACGCGTTGAGTTAAATGGCCATTCGAGAATTTATTGACTCGTGCGGATTTTGTCTGAATAGTTAACCTTATTGCGCGTGCGCGCGGCAACCGTATGCGGGCGTGCGCGCTTCGAGAGAATTGGGTGTCACGGCCTGTGCTGCAAGCAGGCAGGCAGACTGACTGACTGACTGGGGGGTTGGGTGGCGGTGCCGATTGGCTGCAGCTCACCAACACACTCGCTCGCTCTCTGGGCTTGTTTTAACACAAACCGGAGGCCAACCAGGCGCGATCATGTAGTCAATAAGCTAGCAGGAGTGCCAGAGGGGGGACCGCCGTTGGCTCGCTGAGACGAGCCGGTCGTTATGGAGCTCGCTTTGTGTTTCTCAGAAGTGCTACTTTGTGTTTCTCCAGTGGCAGTTCGCGGAGAGGGCCGGCGCAGAGAATGAGCGCCTTGCCTCGGCCTACTCGAGGAGCCGCTGCTGGGATTGTGCACATCTGCGCATTAACACTTGCTTTTTGCCTCATAATCACGCGTCCGCTGTTGGTTTCACAGTGACCGACCAGCACATGGTGAGTTTTTCTCGCCTTCCACGCGTGCTTGATTTTTCTGGGTTGTTTGTAGCTTGCCTTGTCTGTCTTCCTATGTGTTTGTGTGCTGGTTCAGTGTCACCACCTCCTCTTCCTGCACAGCCTCCTCCATTGACTCCTCCGCCATAGCAATGGCCCCCAGCAGTCAGTCCAAGTAGCTTTGTTGTGCTGGATTTTTATGAATGAAATTTGTCACGCTCAAGTTAGGTTTTGTTATGACCTACCTCCTGTGTAGAAGCCATGCAATGACAAGTTTTCTCAAAATCATACTTTCCTATTCAATAGCAAGTCCTCTGGCAGCTACGGGTAAACACATGAATTATTATTTAATTATAAATTTCAGTACTTTTCCCCCCATACTGCTCTTCCTTATTAGGGTGGCACATGTGTGAGTGGAACCTATACTAGATGATTTTGGACAGGAGGCGGGGTACACCCCCAAACTGGTCACTAACCAATCGCAGGGCGCAAATAGCTCAATAACCATTTATACTTGTGTACAATTTGAATCAACCTCACATGAATGATTTTGGGTAAGGATATTTGATGCTACTGTTTCAGGCAATACCTGTATGAGTGCTCACTCTTTGATTACTTACCGATACTGTGTACAGCAACCACTACTACTTTTGATATTTAAATGCCCCCCCAAAGTACCTGATGATCCATACATGGTCCTCCAATATGATACTTGGTGTGATTTTGTATTACATTATGCACATTTCTCAAAAATGGTAACTTAAGTAATGTACCAGGACTTTGTTTGCTTCGCATGCTACACATGCTTAGGTTCTAAAATTACACATATACAGTGCAATTAAGGTTCTAGATCAAATATACCACTACTATAGGCGAGGGGGGGGGATACAATTGATACGAAACAGCTTTTACCAGGTTCTTCGAATGCAGCCAAAACCATAATTAATGCCATTGTTGATATTTTTCTAGCATAATAATTCAGGTGATTTTACTCTTACTGCTTTTACTGTTGCTCAGCATCTTTCCTTTCCTTGACAGGGGCGAGCCATGACAACATGAGTCAGTCATACAGACCGGCTTTCCGCTCAGCGTTTGGCTCCAGCAGCCAGCCGGAGCCGAGGCCCCGCAATGGCTTCTTGGACGCCTCCTATAGAAGCCAGTGCGGCATGGCGAAGCGCGGGTCGGAGCAGCCGTCAGCGTCCAACTGTTACGGCCCGCTGCATGACTTCAGCGCTGTGGTCAAGAAGGTTGACCTCCATGCGAGGAACCGCCTGCACCCTTCAAGCCCAGTCGGGAACGATGAGGAGTTTGAGCCACCGTCTGTCCTTTTGCCTCCCTCGCCGTGCAACACTTCATTTGAATCTCTGCCGCCCTTCAACAGGAATGGCTTCCCTCCTCACAGTCCGGACAGCCAAGACTGTTGTTCTCCCATCTCAAACGGCTACCTGCATTTTGGCACTTCATTGTTTGACAGCAGTGACACAAAGCAGCAACACCACGATCATGTTGTGTACAAACGTAACGAGGCCTTCAACCCTTATCACCAGACTTGGGAGCACGCTGTTACCGGCTCTCCAGCCTCAAACATTTCAGGCTCAGACCAGAGGACATACAAACCTACTGTTTTTAACCTGATGTCTAAAACGATCTCGGAACTCAACCCCATGCTGAGCCCCAGCGCACTGCCAGACATCACCATGAGGGACGGGTGGAGCGTGGACGAGGAACTGGAAAGTGATGGGGAACTTGCCGCTACTGAGCCTAGGCTAATTTCACCATCCGGCGGCAACTCTGATGTGAGTTGCAAACACTGCAGATTCTTTGTTTGGCACATCAGGAAAACCAAAGCTTTGTCTCAGTGTTTTTGGATTGTACAAGTCCAGATATTTTTCAGGCACTCTGTCTCTAAGTCTGTATGGCTCAATTGACACACGTGATAAACAAAAAGTGTAAGCAGCCATATGTGTCACTTGAAATGTACACCGGTATAGGCTGCCAAAAAAAGACTCGGTTTTAAATTGAAACTGGGCAGTACATTGGGGTTGTCGTCTTATACAAATCCCAAGTATTTCTGTCATTTCAAAAATATATTGGTAGGCGGCATCGTGGGTCCCGAATTATGACAGTTGTCTGGTTGTTTGCCTTTTTGTCAGTTCTGTGATTGACCGATAATTTGTCAATATTCTTTCTGAGCCTGAGCAGGAAACGTGTGGATGGAAAAAGTTTTAACTGCATTTTTATCCCAAGCTAATGGGGCCCATCCCGTTTAAACCTCAACACAGAATCATAACTAATACTGTTCAGTTTTCAGACATAGAAGTAACATAGTCGCTTTAATTTACAGAGGTGTGGAACTGCACTCCATCATATTATTGAACATCTTTTGGTCACCTCATGGATACATCTAATTTTGGATCTCATTAGTCTGAGGAAACTGTCTTAGCTGGAAAAACTAAGACCAAGTCCAGGCAACTCAGACAATGGTACTCTGTGCCAATTGTGCCGGTGTCCGTTTTGGAATCAGTGCATGCCTCTCAGTGGTTCCTGGCCTCTGACCCTTCTAATTTAATCAGGCCTCCCAACTTACGTGGTCTATTTTTGCTAACGTCTTCACTGTGTGTGCGGGCAGTTAACTCTACTCCTCATGCACAGGCATATCCACTACATAAGCTTGTTCAACTCTGCACCTTTGTGATGACTTAGCACAGACAGCACGCAAACTCTTTCTAAAAACAGATAACTATAGTGATCTAGATAGAAATAAGCTTGTATGAATATGGAAGCTAAAAGACTAAAAAGAGCTTTCACCCATGTGTATGAAAAGTTCTCAAATTGGATTTACAAACGATATATTTCAAACCTAAAAGACAAAGTATGAGATTTCCCTTTAAACGTGTTCCGGACAATCGACATGTTAGATAATTATATTTGAAAATGTTGTATTCTCTCTCTCTCTCAGTCCAAGAGTCCAAAAGCAAGGCCTCCTCCATCAGTGCAACATGTGGAAGGCGAGTTGGTGTGGGCAAAGTTCAACAGGCGGCCCTGGTGGCCCTGCCGAGTTCTTTGCGACCCTCAGTTGGGCCTCCACACCAAGATGAAACGTAAGCTTTCCGTCACACTAGCCGACCGCAACTGACCTGACGGTAATCTTTAACGTGATCGTCGTTTGATTTGTTATTTTCAAGTGCCCAGTCCGCGCCCCTGTCGCTTGTACTTCCTGAAGACGATTGGCGAGATGGTCGAGTGCGCCTGGGTCCCGGGGAACGCCATTTTTCCTTTCAAAGGCGGCTATCAGTTTGATGACCTGCCCATGCTCAGACCTAGAGGGAAGCAGAAGGAGAAAGATTACAAGTACACGGTAAATTACACACATGACTTGGATGAATGTGTAACAACAAATCTGGGAATTCAATATAACCAAGCTGCATATTTGGGAAAAAGAAAACAAATCTTGTGGGCTCTCTTTCCCTTTCCTGTTCTTCATATTTTTTTGGTGGCAATTTTCAGCGTGAGTCGCTAACAAATGTTGCATCTTTTTTCCGCAGGTACCCAAAAGTTTGCAGTCTGCATGGGCGGTCAGTGTAAGGGAAGCTGAGCATATGCTCTCTGCGCGACAACAGAATGCCAAGTGTTTGCCCGCAGTGTCTCTCAACGGAGAGGAATCCGTACAACACGTCCCCAATCAGGAGACCCCCTCTTTTTACGAAGATGCTCGTCAACTCGCATCGCCTGATACCGGTAGGATCGAGGAACACGTAATCAAAAACCCAGCAGGATCTCTGTCCAATCACAGCAAAACTTACAAAAAGAAAAAGAAATGTCTGTCAGACATATTTGGGCACATTATCAGTGGTTCGGCGGGATCATCGGTCACCACTGACACACCGGACCTTCGTGCAACGAGCCAGGCACTGAAAAAAGAACCAGAAGACTCACTATATGTGGATCTGCGAACACTTCCTATATTACATTGTTCCGAACAGTTAACAATGTCTCCAGTACGTGAACGAGAAAAGCCCTTCACACAAATAAAAACAGTATTCACGGAAACAGTCCAGCATTCTGCTGATTCACATCATTCTGCCAGCCCCTTTTTGGACTGTACCAATCGGAGATTAAGGGACGATGAGGAAAGTTCTCACAGTCCGATGGCCGCAAGCCAAATCTCGGCCCACTCTGATGATTGTCGTCCGGATGAATCAAGTGATAATGTTCCTTTAAAAACTGAAACGTCTCCTTGTTGGGAATCTATCACCGATGCGTCATCCTGTGTAGATCACAGCACTCCGAAGAAGCGTGCGAGGAAGCCTGCCAAGAAAACAAACAGTGTTGGCACCTTCATAAATTCTCCTCGTGTGGACCAAAGGGACTCCTTTGCGGATCCTGTTCAAATCAAGACGGAGAATGTTAGCCTTGTTAGCTCATCATCTTCCTCCCACTGCCCCTCTTCATCACTGTGTCCCATGGATGCTTTCCTGGATGTGAAGGAAGTCACGTTTAAGTCCCTTGTTGGCGAGAATAGCGACTCCCAGGTGGCCACGTTTCGGCCTGATTCTAATTATAAATTCAGTACCTTCCTCATGCTCCTCAAAGACATTCATGACACGAGAGCCAAGGAGGGGAAGCCTCTGCTTATCCCACCGTCACCCGTGCTGATCAAGGAGGAGCCCTTAGTCATTCCTTCTTCATCCTTTGGCGATCCATTGAGGGGGTCTCAAGGAATTCAAACAGAGGTTGAACCATCGAGAACGTTCTCAAGAGTGAAAACCAAGTGGAGGACTAAAGCTATCATGTCAGCAGACACCGACCACTGTTTGATTGAGCACTCTGACAAACAACGGCGAAAACAGCGACTTCCAGCCAAACTGAAACCTTCCTTACCTGGCCTTTCCTCCAACATGGCCGATTTGGCTTTCGGCAGGGAATTTGTCACTGGTCACGGAGATTTAGCCCAATCTGATCATCCCATTCTTTTTGAACCTGCTGCCACCTACCTCGACAAGCGTTCTGAATCTCCCATTGCCCCAAAGAAGCGCTGGCAAATGGTCGAGGAGAGCGAGACCAACGGCTCTTACCCAATGAGAGCATCTCCAGATGACAGCTTGTCAGACAATAACTCGTTCTCCGAGGAAAGCAGTGCAGCCCGTAAGACGAGCGCCGTCGGTCGGTCCTGCTTGGTTTGTTCAAAATGACTCCAAGAGGCTTTTTGTGTGTTCACGCAGGTCATTCAGAAAGCAAACGTCTCCGGAAACCAACTAAAAGACTCCTGGAGTCTATCGAGGAATATCAACAAATATTCGCCCCAAAAAGGAAATACACGAAACACATTTTAGACTCAGCCGATACGGTAAAATGCTCTTTACACTTGCATACAGTACAGCACAATCAACTTAGTCACCTTCCTCAGGTACATTCATTCTTATTCTGAAGGCATTTTCTATAATTATCAATGGATTGATTTGTAAGTCTGCCTGAAAAAGAGAGAAACTGATTCTAAACCGTAAAACAGCCCGAGCAGTTGCTGCTCTGCTTAGAATATTCCAGCTCTACAGCCTAAAGCACTGGTGTCAAACTCAAGGCCCAGGGGCCAGATAAGGCCCACCACATCATTTTATGGGGCCCGTAAAGACAAATTGTAGTGGGTGTATTGCGTGTGCATTTTGTCACTGCTTCTACTTCTAAAGTCTCTCTTCTGCGACACTCTTTGTCGTAGAATTAACTTGACAATCACTTCCATAAATCACACAAAAAGCTTGCAATGGTCGCGTTTCCAAGGATTTGATCTTGTTTTCTCGGTGTTGCTTGAGGTAGATAAATATTAAAGAGCATCTTGATCTTGATGCTATGTGTACCTCTCAGACTCTTAGTGATACCAGTGAAACTGTGTCGCCGGTCCTGGATCTCAGCATACCATCGGAAACACTTGGCACACCGTCGGTCTCCATAGCGCCCCCTACGGCTCTGGTTTCAGAGGCACATAGTCACTCTCAGGATCTATCCCCCTGTGAACTGCCCCCCACCTCCCCAGCACCAACTCAGCCCCCTCAAGGCATGGCCACAGAAGATGATGATCTCCCTCTAAAATCTGGTATTTTAATGTCTGAACAATCCCATGTGTCCATCCTGTATATTACATGATGATGATCATCATTTTGCTCCTGGTTACTGATCCCACAGCGGAAAGAAAAAGGCCTCGGAAGCTGTCACATAAGGTTTTGGATGGTAACATTGAAGAATTGTCGGCCCTTCCAAAGAAAGAGGTAAGTAGCGACTACTAAATCAACAGAAGCCGACAAGCCTAACTAACTCTTGAACAATAAGTCTTGTCAGACACAGAGGATAATATTGAATATATTACTTTTTTTTATGGCCGAGACCATTCTTTGAATTTCTGTTCTGATTGTGCAATCTTTTTTTAAATGTTGCTCTATTTTCACACAGGAGCCAAAATATCCTCCAAACGTTATCCCTGAAGTAAAAGTGTTGGTTAAGCAAACTGCGATACCTCAGAAGCTCAAACATAAGGAACATACGGTCAGTGTTCGGCTCAACAACTACCAAAATTGTTGTGATGATAAATTAATCTCGAAAAAATGATTTCCAGCTCACACCAGTAAAGAAAGAGAAATCTAATCCCAGCACATCTTCCGTCCCTGTTGCGACCACTCCCCCCTTTGAGGCTGAGGATGTGGAGTTTGTCACTCCGACCAAGTCCCCTGAGCAAAAGGCCATGTTGATGCCCTGCAGCATGGAAGAGAAACAAAACACAGATGCTGACACTCCAAAATCTGAGGTGATCACATTATGGCCTTCCCTCAGTTTCAGTTAGAGAGTTATGTAGCAAAGATGAATGTTGATTTTTGCAGGTGCTTGATGCCAATTTGTTGGACAGCCCATCTTCCCAAATGGATGTTAAAGTGAAAATAGGTGGTACTTCCTTTAAGGAGAACATCTGCCAGGTGAGATGGAAAACTGTATTAACAAAGAACCCCTGTCCACCTCACAATTTGTTCAACTTCAGAAACAGAATTGTGCTCCCCCCTGGCCACAATTATGATAGAATAAAAGAAATCATTAACATCTGTAACATTCTTAGCATCTTACAAGTGTGGCTTTTATGATGTTTGGGTGTAGATTTGTGAGAGAACAGGAGACGTCCTGGTTTGTGACAGCCACTGTTATGGAGCCTTTCACCCTCAGTGTATTGGTTTGTCCGCGCCACCCAAAGGGAAATTTCACTGCCAGCAATGCACCTCCGGTGAGTGACACTGCCGACACTACGATGGCTTGTGTTGCCATCAATGAACTAAATGCAAAATATTCCTTTGCTGCTATTTCAGGCATTCATACGTGCTTTGTGTGTAAGAAGTCTGGCAATGGCGTGAAGCGATGCATAATCCCACTGTGTGGAAAATTCTATCACACCGACTGCATCATGGCCTTCTCGGCCACGCAGCGACATAACAAAAGCTTCCGCTGCCCCTTACACGTTTGTCTTTCGTGCCACATCGCCGATCCTCTCAATGCTTGCAGCTCCAAAGGTAAGACGCTTCACATATTGTGTCGACTAGACCATTTTATTCATCTGTACTATCGGTTGCAAACTTTTGTGAGGGACTTTGGAATTGAATTGGATTAATAACTTGCAATAATAAAATGTGACTATTGTGTGCAAGTATAATAATTCAAGTGTTTAATTTAAACAAACATCCGTGAATTAGTATGTGAAATTGTTATAAAAAATAGTTGCAACGAGTTTTGTAGTTAAATAAAATGAATGTTGTTGGAGCCAGCCTACCTTAATCAGATGAAAATTCCATTCATGAAAGTGTGGCTTTTGTTCTCGCTGCGCAGGACGTTTGGCTCGCTGTGTGCGCTGCCCCGTGGCTTACCACGCTAATGACAACTGCATGGCAGCCGGCAGCGTGGTGCTGGCCAACAACGGCTTTCTCTGTCCAAATCACTTCACTCCTCGAAAAGGCTGCAAGAACCACGAGCACATCAATGTTAGCTGGTGCTTTGTGTGCTCGGAAGGTAATTTCATTTTTGAAGTCTCCTCTAGTGTTTATGGATATGTCCATGGAGTTCGTCTTTCAATATTCCTCAAATACATAAGCGAAAAGACCAAAGTCATCAAAAGCAGTCGTGATAAAAAAAAAAAAGGAAAAAAAAAAATGCAACAGCCCTTCAGTGCTTTGAATGCTTTTGCTATAATTTTGCAGGAGGCAGCCTGCTTTGCTGTGAAGCCTGTCCTGCTGCTTTTCATCAGGAATGTCTCAATATGGAGATGCCTCAAGGCAGCTGGTTCTGCAATGATTGCAAGGCCGGAAAGAGGCCACGGATCAAGGACATACTCTGGGTCAAATGGGGCCGCTTCAGGTAAGGTTCAGTATTTGGATGCAAGTTTTCAAATGTTATATACATAGACAGGTGTTCATGCATCAGTTTGGAAAATCGGCTCACTCCATCTCGACCAAGTTTGAATGAGCTGTAGGGCAACGAATTATGTAATATGTATCTGACAGTGTACTCGTAAAAGCTTAATTATCTTAAACTGATTCGAATGTATGAATGTATATCTAACTCTGTAGGTGGTGGCCTGCCGAAGTGTGCCTGGCCAAAGATGTCCCAAATAATATCTTGAGGATGAAACACGAGGTCGGGGAGTTCCCGGTGCAGTTTTTTGGCTCCAAGGATTTTGTATGGACCTATCAAGCCCGCGTGTTCCCTTACATGGAGGGTGACACCCACAACATTGAGAAAATGGGCAAGGGGGCAGACGCCGTGTACAAAAAGGGTAAGCTGGGCCACTGTGCATTTTGAATATTCGTCTCGGACGTTTTCTGTAAAATGGTTTCTTTGTTTGCAGCCCTGATTGAAGCAGCAGAGCGATTCAAAGAACTTCAGGCTGAAAAGGAAATGAGGCAGCTGCAGGAGGACAGAAAGATTCATAAGAAACCTCCGCCATACAAACATATTAAGGTGCTTTTTCTCAATGCGTGTTTTCTTTCTCGCCAGCAGTTCATCGCAAATCTTGAAATGAAAGTGAAATCTTCTTAGGTCAACAAGCCAATTGGGAAGGTGCAGATCATCACGGCTGACCTATCGGAGATCCCCCGCTGCAACTGCAAGGCGTCGGACGAGAACCCGTGCGGCGTGGATTCCGAGTGCATTAACCGTATGCTGTTGTACGAGTGCCATCCTCAAGTTTGCGCTGCAGGCGAGCGATGTCAGAACCAGTCCTTCACAAAACGCCAGTACACCATTGTTGAGATATTTAGGACACTGTCGCGTGGCTGGGGTTTGCGCAGCGTGTCTGACATTAAGAAGGTGGGTCTAAATGTCGTGCCACAGCTTACAACTTGATGTTTGTTCTGGGCATGCTTGCCACCAATACGCTGTTGTGACTCTTCACAGGGAGCTTTTGTGAGTGAATATGTGGGGGAGGTGATAGATGAAGAAGAATGTCGGGCCCGAATCAAATATGCTCAGGAAAAAGGCATCTTTAACTTCTACATGCTGACACTAGACAAGGTAAAGTTCTGAAGAAGAAAATAAAAAGACTATTTTCTCAGTTTAGAGTTGTTGAAATGAATGGATTATCAAATCAATTGATGACTTTTTTAATAATGGAGTAATCACTTAGAATCTCCGTCCAAATCCTCTCTCAACAATATTTTTCCAGCCATGAAGACAGACTCATTATCTTTATCGTTTAATCAAAACAAGACATTTGAAAGCATCAGCTGTTGATTTAAAAAAATAAAATAAAATAAATAACCGCACCAGTCATTGAATCTGTTTCAACGGAGTTGCAGAGTGTACAACATGAATCCCTCTTGTGTGAAATTGCTGAATTGTTCTTTTAATTTCAGGACCGAATCATCGACGCAGGACCCAAAGGGAACCAGGCTCGCTTTATGAATCACAGCTGCCAGCCAAATTGTGAAACTCAGAAATGGACTGTGAATGGCGATACCCGCGTGGGACTTTTTGCTCTGCAAGACATCCCAAAAGGTTTGAGTTGCATTGTTGTAGTTTCCACGATACTGTACTGATAGAAGGTATGCCTTTTAGGTGTGGAGCTGACTTTTAACTACAACCTCGAGTGTCTTGGCAATGGCAAAACCGCCTGTAAATGCGGAGCACCCAACTGCAGCGGCTTCCTTGGCGTTCGACCCAAGGTAAAAATTCCAGTTCTCTGATAACGCTTGTCCTTGATTTAGGAACACGTAGCTGCAAACTTAACGCTGCAACACTATTTTTGCCATCTTTACTCCTCTCTTGAAGGAAGACTTCACTATAAAATCGCGTTCCACAAACCATCATGTCTCTACACCAAGGTTATTATAGTTCATGTAAACAAACAAAATAAACAAAAATTGAACATTTGTGTCAATACAAAAAGATCCACAGCCCTATGTCACATCAAGGTCCATGATCAATGACCTGATATTGCTTTCTGCCATCTTGTTCAGAACCAGCCACCAGCTGAAAAAATTAAGGAAGGGAAGAGGCGAGGGGGCATGAAGAAGAAGACCAAGCAAGAGGTGACCAAAGAGAGGGAGGATGAATGTTTCAGCTGTGGTGACGGGGGCCAGATCGTGTCTTGTAAGAAGCCCGGTTGCCCGAAGGTCTACCACGCTGATTGCCTCAACCTGTCCAAAAGACCTGCAGGCAAGTAGGGTCTTCTTACCCTGTCAAACGGGTTAGTTGTCGTCAACTATTCCTGCTATTCAAACCTGATCACATCAACCAGGGTTTGAGCAATAAAAATAGCCCTGTATTGTCAAAAAGTATAAAACCACTAAAGACAATTGTGCAATATATGCACATAACGTGTATATTTTCTGTCCTCCACACAAATAATTAATTAATCCGTATAACGATAAACGATATCAGATTTATTGTACATGTTTTGGTCTAATAGTTGGGCTTACCTTAAAATAAAGGCAAATTCCTTTGGAGGGGGGGCTTTAGTATCACTGACTGGTATCAGCAGCCTCCATGAGAATTTGCTATCTATATCGGTACTTGCCCATCCTTTACCCTAAATTTTCATCCCACAATACAAACCAAAATATCGTTCTATGTAGGTATTTATCTATTCAATTACAAAATAAAGTATAAATGACCATACTATAATTTCCAGGGCGATGGGAGTGTCCTTGGCACCAGTGTGACATCTGCGGTATAGAGGCAGCTTCTTTTTGTGAGATGTGCCCCAGCTCATTCTGCAAAGCACATCTCGATGGCATGCTCTTCATTTCCAAGCTGGACGGCAAGCTGTCTTGCAGTGACCACGACCCCTGTGGGCCCGACCCTCTGGAACCAGGCGAGATCCGCGAATACGTGCCCAACGCGGCTGCCTTGAATCCTTTTGCTGGGCCACCTGCTTCCTGTGAAGCTTCGGGATCTGAAGATTCTTCCCCCGCCACCTGGCACGGCGGTCGGGCTGGCCCGGCCACTCTCAAGCCTCCTCCTCCTCGTCTGTACATAAACACAAAGACGTCTACCTCAAGCTTCATCCCCTCGAGCGGGTCTTGCCTCACAGACGAGCTTGAAGAAAAAGCATTCTCCAGCCCGACGTCCTCCAAGGGTCAAAGCGATGATGGTGAAATTGAGGAAGGAGAGGTGTGTGGTGTCGAGGTAGACCTGGACGACGACAATGATGACGATGTAGACGACGATGATGATGACGACGACGATGATCTCGAGGAGGAGGAAGAGGAGGAGGATGAAGAAGCAGATGATGACATGGGAGCGATAGAGTTGGTGGAAGATGAACCACTGTATGGAGGAGGCACCCTTGAGGAGGAGGAGGAGGAGCCAAACTTTTATGGCAGTTGGGGTGATTACGTTGAAGAAGATGCTGACGATGAAGACGTCGAGGACGATGACTAGGGAAGAAGGGAAGACCACGAATGACAAGTGACCCTTAAAGTCACCTACTGTAATCAACTGCAACATTCCCTTCTCCCTGGTACAATATTGCCTTGTTATCCCTGACAGCTACACTGACAGATGGGATGCGTTTTGGTGCTAAGACCCAACGGGCACGCTCACTCAGTTTCTTTTACTTCTGTTGATATTTGTTTGTTTATGTCTGGTGCATTTGGCTCCAGTTGTGCACTCTATTATACATTGTTTACATCGGACTTTTTTAAGGACATATTTTTTGAAAATAAAAAAAACAAGATTTTTTTATTTTATTTTAATTTGACAAAACTGTAATCACAAGGGCACTGTCTTTGACAATGTCTTAGTGAAAAAAAGAAAAAAAAACAAGAGTGGTCATTGGAATGCTCTTGCGCCATTGTTTCCATGTTATGTTTTGACCCAAATGCAAAAATAAACACACTGTAGTCACTGAAGCCTGAGACCAGCATATCTTATAAGTAAAAAAGAATCTAAAAAAAAAAAAAAAATCAGTTTACACTCATATTAAATAGATTGATGACCAAGGCCATACATGAGTATTATATCGAGACAGTTTTTAATTCTATTCACATTTGGGCAAATGGGGAAAAATATTCAAAATTCTACACACAAGCGATCCGTTACCAATTTATGCAAATCCGCCTCCGATAGGTGTCGCTCTTTCACTTTTTGCTACGTTTGGACACCACAGATTAAGAAACTATGACGTAATTTCCTCGGCGCAAAATGGCGAACATAGTAAACTAATGCTGCGTTTGTGTGGATTTTGGAAAGACGAATCTAATTCTGACATAATTACTGGATAAAGCCAAGGTAATCAATTTGATTTTCAAACGAGAAAGAGATATCAAATATTCCGGCAACGCCATTGAACTGCGACACAGCTATGAACAAACGTATTTACGCGTTATTTGGACTGCAATGTGCAGACATCTCGGCTCCGCTTCTGAATGTTTTTAATGGCTCATCCGCGTTGCAGGTTGAATCATGGCTGAGCAGGACGACGGGAAGGCCGGTGTCGAGGGCGTTGTGGACCTGGATGAGCCCAAGAAGATGACCCGGGAGGACTGGAGGAAAAAGAAGGAACTCGAGGAACAGAGAAAGCTGGGAAACGCTCCAGCTGAGGTGGACGAGGAGGGCAAGTACGTAAACTCAAGTAAAATCTGCACATGTCGTGTGTTTATCAGCAGTGTTTGTAATCTTCAATTGTGCAGCACACACTTGTAATTGCAGTTTTTGTGAGTTGTTTATGCAGGAGGGCTGGGGCGCAATCGATGAATCACACACTCGCTTGTGTCCTCTGTGTTTAGGCTTACAACTATCCTTTGCTCCAGATTTTCATCACTTGTTCCCTATTTCACTATTTCTCTAGGGACATAAACCCGCATATCCCACAGTACATTTCCTCTGTGCCGTGGTATATTGACCCATCCAAAAGGCCCACACTTAAACATCAGAGACCACAGACGGAAATTCAAGAGGATTATTCTGCCATTGGAGAATGGTACAAGAGAGGAGTGCAAGAGGTGAGAAGAAATAAACCACTGAACAAATAGGACTTTGAAATGACTTAACTCATGTCAATGTTTTCAACAGAACACTGTTACTACTAAATTCCGCAAAGGTGCCTGTGAGAACTGTGGTGCAATGACACACAAGAAGAAAGACTGTTTGGAGGTAAAATGACTGAACAGACCATCAGTCAAAGAAGAAGAGTGTAAATTGTTGCACTGTGACCTTTTCATTGATCGCTTTTTTGCTCTCAGCGACCCAGAAAAGTCGGGGCAAAGTTTACTGGCACCGCCATTGCGCCAGATGAACATTCGCAGGTGCAACTCAAACTGGATTATGACGGAAAGAGAGATCGTTGGAATGGCTACGACCCTGAGGAACACCAGCGCATAGTGGAGGAGTACGCCAAAGTGGATCTGGTAAGCAGTCTTATCAATTGACTGTGAATCAAGTTTAGCACAGTCGCGTGCTACATGTAGGCATGAGCCGGTATTATATTCTGACTGTATGAGAACCATAAAAAAAAAAAAAAAAAAGTGCCTGGGCTCTCGTCATTAAATTCAAAGGGGCAGGTCACTTTATCATCTCTGCAAGCAGCCGATCATATTGCAGTGGGACGTTGCCTCATTAGAACTTTAGACAAAAAAAGAAAAGAAAAACTCGTTAACTGCGACGGACAGTTTTAGCAGTTATTAAAACCTTGACATTTTAAAACTGCAATAAACTGTCAAACGTGTTATCAGCCCATGCCTGGCGACTGTGTTTGAGTCCAATTTGGTGGGCTCATTTTCTCATCCGGCTACAAACTTAGCCTCTTGTTCCAAATGATTCTATGATGATGTCCTATCTGTTTACTTCTCAGGCCAAAAGGACACTGAAGGCTCACAAGCTCCAGGATGAGTTGGCGTCAGGGAAGCTGGACCAATCGGTAAGCTTTTTGGACACTGAATGGGCTTGTCCCCCTGTCCTTCACCTCTAACTATGGAAAGCAATGTGGCATCATTTCTCTGCAGGAACGAGAACATGACAGCGAGGATGAGGATGAAGATAAATACGCAGATGACATTGACATGCCCGGCCAGAATTTCGACTCCAAGAGACGAATCACCGTCAGGAATTTGCGTATTAGGGAAGACACAGCTAAAGTAAGAGGCGCCTGACCAAAGTGTGCGGTACTGCGTGTATATGTCCAGTAATATAAATGTCTGTTTCCCACAGTACTTGAGGAACCTGGATCCAAACTCTGCCTACTACGATCCAAAGACCCGAGCAATGAGAGAGAACCCATACTCCAGCACTGGCATGAACCCGGACGAGTAAGTTCCTGGAAGTAAAACGGCCGCCGCAAAATGTTTGTGTGTGTTTGAATTGCCTCAAGTCGATTTCCAACCACATTCCGTTTGGGTTTTGCCTACAGAGTGGGATATGCTGGAGACAACTTTGCCCGCTATAGTGGTGACACCATCACCATGGCTCAAACACAAAGTAAGGCACTAAGAAACCGCTAACAATCAGGAGAACGTGAGCTATATTTGTATTAAAAGCTGCAACAGTGAGCGTTAAATTGATCCATAGCAGGCATATCTGCGACCTCTTGAATTATTTAACACCTTTTCCTGTTAGTGTTTGCCTGGGAGGCCTACGAGAGGGGCTCGGAAGTGCATCTGCAGGCTGACCCCACCAAGTTGGAGCTGCTTCATCGTTCCTTTAAGGTCAAGAAGGAAGACTTCAAAGAGCAACAGAGGGAGAGCATTGTGGAGAAGGTACACTGCCTGTATTTTTCGAGTGCGACTATTTTTTCAGTCCATAAAAGTGGTATTGATTGGCGCATCCTTTGTTTTCACCATGGAACGTTTGCGAGAGGGCCACAAGCGCAAAATGAAGTGGTGGGGACAAACAAGCATCCAACTGAGTTACAGAAATTGAACGCTGTGATAATTTTGGCGGGGGTGCAGAAAACACACAAAAGCAATTTTCTGTTTGATTTAACTTGTCACGCAATTACATGACTCCCCCATCTTGCGTAACGTGTTTCAAATTTTGGAGAGTATGGCTTTAGAAGGTGTTGTCGCATAACTATTTGTGTTTTCAATAGTATGGAGGCCAGGAGCACTTGGACGCACCCCCTCGGGAGCTCCTACTGGCTCAAACTGAGGATTACGTGGAGTACTCCCGTCACGGCGCTGTCCTAAAAGGACTCGAGAAAGCCGTCGCTCGCTCCAAGTATGAGGAAGACGTACTCATCAACAATCACACCGTAAGGACGGCCGAGCGTGCTTCAACTGGTTGTATGTGGCTTCTGACTGTCCTGACCAAATTGTTGTGCTCCTCAGTGTATTTGGGGCTCCTACTGGAAGGATGGCTTCTGGGGATACAAGTGCTGCCACTCCATGGTTAAACAAAGTTATTGCACTGGAGATGCTGGCATTGGAATTGTGAGCGCTTATGGCACTTTGAGGCTTTTTGCGGTGCACATTGACCTTGTAACTCACGTTATCTTTTTTTTTTAATCTTGAAGAGCAACTCTCAGTGTGTTCCGTTTGAAGACGGTGTCAATGAGCTACAAGAGGAAGAGCAGCCCAAGACTCTGCTGGAGGTAAGAGATATTAATGCATTGTAGGGCAGGGTTATAAATTGAAATGTAACATTGATTTCAGTTTTGGTGTTTAAATGTAAAATGATCTTGTTTCATGTCAGTTTTGCACTAAATGTCAATTATGAGGGATAAAGAAACAGTTGGAAGCAAGCACCTTATATTAACTAACATACTAGTTTGTGGCTAACTTAATGTGAGACACCAGAGACAGGAAAACCTGCCATGACTGTTCTCTTGAAGCTGCCATGTTTCTCTTCACATTACAAACGAAGTTGTAGTTCAGACAAACTCAACAGCACCTCTAGTGGTCTGAAGCAAGTACTGCACTCAGTTTTGCCTTCATCAGCAATCAATATCATAGAGCCAAATTCTTAATCTATCCCTCTTCTTGTCACTGCTCGCAACCGTCAGATGCACCAAGAAAAGATGAAGGAGAAGAAAAAGAAAAAGAAGAAGTACAACAGGAACAAGAACAAGAACAAAAAGGAGCAGCACATCAGCAGTGACGACAGTGATTCAGAGGATGAAGAGAAAAAGAAAGAGAAGTTGAAGATGGTAAAGGGCCTGCTTGTGCTGTACTGCCCGTCACTTCCCACTCTTTGCTGACCCATTTTGTCCTCGCAGGCTCTGGAAGCAGAAGACAAGCGCGTGAAGAATGTGGAAGCAATGATGCAGCTGGACGAGAGGAAGAGGCCTTATCACAGTCTGCAGGAAGTGAAGGCCCCCACCGAGGAGGAGATCGAGGCCTTCCGCATGAAACGCTACCGGCCCGACGATCCCATGGCTCCCTTTCTTGGACAGTGATCTCTCCCTCGTCCCTGTTGCCCCCGCAAAACTTTAGCCAAGGTCTCTCCCAGAGCTCTTGCTCGGTGAAACAATGTCTCACACTATGTCCTCGAGTTGAGTCTCACAAAGGACCACAGTCAATTAGACATTTTCAGTACTACGGGAGTAATAGTGACAAATTCACAGTTTTCCACCCTTTTAAATACATTGCAGTCACACAAGACTGCCTACAAAGACAAATTAATTATTTGTTCATGCATTTTTTTATTAATAAAATTGCTTTGTGGTAAATATTTTACTTTTTTGTAAAGCTAACCTCACATGCGATGCTGACGGTGCACAAAATGCACAAGCATAAGTGAATTCAGATTCAGTTACTGGTTTGGTTCATCATGTGAAAAAGGAGCAAAAATGTTGATAATTTATTTTCCAAATTATAAAAAAAAAAAATTCAAAACGTTTTATGTTGATCCAACACAGAGATAGTCTCCTTGCATAAATCTGCAAATATTTACTGTTGAGAAACCAACATTCTGAAGATGTGGTCAATTGCAAATTAAGATAAATCTTGCAATGATTAATTGGTTATCAAGAAGGATTATTGATTACTTTATTTGTCCATATGTTGTTTCAGGTCTTGTTTACATTCTGTTGTAAAGCGTCAGGGGCAGCGGTGAATACTCCATTAGCAAAAAAAAATCAATATTTTTTTTAAACTGGCTCATTTTTTTTTAAGATAAAGGTGATCAATATTTTGATCCAATATTTGGTTTTATATTCAGATTTTGTTCTGAATTATTGATTATTTTTCAAAACATTTGTTCTGATCATGCTGTCACAATTTCTGTTCATATGGTTTAAGTTGAATGGGAATGCAGTGGTAACCGAACACACCCATTCCCCCAACAGCCGGACCGTGTCTCAAAGTGACAAAAGCATCCGGAATCGTTTTTACACCGCTTTCCGACATGAAAAAACTTCAACTACACTTTTTAGGCTTATAGATTTTACATTCAAGCAGCCCTTGCTCGTAAATCATAATTCAGCCGTGCAAAACGGTTTCTCTGACTTGAATTTAATGACATCATGGTGAAAACATTTGTTGTTTTTTGGGGGGGGGGCTGAGTAGCTGGGCGGATGTTATGGACTGCGAGTCACTGAGTTGCACATTTCCTAGCAGAGATTCTCCAGAAGAATACACTGATTTGACTATTGACAAACAGCATGAAAGACCGATTGCTACCTGATGCAGAAGACAGCCACTGAGTGTGTTGAAAGAGCCAATCATCATTTTCAACTAGTGAGTTTCTTGTCGACTGTAGAGAATAACTGAATGTTGCCTCAGTTCCTTTTCTTCGTCTGAGCATGTTTCTAGAAGCTGCATCGGACAGCTGCATGGTCTTAAATGACATTCTCCTCCATCTTTTCCTGACTCCTCAGTGGCCGCTGTTCTTCATGTGTGTGTGACGACCTGTCTGCTCTCGGTGGTCCTCTGCCAATCCATTTATTCCTCACCAAAGAAAGGACGCAACATCACTATCCACTCGTCTAATCTGGTTTGCAGCCTTCCAGGCCCGGTGGGGCCTGCGGGGAATCCAGGAGCCCCTGGGTCACCTGGGGCAATGGGGCCAATAGGAGCGCCTGGGAAGGATGGTCCAGATGGGCAGGATGGAGAGAAAGGAGAAAAAGGAGATGAAGGTACTTGATAATTGGGAAGCCAGTTTCCATTTAGCAAGGGACTTAGTCACATATGCAGCTCAAGGAGCTACCAGCCAGTGTGACTGGGGAAAAACAAACATCCAAAATGACTTTTGATTTTAGCCTTCTTTGCGCCATAATTATGAATCGTCAGTCAAACGAAGATGCATGTATGTCAAGTAAAATTAAGTTGGTTTAAAAAATGGCAACAGTTAACAAGATGGTTGAGGATACTTAATGCTCCTTTGAAGCTAAAATGAATAGTGTGCTATAGACATGGCATTAGCTAGCAGGCTAACCATCATGTTTTGTTGAACTGCTCAAAGAAAACAACCCTACCGAACTCTTTATCCATTCCTGTGAAAAAATGTCAAACAAAATCTCGATTTAGCCTCTTTTTTAGTGAGGAAATTGAAAAAAGATCTAGCTAAATCTTTTGGGACAGCTTGTAGGTTTTTGTCGTTTCAGTTCACATCAGCGCTCATTGTTTACAAACATTAACAGTTAAATATCTTACAAATAGACTCTTGTTCACCCCGGTGTGCATTTATAAAACACTCATTTCTCCCTCAGGTGATCATGGCAGAGCCGGCAATCCAGGCAAGCCGGGTTTAAAAGGCCGTGCGGGCTTCATTGGCAAGGCCGGTCCTCGGGGACTAAAGGGCCAACGGGGGTCACCGGGGCCGGCTGGAAAAAGGGGGCAAAAAGGAGACGAGGGGGACACCGGTCAGAGAGGAGAAGCGGGAGGCTGCGATTGCGGCGCCGCCGCCCGATCCGCTTTCTCGGTGGCCGTGTCAAAGAGTTACCCCAAAGAACGCACGCCCATTCGCTTCGGCCGCATTTTGCTCAATGAGGGCAACCACTACAACGTGAGCAGTGGCAAGTTTGTCTGCGCCATCCCCGGAGTCTATTACTTTGCCTACGACATCACTGTGGCCAATAAGCACCTCGCTATCGGGCTGGTGCACAACGGACAGTACAAGATTAAGACGTTTGATGCAAATACAGGGAATCACGATGTGGCGTCCGGTTCCACTGTCCTCCACCTCCAGCAATTAGACCAGGTCTGGTTGCAGATCTTTTACTCGGAGCAGAATGGACTCTTCTTTGATCCCTTCTGGACTGACAGCACCTTCACAGGTTTCCTTATCTACGCTGATCAGGCTGATACAAAAGTTAATTTACAGGGTGACGCTTGATATTTTTTTGATAGTTGATAGTCTGATAGTTTCTCAATCTTTTTTTTTTTTTTTTTTTTATATATATCTCCCTGTAAGACAAAATTGTTTTTTTTTTTAGGAAAAAAATACATTTGGTGTGCCTTCACTTGTCTAAGTCATTTTAATAATAACAATGAAGCAGATAAAATTGCTCCATTACTAAAAATATTAGCTTTGATGGCCCCCTTCCTGATAAATCTAAATAAGTCTACCTCCTCTTGTACTATTGTAATGGATTGTTTTCAATGTGTTTGATGAAGATGATCTCTGCCTTAGGTTTTCCAGTTTAGTTTGTGGCCTTTATGTGGGGGGAAAAGGTGTGAACGTCCCTGGTTACATGATCAAATACTGACACTAGATGGCGCTACAAACAAACTCTAAACAACTGAATAAAAGTGAAGTAGTTTTGGAATGATTTGAATGCGCTTCAGCATATTACAAATTGCGAAGCCAACATTTTTAAGTTTTGTTCTTATTCCATCCATTTTTGCATAAGATTTCAGCGATCCAAACCATTCCAACTTGAAAAAAAACCTCTTTCAGCACACATCAAACTATTCACGTTCCCCAAAGTTCCACATCATCCATGATAAAATTTCACATGAACGCAAACACACTGAACCTGTCCCCGGTACTCGCTGCTCCGATATTTTCACAATAAAACTTTTGTAAATTTTAAGGTTTATATAGGCCGACATCTTCATTCCATATGACTTGACCGATTCACACCACTCAAATTTTAAACTTTGTCTCATTCAGGAATCAGGATCGTCCCTATGGATGTCTCCTCCTACAAGTAGATTCCCACCTCGTTGGCCTCCTTGCGATCCTTCGCAGAATTGAGGAGGTAAAACAGTAAATACTTCATCATACTAGGGAAATAACAAATATATTGTTTTCATTATAACTATCCAACTTAACATGATATAGTTCTGCTGTGCAACTATCCAGTCGCAATAGTAATATTATTGAATATTTGTTAAATATTTAATTCTCTGATATAGTCCATAAAACCCGAGCATTGTTATTTGGTGTAAATAAAATTCACCGAACAACAATAATGTGGGTATTACAAAAAGCGTGGGGGGGGGGCTGGTCAATTGGCCAACGTTTTGTAGTCCTTTAACAGAAACGCATTGTAAAGGACTACATTTCCCGGTCCGCAGGAAGGGACTCCCTAGTCAAGCGCACGAGCCTCACGCCGCAACGGCGGCAGCTGGTGCAGCCGAGCAGGCGACTTTGTTACAACGGAGGCTTACCGGAGAAAACCGCTCGGCAAAGTGTAAACACAGCACGCAAAACGGTCCGTGTCGGAATTCGAAGTCCGTGGCCTCTGAGCGAACCTGTTCCGAGTACTCGCCCGTTAAAGAGGGCTTTCTTCAAACTTGAGCCGAATTGGAGTTGTTTCATTCAGGATGTCGGACTGAGACAAAGGGGTCTGGTCTGGGGGGCATTCCCGTCGGAGCGGTGAGTTGCACGTTGAACAAGGTCCGATATGCAAAGTTTCACCTTTTTTAGTCGAGATGAAATCAAACGTGTCAAGGTCGAGAGGCGAAATGATATCACGACGTGTTGCTTACCGCTTTTAAAAAAATTTTTTTTTTACACGAGTATTGGGGGGCTCTTTAACTTGTGAGTAGCGTGTGGTGTTGCTAACGTGTTGCAACAGAAAACCCGAATGTGGATGCGAGTTGTAGTTTATTTCATGAGTACTAAAAGGCTTGTCAGAAAGCGTCTTTGAAGCCTTTGATCGGACTTTTAAATTCTCCATCAGCCGAAATGGGGCTCATCAAATGTGAACTCATTCGAATAGGATGTTTTGAAATCAATCAAAAGGCTTCTAGTTTCTCACTATAATTATATTTTAAGAATACCTTACTTGAGTCAATGTATTGAGGACAAAGTGGTATCATAACCTAAGTCAGGTGGAAGTTTGATGTTTTGGAACACGTGTGTGACTCTAGGTCCAAGCAGATCCTGTAAGTCTCCTCTGGATGGGAAAACATGGAAAGGGAGTTGCAATGGTGGAAAGGACAGCTCGCTGCAGACATCCATCAGTCCCTCCGCATCAAGGTGAGTTCACCTTGCTAAGCAGCTTTTATGTTGACAGTAATAACACCGATGGAGCAACAGATAGCCATGCTTTTACCATTGCTAAACTGCCAGAGGCCAGTAAAGTGTTTCCTTGTGACCTACAGATGATCAGAAGCACTGACCTACATTTATAAGCAAAATTCTAATATTTCATCAATGAAACTCTATTGTTATTTCCGTTCCCAACCGTCTGTTCTCTTATTTCTCATTAATGGCTGCGCTAATGTATAGTGGAACCTCGATTCGCAAACTTAATTGCTTCTTGAATGGGTTTGACAATTTTAAAATGTATTGTATATTGAATATTTTGTATATAGTTTTCCCACACCAGTAATGCAAATATGAATAACACTGTTTTTTTTATACATTTTGGTACCAAGAAAGTTTCAATGGTTTAGTCTGAATTGGCTCTAATATTTTGGTATATTCCATATTTTTCTTTTTTTTTCTTAAAAAAGTGCGAATCATATTTGTTGTGATTTGGGTATTTGCTTTATGCTACAACGTTGATGAGGGTGTATCTGAATTTTCAACATCTCTACAGTATCCTTTCATCTTTGATGATATCATGAAAGGCGGCAATTGTTATCAGTCTTCTATATGCAAAGCATCTTTCATGTGAAAATCAAGCAAAAATTCCGACACCTAGCTATCTTTGGTGTAAACGGTTACAAAAACAATTTATTTAGCAAGGATCAAAGTGCATTTCATAAACTATTCAAACATATTAGTCATCAATAAAAAATAATCAGTTAATGAATTTGACCCAACTTTGAGGTGTTTTGCAAACGAATAACCTAATTTGTTGGGATGTTTTGTATAAAACCAATCCAATTCTGAACACAAATTGGGTTATTTGTAACTTTTTCAAAGGTGTTCCACACTTGTAAGCAAGCCCTGTGGTTCACGGCCCTGCTGATGTACCCCTCACAAATTGTCTTTTTTAAATCCGCAGCGAGACACACAATGAGCGAGAGAGCAATTAGCAGCTAAAATGATCGGCCTTACCAAAAATGGCTGTGCACAAAAGGGGACGAATGAAACGTTTGCGCACTGTGACAAGGTTCGAACCTTGGTTTGTAAATGGAATACTTTGAACACTGGGGTGTTCATAAATACAATGTATTTGACGGTTGCGTGCTGCTATGGATTGTTTTTGTGCAGCATTGATGGTTTCTATGATTGCAACTTGATAGTGGTGGTATTAAAGCTGGGGTGTGTATGCTAGAAACTACTAGTAAGATTGGAATGCAGTTTTACTTTACTCCACCCAAACAAACGACCCAGCTCACCCAGCCGTTGGGTCATTGCTCGTTTGACTCATGATAGCAAAACAATATTGGGCTTCTTCTTTTTAACTTATGTTGATCAAGTGATTTGAATAATTGGCCAAGAAACTATAATCGTCTCCTTTGTGAGAGGCTCTGTGTGTTCAATGCGCCTCTGTGAGTGGCGATGCGCGTGCGCCAATGATTGACACATCCCTCAGTCATGCCTTCTGTTCCTCCAATCTCTGCTTGACTTGTTTTATTTCCACCAGGATCAAGATAAAATGATTGAAAATTAAATTAAAGGCATAAGATGGGGCCAAAGAAGGATGATTTTCGTTCCCCCAGGAAAACCTTTGTATGATATTCTACTGTTGGGTGATACAGCCAGTTTTAACATATGACTTTTTTTTTTTTTAATCATTGTAAAGTCCACTTTTAAATATAGCCCGACCAATTCATCGACCCTTTTTAAAATAATCAAATCAAATTTAAAAATCGTCACTTCACGTGTCTTAGGATGTTCCACGTTGGTAAACGTTGGAGGGAAAATATAATTACACGGCTCAGTTCCCGTTTTAAAATGATCTAAATAGGATTACATGGATGAGTTGAGACTCATTAATTGGGAATGTCTTAATTAACATTAAGCACGTGGTCATATGGGTATATTTCTTCCCCCATGCCACTTTAATGGTGACGTTTGTCACTCGACTGGCAGCTTCAAGTAAATGCCAACCTCACACTGAGACAGAAAATTATAGAGGCCTATTTCAGATATCCTGCTTGTGTCGAGTGAAGTGATGGCATCGGATTTTGGTTGTATTGTCTGTGGACACAAAAGTAGACATTTTCTTGCACAATCCTCTCTCTATTCAGAAACAGCGTGTGATTCAGAGTGAGCTGTCAGCGGGCCTGTATGTCCGTATGCAGACTGAGCTGCAAATAAAGCCTGATGTCCGAGATGGCCCCATCGGGATGTGGTGTTAGGCCACTGTGGCTTCAGAGGCGCATCACACCCAAACAGTTGGGTGTGGAACACAGAATTTCCTTCAGCTCATGTCTGAGACACAGAATCCATGCAGCTATTTTGAAAGAGCAGACTGTTACACAAAACTATTTTCACACCGGCCTAAAATAATGTAGTGGCAAAGTTATCCAGCGCCTTCTGAAAATCTGAAAACATCTTTTAGCTTGGCAGTTAAGGCGACACCTTCTTTTCGCCCTTTGTTTTCTTTTATTTCTTGACTTAACTGGATGTGTTACTATAAAGTTTGTGCAGTTTAACTATGTGCAGCATCTTTAAAGCAGCTTGAGGTAACATAAAGTAGCAAAAGACTATGTTATAGATAGTTACTCATACTACTTTTTTTTTACAATTTGACAAAACGTCAAGAGTCCAAAAGTAGACAAAACAGGCATATTTGCTGCTGTTAATGTATGTTTGATTAAAACACGCTAGATTGTGAGACATCATCCATCAGAATGATACATATGATTGTGAATTGATTACATTATTTTAATTGAAAAAAGTCCAATGAGGTCGTGGATATGCATTTGTTTTCAAATATATATTTGAAAAATGAAAATCTTGTCATCCAGTCAGATTTTTAATTCATATTTTGCTGCTTGCTCGTTACTTCCAGTTGAAAGAAACCTATTCAGTTCATCCAAAGAGATTTCAAAATCCAAAAGGTTGTGATTAATTTGAGATTTGCTGTATACTTCTGGGAAAGAACCTCAACCTGGAGCCTTCATGCTAATTTAAAATGGTCTTCCCACCAACATCCAAGTCAGCTAGTATTTTCGGTTTATTTTTTTATTCTGCTCACAAATACAGAAACATGCTCGGTTTTTGCAAAACGTTTTTTGTAAGATACATTTTCCCCACAAAATCTGATTTGCATTTGTATGTTCATGCTGTGTCCAGTGGTCTTCAAACGCTTTATTTACAAATCAAATACATGTCTATGTAATTGTTGAAAATCATACCTTTGATTTGTTGCTCACTCAGGAAATATTATGATATACAATGACCATTTCACTTCTTATTTCATTAATGATGGCAACTTTGTAAGTTGTTGATTGCACATGGGTAATTTCATGAGGAGGACCAATGAAAACAAATGAACCATATTGGAATTTGAAGAATTAAAACGCCATTGTGCAGTATTGTAGTTTCCTGCATGGTGCCCGGCCGGCTCCCCCACAGTCTGTTCCCAGCTTAATGACGGTTGCTGAGGTGTTAATGCCCTGATGTGGGAGATAGCGGCACTGCGGAGCATGTGGCAAATTATCAGACATGCAAATCAACCAGAGGCAGCTGTGGAATCCTTAATTATGGTGCAGGTCCTCCACAAAGGCACCTCGCCACTCTACCCCCCCCCCCCCCCCCCCAAACTCTTAAGAGGCCCCACTCCCGGAAAACACACCCCAGATCTCCGGCACCCCTTGTACCCCCAGACAGACAGATGGACAGGAGCTGAAGCAGTGGGAGGAGAGTTTGGGGCGAACTGGATGGGATCGTGGATTCTGGCACTGGGGGTGGAGTTGCTTTCTGTGGATTAGGGGGGTGGTAGCTGTTTATTTTTGGATTCCGTTGAAGAGTCACTCTGAAGATCCGTTTTTTAATGGCCTTCGAGATAAACACTCCAGGTCACATTATGCGTAATCCTACCAATGTGCATTTTGCCTTCATAGCGATTTATGTGTTGCGTTCAGCCTAATGCAGGCTCGCTCGTAAGCAACTGCCCTGATGCGATTTTTCTCAAGACCCTTCACAATTTTCAAATAGGATTTCTCGGGCAATCCCCGATCTCCGAATAAACCCAAATCATAAGCCTTTGTTTTTACTGTATTTCGTAGAGAGCAAAACAATTTTGCAAGCACAAATATTTTCTGCCACAAGAAGCTTAAGCAGGGCAAATGTAGCTCCTCCGTGAGTTTGCAAAATAGGCCTTTAATACTTTGGGGCAGCGACAGAAACCAGAGGCTTGTGCTTTCCTAGTTGATTTTTTTTTTCTGTGCCTGAGTGAGGAGACGCCGAGGCTGATTCAATGCTAATGCCTTCCTTCCACTTTGAAACACATGCAGCTAATTGGACATGAATAGGAGATGTGCTAGGGGCGAAACCTAATCCTATGCACTCCATCTCTGAGAAGCGCAAACCCCCACCCTCTCTCCTAAACCCACCCAACCACACACAAATGCATGCATGCACACACCCATGCCCAATACTCAGGGATCTCCTCAGTGACCTAAATTAGCTCCTCCTGTCTGCAACGAGGGAGAAATAAATGAAATTCAAATGAGTTGACACCGTCGTCAAGATGTGATGGAAGCAGCGTTTTACGATTATTTTAACCCCACGGCACCTCTCTCGTGCCGTTTACTACTCCCCATAGCTCTCCGCCATTGCTTCCTGTCCACCCCTGTCACCCCCGCCTCTAACATTTACGTGTTCTTCCCCTCTCTTCTCCAGGAGCTGAAGTTACCCGTCTACCGAGCCCATTCGCCACAGATTGGCATGCGTCGCTACTTCGCAGACTTGTTGGCCATCCTGAGTAATCGCTACCAGTTATGTCCCACGGCACGCCACCTGGCCGTCTACCTGCTGGACCTCTTCATGGACCGCTACGATGTGGCCGTCAAGCAGCTCTATGTCATTGCCCTGTCCTGTCTGCTCTTAGCCAGTAAGTCCAACCGTAGCCCTGTAATCGATGTACAGTGTTCTCCCTCGATATCACAATTCACCGTTGCATCACTACTTCGATGCCCTCGCGCGCGCGCGTGTGTGTGTGTGTGTGTGTGTGTGTGTGTGTGTGTGTGTGTGTGTGTGTGTGTGTGTGTGTGTGTGTGTGTGTTTGAGAGAGATAGCAGAATGCAACCTCTGGCATGATGGGTAATTAGACTAATGATGGTGTCTGGAACGAGGGCCACTCGCAGCCCATGTTTGTGTGCGAGCGAGTAATGATCCTCATGCCAGTCTTTGCAATTAGTCTTCTATTTGCTAGGATGGATTAGAATGAGACGAGAGACAGGTGAAAAGAAATGAGCGTGATTATACATAATGTCAGTCCAATCTGAACAACGTTTATTAGTGCATTCTGTAATGGATGAGCCTTTTTTTTTTTTTTTTTTAAAACAGAACCTTTTGATGCATCGCAGTCAGTGTCCTGTGCTCCAATGTCTTTTCCAGGTTGTCTCCGCGTTGATTGATGAAGGCTTGAACGGGTGCTTGATTCAGAGTTGTCTTTACTTTTTATCTGCCTTGGAATCTGGCCTCATTATCAAACTGCCTCAGACAGCCACGTTCATTCTTAAAAATGTTCGGGTTAATTAATCGCTATCTCCTTTGTGCCGCCCAGTAGTCACAGCTTAATCCTGTTACTCCATTGTGTCTTTCTGGGTGGATGTTTGTTAATGGATGAGCTTCTTGTGCTGTATTAAGATTATAGGCAGATTTTCAGACCCCCCCCCCCCTTCCCCCTCTGGGAATAATTGTTTTTGACTGTTGGAAGTATTTATTTAGGGACCTTGCTGTTTTCCTCAAACATCCCCGAGGCATGTCATGTTACTTCTCATCTAGAGGCTGCGATGTCCTGGAATGATTACGCATCCTTACTTCAATGTTTGCGTGCTGCAGACTACACAGACTGGCTACACCACTTTTGTAATCTAAAAAATTCCATTTCCAATATATGTCAAAAGTAAAAACAACAAAACAAGTAAAGCGCTGATATTTATAAATGACCAATGAACAAGATTTGTTTTTGCCATGTTAGTTGACGTTCGGTTGAGCGCTTTCAGATATACTGCCGCTTGAAAGTAGTTGAAAATAAGAAGATCTAGTCCTTTATTGAATTTCAAGTACTATAAGTACTAAGTCATATTAGAAACAGAACCATTTACATTGTTAGATTGCTGCTCGTTACGTTTCTTTTACACTGAACCCGATTCCTGAACAGCAAACAAAACAAAAAAAGAGCATCCTGTGAAACTCTGGGGTATTGACTCTACACATTGCACCTCCACAGGCCTCTGAGCCCCGGGGCGGGGAGCAACCGAGGGGCTGAGGGGCACCTGCCATATGCTCTCCGAGTCAGGCCTCAAACAAAAGCCTGTCAATGCAAGCAGGACATGCAGCCAGAGCCTTCTCTGAGAGGGGGAGGGGAATGCAGACTGAGAGCAGGGAGAATGAGTGCCTGCCTGCCTGCCTGCCTGTGTGGCAGAGACTTAAAGCTAACATTGCTAAATGACATGTTGGTTGCTAAGGCAACCTTGTGAGCAGCTCGTATGGATTTAGAATCCGGATTGCCATTCCAGTAATATTGGTGTTAAAAAGGCTTTGAATTGCTGCCACGTAATTGAGCTGGCTGGTCCCTCGTGGTGTCCTTTTACCTTTTGGCCACTGCGTCTGTTTCCACTCGATTCCCTCACCTTGCCTCGGACCAGCATAGCAAGCCAGCCCTGGGACAAGGGCAGCCAGTAAAAGCAGCCCACCATCCTTGGGGCGGTTGGGAAATGAGCGGAGTGCTACTTCAAAGGCAAGTCAGCGGCTGATGTTAAACAGGGCGGCCTGCAAAGTGGGATTTGTCGGAACTCAACCGCCCCGTGTAGACTCCCAAAATGTATATCCGAAGGAACCCACCTCCACTGTTCTGCATCCCTTTTGACAATGCTCACAGTGCAACTGTGCTCCTAGTTCCATGTATCATTTGAACGTGTTAGTTTAATCTCGCCAAGTGCCATTTGAGAATAAATGAAGGGGTTTACTAATGCAGGTCGGGGTTTACATGCTTTGTAGCTGATCCAGAGCCCCCCAGCACACACACACAGCTTCTTAGCTTTTTGGTGGCCACTTCACTAGCCATTAGCATCAAAGGTCAAGGGTCGACTTGGACCTGCTTTGTGAGAGCTGCCACAGCCAGGGGTGGCAACAAGGAGATTCTATGATGGAGCTGTGAGCAATTTCACACTCTTGATGAAAGCTGAGGCCACAAATGAAAGGATTGGAGCGGGCAAAGGGAATTCCTCCATGGATGTCGGCACAGAGAAAAAAAAGAAAGGGGAATGAAGAACTGAAAGATAATTCCGTCATTCATGTAGCGCATGGACAATAGATTGATTGGACATTCTTGGATACTTGATTAATTTTGTTTTTATCAATGTCATTACTGTTATCAATGCACTTTGAGCACCTTTGGAGTTTTGGTTAATCTACACTGCTGTCGATAAGTGTGTACTTTACACCAACAGATTTGTTTTGAAAATATGTGTTAATGTGCAGACACAAAAGAAATGGTGTAATAGTCATTTAATTCTGACAAATTAAGTTAAGGTATAGCAAAACTACTTTAAAATGAACAAATTAGTATCCCACAAGAATTCACAGGTGAGTCCGTAGTCTATCATTAGAATTGAGAATAAATGTTTGTGACATCTCACCCCCGGGGTAAGAATTGCGCTCGTTGAAGAGCACTGTATCTTCTTCAGAGTAACCGCTCGCTCTCTCCTGCCGAGCACCACTCGGGTTTCTAATCCCACCTCTTCTCCGAACCGCACACCTGGGATGGGGCCCCGCATCCTGGTCTTGCCATATCCTAACCCCTGACCTTTAACCCCACTCTGTTTGCCTGGCCTGTTCTCATCTTCGCCATCACCTGTGGATGTCGTGAGATTGATGGTTGAACATTTCGAAATCAGACGGCCTCCCCTAGCCGCTGACTTCAGATAGGATCATCTTGTCGCCTGTGTGCCAGGTTGGCTGAACTAACTGGCGAGGAATGCAACAGTCCTATCGCAGCAAAACAAAGCTGGCCTTTGTCTTGCTAAACCATCTGCTTTACAAGCTGTGCGTAGCTTTTTATAATGTCGAAAGAATGAGCTATTATTGTAGCCTGTGCACTTCAATGTAGCTTGAGCTCATCTTCTCTGGTTTTAGTTGATGGACTGAGCAGCAAGAGATGGTCAAGGTAGATTTTCCAGTGGCTCAAAATTGTATTTAACATATCTTTATTTGGATGTCAGAGTGAAAGGGCAGTACAACAATCTTGCCTTGAAGCCATTTGGCATTTTGATGCTGAACCCTTATTGACTGAGGCCCTGCCACCCCAAAGTATGCATAATCACATTTGGTTGCACAAGACTTTATCAACAGAGTATTGCCAAGAATGTGCGCAATACAAAAAAAAAAATCAAATGCCTCTTTAGATTGGCGGAAATAGGTAGAAAGAGATTTTTGAGTGGGGAAACCATAACTAATGTTACACAGTCAAGTTGCTTTGAGGCTTTCTTTATCTAGTCGCTTCCCCAAAACAGGAGACCAGGAGACAAAGAGCACAATAGGAAGATGCACTTGGCGGTGTCTCTTAAGATCAAAGAGGCTGCGGCCATGTGGAGATTGGGGGTATTGATGCCTTTTTATGGCTCCGTCTGTGTGGACATAGCAGTCCGACAGCAGACGGCTTGCTTCCCTGCGAGAGTGACAGAATGCGGCAAGAGGAACGAGCGCCGCCGAGTGTAAACAGCCTCGTTTTGCCGCGCTTCCTGTTCTGCCGGAGAGACGCCATTACTGCCTCGCCGCTAATTACCCCCATGGCCAGTTGAGCTGCCGTCCCTCCCTCACCCAGTCTGCTCCGGCTTGCTGGCTCTCGCACCCCATACCCTACCCCCACTTAACAGTAGCTCAGTGCTAAAATTCACACTTGGTAGGAAGGAGCAGTACTCCCTTGGTTGATGGTAAATTAGATCCATCAAACATGTTGCTTTGTATTTTGTAACGTTTTAACCAAGGCAGTGGCTCTCAGGTTTCCAATGTTTCTCTGTGGTACCTGCGCACGCAGTGTCTCATCGCCACAATGTCTATGCACGCTCATGGTAAAGTTTGACCTTGAAGCATGCTCATTTCACTTAGACTGAGTCGTCCGTCCTCATTGGCCACACAGACCCCTGAGGCTTTGGGCAGTTGCTATGGAAATGGGACATGGGGGGTGTCTCTGGTTGGGCTGGGTGCTCCCCATGATGGCACTGCTGTAATGTCTGCAAGGCTATATAGTAAGCGAGGAAGCCGAGAACAATGCAGGAGAAGCTGAAGTTGACTTACTCATGGACAGCGTCAAGTTTGTGTAATCCATCGTGAGCATCATCGTGATGCTTCCTCGACTTGCTAGCTTAATGGCTTTGCTTCCCAGATAAATGTTTGATGCCGGTCATCTTATCCCCGCTCATGTTAAGTAGGCGCTTGCTTTGTGATAGCTGGCTTTTGGCTTTTTTAGGGATGATCCAGAGCCTGTAGCAAATGAGGTCCGGTATTGTAGCTGTTAATTGCTCCTTTAATGTCTCTTACAACAGAATGCAATGTGGGCCTATCAAGATGATGCATGTACTCCGTAAGCTACTTGGTTCATTTGCTCATTGTAGTGATGGGAAAACGAGGCCATCTAGAGGACTGAAAAAACACAACTGGTCCATGAAGGAAATACATGTCATTTGTGATGCAAGATGGATTTTCTTGATGATTTACTGACAACTCTGCCAAAATTGCTTGCTGTTGACACGCTGAAATCCTTTTGCCACCATCTTTTCTATTGGATAGGCCGTCTTTCGTCACAGTGACACTGCGCCTATACAATAGCTTGGTTGATGACGCGCTGTGCTAAGTGCAGTGTGAAAAGTCCGGCTTGAAAATGTGTCAACAATGGTAAATTAAAGATTTTTTTTCCATATTGAATTTCATGTCATAATGGAGTTAAAGAGATGAGTGAATCATCTTTTGATTGATTTTTACATGCTTCAAGTCTTGTTACTATGTAGCTGATTCCTACAACGACAATACATAAAAGCAGATCCTCCCCTCAGTGCAACGGAATTGCCAAGTTGGCACCAAAATGCTTTCTTTCTGTGATTGTGATGGAGCTACGTGTTTCTTGTCAGGTAAATTTGAAGAGAAGGAGGACAGAGTACCCAAACTGGAGCAACTGAACTCATTGGGATTCATGTGTAATTTAAACATGGTTCTCAACAAGAAGGATCTGATCAAAATGGAACTTCTGCTGATGGAGACCTTTGGCTGGAATCTGTGCATGCCCACACCGGCCCACTTCATCGACTACTACCTCAACGCCTCGGTGCAAGAGGGAGATCTGTACAATGGCTGGCCCCTGTCCTCCCTCTCTAAAACCAAGGCTTTCATGGACAAATACACTCACTACTTCCTGGAAGTCTCACTGCAAGGTGGGTCCGATTGTAACGGGCTCTTTTGGACTGGCAGCTGACCAAACTTTCTGTTTGTATTGTTTCAGATCACACGTTCCTTAGTTTCCGACCGTCCCAAGTTGCTGCCGCGTGCGTGGCAGCGTCGCGCATTTGCCTGCAGATTTCCCCGAGCTGGACTACTGCGCTGCATCTACTGACCGGCTACACTTGGGACCACCTGACCCAGTGTATTGAACTCATGCTGCTGTAAGACACACTCAAATTTGCAGATTTTGTTTTTTTAACAGTTCAGTTTTTTTCCCTTTCTTCCTGGTTTACTTTTCGTGCTTCATGGGAAACCAGTATTGAATGTTGATCAGCTTTTTTTTTTTTTTTTTTTTTTTTTTTTTTTTACAATAATTGTTTAGGTTAGTTAAAAAAAAGTTTTAATGAATCGGGGGGCCGCTCCAGGACCAGTTTGTTTTGTTTTTCCTGACTCTAGAAATTGACACAGGTGTGCCTCTCCCCTCAACAGTGCTCACGACAACGACGTGAGAGAGGCCAACAAAACAAAGTGCGCCCCTCCGCACCGAGCTTCCCCTCTGCAATCTCAGGGCCAAACTTCTCACCTCTCTCCGGTGTCTGCCATTCAGAGATCGCCGTCTTCATCGTCCACCTCCGCCACGCCACAGCTGCTCTTTCAGCCAGACCACTTCCCAAACCTCTCCCAACATTCCCCGTCCTTGTCTCAGCTGCAAACGCTCGCCGACGCTCAGGCTCTGGCGCCTGTGGTCAATGTGTCTCAGGACTTTTTTCAGAGCCACAGAATGGGGCTCCTGAGCGGGGCGTCTTGCCTGAGCGCTGGGGCCGGCTTCCCTTCCTACTCAAGTCTGGCCTCAGGCCTCCAGGCGGGGGCTCGCGCGCTGCCGCTCCAGGGTCCTATATCTGTTCAGATGGCCCTCGCCGGAGAGGCGCACCACTGCCTAAGCGTGGCCTACACCGGGGGCTACCTCGGTGCCCATCACACTTTCGCAGCCGGCTGCTTCGACAGGTGACGCCAGGAGACGGAGAGAGAACGGCGGCGGGAGAGCGCCGCGACGCTCCAGTCCCCGCTGCCTTTCGCAGATCTGTCCTCTCTCTCCGTCGGCACGGCGACACCTTCGGCGCGTCCCGCCCACCCTCCCCTCTCACAGAGACATCTCAAACGCAAGCAGAGGTCCAAAGACAAAAGAGACCCAGTGGAAGTCATCACTCTGACGTGACCAATGTCTCCGTAGACCGCTTGTCACCACTGCGGCTGAGCTGAAAGCAGTGCCAAATTTGTCAAAGTGCAACAAAAACAACAAAGCTGTGAAAAGGATATTTTGCCGTTCGGATTATATGATATATTTTTTTAAAAGACTAATTCTACCAAAATCACATTTTTTTGTGAGGGAAAACAAATTTTGCATAGGAGCCACCTTTGGGAAGCTGTTTCTGTTTTCACTCAGTGCCAAGCAAAGGAAATGCGTGCGCGTCTTATGTCTGCAAGCATTGATTAAACAAGTGTAGGCCGCGTCAAGCCTGAAGCGGCCCCTTTGGGAATTCCACACTGCATTAGTCCTCGAGGGGCGGAAGAATTCCTTGCTTAGTGCACAGCAGGTGAGGTTTAGGGGAAAAAAAAAAAGCCTGCACTGGCCCGCTTTACTCCCCCCGCCGCTCCTCCCAGCTTCCAAAGTCGAGCCTTGCAGCAAGTAGGGTCAAGCAAGTTTTAAATGCGGCGTCAAAGATTTCATGTGACTGGACCAGCATGGGGAAGCAGACCCAGAAGTGGTTGACTGTACATAGGAAATGCTGCTGCTGCTGCTGCCTTGTAGTGAACTGCTGGTTCTGTCTCTGTTAATGATGTTTACGTGAACCACTTAAGTATCAGGGACTTGAACAAGATTACTTGAATATTACATCGGAACATGCCATAGCTTTTATTTATAAACTTTGGTTCGATATACTGTTTTTTTTCTTTTCTTTTTTCAATACCGACCTAGAAAGTCACCCATGTTGTCATCCAGGCTCAGGTTACAGGCTAAAACTAGCCTTTATACTGTGCTATAATGCTTTAGGTCAGGGTTGGCAAACCTGCCAGTCATGCGTTTCTGAAAACAAAATTCCAGAGTGGCGGTTATAAAATGCCCTCAACTTACACAACACAACACAAGTACTGCGACTAACCATCTGCTGAATCATTCCGTTTCATACTAAAGCCCAACGTAGCAATGTTGGGGGGCCAGAAAGTGGACTGTACTCCCTTTAAAGAGGGTGGTTGTCAAATCTGCATAAATGAACGAGCTGGCAGTCGTCGTTTGCCACACAAACATCTGCATCCAGTCGCGTGTAATTGCGTTCCACCTTTGTAAAGCGCCCAATTTTCCACTTCCTGTTCATTTAAACGCATCCAGATTCTGTGTGCCAGTCTCAGAGGGAATACCTCAAAATGGGTTGTCGGCCACTCGGCCTCCAGCTCGTGTTCTACGTTCGACCCAGCTGTTGTGGAAGGACCTGACCTTATTGTTTTCATTTACTTATGTATAGTTTTACAGCTTTTTTGTGGTTTGAACTTTTTGAAAATCTCGTGCCATGGAGATGTTAACTTGCTCATTCCTCATGACTTCTTGATCAACTTCCCACAAAGGTGCAATATATTTTTTTTTCCTTGTCTGAACCGAATACCGCAATCCTGTGTTGTTGGTCAACCGCAACCTGACTTGCAGTTTGCCTCATTTCCTCTAGAGGGCAGCGGTCGCTACGAACTGACTATGTTGCATGTTGCAGCCACCACCTTTGAGTGAGGTGCTACTGGAAGCATTTGTCTTTAGATTAGCGCTTTACCACGTGTTTTATTTTCCTCCCATGCTGATTTGACTCACGTGGAAGTACACTGACAAACCACAAAGTTGATTTTTTTATGTTTTATTTTTATTTACCAAGTTCCAACTAATAGTTTTGCTTTGTTACACTGAATGGTAAAATGGTGTATTTTTTTGTTATGCGCCATGGAAAAATAAACATGTAAACTGATTTATTTCTTTTGTTCTCTTTTTATTTCCCTTTTATTTGATCACATTAGAACAGGGGTCAATAACCATTTTGAAAAGAGCCTCTTACTGTATGTACTGAATAATGAGGTCTTCCCATTTGATACACACGTCTGAAATAAAGTTTGCTCAAAATATCTTGAGCTATTTGTGAGTAATTATTCATCTAAAAGAAGACACTGATCATGTTAATGATTTGTCACAATGGCATTTAACGGTAGAAAACCGATAGGAGTAAATATAAATATGCATTAGATTGTGCAGTTGTATCTATTACTGTGGCCTGTAAATAGATATCTGCCTCTCAGATCTTTATCCTTTTTCATACTCTTGCTTGGTAGCTATGTTGGAATATTCCATCCCAAAGCCCTGCGGCACTAAAGTTCTTCAGAATGCTGGCTGTTTTTCAGTTCGTGGCACGGAATTTGCCTTTAGTCTTTTGATGTTTCATGTGATGGTAAGAAAACCAGCTTGCGATTTATTTGCCTAATGTAGCACTAACTGAACACAATTGATTAACATAACCATACTTGGATGATTTTCATGTATTTGGGTGTAGCAGTTAGGACCAACCCAGTTGTTTGCATGAAGGTTCATGAACCTCATGACGGTGGAGTATAAAAATGCCAGCAGTAGGCTTGTGGACAACAGTCAACGGTGCGCTAGTCTTCATCATGTCTTTCACAGGCAAATATGTGCTGGCGAGTCAGGAGAACTACAAAGAGTTTCTGCAGGCTATCGGTAAGGAACATGCGAATGCAGACTCCAAAGAAAGAAAAAAACCTGAATCCTCATGTACCTTTCTGTGCAGGGGTAACCCAGATGGAGATACCAAATGAAGACATGGTAACAGACCTCTACGAGGGTGCTTACTACAGGATTACCAAGTATTTTGGGAGTCAAACTCTGAGCAACACATTCTTGCTCGGCAGGGAGGGTGAACTGGAAGATCTGGATGGCACAACCTTCATGGTAAAATTTCATCACCTATTATTTCGTTTGCCTTCTACACCCTAACTTGTTCTCTGTCATTGTTAGACCACCGTCAATAAGGAGGGAAATAAAATCAAGATCCAGTTCCCCAAATATGTGTACACTGCTGAGATATCTGGTGACCAACTCATCGAGGTGAGCATGCACACGGTTACACGCCAGTATTTTTTGTTGCAGACCGGACCTTAATATCTGTTCTTTACTTCAGGTCAATTCCATTTCGGGTGGGATTACCAACAAAATGGTTAGCAAGAGGCAACCAGAGTAATCTGGAAAGAGGTCTTGCAAACTGCCTTTAAACCTAATAAACGAGCATTCAACATGTTTCTCTGCTTGTGTTATTGTGTTTATTCACATATTTTACACGTTACATCTCACGAGACAAATCAAAACAGGAGTGGCCTTCTAAAGAAATGAAGAAATGCTCGTTCTCTCTCTCTCTCTCTCTCTCTCTCTCTCTCTCTCTCTCTCTCTCTCTCTCTCTCGCGCTCTCTCTCTCCCCCCTCCTTCCCTCAATGTATATCGAGGCGCGTAAATCCCGTTGTGAATCAGCAGAAAGCGAGAGTGCCTCTTTGTGGCATTGACTGGGTAATGCAGCTCCCTTGAATGAATGAAACTTTATTTCCACTCACTGAAACACCACTTTTGTGCTTGTTTTCTCCAAGTTAACGACTAACTTTATTGCATGAAAGGATGCGCCGTTATGCAACAGCGGGGAGATTATGCTTCTCTTTGGGTAATCTTTATTCTATAACACTTACAGTAGTTTAAATCTTATCCAATATATCTACTGCAATTTCACATTAGATTGCTGGTTTGAAATTTACTTTTATTATTATTATTTTAATAAACATTTATGTTAAAACTTGTCTGGTGTTTTATTCCTTGTTTTTATTTTTTTGGGCATGAAAACATAAAAATCTGACATTTGGGTAACTGCTTTATATGACAATATGTATGTGTTTTACGTTGTGTATATGTGTTGGTGTCCCCCAAAATGAAGAGCAAGTAGTCAAATACACATTCTTGACATGTACAAAATGCATAAAGTTATTAGGTACACCTGAAAATGGTGGTGTACCTAATGGAGTGTCCGTGTGACGTCACAGATCAACCAGCCAATCAGGAGGTGGGGGTGAGGGCGGGTGTGGCACTTTTCACTTTCAGTTAAGCTTTGGCCATGATTTTTCCCTAATGAAGTGGCCTCAGGAGTGACCTCGTTAAGTGCACCTGCGTGAAAAGTTTTAGCTCCTGCGGAACGTGAAAATGACCAAAAACTTTTCACGCAGGTGCGCTTAACGAGGGAATCTTGGAAAACATGTTGGAATGCGGCCCCGAGGACTAGAGCTTGACACCTATGACCGTTGACCATGATATTACCCTAATAAAGCGGCCTGTTATTAGGTACACTTGAAAATGGCGGTGTACCTAATGGAGTGTCCAAGTGACGTCACAGATCAACCAGCCAATCAGAAAGTGGGGGTGAGGGCGGGTGTGGCACTTTTCACTTTCAGTTAAGCTTTGGCCATGATTTTTCCCTAATGAAGTGGCCTCAGGAGTGACCTCGTTAAGTGCACCTGTGTGAAAAGTTTTAGCTCCTGCGGAACGTGAAAATGACCAAAAACTTTTCACGCAGGTGCGCTTAACGAGGGAATCTTGGAAAACATGTTGGAATGCGGCCCCGAAGACTAGAGCTTGACACCTGTGACCTTTGACCATGATATTTCCCTAATAAAGTGGCCTGTTATTAGGTACACTTGAAAATGGCGGTGTACCTAATGGAGTGTCCAAGTGACGTCACAGATCAACCTGCCAATCAGAAAGTGGGGGTGAGGGCGGGTGTGGCACTTTTCACTTTCATTTAAGCTTTGACCATGATTTTTCCCTAATGAATTGGCCTGTTATTAGGAACACCTGAAAATGGCTGTGTACCTAATGGAGTGTCCAAGTGACGTCACAGATCAACCAGCCAATCAGAAAGTGGGGGTGAGGGCAGGTGTGGCACTTTTCACTTGGGGGTGGGGCCACCTTATGTATTTACACATAAATACTTGGATTTGTTTGCATATGCGTACGCATACAAAACAAGGTTCCAATTCTAAAAGCTCATTTAGGTATATGCTCCCACCTGGGATCGAACCAGGTTCTTACCGAGTAAGAGCCCATGTCACTAACCAGTCGGCTATTTCGACCTGTCAGGCCTTATACGTCTGCATCCCTTTATACTAGTGATGTGCAGTCGTTTTAAGTGAATCTTTAGGATCGGTTCACTCAAAATATTTGTTCAAAAGAATACCGAATCGTTTGCTACACTTTCTTATTTATTTATTCATTTAGTTTTTTTTTTTTACCTCATGTAGTATACCTATTGAAGTGTCTATGAGGTGTACCTCATCACAAGCCACTTCATTAGGGAAAAAGCTGAAGTGAAAGTGAAAAGTGCCACACCCGCCCTCACCCCCACCTCCTGATTGGCTGTTTGATCTGTGACGTCACTCGGACGCTCCATTAGGTACACCGCCGTTTTCAGGTGTACCTAATCCTAAACCTTGGCAAATCGTAAATCTGCATTCTGGCTTACATAGTTGACCCCAGGAGACGCAACACGTTCACTGACTGATCCGTTGATGCACGGGAAGGCAGTTCACCCATTAACTCATTCGCGAACAGGAAAGTCAGGATTCGTTCCCTCTCTGATTCGTTCTCGCGATGAACTGGAAATGCAAATCACTCACTCACTGACTCGTTCACTCACAGATCCGATTCAGTCGGTGAACGGGAAATGCAATTTACGACTTGTTCGTTAACGGGAAGTTACGTCATTTTCTTCTTCGTTTTGTTTTACGGCGAGGTGGCACCATCTTCAATGCGCATTACCGACACCTATTGGTTGAAGTCATATGCACTAAAAAAAAGAACGAATCACTTTAGAAAGTGAACGAATCACTTTAGAAAGTGATTCGTTCACTATCGTTCACCGAAACAACTCGTTCTTTTGAACGAATCGTTCACTCACGAGCCAACACTATTTTGTTCTTACCCAACGTGCCCGGAACGAAATACTGAACGGATAAGAATGACTCGAAGTGAAAGCGGGGCGACCGCCGAGCTCGCTACGTTTGGCGAGTGGCACCGTCGCTGCGCTCGAACACCTCAGATTTAGGATTCGACTCCCCACTCCTGCGAAATGTGCTAAGCATGAATGTACTAACGCTTGTCAAACTTCTCCCCGCAGCACTATCCGCATTGCATTGCGCGCTTCTCTCAACAGGGATAAAAATAAGGCAGTAACGTTTTAGAAGTTTAGCAGTTTTTTTTCCTCCCTTTTTTTGTTATTTACTTGTCTAGCTGTTCAAAACACCAGCTCGTATGCTTGATACATATTAGATGAGGTAAAGAAAAATCCCATCATTTTCAAGATTCAAGAGGTTTTTTTTTTACTTCATATGGCGTACCGGCACAAACGTTTGCAGTGCTGAGGACGTGGAGCCATTGAACGACGTTATTTCGAAACACCGATGACAGAGCGATTGGGCACATTGACGCCGTTATCTGCCAGATAAGTCCGGTCCATTCTTCTTCCTCAAACAACTCCTCACGCATGCGCACTCTGCATTCACATCAGCAGTCAGTCACACGCACGCTGTCATAATAACAATCAGATCATGGTTAGTAAACTCGAAACTTTTTGGCGTTCTTGTGGATATTTTGACAGTTTGGTTGTTGTGGAGTTTATGCCATCAGTAATCACACATAGGCGATTGCGTCGACTTTTGTCTTTGCAAGGGAACGGGAATGTGACATGCTATAATAAAGCATGCCAGCGCATTTGTACTTTTGTTTTTGAGTGGCAGGGTTCCTGCCACCCTCCTCAACGATTTTATGTGTCAGTAAAAGGAATACAAACACCACCATGGCATCACAACGGTACCATTAGTTGTAAATCGATGTTTCATCATAAGAGTTGTGAAAACATTTAATGAAGGTCCAAATCCTGTCAAGTGCTCCTTTAAGGAATGTCAAAGGGACACATGCATAAAAACAGATGGGTTTCATTACATTTAATAACTCTGAGAGACAAATGCAATGTAAGTGTGGAGAAAATGCGATGATATCACACAGAATGCAAAAGACTTTGGAACATTCAGAATTTGCTTTGGAAGATCAAAAACTGCCTACAGGCAATTGGAAGATTTTCATGTATTTGGGTGTAGCAGTTAGGACCAACCCGGTGGTTTGCATGAAGGTTCATGAACCTCATGACGGTGGAGTATAAAAATGCTGGCAGTAGGCTTGTGGACAGCAGTTAACGGCTTCATCATGTCTTTCACGTATGTGCGTGTAGACAAAGGTGACAAAGGAGTGTAGTATTTTTAATTGAAACAAATGCTGGTGTTACAGTCTTGTGTTGTACTGAAATGTCAAACTACATTTGTGCACCATCCATTCAAGCGTGCTGGGTCTTGCAGTCGGATGTCCTCTTACTCACTCTTGTGAAAGTCACACCCTTCTCTCCCGGGGTGATGCAATTCTATAAAGCACATTGAGCAAGCAATATTAGTTTCATGATTGGGATAGATTTTGCTGCCTGAAAGCATATGAATGACACACTCACCATGACCAACTTATCGTTCATCATCTCAGCTGTGAAGAGGTATTGTGGAAAATTTACCGAAATCTTCCCACCTTCCATACTGACAAGGGCCTGTAACAACCTGAAGCTGTTACCATACAAATATAAACACCTTAAAGAGGAAAAGAGATTTTCCTGACTCCCTCTCACTCACCCTCCCACCTCCCACAAGGGATCTGGACTAACCTTGAATTCGGACTTTGTCATGGTCTGTAGCTCACATTCCTGACCAATGGTGAACTTGTTAGACCAAGTCCAGTTGGGGGTGGTTTGAGTCCACGTGAAGTCATTCCCATTCTGAAGAACTTCTGTGTGGACTTTGCTGTCAGTCTTTGCACTGAGAAGTCCTTTGGCAAAAAAATCAAAATATGGACATTTACTAGAAATTACTCTGAACAGCTGTAGATGAGTGAAACAAAAAATCGAATACCGATTGCTTTGAGGAATTCTTCGTAGTTTTCTTGACTCTCCAGCTCGTATTTGCCAGTGAAAGACATGATTGTGAAAGAAAAGAGGTGTCACGAGGGAGTTCACGAGACAAATCAAAACAGGAGTGGCCTTCTGAAGAAATGAAGAAATGCTCTCTCTCTCTCTCTCTCTCTCTGTTTCGATGTAGGGTTTCAGATAGATTTAAAGTTTCAAACAAGACTTAGGGTTTTGTAGTAGGGTTTTACATGAAGGCTAAGGTTTTAAGTATGGTTTCAAATTAGGGTTAGGATAGCGTCGGGTTACAATCCAGGGTTATGGTTTAAAACTAGGGTTTCAAACTAGGGTTAGATAGTGTACTTCCTAATTAAGTTCCAGACTGTATTGCCCTTTTCATTTAAAATTGCATCTGTCTTCACTGCCCAACAAGCAACAGTAAAAAGGCAAAGTATTTCCTGATGTCTTGCCAGATACCAATCATTTTTCCAACAACAGAACGATCAATAATTTTAAGGCTTGTCTGAGTATAAATAAGCAGGGACTCATTTGCAATATGCATCCGAACCGACCCGCAACTGTTTGAATTAGATCATGTATGTATACAGGAACCCAGTAATAAAAAATATCTATAATTATGTAACTGCATGTTTTTAGAAGCGGGCACCAGCGGCACCCGCCACAGCAATTCATGTACAATTTCTCTCACAAACACATGAGCGTCATTTTCACTTCATTGTATTTTAAATCAACAACAGCATTGCGCTCACTCAAGTGTACTTATCTAATAGCGGTAGTGCAGAGTTGATACACACGAGGGCGCTGTTGGCTTTTGTTTGACATGGCAAGTGGCTGCAGCAGTATTACGCGGAAAGCATTCTCTCCTCATCCTATGCGTATACCAGACCACACAAAAACAAAAAAGGCTGAAAACAAAGTGCTTTATCCACACCATATGGTTGCCAAAGCGCTTTACAATGTGAGAAATCCTGTAGGCTGCCATAATGGACATTTTAGACGGCTTCACATGGTCCCTAACGCGACAGACAGACAGACAGATCGACAGACCGACCAACCGATAGCGTCGTCAAGTATTCCCATAATTTAGGTAGCGCTCCTAATAATCAGGTTTCATGTTCAAAAATGCCAGCCTGCGAGCCTCCAATGGTGTCTTCTACTGCTTTTTTGTGGTGCAAGGAAATATTTTGCATAGTACTGTGCATCTCAACATCACAATTTAACAACTAGCTTTCAAACTAAATGCTTATACAAGATGTATTGCGGCTTTATAACAGATATTGGAGCTTAGACAACATTCTAGATAATTTGAAAGCTAATTGAATCAGTTCATAAATAACCAAAACCTTTTGCCAGCTTTTACATGGATCAATTTTATCATTCTTATTATAATATGGGATGTGGGTTTAACCTGATGACATTTTCTGTGATATTCCTTCTGTCTTGAAATGCTTTGTCCTTGGTTCATTGTATGGAACGAGACATTTTAAAATGTGTCTTGTCTTTTGTTTCTTGGTTGTTTTTATTAAAAGGCAGTTTACTTTTGATTAGCCCTTGTTCATAAAACTTCCCTAATAGAGGGATAAAGGGTAATGTGATAATTGTACCCATATGCTAATTGGGAAAAAAAACAAAAACTAATTTTCTTTCACAGTGTGAGACCTCACATGCCCTGGAGGTGATTTTGAGGTTCAGGGCATTTATCATTGCAACTTTTATCTTGTTAAGTTACAGAGTCAAAAAGTTCATTTATTAACGAGTGGAAGAAACTTGGAAAAAATACGAAATTTTGAAAATGAAACAGATGCACCACCTGACCTTTCGCCATCACAGAGAGCAAGCTAAATGGACTACAACAAAATGACTTATTGCTACAAATAAAATTTTCTGATTCCTCAAATAAACATATTTATGTTGTATAACATATCTTGACACCATTCTCTTATCCTATGCTGTATGTTTTGTGTGGGAACTCAATATGGTACACGTACTAACTAAATATGAATACATGAACCAGTTCAGTCATTACCGTACACCAAACCGTTACCAGAACTGATGCTCTGAAATGTGATCATCTGACCATCCACGATCCATCAGTTGATTCAATCAGCCCCACTCAGCAGGAAACGTTTGAATGTGTAAAAATTACCTGCAAGTGCTTTCCAAGATTTATCTGCTTGTCAAGACGGCACCAAACGAAGCAAGAAGAGGTATGACACGAAAGGTCCCGTCTGACAGAGGAGGACGGACCTACAATCTCTGATATGTGAGACAGGCAAAGAGATGAGCAAACGGTGCTCCCACTACAGTGACCTCAAGTCGGCTGACATCTCTATGAGTGACACCTGTCAGTAGTCCTAAAAACAGTTGTCTGTTAGGTTGTGGTGAATTAAAAAAAAAAAAAAAGAGTCGTCCATTTTAATTCTTATTCTTATTATTTATTTTGCTAAGGAAATGAAAATCCATTGTCAAAAATGAATAGTACCTTTTACCGCTTTATTAGGACATCTTGTCAATCATGATATTGTTACATCGTTCACCAGAACTGGGTCAAAAAGGAACAGATTGATACTGTAACATTCTCTTTTTTGACTTTCTCTGTGCATTGTCTCTCTAGCTTTGACCCATCATGCTCCCAAAGCAGTTCTCAGAGGCTGCTTGTCACATTAGATGGATGAGGCCATCAGCAGTCAGGCTGTGGTTGGCACTGGTGTTACTTATGATGAAGGTTCACAACAAGAAAATGTGAAATCAACACTTCAAACTACAGACTTTCGTCCCTACTTTGTCCTTGTAAAAACTATTTTTTGTTTTTTTGTTGTTGTTACTGACAGAAATGGAACATTGGAAGCAACTGTGATGACTCGCGCCACTTGTTGGTTGGACTTTATGCATCTTGTTTCAAAGCTGTCATGCATCTCTAGCTCTGTTTAATCAAGCCTGGCAGCCAGTCCAGTCCACTATTAGGTCAGCTGCTATCTTAGATGGATGGAGCCATCAGCTGCTTTGACCTTTTCCACCCAAATTATACACTGTTTATGGACTTCAGTCTTCCATCCTCGCTTTTTTTTTCCGGAATCATTTGGTAAAACGGGCAGCACGGTGCCCTAGTGGTTGGTTAATTATGACTAATTTAGCACATCATTTTTAATTTCAATATTGCGTTGATGTTATAAGTGTAACCCAATAGAAAACCTGTTTGAAAACATCAATCATTTTCCGTTCCTTCCGCACAATTTCAAGCAATCCATGCACAAAATACGGAAACATGCACTCTTTGTGTAAATTATGCAAACAGATAAACTAAAGGCTGTTTATTTTGTCTTTTATCTGACTTTATTGTGAGCTCACAAAGAGAACACATTACAATGTAACTAGAGTTGCTGAGCGATATTGTTCAAGCACTTTATGGTTACAAAGGAAGATATGTGGCTCGGAAAATTTGTTATTTTTTGTTTGTAAACCGAGGGAAAATAAACTGTGTGGCACATTTACCTTATACTAGGAAGGTTGCCATAAAGATTTGAGTATCTTATGAGGCCTTTATTTTCCCTGGCTTGTGTGGGCTCTCTCCTCTAACTCAGAATCTTCCACTCCCCACATGTACTGGATATAACTGAAGGTGTTAGACGGAATTGCCGCAAAGGGTAATTGTGATTGCGCTCTGTGCCAGCCTTGCAATTAATCACTGTGAGATGTAGCCTGCCACTCGCCTTGAGATAGCTGAGATCAAAACCAGCTTCTCTGTGACCCTGATCAAGATAATAAGCATTATAGAAAATAGATAATGGTTTCCTGAAGATCCAATCTGAAGTTGGTTGTTGTGCAACTGCACAAGAAACATTGCATGTAATAGATTTTTTTTTTTTTCCATCATTGGTAATAATAAAAACAAGACCATCTAGAGCATTTTTATTTTGTGATTCATTTGTGCTCACTATTTATGGTGACTTTTGTGTCTATCCTGTCAAAAAAAAAAAAGATTTGCTTTTAAATTGGTTCGCTTTGAGGTGCCACTCATAAAAAAGGTTAATGGTCAAGTGCTGTGTTGTAAGGAAAGGAAGCCATCTCCACATGAAGTCTGACAGCCAGTTGGGAAATTAACACAAATCTGAGACGCATGAACCTTTTCAAATGCAATCAGATTGGTACTGAAAGAATATTCAAGAAATACATCATTTTCATCTTTGTAATGACACTTATTCTCCCCCCCATCTGTTTTGTTTCAAGCCATAAACTAAAGCAAATTATTTGCTGGTGACTTCAGCAATAACTGATCTCAGTAAGATTCTAATAAAACTGTCTTAGATGTCAAAATATCTTGTTTTATGTTAAATCCATGATTGTTTAGAAAAATTGTTTAGACCAAAGTATACAGTTTTGCATTCTGTAGTTTTTTTTTTTTTGTAAATCGGATCGCCAAGATCATAGTTACAACTTACTACACACACTGTTGTGATAATTGCCCATAGGTGTGTGAATTTGAGTGTAAATTGACTGCTGCCCAGTATAATTTTCAAAACAGTCTCTCTTTAATGGTATGGTATTAAGTATACTTTTAAAATATCTTTTACATAGACTTCAAAGTTTGAAAAAAGAACACATTTATTTATTTATAACAGGTAGCTCTTGGCCCCATTAGTCCATTATGCCAAAGTTTCACTACATTAAAATTCTGGGACTATATTAGAAATGAATTTTCTTTCTCAGACCAATCATATGGCAAAGAATGCAATCTAAAGTTATACTTCAGCCTTTCACACCAGACACTTGGCATCTAACCCACACGGCAGAGTGGTCTGCAATCCCAGATTTTAACTAACCTCAAACTCTTGTCAGGAGTGGGACAAAATAAGGGCCGGTCATCTCTGACCCAGCACAATTTCTTTGCAGTCTTTGCTAAGAAAGAGTACCAGCCAAAGTAATGGCATGAAAAGCAGGGCGTTAGAGATTCTACAGATGTCTATCATTTATCAATTATTTTCATTACAAATGATAACAGATTACTGTGAGACTATATCATATTTTTATTACCAAAATCCTAGAATTCAGCGCAAAAAGAAAAATTTCGAGTTACATGATAAAACGATCGTGTGCTGATAAGTCAGTGTATAACAGAGCAAGCAAGGAATCATCACAAGACCTTTAAAAGAAATATGGTAAGGAACTTATTTTGAGACGAGTTCTTGACTTGCACCAAATCTTACAGAATGATTAAAAGCCAATAATGTTAGTCTGTCCTGCTCATCCGTCTGTGAAATAAGCTCCAACACAATTTACTCCTGTGAAAGACAAACCTTGAAAAACGCTGTGAAGTAGTCATTTAATGCAAATGTTTCTCTTACTTTCAAACATTATTCAAACCGCAAACTAAACTAAGCGTTCAGCACTTTGTGCTGTATAATTACTTTTCATTTGATTGTGTGCACTTAACATCAGTTCCTATTGTATCACTGGTCAGCCCCTTTTGTCAAACAGAAATGCACATTTAAAAAAAAAAAAAAAAATCTGTATACCAGACCAGGGGCTAACAATCAGTTAGCTCATTGTTTGACCTGCTGGGTTTTAAAACAGCTTAAATCAGACAAAAGAAGAAGACAAGCTTTGATTTGAAGACATTTGACATAATTATTTAGCTGCTAACTGCAATTAAGCCTTAAAATGGTGTGTGTTCATCACAGAAGGAGCCCAAATGCGGCCAGTATTTTCTAAAGCACCTAATTAACTGTGTCCTCATGTCAGACAGGTCAAAACAGGGCATCCCGGAAGAATCAAAAAGTACTTAGCCAACAATGTGACCCTGGTCTGTTGGCCATAAGGCTTTCCAAGCAGTTTAAGCGGTCACCTGTCATGGGGATGGTGCACCTGCCGGGCGAGCATCTGTCTATTTGACACACACACACGTACACACACACACACAGATATTCTATCGAGACAAAACTGATGCTTTGTCCCCCCTCCAGTCTAACCTCCAGCACCTGTCCTTTCTTGTCCACAGTAGTAAAGTCCAACGGCCTGAAGTGCTGCACAGATGGGAGCTGACTCCTCAACTCACCTCCTGACACTCCCGTGTACTAATTTAGCCTCCAGGCACCTTTGCCTACATTAGCATGCAATTACCTTACGCTGCCGTTACAAATATTCAAATGAACCCACAAAACCAAACCTGTGATAATATATTCTTCATTAATTAGTGTGTCCGGTACATACACTTGTCAAGGAAAGGTTTGGCTCTTCACTGTTTTGCGTTATTAGCCGGACACCTGTGGTTGAATTGACCAGAAACCACAATAAAAGTTAAAAAGAAGGTAACATCGATTGAAACTTTAGGAGGTGTGTGTGTGTATGCATGTGTGTACTTTAGCACATTTTCAATAGCTAAAGGAATAGCACACTTATTTAGCCAATTTCTGCAGTAAATAGATAATACAATTAATGTATGTTGAGGGCTCAATTAACAACCAATCATGGTTCAGTTTGCAAATGTCACATGACCACACCCAGGAAACAAGTGAGCCGTGATTTGTCGTTACCTGAGCCCTCAGCACATGAGATGTCACTTTAAGTCTACAGCAAGTAGCAAATGAAGTTATCAAATCAAATTCAAATTATTGTCGTTGATCACAATAAGATCACATTTTATGACCATTTTCTGCAGAAATCTATGAAGTTCCAAAGGGTTCACATACTTTTTTCTTGCAACAATATATGTGGTTTAAAAAAGTAGGGTCGAGTCGAATCATTATTTGTGGGGATAAGGACCAAGCCGGCCCGCATATGATCGATGCCCATGCTTTATTTATGTATTTTATGTATGAAAGATGCATTACAAATAAAGTTTGCTTTCATTTTGTGTTTAGCTGAAGAAAAATGGAAGTTAAAAACATTTTTTTGAACCTCCTGTTCTCTTTAGAATTCCAAGCACCTCCTCTAAACAATTGTAAAAGACTTTGGGCATGGCAGTTTTATTTGCTGATGAATTTCTTTCATAACGAAATCATTATGCACGAGTTAGACATGTTTCATCCTGACTTGCCATCAGGGCAATGCTCCAACAATCTTCTTTCTATCAACTCTGCCATGCAGTGCACTGTCACATATAAGTGATGTCGTGTGGGACAGTATAGATTTGCTGATGCACAATTGAGGCGACATTATTGAACTTCACCTCAAGCAGCGCGACGGTTGTTGAGATGGTGTTCACTACGAACCGTCCTGGAGGACTTTGGTCAAAGATATTAAACCTGCCTCGTCTTAGACTCCTGACCTACATCACGTCAAATCACATTGCATTTGAATTGCTGTTGAAATCCCTGATTGACGCCAGGATTGCTTGGCCTCCCCATTTTCCTTTCTGCCACCATAAAAGGTTGATCGATCAAAAGCTACCGTCTGTCTCTGTGAAGGACAGTGCAGAAGCCGATAAAGGGACATCATACTTGTAAATGACCATAAATCCATTTCATTAAATTTTCCTTTATGGATAATTCATTGTTTTTTCTGCCACATGAGCAAAACTGACAAACAAACAAACAAACAAACAAACAAACTAACTAACAAACAAACAAACAAAAACAGCTAAACCTCACACTCGACTTGCTTTCTGATATATAGATTTTTTTTTGACAGCTGCTGTTAAATTCACTCGGCAGATCCCCAATACTGCATTGTAAAGGCAGGCACCTTTACGTCAAGACGTTTTGTTGTTGCGAAGTACGTGAACTCTAATTTCCATTCTGCTGCAACGCCTTCAAATATGCAGTAAGGGTTACATCATTTGAATCGATCCGTTTGCCCATTCCTTTTTCCACTAAATCACACGTTTACTCCCAAGGTTTTTGAGGCCAGTAAATGCATTTCTGAACATCTGAAAGTGTAGTTGAAAGATGGCGGGACAAAACAAAACTAGAAAGACCATCCGTCCATTTCCTGTATTGTCTTTTTTTTCTCAGGGTCACAGGGTGAGCTGAAATCTTTGTGAGAGGTGGGTTACCTTAGTCAAATGCTAGAGTCAGGACGGGTAATTGAGGTCAGACAAGGTCGACGTGCTAAAAACGATAAACATTAAAGAAAATCCTGCATCTTATTGTCCAGACCTCTGAATAATTCTGTGAATATGCCTCGTTTGTATTGCTCAAAATTGCTCAAATTACAGATGAAACAGCAATTTTCTTAAGTAACTAAAATGTGATTGGTCTTATCAACAGGTGAAGCTAAATGAGCCATGATGGTTTAATGGTCTTCTTGGAGCGAACCTGTTAAAAAGCTATTAGACACACAATCCATGCTACTATTGATAAAAGCGTACACGAGACTAGCAATTTGAAAACCAATTGATTTTTAGACTTAAGAGGTGCTGTGAAATGACTTTCTGGACATAACATTTTTCTCTACTTCCAATTACATTTGTTAGTGAGAATGTACGCATTATCTAGTGACCGACTGCCGGGACGATTAAATCTGGCCAAATTATCGGAATATCTGTACCCCGCTGTTCAACCTTGTTGGAAGCAAGCTTCGCTTTCCATCAATCAACTGTGTTCTTCAGTCGTTGGTGCGTTGAACCATTTAGTCCCACTGGACCCGCATAAATGAATCTGGATTTGTTAGCGGACATTTCATTTTCACCACCTGTTTTTTCTCTGCACCTTGTGATAGCTGACAGTGATAAATGTTTGGTGTCCAATTCATGAACTTCATTTCTTGCTGCAGTCTTGCATTAAAAAAAAGCACTTTCTTGGATTAATTCATATCTGTTATATACTACCTGCTTTCTTCCAAGACAGTGCTATGCATGAGTGAGATTCAAACTACCTCTTTATAGAAGTCTAATTACCAGATTCTACTCCTCCGCCCCCCCCCCCCCCCACACACACACACACTTTGTGCCCTTTCCCAGTATAGCTGTCCTTTTGTCTCTTCCTGTCTCCCCTTGCATACGGCGCCTTGCACAACAGAACAGCCAAATCAATACATCTGAGACGATTAATGCGCAGGCGGTGGCGATGTACGTATAAAAAAAGCTTTCACGGACCACTGAAGGATGAAATCACCCTATGAGTGCTGGGATCTTAAACAACAAAAAAAAAAAATCTGAGTTGCTGGAACGTAAGATGGGGATGAAAATGATTTATACCAGTTTGAACATGTAGAGGAGAAATGCATAATCACTGATTGGGGTATTGGATCCTCTCGAACAACCAAGATGAGGAACGGTATGGGTCAGATAAAAAGCAGAGTGAACGAGACCATAGCAGCGTCAAATCATATCAGCATTTTTAAGGTGGCGTCATTAATAGTCCATTAGAAATCAGAACGTAAAAATAAATTGCATTTAAATGTTAGTCTACTTGTGTATATCTAGAAATAAACAAACAAGTACCACCGATTGGAATTTCTTTTCAAACTTCTACGTTTTAATGACACGGAGATTGGCGAGAACCGTAACGGCTGGCGTCCGTATCAAATGGCTGACAAGGAGAGAGAGGAAAGATGTATGGATTAGATTAGCCTGAGAGAGATGGATGGGGTGTATATACACAAACACAAACATTCACAAACGCGCACACACACACACAAACAAACATGTTTCATTTATATTGATGTGGTCCTTGGTAGATAACATCTGTGTGTTCATGCTTAAAATTAATACTTAACTTCATTCTGTTTTCGATATGCCATCTGTTTTCCTTCTGGCAAAGCCGCAGCGACTGAATTGTAAGGACGGGAGCGTTTTCAGGTAGAACTACCTCATCGAAGAATTGTCCTTTAATCCTGGATGATTTTGGCGAAATTTGGTTTAAAAGTTGCAGAGGGCAAAAAAACAAAACATTGACCTTGTGTCATCTTTTCCAAGACAAATCCCTGAGCTTATATGCATAGAGAGAGAATGACCTTACATTAACTATTCTGACCCAGCTCTATTTTCTGAACACAATGTAAGGCTTTAATCATGCTTTAAGAAGATTAAATTGGCTCCGTACTACCTTTAAGGTAGTGAAAGCGTTTTTACAATATTGCCTCATTCCTGCAGTCATCACATGCATGCCATGTGGAACTTGCATGAGTCATCTTATCTTGGTAGTGTTAAACAATACTTCATGTGATAATGATATTCGAGATCTAGCAGGTGCCCTGGTGCCCATGCACACACATGAAAATACGAGTTACGTCATGAAAATACCAGGACTTCCAACTTCCAAGCAATCCCCCAGAGTGGGTTCCACTTTCTCTGCCATCATGAACTTTCAAAAGAATTCTTCCGGGAGTCTCCGCAGGTTGACATCATCCCTGTCTTTAAAACGGGTTCCCTTGATTTTCACAGACAACTCAGCCATTTTCAAAACAAGTGTTTATGTTTTGATAACTGTAACACTATATTCGTGTGAATGTGTGAACTTCGTTTTCAAAGTCAGACATTCATCAGGAAATGAAGTTTTTTTATTCCTTCTATCGTTTAAAAATTAATCAGACGATTAAATAGGTATTTCGATTCCATTCGGCATTGGTAAAAAAAAAAAAGTCTTGCTCAGGTCTTGCCTCTCAGTCAGAGCCCTTCAAAAAGGTTTTCTACTTAAAAATGAGCTGAAAAGAGTTCAGCAGACAAAAGTACACATCTTTAGTAAACCGGCCATGAAGACTTTTGGGATTTAGTCACAAAGGTGAACCTAGAAAATGTGATGATTTAAATGATGTGGAGCTACATTTTAAGTGCTCCATTCCGGGGCTAGCTTAGATCAGTGCTTCTACCTGCAGCGCTTCAACTGTGTCTTTCAGCGCAGTTTATGCAAAGGATTGCATTTAAAAAGTATCCCGCAATTTCTGTGGTGGAATTAAAATGGGCTCCCGTGAATTTGTATTCAAGCAGACTATAATTGCTATTCAACAGTTTAGCACGTCTTCATAGTCAAGAAGTGGACACCTGCACACTATAATGTTTTGCTTTCAAATTTATCAATATCCAGCATGCAAAAATGTTTCATTGCGCTCTATTTCGGTTTTAGAAAGAGCAAGAGAGGAAATGCCCCTCTAGTTACACCAGTGGTTCCCAAAGTGGGCGGTACCGCCCCCCTGGGGGCGGTGGAAAGATCTGGGGGGGCGGTGAGGAAGAAAGGGGCGGTAGGGGGGCGGCAGTCGATTTGTACACAACACGCCGCTCTGGCCCAGTCAGATCCGACAGCATAGACTACAAAAGCAAAAGCTCAGGTTTGTAATTTCAAGCTTGTAATGTTCAGAATTTTATCTTATAATAAAAACCGCATTCTGGCGGTCAACATCATCTTGAGTTCAAGTCAACATGAAATTGGGGACTCGCCAGAACGCGCCGTGTTGTGTTGTGTTGAGCTGGTTAGGGCAGTGGTCCCCAACCACCGGGCCGCGGACCGGTACCGGTCCGTGGGTCACTTGGTACCGGGCCGCCAAGCCGCACAGACATTTGTTTTTATCGACGATCAATTAATTCAGGTCAAGACACTCGTCCCGGTCACGTGACATGTTTCCCCAGTCGAGCCCGCAAAGCCAATATGTGGCGACAGGCTAACTAACCAGGCAGTGAAGCATTCAAAACTGCTTCAACACATGGAGACCAAGCATCCTGCAATAAAAGACAAACCTTAAATCACTTCGGGTGTCATTGTCTCCGATTACGTCTAGATGGGACCGGCTCGTTTCTGAGAAACAAACTCAGTGCTCCCACTAATTCAACGTAATGGTAATGATATTATAAATGTATTATTTATTTATTTATAGAAATGTATTATTTATTTATATAAATGCCGGTCCTTGGGGGGGGGGGGCGCTAGGAATTCACTGGGAAGCCAAAGGGGGCGCCAGCCTGCAAAAGTTTGGGAACCACTGAGTTACACCCTTCAGACTTTACAAACTGTAGAGAAAACCTTTTATCACTGCCGATAACCCCAAACGTTGTCGTGCTTTATGCGACCCCTTAACGGCACTGACTCTCAGCACTGAATGAATACAGTTTCATGGTCATGGCACAGCCTCTGCTCATTCAGTCGTGTATAAGCGTCTTTGGATTTGTCCAATGGATTGTATAGATTCACGATTGGCACGTTGACTGCCTGCCTGCATGGTCTACTTGCTTTTTTGCATTTTCTCAAAGGCTTTGTGGTTGGGAGATTGGTCACAGTGGAGACATTTTTCACGTTCATGCTTCATGTTTTTATTCATTGCTTATACGGATCAGGTTCAATTTAATTACTTTGAGTTTGAATGCGGGCAGCACGGTGATGCCTTTGGCCAGCACTCATAGCAACGATGTGGAAATCTTGGTTTTGCAAGTTGAAAATGAATGAATAAATAAATCAAGGGACCTCAGTAATTAAAATGTGTAAAACACTAAATAAGGTCCATGACTGTTTAGAAAAGGGGATTTGTGTGCCACCATTGTCACAAAAAAAACCCCAATGTCATCAACATAAAAAAACAAAGCCAAAAGAGAAATACGTTTGGCGGAAAGATGTGACAGTTGTGAGGAAAGAGGCTTGCCAAAAGAAGTTGGACGATGTCATGAGGAGGCGTGACATGAGATGGGCAGCTTCTCTTGTGAAAAATGGCCAAGTTTCACAGCCGCTGCAGAGAACATTGTGAGCAGTGCAGAAAAGGATAAATGGCTTGCGGGAGTCAAGGCTCTTGGCACCCTCACAAGTTAGGATTGGGGTCTTGTCAGCAGAGATGTATACAGGGATAAGTTTCCCTTGGAGGAAGAGAAGCTATATCTTGTCAAGGCTGAGCTCAAGGCAATGTCCTCTCAACTAACACTGATGTCTTTGTCGAAAGCGGAGATCCTTCTCTCTATCTGTGAGTCGCAGCGTTAGAGGTCAGATTCAGCTCGGTGTGCAGACAAGTCATGAGTGCACGCGGCGGACGAGGGATTTCGTAAAAAGGGGAAATTCAAATTACATTTAGACCTAGACATGAGCGTAACAGAGATGGGAGGGAGGGCGAGAGGCACCTGGTTGACGAAGTTGGCTTCTTTTAATAGTTTTAATGGCTTAGAATACAGAAGAGGAGTGTGTGAGCATAATTCCACCTGATTGATAAAATGATGTTGGGTAATAAGTATATAGAGATGTGAAAGGCATTAAGATGGATTGGTTGAATGAAAAGGAGCTTCCTTTTGTGAGAGTCCTTTTGGTGAACATGGCTCAGGCATTAGGTGCTAATTTAATGTGTTAGATAATGGTGGTAGGCTACTGGCCCTTCACTTTGCGATGTACTTTATCTTTTCTTTTTAATGTTATGGTTGTCCTATGTGGTCAAGGTCTGAGCAAACAGTTTTCTCTCAATATACTGTGTAATGAGAAAGTAAGTACAGATAAGTGCGAATAAGGTGCTGATATCTCAAAAAACATTCAATGCCAAGGGAGTTTTTGTACATCTTCCAACATTCAACGCCAGGTATGTTTTCATATTTTCCCTATGTGGCAGGGTAAAGGAAACTCTGAAATTTTTACTACGCTTCCTCCTTAATTCAAAGTAACTACTATTTTGACAGTAGCATTTCAATGTGACCTATAACCAACTTTTAAGTGTCAAGACAAAGAATGGGCAGGTACTCAAGTTTAATAAGTACAAGAGTCAACTTTATAGCGTTGTCTTGATATGCTGAAGCCAGTCGAGGGATGAAATATTCTCATCAGATATGTGTGAAAGTCGTTTTTCCTTTGAGCATTTATGGAACAGTTTAAGCATCACGAATGATTGTTCCGGACTTTGGACAAAGCTATAAAGACTGTGGTGAAAAGATGCTTTTAACACTCCCAAAAATGTGCCCTTTCCCTGTCACAGCCCAACAGAATGTCTTTTTTTTTTCTCACTCCTTCACACTTTCTGACAATGACATTCAGTCCTATTGCTAGCCCACCTAGAGTGAAATGGGGCCCAATTTGACTTGTCTCCCAAACTCGGTACCCTATTGTGTTCACTCTATTACTTGGCAAAACTTAAGCTGTCAGATCATATAATTTCAGCTGGAGAATTGCTTTTCTCGGAGAGCCAGCATGCCTCTTCGTGCAATTCACAATCCTGCTGTGTCTTCATCAGCGTTTGCAAAGATAGGGCTTGAAAGCCCTCCAGTCACCACACTACCTACTAAGATTCAAATAAATGTCTGGTGTCATCACTCTGACCTGAGTACTGTTCTAAACTAGAATTCAAATTGAGGAATATACTCGCCTTCCCCCCCCACCCAGTTGCCAGTCTTTCAATCCCTTTTGATAGAAGGGGAAAAAAAGTGAATCACAGAACTGCACTTGACTGAAGATGAGTAGGAAACTGTGCAGATGGCACTGAGGACTTGAAATATGCATTTAGGGCAACAGGTGATTCCCACAGGTGAGCAAAGCTTCTCTGCACAATTTGCGTCGAGCGGCTCTCCAATGAGTCAATGACGCCTTCAAAACTGATTCGTTGATAAATGTAAGAGCGTCATACTTGGTGGCGAACCGCATTGCATAGGCTGTCATTCAATATTGGTAAAAAAAAACAACTATGGATTCATCTTAATAATAATAATAAAAATAATAATAATAGTTTGCAATGATAGCGGCTCAAAGCCCCCAGTTACTATTATTATTATTAGTAGTAGTAGTAGTATTGTTTTTGAAATGAACTTTTAGAGGCTAAACTGGACTGATTCTTGATAAAAGTCAAAACAGTAATTAAATTTGATGTGATATATTTTAATAAATGGCCAAATTTAATGGTCATTATGTCTTAGGAGGGCATTTCAGGAATTGACGGTATTGCCGCAGTGCTTCGCAGGTATCAGACTTTAACTACCTTCTTATCTAATTAGACCATGCTTTGCAGTTGTCTTTCCAGCATAAGAGGAGTCCTAATTCATCTATAGGTTGGAGGTTATCTTGAATGGCGTCATCATTTTTTTTTGCAAATCAGTCATCCCCAAGGACCCTGCAAGGTCAAGGATATATTATATTTGATTCGTTCCGGGTATTGTAGACCATCACAGTTTCTCATGGCTATTATCATGCATTATCTTACAAGACTGGCTCCTGAAAATGGTTACTTCCACACCATAATGTCTTTCAAAAAGGTGTGAAAGTACCTTTTTCCAAGGTTATAACAAGAACGATGTTCTTTAAAAGTTTGTTTCTAACTGCCTCTTTCCTACCCTTTCTTGGGTTGGGATGTTTGTTATCCCCCTTTTTTAAACAGCCGCCCCATTATAAGGAGTGAGAATATTAATTAGTCATGTATTCATGCGCCAGTGTAATGGCATCCCGCTGTGGTGTGCGTGCGTGCGTGTCGCAGAGCCAGATGCTACCTTAGCAGATGCGCCGTTCCCTGACAGGTGACAACCAGTCGACGTGAAAACCGTATGGCCAACAAACCGGGGTCACATTGTTAGCTAAATAGTTTGTTTGACCCTGGGACTTAACGCTTTAACCTGCCTGACAAACCCAACTGGCCTCACTGCTCGGAAACAACAGGGGGCTCATTTTGGGAAAAAGAGTCTGACATCACATTTGGAGGGGGAAACTTTGTTAGAGGGTATTACTTGGTAACATTCTCCCTGTGGTTATGGTAGGCCAAAAACATTTATAAGTGTTAACGATTGGCTCTGTGTGTCAGTCTTTTGATCCGGAAGAAGAGTTCTGGTAACGGACAGTATGTTGGTCTTGGAGCATGCAAGTTTGGTGATAGACTTGCTTTTTTTTTTTTGTTCATGTTCTTTTTTCCAATAACTGTGCTCCTTATTTTCATAATTGGCCTGTTCCAAAACAAATACTGGCAAGTGAGATCATTTAGGTTCACTGTGCCTCTTGCTAGTTTGTTGTGCGCAATATGAAAATGACAAACATTTCTTCAATTCTTCATTAATAATGAAGCTGCAGTAGCAATTGAGTCTGTTGGGCAAGTTTTTTGCGATCTTGGCACTCACGCTAACTGTTGTTTGAAAATACAACAACTTGCACTAGGAAGTCCTGAGAGGATAACAAGACATTTTGGCGCAATGACTTTTTCCTTTGCACTATTCTCTAAACTCCCACCCTAATGCAGTGATGACTGAACCAGTTCCGTATTTTTTGAAGAGACTAGACAACCCCTCTCATTTTATTACTCAATCCTTTACTGTCTGACCCATCATTTTTCCTTCTTCATAATGCCCCTCAAGAGCCATCCAGCAGATGTTGTTTGACTGTAAATTAAATAATTGCTCCACAGTGTCACAGACTCACAATGTTTGAGATTTTGAAAAGTGCCAACTGCCAAATGCATTGCGCCATTAATCTAAATTCCCTTTGCAGTAGTTTTGTGTTTATAGTTGTTTCAGTCTGTTTATTTTACTATTATTTTTACATTATTGTTTTTATTAGCAAAAAGAGCAGGGATTGTCAATCCGTGGTCCGCGGCCCTCCAGTGGTCCGTGGTGGAACTGCAGGTGGTCCGCGAAATTGAAAAAGTAAAATAATTGTAAAATTTTTAGATATAAAATTGATTTATTATTTAGACTTGATTTAATTTCCCAGCTAATTTTGTGATCACTCACCCATCCAAATTATGTCAAATGTAGCTGAGATGCCCAAAATAGACAAACAGATAGCCTATATAGGTCTATCCTCTTTTGGTGCAAAATAAAATAATATTCCGCCAAAGCAGTGGTCCCCAAGTTACTTCTTGGTCCCTTGGACAAAACCAGTTGAAAACCCCTGCCCTCGAGCAGTCAAATCAAAATATACAATTTGTTATCAGCATATGAATAATATTTTATGTGTCCACATATAAAATTTATTTTCTGGGCAGGTGTGTGGAGAGTTAATTGGTTTGAAGTCAGTGGCGTAGCCAAGCCGGGGCGAGCCGGGGCGGCGCCCCGGTTAGGACTCCCTGCGCCCCGGTTGAAAAAAATCGAGCTTTTTCGATTCTTCATTTTCATGCCGTTTTTTTCTTTCGGTCTTGCGCGAATGTGCTTGCGCTATTCTATGTGCGCGATGTTATCCATTCACCGTTTGCCTCCCGGACCCGGAAGTTGTATTAGCGATCAGCGAACGGCGTGGGTGATGTTCGATTTTTTTTCCTGTGGGCGTGCGCCCCTACTGGAAAAATTCCTGGCTACGCCACTGTTTGAAGTTGTTTTGTTTATGCATATAATCAACATCTGTCTTTGGCTGATCTCACTCTGCAACTTGGTAACAATTAATGGCATTAACAGAGGCAGAACAAACCTAATCCGTGAACCTACCTGGAACATCAGAAATGAAATGTGTTGTAACATTGTTTGATCAACGGTTCATTGAATATTAGGGTCTTAAAATAGAACACTATTATCTTATTACTTGCATTATAATTTAGTTGGACGCTGACAGAATTAAACTTGGCATAAGTACTGGGAAAATGATCTTTGACAACAGCAGAACATATTCTAGCAATGTTGACGTCATAATATGAGCACAGCAACAGATTTTTGGTATTTCTTTTTTTTTAAACTGGTAAACAGTGGTAGTAATGTTGAAAGTGGATCATGGTTACTTACACTACAGTGGGGTTGATGTCATTTGTTGGGGACTATGTTTGATTTTTATTCTGAACGTGTTCATTAATATTCAATGTATATACAATGTAATATTCAATCTTATTAAGTAAAGCAATAAATGGAAAAATACTGAAACAATAATGATGAAAGAGTTGGTGGGTGAATGGCTTCTTCTTTTCACATCCATTATCAATGAGGAGATCCAGACAGAATTCTTGAGAAACTTGATCATCAAGTGGATAAATAAGTAGTCTGGTTTATGAAAGGCAAAATCCAAACAGAGAGCAAACAAAAATCCCCAAATATTCACCGACACATTATTCACTAATGTGTCCATTACACAAATTTTTAAAAGAATGCGGTGTGACAATCTGGCAGCAAAATTAAGGGGGAATCACAGCTGCATGCAAAACAGTGCAACACACATAATCATCATCAGGGCAGGAACACAAAGACACAGGCTCGGAAGAATAAACGTCATTATGTATTATTGGGTGTCCTCATCATTGCCGATACGAAACATCATCTGTTTTCTTCGGAACAGGAAAATTTTCATCTTTTTAATTATGGGATGGCGTCGTTGCTGTGCTTGTTCCATACGCAACTCTTCGCAATCACAAAATTCTCAATCACATCAGTGAGATGCACCCGGAGAAAGGTTATCATGTACTTTTGATGGTATCGGTTACATCTATCACTGTGCCTGTTGTAAACAAATGCAGTGCAACCACAGTTACCATGGTAACAGAAGGTTGACAGCTCCAAAGTTAAAAGTAGAACATGCCTCAACGATGCAAACTTGCTACCTCAATCCATTTACAAAGCAGCAATACACAATGTCATCCGGGGCAGATGAATATATCACTGAGGCGTTGCTCTAATACATCTCCAAGTGCTGGATGCGAACGTCAGACACGGCGTTGTTTATGAAGATAGAGAAGGAAAACAGCATTTCAAGCAGCTGTGCAGTGTTGGCACAATCCAGCTAACTAACAAATGAACACAAACCTACTAAATGGGGTGAAAACAATCATCTTGCCTCTGCGATTTCCCATTTGCTGGAAGTAATTAGTTAAATGTGCTTCCCCACTCGAGGGTGGTGATTAGTTAAACGCTAAGGAGGAGAACTTAAAGGAACATTCTCTGAAATTGACAATCAATATTGCTCCGAAATGAATGAGCCTCATAACCATTAGTACCACAAGGTAGCAACAAATTATAAACTAAGAAACAATGTCTTAACAGGCATGTTTAGAGTAACTCGAGCCATTTTTGTACAGGCACAAATTAAAATGCTATCATAAAGTCTTACAGACCTCACCTGGACTGTGAACACCACAACACTGGTCAAGAGGGCACAGAAGCGCTTGTACTTCCTGCGGAGGATGAGGAGAGCCCACCTGCCCCCACCCATCATGAGGACGTTCTACCGAAGCACCATAGAGAGCATTCTGACAAGCTGTCTCTCGGTGTGGTGTGGAGGTTGCAGCGCCTCCGAGTGGAAGAACCTGAGGAGAGTGGTGAGGACAGCAGAGAGGATCATCGGGGCTCCTCTTCCCTCCATTCAGGACTTGTCATCCCAGCGCTGCGTGTCCCGAGCCCGTAATATTATCAGTGACCCATCACACCCCCACCATGGACTGTTCTCCCTGCTGCCCTCTGGGAAGAGGTTTCGCAGCATCCGCTGCAGGTCCACCAGGTTCTGCAATCGTTTTTTCCCTGCTGTCGTCAGGCTGTTGAACATTCAAACGTAGCATTCCTCTGCACACTTGTAAATACTGCTTTTGTCTCCTGCACTGTTTACATACTTTATCACTGCTGCACTTTGTACTTTATAATTATCTTATTTCATATTTTTATATAGAATGTCACTTTTTTGACCAGCCGAAATACCACTACATTGTTGAAAGCCGTATGCAACGAAATTTCGTTTTGTACACACCTAGTGTTGACAAAATGACAATAAAGTTCTGTCTAAGTCTAAGTTAAGTACTTCTGTGCCTTGCCACGTCCTCCGCAGCAATGTCATCGATTTGGTTTGAGCGGAAGTTCAGCTTACAACAGAATTGATGTACACATCCATCCATCCATTTTCTGAACCGCTTAGTCCCCACGGGGGTCGCGGGAGTGCTGGAGCCTATCCCAGGCGTCATCGGGCAGTAGGCAGGGGACACCCTGAACCGGTCGCCAGCCAATCGCAGGGCAATGATGTACACATACAAACTATAATCACAACCAATTATTGTTACTATAAAGTCGGACGTCAAAACCTCCTTGATTGTGTTGCAAGCTCCTTTAACAGAAGCCTAAAGTAGCTACGCCCGAGCAGAAAAAAGCTTGGCATTTCCGTTCATTGCATACGACGACATACTTTTCAACTTAATTTCTCCGAATAAATTTCACGCTGTCTGTCATGTCCAAACATTCTAGTGAAGTACAACAAAATATAAAGACTGTACAGTTGGGTGTTTGAAAGTTTTTGTTTGCTGCGAAATTAACCCAGTTTGACATTTTGTCCTAAAAAAAATTCCTAATTGGAACCCAATTCAAAGCGGCAAAACCTCTGACATATTGCAAAACAGTATTTTGCTTTGACATGCAAGTCACCTCCAGAAGTAAATGCCAACAGTAACTGGTATTTTCAGTCCGTAACCAAGGAAACGAAGAGGTCGGAACAATGACGGTAATTGGTAGTCGAGACAAATAGGAGTTTGAAGCATTTAGAGTTTGTGTCAAAAATAAAAATTTCGACTTGCCACTTTGCTCAGAGCTTTAGCTATTCAGGCATCATAACAATAACCAATTGTGTGATGAGGGTGTCTTCCCACTGTTTTGGACTTGTTTTTAAATGGCGGATGTGCAGATAGAAAATCAAACTAAAGAATAACCAAATATCTGACTGGGTAATCTATTTGAACCTCATGATGTTATGCAATTATAATCACAGCGCTGAAGATTACATTTATTTCTGGAGCACACCTCTGGCAAAACCACAGTTTTCACGTTTTGTTATTTTTGTATTTTCCTTTTCAATAGAAGGTCATCCAATATACAGAATATCTGCTTAGCAATTTCTATAGCTAACTGATGATGGGTTCCTCAATGTTCACCTTGAATGTGCAGCTACTGTAGGAAAAGATTCTCTCAAAAAGGGTCTCGCCTTGTGCGCTTTGAGTCACCAACACAGCTGAACGGCACAATTTAAGCTCCACTGATTTCCGCTTATTTCTTCCAGTCATAATATCGCTGTTGCTGGCCTCGGCAACACCTCATTTGTATGCTGTCAAATGTAGCAGTTCTGTCTCAATCTCCCCCACGCTGTCATTCAGTATCACTCCGTGAGCTGCCTGTTGCCAGTCCTTCACCATACCTGCATCTGCACTCATTGCTCTGAATGACAGTCCATCGGTATGCACTATATTGGAGTCAGAATTTCAAACTGTATAATCCATTGCAGGGTTCGACAACATTGTGCACAGACTGAATACATGAAGTTGACCCTGATCCTCCCTCTCAAACATGAAACACTTCTGGAATAGATTGTGAGGCAGGACCTCTCACTCAACATCAATTCCCAATTTCAAAAATTTCTCTTACGGATGAATGAAAAAAAATTCCCATGGATACAGATCCGAAACATTGCACAAGGCTTTACATTGACTTTTACATTGGCGGCACTAGTGCGGCTAACTGAAATTTTTTTGATCGCAACCTTTCTTGGGCACTCCAAGACCATACATGCAGATTCATTTTTATCTCATTTTTATAAAAAATACTATATTCCAACTTCTGTGTGTCTAAACTTTCCCATTTGCTGCAGCAGCACTCGACATTTAGCTATTTGAACACAAAGGATGGAGCAATACATGTAGACAGACATTTTCCTAATATTAACAAATTCATTATCCTCTGTGAAAAACACCTTTTATTGCAACTGACAAAATCCCAGAGAGTATTTGTGTCTCTTGTACGTATCTGTATGACTCAAGTCATATTATAGAGTGCTATTTTTCTATTTTTTTGAACACAATAACCAATTAGATTTTTTTTTTCATGTGGAAGGCTAGAACAGATAAATGTCATTACCATTCATGTAACTGAACAAAGCTGATCCAAAGTACAAATGTTCAGGGTTATTAGTATGGTCACGGAAATAATTAAACTTGTATCCCGAGGGACTATTATGTGTGCTTTGTGAATGGCTGGCAAGCATTCTAGCCGCTGTACCTCATCTCTTGCCCAAAGTCAGCTAGGACAGCCTGCAGCTCATCCACCAACCTCACGAGGACAAACGATATAGAAAATGGATTGATGAATGGTCACATTTGCGGTATTGCCTTTTTGCTGACATCGCCCATTAGGAACAAAGCATGTATACCCATTTAGGTCCATTTATACAGTCTTTTAAACGCGTACAGACTCAGACATGAAAAATGATGCTTCTCAGGAGGGACGTGGACATAGGACACGTAGGACAGATGACAAGCAGAAGGATCAGAGAGCCTTTATGATGCTTTCCAACATCAGATTTGTTGTGAACATGCCAGGTAATCAAGATACAGACAACTAAGACAAATTACAGGGATTGCTGACTCTGTACACCCATATATCATCATGACGCGCAAAGACAAACACACACACACGAAAACAGGCTTGACTTCAGTAACAGAGGTGTGAAGGAGGCAACAGAATGAATCACGTTGGTGTGCTCATGCAGCCAAATAATGAACCTCCTTGTTTTGTATTGAAAAAAAAAAAAGAGATTAAGATGCATGAAAAGCATCAACTGCATGGAAAACTATTGATAATTCCAGTCTGACTTTTTTTTTGTGAAGAAAATGACTCATCTCCTGGTGGTGCTTCCTAATTGGCAACGCCTCCAAGGCATTATCGACTACAAGATTTTGTAAAGTAAGTTTGTGGCTAACCAGCTTTGAGCGGCTTCAGCTCAACTCCTGCACTAGGCCGACGCGGACACTTAAGTCCACTAGGCTGGAAAAGAAGTATCCCTCTCGAATGAGTGTGCTCCTTAGCCTATCTCAAAGTGTCAGGCCAGATACCCTGCGGAGGAAACTTATTTCTGCTGCTTGGATTAATGACCTTGTACGTTTATTCACAGCCCAGTGCTTGTGACTGCAAGTGAGAGTGGAATTTTGATGGACCTAGAAATTGATCTGCCGAATAAACCAAATATGTGTATTTCAGAAAAACAATATTTGCATTAAAAAATAGAAACAAAGTGCAATCTATGGGAACATAACTGTGCAAATTCCCCAAATGACATACACAAATATGGACCACAAGTTTGAAATATCATCAAATCACAAACTGTAAGTTTGGATCTGGCGATCTGGGCTGTGTCAATTGATGACAGCATATTTTGCCTTCAATAAAGGGAGCTAGGAAAAAAATCAACCAAGATCCAAGCAGTAACCCTCTCTGACGAGTGTTCCAACGTCACAATCTGAATAACAATCAAGGATGACGAGCGCAAACACTCGTATAAACTTGGTAGTTACTTTTAACGATAAGGAGGAGACACTATCTCCTTTGTGAATGACAACACTTTACACTTGTCAAACAGCGGGTGGATCCAAGTCCACAATGATGGAAAGACAAAAACATTTTACCATCAAATTCTGTATAACTGATTAAATGTGCAACGGATTACACAAAGGAAAAGGCAAAAGCTATCTGAAGATCTTCTTGTTCGTCACTATTTTGTATTATATGCACATATCCACTCCTAGTCACTCACGCTTGTTTGTCAACAGGCAACTTGCAGAGCTCTCCATTATATAACCTCAACCAGCGGAAACAAAGGCTGACCTTCAACATGTACCAGTATATAATCAAAGCGTTTATTTTTTGGAGATACTCTGTGTTGGGTAGGGGTGGGACAGCAGAAGAAATAAATGCAAGTCACAGGCGAGGGATGATGTGCCGACAGGCCACTGGCCCGCTGCCCCTCTGCACGGAGAGGCAATGAGGCGAAAGATCTCTCAGATGGCGGAGCAACCCAACACTGGATGACTGATATGTTCTGTTCTCACAGGTCACAGACAGACCGTAGCTCATACTTGCTTCAGCCCAGTATTCCTTGACAGTGGACAACATTTTAAACCTGCATGATGTCATTTACATGGGAAATGAGTTGCGCTGACAACCATGAACCCAATCGTCAATGAAAAAGCTCAGTGCTAAACTAATCAGACCAGTCAAATGCAAGGCCAGCAATTCCATATTATGGCCAGTGATAGCTTGAACAAAAAGTATTTACCACTTTACAGACAACAGTGGTTTTAAACTGCACATCCCAAGTCAATAAAGTTTATCTTTGCAATGATGCTTTCAGCCACTGGGGGCAGTCTTTCCATCACTGAGCCCTTTGAATCAAGTGTGTGGTCGGTGTCTAATTTGCGAAAAAAAAGTGGCAGTTTTTAGAGTATAGACAACTGCCACATAACTGGTTTGGTATTCAGAAATATTTGCCGATTTTTCTTGTGGGAGACCTATCCACCATTATTTTCTCACAAACTTGTTTACAGTATTTGCCCTTTTGCTTTCAGGGGAAAGCACTAATAATATTTCTTTTGGACCATGTTGTGGATTGTTTGTGGTGTTGTAAGATTTAATTCATTGACGGTGTTATTTTTCTCTCTACATGACTTTTTATTTTAGTGGTCCTTGAATGCACCTTGTGCAAAGCCAAACTGAAATAGGTTGTTGTATTTTTGCTTTGCCCCCAATGCAGCTACTAAGTTGCCGTCACAGCTTGCCTGTATTCCCAAACACATATTTTTGTGTGGAAATACCCAAAGGTGAGTCCCCATAAAGGTGTCACAAAATATGTTTGAAACACAAATTACACACTTTTGGCCCTATTTTCATGCCCAGTGCAAATCTAATACAAAGTTCAGTCTAACTGTGGACATGGGAAGTGTTTTCTTTCTTTGGGTATTTTGATAGACAGACAGGTGGAAAGGGGGGTTTGCGCTGTTGTGGGAGGAAACAGCTGAAAGGTGCACCTTTTTGAAAAAATATATGTTTGAGCTGGTTGGTTGGGCCTTGCAACCTATCCCCTGTGGCTCAATGTAATTTCAACACAGATTACAAAACTTAGAAATGGAATTGTACAAGATTTTATATTCAGTTAATCTCCATTTTATTCTTTATTCTTGTTTTAACATTCATTTCATGATAATCTTATGATTGATGGCAGCTGCATTTGTGTAATAGAGGGCTTAATATATGCATTTGCACACAACCTTCTCAGGGCAACCATATTACTAAAATGGCACAGGATAAAGATGGCTTTGACACTCCAGACTTTGACATTACATGCAACGTGGTATTTTTTATTTCTTCGGTTAAGTAATCTAAACACTCTTTGACGTGCACACAATGACTAAATAAGCGGCATTTTAGGTTGCATGACAAGTCCACATTTCGGTTTAGTCATACTTCTTTGAAGGGAAATATGATATTTTATCTAAATGAGACACTGTTTATGTTTTGCCTTTAAAAAGTGTGACGATTATCTGCCCAAGAGAAAATGCGTCACTCTCCTAAAATATGACTCAAATCAAATAAAAACAAGCCATCAGCTGTCATAATGGTCATAGTCAACTGGAAATGAATGAATGAACGTGTGAAATATTTGGAAAGAAGGATTGAGACAATTACTACAAAAGCAATAAAAAAAAAACCCAAATATCTCCAACAATTATTGCAACGGGACAACATAACATGAATTTTTCAGTATAAGAATATTTTTAGATAGATAATATAATCTAACAATTGTATGTAAGTATGCAAATGTGGCATTGGACTTTACTGTCTTTATGGGCGCTCAGGAATAAAGATCTTGATTTTTTAAAGATGCAACAAGAGAGCAAGTAAAAACAATTTGGGCATCTACCTGCTTTTGATTGCATCAATTAATTGAAAAGAAATAAATGCAAGACATCAATTGTGGTTTCACAGTCCCCCTCGTTGCAGTGTAGCTTAGGTCGGGCTAATGATTAATGAAAGAAGCTTTTTACTGTCATTGTCAATTATTTGACAAATTACCCTCTTTTTGCCCTTTCTTTGTGGATAAAAGGTAAATGACAAAACAAAGTGAAATCATATATTCTAATTAGACAAAGAAGACGCAATATTATGATGAAAGAATTGCAGTATCAAAGTCGTCGGAGGAAGAATGTGGGAGCCATTCCCAAGCTGCTCTAATCAAGTGTGGTTGAGAAAGGGGGCAGAAGGACAAAGGGAGGATGAGAGAGACACCGCTGTAGCGTGGACTGGAGGAAAAATATACAAACTGTGTCAAAATAAACTCCAAACCACCTTATCAAGGCCCATTATTTAAAACATACATGCTCTTACAACTTTTTTTTAATGTAACAGTACACTTTATTTGTGTTAAGTCTACTATTCACCGTGCTAGTATTTTTGCTGTACATGCTAATGCAAACTTTTAAGAGTTTAGCGACAGTACATGAACAAACATCCTAGGCCCATCCTCCACAAATGGCATGCTACAAAATAAAATTTGTTGTGGCGCCTTGCCTTATTTTTAAGGAAAGAGAAATCACTTTGTCAATTCTCTTGGGGAAATGCACGCAAGACACAGATGTGCACAGCATCCAAATCACAAGTTCTAAAACCACATTATGCAGATACGTATGGAGGGACAACATCACATGAACACATCAGGCGGCCCCTCAGGCTGAGTTAAAGGCAGAGAACCCCATTCCACTCGGATCCCATCACCATTCGTTTCACAGAGGTTGTGCAAAAACACTGCACATTATCACCAGAAATTTGAACCTCTCGATATCGGAGTCATTACATTTTAATATGCACCTCCATCTGCCCTCTAGTCTGCCAATTGTATTGCCAACAACCTCGCTGTGCTATGCTGGTTTTCTGCTCGGGCAAAAGCAGCCTGTGTGCAACTTGTCCATTGCCGGGAAAAGGCTTCATCAGTCAGTTTTGTAGTGGGGAGGCAGCATAGCCAAGGACATAATAAAGTAGCATCATGTCCATAATTGTTTTGGGTTTCACTTGGGAGTAGCAAACCTCTGTTTACAAGACCCCATAATCCGGGGACAAGTGAAGCGATTTGGCATCTTGCAGAATCCCTGCTGCTTCAATAAAAACAATCCAAAACAGTCCTCTTCCAGCCACCATTACCCACAGGACTATAGAATACCAGCCTTGTTTGTTCATTTATTTTTTTAATTCAAGTATTCTGTGGTGATTTGAAATCCTGAAAAACAGGCTACAATATTTATTGATAGAGTTCACAATAACATAACATAAGATAATAGTGTGTTAGATGATACAATAACAGATGAGTTGATTTTTTTTGCAATGTTTAATGAAATCTGCTTGCATTTTGGTCATCTTGGATGTACCTCAATAATTGAATAATAACGTTAGATATTTTACAATAACCTTTACAGTAAGTTAGTGTAATTCAAGTCTACAGTATCCAGTCCACTTAAAAAAAGTGAACAAACAGATAAAAGTTTGGCAGTTGAACAACATTTTCTTAAAATATTTTTTACATTCATGTGAAAATTGGCTTTCTCGTATTTTCAACGATAATTATCGTGAATTTTTCTTGATTGTTCCCAACTTAACCGTAAAAGCAACTAAACAACAAGAATAACTTGGTTATCTCAAAGAACTAGTTTGCTTTGTTGTGCTAACAAACATTGTTGCCACAAATGTAAATAATTACATTCGAAAGCTTTTCCAACTCGCAGTACTGTTTTAGCCCCCAAAATGCAATTGGTCTTTGTGTTACGGCAGCTTACTAGCAACTGTGTTAAAAAGTTCCAGAAAAGCCAGAATTTGCCTGTATAAATTGGTTCCTGTCATTTCTGAGGACTCAGACCCCAATTCTGGAGGTGGGATGACATCATTGTTGCTCGAGGAGCGGTAAGCAGATAACCACACACTCCATACACCCTTTCTGCAAAGATAACCCCTGCATGCACTTTTTTCTTCTTTTTTTTTTTAAATGAAAAGGAGAAGGCGGGGTGTGTATTTTCAGCATAGACTTAAGTATCTTGATTTTTGCTGAGTTGAAACAACTGATAGAACAATGAGGAGGGTGGCCTGAAAGATTAAAGTGTTTAATACTCCCCCCCCCTTGGAATTTTTCTGTCAGATATGAGAACTTCTCCAAAATCCATAGGAAAGGATTACGGGACTCAGAAAACCTATCGCTCTCTCACAGATGCAAACGCACGCACGCGCACGCACGCACGCACGCACGCACGCGCGCGCACACGCATGCACCCACTCACGACTGCCATTTCAGCTTTCTGACCAGAATCTGGCAGTGCGGCTTGATGCTGAACCTGTTTCTTTAATAATTAAGATATTGTTTGGAACAAAGGATCTAAAAATTAATATAACGACTCATTATTATATCATTAGGATTATTATTTATTATTGTCAGTGATACAAAAATCATACAAATAAAAGATTGAAAAAAAGAAAAACAAAACGAGAAATAAACTGAGAAATTGGATAGCATCAATGTCCTTCAGAACTTTTCATCCATGGTTAGATGTTGTAAAGCTGTGAAAACACTTAAATGGTCAAAGACATTCAGAAAGTAGTTTTGAAAGTTGATTTGAATAACTTTTTGTGTTTGTTGATGTGACATGATTGCAGTGTGACGTCTTAAAAGGACTTTTTGCGAACATTCTGCACCAAAGGGGAACAAACGTCGCCCACTCAAGTTTATATTCTTAAATCACAGGCTATTCAAGAGAGTAAAAAATAATAACATAGACACGTTTAATACTGTTTTCTCAGGGGTTGAATTTAATTTGTATCTGACTTTTAAGGGATGGTGGTAAAAGTAAAAAGAAATATTAAAAAATGAGCTGCCTTTACAGTGTAACGATGACAATAAACACCCCATATTTATGGCACTGTATACACGTTACTCAAAGCGGTTTGATATGGACACGTCCTGTACTTATTCTGCACAAGTGTAATTACAGTAAACGTTTAGGTGCTTTATTATAAAAGTGCAGTATGGTTTACTGGGTGCAGCGCTAAAGTCAGGATGAACCTGCAATATTTCTCTCCCCAAAATTGGATGTGACGTGTCACTGAAGGTGGTGTGGCATTTATCAGAGATGATTCTTTAACCACTATTCTCACTCCACTTTCACAGGTCTGAGGGCACACCCCAGCCCAGAAATGTCCTCCTTAATCATTTCGTTCAGGATTTTCCTGCTCGCTGTCAAGTCATTGTGACTCGAGTGGACCACTCCACAAAGAATGACTCATCCTTCTACAATGTCATTAAAAGATCTTCAGACGTTCCCTCTACACTCCATAAGGCCTGCGATTCATAGGAAGGCGCAGGCAGGTCTCTCTTCTCTGCATTTTAGTGCTTTTTTTTTTTTTACTTTGGATGCTGAGAGTTGTACAAGAGGGGAATTTGAATGAAACTGAGGGAAGATGACTAAGCCGATTTGCATCTTGAGCTTGTTGTTTTGAACAAGAAATGCCCTATGATTAGAAGTAAGCATAACTTCAACACATGTTTTGTAAGGGACTCGCAGTGTTTCTACTCGGTTTGAGCTCACAGACCTTACACCGTCATGCTCATGTTTGCGGAAAATAGCTAAGTTTAAATGTAATTTAGTGCTTGACTTGACTCGAAAGTGTTCTTCTGAGAGCAGGAAATCTCATCCCAATCATTATTAAGATTTGTACTAATCTGTCCTGGCCTCTGGTAGTTACAGAGGCAAAATAAAAAACGGCGTGGGAGGAATTTGGTGAGGTCACTGAGAAAGGCCACCGGGTGACTTGGAGGAAATTCTCAAGAGGGGGAAGTATGCAGAACTCTCCTATTTCTGGGGTTAACATCGCCCAGGTGGTTGTAAAGGTCCTGGATGGCAAGACCCTGGTGGTGGATGAGATCCATCTGGAGTTCCTAAAGGCCCTGCACATGCTTTGTGGACTTGGAGAAGGTGTTTGACCTTGTCCTGTGGGACTATATGTGAGGTGCTCCAGGAGTATGGGGGACCAGAATGCTTAATACAGAATGTTCAGTCAATGTATGACCGCTGTCAGACTTTGTTCTGCATTACTCACAATAATACGAGTTCTTGTAAAGTGAGGTTTGGACTCACCGAAGCTCCCCATTGCCACCAATTCGGCTCAAATCCACAAGTGTGCAAGATAACGTCTGAAAGCAAAATGTATGAAACCAACTTCCTTTAGCAAGACTTCTCTCCACCTTGGACACACTAAATTTTGTCCATTTAAATGATTACAGCATTTAACGTCTTATAAGACTTGCATGACAGACAATGTAACTTTTCAGTTATTAAATTACAATTTAAATCAATGTAGATTTATTTCTGTCACTGTGTTAGCCAGTAGCACAGAACAGGTTTCTAGGTTGGAGGTTTCACTGATATTTGCAATCAAAATTGTACAATGTTCATAATCGCCCAATACTCTTTTCCGAGCTTAAGCACATATGTACGCAAGCGTTTGCTGGCAAATAAACAATATTCATCCACAATCCTACAAAGAGAGTGGGAGGAGGAGGACAGAGACTACCATCAAGCAGATGGAGAGGTAACGGATACAGAGAAATAAATACAAATGACAAAAAGAGGGGGAGGAAAAGAAGACATGAGGTTAAAAGGAGAGAGCTGGCAAATGAGCGAACGGAGCACAGCGATGCAGGGAAGAAGACAGTGTAGGAGGACGGCAAAATGAAAGAGGAAGGTCAGTGACGAAGGGGTAGACAGACTGCCAGACTCCCTACGGCTCGCTGAATCATTGAATGATGGCTGGATAAAAGGAAGGAAATTGGAGGATGTAAGGACTGGACGGGAAGAGCATCATGGAGGTAAGTTTGGACCAAACAAAATGAAAATGAAACGAAATATGCATCGTAATGACACCTCAAAGATAATAGTTAAGATCAACAGTGAATGATTTAGGCACTCAGCGGTGATGCAACCTGCTAAACACAGCAAAGACGTTTTATCATCCAAGTTGGAATGATGAATGTTTTAGCTGCCTTCACACACAGTCTGCACAAATGTAACCATTAATTTTGGATGTCGGCCCAATCGTGATTGCAGTAAAACGGTAGTTGCAATGCTAAATAATGGCTGGCAAAGTGCTGCAACACTCGAAAGTGGTAAGGGATGGAAGAGCAGATGGGATAATAATTCATTGTTGGGCGAAAAATAAGAACCACACTTAATACACTACATGCTGTAATTTAACATAGTTGTGGTAAGTGTTGGGCAGAGTGAGATGCGCGAGAAGTAGGGTGTGAAAAATGTAATAGTCTTGAACCGCAGGAAGACATAATGCCCTCAAAGCATCTGCTTCAAATGGGATTGAAATCAAGTGGGTGATTATACAGAGTGTTGATTGTCTTTTAATTACTTTGTGGATTAGCGTGTGTCTTTTGCCAAGGCGTGAATGAAAAAGTTGTGTAGTAAAGAAAAAAACAATTGTTACCAAACATGTTTTGTGAAAAATGATATTAAGCCACACTGGAATGCAAGCAAAACAATAAACGTACATAAGCAGCCGTTTTACTGTCTATATTTATTGTAGTTATAAAAATGTTTATAGTGCAGTCAGGGTTAGACTGGCTATCATGTAGCGCTGACACTGACGTTGATTGTTATATTGTAAATGTGTTAATGAGCTGCGTCCTCTAAATTGAGGTGATATGAAGAAAAGTAAGAATTAAAAGACATCGGCCCACCGGCCACAAACACTATAAAATAATCATAGATAGATAACAGTTCAATGATGAAACCATTAATTTTCAGCTCACCACATCACCCATGGTTATGGCTTCAGTTTTTTCAAGTTACTTATCGATTACTTGTCGATCATCCATCAAACTCTGATAATCCTTACAGCATTGCTGTAGAAGTGCTTGCCATGGTGCTATTCAGTGTTTGAACGGCATCTGCATTTCTGAATATTTGTTTCCAAGCCCATTTTTAGCAGATTTGTTTTGATGAGCTATTTTGTTTGATTAAAAAAAAAAAAGTTTAAACTGATAGGTTCCAACTTTTACAAGGTATTTTACAAGATATATAAAAAAATGGACAGTTGGAAAAATTAAATCAAGACAGAACGAAACATTAACCATGGCTATGATTCTTTGCATTTTCAATTCAACATTTCCAAGCACATAAAACTTGTCCATTCTGTATAGCAAATAGTGGGCCGCTGAACATTTTCTCTCCAAGTATAGTGCAAGAGAGCAAAATTTTCACTTGGCTACAGTATGCGCCTCTGAGGAACATTTTGTGAAATCACACTAATTCATGAACTGTCATGACTCCTGCTGTGCTTGGACTTTCTCACTTACTGCAGTACTGCTAAGACTGTTGGTATCTTTCCATTTTTTAAATTTGCCAAGCATATTACTAGTGTAAAGCAATTCATCTGTTTTCTACATCTCCAAACGTCACTTGGGTCAGAATTTTCATATTTTCCTATACATTAAAATCTTGACAGTATTTGCTGCATGTTTAAAATCTGGCAAGTGTTGAGAGGTTGTTTCTCATCTACAGACTGGAGTAGCTTTGCTCACTTGGATATAAATGAGTCTACAGAGCCTATGACAGATTGCATACATTATTGTGTCAGGAGCATTGTTTCCAAAATGGTTGTTGTATACTACCCAAACAATACAAAGCCACGTGTAACAAAAGAGGTACAGTAAAAGCCCGCATCCAAGAAAAGAAGCAGAAACACTTGGGGTGGCAGATGCACAAAGGCAATTGGACATAATGCTGAAGCAAGCCAGCGATTGTTCGAAGCCTAGTTGCTGATAGCCAGCCACCTGAGCTTTGCGTTGTATGTTAACATTTTGAAATGTTTGACAACTTTTCCAAAACATCCACAAACAATCTTGGGTTCAGGGTGCATGTGTAAATGTACAATGTTTTCCTTTCCCATTTAATTGTCAAGCTCTTGTCAGGTTGTAATGCATAGCAATGCAAAACAACATTTTTGCACACAGCACACAATGTCATCGAATCATTGTATTAGCATGTTTACATGGAATCATGATTCATACTTTAATGACTAGTTTTGCCACCTACCCAGCATAAATTGCCAATCACTTGCTCAAAACAATAAATTAAGTTTCCAAGTGTTAAGTTTGTTGGAACTAATTGTTTCTGAGCGTCAAAACTCATCTCCATCATATCTTTTGCTCTTGAAAGAATAAAAACAGCAAGTTGCTTAGTCATTCTGGTCTGACTAGACAACATGAAAAAGATTTTAAGCCACCAAATAAAATAAAAATGGAGAAACTGCATGGCAGAAGTGGCACCCCCTAATGAGACATGACACTGTGGTGAAGCTATGTTTAACCGGCTCAGCAATGTCAGCAGCTGGCGTCTGAGGTACAAAAATGCGCTTTGAGAAAATCCTCTTATCTGGCCGGCACTGAGGCCAGGAGCAAGGCAGCAGTCGGGATTTGGACAAGGCCAACAGCCAGAGGAGGAAATGCTGCTTGTACTGATGAGTTTACAGTTGGCCAACAAAGCAGTCAGCTCTGGACGAGAACCAAGCAGCGATCTGAAACAACCCGAGAGAATGCAAAGTGCGGGAACGGCTTAGGCATTGTGGCACATTGAGAAGCTTGGGCTGTGCAAACAGCTCGTTCACAATTGACACCCGATCATTGTGGGAGGTGCGGGGAGCAGGCGGGCATCTCTATTAAGTCTGCTCATACATTGGCCCGCATGGCTTTCCCCAAAGGTCAAAATACGTTCACTTGCCTCACTGCAACAGAATCCATCTCAATGTGAGAGACTCATTTCGCACCTAGCATTGAATAATCTATGACCAATCAACCACCATTAGGCGCCATGGGAATGCTAAGTGGTTCAGCTTTTACGGCTGTGATGGACCTCGGCCATTAAGGGGTTAATGGGGTCATTTGGGGTACCTGGGCCTGTTGCACCTTGTGGTTTAAAACTCTTGCTATCGGCAGTGGATTCAGGTTCCCATGTGATCGGTGAACCTTCTGTTATTTTATATTAGCCCTATGTGTTTTATTGTGATCCTTGGAGCCAGGGGTCATGTCATAATAGTCGACACGAATTATGTGCTAATGTCATGGTGTTACAATGGAGAGCCAAGAGTGGATCTATTAAAACAAACACTTCACGGCTGGATCTTCTACAGAGGAGGTAATAGCAACTGATGATTGGACCTGCTTAGCCTTTCCAACACCACTTTGAAATAGCCTTTCCCAAACCTGTGGTTGAGACCCAAAATGGGTCATTTTACTAAATTAATGTCTGATGCAGTTTTTGGTTTGGATATATAATTTGTGAGATTATCTTGCAGGGAACAGTCTAATATCCACTAAGGATAGAATAAACGCTGGTAAATTGGTTTTGAGAAAGTTTGAGTTCTACCCAATCCATTGCCATAGAGCAGGGGTGTCAAACTTATTTTTGTCGCAGACCGCATCATAGTCATAGTTTGCTTCAAAGGGCCATTAAAATTGTCTCATATTTTACATATATAGTATACTAGGTTACACAACAAACTGATGAATTACTAGTTTTCAAAACAGAGACTAATAAAAACTGTTCAAATATTTAAAAATGAAATATTGAAATCGAATCAAACATTTAAAAATAAGAATTATCTAAAAAAAATGATTGGTAATAAAAATTGTTAACAATATCTCTATTTTTTAAAAGCGAAAACAATTTGAAATTTTGGAATTGACATGAATCCAATGCAGGGCCACCTAAAATGATGTGGCGGGCTGTAGCTGGCCCCCGGGCCTTGACTTTGACAACTGTGCCGTAGAGGGCACACTTAGTATTTCTGATATATACTGTTGTATAGCTCATGGCGAAGGTCAGAATCCTAGCATCTCCAAATAAGTAAACAAAAATTTTTTTTGCCATTGCATTGTTAAACAGACAAAATGTATTTTCCACACTTTAAAATGATCGATAATAATAATTATAATGTAATAATTTATGAGTATCTAAGGCGTTAATGCAAACTGACTCTTGCCTTCTAATTTCTCTTCCTCTGTCTTCCCAAGAAACCTGTGATTGCTTCTTCATCTCTGTCATCCTCTTACTGCTTTCTCTTCCCGTTAAGCATATCACGGGCTTAAACCCTGTGACGTTGGCAATGCATTGGTAGGCAACAATTATGTAAAGTAAGTTAAGCTCCAGTCAATTGCACATTGCTCCGCATTTGCTACAAATCTTCAAAGAAGTCATCTTGAATTGCGCACCCTCAAAGAAACACACAAACAGAAGAAGTGATTGCAAAGATGTGTGTGTGTGTGTGTGTGTGTGTGTGTGTGTGTGTGTGTGTGTGTGTGTGTGCGGTGAAGCAACAGCAGATCTGGTTGTAAGACGGCATTATATGATGGGGAAGAGAGGAAAGGTTGAAGTGTAGAACGATATGAGATAGATGAAAAGTGATAGCGACAGAAATATTTACAACTTTTCTCTGATGGAGTAAACCGAATTCCAGGAAGCTGCGACCTTGGAAACTTTCACGTCAACAGACAGCACGGACAAAATGCCATCAGAAGGTCTTATCTCTTTGAGACACGACTTGACAGGCCAGACAGAATTATTACTGGGCCAACTCGCTTTTGTTTTACTTCAATCATTGCAACTGGAATATAAGGGGGGATAGAAATGCTCCCAAAATCCTTCATTTGCTAATCTGCACAAACTTTACAGGTTAAAAGGAAAGGCTGATTGAAACGACATTCACTGACAGAAATTGACAAGCAACATGAATACTGTTTACAACCATACAAAAGCTGGCAATTTACATTAGATACAGCTTTCCTTCTTTTTCTTAAAACTATGGTCATTATGATTGATGGGATAACTGGCCATGTAATGTTGAAATTAATTACCCTTGTTAGTTTATCAACCTGTACCGAGCAGGACAACAGAGAGACAGATGCATTAATTATTTACGTATATGTGTGTGTTGGACATTTAGTTCAGAGGCTGGATTTGACACCTCTGAAGATTTTCTTTTTTTTGCCTTTAAGCTTGCATTGTAAACAAGAATCTGATCTGAATGGGCTTATCTGGGTAAAACAGAAATACCAGAAATACCACACAATCAAATTTACTGTGGATTAATATGATCTGTAACAAAACGATCCATAAAACTTAATATGCATAAAACTTAACAAGCATAAAAAGATCACGAGAGAAACTTTTTGTGACACATTTCTGCATTCCGCACTTTGGTAGGTCATCTTTCTTTACTATTTTCCAGTTTTGGGAGATGCTGTCATACAGATTTATGGATTTATAGGCAGCACTGTATAATAAAACTCTAGAAGGTAGACTGCATGGAGCCAGGGAACAGAAGCTTTATCCGTTTCAAATGACCCTTTCTTGCTCATGAATGCACATCTTTCGTTCCTCAACTTATTTTTATGGTAATTTAGGCAAAATTTGTATCTGTAGTAAAACGGAATGCATGCACTAAAATGCATTTATTTTACTCACAGTGCTTTGTGGTCCCCGCAGGCAAAAAATATTACAGAGAAAATAATATAGTGCTTAATTTATTTTATTGCTTTATTTTATGAGAGCACCTGTCATCAAAACGAGATTCCTTCCAGGATACTGTAAACCAAATGTGAGACTACTCACTGGGATTTTATGAGTGACAAAAAGAAAACCATTCAACCACTAAAACATTTTGTTTCTGTTGTTTTTAATATATTTGATTTAAGAATTAAGCATTTTTATTTTGGTCTATTAACCGCTACAGAAACATAAAGCGTTTGATAATCAACTACCAACGATGTTAAGGGAGGGCGGCGGTGGCATAAATCTAATTTGTGGTCTGATAATGTTGTTTAATCTAACAGGGGAGCGAGGGGGGCGGGGGATTACCAATGATGTATCAAATGTTCAAGGAATTGGTGTTCAAATGGAGGCTCCGTTGCTAGAGCTGAACATCGTGTATGTACGAAAACAAGGTTACTTACTTAGCATTGTCCATCATAAAAAAACAATCGCTAAAACCACCCACGTATTTCATGTTATAAAAAATGTTGATGGTGTTTTATTGCTTTCTTTACTTTGCTGCAACTGTATGTCTTTCCACAACATTCAATTTCTGAGAACCTCTGGAGCGCTCTCAAACTGACTGCGGATAAATTATTGATGCTGTTTCACATTGACAGAAACACTTCCAGAAGTTTGTGACATCGCTTAATGAGCCTTGGCCCGGCGCTTTCAACTTATCTGCAGCCGGGAACTTTTGCACACACGCAAGGGACTTGATAACAAGCTGACACGTGGCGAGAAAGGAAAATAATATTGAGGACTGCAGGGTACACCTTGAGGAATAGGAATGGAAGTGAAACACGACAGGCAAATATGTATTACGTGCTAACAGTGCAATGGCAAGAAGGAGCTGATTCGTGACTTCAAGGCATCAAATACTAGATTAATGCCATATTCAATTTAGGTCCCAAGTCGGAATTCAAACTTGGGAATGACAGTAGACAAGATGGAAAAAAAATATAAATGGATGCCTCCAGGAAGCCAAAAGGTAATTTCAACACAAATATGTGCATGACTGTTGTTTATTGCTGATGTGATTGCTTCCAAAAGTTACAAGATGAAATTTGACTACAACTTTCACTCAACCTCCAATGATCGCAAACAATAAATAAACAAAATAAATAAGAATAAATCGATACAAAGTACTACTTAATAAAATGAAATGTAGCAAAATTTCTGTCCGCTTGGAGTCACCAACTTCTACACTGTATTATTTGGAACGTGACCTGTTCTGAAATTTTTAGCTAGCGCACAACTGAAGAATAAAAGTGCGAACACTAAAAATGAAACGCGAAACCTTTGGGTTTTGGAGATGGTTTACTCGGTTCTCAAACTTTATTCCTTTCTCCTACGTGGATGTCCACTACAGCGTCACTACGTAATTGAGATGCCGTATACATGGTCAACTCTGTCATTGCTGATAGGCCTTCTTCTCACTGTTTTTTATTTTCCCCCCCAGAGAGGCCTTGGACACCCAAGAAGCAGCCCAAATATTACACGGGTCAGAAATGAAAAGCCAAGGTCATTGCATTGAAACGTGGGCCAAAACAGTCCATTATGTGGATCACAACGGAATATTTAGGTCTAACAAAATTGGCAGTTCTCCGCATTTATTAGGCTTGTGTCCATTTTCTGTGGCTGGTGCTTCAGAAGGGGGTTATAGAAGAACCCCGTTTTGTGTGAGCGTCCTTCATCTTCCACATTTAAAAGCCAACAAGACAATCTGAGAAAAAGTGTGGCACACTGTGTGAAATCCCTTGTAAAGAGCCAGACAGGACCACCGGGGCCTCTTTGACAGGCTCACACTGGCAGCGGTGAAGGGACATAGTGACAAAGTGACAGCTTCCACACTCGCTGGTGTAAATCTCCAGTTACGCTGCTGTCCTATTCACCATGGTGCTGTTTGTCCCACTGGGCCAAATGCATGTTTGTCGAATAAATAATGGGACAGCGCGGTGATGCGTGTAGTGAGTGCATCCACCTCACAGCCTCTGAAAAGTCCATCTACCTCCCTTAAACTCCCCCAAAATGCACGTTAGGTTGATTAAAATTGCTTATAGTTTGTTTGTCTGTGACCTTTGTTTAAAATGGCACAAGAATTTGCTGTGGAATTACAATGCAGTCATGTTAGTATTATTTTTAAGCAAGCTTCTTTTTTCTACTGCAATATCAAAAGTGTAGTGGACATTTGTCACGGACACCTAGCAATGACATCTTGGAAGCAAATCAACAGTAATTACAGTATCAGGATAATATTCCATCGGTGCTCACACATTCACACTGATTCTTTTTGCCAAAGAAGCTTTTGATTTTTAATCCCTCAAGATGAATGAGACTATACTTAAATCTGCAGTTCCCATCAGAGTGACATAAAACACGTGCACACTCTCCCACACGCTTACATTTTATGTCTGTTCATTTTCCATCCCACACATTAAAAGATTTAGGAATGTAAATCTGAAGTTTATTTTCTGCTTTACAAAATTAATTGTCAAATTACTAAGGTTTTTTTTTCACAAGGTGACAAAAAGTCTGCATAAGATTATGCCTGGTCTGTGGCCACTAAAAATGTGAACGCAGGATCCACACTGATTTCAAAGGATTAATAACCTGCTGCTGTTGCCGGGCTCAAGGGGCAGATTGGTAGGTAGGTACATGCTGCTTTTGGGCTATTCAGGGAATATTGTTCTCTATAAAAAGAACAAACCCTATTCATTAGCGCCGATCAAAGGTCAAACCAATCTTCTTTTCACCTTGGTCCATGTCATACCTTTCAAACGATTTTCTGTTTCATTGGAAGTGTTCTTGAAAAATATCCAACATAACCACACTCATGTGAGAGTGAGCTGCTTGGAGATATGCTTCACTGTTATGCTGACAGTATTTAAATGGCCATTTACAGCCAATAAAATGACAGGTTAGCAAACCAAAGACATTTCACATTTAGATGGATGAAAAATCTTTCTTTTTTTTTTGCTGGACAGCCGCACATTTGTAGCGTGACAGGAGGCCCAGTCGGACTGAGACAAATTCACACTGCGTTTTGCCAAGATTACATAACCACACTTCTGTTCCAAGCGCCATCATTATTTTAGACAGAAGGCCACATGCTCAACGTATCTGAGATATAATCATGGCAAAGAATCTAATTAAAAGGTACCTGTAAAAGTTCAATCAGAATTCTGAGCACATTCCTAAGCACTCTCTGTGGAATTGTATCATTGAAACCATCCATCCATCCGTCCATCCATCCATCCATGCAAAATCTTTTCACTATACCTGTAATTGGTATAAATTATGCACAGAGGGTTATGAGTTCATCAGAAAAAGAGATTATGGATTTAATTAAGAAGTTTGCATACCGAAAAGTGGAATTGTATCTCTGGAACAGTGAGAACATGACCGGAAACTTCTTTCTCTGACTCCCCCATATCTTAGAAAAGGTCATTTTAATCGTATGTTATTGCCAGTGGGATATGTTTACTGTAAGGCATATTAAAGTAGGTACTCGTCATTATGCGACAGTGATGATTGGCATCATATAGCCACTCCCACCAGAATCTTGTCTTATTTGCTCCTCGTCGCATCCCTCCCTCACAGTGGGTGGCACCGCATTCCAAGTCCTGCGTATTGTTATTTGCAGTTTTTTTGTTCTATTTTTCCGTTATCTTTTTGTCTGTATGTCTGTCCACTCACAAACGTCGTTCGGTCCGACTGCATTTCCAATACATCTCACAAACTCCTACATAGGGAGTAGATTAAACTTTCGTGTTTCACAGCAAAACTGTTCCAGCGTGATAATGCATAGCGATCCATCATAGTGCATGACTCAGCGGCCGAACAGGACAAGTTGAATAAACAAAACAGAAAACATTGCTTTTAGCCAATACAACAGTTTGAAAAGCTGCTATGAGATTTATTGGTGTCAGCCGCAAGTCATGATGCGTCAACATGATAAAGATCTACAACACACAGCTTAAAGCACCCAAAAATGGCGAATGACATAACATGAGACTGCTCTGAAGATAAGTTGCAGACATCTTGATAAGTTATCACTAAGAAATGGTTTGATTGCAGTGATTGCCTCAAAAGTGTGCACCATCAAAAGCATGTGGGCAAGTTTCTTTCGGTCTTTATTTTTTAGTTGGGCCACCATGCTCGCTTGTCATTATTTTGTTTTCAATAAACTTATAATATTACTGAAATATACATAAATATTTTCTTTAACAATTCAACGAGAAATGAAACTAAATAAGACTTGTCATCATGCAGCAAGATAATGTCACAAATTACACCGCCAAGCAGCCAAGTAGAATTTACTAATGCATTTAGCATGAAGGTCAGCTGCCAAAGAGGAAACAGGAGTAAAAAAATGCCTGGAAAAGCTTCACAAAACAAGAGCAAAACAATTTGGCAATGTCAATGGGTCGGCCACAGGCTTCATGCAGTTATTACTGGCAAAAGATGTGCAACTAAATGAATCAATACAAATTGTTTCCCATTTAGTTCTTCAATTCAAAATTTGGTGTTTTGTGAGAAGATTTTCTTTTTGGTTGTGCATCAGATGTATGTGTAATATCCCTGAAAATAAAAGATTGAAAAGTGACAACTTGTCTCCCATCAATCTGTCAAACTTGCTTGGGTTGTTGTTTTATTTCATGTTGCAAGGTCACCATGACAACAGCCTGCTGCTAACAATTAGTTGAAAATACGCATGGATATGTTCCCTTTCACTTTTTATCTGTAGCAACAAGAAGCTGACTCTTTTTGACAACACAAATCACTTCATTGCTGGCTTTAATGAAGATCTTAACCTATGACTTTGTGTTTGTGGCTAAAATATGAAGTACGGGACTATGGAGAGGAGAAATCACACAAAGGAAAGACAGTGCAAAGCTATGAACCGCACAGTATGTTACATTTGTTAGGATGAACTAATGTCAAGGACCAAACACTTTTTATGGTCAGTGGGGTTGGTTGAAACTGTGGCAGCAACAAATAGGGTCAATAGAATCCAACATTTGAATTGTAACCTCACTCACATTCACTAATTAGCAGAGTTGACTAATTTTCAGTTTTTTCATTACAGTCATTACTGTGCAATAACATCCTGCTCTCCACACCTTTTTTGAATTGTCTACACTGTTTGTATTATGTGTCCTCTCTGCATCCATTGCAGCCTGGTCATCCTGGAAGAGGGACCCTCCCATCTGTGGTCTCTTCTCAAGGTTTCTCATTTCCCCTAGCTGGAGTTTTGAGTTTTTCCTTGCCCTCTTGGGAGTTTAAGATCAGGGGATGTTTGAGAATATTTGCCATTTTTCACGTCCTGAGTGTTGTTAGTCACCTAAATGTTGAACAGAGGCTGTGATTTACCGAAGTCAAATTCCTTGTTTGGCACGCTCAAACATGGCAAATAAAAACTCTCGAATCTCTCTTGAATCTTTTCAGTTTTCAAAGCAGGAAGGTTCAAATTTCAGCACGGACTTTATGCACTTTGCAAGTGTTTGCAAAAACTTTGTGTGCACTGCTGTTCCCTTGCAAGGTCAAAAAACACAATGTCAGAATACTGAAGGCTTTGAATTACTTGTAGGTATGAATAAATTAGAATAAAGAATTGCCCTTCTTCATGTGCCAGCTTTGTAACCAAGTTGAGTTAATCTGTCAAGGGTGTAAAAAGAAATGCTATTCCAAATATAATTAGTTGTGACTTCTGTACATCGTCATATTTCCATTGTAAACATCACATTCAGTTACATTGTATGACTCATCCTATCTGTATCTAATGCTGGCCTTATCAAAAAGAAACCATAAGCAACATTAACAGTGTTGCTGTTTTTAAATGATGCGCCGTGGGTGATGGAAAGAAATGGAACAGTGGAGTAAAACAGAGCCCTAATGTGTCGGCCGCGCTGATGGTATTATTCTTGGTACTCACTGGAAAAACAGGAGGTTATATCAGACAAACAACACTTAACACCCACACAGGCTCATAAAGGAACAGCAAATGTTGACATGATAATTAATGAACACATGCACGCGCATACAAAAAAAAAATTGCACTCAGGAATAAAAATAAAAAATATGGAAGGTAAAATACACTTTATCCTTTGAGGTCTTTTGTAACTAAAATGTTTATATTTTTGCTTGAACATTTCTGACACTGCTACATTAGGTTAACTGTAATACTTAAGCAGCAGAAGTAACAAATGACAGTACAGTCTTGGCAACTCATAGCAAAATAGCAAAAAAAAACAACTACCGTATTTTCCGCCCTAAAAGGCGCACCTAAAAACCTAAAATTTTCTCAAAAGCCGACAGTGCGCCTTATAGGCCAGTGCGCCTTATATATGGATCAACTGATGAATTTGTTGATCCATACTGGTTGTACACAGTGCTCTGCCAAAATGTTTCAGTACGTTTTAGTACGACTAGTAAATTACAAGGTCGCATCGCTTCCCAGCATTACGGCAACTGTAGTCAGGGGGCGTCACCGAATAGCTGTTGTACCCGCGAGGCTATTTCATGTCAAAATAGGCTGCTCTGTTAATGTTTCGAGTAAATCTACGGATCGATATGGAAGGGAAACATAGGTAAGTAGTACCAATGCGTTAGATCGAACTTTAGTCAGTTCCGATCATTTTATAGGAGATCGTTTGAGAAACGCGATTGTTTACACTTTGCTGAGGCTCATGGGAGATTGCGAGCTGAGGCTCGTGAGACTTTGCGGATGGCTAATGCTATTGCGATAGCTGCTATACGTACCAGGCTATTTCATGTCAAAATAGGCTGCTCTGTTAATGTTTCGAGTAAATCTACGGATCGATATGGAAGGGAAACATAGGTAAGTAGTACCAATGCGTTAGATCGAACTTTAGTCAGTTCCGATCATTTTATAGGAGATCGTTTGAGAAACGCGATTGTTTACACTTCGCTGAGGCTCATGGGAGATTGCGAGCTGAGGCTCGTGAGACTTTGCGGATGGCTAATGCTATTGCGATAGCTGCTATACGTACCAGGCTATTTCATGTCAAAATAGGCTGCTCTGTTAATGTTTCGAGTAAATCTACGGATCGATATGGAAGGGAAACATAGGTAAGTAGTACCAATGCGTTAGATCGAACTTTAGTCAGTTCCGATCATTTTATAGGAGATTGTTTGAGAAACGCGATTGTTTACACTTTGCTGAGGCTCATGGGAGATTGCGAGCTGAGGCTCGTGAGACTTTGCGGATGGCTAATGCTATTGCGATAGCTGCTATACGTACCAGGCTATTTCATGTCAAAATAGGCTGCTCTGTTAATGTTTCGAGTAAATCTACGGATCGATATGGAAGGGAAACATAGGTAAGTAGTACCAATGCGTTAGATCGAACTTTAGTCAGTTCCGATCATTTTATAGGAGATCGTTTGAGAAACGCGATTGTTTACACTTTGCTGAGGCTCATGGGAGATTGCGAGCTGAGGCTCGTGAGACTTTGCGGATGGCTAATGCTATTGCGATAGCTGCTATACGTACCAGGCTATTTCATGTCAAAATAGGCTGCTCTGTTAATGTTTCGAGTAAATCTACGGATCGATATGGAAGGGAAACATAGGTAAGTAGTACCAATGCGTTAGATCGAACTTTAGTCAGTTCTGATCATTTTATAGGAGATCGTTTGAGAAACGCGATTGTTTACAGAGGGCTCGTTGGTTATTGGCTAGTGGATGCATACCGCAACCCTAGTCAACCTCAGTTTGATGCAGTATAGCTTCTATTTTATGCGCCTTATAATCCGGTGCGCCTTATATATGGACAAAGTTTTAAAATGGGCCGTTCATTGAAGGTGCGCCTTATAACCCGGTGCGCCTTTTAGGGCGGAAAATACGGTACTCAAAACATTGCCTGTACAGCCAATGAAGGATTGTTTGAATTAAAAATTTCATAATTTAAATGTGACAATTTACCTGATGAATCTTTCAAAATGAACAGACATTAAAAAATAGAGATATAGGGTTTTAGTGGCAATAATATCTTTTACGTGTATAGCAGAGGATGTTTTTGCTGCATACTTGGTTATTTATGGAACTGTTCCCTTATTCTTTGTCCCTTATGTGATTCCATTCACATCATGAGATTTACAAAATCTGTGATTTATGGGCAAGGACAAAAGAGAAGACATCAATTAATCTCCATCGGAAGGTGCCTGGAGGATTTTCCATGCCAAAATTCATAGGACACAAAAGTTTTGAAATGTGGGACACCGTGCAAGAATCACAGAATACATGAAATGATCTGGCTGCTCCATTTTATATTTGCCCCTTAGTATTATTCTAGGTGCAACATTTATATTGGCAGTAGAGCAGTATCATGATGTTAGATTGACATTGGCTGTATGGATGATGTCATGTTACAAGCAAGGAGGGAGAATTAATAACTGCTGTTAACATTCCATTTGATCCAAAGATTATGAAGCCAAGGCACTGACAGCCAAGTGGTTCATTCGCCTGACTTCCTGATGGCAGCATGGCTATTATTCTCACAATCAATAGTTTGAATGAAAGTGCGAACGGTTATCTGATTGTTATCCTAAATTGAGTGCTGACCAAGTCCAGAGTTTAGTCCATTTCTTGCCTGAAGTCAGCTGGGATTTGTTCTAGGCCCTGATGATCTGTGACAATTGAAGTGATATTGAACATTATAGGAGTATGACGTTTTATGAGATAGTTGAGGAACATGCTCCCAATTCATTGATCTCACATGCTTTGCTATCTGTGGTAAAGAAGAAAAAAAAGAAAGCCAGAGGAAGAAATTCTGCGCAGATCCAAAACTCAGTGTTGGGGGGCCTGACTACAACAATTGCTTTGATTACGTGAAGAGGAGAAAAACAAAAGAAAATCAGGAGGATGTTCCGACAGCACTGAAAGAAGCAAATGAGCAATGATTCTTTTGAGATTTGAGTGGGATAATGAAGTATAAATTGTCTTACACTAATCAATAAACCTTGAAGTGTATCTTGCACTCTGGTGGCTACTTAGCTCTTTCTGAAACAGCATTACCATGTTAAGAGTCATCCATATGGGACTCGCAGCGACTTGCACTGATTCAGTGGGCCAATAAAAATGAGAGTCATAAGCTTATAACTATACACTACAGAGGTTTTTGGACATATTGCCCGTTAAGTGAGAGTCGTCCATGAAGATTAGAATCTGTACAGGTAACAGATCTGTGCCTATTTATACAACAGTAAAAACACGTATTGAGAACAGTATCATTAACAGTTAAGTCCCACGGCGGCCAAACTACATTGTGGCACTAATTAGACACAAATAACAACGACACGCAGAGGAGGCATTAGGCCCAAAGTGTTTTTTTTTGTGACTGGGAAGGGGATTCCTTGAACATGAAGAACTCCAGACTAGTTGAGAAACATTTTGGACTCATGGTGAGCTTCTTTCACTCCAACTCAAATAATCAAGCAATCAAATCATTCCTCTTAGAATCACTCTTAAGACCTGATTGATTGGCGCTAAATTGCATCTTCCCTGAACCGCAACTGTCCTGCAAGGCAGGTTTATGAAAGCTTTTTTGATGACTGCAAATAAATCTCAGATTGACTAATATTGATCCAATGTCATACAAGTCGCTCTGAACACGCCACTGGAGCTAATAGGTTGCAGAGCTGCGAGAACAGATTTAGGCCATGCTCCTCTGCCTTGAAGACATAAGACAATGATAAATAAATCAGTCTTGCGATTGGGCACTCTGCACTTGGCCATATGGTCTGCGAAGGGAGCCCATCTACAGCACCCGGGACGATTAATACAACCTGACAAGAACCATATCAAACATTTACAGCCTTGTAAGTGATCCACTGCTGCACAGTGCACTTTTTGATAGGGCAGTTTGAAATTGCGTGGTTTATAGTGAATGGTCCACAGCTCCTAATGTTTCTCAAAGAGGACTGCATTAAAGAACACTGCTATGTCATCCACTGGGCTCACACATGCCACCCAGGGGGCACAAGGACCAGGTTTGTGGCGAGGCAGCATTTTTAATGGTCGAAGACAGCAAAGGATATGAAGGAGTTAATGGCTTTCCGTCTAGCCATGCCGTAACAAAAAAAAAAAAAAATACTCACTAGACTGGCTGACCTGGTGAGACATTTCCAATAGCCTGTTGCTTCCGGTGGGAAATCTTTAGAATTTCTTAAGAGACTGCCTTCTTCAGAGTGTAACACTGTTATCTTGACCACAGATCAGCCTTTTTTCCTGGATGTCCCACTCCGATCTGTTGCTCAAGCTTCCTTCTAACGAGGAGACTGCAGAGGTTCTCATCTAAGAGATTGTTAGGATCTTTCAGTTCCCCCATGATGTGGTATCTAACTGATGGAAACAGTTAAAAGAGTTCTGCAATCTGATTGGAGCCTCTGTCAGTCTGGTGATCGTTAAAATGTACTGCACTATTACTTCTGTGTGAAAATTCAGACAAATAGCAAGAACTCCAGGGTGAGTTGAGTATGAAAACAAAACATATGGATTTAATATGTGCACAAAATCTTACATTGTTAATAATAATTCATTAAATTTGTATAGCGCTTTTCAAAAACCCAAAGACGCTTACAGGGAACAAGGCAAAGACATACATGAGGGGAGGGGGAGGGGGACGGGGACAGGGAAGAAACAATCGGATAAAATTAAGAAGAGGAAACCAGTTATGGGTAGGGGAGGTCGTGGGCTTGAGAGAGGAGGTAAGTTTTTAGACGGGACTTAAATATGGGGAGTGTGGGTGATTCACAGACAGACTGAGGGAGAGAGTTCCAGAGTCGGGGTGATGTGCAGGAGAAGGCTCTGTCACCGAAGGATTTGAGTTTAGATTTTGGGACTGTCAGACGTGAAGTATTGGAGGATCGGAGGGGACGGTTGGGGCAGTAGGGGACAAGGAGGTCGGATAGGTAAGTGGGAGCCAGGTGGTGAAGGGCTTTGAAGGTGAGGAGGAGTATCTTGAAGATGATACGCTCCTTAATGGGGAGCCAGTGAAGAGAGTGGAGAACAGGAGTGATGTGTTCACGGGACCGGGTGTGGGTAAGGAGGCGGGCAGCAGAGTTTTGGACTAGTTGAAGTCTATGGAGTGAGTGAGCAGTGATTCCAGTGAGAAGGGAGTTGCAGTAGTCAAGCCGGGATGAGATGAAGGCGTGGATGAGGGATTCAGCGGCAGGGAGAGAGAGGCAGTGCCGGATTTTGGCGATGCGTCGGAGGTGGAAGTAGGAGGTCTTAACAACTGAGCTAACATGAGGGTGGAAGGACAGTGTGGGGTCAAAAATAACGCCAAGGTTGCGTGCCAGAGGGGAGGGAGTGATGTTTGAGGAGTCAATGGTGAGTGTGATGGATCCAGTTTTATTAAGGGAGGATTTAGTGCCTATGAGGAGGAGCTCTGTTTTGTCACTGTTGAGTTTGAGAAAGTTGTGGGTCAGCCATGTTTTTATTGTAGAGATGCAGGTTTCAAAGTGGGTGAGGGAAGGGTTACGGGTTGGTGTGGTACGTATATAGGTAGATCTGGGTGTCATCAGCGTAGCAGTGGAAGTCCAGTTGTTGTTCTTCTCCTGCCTTGTTTCCATTTAGATACTTTGATGCTTTCCAACCAAAAAGTACTTTTTGATTTTCATCTGCAGACAGGAAATTGTTGTATGAACACATCAGTCCATATTTTGCTTCTATCATCTGCTCACTATACTTTTTTGAATCGGCAAAGGTTTCCCAGAAAATGTATCACTAATCTGAAGAATATTCCTGTGAGAGGGGATGAAATTGCACCTCCCTGGCACCTTCCCCTCCGGCAGATTCCCCTGTTGAATCTGCATCAATTGTTAAGTAGTGATTAAGGGATCCTTTTCTCCATCTCTATTCCGGGAGGAAGATGAGTCTAGGCTTTGTAACGTGTACCTCTCATCCCCATTCATGCTTTGCTAAAGTAATATCAAGAAGTGCCGTAAAGGATATCGAGAAAGCAGATTGACAATGAAACTGTAGCAAAAAGGGGAACAAAAATCAGACGTGGTGTGTTTTGAATTCAATTGCAAAGTCATTTGTGTTAGGGGAAAAATTGTCGTCGTTTGGATCTGACAAGACTTTTGGTGTTCTCTTTGTGCTGAATTTCAGTTTTCACGGTTTGTATGGTGCAGATGACAGACAGCGTGTGTGGCTCGAGTAGGACTGGTGGTGGTGAGCTAAAGGTATGGGCAGGAAATGTAAATTGTTATCCTTTTGCTTAGACTAAGGCTAACTAAACTAATGTGAGGAAAGAAACTATTGTTGTCAAAAGCGTGCAGCGTTAACCACACTAAGCGAGGCAATCAACTGATCGAAGTAGCTGACAGAGAGCTGCATGATCCCGTCTCTGTTTCACAACAGTACACATAAAAAGGATTAGTTGTTGGCATGGGAAGATGAAGCAGATTAGGGGGAAGTCAGCCAACAGGGCTCGCCTGTTGATCAGGGCTTTACTGCTGGCCTTGGATTACACACTGTGGATGCTTTTTGTGAATTGGAGTAGCCTTTCCAAGTCGACCTTCAGCTGCCATTTGTTGCTATTCAGACAAGGCCAGCTGACATTAATAGCTTGGGGTTCGCGGCCACACCGCTGTTTTGACAGAAGCTCCGATCCGCCTTGCTGTGCAGGGCGTGCTGGATCTAGGTCTTGCCCCTCAGTAGGTGTCTGTTACTGCCTTCGGCAATCATCAGGGTGCCAGCGGTGCAATGGTGTAAACATTGAAAAGTCTTACCGATGCAATTGTTTAAAAATTGTGTTACCTTTCCTTTTGGAATAAGAGTCTTATGCATATTGTTGTCTATTCACAAGTCGAGAGTACCGTATTTTCCGGACTATAAGGCGCACCGGACTATAAGGCGCACCGGACTATAAGGCGCACCTTCAATGAATGGCCCATTTTAAAACTTTGTCCTTATATAAGGCGCACCGGACTATAAGGAGCACCATTAATGCATCATGTCAGATTTTTAATCCAAATCAAATCATTCTCCATTTTATCTTTTTTATTTCAACTTCAGACGCAACAAATTACTTTATAATCACAAAATAATGATCCATAGTCTTTTTGATTCATGATTCATAGTTTTCAGCGGGCCACTTATGATTGATTTCATGACACAATGCTTCGGGCCAGTTTAAATTTAGGAATTTGGTCCATATATTAGGCGCACCGGACTATAAGGCGCACTGTCGGCTTTTGTGAAAATTTTAGGTTTTTAGGTGCGCCTTATAGTCCGGAAAATACGGTACTCTTTCTGTAGCTTTTCATCCAGAGGTTTTTACAACTTGCCTCCTAAATCCATTCATGTATGTTGACGCAGTAACACTTTGACAGCAGTAGCCAAAAAGACTTACAAACCCAACTAACAAACGAGGTTTGTCAGAAAATTTCAAAAAAAATATTACACCCTATGCGTTTTCCCCTTTAATATTGAGCTGGCGTGACCTCAACTTTTTTTTCCGCATGCTTTTATATGTACATACTAGTATATGGATGGGTTTTTTACACATTGGTGTATTATTAACACTTCTCAACCAGGCAACCGGAGCTTCTGAATATCTTGCCACCGTACTACACCACGCACCAAGTGGCCTCACGTATCTATTTTACTCAATGACCTTGTTAACATTAACGTCAATTTTCCACACAGCACCTTTTCACTGATGCACTAGCACGGCCAAACATGACTATTGAACTTTTACTCTTTTGATTTTTAGCCCCCATCTGTTCATATACACACTGCTGAGGGACTTAAAAACTCATTCAATCGAAACATGGAGACTATTTCCTTTTGTCCTTCAAGTCTTTCACCTCATTCAATCCATCTTCACCTCTCTCCGACTCTATAGCTAGAAATTGATATTAACCGCACTTCTAGTTTTCATTTATGGTTATATTTGCTATCATTTACACACACTACTCGTCCTCACCAAAAGACAAGGCCTGATGAGATATGGAGGTCACTTTCCAGCTTCCCATCCACAAACACTCTCCCTCTCACTTGGAGGGGGAATTGGACTGACTATTCCCATCTTGTTTGACCCCATCACGACAGCTACAGCCTACAAGGCAAACACAATAGGCCACGATGACATTGAGCATCGAATTTCAAGAATATTTTCTTCCTTTGAATGCACATTATGGTCTCTTAAGGGGGGAATTCAATGGGTTGATGGCAGCACCGCGAGACTCCTGGACTCATCATTGCTGCTATTTGCTGATTTATTTGTGTGCGACATTCTTTGAATCGGTGCGTGTATGACTCCACCCTCTGTATTCATCCTCCATCATGCATTTTCTGCTCCTTGACATGCCAGTTTCTTGACAGAGGGAGTAAGGCGGGTTAACTGTGGAGGGACAACCCATTGGGCCAAGAGCTCTCACAACAAGGAATTTTACTGTCAAGTCCAGTCAGCTCAAAATGATCACATGCAATGCTTTGGCTGGAAACGTGAAATGAATGAATCTTAAGAAATTAAGAAAAAATAAGATCTGCAAACAAGATACGAGCATAGCCATCAAATGCATTATTGCATGAGGGCTCATGCTATGGGTCTCAGTCATTGTCACACTTGACCAAACTACAACTTGGCAGCTTATTCCTGGTGCCAAAGCGTTGGCCATATATTCAGCTGGTGATGTACAATATGTGGTGGCAGGGCAGGATGACGGCATGTAGCTGTTGTGCTTCATCTTACTTGTTGTCGTCTTTAAAACAAAAACAAGCACAAACATTGCCGTATGGTGGAGCTGCGTGCAGCGCACTGACTCACTCATCCCAGCTGTCAGCCTTATCTGTCATATGCATACTGACATCTTGAAGCTTTTGTGCCCCAACAGACGCTCTGCTTAAAGGGTTATAGGATAGAATTAACGTCCAGTCATGCCATGCACACAAATATCTAAGGAACACTAAGTAATGTTAGCCTCTGTTTACATTCTGCTCCCGGCAGTCACGGCAGCCCTGTGTGCCCAAAAGAGTGGGTCTCAGGATTTTGGCTGTTTTTTCCCCCTCTGTATTCAAGTCACGTTATGTTATCTCATGGTCTCTCATGGTACTTGTGACAGAGCGGGTGGGGGGCAGGTGAGTCGCAGAAGCTCAATGGTGCCTTTTCAAAACATCACATAATGACTAAACTGAAATTTACACAATAAACTTCTCTTCAGAATGCCAATTCTCTCATTATTTCAAATCATTTTTTTACAGCCCGCAAATGTAGAACATGATGCCCTTTTAAAACCAAAATTCTGATGAGCCCTATATACTATAGCATTCAATTTAGAAGAAAACACTTGGAAAAAAACAACTTAATTGAATTGAATGGAATATTCTTGTTTAATGACTTTAATCAGAAGACCTTTGCTTCATAGGTGTAACTATCTATCATAAAGCCTCATTCAATATTTTGCACTGTGCAATTTTGACAACCAAAAATGTTGACATAAACTAACTTCACAGTTTCTGCTTTGGCATGTGGTGCTTGATGTCACTCTGCTTTTTCAGCATTACATTATGACACTTCCTTCATTACTGTCTCTAGCTTTGGGCTAACCATGTCAGAAGTTGATGCTAATTTGCATAGTAAAAACATGTTCTTGCTCCTGACTGCAGTATGTCACTGCGGATCAAAGGAGGCAACAACTGAGTGCAACAGCATCCCTTTCTTCGACCGGCTTTTACGTGTTCGCAGCATGCTAATGTGACAGGTAGGAGGTGATCGTTAAAATGTACTGTAGGCGAGCCATGGCAAAATATAAAAGAGGGGCACGAGAGTCAAACTGAGTGCTCATCCTGCTACAATCACATGAATAGGAGAAGACATCATAAAAATACCGTTTTGCATCAACTGTATATTTATTATTTGGCCAGACTTTCACCGTTGCAACAAATGAATCATCTGCACTGTACTTGAAGCAAACACTTGAAAGATATTTATATAATTAACATATTCCACCACACATTCACACCATTACTCACAGGTACAGTTGTACAACTTTCCACCCACATTTACAAACGTGACTCCTATAACGGTGAGTGGTAGTAAATGCCATCTACAGCTACAAAGTTTCTATGTAGAAAGAGGAAAATTGGTTGGTTGGTTCCCGATGTCATTCATACCTAAATATGAGAACAGAACATGACTTTCAGACATGACTACATTGGCCTTTGAGTGAACCATGTGCTCCTTGAGGGAATCCAGTGTTGTTTCTTGCTCTTTTAGCCTATTCAGCACTTGAGTATTTCTATCCAACTTTGAGTTCACACTCTCCCGGCAACATATGAACCAGTCAAGAAAGCATAGGAGCAAACATGCATCGGCCGCCTACCAGTCAAGGCTTGACGCACAAGACAGACTAGAAAGACAAAGAGGCAGATTAAAGTAACCCTGTCAGGCCTTTTACTTATTTCAGTCAAGGGAGAGCGAGGCAAAGGGCACAGCAAACAGAATGAGAGATAACATGAGATGGAAGTGGGGCAAATCATGCAGACAAGGGGACACATGGCTGCAACCTGGCAGAGCAAAGAGATATTATATTTTTCACTACAGTTCTATTTTTTCCCCACATCCACCACAAGGTCACATACGGGAGTTTTACACTGCTATGAAAATGAAACATGGCCGATTGGAATTGGAATACGAGTGCTGACTCTTGTGGTTCTTGAATGTAAAGGCAGAACTACATAGCCGTCGTCAGCAATGCTAATTATCACAAGACGATGCCATCAACATACCTACTAAATGCAAGGTAGATTCTTGAAATGGTTTTGAGAAACAAATGGCAGTTGTGGCTGCTCAGTCCAAAAGGTGCACAAGTTAATAGCACAAACGGTAATGGATCCTTGAGCAGCCACAAACCCAGAACCGGGACCTCGAGGCGCTGCTCAGCCAGAACTGGAGCATTGAGCTTCTGAAAAGACGCTACTTTGGGCTGCCTTGGCCTGAATAGCATGCTGCCCTGGAGGTTCGGGTACACGAGAAACAAGGGAGGCAGAGTGGGTAGCCATTGGAAGCCAGCTGGAAAAGGTGGACGGACGATCTTGTACCATGAGAGGTGAAGTGACAGGCATGGCACAAGGTGAGCAAGAGGCACGTGTGTCAAGGCGGATGTGGAACGGCGTGACGACGTGGGCACAGAACAAGGTGATGATGAAACAGGTACGGAATGACTTCATGAATACAGTATAACTAGCCTGCAGCAAGATGTGAAAGACAAGTGATACAAAATAATAAAGCAAATACTAGAAAACTTGTTAATAAAGATGTCAGTGTGGATATATTTAGCATTTACACAATATCCACAAAACAAATGTTTGCAATTAGGACTTTAATTATACATCCGCAACGGTGTAGACATCACAGCAATTAAAACCTGGGGCACTGAGGAATGTGGAACTGCCAATGTGAAATTATTCCCACCCACAGCATTAAGGGAATAGGATAAAACGCAAAATGGAGGAGGGGGTGTTGTTTCATAGAAATCGTTCAAAGAGCTCTGCAAGTCTGATCCTTGTTGTTTCTGTCTGGAGAGGTTTAATTCTACAACTTTTCGCAGAGTTCATTAGAAGCAGGGGAGAATTTTGATCTTTCAAACCCAAAGCTTGAAAGTGGTGCGAGCGTGCATAAAATGTTCATGACATCTCGTTGAACTCTGATTTTATATAACGATAAGGAATTTGGGGAGGGTCATGGTAAAATTTGCAGAGGTTTCATTAAGTTTTGTCTCATGAATGTAGTGAATTTAGTGAGATGGCTTTAGGGTAGTATCGTAAAGGAATCATAATTTGCTTTAAATAAATTTATGGCAACAATTTTCCGTTTCCAAAATGCTCTCTCCCTATTTTCTTTTGTTCTCTAGTGTATTTTAGGTCCGGACTCAAGCAACTGCACAACAGTAGAGTTTTAATGTACGCTTGGCTCCCAAATGTTGTTTTGTTTTGCACTATGGAACAGTTTGTTTTTTTAATTCCTCTGTGGACAAGCATACTTTTGTTGTTATGGGGTTGCAGTAAAAACTTTAGAAACAATGTTCCCACTAAAACAAAAATACTGTGTTTTCCAACAGCCTTCTAAAAAAAAAATCAAGCTGGGGAGGGGAATAAAAAAATAAATAAAATATATAAAAAATAAAATAAATAAAATACTATTGTCAAGCAATTATTTTTCTCAAACTATTTCTTCTTACAATTTTCTGCACTAGTAGAATTAAGCGCAGTGGGGCATTTGCGCTGCCATTGTGGGATGGAAGTAAAACTTTCATTGTAGCATCCCTCAATTGCATCAAACTCAGGTCGGCCCTCGGGCACACCCAAGTACACTGTACCTTACAGAAAAAAAATACACCTAACTTGGGGTACCGCCGGCTTGGGAGCGCAGCGCACTAAGCGATGAGTCACATCCATTACAACAATTTCAGTGTTTGGTGGTGGGAAAACTGCAGTTAACAGCTGCAAGCATCTAAATGGTGTCTAAGTGAGATTGCACCCAATTATTTTGATCGAAACAGAATGAAGAGTACACCAAATTGCTAGTGCAGGTAATCTAGTGTCTTCATGCTGTTTTGGGTATTTTGTTGTTGGGATAATCAGTAGATATGCGCATACACAGATTTATATCTGTTTATTGACACTGCTGTGAGGCTTTATCATGTAGTGGCGCAGAGAAAAACACCATCAACTTGCACAATCTTTGAAATCTGTTATAGTGTAAATGATTTGCAAGCGAGTGGTGTGCTACATTAAACCGTACACTAATTAAATTAGCATACGATGCTTATTATATATTATCTGCTTCCTCTAGTCTATGTATTATGAGATTACTATGTGTCATTTAATATCTTGCTGATATAAAACAACTTTTCCTGTCATTTTAAGGTCACTTGTGCTTTTCTCAATAAAGACAGTGCAATCATTTACATGCAAAAAGAGAACTGTTAAACTGGCCGACTTAGCGTGAGGTACTAAATGAGTCATGTCTTCCTGCCGGTAGCCTCATGATATGCTGATCTAACACCATTTTGCGTTGAAGAGGTTGTTCTATCTGTGAAAATGATGTGCATTATTGATCTTGAGTCTTTAGACCACAAAGTATAATCCTCATTAAACTTGGAATCTGGGCAGGATACAGACAAAAGGTTGACAATAACCCAAATGAATCTTTTCTGCCAAACATTTACGAGCAGAGCTTGTACTCAACACCAACTCCTAGAGTCTCGTGATTATGAAAATTAAAAACGGTTGATTGATAGTGTAAAGTGATTACTTTTTTTTTCTCAAGAAAACCCTGCTATGTTTATCAAAGCAATTATGAAGATGCTGTCAGTTTTATCACGCTGCTGAGCTGTCAAGACAGCAGTACCTAAATAACGCTGACATTGTGTCATCCACGGAGGGATTCTTGTTTTATAACACTGTGTGATGGCTTTGAATGTCAACACCGTTTAGTCTCCTGTAAATTCTACTTGACAATCTAACTGAACGGGAGAGTTGTAGATATTTGGTGTTTTCCCACAGTTGATATAAAGTCAACACTCCCACAGCCAGAGTGAAAGAGACGTGTTCAGAACAGACTTGGTGCTACTAATAAGAAAACAACATGATTTCGGTGCATTCGAGTAATTTTAAGTAGGTATGTTCATTTGCACGATTTTTCAGACAATACCATAGTTACCGATACCAAACACCGATACATAAAATGCCCACCCCAAAAAGGGACACAGTATTTTGAAGAAAGACCCATATATGCCAATGCAACAATTTTCTTTAAAATTACATCATTTTAATGGCAATGTACTATTCTTCTAATTTCTAGTTCTTGATCGTAAAATGGTCACAAAGCGGCGGCCGATACTGGTATCTGTACAGATACATACGGCTGGTTTCAGTACTCTCTCATCCCTATTTTGAAGCGTGATACAATCTATCGCATACTTCTAAAGTCATTGTTCTTTTATATAATCATAAATTAAAGACTAGCCATTTATGCAAATTTTGGAGAAGAACCCAGCATTTGCAATCACACACAGGAGGCATCCGAGTACAGCAGAGTCTTTACTGAATCCGCTTCTACCTCAGCAAATTGTTGCCTCAGGTTTTTCATCCATATACATCAGTGTAGCAATGCCAAGGCTGAATTGGCGCATAGGAATCCTCAGATGCTAAAATATGAGCATGGCCGTGCCAGACGATTAAGTTGTTTACTTAACTTTGAAGACACTGAAAGGAAATGAACACAAGCCGGGGTTGATACCATTGCAGGCAGGACATGCCACGTTTTTAGCCTCTCTGTCAAGCGCAAGCTGATTTGAAAGACATCATGCTTTGACAATGTCTAATGGAGCTGCTCATCACCTTGGGATATTAAACTGAGGGAGGCGACCAAAGCCCTCAAAGCTGTCACGACTATACAACAGGATGCTCTCTAATTTCAAAGTGACTTAAAGGAGCTTAGCTATTTATAACATGCAACTTGCGTGGTTTACTCTTATTTGTACCGTCACTAAATCTTTCAAGTGAACAAGTGTGTCATGCATGTAGCTATTATAGATGCCTAACATCCTCCCATGAGAGAAAATGATCCCCTTGAAAGTGACAGGATACAGTAAAGCAATTTGTTAAGCATCATCACAGCTAGCTGAAGCTAATCATCTACCTACTTCTCGTGCTTTCTCTCTTGTTCTTTTGCGTATGATTTGTTATGTTGCGTGCGATACTTTGCTTCCTGCAGCCTTTGTTCCAACTTGTCTTCATGTAGATGTTCTCTTTATCTTTTACAGGCCTGCTCATTTCACTCGTGGGTTGTTCTTCCTGATGATTATTCCAGTACAGTTGTCTTGTTTATTGTTTTCTCTCAGCATGTTTTCACACACGCTAGTAGAGATGTGTTTTAAGCTGTCAAACTTTAGTGAGCTCACTGTGTTGATTTCCATTTTTCTGTGCCTGCTCATTTGGTCTTATGATGCCATTTTTTTTGGCGGTATACTTACATTATATTCCTTTTGTTGTTGTTTTTTTTTTATCCATGTTTGTGCCCTTTTTCTATTGAAAAACTATTTTTACAGTTGGTTTATCTGCTTTGGGATCCTTTATCTACTCCCCACGCGTACGCAATTATTTTATTACTTACGCTCAGCAAAATGTAGCTTTAAGACATTTTTTCTGCTTGTATTATGAGTGTGTTGGTTGTGTATATGTGTTCATTTCTTGAAAGCCCGACTGTGGACGTTACAATAAACAATGACTTCCTGGTCACCTGAGCTGTGTGGCCAAGGAAGACCTTAGTTCGTGATGTGAGGTTACAGTTTTGTGCACTTGAATTTGCATATCTTGTTTGTCATCTTATGTTCAGCCTTCTTGCCAAATGTTATTGCACTGGACTAATCCGCTCTTCAATCGAGGTGCGTTTCAGATCGAGTGCTCACCAGGCAAGGCCACGGATTTCATTTGGGATAGTATTTTGGTATAGGACAAGAACTCAGAGTGACAGGAATCGAAAGCCCAGTGATGTGATAGAAATGAAAACAACTCCCACAATCTCTGCGGAGGAAATAACATTAACAGTACATTTGCCACAACAACCAGATGGTTTCTAACCATGGGAATGCTTATCCTTTTTCCTACACATGAGCATGTGTTCCAGCTCCTTTCTCTCAATACCTTTGTGACTATCAATCACGTTGGTCTATGGGCTTTTCATTGCTGCATCTTTTATATTTTGCACACCATTAGTTCCAAGCATTCCCCCAAACAACAGTTGATCTGACATGTTATATACTGGTTTATTTCATTTAAAGGGAATTGAAGTGCATTCTGGGATATCGCTTTTCAAAGGCATGCATTCAGCGCCCTCCGTGGGGCATAAAATGGAAAAGAAAAGGAGTTAAATTGAAGAGATGGACAGCAGGGGAGGACTTGGATCCCAGAAGATGAAACGGAATGCCAGAAAAAAACTTGAACGATCAGAGTGATGCTGATGAGGTCCACCAGCAGGATGCATTCTCCTGAGATGTGAAGCTCGCTGAAATATTCAGAGTTTTGGGGGAAGACATGAAATAGACACTAAGTAGATTGGACATCACCATTTGGAATGAGAAAGGTGAGTCACAAACCTGATAAATGGTAAAAATCTAAAGAACCATGAAATGACAGAAATGCACACGCTACACACATGCATGGGTGATGCAGCATGTTTACGTGATCACTAAAATGAGGATTCATTCAAAAGACAATAATATCCAGACTTGTATTTTATCCTCCTCACTGAGCTGGATTTATAAGTCCAGTATAAAGTGGCAAGGAAAATATATAACCTTCTAACTGAGAGATTTACAACTGCTACCTTACTACAGCAATGAAATACATAAATTGTAGCATCTGTCTGTAGAAGACAGGTTTAGCTGAGTATTCCTATGAGATAAACCAGCCAAACTACGGCTTTTAAGTTAACAGTCTGCGGTCCAGAAACTGCCCAAGCTGTCAAAACAAACACAGTGTTTGCTTACAAGTGCAAAAACACTGACTGCACAAAAAAATTGTCAACAGCAACAAATGTATTTACAGTCAAATTTTAGTCAGGGTTATAATAGGATTTGTTTTTTTAGGGCACGTTTTATTTCATTTTTTTAATGCATAGTTTTGTAGGGTTTTTAGGAGCTTTAGTTTTTCCATTTTAAATTGTGCATTTCTATAAAGGAAAGGCACTACAATTGTTTGGCCTCCCTTAGATTTAGTAATATTTACAAGTTAAGTGTTGGGTTTAGCAACATGGGGGATTTATGGGGCATGGTAAAATCTGTATTGCTCAAGTTTCTATAGGTCAAAATAAACAAACAAAAAATCTCACCGTTTTTGAGATAAGCCAAGTGTTTGGTGCCTTAAAAGAATGCAAAATGACAATGGAGGCAATGTCATAAGTGCTCGAGTCATTTAGCGTTTGCCTCCCGATGACTGCTTCATTAGGCCCGAGAAAAAGAGACAATTATGGCTAACATACCTTCAAATGTCCTCTAGACCGACACCTATTCATAATTTGTTATTAGATGCATACAGCACATCAAATTGGTTTCATTTGCATCAACAATCTATCTTCCTTGCAGCTGCCTTCAACATTTCTCTGACTTTCAGTCTTTTTTGTTCACTCCGGTCTTTTTTTACTGATCGTCTCTTGCACTCACAGTAGCTTTTGTCCAAGATTCCTTCAATGTCAGCCAACATGGCGAATCATTTATGCTTATTTGAGGTGGCAGAAAGTTCAACCATAAAAACATTTACAAATCCCTGTCCATCTCTCTCACTCACTGTTTGTCATTCACCACCTCACATTTTCTTGCTGCAAAATATGCAACATCATTCGAATGCTCTTATCAAGATAAGAAGAATGTCCAGAACATGACCTGTTTGTTATCTTACAAACATCAGAGACAAATGCTTCAATTCGATTTGTGCAGCCAATTCTCTCTCAAGCAAAAAGAGCTAGAGAAGCAATATATGAGGGAGATATACAGACACCAGTTGAAGAGAAATCTTGATGATCAGCAACACAAATGATAATCTAAGGCATAGGTGTCAAACACAAGGCCCAGGGGCCCAAATAAGGCCCACCACATCATTTTAAGTGGCCCGGAAAGACAAATTGTGCATCAACGTCATGTGTCAATACTAAAATTACGAATTGTCTAACGAATTCATCTTTTTAAAATATTTGAACAGTTTTTACTCGTCTCTTATTCCAAAACTAGTTATTCATCAGTTTGTTGTGTAGCCTATAATATAAATATATATATATATAAGATGCTGACAGTCATACTGGTCCTCCAAAGGAAACAATGACTACGATGCGGCCCGCGATGAAAATGAGTTTGACACCTCTGATCTAAGGGAAATATGCATGCATGTATCAAGGAGACAGCAAAGGGGAATACGCAAGGGTTACAAAAATGCATTATTGGAGGTGAATGTACCATTGGATAATCATTACAAGAATACATTTTTGTTCAAAGAAATAAAGTAGATGAATTTGCCATATTTTGTCAGTTTTAACTGGTTTTCTGTCTCTATATTGAATCATTAAATTAGAAATTTATGCTGTAGAATATTTAAAGAGTTCCAGGGTCAGAACAGGGGATCATTCTGTGCTGCGGGTGTGAAATATTAATAGGTTTCAAGATGTTATTTTCTCCTCCCATAAAGTACGTGCTCGAGCAAATCAGCAGAAGTCATGATATGGTTTTCTTAATGAACGTCTCATGGAGCCTATGACCAGAGAATAAGGTTGATCAATAAAGTAAACAAATGTGTTTGCTTGTGGCTATTGAAAACCGTTTTTTTCTTGTTGAAAAAAATAAATATATAAATCATTCATGGAATTGATTTATGACGCTCTAGTCTATAGGCACCTTATCCATGTAAGCGGAACAGGTCCGCAAGAACTAATGCTGCTGAGGGTGCAGTGGTTGAGCATCCAGGCAGGATATTACATATGATAATCACATATTCTTATCCTCGGGAGAATCTCATGTCCCTGGTTGCTTCACATCATTTTTTTCTCCACAGACAACAATGTTGTGAACAGATTTTAATCCCAACATCGATTTGTGAAGGATATCATGCAAGGATTTGAGCAAATGGGCAATTGTACTCCTCCTTTTATTATTTTATTTCTCTACTGACCACCCTAAAAGTGTATGACTATTTCAAATGTTTAAACTGCATTCTGAAATTGCTTCTTTCTTTGTTTTATTTCTGATGTGTGGCGTAGAAAAATAACAACAATAAGTAATAAGGGCTGGGGATGTGGTATTATATCATTTTCCAGTCTGAGAGAGCTTGGGAGGAAAGCTACTATTAACACATTTATGCAAGTAGAGATGCTCGATGTCCTGGAATGTATTGCTTGTATTATCCACTCCACCTGAAAAGAACATGAGCTGCATGTTTTTTTTCTTGTGTGCCCGCGGTCATACTGTGCTTCACCCTGCAAAATTCAGTGGGGAGGTCAAAGATGAGTACACGAGTCTGTGCAGTTTGGATGACTGTAAACCCGGTGGAGTTAACCAACCGCAGCATGACGCCACTGGGACGAAGGCTTTCAATTGACCCTCCGTAGGTCTTCTTATTAGCAATTTGATGGCATGGAGCCACTGCTGTGCTTTCTCTATGGTGGGCACACCTTTTTTAGACTTGTTCCATTTTTTTATCACAGCAAAGCCTGCTGCAAAGCAGGACTTGTCCTCCTGAGGTTCATTATGTTAGTCAGCGTGAAGTAACAAGGTCTTGAAACAAAGGTCAAATTAAAAGCTAGCATGTAGACCCTAGTTTGTGACCTAAAATCCCATTTTAATTTGTTACAAACCTTGTCGGGTGAATTCAGAGTATTCTTTTCAAACTACATTCTCAATTGTGCACATTGTGGTCTTTTCAACATATGTTTCACATACAACCTCATTGATTTTATTTGGGGGGGTATCGGCTTTGTTGTTCTTCTGGTTACAGTAGAGAGCATTTTCTTTACTTCTTTCTTATTTTTAGCAATGGTTTAAAAAAAATGTGCAGGCTATTACAGCTGCCCAAAATGGTACGATGACATTACTTTCATGCTGTGTGCAATATTATTTCACCATGTGTGGCAAATGACTTCCTTTGAGTCTCATACGGACAAATGGAGCAAAGAGCATGCAGAATTGCCATTTTAATGCAGTTATAAAAAGACATTTGAGTAATTTTTACGTGATTGTCACGCAATTGAAGGAGATTGAGCAGTTCTTTTCAGTCCTATGCTTTCCATACATACAGCATTGCCCGTTTAAATCAACCATGGTTGTTTGACGAAGGATTTTAGTAAACCAACAAAAAAAAAATCTATGTGCAAAATAGTTGTTTACATCCGTTACTGAACAGTACAATTATATTCATCTGTAAAGTACGCCAACATACATGACTGCATTTTCAGACAATGTGGCAAACAGCAAAGTCAAACTGCTGAAATGTAATTTATGACTCATTTTACATTTCAACACTAATCTATGATCATAAGCCGTGGGTGGTGACAGAATGAATATGATCAGAGACAAGTAGATGACAAGTTTTCTCGAGGGTGTCTGGGCCTCATTGCTGCAGTGACTCTGTCACTGGGCAAAGAGCTACAGAGAGGGAAAGTTAATTGCATCCTATTACTCAAGTTGCATGAGCCATAAACTGCCTCTTGTACAGTTGTGGATACTTAACGCTACTTTGACTTGCAGGATCAAGAATTGGGAGTGGGGGACAGTTTCTTTCACCCTATGGGAAACATACTGACAATAGTAGGCCCGTACCTATGTATTTTGCCAAAGTGATCATACTTTGCAAACTAGCCCTGGCCTTATTTTCTTCCCCAGCGCCAGTGTAGCGCAAAGCGCAGCCTAACTATGCGTGTGGAGTTTTAGAAACATTAGAAATGAGTGCTGTTGTGGGAGTGCCAACTTGCTTACCGACCAATGAAAATGGCTCCTCTCATTCACTTTAAATTCAGCACTAAATGAGGCTTGCACCTGCACGATTATCAAGATCGGCAGTTTTTATGCCCAAGTGCATGTTCAATGTCTATGAAAAGTGAGCCCGCAGTGTCACTTCTCCGATTTAGACACCATAGCAACATGAAACCATCAGTGGATTACCATTCAAATATTAAATGCTTGGGGAACTCAGATGGAATGATGACATTTTTATCTTCATTGGAGCGGAAACCTAACCGGCATTTCAATGCATGCTTTGAGATCAATCCACCCATTCATCTATTATCTCGACGACTTTATACTGTGTGGGCTTGTGAAACTGCTGAGCGAGGAGTGAGACGTGATTATGTCCAGGTCTGATGTGTCAATCTAAATTTTGTACTGATGATGATGATGATCTCTAATTTTACCGACAATTATTGGACTAGAGACAGACTTGAGAAATTGGTTCTTAAAATCACAATGTGAACTATGTGTGATTTGTGTCTTGTTTATCCTGATGTAGAGTATATACATAATTTTGAGATGCAAACATGTGTGTTCCAATTAATAGTATATAGTACACATACACCAAATGTTCCAAACTATTATGTTTTATTTTGACTATTTTTTATGGAGGGTTTGCAGATGTTAATTCTGCTGTTTATTTATATCACTGACACAAATCTAGGGCAGGTTTGTATCCCAGGTTGGCGAAATAAATGAAAGTTAAAAAAATGCCAATCTTCTGAGGGAAAAGCAGGGACTTGTCCAATAACCTGCAAAAGGAATGAAAACACTAGGCGTTTAAAACCAAAAACAGAATTTATTGTAGAATCAGAAAACGTGTCTCCCAATGACTGTCTTAGACTGTCTTATAAATGCTTTTCTTTTGGTCCCTTTTGATCCTTTTGGTGATTTTAAATTTATATTCTCATATTTGTTCAAATAAACAATGAGGGTGATCTCCGAATGTAATAGGGATTTTTGATCAAATACTACATCATCGTTGGAGGGAATGGTAAACTATTCTAGATAACTGTATCTCTTCATCAATATGTCGGCCCAATGCCTACCTATTTTTGAAATACAAAACTATAGTCCCTTTGACAAATTTCTCAGACATCGACAGCAAGGATGAGGTTTCAGCGCAATAAAACTGACATGATTGAGTCAAAGCGCTACTACGTCAAAGCCAAAAGGCATGCACAACTGCATTGTTAGCACAGATTAGCTGACGATGTTACAAGACTTAGCTTATCCAGATAAGATATCAATAGCAAATATAGAGTGCTGTACTTTGAGTAACCTCCCCAAAAAATAACAACAAAAAATGTAGTCATGGTGGTTTTGTGCAATAACAATATAAATGTTGATGATCAAAACTCATCTTAATTACTGTTCACTGCGTTTAAGTTTAAGCACAAACTCTTAAAAATAAGCAGCTCTATTTTATTACATGTTGGTGTTAATTTTTGTATGAGAATACAGCACTTGTACATGTACAAGTAAAGGATTTACATACACCCACAAACAGCTCAAGCTCAAGTGCACTGCAATCTGATACAGCAAGCGTTGTCCCTCTCACAGACTCAAATTCCCTCATCAAATGTTTGTCCGTGTTGTAACATGTTTATTGATGCACTGACCCTGGTTTGGCAGGAAGCAATTGGATAGCGCATGAACACACTCTCACACACTTCACTCATAGACCTGTGCAACCAGAGGCCTGTCACCTCTGCTTCTGGAATTAAAAAAAAAAAAAACACTGCTGAGGTATGGGTGCGTATGCTCTCAGTTCAATTGCCTCTATGACAAGTGGCTTCATTGCAATTCAGACTTTTACTGTGGATAGAGAATTGTGGTCATATTTGCCATCATGATGATGACGTGGACTCTGGGATTTCGTTATATTATCTCAGGAAACAAGTGGTGGCTTTTTGAGTCCGTGGACTAGTTGCAGGTAGAGCTGTCAAATTAATTGATAAATTGACAAGGAATCAATTATCAAATTATTTGACAACTATTTTAATCGTCGAGTTATTATTAGAATTTTTTTTAACTTTGTCCAAGTGCTGTAGTGTCAGCCCCTCTACAGTAATTAAATCGGGGGCAGTTCTAGAATCCTTGACTAGTTTTACTGAAGTGACCTGGGTCCGGCCAGGGGTTTTGTCAGTGAGGCTAAATATCATCATAGGAAGAGGGTTGCATGTCCCTGACCACAACACAAAACCACAAAAACTTTCTGTCTATATTTCAAATTGAAGAGAAAATAGGGCATTATTTCTTAACAATCGAATTGAATAACAATGAGGCAGACATTGAGACAAACCCAGATGATGTGAAGCAAGTTAGAGCGCCACACAGGGAGAGTCAAAGCACTAAAGGGAGGGGGGGGGGGGTATACAAGCAGAGTGTGAGACACGGGCAGAGAATGTACAGGTACTGTTTGTGCATCCGCAAGCACCAAACTGTCAGTGTCTACTCTTGGAATGACTATTTGGTGATTTCTCACATCCATTTTCTGAACCACTTGTCTTCACGAGGGTCTCAGGTATTTCTCACATACATGTACAATTTCAGGTTAAGCAGGATATTAAGTGGTATTGAACTGGGATAGGATGGATCGGCTACCATTCAGAAAGTCTGTGTTGCCACAGATGTTCTGAAATGTGTTAAAAATGTCAAAGTGTTGACTGGTATCAAAGCCTAAGCCTGTAGACATTTGCAAAGTGACAATTTGACAGTGCTACTTGTGTGCATCTTACACTTCAAATAATGTTATCAATGCAGCAGAAAAAATGTGACAGACTAACTGAGCATTTGTTGCAATATTTGTAATTTTAATTGTGACGTATAGTTAATGATGACACAACAATGGGGAATAAAAACAGATTTTTGGAGACACAGTCACTCTGCTCTACAGGATCAATCAGGCTTTTATGTCAGACAAGAAGTAAGAACGGACTGAGCAGGATTTCTGAAGCGGAGGTTTTCAAAGTGTGAAGTGGGGCTCTCGAGGGGGCTGACACAGAGGAGGTTCAATTCTTGGGCTGTCAGGCTAAGAAAGCATCAGCGTGACTGAAGTTGAAATAGTTCTAAGGTTTCACCTTTGTAAATTTAGTAAGTAAAGTAGATAAAAGTCGAACAAAACATTTCAAGCTTGAGTTGCGGTTCGGTGTGACAGCAGTGAGAGCTATTGTTGCCGAATCTATGACTGCAATTTCCTTTCAGTGACTTTTTCTTCTTGAAATTGCACCAATTTACACATAATGAAAAGTTAATGTCAAATGAATTTATTAGACACTATTTGGAACTTGGAAGTTAATATTCTACTTCAATGTGTTAGATACATTCAAACACAAATACAGGTGTAATTTACTTAGTTTTCTTAGGTGGGAAAAGTTTTTGCTCCTTTCATACTTAGAAAAAAAGTCTGCGCTTGAAAATTAATTTTAAGGAACCCAAGGTCAAAAGAACCACCCAACTCAATTTCCTCATTTAATAACTTATGCAAATAACAAAATTGACATTGTTTGCAGTAAGCACCTTCAATATGCAGCAACGTGACTTTTTAATTAGGACTAAATATAACAATGACAACAAAGACATGCGTCTTTGCACAGCATAGCAACACTAGACACCCGTGACATACAGCAAATAAGATGATTTACAACCAGAATCACAAGTATATGAATAGGTTCCTTAAAAAAAAAATCCAAACTAAATGAATCGATCACATTTTTTGACTGATTCAATGCTACTCCAATTAAATGGTGGATGGTGCCAAAGGTGAAAAATAGTTTTTGGTCCCATCAGGTGATTTGGGCAAACATTCTGTTTTAGGAGGGTGGAGTGTTGTCATGGCGTGGAGGAAAACGTAGGAACTTCATCCAAAAATATACTAATTAGGCAGCGAATTCTTCCTTTCTTCATGGTCAATTTGATAGCCATTTTCTGCCAAATGTGGGAGATTGAATGTGTACACATTTCAGAATAACCAGTCCACATTTAATTGGTTGACAATGTGGTTACCTGCTCCCTAATGCCGGGTAAATGAAGCTTCATGATGATTCCTGTTTATTGAACCCTCCTGATGGCAGTCTTTGTTCATCATAGGGCTGAAAGCATACTGACTTTCCATTTCTTAAACCCAATTAAAAACAGTCCCATCTAGTCTAGAGGAGTCATAAAATACAACTGGTTCATGAAGCAATTTGAAGCTTCATTTTCCCATCACTACTGCTACTAAAGTTAGTAACGTATTTTTTGATTGATCTGACGTCTGTAGTGGAGCTGTGGTTGCGCTGAAGAGAGATCCACCATTATACATTGTTCACCATGTCCAAGAATGCTGTGTGGCGACCGAAAGGCCAAGGCCACAGAGACAAGAGTCAGGCCGAGTTTACACAACGGGATGATTGGGAGCATGCTTAGAGAGGCTTATAAGCCTGGTCGTCTTCAGTTCAGTGGTTCAGTGTGGAGCCATAACTCCTCCACACTGAGAATCTCTCAACAAGGGGACAGGAGACTCCCACTTTATTTGCTTAGACTGATGCCCCTGCGACACAAGCCCAGGCACATTGAAATGGATTGCTGTAGGGACTGATTAATTATGAATTCATATTGATTCTCTCCTGCTTAATTAAAGCTTGCTTTTCCCACGATGGAGAAATAATTTACTGAATCACAATTTGAACTTTGGTTGGTCATCCAGTTAGCAATTTATGACGGTGATGTCTATAATTTCACGGCCCTCCTATTGTACTTTAAATTAAACAGTATTTCAAATGTACGTGAGTTGCTTACATTCAAAACATAACACAAGTATGCAGTCAGCCCAACATTGAATCTCCCCCCTCCTTATCCTTCGAACACACTCGCATATACTAATGATGAAGTCTATACATCAATTTTCTGGACTGTGTAGCCTGTTCTGTGTCAATCACAGGGTTGTTGTGACGTGACAGCCAATGCCCAATACTACCAAAATCACAACCACAACTAAGCCAACACTAACTAGAAGTTTTCCCCCTCAGTGTTTTATTATTTATGTTGAACTAAACTGGATCTCAGTATAATAGACATTCCAGAAAAAGAAATCCCAGACACTCTCCTCATGTGCGCACACACATCCACACACAGGCTAAATAGTAATCCTCTTGTCCCCCTGTAGGGTCACTGTGCGTAGTGCTGTCTATCTTCCGAACAAAGAGATTACAGCAGGTCCAATTGTCCTCTCTGATTAATGTCCTTGCACTCGGCTACTTACTGGTTAGCCCTCGAATGAACCGCAGTTGGTTCAACATTCAATATGACTGCGCCATGTGAGGCTGTCAAAAAATTCAACATCGTGTGCCATTCGAAGGTGTGAATAAAATGTTGACTTTCATAAATGTTGGTTTCATCGTGTGAATGTGGCAGACAGGCTTGACACTAAGAAGTAGATAAATAAATGTGTTAAATTGTGAAATTTTGAATATCAAGAAAAAGAAATTGTCAGTTACATTGGGTCACAACAGTTTTTGTCATTTACAACATGAGCAGCAAATGTTCAGAACTAAGATCAATATGATACATTATTTAGAGTTGTACTCCTTGCAAATGCATGCGTGTGGAACAGTAATATATAAAACATGAAGAATCTTGACACATACATAAAATTCATCCACCCATCTAATTGCCATACAGTTGATCCTTTGCAAGATTGCTAGAAGCTGAAACCAATCTCTGCTGACATCACAGGAGCAGCAGGGTTGAACTTATCGCACCTCTAAATGACGGCTAGCAGAATTCATTGCTTGATAAATTCATGCCTCTGGCTCCTTATTGATGCAATGTTGACATTATTATTCACTAGCACATTTCCAGTAATTGGGATATGTAAGACGGATGGAGTAACTCAGCCTTTTATCTTCCAGCAAAACGTGACCAGTTAATACGAGTCCTTTGTAACCAGAGGAGAGGGTGGGGACTAACCAGAAAAGAGCTCATCTGCTTTTTCATATTTCTCTGTGTGGTCACTGCAGCTGTGCTACAGTAAGAGATTACTGCTTGAGTCTAATGTGAGTAAGGTAATGCTGTGCTACGTAAAATTGAATTCATTTCTCTTTTTGCGTAAAGGGTCATGTATGAAATTCAAACAAGTGGCCAGTGGGAATGGCGGTGCCATTGGCAGATGGTGAAACAGTCATTCTCTGACTGCGTATCACCTAAAAGTTTTCGTCATTGGGCTGCACTTATGTTTTTGTCACAGGCCCATAGCTTCTTTTTCTTCTGACAATCAGCTGCTGTCTTGCCTGTTTTACATGTCTGCCTCCTTCAACACACTTGATTCAGTCAGCTCATCAGCAAGTTCCCAAGAAGCCTGATGAATGATTTTGATCATTTGAATCAGGTCTGCTGGGATATGAGACATGTAAAGCATTGACCCTTGAGGACACCCCTGATTTATTTAAAAAAAGAGCACCCAAACATGAGGGAAAATACAAAATGCTGTGTGACAGAAGGTTGATGTGAAATAAGACATACGGTACAGGATACAAAAGGAAGTGGACGAAGTTCCACCAAAGAAAGGCAATCGCTACAAACTACAACCAAAACGCTACAGCAACAGTGATAGATAAAAAAAATAATAAAAAAAACGACAACTGCATGGAGACTGCAACAGATAGAAAACAAAAACCAAAGCAGAGCGGCATTAAAACAGGATTCTGACCGAGTCATATTTTGAGAAATGCTGCTGAAGAAATATTAGCCGCACACGTGTAAGCGCATTAAAAGACCTGACCGCTCACAGCTGCAGAGTTAAAAAGCTTTCGACTCTGCAACGGGGAGGATTGAGATGGAAATTGTTCTCTAATCTATGGCACAAATGTTAAGCAAGCATAATCTCTATTTCATTGTCATCAATATGCAAAGCTCATTTACAAATCCATCAACACTGTTATATGAAATCCATGTGAGAATTGCACGACTTGTCCTCAACAGTAATAGTCTGCTTCCGTGACTGACAATATATGACAAAATATCAAACAAAATGCAGACAAGTGAAACAGGTTGTTTAACCTCGGACATTCTCACTTTTATTTCAAATCAGTAGCTATGGTTTCCTTTGCTTGGATGTACTATGTATATTAATCAATCTGTGACTGATATCTTCGTATTGTTGGTTTTCTAAAGAAACACACACTGAGGAAGCTCCAGCTCTGAAAGAGACTAAAAGCAGCATAACTGATGAAGTCTTCTGTTTTCAGTGCCAAGTAAGCGCCACAGAAGAGCAGATGAGTGTAAATCCATGCCTATAGATTATCCATTCTCCTTGCACAAAAACTGCCTGCTTCAATTCCCCATTCACTCTCTTTATGTTTCTTTCTTTCTTATGGATTTCAGCAGTCAAATCGTATTAAACAGTGACATTCCAAGTGGCCTACTGGGTGTGGATGCGTTCCACTGTGCTGAACACATACATGTCCTTTTTTTCCCCACCAGTTTATTATATATTTAAATATCACACATACTATATACACGGATGACTGACAAACTGATGGACATATAGACCGATAGTTTTCTTCAGTTTAGGATAAATCGGTGCTATGACGTGTTTCTATTGGCAGGTCTTTGCGTTGTAGGAGTCGCTGAAATTTCGGAGACGGGGATTGATGAATAAATGAATACATAATAAACAAGAGCAGGAGATCGAGTGACACATTATTGCTCATTCTGCCCTGGCCTGACTGTAAAACATATGTACACAGACCTCCACCGTTTTATTTGGTCTGACTAAAAAGCTCTGATGGCAAACACGGCATCGCACAAGACAGCCTTTCAAAGGTAAATGCCATCATTTCAATGCTATGCAGACATTAGACCAAAGTGGTCTATTTTCAGTAGGCAGCCTTGGTCCTCTCTTAGATTGGATACATGACAGATAGATCCATAAAAAGTCCATTAAGGTTTACAAACAGCAATGCAATAAGACACAGAGTTGTTTTCCGGCAGCTCGGTCAATGTAACTGCATTTCGTAATGCCCCCTCGCGAAAAATGATCATACATTTGCCGGCGTCCAGTTAGATTAAAGTTTTGGGGCCTTCAGAAAATGTTCAGCACAGATTTAAAAAAATAAATAAACAAAAATCAGCCTTAGATGTGAGTGATTTGGCTATGCCAATTTATAATGACTTACTGCTTATTCTCTGCACTGTTTATGTTAACCGTAGCACATATAACTGAGTTCACGTTTTTCAGCGAGTTTTATGGGCCGGGCCTGCTGTAGAGACTCCTACTGTACAGTCTATAATAAAGAAATTTTGCATCAAATGATAGTAACTATATACTCTCCATGGTCAGGAGGCAGCTGATTTTGGACAAGAGGCGCTTGCCAACCAATTGAGAGGAAACATTTCTATGGACAGTATTTGCAATGGCTGTCTTCCAAGATTTGGATTATGTTGCTGCTGCTCACGCTATTTGAAATGATGGCTTCTATATGCTTACAGTCCCTGATAAGGGTAGAAAAAAAACAACTGAATGAATATGCTTATACTGTGTGCGATCATGCATGCATGATCCTTGCGTTCCCTGGCTATTAAGGGAAAAGCCGGCAAGCTGCTGGCAGCCTGGCATTTGACAGCAAAATAATGCATATTTACAGAATCTCTCTCTTTCTTTCGCACACACAATGAGTGGCTCCCTGTGGCTCTGCTGCCACTTTGCCTTATGGACGATTAGTCGAGGCCACAACCTTCACCTTCTAAACTGATCAGTGCATTCATTTCCGTTGCCCTTTTTAAAAGTTTTGTTATTTTGTTTTTAGTTTCACTTTAAAACCACCAAATTCTCCTCCTTTCTCACTTTTTACACTGGGTACTAGGGTTGGAATTTTCTCACCCACCTCACAATTGGATATACTAAAGGTTCAGAGGACTACGATTTGATTTGATTACAGAGTATGGATACTGCTTTGTTAGTGCACTGCGCGGAACTGGATGCTCATTGGATAATTGGGCTTTATCCTCAGCGTCTCTTGGCAATGGATGATCTCTCTGAGGTGGAGCTGAGCTTCCCCTCAGTTGAATGACCAGCACCCACCACTACGAATGATGCATCGTACATATATCGTTGTTGCATATCAGAAATGGTTTACTGTGTGGTTTCATTCGACTGTAATTTTAATGTTAAAATGATTATTACAGATACATTTTAAAATATATCCAAAAATTATAATAAATCAAAGAGAGACTATAAATTCAACATTTTAAGTCAACTGCTTTTTTTTTTTATCTTCTGCGTGTTCAATTTCAGGGTAAATGTATCAATGAGAGTCGATTCACAGACTCCCTTTGGTCTCGATGTAAATGATCACACACTTAGTCTAATCGCAGAAAGCTGAGACACTTGCTCCGTGATGTGAGGTGATGATATGGCACGGGCCTATCTCTCACTTTATCTTATGTGCACCACATTGGCTGTGGAGGAGCGCTTACACTTTTTCCCCTCCCTGCTAGATTTACAATATTTAATAATTGATTACTATCTAAGAATATATCATTTCTCCCACCCGTACTAAGCACATCAGGTTTATTCCTCCTCTCGATTTTTCTCATGCTGTAAAGCGTTCTGCTCTCAAAATGTGTGTGTCCTTCCATAATCTATCTCATCAGTCTCTAAAGCAACTTTCTTCCCAGCCAGGGTTGGAAAATATTTTGCTAAAGCCGGATCATGAAAGAGTCGTGAGACAGCAGTTTTGCAAATGGTAGATATGCATCAAACATTTTACTGTTCCTCTTTAAAATTGCTGTGGCTTCTCGAGTTTAGTGTTTGTTTGGCTCTGTTTATTTCAAACACCTACGCGAGTCTGAATCATGCACCTGCACATTTAAGTGATTTGGCAACACTTTTCCCTTCCATTTGAAGTACACTCTCTGCACTACTTGGGCCTGTAGAAATGACCTGGCTTCTATCCTGTTGTTTTATGCAAATGATAATTAACAAAAATGTTCCTCGATGCCGCAAGAAAGGTTTTAGTGCTCAGTTATGAAGCCAAACCATCTTCTCCATGCAGAAATGAATGCCGCTTTAGTGACAAATTCGACATCTGGATTTTCATTACATTCAATTATGGCTTAACAGTGTAATTTTGCATCAATAGGAGCATGACACTGGCATAATAACAAAAAGGGTGGCCCAGATTCACTCATATGCCGGCATGTTAGTCGTCTAATTACAAGATTGGAATGAGTGTGTGACACGCATATGTGACATGAATGGATGGATGAGGATTAATACATCATCAAACTTCAGTATGTGACCTTACCCGGATGTAGGGACAAAAAAAGGTCATTGCATAATTCTTTTTACGCTGTTGTTTTTGCAAAAGAAAAGATCAAATCCATTGTTACTTCTTCTTCAGTGCTTTAGTTGATTGAGGGTAGTCTGAGGATAATCACGGCATTTTTAGAAAGACTATATTTTATCACCACCTAAGTGTGAGAATAGTTTTCTGCCTTTAGCCCGTCGGATGAAAACCCAGCGAGCATGGAGACAACATGGATATTTCTCATAGAAAGGCCCTGAGGTAAGATTTAAAAAGGGATCTCATGCAGCATTACCGAAATCTGGAAGGTTAGAAAGTAGGGAAAGCAAATTGAAATTCTTTGATGGGAATCAATGTACACAGATTTAACATTGTTTGTAAATTCTTTGCTCAAAGCAGTACTGTAATTATTCACAATCGACCCATCTCTGTTATACGACAGTTGACTTCTTTTTTTTTTTTTTTTTCTTCTGATAGGTTGGGATACGATCTCCAGTAATACTGTGTGTGCGTGTTTACTCTTACATATTCCCTTGTACTGTTTTGTTTTAGACCATATGTCCCAGACTTTGATAGTATTTGTCATTTTGCAATGGCAATCTATGTCATGTTATCTTCATCATTACTCAGTCACACTGTTTTACATGTCTCATTTTTCTTTGTATTCTTTCTATTTGTCTTATTTCATGTTTTGATTGACTGGTTGACAATCGCAGATGGTGCTCGGCTTACTTTGCTGTGGCCTGTTGCTTTTACATTTGTTGGCACCTGCAGCCATTTTACAAGATGAAAATGGGTTTGTTTGAACGGTCACTCAAATGGAACCTAGAAAAATAAGATCTGTCTCGAAAACACAGATGGATATTATTTTTGCAGCTTATTGGTAACCCTTTTCTCTGTCCCATTGTTTCACAGACTAATGAAAAAAGGAAGCTTCCTGGATGTCATTGTTCAAAGGGCTGATAGTGCGTGTTGTTAAAGCTCTTTTGGGATTCGTGGCAAAGAAACAAGCCACAGAAAGATATGCGCATTGCTCCCTGTTCCACTCTTCAATCGATAAGACTCAAAGGGTCTTGACTGCAGCAATTGTTTCAAATGAAATTTCAAGCACATTTTGGTATCAATGTGTAGCTATCAACTAACCTAAAAAAAGGCAGTATATGAGGTTGTATGGCCATTGTATTGTTGTTGCATATTTGGAAAAAATTCATCCATCCATCCATCATTTTGGAATGTGGCAGGAAACCAGAAGGAGAGAAAACCCACCAAAGCACACAGAGATCAAACACCATGCCGGAAAGTTTTAGCCAGGAATCAAACTCCAGACTTCAGAAGAGGAAAGGTGTGCTAACCAGCTGTCTTTCAGGATATGCAGTGTGCTGCTGCTTTCTACAAGACATTGACAGGAATATTGACTAAATTATTTGAAACACATTTATATGGACATATTTACAGTTCCAATAATTGTGAAAAGTGAAGAAGCTCGAGCTTTGCGCATTTCTGGCTTCTTTTCCGATATCCATCCACTTTAATTAATGAATAAGCCAATTCTGAGCTGTCGGAGTGTGTGTTTGCTGTCATCAAATTTCCTCTCCTCTTCTCCAATTTCAATGTGTGGTCTACAGCTAGGGAAAAACGAGTCTCATCAATATTTAAAACGCATTCTAATTAAGCCTGGGCCGCAGGCTGAGATGAGCAAAAGGTTGAGTATAAACGAGCAGCGTAACCTTCGCTGTGAGCATCTCACCTGTTGACTTCCTACCAATCTAAAAAGAAAATCAACAACGCGTTGCTGCTCACTCAGTCGTATCTGCAAAGTGGGATGATGACAGCTGACAGCCTTTATGACCTCCATGGTCCTCCTCGGCATTAGAGTTAGACTAATGGTTGCTTCGCTTGTCTATGACTCAGATATTGGTGAAAAAATCGTGATGAGAATGAAATGTTTATCTTCTACGAAGGATGGTGAAATGTTTCTTTGCCACCCACGTTTGATTGACGTGAGCTGAGACAGTATATGCGTAAATCATATCAGAGAAAGAATGCTAGAGGTTAAGAGTCATATTTTGATTTAAAAAATTACAGACGTTTTTTTTATGCCAATGGTTAAACGTGTATGCTTTTTGTTGTGGGAATAATGTTTGTGTGAACACACAAACAAGTGTAGCTTTGTTTCTGCCATGTTGATCTGACCACTGTCATCTTATTGTCTTGAGCACCAAACAATGATGAATCACATGAACAAAAGAATCTGTCAACCTGTCACTTAAAAATACATTGTTCATAAAACTGGACAGCTTAGACAACCATTAAACTTTAATAGAGCGCCTCATAAATCATTGTTGTTTTGTTTTTCTCATCAGCCCCATTGTAAAGAAAAAAGGCTCCTTTGATCGTTTTTACAACATCAAAAACACTTAGTTTTTCGTTTCACTCGTCTTGGATTTTCAAATTTTGTAAACAAGTATAAGGTTTGCAAAAGCATGAATGTATCGGAGTGATTAGTTACAAAGCACCTTTCTTTCTTGGGAGGTTTGAGGAGAAATGCTGGAACACATTTCTTGCACATTGGTTTAAGAATATTCACCCAATTATTGTGTTGTTGTGTCACCCCACTGAAAATGTTCACGCTTCACCCACACCGCAATGAGCGTCCTGAATTCACTCAAAGGTGGAAAGTATGAACAAATGAAAAAAAGATCGAAGATCAGCTTTTAATATGAGGTCAGAAAATACAACTTGACAGCATTTTTACTGTCAGGCTGCTAATTTAATGGCAATATAACTCATAAACTGATAAACTGACAAACACCAGCAGCCTATCAGTTATGAGTGTGTCGTTGTTATCCTGAATCCAGTCACGTACTGTGCAGTATGTATGTTTGAGTGCAAGCATGCACTCACTTGGAAGTTAATGGAAGTTAAATAACCTCGTCTTCAAGTTAACAAAATATATGGAGTGCGCGCACAATACGGAGTCTCTTCAAAGACACTTATTTACACCACATTGCACACAGTTTCAATCATTCTTTATGTCTCACGCACAAACTCACATGCACACACACAGACACGAGAAGCTTGTTGCACGTGTACATGCAGATGCATTCAAGCTGACAGTCACTAATAAGGGTCTGATTGAAGCAATGATACTTTTGAAAGGGATGAGCCTGCCATTGGGAGCCTTGAGGAAGCCATCCATCAACTTGGGTGACAAGCCCATAACATATGCAAATATTAGTGCATGTCCACTTTGAGTTGTGTGTCACAGCAGTGGAAAAAAAAAAAGTTTCTCCGCTTGAATCATTGTTGCGCAAGCCAATTGCTTTTGCGAGTGTCAATGATATTCTGTGTGAAATCAATGAGCAGCTGAATCAAAACAACAAATGTATTCATTTATTTGGGATAAGGCTGTGCATCTCATCTGTGAAAGCCAAATGTTTTAGTATTCTCTCCTTAGCATTGGACGCACGCCTCTTCATCTTTGGCATTACATATAAATATGCTATGCTAGTATGAGTATTAAGATAGACAGGAAAGAACAATGAGAAGAAAAGTACATCAATGCACCAGCGCTTTTTGATGTGTTTTAGGCATCAAACTGTGACATGAAAAGCGAAAGTCCTCATTTTTTTTCACATTGCTTATTTTAGTTTAAACCCGTAATACATCCAACTCATCTTCCAGCATTATTCAGAAAGTCTCTAAATTAGACACGGTGCACAGAAGAGTGTTTTTAACGAGCCTGCCAAATACAGATGAATAAAAACATCGCTGAGTAGATGAAAATGGAATAATACATAAGGTTGGTAGGTTATCACATAAAAGTGATTTATATTTAATATTTTCTTGAAATCAAAACTTTGATATGTTACTAATAGGGTTGGCTTGGCTGACGTTAAGTTCATTTTTGTAAGCTTGACCAAACAACAAAAACTAAAAAACTACAGATCAAAACATAAATAATATCTAAAAAAAAAGTTCTAACGTTATTCTCGAATTAAAGTCCTAAACTTTATGCTTCCTTCACAAGCACACATTCCAAAAGTCCAAATGTAATTGAGAAGGCTTCAGCAGCTCAGAGGGAAGAAGTTTTTAAATTGGATTTATGAGCGTAAAAAATGCTTCTCAGCCACTGTAAATCTCCAAAATGTGTTCTCAAATCTGGATAAATCATGGTTGGTCATGCATCATATTGATGCAGTCTGACAAAATGTATTCATTAAATGTTGAAGAAGGAGCGAGAGTGGCATCATCCCTTTTTTCTTTCAAACTATGCTACTTGTCTATCACTTTGACTCTCACTCATACTAACAGGCAGATGCATGTCAAATAAAAGCAATTTGTTCCTCCAAATTGTTGACAAGAGGCTTTGTTTGGATGATACTTTGTAGATGAATCCGCAGAAAATCACACCGTCTCTGTCAAGGGCATACCCGAGAGAAACAAATAAGCAAACAAAATAGAATCATAGTAGAAATATTTCCCTCAGGAGCGTGAAATAGAATGTATCAGCACAAGAACAAAAGGTCCCTGGATGGAAAAACAAAAGTGCCTGCTTGAATATCAGTAAATTGAGAGATTATTTCAGATTTGGCAATGCATATCAAAACAAAACAACTTTTGTGATACAAATAAACTGTCGTGGGAAAGTATTTGCCATCTTCTCAAATACTTTTTGACATAGTTCCCCCACTTTTTCTAAGGTAATCAAATAATTGTACCAGACAAAGATAACTCAATAAAACATAAAATGCCATAAATATAATGCTTTTTTAATACCATTAATAATTTTTATACTGGTATTAATAATAATCATTATTATTATATATAAAAAAATATTCAACGTTAACTGTCACCTGACTATTTGTAGTTCTTTGAATTGATTTCAAGTGTCTTATAGTCTTGGGGCTTTTTTGGTTTAAGACTTAACCTTGAAGAAATTTCCTGTCATGTGCCCAGTTAACATATAGTGTGAGCACCACCATTCAAAAAAAAAAAAAAAACCCTCATTGAATAAGAGCTGGGTTTGAGGGGGTGGTCTGAAGAAAAGACACTTGTCACAAGGGGGAAATAAGTGGCGTTCCAGCAAAATGACAGCACGTGGAGACGCCCACTGATGACTGGGACCAGTTGTCAACACCGTTGGGATCAAAACACACGAATGAAAGACAGTAGTGACATGCGTTTGACAAGAGGGAATGAGAAGAGGAAAAAATGTGACGGCACAGTTGTGAATTCTCCCACTCAGTAGTGCCACCCTGAAGAATACATCAAATGGAAACGGGAGCATGGCGGAGTTTAGTTCATTCTTTTTTAAAACACATGACTGACTAGCGGGTTAATCATGCTTGTCTCTTTTCTTTATGGCATTCATTCAGTCTGCGTTCATCCAGCCTACGTCAATGGAATGCAACAGTTGTCCGAATTCTGTTCTGGAGGTGTGTTGGTTTGTCTCTCGCTCTAAAATAGGTGACTGAGATCTCAGTAAAAATAGGCAATTTTTGTAGACATGCCCACTCACAGGGTGAACCACTTTTCAGCGCCAGTTCATTGGCCCTTAGACTGCTACGCAAACCGTTTGTTAATTTTTCGGTTTTAATCGCACCTTTAGCCAATAGTATTTTGATAAACTCGAAATGCATCTGAATCTACATGCTTAATTGCTTTTCATTAACAGACAGCCTTTAGTCAAATTTGACATTATTCATAATTAGGATGAATGATATTTTGCTTTATGTAAAACATGAGTCATTTCCTTGTTCAACGCTAAAGGAAAGCAAATGAAAAGAATTTAACCTTTCGGTGTTAATTTGTCAGCAGCTTTGCTTCACTTTCATTTTCAACAAGTATTTGAGCATCTTTTATTGCCTCTTGTTAAGGCACCATAAGAATCTCGTTGGCACTTCAGGATTTAACACAGATGGTCCATTTGACATTTCTTGTTACTGTGATACATCGGAGTAGGAGGAAAATATACTGCATCACTGTTACTTTTCTTCCTTTGCTACAAGTGGTCTGACTGATTGGTTGGCAGAATACTACATAGATCTTTTTTCTTTTTTTATTGTGGGGTTAAGACATGACTTTTTTTAGGTTGGTTGTTGGGAAAAAAGTCGCCAGATCAAATCAATTATTGCATCCTTAATATCGCGGTTGTCACGGTGATATCTTTCCCTACAGCAAATTTTATGCTGTACTGTAAACTTGCTTGCACACAGCATAATCAGTCGATGACTAAAACGATTATGGGGCATTCAGATTTATTGCAGTATTGGCTATTAAAGCAAGATTATACGGGAAATAAATACGATTCTAAACAATTTGGGTGCTGATAATGATGAAAGATAAACTACATGCATGGGGGGACTACATGCAGTAAACCCAAAAGGAGAAAGTGCTCAACTACAGAAAAAAAAAAGCAGTTTTACTCAGCTAAAACAAATATGAACATGATTGCTGTTTTTTTTTTTTTTTCATCTTCAAAAAAAGTTCCGTTATTTCCCAAGATGTTTCTTTCCTTATTGGGTGACTAAATGAAGGTGTTTTTTTGTTTTTTTTTGCCAGGATTGCAACTTTTTAAAAACGCTTCCCAGGTGTTTTACAAACAACACAAAATCACCGAGGATGAAGAAATACAGCACACTTTACACACTTTATGTCTTGTCTTTCTGAAATCTTTTTTCAAGAGTCTTGTTTCATGCAAGGGAGCCCTCGAGCAGCATAGATGCTGATTGTTATGTCAATGAATCCCACTGTTGTAACATCAGATGTGGCTTTGGAAAAGTCGAGTGTGCAAACCTTATTTAGCATACAAATCAATCGCTTGCTCGCTACCGTCAAATGCAAGGTGTGTAAAATATGCACCACTCAATTTGGCTTGCCACTTTTGCGGTGATAACTGTAATCTCAGCCATGCCATTTGTCGGATGAACCATTTTCAGCAAGTTATTCCCAACACAATACCATGTAAATGTAATCAAAGACTAATCCTCTGCAAAAGTATACATTTTCCCTCACTCCTTCTCGCATATTCTGACTTGCATGCAGAATTAGAATTAAAGCAGTTACGTAGTCAAGCGGCATCACTGAGCCTCAGTGGTGGGCTCTTTCACAAGAACAACAACAAAAAAAGACATAAATAATGCACATTAGTCTTGTTTTCAGGCCAATTAATTACTGATTAAGCTATCCCACTGCATATACGGTCATAACATCTGGTTTTCACAAATGTCGAGTCCAAGCTTGCACACACATTGACAGGTTTTCCAATATGTTATCAAAATGTAACTGCCATAGATCCAAATTTGAGTCCAACTCTGCCTTGTATGAGACTTTTTACTTGACTTTCCTGCTTAAAAAAATTTAAGCATGAAATGGACATCTGTGGCGTCAGTAGCAGCCACGTAGGATCATTCATCAAACACGGCAATGGCGTGATGTCATCTTTAGTAGCCTTAGTCTTTTCCTGGTATTGGGCAGGCTTTTTAATACAACACTACAGATGGCTGCAGACATTATGCAAGAGTAATGTTTTCCTGAGTTGCATCTTTTTTAAATATGACAATGTCACTGATTCGGAGCACAAGCAGATGAAGAAATTAGACTTTTTCATGAGCTTCATCTGTTTCTTTGACTCTGCCCACAGTCGCCAATTTTGAACTTAGGACAAATTCCAGAGCAGACTATGCTGCTATGTGAAGCAGGGAAATAGTATGGCACCACATGATGCCACTTGCATTTACATTTTCTCTCTAGGCATCCTCCTTATGTTTTCTTGGCCACCTTCCCTCTTCACATAATGAGTCTCTGCAGGAGTCTCAAGAGATGCTTATACATTATGTATGATACGTCACAGCCCTGGGACTGAGCTATTGCGTACGGCGCTGACTGCATTCCAGGCTCCTGCCAGGTTGGGATCCTTGATGTTCAAAGGTGTCCATGTCTGCCATGAGCCAAATCTTCCTCCTACATGTTGTTGCTGTAATTTTGGCTCTGGTTAGAGTGAACATTTTCTTTTGGCAAGGCAAGGGTTCTTGCTTTGACTCATGCATCCGTGTGGTGAATCATAGCCATCCTGCAAGAAGACCATACTCTCCTAGCAATGGCAGAAATGCAAGTCTATCTTTGAGGCAGGCTTCAATTATGCTGTAATGTGCAACAAGGGTCAACAAGTTGCAGTTGTTGAAATATGTTGCCACTGAATGTCGAATGACATTGCCTCAGTTTTTGAGATATTCCACATATTTAAGAAATGTGCTAAAAATATACAAGCTGTAATTTTGATATTCACTTTATGCTCCAGCTATGTTTTTTCAAGCAGGTCCATCGAGTATTCCTTTGTTTTGGATGCCATATTGTGAAAGACGATAGTTATCACAGAGGGCCTTGCGTATGCAAATCGTGTTTCAAATGAAAATCCAAAAATTCAAACAACTGGGCAGCATTAGGAGTAAACAAATGACTTTTGTAAAGCTAAACCAGGTGTCGACAAATTACAAACACTACTTTTAGTAAATTTCGTGAACTGTCAAAGTGCAATGACACTACTTTTAGTAACGTAAAATTTCATGAAGTGTCAAAAGCGCAATGATTACTAATCAATTGTCACAAATATTGATGTCTAATTTTTACAAAGTTGCTCATGAATGGTATTTTTAACAAACATGCCCTACTAATGCAGTACATACACAATATAAAAAAAGCGCATTCACACTCACAAAAACAACTGAGCTCTTCTTTCTTGAGTCAATGCAGCCGGGTCTAGCCCTTTGAGACGGGGAGGTGTACCTGTGCCCAATTAACCTCTGTCTGTTTTTTTTTTTTTTTTAAATACGTCCCTACAGATGAATGCGATGAACTTGGCCCTGAATCCTGGCCCACATCGCGGTACCGTACCCCAAAGAGCTACTCCAGACTGCTGATACATTCTCGAAAGTGGTAAGCAGCAGGGAAATGACGCTGTCATACATCCAGGCAGATGTTTATCTGCTGTCTCCATGCACTCCCTGCAATACACTGTGGCTCCGTGCGCAAGACCCCGCAGACTCTTTACACTCGGCTGTAATAAATAGGCGAGCACCTCACACTGCGGTGCATGCTGTTAAATTAATAATGAGCTATCAAACAGTGCCGATTTATGTACAACTACCCCAGCATTGCAAGCATTTATTTTCCTTTCATCACCATTTGAGAGCGTAATGGGCCACACTCTGCCCAAAACAGGTTGACACTATCAGGGTTAAAGCTGTCACGGCGAGCTGATAACGACAATAATTCAGCCAGGACTGGCGCAATCTGAAATTGGGTCATGCTTTCGCTGAAACCATTTTCTACATCATTATGAATGTTAGAATGAAAACAGGATTATGTGGAGTATCTTTAGTCAGCTGAGAAACTGTGGCTCGTCATGCGGAAAGGATGGCGGTGTTTGTGGATGATGAAGATATCAGGACAGGCAGGGCGCAAGGTTAATTACTTGTTCAAATATTTTAAATAAGTGCTTTACCGTATCAGAGACATTGTAGTGAACCAATTTACGATTTGACCTCATGCTAACAACTATTATTCATGCATGAAAAGCTGAAATCACACACATCCCTTGCAGAATAAGGACAACATTTTACATGGAAGAAATCAGTTATTTACCTTGTGTGATGTTCTTCTTGAGGTATGCATTGGTGTGCAGAGTCTGCTTGTTTTGCACCTGTGTTCCATTCGTCAATTATTGGTGCAGCTTGTAGAAAGGAAATGTTGGACTATTGCAATTGGATGTTGTCACAAGTATTAGGAATATGTTTCCCGTTTTTATCCTCAGGTTTGTGTACTGTTTTGGGTAAATCCATCTGTATTTTGTTATTTCTACAATGTGTAGGTCCGATTTTGTATTTTGGCTGGAATCCTTTTCCTGCTTTTCTGTCATGGCTCCGCCTACCACTTGTTCAATCATGCACCCAGTCATAACCGAGGGGGGGGGGAGCTCCCCGGAATTCCCAATGGCCAACGCACCTCTGATGCCAGTATTAAAATATGGTGTGATGGTCCCTTCTTCTTCTTTGCTCTTTCAGGACCTGAACGACTTGCTGTGATTAATCCAACAATCAGTTTGTGACCTCATTATTAAGTGCTTTTGGATTGCACAGCAGGACAACACCTCGGAACACACCAGCAAGTCCACCTCCTGAAAAATGAAAAAAGACAATATGAAGACTTTCAGGGGTGCAAGTCAAAAAACAAAAACAAAACAAAAAACCCACAAAAATTCCAACATGTCTACAAACATTTGATTTCAGTTATTATTGCCAAGGCATTCACGAGTAATGCAATGATTTTTTTCCACAAAGGTCTTGATTTATTTATTTTTTTTACATCTGTTAACAAATACATTATTTATATTATTTTATATAATTTGTGATTATTATATACATCCTAGGCAAAATAAAGGATGTCAGTTCAAGTAAGATGTAATCAAAGCACACTAATACAACAGCAGACTTATGGTTGGTTCTGCAGACCTGCGCAGAAATACAAAGCTATTTTACAAAAGTGATGCATTTAGTTTTCTCACCAGATGGGGGCAACAAATGGGATCCAAATTCTCACCAAAGGAACATTCCCAACATTTAAGGTGACTGATGACAAAGCAAGTCTCTAGAATCCTTCTAAATGCATGTGAAATGCTTCGCTAGATTTCAATGAATGCAATTTAGCACACATTGGATGTTTTTTGTTTTTTTTTGGTTTCCTGTGTTGTCTCAGCCACATGGCATGACTGTCAACGGCAACTGAGATGGAAGCAGAGTCTTTGCCAAATGTCTGGCTCATTTTGTAGTAGGCCTGCTTCCCTCCGGCCACTCACAGCCAGAGAACAGGAACATGTCCAAGACTGTCAAATTTTCAACATTCTCATGGACTCTTACATTATAATTTGCACACAGACAAGGCGGGTGGCTCTTTTTTTTTTTTATTGCTTTTAGCCGCAGAGGTTGCTTCCTATAAGCATCTCTTGCTCAACGAATGAATTATTTAATGCAATTAAGTGATTTTTGTTTTTACATTCCTCATTACAGTAAACCTACAATGCATGTAAAATTTTAATTAGCCGAGTTTTCTTTGCTCACAAGTGCTTTACAGAACTATGAAAACTTGCAAACTTCGTTACGAAAATAAATATCGTGTGCCCTTTGTGTCTTCAGGCATTCGGGCCTTTGTGTCTTCAGGCATTGGGCATTTATTTATTTAGCATTTTGAATTCATATTGTTCAGAGTCTGTCTTATTTTCATGACATTTTCATAGTAGTCATTTGAGACTGTACAACAACAAAATTAGTGGCCAGATACAGAATACAGAACAGAATTAGCTATTTGTTCACCATCCTCCACAAACCGTGTATGAACAAACCAGTCAAATTATGACCACGCTATTTCTGATGGGCCACTAATCAACAAAACTACAACACAAACTCAAGAAAAATTGTGCTTTTCAGATGAATGTCTTCATCAGTTCTTTATTTCACTCATGAGTGTCAGGGGTGTGAACATGGTGTTGTGGTAACTTGACAACGTGTTCTGTTGTAAACAGTACCTGCTCAGGTTACTAGGCACCACTGGATTTTCTGCCCGAGCAATTCTGACCATATGCAAATATCATCAATTATGTGGGGCTTATTTAAAAAGTTTAATTTTTCCCTGCAGTTAAAGGTTTGCGATTGATTGTGGAGGGAAGAAAATAATCACTCTTGAAGTGAGTCAGTGTTTGACCAAATCGTACCACACATTCTGAGAACTACCCAAATATGCAAAATAGAAAACGGACGAATGTAAATGGTTGGATCATTGGCCAGAGACTTTTGTACTGTACCACTGAATTAATAGATGACTAAATTTGCATACTTTGGGCAAATTTAAAGCAGACGTCTTGACGCTTCGGGCACTCCTTGCACCACTCCATTCATCTCCTCTTCGATCTCTTCTAATAAGCGCAGGCATCTGACTGACTGATGTCCCACCTCCTCTCTGTCCGTCTGACTGCAGCACTCTTGAACAATAGCGCTCTCTCCTCCTCCCCAACTCTTCCATTTAAAATGCGGCTCACAGCCGCGTTCGCATCCTTTTTTTTCCCCGCCCATGCACACACACGAACAGTACCCCCTCCTCCCTTTCCACCCCCGCCCCTTCGATTGGATGCCAAAAATGATACGGCACGGCCGGACTACGCAACTCAAACCCAAACGGGCAATTTGCCAGGCGAATTGTTTCAAATCCTGCACCTTCTGCTTGGTGACAGTTGCCTATCTCAAACACAAGGACAAACGAGGCATGTGAGGCTATATAAAACATTTTTGGATTAAAACTATAATAAATGACTACAGTCAAGATTTGTGTGCGCTCGTTTGTACTCTCTCTCTCTCTCTCTCTCTCTCTCTCTCACCCCCTCCCTCCCTCCTTCCTTCCCTCCCTCCCTCCTCCCCTCTCAGTCTCTGTATCCTCCTCCGGTGGTGTCGGAGGCTCAGTGAATGCGGCTGAGAAAGGAGCGAGCACCCGCCTGACACGGATACTGCGCTGTTTTACAGGAGGGGGAACTACAAGATTCTGTCCTCTTTCTCTCTTTCCCACACACACGCAAAATCCTTTTTTTTCCCGACCTCTGCATCAACTAGCTGTATAGATCGTAACTTTCCTGCTCTGAGTTGATTTTTCCCTTTTTTTTTTTTTTTAAATGATGGAAAGCGCAGAGTTTGCTGCTGGCCACCTGCACCGCATCGGACTAGCGGTCGAATAACTGCATTATTCATTTTTTACGCAGCTGGTTGTGCTGTCGCTCTTGTTGCCCACTATTTTTGTGCCATCATTAAAACTCGACACTTTTTACATTCATCGTTCTGTGCAGCTCAAAACATTTTTTTCCTGCTGCAACCGGCAAATTGACATTATTCAAGGATGAGTACAACTGGGATTCTTGCAGCGAATGGAAAAATGAATCTTCAAATACACACAGGAGAACTATACACGAATGAGAATGGCAGCGTGTTGTCTTTTGAGTCGTGAAAAAATATCCTTGTGCGCAACTTCAGCACTCCGGATCCTGTCAAACATACCACTGTTTATTAAGGGGATCATCGGTGGCGGCTGAACCGGACGCACCGCTTTGACAGTCCTCTTATTACCCCTCCAGTTGTCAAAATAATACGATTACAAGGATGGCTGACTTGTGGCATAGCATCACCAACCTTGTGCACCTTCCCACGCCTAGGAGTCGCTGGACGCGCCATCAAGATCTCTAAAATCTGCCTCCCTCCCTTGTGTTGCATTTCACCAGCCTGACTGCAATCCATTTGGCTCTATCCTTTTGAGCCGAGTAAATGTTCCCTCATTCTCATGGAGGTGGGACAACCTTGGGACTCAAGCAAGCAGAGGGTGATTTTTTCCAAGCACGCGCAGCCCGTCGGCAAGAGACGCATCGGGTGAAATAGGAGCCCACCCTGCTCTCCTGTCTCCTTAGCAGCCCCCTCCATCCAGGCCAGCGCGCTTGGCTTTCCGTTGATGCGCAGCAGTCTGTATGGAAATGAAGGAGCGGGGAAGCCTTGTTGCTTCCCTGAAATTTGTCTTTTCTTCGCGGCTGGGAGCGCTTCATTCACGTCCCACCAATGCCGCCCGAGTCTCCAAAAGGAGTTTGCCACAACAGCTTTAGGTGAGTATTGATTTGTTTTTATGCATTTTTTTTGTATGTTCGGTTCAGCTGAAACAATTCCCAGGTAATCTACTATTTAAAACAAACGTACATTTCTAAAAACATTTTGAAAGTGTTATTAATAGACACCATCTCAACTCTCCTGCATGCTGTCAGATGGTTTCCTAAATAACCTCAATGTGCAGCTGCGGCTGGCATTAAATCAGACCGTTATAGAACTGCGTCGTTTGACTTTGATTATGATGGATAGGCAGGGAGGGAACAACGTTTAAGGTCTGCCGTCCAAAACGTTTCCTTTTTAAAAAAAAATAAACTGTGCCTATGTGCAACAGCCGATGTGTTCTCCATTTCCTGAGCATATGTTGATTTTTTTGCCTTAAGCATTTGTGTGTCCAGTGGGTAATTGAATTGAAAAATATAAGGGTAAATTAATAAATAAATATCTGATTAGATTTTTATACATTTGATATTTTTGGGTAAGAACGTTTATTAATTGATGCTACAATCAAGAGCGCATTTGGCTGTAAAATTTAAAATGTCCTTGACAGTATATGTGTAAATCTTGTGGCGTGTATGCTTGTGCATGCACCTGACTTTTTTTTTTTCTTTCTTTCCAAAGGCTACTAAATGATTTTCTGGGGGGGGATTTTTAATCGGCGAGATGATGCTCGTTCTCCTGCTGGCAGCCTTTTGCTCTTCAATCTCAAGCTCCTCCCTCTCACCCCCCTCCGTGTCAGATGGACTCCCAATGGCAGACCCTTCTGCTCCGGACTTGATGTCTGAGACTTGCAGCGCCTGCTCCTGCTTGTCGGTGGAAAATGTGCTGTACGTGAACTGTGAAAAGATCACTGTCTATCGACCGACGCAACTCATTCCGCCCGTGTCGTCATTATACCACCTCAACTTCCAAAATAACCTCTTAATAATTCTCTACCCAAACTCGTTTCTCAACTTCACCCATGCTGTATCTCTGCAGCTGGGGAACAATCAGCTGCAGAACATTGAAGGTGGCGCGTTCATGGGGATGAGCGCCTTGAAACAGCTTCATCTCAACAACAACGAGTTGAAGGTGCTGCAAGCCGACACTTTTCTAGGAATCGAAAACCTGGAGTACCTTCAAGCTGACTACAACTTGATCAAGTACATCGAAAAGGGAGCGTTCAACAAACTGCACAAGTTAAAAGTGGTGATTCTGAATGACAATCTTATACAGGCACTTCCTGACAACATCTTTCGCTTCGCCTCCCTCACACACCTGGATATAAGAGGAAACAGGATCCAGAAGCTTCCGTATTTGGGTGTTCTGGAGCACATCGGACGGATTGTCGAGCTGCAGTTGGATGATAACCCCTGGAATTGTACGTGTGACTTAGCGCCTCTCAAGGCATGGCTTGAAAACATGCCCTACAATATTTTCATCGGGGAGGCCATCTGTGAAACGCCAAGCGATTTGTATGGGAGGCTGCTGAAAGAAACAAATAAGCAAGAACTTTGTCCCATGGGCACGGGAAGTGACTTTGACGTTAGAATGCCGAATTTCCCCGACACGGGTCAGGCATCCTCCCCGACTTCTGCGGTGGCCATTACCACAAAATCGCCCAAAAACACAGACTCGTCGAAAATTTACGGAAATGGAATTGTAGCCGGTTTACCCCCTTTTGGAAGAAATAGCCAGATTGTTTCCTTTCAGACACGAAGCCCCCCGATGTTATGCCCACAGCAGTGTAACTGTAAAACCCACCCTTCCGATTTTGGCATTAGTGTCAGTTGCCCGCAAAAAAATATCAAAAATCTAGCCGATCTCATCCCGAAACCGCCAAATGCCAAGAAACTTCAATTGAGCGGGAATTACATTCGCGACATAAACCCGATTGATTTCCAAGGATTCGAAGGTTTAGATCTGCTTCACCTCGGCAGCAACCAAATTGTCAGCATCCAGAGAGGTGTGTTTGCTAACCTGACTAATCTAAGACGACTGTATCTGAATGGAAATCAGATCGAGCAGTTACACCCGGAGATGTTCTTGGGCCTCACCAATCTACAGTCCCTGTATTTGGAGTACAATGCCATTAAAGAAGTTCTGGCAGGCACGTTTGATTCTATGCCAAACTTGCAACTGCTGTATCTCAACAATAATGTGTTACGGAGTCTTCCTGCCTATGTGTTTGCAGGCGTCTCTTTAGCCAAACTTAATTTGAAAAACAACCACTTCATGACCCTGCCAGTAAGCGGTGTCCTGGACCAGCTGCGCTCTTTGACCCAGATAGACCTCGAGGGCAACCCATGGGAGTGCTCCTGCGATTTGGTCGCTTTTAAACTATGGCTAGACAAGCTTAGTGACGGAGTGGCAGCTAAAGAGGTGAGATGTGCCTCCCCCGTGCAATTCTCCAACATTGAACTGCGCCTGATAAAAAACGAGATCCTGTGCCCAAAGCTGATTGCTCGGCCTCCGTTTATTTTCACCAGCGCCACCCCGGTTTTGACGTCAGTTTCCCCCGCAGGAGTTGGCAAAGCCCCGCCGGGAGGTCCCGTACCTCTCTCGATCATGATCCTGAGTATCCTCGTTGTGCTGATACTGACGGTGTTTGTGGCCTTCTGCCTTCTCGTCTTTGTCCTCAGAAGGAATAGGAAACCTGCCGGTCGGCAGGAACTGGGGAATCAGGAGTGCGGCTCCATGTCGCTGCAGCTCCACCGGCATGGCCACAAGTCAGGCAAAAAAGGGTCCGTCCCGGGCGACGAATTGGGAGGCGAAACGTTTATCCCCCAAACCATTGAACACATTGGCAAGAGCCACACGTGCGGCATCGGGCGTTCGTCGGACATGGACGCGGGGTTCAAGTTTGCCGACTCCCAAAGGCAGAAAATTATCCTTCGAAGTAGCGCCGAAAAGGATAAAGACGCACTTTCCACCTTGGAGCGCAACAAGCGGCTCAGCACAATCGACGAGCTTGAGGAATTCCTCCCGAATCGAGAGCCCAGCATGTTCCTCCAGAACTTCCTGGACGGCAAGAGAGATTTCAACAGCATAGGCATGGGCGCCTACGAAATCCGCTACCCGGAGAAAACACTTGATAGAAAGATGAAGAAATCGTCGCTGATAGGTGGGAACCACAGTAAGATTGTGGTGGAGCAAAGAAAAAGTGAGTATTACGAGCTGAAAGCCAAGCTCCAAGGAACACCTGATTACCTTCAGGTGCTTGAGGAGCAGACCGCACTGACTCAAATGTAGAAATGGTCACGTTTGATTCAGTGCCGTGATTACATACAAACACGGCAGCGTCGGGTACACAGATCGGCTTTTGTTTTGCTTTCTCCCCCTCTAGTTGCACGCATCATGTAACCCCCAACCCTTTTCTTTTCTGTCTTCCCTTTTCTCTTTGCAGCCAGCTGTGCGCATACACTCCCTCGCACACACACACATTCAACAAAAAAGTGCCTTCTGGAAAATGGTAATGACCAGTGCTTAGATGGACAAAATGGCTCCGTACTACAAAGCTTTTACATGGATCGACGAGGATACACTTTACAGTGAAAGACATTCGGATCATCCATGCCACATGTATGAATCGTACTTAGACACCACGAGACAGCCTACAAACAACCCGACGGTCTTAGTATTTTTGCTGCTATGGAAATGGTGACTTTTTATTTCTGGTGTTATTTCATTTGAGTTTTTTTGCCCCAATCAACTCAAATGATCGTGGAAACAGTGCTTGAGAAAATACCTCGGAGGCTGCTTTCCCTCTTTTTATAACAGAAGGGTGGAAATAGGAAAAAAAAAGTGGGCACCTCAGACGTATCCTTCTTGGATCCTAAATGTACAGATATCTGATAACACTAATTTCTGGGATTAGTTACAAAGAATGACTCAGCAGATTCTACCTTGCTTTTTTTTTCACTTTGTAAGGCTATTTGTTTGTTCATGAGGGAAACTCTCTGGGGCTGCTTGCAGACTCAATGCCATTTTGTCAGGATTATACACTCATGGCAGGATACCTCCTCAAAATGGCTCCAGTTTTGCGTTCATCCGAAGGCAACTCCAAAACTCTCAAGACGTTAATTTCATGACTTGTTTTCTTTGTGTAAAGAGCCATGTTTATCTATATCGTGTATTCTGAATGGAGTTGTGTCCCCCCCCCCTTCAAGTTACTATTTCTCCAAATGTATGTTTTTGGGTGAAAACGAATCGGCAATTCAACTGTCAAGAGACGTTTCCTAAAATGAAAACCCAAGGATAAAAGAGTACAAAGCTGCTTGCCATGTAAGCGTAACTTGGAATTTATTTTGTAAGTCTTACATTATTTGTATCTGTGGGACTGGTTTGTAAAATACACTGACAAACATCTGCATATGCACACACACACACACACACACACACACACAGACACATGCTGCTTGACGGAACATTATCATCAAGAGACTACGGCCCAGAAATGTCAAAGGGATGGATCATTAATATGACTCAATCAGTGATGAGCCTGTCACCTTTTGTCAGTTCTCAATTCCTAGTAAAAAAAGAATTTAAAAACATAGTTAGTTTATTTTTCTATGCGGGGTTATTTAAAGAGATTACGGTATTATTAAACAAAGGATAGTGCCCTGAGAGGAACTAACTTACATCAGAGCTAATACAAGTCACAGGTAGAAGTGACTGTTGATTTGGTTCAATGTTTTCTGTTTTTTTTTTTTTCTGTTTGCTTAACAAGTTAACATGATGAACTATGGTGAAATGTGATCTGTGTTGTTACGCACGACAAGCCCGGCGGAGTCTGTGAAAGCTCCGTCGGGTTCCTCATTCTTACACCGCCCCCCCCTCCCACCACAGCATCTTGTAAAAGGTTTCTTATGAACTTATGCAACCAAAATAAATGTGCATTAAACTTAATAAGGTTCTGGATGGTTAATATCGCAGTGGTGATATTCTAAAAATGTGCGCACTTAAGATAAGGACAGAGTCATATCTTCAGACAATGTGCAATATTAGGGAATACTCAAGTAGGGAATGGCTTCAAATTTTGTTTGTTTTTCTTAAAGTTTGAGGGAATAGTGTTGAAAGAAACGATGCAGTTTAAAATTAATTGATTTAACTCTATGCGTTTTTTATTTAAACGTGTTGTTAAGTTAAACTGATGACGTTCAACTGTTTGTTGCCATTGCAAATGAGTAGAATGTAACTTGGACAGTATAATAAATACAATTTTTTCTATCAGTCATAAATCTCCTGTATAATGGTTAATTTTCTCTTGTATGATCATGTCAATATGAACGTATTAAAAGAAGCACCCATTTGCACTGTGTCCCCACATTTTATTTTGATCACACTCCTATGCAGTGTTGATGGTAAATGAAATCAAAAGAAGTGCAAAAATGTACAATATTTCCCCTGGCGAGGATACAAATGCGATAATTGGAGCATGTTTTGTGGAAGCTTTAACTGCAATGCCTCTTTGACTCATGCTTTATGTGCCACAAATCTTTTATCCAACAGGTATAAAGGTTTCTCCTGTTTTAGGCACCAATCAAACATTCATGCTTGTTCCATTTCAGGATATAAAAAAAAAAGAAAAATCCGGATTTCCGTCAGTGTTAATCCAACCTATGGGGCTTTTGGGGAACCAAGTAGCTGAAAGTATGACTCATCCAGACGGCAGAGAATTTTCCTCATTAATTATTAATACTTTGGCAGCAATGCACGAAAAAAGGACGTGGGAAAGGGTAGAAAATTTAGATAAGTTCTCCCCCACAGAATGCTTACTGTTCTGCCCCACCTTGCCAAATAGATCCTATTTGTTATCATATTGTTAACTATATCTGCTGCAAATGTGTGTCGTCTCAGGTCGCCATTTTACTGCAGTGACTTGAGCGGTGTTTTGAAGCAACTAATATATTTATCTTATTGCAGTCGGAATGTCTGATAGCTGCTTTTCATATTTGATGTGACTTTGAGAGTATGGTGCAATTATTTGCTTAAATCCAAAAGTAAATGTCATCCCTGGTCTGGATGAGCGCCTTCTCAACCGGTATGCTTGGGGATATTTATTTCTAATAGCAGGCAAATTGCAAGGGAACCGCATGGCAGTATTTTTCACATTTAATTGAGGCGATACACGCATGTCACAGTAGAATCTCACGGCACATTACCGAGCAAAAAGGTGACAAGAAAGTAGGAATACAAAAATAATTGACTTCTTTAATGTGAAATTTGGTCCTGTTTAGTTGAACAAAAACTTAATGTACGCGCAGGAGAGCTGTGACTTATTCTGTTATATGAAGGGCAACAGGTGGATACGCAGTTTTAATGTACCTTCTTCCATCTGATGGAAAAACATGTTTTCATTCAGCATATCGCTTCATTGCCAGAAGAAATAAATGAAAAACAGAAATATTTATGGCTAACAAATCATTTTCTGACCAATTGAAATTAGATAATTTCCCATGGCACGCCTGCCACGGCACCCTGGTCGTAAATCACTGGCGACTTAAGGGCACACGTTTGCGCTATGACATTGACCACAGGGGGCGCTGTGAGCTACACAATTCCACAAAATACGAATAAAAGAAGATCTGGATTGCGTGAATAAATTAGCAACGTCAATGTTTGAAATGCCTGAAATTTTGGACAGCTTTGTTGAATGTAACAAACACGTTTTTTTAAATCGTATTTGCTATTGTAATTTATTTGCCGTCGCCTCTCCACAATATTTTTATGTACTGTGTTCTCCTGTGGCATTTCGTGTAATTGTGAGCTAATTTCCTCTTAAACCCTTTGCTAAGCTGTGGGGTAACAATTGTAACAGCAGTGGTACATTATTGTCAGCCTGCAATGTGCTGGGGAATGTTACTGTCGTGCTTTTGGCATCTGTTGTGGTCAGGTGGATGTTTGAAGAGGGATGAAAGAGGTTGGCATCTCCCCGGTTACCGCTAATTACTCAGTGCATCCCCAAAGAGGGAAACAATACCTCACCTTCTCACCAGCTGTCTCATTAAATGCGGTGGCGTTGCTCACTTGTAGATACCAGGATGCCATTTTGGCAGCGTATTTTGTGACATTGATGAAAATAAATTACCTTGCTGGATACGTTGTAATTTTTCTTAAAGAGCGTGTACTATTTCAGTTGACTGTTATTCTCGGTTTATGAAGCCCTTGAGCATGAGGCGCCAATATGTAACTTTGGTGGGAACACGAAGTCACAAGCCAGAGGCGAGATGATTTATGATTTTTCTGACTTTGGTCTTTGTGCAGACAAAGTTTTATCATAGAAACTTTTTGCTCCAGATGGAAGCTATTCGGGCCCTATAGTCACATAATTTAATGAACTTTTTAAAATTGGTTATTGCAGAAAAAAAACAAATTATTTGCTAGTTGAATGAACCAAAGTTTTATGTGTTACTCTTCAGTTCTTTAAATTCTATTTATTGTGCTGAAAATACTTCTGTCTATAAAATATGAATTCAGAGTCAGATGAATGTAAATGAGTGTCTTTCGATCTCTGCCCTGTGATTGACAGTGGACCAATCCAGGGAATATTCTGCCCTTTCCAGACAGTCAGATGGCATATTCTCCAGGTCCCTTGCTACTAATGTCGCTTATGTGATTAGCGCGTGCACCTGCCACACAATCTTGTTTAATGGTTTGAATTTTAGCTCGTGGACATTCAGTAAGGAGTTTGCATGCTGCTTGCATTTGTATTAGTGAATGAGACCCAGTAAGTAATGGAGAGCGTACGTGCGTGTACGACTCCAGTGTCTCCGGTTTTGTGGAAAGCAGCGGTGCATGTATGAAAATGTGCGACGTAATTTCAGATTGATATTACTGCTACTAAAAAGAATTACTGCAGATGTAATGGCATCATTGGCGGCACCTTTGGGAGCAAGAGGGGAAAGAGTGGGGGCTGGGAGATGCGGCAAATTGAGAGGGGAAGAGAGAAAGAAAGGGTTAAGTAACATCATACAAAGAGGGCCGAGTCGGGATTTAGACCTTTAGTTTATTGTGATGCAGACGTACTAGTCCCATGTTCCATTTTCCATATTCTCCCTGGAGATGTTGCCAGGCCTTCACTTTGCATCAGCAGCCACATCATCAATTAACACCACTGACGCAGTCCCACTTCCAGCCAGGCTGCACGCAACACCAGCTGTTGCTTTTGGTTTTCCCTCTCCCCATCATTCTCTTCAATTTGGTTGGTCTTATTTTTCCTAATAAATCTGATTCAAGAGCATTTATATTTTATTTTTTTATTATTTTCTCACAATGCCAGTTTCTGGCTTTTCCTATTTTTGAATGTTACTCTAGTTACCCTCTTTATGTACTTTTATTGTGCTTCTTGAGTGTAAATTATGGAAGCAATACCACTATGCCTTCGCTTTACTATTCTTGACTTTTGTTTAGTTTTTTTCTCCCTTTACCCAGGAAACAATTCTGTTTTAGTTGCCTCTCCTAGATTTTATTTCCATGTTCCAACTGGATACCTGCTATCGACTTCAGACTTGACATGATTCATTCCTCTTAACTAACAAGGGAAAACATTCCACCTGGCCAACTGATCTCTTTGAGACTCTCCAAATACTCCCTAAAAACTGAAGTTGACCTACAGCACGCCATATGTCTGTAACTCCTAAATGGCAAATGACAAAGCTGAAAGTCGACACTTGAGCTGATTCACTTGGATCATATAAACCCCGATACTGTCTCAATAGTTTTTGAGCTGACTGGACTCCTGGATATACTTTTAAAATCTGGCGTTTGAAATCGAAAGCGTGTGTGGGTAGAAGTGAAAAACACTGTTTGCCCTTCAGATATTTTCTGTTATTTTTTAAGGATGATGGCCATTCAAAACATTGCTTTTGGTAAAGTTGTTGGTGACAAAAGAGACAAGGCTCACCGTGAAGCACATGTTATTTAGTGTGGAGAGCCCTGAGTACAAGCCTCAAGGCACAAAAAGTAAACCTTTGTTCCAATTTCAACATATTCCAGTGTGTGGAGAAAATATTTTTTTTCTCATTCTAATTTCCTTAATTGCATATTTCTCCCAAATATAACTTGAAGTCTCTTATTGTTTTGAAATTCACTATGCTCGTTTCATTTAAAAAAACAAACATCCTCTTTAGTGGGTATTTTGGCTTTTATGATGAGACCATTTTATTAATATTGAAAAAAATACAAGTTCATATTCTTATTACACTACATTGCTACAGCTTGGTCTGAAAGGATGAACTCCTGCCATCCATATTATCAGGTGCCAAAACCTCTTAAAGGAGATAATTGGGTGAGTAAAACTCATTTTTCTATGACAGTATCATCATCGGTCTCGTGAATTACAGTGCAAAGAGGTTTTTTTTTACTCTTCTATTTTTTCCCCGATTTCATTTTTCAACATAACATGCTTCGGTTTGTTGAAAGGCTGACTATGAATTATTCATTCAAAATAGTTTAAAAATGAATTCATTCAAATGTTGCTGAAGGAAAAGTTAAAACCTGGGACAGGGTTAAAAACAGTCGTAGTTACATCATTCCAACATATTTGAAGAAAAACCTCCATTATTATTACTATTCCTTTATTGAAAAATTACTTTGTGCATTCTGATGTGTGGTGGTGCAGGTGCCGAATACCAAAGGACAGAGAAGCCAATCCATTCATCTAAACCTTTTTGCATGTATGAAGGATGAATTTGGATTGCTAAAAATGAAACCAACGCTTGCTGACAAAATGGCTCATGCAGCCGGCATGGGATCCATTTCCAATCAATTCATTCTTCACATTCATCAATGTGCAACCCTTCCTAAATCATTGCGGACTTGCCTACAGCCTATGTCCTGACTTCCAGCATTAAATGTATAGAAAATCGATGGACAGGTGAATTTGATGTGGAATGAAGTGACAATTTTACAATGTGTTTCTATTCTACGAAACCAGCGCCAATATACGGCATCCATTCGCGTATGTTGTGCTCTGTCAATTACCTTGAGTGTCCTGGACCAAAGCATCAAAACATAAAACACTCCTGAGTCTGCTCTAAATGCAGAAGACACATTTTGTGCAAATGTCTGAAAGAAGGAGGTATCCATTTTTACTTCTTCAATCGGTGACCTATCAAGTGTGATAGTCTTAATCAGAAAACAAAAAAACTTGGACTATCAATGTGTGGATCATCATTGTCATTTTCATTTCTGAATATTTGAAAGCAATTGAAACGTCAGATGATTCGTCAGATGATTTGAAAGCCAATGTGGCAGTCACACAATTCATCTGAACTTAAAAGCAGCTGTTTCATTACCGCTGGTGATTAACGTGTATGTATTTCCTCTGGGTGCTGCATTAATCTAGGAGGGATCAATAAAGGCAAGGGAACACTTGCAGATGAGACAAGGAGACAATGTAAGAGCTCTGGGAGTGTCTTTAGTGGTTACTTACTTGTGGGTACTGTATGTCTTTGCGTACTGTATGTCTTCGGGCATGTATGTTTTGTACATGCACACGTGTTGTAAGTGTGAAGATCCCTGAGCAGTGAGGCAATTCCCTTTTGCGCTCTCTAATCAATATCTTTAATGTCAACAAGAAACACTAATCCAGAAAATACAACCCATCTCCTGTCTGGATTGGATTTAAATTTATAGTCAAAAACTTTTATTCTGTTTTTCTGGATTATAGCTTTCTAAATGCAAACTAGAATTTGAAACGGTTTGCTAATTATGAACCAAGTGTCACGTCCCCACGTCACCTGACTTCCAGCCTGGCCCGACTCATGGAATTGCCAGCACCTGCTACAGCTCGTTAGGTTCCCTATTTAACCTCTCTGTGTTCTGCCAGTAGTTGTCAGTTCGTCTGATTACCCTGCACGTGATACTGCTGCCTTTTTGTCCCCGGACCAAACTTTGTAGCCAACTGCTTCCTTGACCTTCGACCACGCTCCAGATCGCCGCCTGTCCTGACTACTTGCCTGACCTTCGACCACGCTCCAGATCGCCGCCTGTCCTGACTACTTGCCTGACCTTCGACCACGCTCCAGATCGCCGCCTGTCCTGACTACTTGCCTGACCTTCGACCACGCTCCAGATCGCCGCCTGCCCTGACTACTTGCTCGTTCTACATCCCCGTTTTCCCTCTCACCATTAAAGGATCGTGCTGCACTTGGTTCCCTGTCTTTGTTGCCTGACAGAACGAACTGACCAGAAATGCAACCAGCGCACGATTCCCTAGACACGGCCCGCTTGACCCACACGGAGTGGGAGCTCGGCAAGACCACAGAGGAGATGGCGGCGTTAACCAGGGTCGTCCAGCAGCAGCAACAGCAGCTCCAGCTGCAGCAACAGCAACTGCAGCAGCAGCAACAGCAACTGCAGCAGCAGCAACAGCAACTGCAGCAGCAGCAACAGCAACTGCAGCAGCACCACCAGCTCCACCAGGACCTGGTAGAGGCTCTCAGGGATCACAGAGACTTGGCTCCTCTGGCTGCTGCAGATCGGTTTGTGCCATCTCTGTCCACGTCCGTGCCGCTTAGCCCCGCCGATCAGCCCACCGTTATGTCCACGCCCCGTCCTGCCTCGGCACCCGGGCAGTACGTGGACGTCCCTGAGCCCAGACTCAGCAACCTCGCAAGGTTCGACGGTGACCCCAAGTACGTCCGGGCCTTTCTGACGAACTGCCGTGTCTTGTTCGACCTCCAGCCCGTCACATTTGCCACGGAGCCAGCCAAGGTGGGTTTCGTGCTGACTCACCTGACGGGCGAGGCATGGCTGTGGGGAACGGCAGAATATGAGCGGCAGGGACCCGCCTGTTCGTCGTTTGACGCCTTCGCCGCTGAGATCCTGCGCGTATTTGACCTGGGCTCCGCCTCGGAGGACGCCTCCACAGAGCTCCTCACGCTGCGCCAAGGCAGCAGATCCGTCGCCCAGTACGCCATCCGGTTCCAGACGGTGGCGCGTCGTAGCGACTGGAACACCCCGGCTCTCGTCGGTGCCTTCATCCACGGACTCGCGGACTATATCAAGGACGAGATGGTGTCCTGCGAGCGCCCACAGACCCTTGAAGTGGCCATGGACCTGGCAGTACGGGTGGACCGGCGGATCCAGTCGAGGCGACGCGAGGAGAGGAGAGCGGCTCCGCCCCCCCGTCACCGTGACATCAGCCCGACACCTCGGGTGTCATGGAGCGCACCGGTTTTTTCACCGGACCTGTCGTCCGCCAGGGACCCTGTCCACGTAAGTCAGCGCGCCTTTATTGCTCCTCACACCCAGCCCAGCAGGTCAGAACCCATGGAGATCGGACGCACCTCTCTCTCTGTGAGGAAACGCAGTCAGCGCATCAGAGAGGGGCTTTGCCTGTACTGCGGGGGTGAGGGTCACTGGGTGGTCTCTTGCCCGACGAGACGCAAGGATCCGTGTGGGGTCGGTTTTTTTGCCCCCCACTACCTGTCGCGAGTCCCTGTCCCAGGACCACTACTCGACTCCAGCCCGCGCCCTTGCCTCTCGGCCCTCCGCTTCTCCAATCCGTGGGCAGCCGCCGCGGGTCCGGTCTCTCCGTCGGCCGCAGCGGATGGCCCGGGCCCTTACTCCGCTGCCGTTGCGACGTCCGCAGCCGGGTTCTGCTCCGGTGGGCGGGGTATTGGGGTCTGACCGGCTTCCTGCTCGGAGTCGTCCGGTAGGGACCCGTCCGGTTCCCACGCCGGCCCCCTGGTCGGCGTCTCCCGACGCCGCGGCTGGGAAGGTGGACTGGGCGGTAGTGCCGCCTGATGACGGGGCTTGGTCGACGTGTTCTGATTCGGAATATTGACTGCCGCACGTCTTGGGTTCCCCCCCTCCCGCCCGGTCTCCTGCTCCGTCTTGGGGTTCTGCTTTTGGGACGTCGGGGGCCGTCCCTTGGGGGGGGGGTTCTGTCACGTCCCCACGTCACCTGACTTCCAGCCTGGCCCGACTCATGGAATTGCCAGCACCTGCTACAGCTCGTTAGGTTCCCTATTTAACCTCTCTGTGTTCTGCCAGTAGTTGTCAGTTCGTCTGATTACCCTGCACGTGATACTGCTGCCTTTTTGTCCCCGGACCAAACTTTGTAGCCAACTGCTTCCTTGACCTTCGACCACGCTCCAGATCGCCGCCTGTCCTGACTACTTGCCTGACCTTCGACCACGCTCCAGATCGCCGCCTGTCCTGACTACTTGCCTGACCTTCGACCACGCTCCAGATCGCCGCCTGTCCTGACTACTTGCCTGACCTTCGACCACGCTCCAGATCGCCGCCTGCCCTGACTACTTGCTCGTTCTACATCCCCGTTTTCCCTCTCACCATTAAAGGATCGTGCTGCACTTGGTTCCCTGTCTTTGTTGCCTGACACCAAGGGCATATAGTTGCACCATGCTATTCCTTTGGGTTGAATATTTTAGTATTAGGTGTACACAATGAATTCGGCTGCTATCATCATACCTGAAAGCGGCACAGTAGAATCTTGTCTTGAGGGATCATAGTCGATATGATACGCATAATGATACAAATTATATAAGAAGACAGTCCACAAACCACGTTTTGCTTAGCGGCCTTTTTTGTGACGCAACACCGTGTCTCATCCTTTTCCTGTCTTTCTGTTGTCTTTTCTTTTTGGTCCCTCTGCACTGAATTATAAACTGTAGTTTCCCTGATGTTTTATTGTGATTGATTGGGTTTTCTTGCTAACTAATGAATAAGCCCCTGAAGGACATGGGCAGACCAGCTTTGGTGGTAATGTGGATGAAGACAGCTTATAGACTACTGACACTGCAGATTTTGTGCTTACCGTGATTATTTGGATTTGGTGGGAGCTATTACAGATAGCTTCAGGCTTTATCTCACGGTAAAATGCTCCAAAGAAATGATTGTTTGCATTAAAGTTGGACAAGTTTAGGGAGAAAACATTCGAAACAGTGAGTGTGTTTTTTATTTTATTGATTTTCCTCACACAAATACTTTTCACTTATATTATCATTTATTTCAAGGGCTTGCAGAAAAGAATTTGAAGGAATTTACCCAATAAAATATCAGATAATCATATAGATGGTACAGTTGTGGAAACTAGTACTTGGTTGGCTTCCTTATCCTATGCTTATGGCTCTCAATTAATACATCAAAAGCGAATTGCAATTAAAAGTTAATTAGACTTAAAGCTGGTGGGGGAGGATCATGAACAAAAGCCCTTTCTGTGAGAGGTTTGACGAGTCGAGGAGATGCTCTGCATGGTTTGTTCCCACGTACGTTATTTGAAAAGCCTAAATTGTCTATAGATGTGCATGGTTTGTCTATACCTGGGGTAGTAAAGTACAAATCCTAAAAAACAAAAAAAACTACAAACTAATGAATATTGGGCTGTATCTACATGCTCTCTTTGTATTATTAGGATGAAGCGACGTCCTGCAAAGGCTGATCCAAATGCTGACCCAACCAAAACGCAAAGTGAAGCCAAACATTTTTCATTTATTGGACCCCTAGCACGCAGTAGGCGCCAGGCATTGAAAGCTACACAATGACCGCGCTGGTCAAATGCACAGTGAGCGGGACAAGATGAAGTTTGGCCTGCGATAATACTAAAAGAAGAATGCCCAATCTCACCTGATGTTGGAAAGACCATACCAATTAGGTGGATGGTGGGCCGCATGCGGCACATATTTAATATCCTGGTCAAAACCGTATAGAATCTGATTAACTTTGATTGGGTATCAAAAATCCTCTATTTCTAAAGTAGTACAAACTGATGAAAAATAACTGCATTGAGAAACACTGGAAACCATTTTGACGCGATATATTCAGAATTCTGCCAATGTTGGTTTTTCTTATTTTTCTTATTTAAATCCACATATTTTTTTTGGGGGGGATTGTGTTCTTCTGTAAGCCATCAAACATTAAGGTGTTGTGCAACCAAACATTTTCAGAACACATAAGCTACTTGAAGGAGACTTTGGAATATCATATACAGTCATTCTAAAAATACAATTATTTACAGTGTATAATATTTTGATATCCTCTTATTTTTCCAAATGATTTTTTTTGCTTTATTACGTAATGCAAATGATTATCCTTTAATCACTCATTGTTTTCTTGTCTCAAAATCCAATTGTAACTTTTCATTTAATAGTTTGAAACTGCTTTTTTTTTCACAAAGCAACATTATTAGGTCTCAACAATGCATTGTACCAACAAAATACATTTCAGAACTCCTTCATAGAGCAGAACAAATATTTTGTCATATCACATGATACAGCTAAGCCAGCATCTCTTAATTAAATATAACTTACATTACACTCATGAATGCAAAATGATAATACAAGTAAAATGTGTTGTAATGCTGTTCACTTATGTTACAATTTTGTGGTGTGAAGGCAAAACTTGAACTCAAATGCAGGAAAGGAAAAGTAAGGAAGGAGATCTCCAAAGAGTGTATTTTCAAAAACAACAAAGGCAAACAATGTGTGGGGAAAAACAAAATTCAGGGAAGTAAATACAAGCAAACAGACGAGACGTTGCGGCACACCTGGACAAGACACAAATGTCTGAAGGGAGTTGATGGGTTGACACAAGGAACAGGGTTGACGGGAACTTGTGCTGATGAAAACTTAATGGGTTGGCAAGACATAAAAAGGAACATGCCAGGTGTGTGGATGTGTTACACTCTTTCATTGATAAATTATTTATAAACAGCTACACTAATAATAAACAGGAAGCACTAATAACAAGAACTACAGTGATATTTCTGTATTATATAAATTCTACAGGGACTATATTGTGATCAACTGGACTCCAACCACAGAGCTCACCGTGTCTTCCTACTTTAAATGCTGAAATGCTTGCTTTTTTTCCAAATACAGCCAAATGTTCTTTGTTTTTGGCCATTTTAGAAAATAAACCACAAATGGAATTTCCAATTGGAAGAGCTTATATGAAAATGTTCTTATTGTTTTGTTTATTGCAGTGGGTTGAACATTGTGATTTAAGAAAGATTAAAAAAAAATCCCTCAAACATGTTTTTTTTCTGTCTTCACTGGCGGTGCTAGAGGCAGAGCCGCGGGGGCACTGGTCCCCTGAAAAATGTTTGGACATCCCAGGTCCCCGGCCAAATAATTTTGTATTGTCCAATTTTTCTGATATTTCTTTCACATTACCTCATCACAAATAATTAATGTTTGTCAATGTCTTATGAAGAATTATGTGGTTTTGTAAAGAAAAATATGAGATATCCTAAAGAAAATCTAGCTCTGGCTAGTTTCTGTCCCCTTTACTGTTCTTGTAATATAAATCACCTTTTCTGTCTGTTTCTATTGTGTCATCGATTCTTCATATCTACGTATGTTCTATACATAAATATGCCCCCCACCCCATATATTGGGGAAAAATGTTAAAACAATACCAAGATAGAGCTCTTGTATACAGAACAAAACGTACTCTGGCAAATATATGCAAGTCACAGCAAAGCCTCATTAAAAGCCTAAAAGGGTCCATTTTGTCCTAATCAGGTAAATGAAGTCAATCTGAGTTCCGTCAATACTGAGACACCTCACAAGGGAGCGTAACGGCAGCTTTAAGTTCCATTTTGTACTGCACTTTGTCTTCCCCTTAAGGCATTTTACCAAGTACAGGCAACGTTCCGCCACACAGTTTGCTTTTTCTGTCACAAGATCCGTTTTGCATTTTGGAGCTTCATGTGGTGCGCCTCCGAAATGTCAACTGTCACTCTTCGATCGAGTTTAACGTGTGTGTATGCGTGTGGAGCGTGTGCAAGCTGCCTCGGAGCGCTGCAGTCTGCGATTCCATTTCTTGACGTAGTTTGGAATACTGACAACGAGACCTCGGTCGACCTGCTGAGTTGATCACCGAGCCGTTAGATTGCAGTTAATGACACGTCGTTCTCTGCGTATTGTATTTTTGTGTCAGGCACCGGAAGACATAGCGATGAATACTTGGTATTAGTAGTTACACAATTTATTATTACTACTACCACCAACTAATACTGTATAGATGATAATTAGGATCAGCGGTTCAGAAAATAAAACAAGGTGAGCTACATCAAAGCACTTTGGCAGTACCAATGCTGGCCTCTTCAGCGACAACATGGACTGAGAGGAAATGTTTCCGTGTTGGTGAGAGCGTGACAACTGCAGTGCCTCTTTACCTGCAGTGTATTCATGCCTCGATCGCTCTCCCTCTCACTCTCTCTGCGATCCTTGCCAAGTCAGACGGTGTTGACGATGCATTAGCTGAAGACGTGTGTGTGTGAGAGTATGTGTGTGTGTGTGTGTGTGTGTGTAGGTGTGTGTGTGTTTGCATGTTGACAGAACAGAGAGATTTAATTGACACCCACAGGGAGAATTATTCATGCTTCCAAATGCTCTTCCACTCAAATTGGAAAAAACGTTCATCTATGTGTGCGAATAGCACCAAGGAACACACGTGAGCAGGGTCTCTCGTGAGCACTTTTTTTGTTTCCGTCAGTGAATAGAAAGCCTTGGTATCCTTTATCAAGATTTCTTACATGTGGATCTGTTACCCATCGTTTATTCTCTTTCTCAAGATCATCATCCATGTGCTGCATAATGAATACTTTTAATGTATTGTCGCTTTACGACACGCTCACACACACTCAGGGGAGTGCAATACATCCTACCGCCTCTTATCTGCCTGGGTGTTTATACATTTACACACAAGTCTGGATCATTATACTTGCAAGGAGCCACTAATGACTGCAGTGTGTTTATATTGCCTAGAAGCCATAATGGCATCACTGAATATTTTTATATGGCTGCTTTACATTTGCTGTTACTGTTCAAGCCAAAACCCTTTTATTGCCTCAACTTAATTGAGTTGTTGACTATTCTTCATCTTGTGTGCCAAATGCAAATAGTCCACACTGACGTCAGGAGCAGTCAGTCATTATTCATTCTTTCAAGTCAGGGGTTCCCAACCAGGGATGAAGTTTTTTCTTCCTTTAAACCCGTTAGCTATTACAGTTTATTGGTCATCATTTAATTATGTAAGAATGCTTATATGTTCTTGTTCGCATGGCATTTTTGTATGCGCCTGGTCTTGTACACTTTTCATGTATGCACATTCTCCCTTCTAGACTTACCGATGCATGTAAATTAAGAATGAGTGTGCAAATACTAATGAAGTGTGATTCATTGAAATCTGACGATGGCTGTAAATCATGGCGCATGAAGTTTTCCTAAGACGTGAATGTATTTGAAATCCGTGAGTTAAAAAATAGCACATTTTAAATATTAAAGTACCTTACAGTACAAAGCAGATGTGTTGCTGGCCAATCAGGGCTAACACACTAACACTTTGAAGAAAAAAGTATACTTTCTTTTTCATTATTTTTTTACTTCTGTAGGAACTGCATCTATTAAAAAATAATAGTGCTTGTGATTGAATGCATGTTTGATGGTAATTGTGAGGGTACTAAAAAGGTGGTGCGCTTGCTGTTCCACAGATCAGCAGTGCTCAAACAGCTTGTACCAGGTCTGTCACTTTATCACGCAGACATATTTTGACTAATGGCACAAAAGCAAATTCAAACAAATGATTAAAAACTCACTGACACGCCATTACAACAACTGTGGTTGTTTGGTTGTTCTAACATATTGGTTGTTCTAACCTACCTAGTACCTACCTACCTACCTACCTACCTACCTACCTACCTACCTACCTACCTACCTATAGAAATATATATGTATAGTGTGCGGGCGACAACAACAAATGACACGAGTCGCGAGTGAGAGGAAGAATACAAAGAGTTCTCTTTGCATTACTTATAGCAAAAATAATGGTTTGCATCCAGGTGCACTCTACAGTCGAGACAACAATCAACAGTAAATGACAAATTTCCATATAAATTACTGTTATGTGCTCAGCCTGAAAGTCAGTAGTCACAGTGATGTATTGTGCCACTATTGAGCCTTTGTATGGTGCTAACCTCTCTCAGCGTGAGGTTTCTGTCATCTTTCACACACAATATCATTCAAATTGGCGTTCAAATGTAGCAGGTCTTCAAATATTATTCTTGCATTGATAAATGCTCATATTTAGCTAAATGTACTGAAATTATCAGTGCTGTTGTAAATAGATTACACACTATAACATTCATCTACATGTGCTAGTTATTTTATAATTAAGAAAAGGCCTTTCCAAATCATCATGACATTTAGTGATATTGTACACTGAGGTCTTATAATTTTTAACTCAAAGCTTTCTTTGCAAGGCAGATAAGATGAGTATGTATGCCATTGTCATTGTTTTTAATCTGTTTGGTTCCATCACCGAATTTAAGTTTTTTAATTCACAAAATAATGACGACATTTCCTAACTAGATTTTACAGGATATCTTCCCTTGCTGGAAAAAACAATGCAAAGAACAACAAAAAAGCTTTAGCTCTTCGTCAGTGATAACACCCACGCTCCAGATGTTTATTTCTCCGAGTTACTTTCACAAATCTGTCTTGGAATGAGCCCATAAAAACTGACTGGAAAAGGGCTGACCCATTCAAAAAAGAAAGAAAGTTGCTTCAGCAAATTCTCATTACTTTTCATTACTATTATTGCTAGCTCAGACTAAAATATTGAGTAGCAGGATGAACAACATTGTGCTAACTCGGCATTGCTATGATTAGGGAAGAAGCAATCCCGCTTGTTTCAAATAAAGAACTATTTCTTTGCAGCAGCATCCAGGAATGTATAACTGTCACGCTTTTCTTATGTTTTGCCCATGTAAAGTGGATATCTCGAATGGAATAAGTGCTTATTGTGAATGTGAGATCTGAAGAATGCGATTGCTGTTGGAATGATCCCCACCATTCAAATGTCCTCAAGACTATGATCATAGACAATACATCTTTGTATCAGACAAAAAGAATCAAACTTTCAGACCTCCCGTTTATCAGCACAAGCCTCAAACATCACAGCTTTTTCAAAAACCTGATAATCGCATTTCCTTTATCTGCCTGGCGGAAAAATCTGGAAGCCACGGAATTTCAGTTAATACTGCAGGGTCTCTCCAATCTGTTATAATCCTGACCAGGAGATTAACAAAATTCCTCTCCGTTTCAGCACATGGCAACAAAGTTGAATTTAAAACCTTCAACACATATTCAAATTGGATGTAAAAATTTGATTCAATATATTGAAATGAAAAGGCATAATCTTCTGCTGACTGTTACAGTGCTACTACTGGCTGGGCACAGATCTCTAACAAGTAACCACCCACTGCACTGAAAACACTCTAGACACTTAATTCCACCCCCTTTGGCAAAGTACACCTGTTGAGCACATCTGGTGATCACTTAAACAGAAACTCTCTTCTGTTTTGTAATGAAGGGTTCCACTTTGAAAGTAATACGCCAAGCAAACATACCCAACCATTGGCAAGACATGCAAAGCAATTTGAGTCCAAATCCAGTCAAGTCTCATGAATACCAAATCAATGACATGGGTAGGTCCCTATTTTTATGCCCATCTCAAGTCTAGCGCAAAACTGTGTGTGTGGATGGAATTTTCTTTCTGTTTGTATGTTCATAGATGCGCTCTGGTAGAAATGGGTGTTTGCGCCGTTGTGGGAGTTAACACAGCTGACTTGATTCAAGAGATGATTCCATTCCACATGGTGGAAGGGAGTCCAAGCAGGAGATCAGCATGCGTACAGCGTGCTTACTTGTATAACTGAAACAGAACTGCAAGATGACATAAAGTTGCCATCTCTGAAGTGGCCAGAGACGGCCTTCCACTGCCTTTAGAGTTTAGTTGGCACGAGACCTGAAAAGGGACAGGGACGGACGAAAACCCACTTGTCCCAATCTGAGGACTTTAAAAAAATATTTTCATCCTTCATCCGCAAAATTCTCCCAGACAGATAGACGGTTCCATCCCTGGGACGGAACGCCCACCTCTGCTCCCATCCATTAGATGTGAGTGAGGGCCCATGGAAGTCAGGGATAAATTGGGTAAAGCTTCTCCGGTAAGTGATCTTATCATTTGTCTATTCTTTCTGGTTTGATTAGTCCTTCCGATAAGTACGTGCTGCCAACCTCAAGTTGCTTTCAATGCTTCTCAAATCAAGGTGTCTTGATTCCTCCAATACCTATAATAAAACCTCAGCAAATGCAGTCCAATTCCAAGCTGTTATTATATTATTCACAGTGTAGGAGAAGCTTTTGGGAAATGTCTTTGTGACACCATCTGCGCTGTGTATCTCTTTGCAAATTAGTACAAGAACCGTTCTCATTATAACAGAGCAACAACTTCATAACAGCAAACTCCAGTTTGAATACAAAGGTAATACTGGACAAAATCAGCAGACCTTGCAATGGGAAAGTGTACAGGCAATTGAAGTCAAACATTTTTATCAAATAAATAGACAGACAGACAGACAGACAGACAGACAGACAGACAGACAGACAGACAGACAGACAGACAGACAGACAGACAGACAGACAGACAGACAGACAGACAGACAGATAGACAGATAGATAGATAGATAGATAGATAGATAGATAGATAGATAGATAGATAGATAGATAGATAGATAGATAGATAGATAGATAGATAGATAGATAGATAGATAGATAGATAGATAGATGGACACCATAAATGTAGACTATGTTGAAATCTTAATTTTCCTCTGCCAAGTGCCTCTCACCCGCCTTTGGCTCATGCATTTGCAGCAGTGCTACATGTGAAATTCTAACCCTCAAAGTGGACTAAATACGTACATTTAGATTTCACTACCCTTATGTGTAGATGCTCTCGCGATAATTGTGGAAAAGCTGCACATGCCCCCTTTGGCTTTTCTTATCTTGCAGATGCATCATAGTTACAGAGTGCTGCATTGCAGTGTCAAAGAAAGTCTATGGTTGCCTTAGAAACATGAATCTCTGGTTTACCTTTTTGTACACCACAACATAATACACTACAGCAGCCTTCATTATGACCTCAATAAATAAAAATCTTGCTCAAAGAGCTTCAATAAAACATTACAATCCTCATGAAAGGTTGCTTCATAGCTAACCTGTTGAAAGAAAAGTGCAGCAATCTCATCTAGGCCAACCCAATAAATTGGCTATGGAATGAATTGCACAATCTATAAAGGTCCGGTAGTAACCATAACCAGTGCATTTTGTAGAGGAAAATACTGTAACCATCTTTATGTCACTGGTGCATGGACTCTGGTACTGCATCAGCCACAGTTAAAAAGTTTCATTATTTAAAGTGCTTGGAAAATAACTACTAGGTTTCCGTCAGGCTGCCAGACTACATTAGGCAAGGAAGCTGGCAAAGTTGCAGCTATGGCCATCAAAATATATTGTTTTAGTGGATAAAAACAACCTAATTTCCTTTCGCTTAATTTATGCACTTGAGTGGCATTGTTGCCAAAATCATAATCATGGGAGGAAAAACAAGTTTTGAAACAGGAACGAAGAGGAGTCCTAGAAAAAAACAAAGCCATTTGTTGTTTGTTGCCTTTCTTACGCTGAGTTTTAAGCAAAAAATAAATGCACTTTTTGTGACATTTTGGGGAACTTATCTTATCTTATGTTGTCTTTCGGCCAATCAATAACTAAATAAAAAATCCAACACCAAAAATCTTCAAATTGCTACTTGGAAGGATATGCGACCACAGCTTGGCTTTATTTTTTTCACATGAAGCGGCATATCTTGCTCGGATCAGTGCATGCTGGTTTGGACGCCTTGCGGTGTACAGTACATGTCATTGATGTTTCTGCCTTGGTTAATTATTTACAGGCTTTAGATTATGTGCTATAAGATTTCAACAACAAATCACAAACAGCTGATGTCAGCTATGGCTCATGAGAAATATAACAAGCAATTTAAAGTTGTTATTACATCCATCCATGGATCCATTTTCTACCACTTATCCTGTTCAGCCGGTGAGTTGCAGCCTATCCCAGCAAATATTTCGATCTCTGGGCATCTCAATTGAACTAGAGAAGACTCATGAACATGACGTACTTTTGTTTGTTAGGATAATCATGCACAACCTGCATAACTGACTTCTATGAACCAATCCAATTCTACTGCAGAGTGAAAGTCAAGATTTTAATTGTAATTTAATTGTATTGACTGGAATCTCTACACATGCACACATAACTGCAAGTTTGTGCTCAAGCACCTGCACATTTGCCCAGCTTTTTTAAAAAGGGCCCTTTGTTTCTTCATTCATCCGTATCTTATTGTAATTCCCCTCGTTAATTTATATATTTATTTCAATATAGCTGTGCACGTTATAGTTTAAGTAATAGTGAGATTTTTTTTTTAATGATTTATCTCTCAGTTTAGTACATAACCCTACCATTTCAACATGGGTGTGTAGACTTTAAATATCCACGGTAGCATCCCTTGCTGACTGTGTTGATGGTGTAGATGGAAATACATAAAAATACAGAGCGTTTGTTTCTTAATTGTATGAATGCGTTTGGCGATTGATGCTCTTTGAAGGGGAGGGGGGCTTGAGCACCTGCTCTGACTTGTCTGTACATGTTTGTTCTTTGCAGCAAACGGTGGAGAAAAATATACATGCAAGTCACACTGTGTGCCCCAAGCCGACCTGTCACTGCACCTGAGAAATCAAAAAGTCAGTTGTTATACAGACAAGACAGTGTCAGCAAAAACACCTAGCTCAGCAAATGGGTTCGTGGCCTCTTTTCTTGCCTTCTTGTGTCCTTCCTTCTATCTTCCCACTCATCCTTCTGTCAGCTCCCCCTTTGACCTCAACTCAAAGCAGCCTCCTTTTAACTGCTCTCATCATTGGCGCCGACCCCCCCGTCTCCTCAAGCGTCACGTTTTTGCCTTGTCTCCTCCTCTTTATCACTTCATCCATCAGTCCCGCATCCCTCTTCTCCTGTCTACTTTCCTTCAGTCTCGTTGAGAGGCGTTTTCATTGCTCTCCTCCAGCTTCCCTGCGCCGTCAGCCCCACCCCGGCTCCATGCCTCACGCACTGTCCTCCCTGTTTTCTACCCACCCGAGCTGCATTTGACCTTAGTAAATGCAGCCACAGAACACCTATTGATTTATGCATACAGATGAAGTCGGTGTGTGCGCTTTTGTGTGGATGTTCACCCTTCTCAATGTCACACACTTGTTAGCTTCCCAAATCCTTTTCAAAGCGTGTGTGTATGTGTGTGTATGCATTTGTCAGGGCTGTGCGTACATGCCTGTTTGTGTGTATGTGACTGTGTGTGTTTGCCTTTGTGAGAGCGCGCATGCACTTGGCAAGCCTGCGTGATTGAGATGGAAAGGGTGTTGCAGGGGTGCTCGTCTGCATACACAATCAGACAGACCCCGATTTAATCTGACTGACGGCCTGTCCGCCCAACCGGGTCACAGAGGTACGCTTGTGGCAGGGCTCTGATTGGTAGATAAAATGATGCTTTGCTCCGCTTGACTCTGTCATTCCCTTCCTGAATAATGTAGCTTTTTGTTTGATGAAGAGGGACTAAGGCACTGCGGGAAAGTGCGAGAACATAGTATTGAGGATGTGAAATGTGAGACAATCAGGAGCAATACGAGAAGAGGAATTCAATCGGTGAGCAACCCTGGGGAAGCTAATGAGAAAAGAGCAGTCAGATGCTACTTGTGGTACAAGAGGCAGCGAAGGGGAAACATATACCCAAGCAAAGTAGATTATGCAAAACGAAGACAGATAAAGAAGACTAATGGTCCAGGATGAAAGGTGAAATGAATAGCATAACATCAAGTAATAATATATTTGGCATTGGCGGATTCAGTATTGAAAAATCATATTGTATAGGGATGAGAAATGGAAGTGATGAATGTGTTTGAAAATGGAGATGCAGCCTCCCAAACATGGGTATTTTTGACATTATACTGTTGGTAAGGGCGGCACAAGAAAAGTTTTTAGCACTTCTGCCTCCGACTTGAGAGGCCCCGAGTTCAAATCAGAATAAAGTGGGCCCTCCCGGTGTTCACAGCTGGTTCATTGAAGATTATAACTACTTGTGTGCAAAGTTTTGTACCAAAATATGTAATGCATTTCGGTAGGCAACAATTATTTTTGGATTTTCACTATTTTCCGTTTCCTACCTCTCTCACGCATAGTTTTAAGCTGTAATATCACCATTCATCACTAGATGGCTGATATGGCACAGGTTGTCTCCTCTTTACTACAACTTGAGTAAGCCTAATCATTTTGGGTGGATTTGGAATGATATGCAGGGCAGGCAGCACCTCAGTAATAAAATTTGAGTAAGTTGATTCGTGACAAAAGATTCAGAAAAAGACGTCTTGCACTCGATGCTAGTTTTATGCCATCATTGCATGTTAATTAGGACTGAAAGATTCACAAAATGACATCTTTCACGTGGTCCTATGTGGCCCCCCCAGTAGAGCTTTTGACAAATTGTTGCCTCCTCCGTCATTAAAGTTGCCCATTCCCGACATATTTGCATTTTTAAAAACACCAGTGTCCAACTCCCTATCCTGATTTTATTTCGGCAAATATGAGGATTTAAGGAAAATGGCATCACATATGCAATGGAGAACATAATCTCTTCATGTTGTAGCTCAACCGTAAAATAAATATTACACATAATAGTCACTGTACCAATTCTTTAGTACCAGAGTGTATTTTGGGTCCCGTTCATATTCATCATGTGGATTGTGGCTTAATCATGAAACAGGATCCAAGCCTCACATGGGAACCTGCTGATAGCGTTGACCAAATCTGGCTTTGCAGGAAATGTGACCGGATCATCCCATCAGCACTCCCAGCTCGGGACCATCGTTTGCGATAACAACTGGAAGCCAGCCAACATGGCCTGGATAAGTAGGTCACAACCAAAGTGCTGGTAGGAGGAATAAGGATATGACAACAAAATAGTTTCGGGATATACTCGCATACCTGGGACAAATAATACTTTACTGAAAACTGGACCACTGACATTGGCAATGACTACTAATAGAAGTGTTGATCATTTTGATGATTCCTACAATAGTCTGCAACATAGCCACATTTTCTTAACGGAGCTAAAACTGTGCTAAGCTAGTTAGCCCGGAGCATCGGGTGCTGAGTATGCGCTGGTCCATGAGTGTGCATGTGCCACAATGCCCCATGGATGTTGTTGAGATAGCTAGAAATATGTCAGGGTAGATGAAAGGAATCAGAAAGAGCTGAAAAGAGGAAGTATTTTGGGGTCTTGTGGGTTGCCCTATTTAATGTTATTTGGAGGCATCTTGAGGCACAGTGTACACAAAAAAAGAGCTCAGCACACACTCACACACATTGGCACCTTGTCAGTATATTTTGTTGAGATCAAAAGGACTATTTGCTCAAGATGCTCGACAGAAATACTTATTAATAAATGAAAAATGGTGATATGGCATTGCTTTTATGTCTCATCATCAGAAATACTTATTAATAAATGAGATAAACAGTGATATGACGTGTCTTATCCTCAATAGACAGGAGTTATCGTGTCTGGTTCTACTACTGCAATCACGACCAATATGGTGTCTAAAACTGTAGCCTACTGTCCACCCTGGAGAGGTCACTAGACAACTCACATTTATATCTGAGGATAAGTTTTGAGTTTTCAATGAAATTGCAGAACATGTAAACTCTGGAAGGCCCAGGTTCAAGCCCACATCCTCAGAACTGTGAGGTGGCTGTGCTAACCATGTAGCACTGTGGAAATCACTTTAATTATGTAAAGGTAATGACACTTTACCTAATTCATAGCGGTAATACTGCTATGAAATAGTAAAATATAACATCTAAAATACAATATATGAGGAAAGGTGTGTCATCGTGTGTCATGTACTGGTGATGAGAAAATGAAGCTTCAAATCTGATTCATAAACCAGTTTTTGTATTTTTTGACTCATCTAGATGGCATTATAGGTTTAAAAAAAGGCACTTAAGAAATGGCAAGTCAGCGATGTTTCAGCCCTATGGTGAACAGAGACTGCCGTCTAGAGGTCTAAATAAATACAACTGGTTCATGAAACATCTTGAAGCTCCATTCTCCCATCACACTCCACGTACCTTGTTTTTTTAAGCTCAATATATAGTTGTTGTTTGACAAAAAAAAACTATTGTCAAGTTGGCATCATGCTACACTAGGTTAGTGACTTAATGTAATGGCAACTAACTGTCTTCACTGCCTATAAAAAAGCCTTCTTTGCTTTCTCCCACCCTGTGTAAAGCAACCACAAGGGATTTGGTTACTGTAAATTCATATTAGTATTCATGTCACATAGAGCAAGCACAGCAAGGGGGCCATCTGTGTGTGGGAGCCACGTCTGGACCATACTGCCTACCTGCGAGCACGCCTAATGGCGCCGACGCTTAACTGCTGCGATTTGCTTGACTGCGGTGTTTACACAAACAGTGCATGGCTGAGCAACACTACAGCTGTATCTCTATGCCTTTCTTAATAGTCCCTAATACTAGAATAGCACTGTTTTTGTAGCCATGCATTTGATTTATGAGCAGTGCTATAGATTTATGTTGCTGTTTTTAAATGTCTGTGCTCAGCAAAAGAAAATAACCACCCTATATAATATTGTAATTCTAATCCATCAGACACACACATACAAAAGTAACAGGCAGGCTTCACTCTGAATGTGACCATACCAAGCAGAAAAAGCTTCTTGAAATGTTTTTCCATTGGTATCATGACATATAAATCACTGGCATTTGTCTAAGGGATTCACACCCCATTGTGGATTCATCATAAGGGTTCTTTATGGATTTTGATAATAAACATTGGGGAGAGATTATGTTATTGTCAAGGAAGTACGACAGTAGCATTTTATTAGTATTATGTTTTCAGTCCATTTTGGCCTTCCAATCATTACATCACCAAAGTAATTAACAATACCTTGATTTGATTAAGTTTAATTAAAACTTAGGGTACATACTACAACCGTTAGACCACAGCAACGGTGATGCAAATTTTGTTAGCTTGTCTGTAGTGTTTTGTATTGTGTGTTAGCATTAGCCTAGTGGACCTTCGTGTATGCCATTTTAAAGATAATATACAATGCATAATACTCTTCCTTTTATGTTTTGTTTGAGAAACCAACTGGAAAATAAACAGCTTGAAGCAAGGACATTCACCCACCCATCTAGTCAATCTCAGTCACAGGTGTACTGGAGTCTATCCAAGCTGACTTTGGGCGAGAGGCAGGGTAAACCCTGGCCTGGTTATTATCATATTTCCAATTCATATGTTATTATATTCCAAGCTATCTGATTACATGCATGTTTCTACTTTTAACGCTATGGGGCTTTCAGCCAGTCATATTTAAACTGGGCCTTGTGGGAAAACAAAAATATAATTATGTTGTCTGAACCATGTCATGTGTGCAGCCACTCTACAGAGTCCACCCTTGAAGCACTGAAAGTAGATATATAATGCATTCAGTGATTCAATATTGCGGTGTCAGAAGCTTGGGGATCAAGCTTGAGGAAAGACATTAAATATTAGTTTTCTTTTGCAAAAGAATGTGGTATCTCATTCATGCTGCTAAGTAATGTATGCGTCATGTAATTCTTATGACTGTGGCTCCACTTGAAAGTATGGTGGAGCTTCACACTTTTGTAATTATTGTCATATGTGTAATTTTCTTCCAGCTCAACTGTGCAGAAGTATCACTCACAACAAAGCCTATACTTTATGGAAGTACCATACACCTTACCACATAGCTTAACTGTTGTCTATATTGGATGATGGGTTCAGAAAATGGCGCGTTGCAAATGCCACTATCACAGATAGTATATGTATAAACCAGGTTAATGGCAGTTAGGAAAACTAACAAAATAACTCAAACTAAATGACAATGCGGGAGCAAGAACAGGGATTCCACAAGGGGAATCCTGGAGGTCGTGGGTGTACTGACCTTATGTCTCCCGTGTCACCTATATAAAAATATTTTAATGTGAAATATTATATTTTATATCATATATTTAACTGATCAATGTTACTTAGTTATATCAAAACTTTGCATCCTATATGACTCACTTGTGCGGTATATACAGTATTTACTTGATGTTTTGCATCACATGACCACATTTGTGCAATTATTTTTTGTTACAAGAAAATAAAAAGTAATTTACAGATTTTTTGGCACATTCTTTTTTTTTATTTTTTTTTATGATATTCACTGACGTATCCATACTGACGTACATCATACTTTAAATTGACCAAACTCTTGATTTAAGTTGCTATCGCTATTTTCATGCCGGTGAGAAAAGCCTGCTTTTGCGACCCCTAGAGTGAGAAGGTTTTGTCTATGATTGGAAAATGGAATTCATAACATGACAGAAGACTGTCACTGAACATTGCAACAGACAGTTTACAGAGCGGAGCCCTCTCACGCGACTGATGACAGTGATAGTAATAATGACTGCCATGTTCCCCATGACAATATGGAAGTCTCATCTGCCTGAAGAGAGTGCCTTGTGTCACGAGCAATAGCCTGACGTGGGCTGAAGGACAAAGTAGTTCCCAATCTGATGCATTATCATGAGTCACTAAACCTTGAGCAACGCTTATCCAATTGCACTTTAGTGTTCTGTCTCTTGTGCTGACAGCCCTTCTTAATTTATGGATTCACCTGTAAGAGCAGCGCTTTATGTGACAACCAGTCTTCTAACACAAAGCTTCTCGGAATCTCGGGAGGAATCCAATGAACAGGTTTATTCACAGTTTCTCCTTGCTAGGATAATTAGAATGTTTTTAGAGGCTCAAAGGATTTGCAACACTGAGACGAATGTTTTCCAATTCACCGTCACGTTGGACCTGTCACGATGGCCTTCAAACTGCTGTGCAAAGAGTCACAAGGAAAAGGAACAAGGACAGCCTCCACCGGTCATGTTGTTTTCTCCACAGAAGACTCTCTGGCTCTGTGATTCAGACTGTGACTGAATTTTGACACATAATAATAAGTTATATTTTTAAGTTTCATCGGGTGTGTTTGATTCAGATAAAACTAGATCACTATTTTCCTTAAATACCCACATTGCAATTCGAAAAATGACCTGTTTAGTTTCCAAATTGTAGTCTGAAAAAAAAAAAAAAAAGAGATTGGAGGTTCGTCTGCGTATCTCGCTGTATGGTACTTAGTTAATACGTCTACCTTGATTGTAGCACAAATTCTTGTGTTTGCATTTCCACACTGAAATTTGGAGCCCTTCTCAATCATGATAAGATAGCCAGGCTGCACATTTGCAGGATGAGTGTGGTGGCGGTTTATGTCGCCGCTCAACTTGCCCGTTACGGTAAACAGTGGGACCAACTGCTGTCATGCTTGGCTGAAACTAAAACAAACAACATAAAACACTCTCAGCCTCATTGGGGTATGTTGGAATGATGTTCAGTATTCAGGAAGTTGAGGTCAGGCTCTGAGTCCTTTGAGTAAAAAGAGGAGCCCATTAGTTAGCGCTGAAGACAACATCAGACGAGTAATTGCATTCCCCAACCTCTAATAGTTGCGGCTAATATGGTCCCAAAGGAACACTGGATGGTTGCAAATAAATGCCAGCCATCTGTGTGCCTTTCGGCTACACCTGCTTCTGGAACGATTCAGATTTGGCATGTGTGCTATTTGTGTAGCTGGGTTATCTCTGGCGGAGTAGTTTGATGAGTCACAGGTTTGGGGAGGAGCTTCACAGAAAGATAAAAATATAAATTTAGGTAGCGTAGCTTTTATCTATAGACTACAGTGTATTTCATACACACAACACAATGCGTTTACATAATTAAAAGCATTTTAAAACATAAGAAGTAAAAATATTTCAAAACGGTAGAGAAAAAAAGATACACAATATCATTTTGTCTTTTTCTTATTGTGTATCTTATTTCACTGACACAAAAGATATGTGATATTTCCCTCTGTACGTCAATACAATACTCTGTAGGAAAATCCCACTAGCTAAAAAAATATGTCCATCAGAATAACGTCTGCCGCTTCAACACACACGTACCCTTGCATACCACACACACACACATGCACACGCACGTATGCGTGCGCACACAAACACACACAGGCAGATGACAAGCTCTGAACAATCCCCTGCTGCGGGTTGTGCACAAACAAGTCACATCACGTTTCCGGTCAAGGGCTTTCTCCATCATCAAACATTGGAATGGATGTTGATCCATAAATATTTAATTGCCCCCTCATATTCCCAGCCCCAAGAGGAGACTCCCAACTTTCAATATCTGACAAGAGGGAAAAGCAAAGACAACAAAGCGTTTGATGGGAGCGTTAAAAAGAAATGGCAGAAATGAACATGATGTTTGTCAGCATGCTTCACTACAGAAAATGGAGAGTACACCCTTCCTAATGACTGAATATATCACAGCACAGCATGACAGTGATGTTCTGTTGACGTTCATGGCAGAATCGGACAGAGCATGAAGGGGGAGTGACGTAAATAAGGGTGAAGGATGACGAAAGTGACAACTAGTGAACCTTGTATAATAATACATCAGCTCAAAGGATAAATATGGTCAGTCCATCCAGGAAAGCACAGAGAAAGAAAAGAACAAGGTGGAGAAAGAGGAGAGGTATCAATATGAATCAAAATGTCTTTTAAAAAGTGTTGTCCCGAGCTGGTTACCATAGAAATGCTGTCAGTACCTCGCAGTGTGAGTGAACTTGCAGAATGATGACTGTCCTCTCCAGAAGGCAGTTTGACTTTGCAATTCATCATTCACTGACTTACAATCCACACAAAAAGGAAGCAAAAACAGTATGTTATGAATATGTTATGAAACAGTAATCCTTTGCTTTTTGTCACGAGTCAGTTTGGCTGCTGCAGTGCTGCTTTGTGCCAGGCTTGCCTTCATCTATTTCAGTTCATCCAAAATGAGACTGCCCAAGTTTCAACTGCTCCCCTTAGATGAGAGCATTTTACTCCATATCTGACTTCTCTTAATTGGCTTCCTGTTTATTTCCATGTTAATCCTTTCATGGGTTTGAAGCCTTTACTTGGTGTTGCGGCTCCTTACATCACAGATGTGCTCCACTCATGTATTCTGTTTTGTTTGTTCTGGTCAGCAGACCAAATGCTGCCACCTTCTTAGTTTCCGTTTTGAAATTGTGGAATAAATTACCTTAATCAAACAGAAATGCCGTGGCAATAAATGTTGTTAAGTCTCAATGAAAAATGTGTATTTAATCAACAAGGGGATGTTGATTTTTTAGATTTTATTTCCCATCTTACTTGCAAGAACCTGTATTTATTTTGAACATTGCTGTGTTAGCCAGCTGTTGATTTTATGAATGCTTTAATATTGAATTTGATTTGGTTGACTGGTTGCCAAACAACTGTTTGCATTTTGATGTCAAAACATATGGCGTGTATGAGCACTATGCCAATTTCGGAAACTCTCCTCTTCAAGGTGAAAATACAAACCACAATGGGATTCATTATGACTTTTTTTTTTTTTTTTAATAACATCACGCATGGCAAGCCTTGCAGTAAATGTTCCTCAAGATAGTCCCTTGTTGTGACTGAATGGTTAACGTTAAGACATGAAGTGCCTTTGGGTCTGCACAAGAGTTCCAAACGAGATATTTACTGACAGATGAGAGGAACCCAAAACAAAAATAAATATGAATTTGAAGGGCAAGGAAGTGATTGCGTGTGACATATGGTTGTCTAAAACATCATTGCTCCAACAGATTTGTCATTCTCGTGCATTTTTCTCTAATGGAGCACTTGTCAGCTCTGCTTCAGGTTCTTAATTGTTTCATAGGTTGTATTGACAGCCTCTCTGTCTCACTGTTCACAGAATCTACCCAGGTATTATTATTTTTTCTTATCAAACAACCACTTGCCTCATATTTTCTTGTTTGTACACTGCAAGCAAGTGACTGTCAACTTTTCTGTTATCCTGTATGGTATAGGGCAAGGGGTCTCCTGACAATTGTGAGCAGAGGCTTTATCAAACTTACAAACAGAAATAAGGCCGACAGAAAACACAGCTTCACTGTTTAGAAATACAACAACAATGAGAAAAAACTAAAAACTCATTCCTGGCTATGGGTGCCTTTTCCATTCTCATTATGATATTGTGTAATATTTTACTTGAAATAAAATTTCAGTTTATATGCACACACACATTTGGTTCAGTCACTTGAATGAAAACGTGAATGCAGGTCCTGTCGATTCGATTTCAGCTTGGTAACAGTGTGACTCTAAATGGCAACCTGTTTAAGGTGTACTCTGCCTTTTTACCTGAAGTGATCTACGCTCGTCCCCTGTGACCCCAAACAGGATAAGCTGAAAATAACATGGATGGATGTATCAATAATTGAAACCGCTCCATTCCAATCGTAAGAGTCTACTATATGATTATAATTTTTGTGTATTTTTTTGTCAGTAAGTGACTGATTGAGAGATCTGTCACTGAAATCTAAACTTTCTGACTGGTGTAAGTGACCAAATCCAGTATTCTCATGCCAGTTTTTTCTTTTTTTTTTTTGCCTAAACAGAGGAGTGTGCTAATTTATGCTGTTTTCTACCACTGACCAAAGTATATTTGTGTGTGCGTGTCTTTGTGTGTGCTTTAATTTTGTATGACTGTGTGGAGTATGTTTATTATATGAATAAATCTGGATTTACTTGGGCCTATTATGGACTTTTTCCTGTTTAGTATTCAAACATCACATTATTGGATTACATTAATAAAGGCCTATTATTAACTGCTCACTAGCCAACGCTGCGGGGCTTCCTGCAATTGTAGCAGTTCAGTTAATAAGCTATAAAGACTGAAAATTAAATTTAAAAATCAATATGAATTTGAAAAAAAAAATCCAAGATGCCCCCTTAACACAGTGAGTCTTTTGATGAAGAGCCTTGCCTAAGTATCAATTTAGCATCTGCGCTTTGAAGCTGTGCCTGTATCTTTTCATGTTCCTGTTATGCGCCATAAAGCAAAACACGAAAAACTTTACAGGTGAACCAGCAAATTCACATCATGAAAGTGCAAACCAAGTATAAAAAGCAACTCATGCCTTGTTAAAATCCATCTATTGGAACTAGCCCACAAGAACCTTTTTTTTCCACCTCCTTGTTAAGTTAGAGAACCGCATTTGCTTGTCAGCCATTTTGACTTCTCCTTCAATGCAACAGCGCAGTCGCTATGGGAACTGGTACATGAATTACCGTCTGTATAATCCTTCCACCCCACCCACACACTACACTGCCTTACAGATAGAATGACAGAGAGAACTAGCGACATTAAAGGAAGCAAGGCAGGAGATGTATGACGGATAAGGAGGAAAGAGACGGGCTTGTTGTCCCCACTGAATGTTTCTCTTAGTGGCTAACAGAAGAGGAAAGATGGAGGGGAAGATTTCAAGATCTTGCCAAATGAGACAGGGAGGAAAGCCGAGAGGAGGCGTAGTTTGTGACGGTTTGGATATTGATGAGTGGTGTAAGAGACGACGGTGACGGGAGAGAGCAGGACGGGAAATACTACATGTGCTTACGTATTGAATGGCAAATGTCGGCACAGTCATAAAGGCAATTATTTTGTAAGGTTTTAAAATACCTCGGTATTTAGGGCGGCTCGGTGGCGCACTGGGTAGCACGTCCGCCTCACAGTTAGGAGGGTGCGGGTTCGATTCCACCTCCGGCCCTCCCTGTGTGGAGTTTGCATGTTCTCCCCGGGCCCGCGTGGGTTTTCTCCGGGCACTCCGGTTTCCTCCCACATCCCAAAGACATGCTTGGTAGGCCGATTGAAGACTCCAAATTGTCCCTAGGTGTGAGTGCGAGTGCAAATGGTTGTTTGTCTCTGTGTGCCCTGTGATCGGCTGGCGACCGGTTCAGGGTGTCCCCCGCCTACTGCCCGATGACGGCTGGGATAGGCTCCAGCACTCCTGCGACCCCCGTGGGGACTAAGCGGTTCAGAAAATGGATGGATGGATGGGTTTTAAAATACACTTTGGTGCGTTGCAATGACTTTACTGTGAAACTATTTGAAAGCTTAATTCTCAATACAATGTATAGCATTTGGTCAGTTGAGGTTCCGAGTGGTTGAAGCAATGCAATATGTGTGATGTACACCACTGGTGGTCGCGGTTCATCACTGGTGCATCATTAGTGCGCTTCAACATTAGAATATTCATTTGCAAATACAAACAAAATAAATGTGTCGTTGCTTTTCTTTGGCACAGGCAATGTTTTCTTGCTAGCGCTAACCTCCTCCCATGCAAAAAGTATCTCATTACTGTAGCCATCAGACCTGTACAGATATTAACATTTTATTATACTAATTTGAATATAGAGCATCCTCTCCAGTTGTATCGCTGTCTGGGGTGGTAGCTGCACTGAATACAACATGAAGGCCCTGCAGCACATAGTGAACACGGCTGGTAAGATTATTGGTGCTTCACTCCCCTCCCTGAAGGACATTTACGCCTCCCATCTCACCCGCAAGGCGACCACGATTGTGAGTGATGTGAGTCACCCCGCTCACTCTTTGTTCGATCTTCTGCCCTCTGGGAAGAGGTACAGGAGCCTGCGCTCCCGCACCACCAGACTCACCAACAGCTTCATTCTCCAGGCTGTTAGGATCCTGAACTCTCTCCCCCCGTCCTGTACTTTTGCGCTATATTCTGACTGTCTGCTGTATGCACACTTGCTCCATTTTTGCTCCTCTTATTTATTGTGTTATTTGTTTATTTATTATTTATTCATCACTCTTATTTATTCATTGTTTGTGCCTTCTTGTTTTTATTTTTTTGTGTTGTTTACTTGTATGTACGTATATTGTGTACTATGTCTTGTCACCGTGGGATAGTGGGAACGTTATTTCGATTTCTTTGTGTGTCTTGGCATGTGAAGAAATTGACAATAAAGCAGACTTTGACTTTGATGTAAATACATTGAAAGCACAGCTATAGCGAGAGGCATTTACAAGGAGGTCCTGAAATATAACACTTCTCAAGCATTTAACGCCAGGCAAGTGATTAAGTGTTCTTAACATATTGTTGGGCTGCAGCACGTGAGGACAAGCTGTATGGAAAATGGATGGATGGATGGATGGATGGATGGATGAATAAATAGATAAATAAATAAATAAATATTCACTCAGCTTTGCCCTATCACCATGTAAACCGTCTCTCTAGCCTTTATTTTCAAAGTTCCAACATTCAGTTTTAGTCTGATTTTCCATTTCCCTCTCTGCATATGAACATTTCCTTCTCTGCTTCATCTTTGAGCGCCATTTGCTGAATATACATTGTGAAACTATTAGTTAAAATTGATGTTGTGGTCGTAGGTCGCATTCAATCTGGTATAATTATCATTTAAATTTACCACCTAACGTCAATTGATCTGAAATTATCTAACAAAAAAATGAAACTAAGTAGACACTGTAAACACTTTTTTTCATTCGTAGTCGGTCAGCATACATTGTAATAAGATCATAAACTACTGGGGACGTGCACGGTTACGTAATTACGAGCTGCACAGAGACTGTTGGAATGCTACATAAAATTTTTGATGGAGCGTCCTACCTGTATGTTAAAAGTTTAACCTTCTAATGATCACAGCAAAGGAGTGATGACCAAAATTATTGTTGGGGAACAGTACAGTATATTCTATTGCAAAAAATAAATTTAATAAATAAATGTGTTATTTGTATACGGAAAGACAAGGAAGGCAAGAAAAACAAATACATATATGTCTACAAACCAAAATGTACTCCAAAATGGACAATGTTACATTCCTGTAACTCAATGAATCAATATTTCGGGCACGTTTATAAATGTTGCTTCTATTGTTTCCCTTCTCTTTTTTTTTTTAGTGCCAGTCCGTTTAATAGTCAAGCTCAGGGAAATCATGTAAAATCCACAGTTTAAAAAATGAATGACTTAAAATGATATATTTAGTGACGTTATTACTTTTTAAGACCTTTTGATAACGTAGTGTTTCTCAATTTATTTATGATCTTGATATCAAAGTCAAAGTCTGCTTATAACATGGTGAGTCAGTTACAAGTCAGGCATGGCTGCTGTTTTCATGATGCCGCCTTGCTTCCTGAGCCGGAAGGAGGCTGACTGTCACTGTTGAAATCCGAAAAGATTTACAGGGCCAATTACTTCACTGAAGTATGAAGCTGAGTGTGAGCCAAGTAACATGAGGTCATTGTCTCAGGCAGACAGCTTACAGTGGGCTAATCAGCCCAAAACTCGTTTTACTCCCTAAAAGAAAAGTGATCATCACACGAGGCATGGTTGCAAGATCAGTTCCCATCAATTAATGAAACCCTTAGTGGAAAGGCCAGACAATTCAGGAGCCATCTGGTTCTTGGTTTCGCATAAAATACCCCATAGAATGTAGATCTAATTTTATGCAAATTAGATAGCCTGCCGTAACAGAGACATACTTTAAGAAGACTGTGTAGCAAGTGTATAGAATTTGGCTGATGATGGTGCTCCTCAACAAGGGTTTTAAAATATATATATATATATATATATATATATATATATATATATATATATATATATATATATATATTATATGTATATGTATGTATGTGTGTGTGTATGCGCGTGTGTGCGTGCACGTGTGTGTGTGATGAGTTCAGAACTATATTACACCCATTTTTAATCTGGACCTCAGCAGCCCATTAAAAATGACAATTCATACAGGCAATTTTAAACATGAGATATTGGATCTCAAATAAATTGACAGCTTACTGACTGCAAAATAATTACAAGTAAATGAGCTTCAATCCTACCAAGAAGCGAATCATAGTGCAGGCAACATGTTAGTAAACAAAACTAAAACCACAAAGCTTTTAATAAGAAAGCTATTAAAAACAAAAGAAAGTTTGGAAAACATTTAGTGAGGTGTGCTATGTCACGCAAATGCATTGCCATCATGACAGTAATGAAGCAACAGCAAACGAACAATGCGTAGTTGTGTTGGTTTATCGTTTATCTAATTTGAAGATTCCTATTATCAGTGCCTAGCTAAAATAGTTACTACATGGATTAAACTACCTCAGTGCTTTCACAGTAAGCTTTTAGTTTCTTTTAATTGAATTGTTTCCTTCCCTGGTGTGATTTTTTAAAATTAAAATCATAGTGTAATTAGCATTATTAACACATATATGGCTCAGTCTGCAGCTTTACATGCCAAGAAGGTGTCAGGCGATCCATCTTTACGTGAAAAACTTTAGGCTGGCAAAAGGGTCAACAACATCAGACTGACCTGGAGTACAATCGATACATTATAATCCCAATGCTCGGCGGACTTCAGATGGAAAGCAAGTAGCGGTACATAGCTCTGGCTCAAGGAAACACAGAAAGAACTGAACGAATGATGAGAATATATTAGTAATGAAATTAATGTTTCCCCCATGTTGCAACCGTTACCCCAATCCTACTAGGGTGATAAATCTAACGGTCAAGCTGCACTTTCCCTCACCTCTGCCGAGAGCAATGGATGTGATCGCAAAGAGTGATTTATCACTCAGGTCAATTTGGCGAGTCTGTGATTAACATTTGACATTTGGAGTCACATTTCACCCTCTGGAGTGACCACAGCCAAGTGTTTCAAGGGCTGTTGAGAAAAAAAAGCCACTGGTGCATCAGTTAATGCTTATCAACAGTAGTTTTGACTCATTGACCTCAAATTTAACATTCTGCTCATTAGCGTCATGAAGCAATACATGCTGCAAAGGAAAAATTTGACATTTCACATCATTATGTGCGATTTCAACAAACATAAATATTAAATATGTCAACTTACAGCATAAAGCATGTATTCTATTTTAAATACATTTCATCTCAACAGAACCTATGCAATAGAAGGTTTGCAAATCATTTTAGATCCAAGGATTCCTTGGTGAGGTGAAATGTTTACCACGAATCCCCACTTAACTCCATACATGAGCACATTGCAGGGGGTACATGGACATATTTAATCATTTATATTATATTGTATTTCATAAGCGTGTCAATAAACATGTTGCCCTGGGAGACAAAGACAGTGGCTGCGCCAAAATATAACAAAAGCCATGTGTGAGCTCAAGTGGCTCATTGAAGCTAAGATGATAGAAAAAGGGGAATGAAACTGCTACAGTGGGTATGAATATTTTTGTTGTTAAGTGTTTTCTGCCTGATATTCAAAGTTTAAATGTCTGTTTATAGGGGGCTTATTTAAAGAAGCGGAGTTGTCAGTGAGAAATGGGTGTTTGCGCCGTGGTAGGAGTGAACACAGCTGACTTGTTGTCCAGCCCAATGGAAACAGCAACATGACAAATATTTAGGTGATTTGAAACAAAAAATAGACAAGTCGCACAGATGATATGGTTACATAAACAGCTGTGGAATGGGCTTTAACATTGTGAGGTCTGACCTTGGAGTTGCAAACCTACAAAATAAACACACCACCAGGGAGCCAAAATCTGTGAAAATCTTCCATTTCCCTCCTGTGTACTGAGCAGGCATGTTTTATTTGTGTATTATCCATGCGTTTTGTTTTTTAAATTATGCAAAATAACAGCTGTTGATGTTCATTGCCTATCTGAATCCAATATTTATTACATCTGTCACAATAACCAAAGTAAAAATATACACCTGTTGTTTAAGTGTGAAAGTGAATGTACAAAACAGCCCATCCAATTTCACAGCACACGCTTTTCCTTTGCTACAAATGGGCATACTGAGGGGCCAAAACACTTGAAACACCTGTGCAATCTAACTTTATCAAATATAAGACCTGCGTATGGAATTTCCTATAAAGTTGATAAATCCGAGACCAGGGTGCAAAACAGGGCTATAGCAACCACAATAATGAATATAAAGCTTTGAATGACTCATAACTCATGCTGCGGCTGTCGGGTGAAAATCAAAGTGGAACTTAGTGTTGTGGGTGTGTATACAGTCTTAGAACGAGCATGAACGCATACGCATGTTGCACAGCGGCAACACAACAGGTGGGCACACAAACAAGGTTGTCATGGTCAGTTGCTGTTTGTTAAGGTATTGTGGGAGTGACCTCTACCAACTTTATAACAAAGATTCTGTGGAGAACTCACAATGTTTATTCCTTCCTCGAGTTGGTGGCGAAATAGTGATAGTATTTGTATTCCATCTGCTGTCTTGGTTTGGCCTTTAGGAATCCTGAATGCACAACAGTCAATTTGGATGTGCATGTGCTCTGGATTTCACAATCATTACAATGGCAACTCAACTTTCGAGCGGGCAAACTTTTTTTTCTTGCCTTGGGCTGTGTGCAATTAATTTGCTGTACATGTGTGCTTCAGACATTCCACTTCTTAACTTCACACCATAGGGCAGCAATTGTACAGATATGTAAAGTTCTAAATCAAAAGAAACAACCATGCTTGCTTAAAGCGGTTTATTGCTTTATTATGAAGAGGATTTTTTCTGTAAAAACAGATATAAAGCAAATCAGTTTTGTTATGTAGTCAACCAGACCACAAAACTTTGTCTCACAAAAAACATTTAGCCTAATTCTAACGCAACATATAATTAAAAATGCCACAGACAGGCTAACAAAACAAACATTGAGGTTGCTTTAGTTGTAAAGATGTCAACAACAGATATTTGGAATTAGTTGATGCAAAAATGGCAGTATCATTTGTCAATATCAGAAAACCCAGCCTCCAAAACTTTTTATGCACAGAAATAACGGAACCCATGTGACTGTGCTCACAGAGGAGGAAAGTCGTTTCTCAAAACTCTGCCTTTTGCCAAAGCAACCCATTGAAAGAGCGATCCTGTCACGAACAAAAATGTGAGAAGGTCAAACAAACAAAAAAAATGGTTCAGCCAAGGACGAGATCCTGACTTATAAGACCAGCAGAAGAGTTACACTTTAGGGCTAGCTTTAAGACGACAATATTATCTGATCATCCACTTTTCTATTCAATAATACAAATTCATTTGCAGACTAGTACAGTGCACAGTACAGAGACCTCAACATAGAAGAACCATCACTTCAACATTCAGCAGCTACATCACAAGAATCAGTCGAACGAGGCACCATTGAAAGCTTAATTATTCAAGAAACCTCTACGGGAGCCACATTTTGGAAGATGTGACTTATCACTAAGGTATCACTTCCACCTGTGTTTGATATTATGCGCCTCTTCAGCAGCCGGTTATAATTGGTGAACTTGGGAACAGGGGTCCCTAAAGGTTAGCTTGTTAGCTACAAACCATCTCTGACAAGCTGCAAATGAATATGGAGTAATGGCAGAAGGTTTCTTGGTAGTTTCTCATCTGAGCAAATTTGAAGTCAAAACATCGCCTCGTCCAGCTCCAATTTACGCTAGTGCATTGGTGAAGTCATAATTTCAGCAAACACGTGAAAAAAAACAATGTTAGGCCATACATAAATAAATGTATGTAAAATAATTACCTGAATAATGCAAAGTGCTGTTACATGATGGACTTACTAAATTAATGATTACCATCTGATATCCCCAACCGAAATGTTTTTCATCTTCATTCAGACGCAGTCAAATTATTTGATATCGATTAAATAGTGGAAGAAGAGGAAATGGAAGATACTGACGGTATGGGAATAAAGAAATTAGATGGAATTCCCCTTCAACCAAGTATCTTAAAAATTGTATTCCCGGATGTCTGGGTTTCTGTGTCAAACTCTGAAATCTAATGAATCCTGTGCAATAAAAATCCCCACACTACTTTATCTAATCTTTAATTTGACGCGTGACTTCAGTGACACCGCTGTTTTACAATCACACTCTAATTTCCCCCAAAGCCAAATCTGAACAGTCTCATGATACGGACGTACCAATGATTAATTGTGAGCAATTACCATCTCAATGGGGGGCCTCGTGTTCAGTCGGCACCCATTCAAAGACAGCCAGCCTGTAAATACTGTAGAGGGATGTTCTCTTTGTGCTACCTGTCATTTTTTCCTCAGAATTCTTCATTCAAAACGACAGTGAGACCAGGATGCATCAAACATCTCAATTCAGCCCTCATAATATTTTTGTTCTTCCCCTTAAGTCATGCACACTAGTAAAATCTTTTGGGAATTGAACTAAATCTACTGGCTTCACATTCAAATTGAATCTTTCTAAAAATTGTGGCGATTGTGACTTATTGGCTGGTTCACTCAGAGGGCTGCTGAAGTAAGCTTCTAAAAAAATCACTTGCTGGTCCAAAATGGCCCAAGTAGTGAATATATCGAGGCTAAGAGATCATATTTCTCCAGTGTGACGTTCACTGCATTGGCTCACTGTAAAATTTACTGTTTTGAATCCGTCTTTCACCTCACCTAGAAACGGTCAAGTCCCGTTGCCCTTTGAAGAGTGTGTTGTGCATTATCAACTTACCAGAGCATTGTGCTCCCAAATGTACATTTTTCTTGTGGGTCCCAGAATCTTTATAACACCAATGGGATGCAGGACCTTCACTTATCAGTCTCCTCTCCTCTGGAACCATTTGCCAGAATCATTATGTGAGGCAAACACTCACTCCCCATTTCAGAGCAGACTTATCACCTTCCTCTTTGATTAAGCTTATCAACCGGGCTGACTCAGGATAACATTAAGATGTCTTGGGCCTGGACCAGAAGTAGGCAGTTAATTTTCCAAAGGGTCCATGTGAGAAACCGGAATGGTTGTCAAGGGGCACACCAACATGCTGCCCTCAATTGTGTTCAATATTTATTTCATGTCTTTATATTAAGGAGAGAACTCTGCTAGGTGGTGGGCAGGGTGTTGTGATGATATACATAAATATAACAACTTTGTTGCTAATTGGCAGTATTGATGGTACAAGTTTCACTTGCTCTTGCTTGCTTGCATTAGAGACGAAAACCAAGAGACCCTCCCTTCAAATTTATATTTTTTAATCAAGGCTTCACCATTTGGTAAGAATGATTAGACTTCTTTAAAATTAAGTTAAGCATCGGGATGAAATGTAAAAGACAAAAATAACAATAGGCAAGTGATATTTATGTTCTAACAGGACAACATATTTTGATTCTGAAGATTTAATTAAAAAGCAATAGATTAAAGTGATTTAGATGGGATTGCTCAGTCTCCCTTAGGACTGTGTTTGATTGAACAGTTAATGCAGATGCAGTGAAAATAATGTTTTTTTTATTGACTATGGTATTTACTGCTTTTCTGTTTTGAACATGTGCTGAGTCAACGTTATTCAAAGTGTGAAAGCGAATAAGGATGTTAGAACAAAGTGATAAGAATGAAACACAACTTAAATAATAGAACACATTATAGTCTTAAGAAACAACATATCGTATTTCATAAACTGTTAGGTAACCCTTAAGATATTAATAATATATTTGGTAAAAAAATAAATAAATAAGAGGTCATATCTGTGATGGCCTGGATGGAGAATGAATCACAATGGACCTCTTCCAAGTAAACAGACATTGGAACATTTTCAAGTTGGTTCTGTATCTTTCCTTCCCATTGTTTGTTCTCCTCTATTGCGACATCAAGTTATGCTTCTGTATGTGAACATGTAACACAAACAGGACGTTTTCTGAAGGCTAAACTGTCTCATTCAAGGTTCGACGCAGGTTTAAGAGCTGCCTTTTAAAAGTGTGGCCTCGGTGGACCACGTAGTCTCGATCTTTCAGCGGATGCAGAAATGGGACACATTTTATGTGTGTTTACAAATTAATCTTGACATGGTGTCATGAATTTAATCAGTAGTTTTTTTTAAATTTCATTTCAAGTTGTATTTGTAAGTACTAAATAAAGTAAAAAGCATCGTTTAAAATTGACTCCATTGCTGCACTGCCACAATGTCATTTTTGTTACACTGTTGGACGATTTTCAGGAGGTCAAAATCGCCAACATTATTAAAATGAGTTATTAGTAGTGCTGGTACTATTCATTTTCTGACTAAAAGACTGACAGTACCCTATAGCCTTCTCAGTAGTGAATGACATATCAAGAAGTTAATAAAGAATAGATACTATGATTAATATCTATTATGTCAGCTTTGAAAGAAACAGATTGCATAGAAGTGGTATTGAGTGGGCGCGGAGTACTTCAGCACAGGGGACAATCTCGGGCCAGCATCGATGTTACTGTCCCTCGATAACCGCTCTTGGGGTGATAAAGGTTTTAGAAAGGCAAGGACAAACTAAAGACAGTGAGAGGAGCAGAAAGGGGGATTGGGAGTCCCAGTGTGACTGGGCCTAATTGAAATAAATTCTGACTAAAGCAATGACGTTAATGACATTTTGAATCCAGGACTCGAATAATGACATTGAGAGACCCAGGAGGAGGGAATCACTTAAAAACCCAGAGTCAAGGGAGGGAGAGAGGGAGGTCGAGTGAAGGCAGGAATAGTCAGGGAGACAAAAAGGACTGTGGATTGGAGGTCTGGGAGGTTAAGTTTAGAGTGTGAGTTTTTATTAAAGGAGCCGAGGGGGAAGAGAAGGCCACAGAGACGCATAAAGACGCAAGCATTTAAGATATGACACAGATGGACTCTCTTGAAAGCATTCCAAGGACTTACATTTTATGTCTGTTTTTCCACTTTCACAGGACACTGGTAGGTCTAATGGAACACCATTTGGGACAAGCTCTCCAGAGAAGCAATACCCATTTGATAATCTTGAGCAACACGCATGTCACAACAGTGTTCCATCATTTCCATGCTAGAGCTCGGTACAACAGTCAATTCGGTTCATATCCAGCTCACCAAACAAATTTGGGCAAGCGGTATAGAAATTGGTTCTTATATTATGCAAATTATATTTGCTGGCTTTGATTTCAACACGCAGTCCCTAAGGAAACAAAGATGAAATAACCGTAAGTGTTGCCAATGAATTCAGTTTAGCAGTAGCACGATTAACCTTATTGCCTCACAGCAACGTTCCAGGTCAGAATCTGTGTCAAGTCCTGTGTGGGGTTAGATGCTTGTTCCCTCTAATTTTTCATGTGTCTGAGCATCCACACAATCTCCCAGAAATGCCTGAGGCCAACAATGCTTCATAATAAGTTCTGTTTATTTGTATAGCACTTAATTGCGGCGATCTGTCCTAAATCCATGCTGAAATACTTCAAATAGATTATAAAATGCATTGTCTATTTTGTCAAAAATATTGGAAGTAAAAAGGGAGAATTAGCAAGGGCCTTTAGTTGAGAGAATTCAACCTTGAAAACTTATACCTCACTCATATAGTTGTGAATTTCATCATGAATGGAGTTCAGTGGTCTGGAACCTTGGGATACGTTCTAATTTACTTTGCTAATTCATAATGATAAAAAAAAAAGTGCAGACATCTTTAAAACATGCACATATGCATACTGTAATGCTTTGTGTCCAGGGTGAGGATGCGGTGAGACACAAAGCAATAATTATATTGAACTACTAAAAAGAAGCAAATTAAAATTAAATCAAATTGTGAAGGCAGATATTCATTAGCGATATTCAAGTGGTTGTTAGCCATGATAATTATGACATTAGTGGCGGCACATTATACAGTATATATTTAGAGGCAAATACAAACTGTTGTTTTTTTCTTTTTTCCCATGAATAAAACAGGACAGCATATCAACGAAAAAACGATTGTTGATCAGCAACACACTCACGTATAAGAATTACATTAATTCACCTGTTAGATTTGTGAGCAAAAACGTGTTTTGCTGTAAGCTGCTCTGATGTCACCTGCAAGGTTGTTCATCATAAATATGAGATATTAAAATGTCCAGACTCTGGGGAACTGATACCATGTTGCATGGTAAGCAGATTTTCAGATTAGTCAAACTGTTTGATTATGAGAATATCTCCACTACATTGTTCAGAGGAGGAGAGAGACCGTTAGAGCGTGCGCAACCAATCTGCTCTTCATTTTGCACATATTGAACATTTTCTCCAAGGGCAATAATTCAAGCCAGCAAGTGTGGTAATGGAGCTCTGGCCAATTTTGCTTGGAAGACAACAGGCATACTGTAAAGTGGCTAGATTCCGATTTGCGTTTATTTGCTTGCCGGCTTTCTCTCTCTCCATTCAATTCAACTCTATTGAATAGTAACCACCGCTGGAATGCAGGTTTGCCACAGCACACTGTCACCAACAAAATTCAGTCTTATGAAACAGGTGCCACGGTGGCCACGCAGACTCAATGCCCACTGTGAAATACTCGTTTTGGAACATTTAATGTTGTTTGTGTGTTCATGTGCATGAAGGAGCTCAGCGTCGATCTGCTTTGTCTTGATATCAGCATAATCTTAGATTAGCCACTTCTATTGGCGGGCTCCAGTAGAGGGATGCCGTTTGAGAGAGCGAGAGAGAGAAAGAGAGTGATAAGAATGGATCCGATAGCAGTCTGTGGTGGAGGAATAACGTGGTGGGAGGCACAGAGAAAGGAGAGATACGGCAGGTTGACAGACACGGCAAACAAACGGTGGAGTGACGAGACAGCGGAGGCTGGGAAAGAGAAGGCAAGGGGAAGGGGAGAGACAGTAGCTGAAATGCTGGTCGACATAAATAAAAGACTAGGGACTCGGCTATGTCACAGTGGGGACACATAAAGAGCATTGCTCATTTTCTCCCTCAATCTTGATTTTTTTTCTGTGTGGAATGCGCCGTCTTCCATCTTTAATCACTCACACTCCCATTTGCTTTCTCAGTAGCCCTCGGGTTTTATTGCTCACTTCTTACTCTGCTATTGTCCCCACGTTTTTTAGTGTGTGCTTGGGGAACGCCAGGCTAGGCCTAATATTTCCATCACTGCGATATTGCTAAACACTTCCAATGCCAGTGGCACACCAACACCATCATTATCTACCTGTCTGTCAACTGCTGCCGGTCAGATAACAGCAGCAAGCTGCAGCAGTTTGGCCTACAGTATTGCGTGAAAGTTCAGTGGAGGGGAAGAACTCTTATGGATGCCCATCAGATATGAAAACACTTAAGGGACAACTGACGATAGAAAATGTTAAATATTGAAGAATAAAAAAAAAAAAAAAAAAGGGGCTCCAACATAAAGGGCATTTTCTTATTTGTGGCAAAGGTTCAGATGCTTCAGCAACCCTAAAAGTCTGTGTGTGCACGTGCCTGTATAACAGACAGACAGCACATTAACTTGCATAGACAATGATTGGTGCTTAACTAAAGATACAGTTAGACAATATATCAATGTGACAGATTGGTTAATTGACACATTCCACTAGTACTTTTCAGACCATTGCACAGGCCAGTGTTTGTCTACCTGGTCACGCTGTTTGAATAGTTAAACGTCACTCCTTGGAATCCTCAAGGAAGGCGTTAGGTGTTAGACGCTGTCAGGATACGCTTGGAAAGAGGACCCAAGTGTAGGGAAGCAAGGAAGCGGGGATGGGGCTCATTTAAAAACAAGGCATAAATGGACACCAAAAACTAAATAAACAGGACTTCAGGATCAAAATAAACACTAGAAAAAACATGCCATCAACAGCACACCGCGCAACACAGAGCACAATGACCCAACAACGACTGACCAGGAAGCAGGAAATAGACATCCTGGACAAGACATAGGTGGCCGAGGGAGGTGATTGGAAGACTCAAAGGGGCGGAGCAAACAAGACCAGATAAAAAAAAAAAATCTAATACGACAGACATTAAAAGAAAAGGAACACACGTATACATAAAACATGACATTAACCAACAGGAACAAGGAAAACAAGTCAAAGTTGAAATCAAAACCAAATCAACAAAGGACATAACGAAAATGACATGCAGGCTTTTAGCCTGGCACTCATAACAGCCACAGCGGTAAGGTTTCAGGGGCAATTTGGGAGTGAGGTTTTCAATTTAATTGGAGGCCCACCATTGCTTGCAAGGAATTAAATCGAAACTTAAATTTTAACTGTTACCCCTCATGAATTCATCTACATTTTTAAACGATTGCAATGGTTTTGTGATTTTCACCCTCTTCATGATTGGGAAGGGAAAAAATAGTTTTACAAGGTTAAAATGGAGGTTTACATTACCCAGAACACCATCCAACATTCTGCCACATCAAACTTTTACTAGACCTCAATGTCAAAGTATAATTATTCACGATTGCACTTTTAAGCCATTATGGTCTGACCCATCATTAGCTATATACATAACAGCTTTGCTTTACAAGCAGACATGAGTTTAATAAAAGGGATTAGCAAAAATGCAGTGCACAAATTCTGTACAAAATGTTAATCTGGCCACCTGAGATAATGCAGAACAAGTGATAAGGCATGTTTTGTGTCCACAGTAATTAGGTTGTTTGATGTTTGGGCGGTGATTAACAATAGAGGGCTTGCTGTGATTCACCAAAAAATGTTGAGAAAATTATATTAAGCATGTATATTGGCCATGTTTCAATTTTTGTTTGGGTCACAAAGTGTGTGTTCCTATGTGAACCCCCCACTGATGAAATATTGTGGCCACTTCCAGCATTTAAATTGCCGATCTCTGCTTTAGACAATATTTATTATAAATTGCTATTTTGCCTTACAAAGTGGCTTTGACACAGAAGGCAATGACTACCACTCGACATTTCCTAAAAATAAATTAGGCTGATGAATTCCCATGAATCATTTTAGTCCAATTGTGAATTGGTGCCTTTTTACTTTTAAAAAGATAGAAAAGTTTTACCCATATTAAACATTTTAAAGTCACCACAGACCTAATTAGTGCTGCATCTAAATATGTGAGCACAAATAGAGAAACCAAGTAGCACATAAATATGGATCGCTACACACAAACATCTGCATTCTCAAATAGCACGTACACGCGCACTCACACTATTACCAACATAAATCAGTTTTCTCGCTGCCATAGAGGCCACAACAACCTCTGAACTGCGGAATCACTTTTCATCTTCTCTAATGCAACTCTTCAACTTTCTCATTTCTTTTGCCACTTGCCTCTTATCTGTTTGTTTCAATGCCGCTCTATCACTATCAAATCTTTTTCCTGCACTTTCAGTCTCTCTGCTCTTATCTGCTTCAAACTTTCAAAGTGACTCTGCAGCCTGGTCACTCGCTTGTGTAGAATTGTCAAACGGAAATAGCAGGCCACGACAAGTCAAGGTAAAAGAGAAGGAGAATGACAGAATAAGTTTTCATCTGTGATTCGCATGGCAATGCTACAAGTGTACCAAAAAAAAAGCCATGTACAAAAACCGGCACCTAGAGCGAGGACAGCATCCAAGATGCTCATTATAAGTTGAGTTCCGCTGCAGATTCAAGGAAGTTATTAGTTGTGCACTCCACAAATCTATCTTTTATGGAAGAATGACAATAAGAAGAAGCATTTGGAGATTGTCCAAAACAAGTTAATGCAGCAGTGTTTGTTGTTGTTGTAAATGTGTTATTTTGTTGATGTGAAAACAGCAGAAATGGATGTGCTCTTAGCTTGCGGATGATGATGTGTTGATCAAAGCTGAGAGGTGGTGAAGGTCAGTGTAGCATTCCGTCTCCTCTTTCAACTGTGGAGAGTTGTCAGTGAAGCATTGAACCCCGTGTGATGAGTGTTGAATCCCTCAGCAGGGGTCAAAACTAGAGCGTCAACATCTAGTATATACTATGTGTAACTATATGACATGTCGCCACTTTTGTCAGTCTTCTCGATGATAAAGTTACAGACTCAATTCAGAAAAGTCTGACCTTAATTGACCTCTCTCTGGAATAGATTCCAGACGGGTATCGAAGCGTAGGCCAAAGCAGTGGAGATTTTGTAGCCCAAGGAAACTGGGGAGTCATTAGTAATGCTAAGGCTCTACCCTAAACTATCTTAACCCAAACAAAGCAAAGCTAAGATGAGATAAACTGAGCTAAAATAAGATAATGTGAAATAGCCTAATCATAACATTGCTTGAGTGATTCTAAATCATTTCTCTTAGTTACGTTTGCTCTCTTTCTTTCTCACTAAACTGTGTGAAAATGTCTTCAGATAAAAACCTTGCAATCACTGAGATGATGTTTCCTTTGTTTGAGCATGAACTTGACGTGGGCGAGAATGTGTCTGATTATAAGGCAACTTCTTCTGAAGACCTTCGATGCGATCGGAACGTACACCCGGGAAAATGTCACACACATACTTGGCACTTCTAGAGCAATCCATGATTCAATGTACTTGTTTGATGATCTGTACACGTTAGTTATATGAGACTCCCCCTCGCCCCCATTTCCACCAGCCATGAATTTTTGACTTGGGTTTCACGTTTAATCCAGTTTATGCATGGTTCAAGTAACTAATACAGAATTAAATGGATAAATGAGGCTCATTTCAGTGTAAACCTACTGATTATATGAAAGGTCTTGGCGAGGACACATACGCACACCCGCACGCCGCCGATGGTAATTGAATTGCTACAATTAGAAAGTCGGCCAATTCCATATTTTCAATTAAAACTTAAAATGACAGGAAAGAAAAGAAAATATGCAGTAACTGGGACACATGCGGTCGGGCTATGTCAAATCTAAATTATTTTTAACTCGAGTAATTCAACAAATCAAGCATGTCCTCCAGTTAGCAATGCGTAATTGTCGAGTACTGCGTTGCCAGCAGCCCTTGTGAGCCGGTGCGCAATATAAAATTCAACTTTTTCTCCTCTTCTCAAGGACAGACCAGAATCCCCAGTGTTGCTTTAATATCGCATTATTTTTTTCTGCGAGAGGTCTTAACAAATATGGTGCAAAATTGTGGAGACTGATGGAAACAAGAGTTGTTGTTTTTTCTGTGAAATCGGGTCGGGCCTACGATTCGTTTCTTAAATATAATCAGAGCTCCTCTGCCATGTGTTACATTTAAAGTCTTGAGAATAAAGACATGCCATCAATTACTAAGTTCAGAGACACACGGATATTATAATAATTGTAACATTTTAGCTAAATGGAAACGCATACAAGAATAATCCAGTCAGCCATCTACTGTGTTGAAATGTCAAGCGTTAATTGGCTCACTTTGGTGACCATGATCTAACCAAATGACTACAGCTTGAACGCAAAGGCTGCTGCCTATAATATGTAAGGAATTAATGGAACAGTTTCAAGCAAGCAACAGAGGCATGCACTGAATCACAAGTGTTTGGATCTTCATATGCGCAGTCACTTACATCTATCCAAATACGTCACTCTGAGGTTGAATGACTGAATGCAAGTGTGTGTGTGTGTGTGTCCCGCTAATTCAATGGGTGTTATATAATTAGAATACAAAAATGTACTGAGGTTCTGGGTTTGAGTCCCAGATGCCTGCATAAACATTCATGAGGCAGAAGAGAGCGAACAAACTCGTTTAAGTGACTCTGTCCATTCATTTGCGTCTCTTTGCTAACTTTCTGTCAGTAGGCATGTCTGTTTGTTTCTAAGGCTACACTGCCTCTTCTATTTCAGACAGTCGATTCCTGGCCCATCCAATTGTTCTTCTCTAACAAGAGTGTGTGTTGTATTTAGTTATCCAGTCGATTATTATTGCAGTGGTTTTGTTTTGTTTCTTGTGCGTCCTTTCATGCCTGTCTGAATAAAACATACCTTCACATCCTTTTTACTTTGTAATGCTTTGCCGCAACATGCTTACTTACTTAGATACGAGAGGGACATGATTTTGGCATACTTGAGAAGCTGCTGTTAAAGTAGGTTACTACTATACTGCAGAATTTTAAAAGATATTGTCAGTCACTGAATGGTATAAAAGAACGAAAATAGGAATGATGACAGTACATCATGTTACAGCAGAGTGATGTTCATGGGCATTGTATGTCTGTAAAGATAGACTGAAATGTTATGTAACATCTCCACATATAATCAAGTGCAAAATGTACCGAATGGGCTGACCGTATCCAAGTTTACTCCATTGAACAGACTTGTGTAGAATTGCCTTACAAAGATGAGAAGTGAGCAGATGAATGCTACAAGACAGTTTTCCTGTCCACTTTTGCTCAATTTTGTCTCCTCTTTGCTTTTTTTTTGGCCACTGCATTCTTTGTCTGACTTTCATTGGGTGCCACTAGACTATATGACAGGTCTTCAGGTCTGCCTTTGTTCGACGTAGGAAAAGAAACGATGACAAAGTGTGGCTCACCCCAGGCTACTGTCAAAGTGTCACTTTGTCCAAAACTCAAATTTCCCGGATCAGACCATCTCAAAAGTGAGATTATATTTCAGTGCCAAACAACGTATCACATTCTTTTTTTATTTGTTTATTTTCATGTAATCTCAAAGGCTTTGGTTAGCTTTTGCTGCTTTGCCTCTTTCCAGACTTCCACCTCATTTGTTTCCTTTTCTGCCAGAGTGCAATGTGTTTTTCTCATTATATGCACCATATATTAAAAGTCAAAGAAGTTATTTCATCCTATTGTTTTGACCCTGTTTTCTTTGCTACAAGCTTTTCGCTCTGTTTATCGTCTCCCATGGAGTTTGCACAGCCAGAGGAAGAGCAAGTGTCAGCTTGTGTAGAGAAACATTAAAACCGGTTCCTGACTGCTCCTCTTGGCTGCGAGCTGGAGAAGAAGAAAAAAAAAAGCCAACAACAGTACAGATTCCTTTTTTTTTTTTTTTTAAAGAAAGATGTTTAGAGGCCAATGTTCAGCATTGCAAGAAGAGAAGATAAATAATAAATGGCTGAATAATTGTAATTCTATTTCATATTTGGTTCTAAAAAAGACTGCATAACATTAACCAATCAGAATATGTTAAACGGGACATTCAGTACATAAATCCTTGATTCTGTGAGCAATGATCAAAATCCACACCGATGACTAGCTGGGACTCTAAATTTAACTTCGATAAATGGCCTTTAAAAAAGTCTTGTCTCCATCAACAACAACAGGAAAATCTGAATTGTTTTTCTTATTTTATTTTTTCCACCACTGCCCATTGCTTGCACTGATGTTTCAGCGTAGTGGAAAGATGAGCAAGGCAGAGAGAAGGAAAAGGGGCAAGTTACAGAAACGGCAACCTGACAAGAGACAATATGTCAGAATACTTACCTAATAGGTCAGGGCTACCTTGAGAAGTAGGTCTGGACACTGCAAGCTATTTACAGTCCGACTGCTATTACATATTTTTAATAGGCTCATTTGGGGCTCTACTCATTAATCAGGCCAAGAAAAGCCATAAATAGAAGAAGAGATGAGAACAGGAATAAGGTGGGGTAATGTGACACCAAACTGGAAAAATAAGGATTATTCAAGCTCTGTGGGTCACACTCTCATTGTCATGGAAGCATTGATCATTTATGTATTGGCAGTAGACTTGTTGCATTGGTTTAAGCTTTCTTCTCAAACCTCAATTCCGATTGGGTTTTAAGCATTGTCCTGATTGGAAACTCTATCGGGGCATACATTCACTCACAAGCACATTTAATGGTGAACTAAAATTTAACAGGTGTCTGTGATCAACAATTCAGTTTTACTAGAAGCCGGTTTAGATGGGCTTCCTGTGACCCAATCGATTTCTCCCCCTTTGTAGAAAATAACTGAATTAAAAAGATCCTACTATCGAAACCAGTTATTCATGTGCTTTTGAGATCGTCTTGGGTGGGCCCTAAAGAAAAGAGATAGTGTTTAATTAAACCTCCATAGGTGACACATTTCCTGAATTAAAATGAAGATTGTTGCTGCAAGAACTAAAATAGAGAACAGACACAGAATTTGTTTTAAGCACATTTTAGATATTTGTGTCATGCCCCCCAAAAAATGAATGTGTATTATAATGATAAATGGCTGCTATCATTGAGCATATTTTATGTAGATTCACGATGCGGAGTCCATTTGGCCTTGTTACACACTGCTCTCTGAATTATGCCAACGTTCCTGCAGGGTTTGAAAAAGTCTAAATTGAATGCCCCTTTTTCTCCTTTCATTTTCAGTTTTAAAAGATAATCTGCTACTACTACATGTTTATGTTAACAACACAGAAGCTTTGACCATCTCGCAATACAGACTGTTGCATCCCTTCATTCTATTTGGTTTTGAACCAAATCAAAAGTAACACTCACACATTTGCTTTGTGTTAGAAAATCTGTCAGTCGTCCTTCTTATCTGGATAATTATGTGTCGAAGGATTTCTCACTACCTAGACTGAGCCCAAATAACCAATTTAATCTTTAATTCCTTGCACCGTGAGTAACAATGGAGGACAAGCAGTAAATAAAATGGATTTAGGTGCAGAAAGAATTTAGCAGGATGTGAACATTGATTTTTGAAGTTATTTATGGATTTCTGTGGATTACCATGATGAACATTGAGAATGTTTAGAAATGTAAAATCACATCAGTATGTGAAGTGTTCTTAAGATTTTGACTTCCAAGTGTGCAGATAAGATAACTTGCTTGTTGAATGTATTTCCATTCAAAGTTGCACACTCAGTGTAATGTGTCTCTGAAGTGAGTATTCAGATGGCAAAGAGGCTGTTTGGGCTCAAAGGGCTAACTGCATCTGATTGCCTATTATCAGATATCCCCGTCGCCAGAGCGTGACTGGTGCCATGTTGCAGCTCTCTTGTGTGCCACCCACGCAGAAAGCGTTACTGCTGCAGCGCTACCTTTTTTTTTGGCGCTCTGCTAGTCTTTCACTCAAATGAACACGCCACAGCAAAATGCGATTAACAAGGAACAAAGAACACAGAAAATATACTGTCTTGATCACATTTTCTTACGCCTGTATTTTTAGTTCTGCCCCAATTAATCCTCAATCCTTATTTAATATTTTACTAAACTGGATAAATTGACATTTGAATGTGTGTGCTTAGTGTGAAATAATTGTGCTGGTACCCAAAATACTAATTACTTGCATTTATTTTTAATCTGGAGAAGCAAGGTAACTGAATGAGTGAGGGGGTTGGCTGGGATTCTTGTGGCATGAGCACACGCCCACACCCCTCAGCCAGCACACACAAAAATGTAGTCACAGTTAGAAGCACACTGTTTACCTGCAGTCATTTTAATTCCCCCCCCCACTAGCCAGTCCCCACTGGCAGCAGCAATATATTTTCATTCTTCATCCCCTCATCTAAAGACAAGGGCAAATTCTATTTCCCTTTAGCATTACATCTGCTTGTAACGTTGAAGCAAAGATCTGTAAACTATACTGATTCCTTCTTGGTTAAACAAAAATTTTGAATTGTAACAAACATAACCTCCCAAACTTAATCTTTTCTAGACACCCTTGAATTGGACCTTAGCTTACTTTGTTTGCAAGGGAATGATTTTGCTGAATTTCCTTTTGCATTCAAGTAGTAAAAACAGCAAATGGAAATGCTGGACAACACTGCCTTATCCTACAGAGCTTCTTTTAAAACCTGCAAATGAGATATTAACAATGATATTACCTATCTTGACCAGCAATGGTTAAATTGAAATGGAAATCACTCCTCCAAAGCAAAGAGAGGGAAATACCTAATGGAGAGAGGCAACAACTCAAGTTCACACTCAAGTAATTTAGAGTCTCTAGTGAATTGAACTCAGTGTGGCAAGTGTGTGAGAGTAAAACCACATTAGTGGAGTACATAGTCCACTGTAATAGTTTATTCTAATTACTGTGTGGTTGTTGTTTTTGTGGTAATCCCAGCATACAGTATATTTGAGCGGTTGACTACTGTGCAGTAGATTGCCTGCTCTCCCTCCAGCTCATGCGTTTACTATTACGCTGAAATCTTGCAAGGCCCCACAACATCAATAAGACCAGATGGGATTTGTATTTCCAAGCTAATAATTGCTTAAAAGCTGTTGCACTACTGGGGTTTGCACTGCTTCGGCTGTTTGTGTGTCAGCTACCTCATAGTATGTACAGTAGGTACAGTATATATTATATTCGTATAATGGATAGAAAGTATACAATCAAAACGTTTTTCTCGGTTTTATTCCAGCAAAAAAATGACAAATGTATCATTTTATTATGCAGAGAGATACTCCGCTCCTCTCTGTCACACCCATGCCCACCCATCCACACTTTGTGTCAAAGGCTTGAGAAGATTAAATAGGCCTTCACTTTGCAGCTTCAATCTGTCTCTTCTGATAAAGATCGTTTGGTGGGGCTATTGGAAGTGAGTGTGTGTGGGGGGGTTAGAGATAGAGACAAAGACAAGACGAAGTGTTGAGAAGCAGACGGGTAACATATTGTTCCAACGTTCTCGTCCCTCATGGTCCCAGCTCCACGTGACTCATCACAGACATTGGGTGGCCCCGCAGCCCCGGGCAGATTATGATGTTCAGAATAGAACAAGTTTGTGCTTAGAATAAAACATATTAATGAACTGCATTATTAAAAATATTCGTTTACTTCATGTTCAACTCACACATTTTAAAATATTTTTCTGTACTGATGAGTTATATCATTTTGTATCCTGACATTTTTACACTGAAAAGTATTATGCAGCCGGGATATCTATAAATAGCCAAGTTGTTTTTTATGGGTCATAAATGTTGGTCACAATATGGTCTCAATGTTTCTAGCACATCCTGATTCAAATGGAGACTAAAATAGGCACCATATTATTTGCTTGATACTTTTTTACCAGGGTGTTCAAAGTCAAAGGGACATTTTACAAATATAAAACTGCAACAATAGGAAAAAAAAAAAAACGATGATGCCTCTGAAAAGAGACGATTTTAGTGTCCCGCTAATGTAACTGCTGTTTCTCCGTTTCAGCATCTCTTGCAGCATATAGCACACATATTGTTCAGGCACATTTTAATTTTACATTGAATTGTAAATACCCCCTTGAGGCAGGGACACAGAGTGAAATAAATATAAATGAACCATGTTTAATTCTAGTTTTGACTTTTTGCTGAGGCTGTGATCAATTCCAACGAATCCTCAAAGAAAAAAAGAAAAAATAATCCCCCTTTGTATTTATAATTATAGAAATCTTTATGTGCCAATATGACAGAGCAAAAGAAGAGACTGCAAAGGTCAAAGTTGCTGCGTTCTCGATCAAATCCTCAACTGTCCCATTGCACACAGAGATCAGATTTGAAAAGGAATAAACATTAGCAAACACAGCGAGAGCAACACACCAAAACACAAAAGGAAATCGAAATCCAGGGAAAGGAAGATTTAGAAGGCTTGGCATGATGATTCATTTACATGCTTAAACCTATTTTACACCGCCACCCCTGTTCATTCCTAAACAACAAAAGGTGGTAATTTCCCATGTGTTGATAAATTACATGGCTCTCACAACAAGCTGAACACTCTGCTGCTCACTAATGAGAAAAAGCAGAAAAAATGGAATATTGAGGGCAGGAAGGTGAGCAAATGGAGACGATCGACGAACAATACCAGTAATAGACTTTGTCATGTTGAAGAATATAACAGCTTTAAAATGATGGGCTTCGCAACAACACGTGACCGGTTGGACCTTTAATGAGCATAACAGTAAGTAGGGCTCTATTTTTGTTTGCAGCACAAGTCTAGCACACAAAGTGAACTGCACGCTTGAGTGGAGATTTCTTTCTTTTGATATTTTGCTGGGATTTGGACAGTTAGAATTGGGAGTAACCAAGCGTTTGAGTGCTCAGTTGTGGGACAGAACGTAGCCAAGTCCCGGCCGATTGTTCTGGAGTCCCTCATTTGCGTTCAAATCAAGGCGGTTAGCATGCTTGACATTGTGGAAACTGACGAGTCGACTTTTCGAAAAGCAGTGAATAAGAAAACTGGTAAACAAATGCTCACACACATTTTAAGTACCAAAATGAAGGAATAAATAAAGTTCTACTGATGAGAAGGGAAAATAATTACAGTAAATACAAAGTAGAAAAGAAAAGCCTAATCAACAAAGCGCTATGGACAAGTATGGAAAATAGACTCTCGTCACAGTTTGACTAATATGGGCATTGCATGTCCTTTCGTTTTGACTCTTGACTTTATATAACAATTTTACACATGCTGTGTTCTTTTACCATCACTTTTGGTTAACACACAAATGTACTCTTGTCAATTTGTATTCCCCATGGGGTCTTCTGTGTAAACCTTATTTGACCTCTGTTCAGAGTGCCTGGGAGCACACAGGAAAAACACCATTCCTTATATTCTTCTTTTAGGCGACGTAATAAAAAATTTAATACAAAGCATGGGAATTAGTAGCTCAAGGCTGGGAGGAGGACAAAAATAGAAGATGCTCCAAAGTGTGGGCATTCTAATTACTGACTACTCAATCGTGACGTGTGAGAGGCAAGAAAAGACAACAGGGATGATTTGAAATCCAACAGTGATTCTGAATCCCCCTGCGCTCCATCAATCCCCCAACAAGCACACATGCACGTACACACACGTGCACAAACACAACAGTGATACGATAGCTGTGAGCATAATTAAAAGGCCCTGAGGCAGAATCAGTCAGGCAGGTGTTTCTGTTGGAGCGCATTGAGCATCGCGGCAGCTCACAGAGGAAACGACGTGTCCCATCGACACAGTGGGATTATTTTGAAGATTTCCCTTTGCCGCACTGACTGACTTGCTCTGAACCACTGCACCGAAAAGAAAACCGAGAACAATGTCACCCACCAAGAAAAGAGGTTTTCACACCCTTTTATCTGAATCCTCAAAGGAACCATGACGGTTGCTTTGGGGGATATTGATAAACACCTTACTATTTACAAGGGACCTCGGTTTACGGCGGTCTCGAGTTACGCCGTTACGTGTTTACAATACGTGTCTCTTAAAGGGGGAGTTTGTAGTTTTCAAACTGCTTGCAAGATTTGATCCCTCCCTCTCTTGAGCCACAGCGACCCCCCTCAACAATGTGAACTTGCACAAGACGTGCAATGAATGTGCACGGTAAACAAGCAAATCCTGATGGAGTGTTGTGTTGTTACCCTGGTTTTGGGCAAGAGCTGTCCAATTCCTTCTCTTTAACTCGTGTTGCTATCAGGAGGAAAATAATTCTGCCAACTTTGAATTGCGAATATTCTGGTGTATGCACGCCCATTACAAAATAGCGAGCTCAAGCACCTATCGGCTCCCTCGTAACCTAAATCTGGCTTCACATACTTTTGCACAGTAAGATGGTTTGAAAAAAAATATGTCAGCGGCACAAAGATGAATATCATATTTTTGAGCTAACATCGTCTCGCTGTGATGTGAAATTGAAAAGTGAAGCTTATCTTGCATTTCTGAAGGGAGTATGACGCTACACACCTGGGATATGCCTCGGGAGGGAAGGGCCACTCTAATTTATCAGATAGTAAAATACTGATGTGGAAAATCTTCAATTACTTTGAATAAGACGATGAGGGCTCTGAGAAAAAGTGTCAATATAATATTTCGTATTCTTTAATATTTTGTTCTGTGTACATGTTTAAAGATTTGTTTTGTTGTAAATGCTGTCTGCAGTCCGGTTGGCATTGCAAATGGGAATCTGCTTTCAATTGCACGACCTGTTTAAATAAAGTAAATTCATTGGAAAAAAATCATACAAATGTCATTGTGATTATTAAATAATTGTTGTTTTGATAAAGGATTTCAATATTCCAATTTTTACAATGCCCTGTCTGGTCAGATTGAACACAAGTTGCCTGTGATTAATTGGCCTCATAGTTCCTCTCAGATGGCCATGATGGATCCACATTGATCTCCCTCCGGTTATTATCTCATATGACATGTACAACATCATGAAGCACGCACTGCAAACTCCATCCTGGCACTTTCTCATTCAGGAGCTGAGAGGACAAGAGAAAACATGCCCAAATAGCACCCTGCTCTTCTGCTGGCCTGAGGGTGGCTATGCTTTTGTGCTGCTTTGGCAATTTGGAGGTTTCTGTGAGCATGTGTTTGGAATGGAATGCATTGTCAATGTATTGCATCATCACCACTCTTCAGTGCCTCTTACATTGGCTTACAAATAGTGGATGCGGTGTTAATGTGTGTATTCTAATGGCATTTCTTCCTAATGTACCACATGACCTGAACATTCAGATGTCAAGTGTCTTTGCAGATCCGCTTCTGGTGGCTTGACTATCATGTTTAATACATAAGACATACTGAGTCAGGGAGAGTTTGTGTGTGCAGTTTAGAGGAATGTAAATTTTGTTTCTTATTTGAATGAGCATTTTGTGCTGACATTGTTTAGTGTGAGTGTGTGTTGTAATACCGTGTGAACATTAGAGGCTTGCTTCCAGGTGAGTAGTAAAACGTGTTTTAAAGAGTTACAACCATCTCTGTGTGAATTTATGAGGACCTATGTTGAAAAATGAATGGGGAGGGGGAAACATAGTCTATGAAGAGCCACCTTGTGTGCTAACATTTCCCTGAAGAGGTAGAGCCAGTATGTGACTCCGGAGTTGTGCATATTTATTTGTAAATCTACAAGTTAAAATTCACATCCTGCCTCAAAGTGTTTTGTTCTTTTCCCTATCGTCCATTTTAGCTAGGAATTATTTATAGTAAAAACGTACAGTATATACATGTGATCGCTTGGTTAACCTCACCCAAAACACTTTTCATATTTGTCTTAAAATTAAAATAGTTAAATCAAAACACAAGCTAACACATTGGATTGTGACCAGAGTCGGATTTTATTTTTCAAGCAATAAATTGAAATCCACATTTCCTTATTAGGATCAAGGGTGAGCCTATCCCAAATGATTTTTGTTTGGGTTAAAACTAAAAGTGGTGTCATTCCACTGGTTCATTTGATCTAGCGTGAATGCAATCATCTCAAAATGAAGCATTTACGGTGCACATCATGCACTACTATGAAATGATTGCTGCATTCTTGGATTTGACCACGAGCTTGATAAACTGATAAGTCAACTTGTGATCTTTTCCCTCATTCAGCCCTATATCTCTTAATTGCCATTCCCGCTTTTGTTAGATGTGGATGGTAATTTACTTGTCAAGAGCATTTAGAGTGTATTTCGCAAAGGTTGTGTGACATTGTACTGCTAATGCAAAGCTATTGTAACACTATTTTCCATTTCTATTTATGACTGATTATCCTTTTAAGGGGACGGATAAGATAAGCTAGGGTTCACTATGAGCAAGAGGCATTATTCACCCTCACATTTGATAACGCATATGGTCTTGAAATGTGAGAGTATCATACCAAAGAATGGGATAAATATAGAGAGGCCTGAAGAAGAAAAAGAAAAAAACGGAGGTTTTTTTTACTGTAAAGCAGACTTAGTGAATACGGGCACCATCATCCCTTGTTTTATGTTCTGCATATGCATTGTTCCGTCTAATATACAGAGATGACCTTGATGGTGCTGAAAAAGTGAACACATTACGGTAGCATTTAGGTAAGGGCCCTGAAAAATTACATAAAATGAATTGTTCTTGAACGAACCCCTCCGGTCATCTTATAACCATATGTCAATAGCAACAGCCTTGCTTCCGAGACGATGGACCCAATTCATCTGCGAGGTTTGACCTGTACAGGGTCGTGGTTAGCCTGAAACTTCCCCTGCTGACACTGAATGAGGTGACAGCTGAAGAAAATCTATAACATTTGTAAACCTCTGCCCTTTCCTCTTGTGACCTGAGGACATGGGCCTTACTGGTCGGTGCTGATAGCGCTAGAGGTCAAACAACCGTCATATTTGAAGTGACAGGAGACCATAGCACATCTCCGGAGGTTTAACTTATGCTTTTCTTGGGCTATGTGTTACACGGATGATAACAGGAAGGGAATAAACAATGTGTACATATAGGAACTCTTCTCTGTTTTGGCTCTTAACTACAAATGGGATAAAACTTCGATAAATGAAAAATAAAAAACAAAATTGAATGTTAGTAGACAGTTTATTCTCAATCATGTCTCTATCAGGCATCATCAAAAGTAAGGGATATAACAATGACCTATTTTTTACTCAAATATGCCCGTACTGTGGCAAAGGTTTAATGAGTTCTGTGACCAAGCTCATATCTCAAAGCACACTTATCTCAAAACAACATTCCCCATTGAAATGAATTGAAACGCAATTAGTCCATTCCAGTCCCCCCCCCCCCCAATGTTTTTTTAAAGTACCACATACACACACAGTAATAACATTAAAACAGAACGTAATTAGAATCAGAATCGCCTTTATTGTCGTTGTAGACAGTACATCGAAATTTGAGCGCTGCTCCCTTTGGTGCAAAAAGCAAATTAAATAAGAGAAAATAAATAGAATTAAATTAAGAGCATTAGCCAAAAATGCTACTTAAATTAGAATATTACGCACAAAAAAAATGCAATAAGTTTGCCTTAAGTATGAGGAGGCACCAAAAATACAACATTATTTTTCTTATATTGGTTTGGCACCGGCCATCAAAATTGAGTCAGATGATGCTGCCAAGACATTCATTTTCGAGCCTTCAGTGTTTCTAAAATAACAGCCTATTTCAAAGTATCTTTTTGGATGGTAAATGACTACGTTTGAAAATGGAGAGGGACCCAGGCAACCATGCACAGCTATAAGTCTTTATTAAACAACAACAAATAAACTGCTGTCAGGGCAGCATTTCCATCAAAAGCATAAATGCCTTAGGGAATGTTGCGAATCAGAGAACAGCGGTGTCTATCATTTATTTGTGTACAACAGCAGCCATACTGCAAGCTTGAATGCAAGCGAGTAGACATCGAGCAGCATGTCTATCATTATCCATTATAGGAGAATACGGAGGAGTGCAGAATGTCGAGCTTTGTGAGATAGTCATTATTCATATGCAACAACTTTAAATCATTAAGCTTCCCTCGTGTCAGGGCATATCCATCACTGGTTGAAATGAGCAGTTCCTTCTTGAGCACAACAGCCCCTCGTGGGAATGTTACCGACCTAAAGATTTACAGTGATACAAGATATAAATATTTATGAAGCGATAAAGACTAGTGCTCTTTATTGTAAAAGCAAGAAGGGTGATTTAGGTAATTTGATGCTTTTAGCTAAACACGTTCTTCACCTTGGAGAGCCTACCAAAGGACAGTTATTAGAACAAGCGATGGCCCGCCCCCCTGTGATAAAGGCCCTATCAGAAGCTCTATTTACACTTTTGCTTGATGTTCCCGTGACTGCCTACTATACAGTAGAATGCAGCTTCTCAAACCACTGTGAGCAAGTATAGAAACATACACTCTGAAATAAACCAGAGTCACGAGAGAATGGATAAGGGTGGAAATATGGATAATAGATGATCAACAAATTGGAAAAGATGATTTTAAGAACAAGCAGAAGGAAAATCACATGAAAGGACTTATTAGCAGTGAAGAGAATTGTTACAAATTGACTGAACTGTCTTTTGAGAGCAGAGGTTCACTAACTGTGATCGATGAGACATAAACAAGGGAGGTGCTGACAATAAATGAACAGATGGGTCAAGATGGAATCCTAGTGGGGACGTGGGCATCATGAGTATTAGTAGAGCACAAGCATGTAGAGTTTTCGACCTACGCTGTTTAGTGAACTAGCATGCACCTTTTTCAGTATACAGGATTATTTCTCTTTTTATGTTTGTCTTTTAGTTTCTTAGAAGGGTTTTTAATTCAAATATTTATTGTAATGACTTTAGCAAAATGGCAAGGTGGAGCACTGGTTAGCACGTCCACATCACAGTTCGGAGGGTGCGGGTTGGATTCCAACTCCGGCCCTCCCTGTGGAGTTTGCATGTTCTCCCCGTGCCCCGTTCCCACAATATGCATGGTAGGCCGATTGAGCACTCCAAATGTCCAGTCGCTGTGAGTGTGAGTGCGGATGGTCGTTTGGCTCTGTGTACCCTGTGATTGGCTGGCAACCGGTTCAGAATGCGACTGCCCAAAATCAGCTGGGATAGGCTCCAGCACGCCCAGGACCCTTGAGGATAAGCAGTTCAGAAAATGGATGGATGGCTTCACTAATGTGCCAGCACAGGCAATGAGAAAGACACTAATTTGGACATACACGTTGTAAGAGATTTGCACACAAAATAGGCAAAAACTAATGCCGTAAGAACATGGACCAGTTGTAAACAAGGGCGAGTGGTAATTCTAGTGAGGAAACAATTACTAGGTCAAGGGTGCAGAATATCTATTGAGTGCATTATATTACCAGTGGTAAATACAAGTGGAGTCTTTTACAAACAGTGTGAGTTTAATTTTGTCTCACGGCATAAAAATGCTGTGCTTTTATTGGACTAATGTTTCAAGCAAGCCATTTTAAGCTTATCATGATTCAACATAATCACAAGCTTTCCTGCTATTGCCCTTGGCTATAAAAGCATAAAAGCATTTCAGAAGAGTATTTTGTTAGGTGAGTTTGATTTCTTTTAAATGTTTCATCAAACTGTTTTAGATCCATATAATAAGACAAAACAGTTTTGTACAAACAAAGTAGATTAGATTGTGGGGTCATTATATTAGGTTTTACTCAACGCTGACAGCAACATGCATTTGAGGCCAATTTATTTATTTTAAGAAAATACAATTACAGCCCTCCATGTATGAACAGTTTTTATATTTGAAGAGAACCAACTGTTACAAAAATCAGGGTTTGAGGCAAAAACAAATTTCTAGTAGAAAACCATAGATATCAGTTAACATTCCAGACCCACCCACTTTGGTTGACAAAAGTCAGTTTGAATAAAAAATAAAAATAAAAAAACGGTTGCAAAAAAAACAAACAGTTTAACCGTAATGCCAGAACTGTGTAAAAAACGCATTTAAAAAAATTCATCTCTGAATTCACTTTACAGTCTATGAAATATGAATGAGGGGTGCATATAGTAAAAATGGTACAATAGTGTGAAAGTAGCTCTTCTACAATATGTACTATACTGAAGCAGAATGAGTCAATAAAGACTAACGCCAGCCAAGGGTGTTAAAATAATTTCCAAGCTGTAGACAGGTCCATGAAAAGACAAAGAAGCAGCTCGAGGGAGATACGATGACATAGAGTCTAATCTGTGAGAAGGCACGAGCCATTTGCGCTGATTTGCTGCAGCAGACCGCAGGCACTTCAACAGAGGAGGTACCAGTGGAGTTGTTTAAAAGTTGCTTTGAAAAGGAGGACCTGCCTTTACGCCGCATGGTGAAGCAGGAAGTGCAGAGATGAAATCCACGCAGGATTACATGAAAACGTCTGCCGAAATGATAGCAGATGAAGGATTTATTTGCCCAGGAACTCGGTTTTCAGAAAGCTGGGTTCAGCGTATTGCGTATTACGTAATGTTCTCTGAGTGGTTAATTGCTGTCATTTTACGTATTTTGCGTATTGCGTAGAGTTCTCTAATCTGTCATTTTACATATTACGTCTCTGCATCTGCAGCTGCACAACACCTTATTATAAGGTGCCCTGCTGATTTTTGAGAAAATTAAAGGCTTTTAAGTGCACCCTACTATGTAGAAAATACGGGAATGGCATTTCTATTCAATTCAATGGCGAAGATATGATTGAACTAAGATGGTTTTGCGACACAAGCATAGTCAGGGTCTGACTTAAAGTCGAGGCGCCACTATATATTTACTTTATAATGTGACAGGTTTATTGTCCTAGAAAGATCTCCATTTATTAACAGTGGAAGTGTCGGTGAGAAGGGGGCAACGCGGCAAGGCTGTTGGAAATAATAGGAAAGTTAATGGGTAACATAATAACATAGGCTGTCAATGTGAGCGAAGACAGAATAACTCACTGATGCAGGAAATGAATAGTCACGATGAAACATGGAGTGATTCCATCATTAGTCAATTTCACCTGTTGAAGACGTTGTACAAAAACAGCCCAAGACATTCATCTGCCTGTCTTGGACTCAAGCTGAGTGAGATATCGGCAGCTCCCTGTTAACTTCAGACATGGTCAAAATCAAGATAGCATCTGCCCTTTCCTTGAGGCTGACAATAATCAAAGTCAAAGTGCGTATGTGCCATTCATAGTGATTGAATGGTGCTGTCTAGACCAAGTCAATACTCCTGTGTGTTCACTAATGAAGGTGGTATGTGAGACGGTGGGGTTCGGGTGGGTCATTCATTCTTATTGCCAAAGCAAGTGCAATGGGATTTCTATGTAGCCTATTATCATTAAATTGATTAACCAAGTTGAAGGAGTGTTGCTTTTGTCTCGGCTTTTCACTTAACCTATTGAAAAAGAGAAGAAGAATTGAAAAGTAGTGTTGCCTTCTTCACTTTATAAATGGTAACTAATTATGGTTTTGAGTTCCTCTTGCAATACAAGTAAATAACAATTTTAGTTCATTGAGTCCCAGGAAAGCAAAATGGTAGTTTGTTCATTTGGTTTGGAAAGAAAATGGAGACAGTGCCATTTGTTTTCAACAGCCTAATATTGACTTTTCACTCTTTGTAGAAGAATACGTAAATAACGATTGAGTTACAATAGTACCTCTTTTTTTCCAAACTATAAGGTACACCTGAAATCTTTTATTTTTCTCAAATATCGACAGTGCGCTATAATCAGGAGTGCCTATGAATGTTGGTTTTCATTATCTCTAATTACTACCTTTATTTACTTTCATCTTTTGGTCCAAAAAATATTGTTCTTCACCTCAAATAATTACATATTGGCAAAAATACAATCTTAATAATAATCTAGAACTGTTGAATAAAATAGTCTTAATCCTTCTTATTTTCTCTGGTTTCTATACTTTAATGTGCAGTAATGCACTTTATAACCTGGTGTGCCTTATGGTCCAGAAGGTTTGGGAACTGTGTACTTGATTTCTTTTTTTGGGTGTATTAGGCTCAAGGTATCAAGTATTGCCTGAGTGGAACTAAGAAAGAAGGTGCACTTTTTTTTTTAAATTTCCAGCCACTCCCGTTCCAGACACTAACACAATAGTGTCCCCCTGCCTTCACAGACCTGTGCTGTAATAAACAGCGAGCGCTCCTGTGAGGGAGAACAAATTACGCAATGAAAAGACATTATTTCTCCAAGGGAGGCTGACAAAGAGTTGACTTTATAACAAATATTAGAGAGCGACGCTAATGAAATGTGCCAACTCGATGGCAGTAAACCATGAAGAGGTTCCTGCATTATTTATCCGACACCAAAACCGGCTATGGTGGGGCTTTGAACAACTACATATTCAGGAAAACCGCTGGAAATCCAAGACTTGCTCAAACCTATGTCCAACACAACATGTGGATCGAAAACAATAGCCGATATTTCGGTAGAGACCAGAGAGTTCAAGTTAAAATGCACTGTGTGCCTCGTCGGATTTATTGGTCCCCTCTGTGGCCAATGTCAAGGCACATATAGATAAACAACAGAGCCGTTGCAACCCAATGTCAGGGCACATATTAAAAAAAAAAACTCTTTCTCTTGCCCAAAGTCAGTTGGAATAGGCACAATGACCCTGAGCAGGATGAGCTCCAAATGTTTTGCACAACATGAGACCATTGTTGATTGGCAGTTGTTTAATCAAATGGAAAAGGACGCTATGGTGTTTTTTTTTTTCCTCAGAAGGAAGGATGCTGCTAGCGTAGCTGTACACATTGTAAAATATACTTTAATGAAAAAAATAATCCAGAATCACCATCAAAAATATCACATGTACAAAAGCTATAAAATCATGCATCGACGCACAAGACTATGAAAACGCTCATGGCATAAACAAACGCGGCACACATAAAAAGTTGTATGAAGAGTAAATGCACATATATGAAAACAAGACGGTGACTGGGTTTGACAGAGCGGGGAAGTGTGTATGTGTGTACCTGCTACAAATACAATGAGATTCTAAGGTCAGCAGGCTTGCAGATATTTTTCCCTACTTTCACTTCAAGCTATAGACACTCCTTTGACGCACACACACTGATGCTGCAGAGGTAGTTTAATCCAGCGGACCTCTACAAATAGGACACACCAGAGGGGGAGAGGAAGCGAGAGAATAGCTTAAAAAAATGTGACTTTGAAAGTAAAACTATCATAGTGAATGGAAGATATTTAAGGAAGAACCTTCCCAGATGCTACATTTTCTCAAGCAGTTCAAAACCTCAAGATGATCTCTTGTGTTTTACATAATGATGGAAGATAAATAATGGAAATAGAAATTGAGGGAGGAGGACATGAACTGACAGGTCTCCTAGCAGCGCCTTGATTCTTTAAATGAGAATAAAGGAGGAGGAGAAAAAAAAAAACCTCCCAATCTATTAAATTGTACGGGAGTTGGGAAAAAATACCTCAGCTTGTATTCAAGCTAATAATAAAATACATTACAACAAAAGTCAAAAGACTGGCACATGCTTGAGCGGATGCATGCCTGCAGCCACACTTAAGCGCCCTGCGTCATCACCACCATACCGCACTATGACCAAAGTAAGCAGAGGGGTGCGGGGGCGAAGAAGGTGTTGCGTTGGAGAGAAAATAAGTCTTGTATTTATAAGCCAGTGGCCTTGTTTCTCACTCCGCTCCTGACCCATCCTCTCTGCCATCTGATGACGTAAACACGTTGCTGTGAAAACGACCATGGCGAACTACTTCTAATACAGAAGCAAATCTACACAGGAGGAGATGTTTACCCAACATGGACATGTTCTATATAAGAACTTTCTTCCAAAATAAGGACGTTGGAAGAATGCCAATCATTTTGATTGGAACAAATTGGTTAAATGTCCCTTTCTGCCAATCTTGACATTATTCAAAACGTTATACCCGTATCAGCACTGTTTTATAAAGTCAGATATGTCGTGTCAATTCCCATGGATTCTCTGTCTCTCTGTTGCTCACTCTGCCTCCAGCTACGTTTTCTCCCATCACTCAGCACTCTTCCTTCTCCAGTCCATCGCTCGACTTCTCTAGCTCCCTCTCTCTCCACAGTGGTCGGTAATTATAGTGGTCAGGGCCATTCTATTACACCCCGGGGATCGAGACATATTCAAAGGCTGCCTAAGATCAAAATGAAAACCAATTAGCGCTGGGGCTCCATCCTTTCATAATACAGGCAGAGAGAGGAAGAGCTTATTGGCTGGCCTCTGTCTTCTTCCCGTTGTGGAAAGTGATTGCAAGCAGAGTAGGGTTGGACTGGGGTTAATGTAGAAAATCTGGAAAGGCATTTCGGAGCTTTATCGGGTATCATAGGAATAATGTTTGCTGAGCAGTGTCTGTATACCGAAATCAATACACAACTTCAATACTGATGTTTTTAAACTTTTGCCATATTTCTGAGTCCTTGTCAAATGGCCACTTAATCTATCATGTTGGTTTGCTAGGTCAAAGGCTAAGCTCTCATTTTAAAATTGGTAAGGTCACGCTCAAAATTACAGAAATCTGCAATTTTTCTCCGTTCCTTTCAAATTCGTATACATCAATACACGATGGGGTTATGCTCATACAACACGACAACCCAACTTTATACGCAAGTGTTTGCATTGAACAAACCTTTTGGAATTATGGCCAAAAAGTTCAACATTGGTTGGAATAAACTGAAAAAAAATCCCTCCAACACATGGGTAAATGTATTTGTTTGAAACGCTGTTGTCTTTGCCCGATCAGGGATAGCTGATAGAAAGACATGATTTATTCTGAGGTCTTTTATTACAGTCTCCTCTGTTCCCCTAGGCTTAAAAAAAATCAATAGTTCAGAGGTTTGAAAGCAACAGTCATGATCAGCCAGTCTGCTTTGCCCCACTTAATTTCTGTAGTATGACCTGGGACCTAAAGTCAGGACAGTTTCCAGCTCCAAATGAGAAATGGGGATGCCTGTTCTTCTCTTCTGGGTTCAGTGGTTCAACCCTGAAGGTCATTATGATCGATGCAGGTAATTTGTTCCATGCTGACTTTGTCCTTCAGTCAATATTCAAATCCACTTACTCCAAAGAGAATGCAGGAAGAAGGGCAACTGATATTTCCCAGTCCAGTTATTCAGCGTGAACTTGTTTTTTTATTTTTTTTTATTTTAACAATTATAATTATGTAACTATTTTCAATTGCATTCCTCAACATCAGTGCCTGAGCAGTCGTCTGGGCTCCTCCCATGTTCAGATGCGAAAGGGGCGCCAATTCCGCTGCACTACTCCAAAAATGGGTCAGCGCCTGTCATTATTACCCAGGCCAAATCAGAAAGAAGATGTTTGCCCTCTTTTCTTATATTTTGCTGTTGTGCTGAAGTACACGGTTCTCCATCATTGATACCTAACATTCTTCTTGTAATGGTTTTAGTTTTTGTTGACTTTGTTTTTATTAGATTGAAATTGCTTAAAGAGGAACAACCCCAACACATTGATGCTATTTTTTTTTTTGCCTGTGACACTATAGAGTTTCAAATTGTATGTTAGCGTTAAGGTAATGGAGGGTACTGGGTGCTTGACAATTAAGTTTAGCTGAGAATGGCAATAAGAAAAAAAAAACATTACAGGTAAGGGTCAGTCTTATGTCCATGTACCACAGTATTTTTTTTCATTTGAAAGAACTTTTAGAAATGAAATTAAGAAATATTAGTTTAGTTGACTTTCAAATTCATTTTTTTAGTACAGCAGTCAATCATCATTGCCATGTAATCTCCTCAGCCATAAAGGTGTTTTAGATTTTTAAAGAAAAAAAAAAACATTGATTCTGAAATGAAGAAACTGATTGAACTGAGACCAAATTAAACCAGGCCTGACCATTAGGGAGATTGAGTCATCTGTCTTCTGTTGCCTTTACTGTCCCACAGGCATATTGCAAATCAATCTACAGCTGAAGTGGTCAGTGTTGCTTTCAGAGGCAATAAGAATTGGTTGAAAAAAGAAAAAAAAACATCTGTGATAGGCTGTGAGGTGAAAACAATCAAGGCGTCATGATTCATGATACAACCAAGATATTCTCTCATAGACCATTATGTGAACTAACTTGGGTGTACTTCATACAACCATGTAGTCTCTAATGTGAAGCATTTGCTTTATAAAGTTGCAGAATGTAGGAATTAAAGTATTTGCTGAAATATTTCTTCCCAACTCTAAAACAAATCCTCTCTACTACGTATATAATGTTACTTGTTTGACAATGATGCTATGAGATAGTTAACCAGAAATCTTGATGTGATTAATCCAATGTCCTATTCACATTCCCTGTTATGTGTTCTTAATCCACATATAAAGCATGACCTTGTGTTCTTACTGAAAGAGAGAGAGAGAGAGAGAGAGAGAGAGAGAGAGAGAGAGAGAGAGAGAGAGAGAGAGAGAGAGAGAGAGAGAGAGAGAGAGAGAGAGAGAGAGAGAGAGAGAGAGAGAGAGAGAGAGAGAGAAAGTAGATAGCTGAAACCCCAGTGAGTCACAGTTTTGTGAATGTCAGGAAAAACAGAAAGAAATAAAACAAAAGCTTCCCACAACCCTAATGAGGACAAGCATATAGAAAATTGATGGCATCCGCAACAGCAATTGCTCATTGAAGCAAAGACAACCACCTCTGCACTCAATTCTCAAAAAGGTCTCCAGACTTTGCCCATCACTCACTGACTCTCTCCGAGACCAATGTCAATGCCCCAATAACTTCTCGTGTACCACTGCAACCGAATTCTTGCAGTACACACATAGTGCCTAGGTCTTGGAGAGGCTTCAGTAAATTCAGAACTGCTAGAGATCATAAATGGTCCAGGTTTTGGGAGCATATCACCCCCATCCTTATACACATTCACTGGCTCCCCATCAAGATGTGGATCGTCTATAAACTTTTGCTTGTAACTTAAAAATCCCCATCAGTGGTGGGAAAATGAAGCTCCAAGATGATTCATGAACTAGTTAACGTATTTATTTAGCCCTCAATATGAGACTCTGTTTAGCATACGGCTGAAATCACACGGACTTGCCATTTCTTAAACCCTTCTTGAAACCAACAGTGCCATTTAGAGGAGTAAGAAAGTACAACTGGTTCATGAAGCAAATTGGACGTTTCATTTCCACATTACTAGTCCCCACCCACCTAGGTGAAAAAGCCCTTTATCCAAAATTTCTGTCCTTACTATTATTCTATGCCCTTATTATATTTGTAGTGGTTATTCAAATTATTGCTGGACAATAAAGTATACGTATGTTTATGTTATTTGATATTTGAACTGGCCCGTGTCATTTCGACCTAGTCCCTGTGATGGCTTTGTGCGTCAGACCAACCATCATTCAATTAAGTGATAAGTTTAATGCTTTTTTCCTACAAAGCGCATTTGCAAGGCTTTCTTGATGTCATACTTTGAGTCAATGTGAATTCACGGCCATTGAAAAGCCCAGTCATTTAAATTACATTTTTATTTAAGTTCTTCATACTTGAATACTTATTGCATTACAGACTAAATAACATTTCATATGTTTCTCTTTTTTCGTAAATAAAATAACTGAGATGTCAAATGATGGATGTAGAATGCAGGGAATCTGTTGCGGGTTTGCCTGTAAACTGCAGCAGTTAAGGTTGCTAGGCAACAAGACTGCATTTTGTGAGGCCAAGGATAGGAAAAGCTGAATTAGGTAAACAGTACGTTCTCCAAAGGCTAACGGTTCTCCAATACCAAATAGTACTGATGTGGAATGTTTCAATCAATCAGTCAATCAACCAAAAATAGTAATCAACTGCTATTGGATGTCTTTTGAGTTCGAATTGTCAACTACTATATTATTATGAAAGACCCATGAATGAGTCATACATTATTATGGGTATTGGATCCATTTTTGAGATTACCGTCCCTATTAACAGTGCAGACAACTGAGTCAAAAACAGTACCTGTACTCTGTAACTGAAATACATTACCTGACAATGTCAATACATAGGCTGCTGCAGAGAAAAATCATAAGAACATAGTTTGAGCAGTACTGTAGATAATTAGTATGATCCTACTATGCGGTGGATATTGCCTTTTGCCTTGAATGAGTCTTTCAAGTCTCAAAGTGGCTCTTGTAGACCTTCCTGTAGATTGCTCAAGATTGTGAGCATTCATGCATGTCCTTGAGAAATATTGCTTGTTGATGTATATTTGAACAAGTATTTTCAAAGCCTTTTTTATATTAGTCCATCTGCTTTTGATGGGGCATAAAGCTCAAGCTTTTGCTTGCTTGGGCAATTTTAGACACAGAGTGGCTTTTGTGTGAGACTTGTGGAAAGTATGAAAATAAGGTCCTTGGTATACGTTTATACAGGTAGGTTGATTCCATTAAAAGGTAATCATTTATTTCTTTTCCTTCATTGGGTATATATTTGTTTTCTAGCTCAGCTTTGGCAAGTTCCCCTCCCCCATTCGCTGCTCAGTGATCTTCAGGGCACATTTGCTAATTGGCTAGTGCTACTAATTACGCTGAAGCATAAGCCTTTTGAGGTGCGTCTACGCCCCCCAACACGCACACCATCCATAAATCTCACCAATGCACACCCTCAACAAACATGCTGCAGACTCATTACATGCCACTAATGAATTAGTTAGAATCAGTTGAAAACAATTCAACCACATCACATCTGTTAGGACAGGGGTCGGGAACCTTTTTGGCAGACAGAGCCATAAATGCCCATTTTTAAAAAATAATTTACCGTGAGAGCCATACCATTTAAAAAAAAAAAGATAGGCTAAATACAATGCATGTATTTTAATTAAGATCAATGATTTTTTGAGTGTACTAATGTATTCTTTTTAATAACGTTTTAATATTGAAGCCTAGAAAAAAAAACTTTTCTTTATCCGTGAAGTCGTCAGAAGGTTCATTAGCCACATCAAGCATAAATGTTTTGAAATACTCGCCATCCGTGAATGGCTTTCCGTTCCTCACAATTGTTAATGCGCCAGCAAAACTGCATATGAGGCACGTAGCAGAGCCCCCTCTCTCTACAAATGCAAATTCTACGGTCCACTCACTCAGAAATATTCGGTAATCGTCTTTTTTTTTCTCTTCGCCATCTTTCTTGCTTGCCTGGCACACACCAGCTAGCTAGCTTCTCATGACCCCGTAGGCACCGTATTGTCCAATAAAAATCACGCTTTTTTTTGTCCGACCTGGCGTCACTCTTCTGTACACCGAAGGGCAGCTGGGATTGGCTGATAGGACGCAACCGTGGATTTCAGCGGTAGAAAACAGATGGGATGGATTGCAAACGTGATCATATTTTATATTTTGAGAGCTAATTTAACATTTTGATTTCAGTGGGTCTATTTTTTACTTTGATAATATAACGAAATTATTTATGACTTCAATTGTGTAAAGGCACAGAGGAGTGGGAGGGATACTGATGCAATTGATAAGCAACGTTACTGAGAGGGTCTTACAAGTGCAGTGATGAGGAAAAAAAGTCCAAACCTCTGTAGGCTTTTGACTGCTGGCATCATTACACACTGAGCAATATACTGTACAGGCTCTGATCACAACAGTGCAATAATGTCTTGTACTACAAATGTTTCAGATGCTCACATACAACTCCACAGGGTGACTACACTACATCCATTTACTGAAAAATTAGCATTTATTACCTTTTTTCTATTGGAAGTAACTGTTGAAATAAACCATGTATAGAACAGAAAGTATTTCAATGGAAAAAATTATATAATTATATTATGAGAATTTATGAATTACTTGATGAATTTCATAAGAGTTCATTCGGGTACTGTAAATAATACTGTACAAGGAAAAAGCCAACCCACGGGATACAAATAAGCAAATTTTCAAGATTAAACTAAATACATACTACATACATACACATGATGAGAAAGTTTGCATACAAAATAACTGCTACTTCTACAGTGAAATAATGTTTAGCAGCAAACACACGCAAGCACGTACACAAAATTTAAAAAATGTAATAATTTTTTACTTTTATTTTTTTTAAAGTGATGTTGCAGAAGCAGATGATTTGTTCACTTACAATGCTTTTCCATAAGAGATCAGTTAACCTCCTTTTCTTTTTCTTACCACGACCGACTATTACTTGTCAACATCCAGTCTGGAGCAGAAGCCCGCATGCGAGAAAGGTCGACGTGGCTATTAATACCTCCCTCCCGATAGTAACTGGATGCTTGAAACCTACTCCTGTGTCCCTCTTGCCGGTCCTCGCGGGAATAGCACCGGCCGGCCTCCGACGGGAGGCTGCCACCCTCGCCCTGGCCAGGAAGGCACAAAAATATGACTGGCACATCTTGCACAACACCACAATAACACCAGCACCTCCAAGCAGACTCAAGTCCCGCCACCCCTACAACAAGGCAGCACAAGAGATGCTCAACTCCACCTCTGAGGACATCTCCAGAGATGCATGGTTGGCAGCAGCTTGGAAGCAGGAGTGGGAGTCGGCCGGACCCTCCCGAGTCCACCACTACATTTGGGACCCAGGAGATGGCGCCATCGGAGGAGACGACCTACCACGCCGGCAATGGACCACGCTGAACCGCCTACGGACTGGGGTCGGTCGCTTTGGGTCATCAATGAAGACGTGGGGCTTGGCGGACAGTGCGGCATCCGAGTGTGGTGACCCTGAGCAGACCACCGACCATATAATCTACACCTGCCCCTTATATGGACCACCCTCGGAAGCCAGCCTCTTCGACCTAGAACCAGAGATGCGGGCATGGCTACGCGACACCGAGTTGGACATATGACGTTACACGAAAGAAGAAGAAGTCAACATTTTCCCAGACATATAAAAACAGGCAAAGATAATCACAAAGGTTCATATAATTTAAAGACAACTGGCTTCTCATGACTTGTCAATGATGTGATTTAGCGGCCAGGCTTTTCCACTAAGTGATTAGACCTGTGTTTCCATCAATATGTGGCTGAGACAAAGAGGAGAAAAAAAATGAAACCGTATCCCTGTGGCACAGTGAAACTCTTGGTTAAATGCAAGCCCTTTTGGGGATGAGTTCATTAACAAATCCAATCAATCCAAATGTGTTATCGACTCTGTAGCTGAGTTATTGAGTCTTTAGCACAAACTCACACCAATTTTAATTTGAACAAATTAACATAGATTTGAAGTGAAAATGGGAAAGAACTCATTTATGAAAAGTAGGCGACAATGGAGGAAAGAAGCCTGGCTGAGGAGATCGATGACATTAAAATGTCACTCAAGTTCCTCACTGAGGTGATCACTGTTGTCAGGCTGCAGCACAAGGGGAAATGAAAACGATTGGCTTCCACGTTGCTGAGAAGTGGAGAGAAAGGTCACAGTAGTACACGAGAATGCATGACGTGATCGGCACCAGGTTCCTGGTCAAATCCCCAACATACGCTCGTTAGCAGCACTGAAGCACAACTGTTGATGTCAAAACGGCAAAGCAAAAAGTAGCTGCTTTCATGGAGTCAAAATGGATCCAACGGGACTGCAACACCATCAATGAATGTTACCTTCAGCCCAGGAAAAGCGCCACTTAGAAACCACCCATCACAATAAAGTTTGTTCATAGAAAGCACAAAGTTGCCCTATTGAGAAAACTAAAAGCCAACAAATGGCTTCATGAACAATCATCTCACTCGCTGCAAGGTTGAGACAGGCCCATCCGTGAAAAAAAAACATGCTTTCCGAGAAAGAATGAACACATTGACGACCAGCTATGAAATATTCATGAAGTTAAACAAGGCCACAAGATGAGGTTCTGATTATCAGGAGGATGAATGAACTGGATTACGAGGTAACAAACATCCCCAAACAAACAAGACGGCAGAGCACATTCATCTTCATTTGCAAACTATGTTATGAACTTAACTGAGAGGCTAGCAGCCCACGAGCCTCTGAAAAAGAGAACTTTTGAATTCATTGAACACAATTCAAAGCAATTAGAATGGAAAATAGACCCTGACGATATTTTCCTATTGCATTAACAATTGCTTTTACTACAATCATGAGCAGTTCTACTAGAGCAAACATTAGAGCAAACCATCAATTCTCAATTTTAACAGCAGGAGCCTGGATGCCAACTTTAATAACATTACGCTATACTTACCGACATTATCACAATCATTCACCATCATGAACTTTATAAAAACAAAATGAATGAGTCCTTATAAAGGGATACTAAAGGTGTACAAATCCACACACACACTGTAAACATTTCCAAACACACTTTTCCTGTTGCTAATAACGTCTATTATCAGCTATGATTCAGATGTCACCAACTTGTGAGATTAAATATGGTCACCCCTACTCTATAGTGTTATTTTGGGATTTATAATAATGGCAGCAGATAATTGGCTCGATGACAGTATTCACAAGCCTTGAAGGCAGTTTTGTGAAAACCTCGAAAGAAAAGTCTGTGTAGCAATTCAAAGTGGTGATTCATTTTGTCGGGTAGGCAAATTCTCCGCGCTGCCTTTGCCACTCATCTTTCTCATATTAGCCCCGTGCTTCCAATCTGCATGTGAATTGCATATCAGTAGCCAACAGAGACAGTAAAGTGTGAGGCCCAAAGCATATTGAGATAGCCCGTCGGAAGTCATTTTGAATTATATATTTATTATTACTGGCTTCGGTGTACCGGGGAAAGGTATAAAAGAGAATTTTACGTGTGGAGAAAGGAGAATAAAAGAAAATATGTTGATGAGATAGAGAACAGGAGTGAGCTCGAATGAATTTTATGCAAGGAGCATGCTTGAGAGAGTGATAAAAAATCGGCACAAGAAAGGTAAGACAAATAATGACAAATATTAAAGTGATAAAAATTGAGTGTTGATAACGTGAGATGAGATTGATACAAAGAATTCCATCAAGAAAATCCAATTCATCTTGGATCTGACAAGACTATACATCCAAATACTATTTTAAGAAAAAACCTCAAGGGGGAAGCTATGGCATAGGAGGTTGATATGAGACCAAGAGGCATAGTGTTTTTCTTTTTTGTAGTATGGGTGCACCAAAGTGTGACAATTTGATATGTCCGGTAAAAATGAGAGTAGCAAAGGCAGAATCAAAGCTTACATAAAAGTATAACAACATTGCAAATAAGGCTTTACATTTTGCAATATCTTCCCCACTGTCTGCATGCTGCACTTTTTGTCAGTGAACCAGGATAAGCTGGAGCTTTTCTGGCATTCTGCTTTTCATTTCACATTCAGAGAATCACTGAATCTCAATGCATGGAGGCTCTGACCTTGGAACGCACTGAGCTCAGCGGAGCAAGGATTGAAGTACGGTGATAATACAAGTTGGTCCCCGGTGGGCGCCCCTTGGGACTTTAAAACCGCAGGTGCGTGTTGTGGCGGCGGTGGCGGGGCTCATGAAACATCGTGTAGTGTCGCAGCGAGTGACTGCAGCAGTCACAGCAGGGCGAGCCATGTGATGACAGCTTCATTATAAAGTCCATTGAAACAAATTGTGTACGGGGTGTGACAAGAACTTGTTTCATGGGGTTAGATTTACACGGCATGGTTCAAGTGGCGCAAGTCTTAAATTTTGGTCTGAAGTGAGACAATTTCCTGCGTTCCGTTACAACATAGTTCCATTACAACATACAACATAGCCACAGGGTGATGTGATATGGTCAGGTTGGGAATTCATTCATCTAGCCATCAATGTGAGCTCTTAACTAAATCACTGTAAATAAGTTAGACCAGGGGTGTCCAAACTACGGCCCGCGGGCCAATTGCGGCCCGCGGTCCAGTTTTTATTGGCCCGCAGCAAATTCTGAAAACATAATTGAATATGGCCCGCACAAGAAGCTTCAGCTCAACTCTGTTGCACTTCTCAGTTTCCACACTAGATGGAGCCCGCCACACAAAGCGTTTGACGTCCCATTAGCACCCCCCCCCCCCGGAGGAGAAGCGAACGCGCAGCGTTTGACGTCCCATTAGCAGCCCCCCCCCCCCTGGATGAGAAGCGAACACGCAGCGTTTGACGTCCCATTAGCAACCCCACCCCCCCCCCACCCGGATGAGAAGCGAAAAAAATTATTGGCCCCCGGGCCCCTTCACGTTACTAAATCTGGCCCTCCTTGCAAAAAGTTTGGACACCCCTGAGTTAGACTGATAAATATGGTTTAAATATGATACAGTAAGTCCAGGGCCTGGACATCACACTAGACTCTAGTGTGTGCTGTGTGCTCTTCATTAGCTTTTACAGAAATGGCATAGCATGTGATGTCCATCCATCTGAAAGCCTCCCTCGAAAAACAAGATTTAATGAACTCCGAGATTAAATGAACTGCCAAATGTGTGCACGTGTACTCAGTAAATGTACAGCCTACCAAACAGACGGGCTTTTTAGTTGCATGAATTCTCATAACACACGTTGTATTTTAACAATGTTAAGTATAAGATTATTGTCAGTATTTTCAGCAATATGGGCATCTCTTGAAATGTAGGCATCTGATATCAAAGGCAACACATTCTGGACCATTGATGGATTCAGTACAGTTTTCATCACCGTGGTGTTGCGATTGTCCCAGGATAATTTCAAAGTAATATCTGGCCCTATCTAACACACCCACACATTCTGCTTCATTTATTTTCCAAAGGGGCAATATTTCGCTCCAGTTTAATACTGGACCTCAAATATTGGTTCTTAGACAAAGTCTGCAAAGCGTAACTGCCAGTGTCCTTTAATTCGATCAACACAGATTTAATACATCTGGATTTAATTTCAGTAACTTTTGTACCATTGAATTAAAAGATTGAGTTTATCCAAGAAGGATACACAAGAAATATCTTTGCCATCGGTGTCCCATCCACATTGAGTACTTTGGAAACGAATAAGCATTAAATAAAGCATTATCATACAATCATATTGTTTGCGATTAATTTTCTATACTGCTTGTCCTCATTCAGTTCACAGGCAACTGGAGTGTGAATCAAGAGAGCTACGGATGTTCAAAATCTATCAATGCAGTGACAACATATCGGCCAAGACATTATTAACACACCCGCTAGTTTGCTTGACCTCAATGCTATGAAAGTGAATCAGTCCAGAGTTGCAGATCACAAAATGCCCAAAATGAACTCATTTTCAGCCTTTGTTTTGAGAAAACGTTCCCACACAGTCCACAATGACTTCAAAGTGAAGATTAGGTAAGGAGGTTCCAGAGGGATAATTTGATTCTGTTGCAATAACCTTGCGCACATCTTACAGGCACTTTGGGATCTCCCATCTGCCAGGGACACAAAACCTTGCTTATGTGTCTCCGTTTTTAACTGACTTGGGTGGAAAGGGCATTGTTTCTCTGTCAGTGGTGATTTCAGTTTTCAGCAGGTTAAAACCTTTGGAAGACTTGTTCTTTTTACTCAGTTGTTTATTTTGTGTTGGTGCTTTACACTAAAAAACAAGCTGATTAAGGTTTCGCATCAATGTCATCACTGTTGGGAATCACAGCGGTGTTTGGTTTCACTGAGAAATAAATACGAAAGTTATGTAAAAGAGTCAAATTGTCAGTTAAAACAGCTTTGCCGTACACTGTGGTCACCGTCAACTCATTAGTATGGATTGCAAGTCTATTTGGCAAAAACGTCTTCAATAAGTACACCTTTAGGCAAGTTGTGAAAATCTGTACCATTTCTAGACTGACACCAGCGATCAAATAGGATTTCCTTTTCAGCGCTAAACTCGATATAAGTTAACTCACAAAACGTTTGTTGCTATGCCTCAGGCACCGACTCGTATCCTCTCAGCACAGCAGATTTTGGACTTCATCAAAATCCATGGATGCATCAACTATCTGACCTTTCCCTGTAAACACAGATCATAAAAGCAAAGGCCACATATTTTATTACAATTTTAGAATGATCGCAGCATGCTTGAGCAATATGAACTGTCCAAGTGTCATTCAGTACAGGGATAATCAATTGACATTTTTTGCTTTATTTTAGTTTTGCCATGTTTTCCATCTGTCTCTCCTTAGGTTATCACCCATGCCTGTCCACCTATTTTGGCTCATATGCTGAAGAGTAGCACATAGAGAGAGTATTCACTTGAAGTTCTCACCACTCCTCTATGGCCAAATCTCATTTCTTTATTGGCAACTTTCTAGGTCTTTGAGTCCCACTCAAATGTCATCATATTGTCTTATCGCATCAGAGAGCCCCCAGAGGACAACAAAGGAGGGAGGAAGCAATCGTTATTCCATGACGTCATGTCATTGACGCATGTCATAGTCAATCCTCCCCATGGCTGAATTATTATGATCACCCACGGGCGTCACAAGGTTTTAAAGGCGGGTGAAGGGGGGCTACAACGTGATGCACGGGAGATGAGTCATCTCGACGCGAATTTAAGAGAATTTAGTGGCGTCTTAGCATGTCAAATGGCACTCCAAGCATTGAGGAGCCAGGAATGTTGCAATTGGGAGAAATGAGATCCACTCAAAATCTTCTCCACTACCTGAGGGCAATTAGCAATTACTAGTGTTACAATGTTGGTTCAAACGTTTAAACGAGTTGCTAGTTTAACTTTGGAACAGATTCCTTCATATTCTATTCCTTCAGAGTGGCAAATTGTATTAGCCACCATCAGAATTGACATAGTTGACAAAGAGCCACTCTCCTTTTTACTGTTCCATCAGTCCATACTTTGGATGGTGACCTAATGATAAGAGCTAAGGACAGAGGATCATTTCGAATGTTGCCTAACAGTTAAACGAGATGGCAAAGACCTCATGAATTCCAATTTATTTTGACGGCATTGTTTCCATTATACGCTACGCATGTGCAAGAATCTAGGGTCCCCTGCTACCTTGCCATGATGGCGTGAAACACAAGCTTTTCCAAATTATCAAAGCAAACGTGCAGTTGTTTCATTTTTAAATTGACTGGAATCGAAGCCAGCAAATCTGAACAAAGAAATAATAGCGTGCGATGATGGTGACAGCAGTGTGATGAATTGCTGAGATGTTTTTTTTTTTTGAGGGGGGTTGATTCAACACAAGCCTTTTTGCAAACAACTCAAAGGATTATTGTTGTTTCCAGTGTACCTATTTTTTCCATTTAACGGTAAACAATTGTGATATCAACGATAAAACATGTTTTAAACTCTATTTTGTAGTCCATTTCATGAATCCAAAATTCTCTTCAATGGCAGCAATTGGATAATAGCTTTGGGCTATGTTTGCACCAAGTGACATTTCACATGACCTTTTGAGTGAGTGTCATTTGAGATCATTGCCTGTGGTCAATTTCATGACATTGCACGCTTACCAATGTCTTGTGCATGGAAATTCAGGGACGCCATAATGGCAAGAAAGTGTTGACGATTCCCATGTGCTTGTGTCAACAGTGCTTGGTTTCTGGCCACAGAATTTCATTTATTATGTACAGTGTTTTAATCAGTGTTGGTCCACAGGGTGACATTATTTAAACTTAAAATAACAGCCACTCAAACATTTCAAAGCCCTGACACTTGTTCTTGTCTGATATATTTGGTTGCCTTTGAAGGATTCCACTTATTAGCCATTGATGCAATAAAACCATTCACCTTATTTACTTTATATTTTGAGTAGCTCTGGGTTAGTTATGGGTGAAGCTGTGAGGAATATTATCACGTACCTTATTCATGTGATTTAGTTTAGTGTCAGTGAGCCTCCCAGTCTTTTCTTAAAAGACAAAATACAGCTGGCTGGCCCTTATTGCTAAGATAAATAAAGTTGATGACTTATACCCTAATCATGAGTGTATTTATGAATCCTATGAATGATGTATTTTTGATTTTATGATGAGTTCTACCCCATTGAAAGAATCAGTCAACCAGAGAATGCCATAAATATGATTGTTTGGTTATGTGAATAGTTTTGGAATCACTTTTTCTCTTATCATATTTCAAAGGCTCAATGTGCACAGTTGTCATTGATGACATCATATTGCCTTCATTATCACGTAGTCGCAGTTAGGATGAGGTCTAGTGATGGCAATAGTCTTATTTAGTATTTCGATCCTTACCTTGCAAAATTGCTTTTTTAAATATTGTCATTATGGATAATATTGTGAAAATTATGCCATATTATGTCATATTTTTGTTTCTGTTGCCACCGTGAAGAATGTTTTTGACAAAAGGGATTACTTGCAAAGGATTACTTACTAGGAAAATCCACACTATTTGGTGTCTTTGCAAAAAAGCAAAAAAAAACACTTTTGTCATGTTTTTTGGCAGAAGAAAATGTGTCTGTGTCACTGAAAGTGTCTCGAACATTGTAGGGGAACGTTTTGAATGCGACTGATCCTCTGGGTTAAATTTGTTGGGTCATACGTCGGTGCCAGCAGTCAGTGTCCACTTAAAAATGAATGACTTGAGATCTGGCACTAACTGTATGAGTATGTGCAATTTTTGGTGGCATTTGCTGTAACCCGCCGTTTTGTTCAAAGAATTTGTAAATCCTAAAATGGTGACCGACTTTAGTGATTATTTTCGTTCCTTTTCAAATCCATCTGTCCATCCAATTTCTGTATTGCTTGTCCTCATTAGTTACCTGGTGCCTATCCTGAGTTGTGTGAAAAAAATGTAATAAAAATACATAATTGAAGTCGTCAGTGACCACTCCCACAATGGTGCTGCCCTCCTTCTTGCAGATCTCAGCCTGAGAAAAACCAGCCAAACATGGGGAGAATATGCAAAGTGTGCACAGAAAGGCCACCTTTAGAATTGTGATCTAGATTCCCTAACCACTAAACACAGTGCTGCCATGTTAAAGGTCATACATTTAAAGTATCACCAAAAAAAGCCACAAAGCTCAACTCAAGTTGGTCGTGTGATATTTACAGCCCTGATGTTTCTTGGGATACATAATAAAATTTGTGTAGTTTAAGATTAGTTTCTACAATAATCATGGTACAAATGTCACAAAGCTTACAAGCCTTTTGTCACTTGACACCTCTCACAGCATTGGGGTTAACCCACTTTTCTTCACGACACAGTACACCACAGGGACGTGATAGGCGCCGTCTTCTGCGGTTTGCTTCATGGGAATAACAAAATGAGCAAGAATTCCCCCAAAAGACACATCTCATTTCACAGCCAAATCCCTCCCTCCCTACACCCCAGCCCTGCCTGATACTCTGGTTCATTTACTCCTGGGTCATCTATGTTCATTTACCCCTGGGTCATCTATGCAATGGAACAGATGAGACGCCTCCATCAATGATCCAAAATTCTTTAGTTTATCCCTTGTCAATAATTGTCACCCTACTCTTATTACTTCTTGCCACCGTCTCTGTCTCGCAGGTGCTTGAACAGAAAACATTGCCTTTAATGTTGCCATATGCAATTAAAATAAGATAAGCAGCTCCTTACCTAATGAAAACATAAATGTAAAGTGGAAAAACAAATTAAGTACCCCCATGCCAAAAAATAAATAACAATGGAAGATAAATTGTAATGCTAGCATTACAATTTTATGGTGTTTTCAGCAAAGAGCTTTAGGGTGCACACAAATGCAAGATAGTCAGTACAGGTTAAGTGGCAATGGCTTTTTTTTGGAAGGGGGTGGGGGGGCTGCTTTAGAGTCTGTTTGTCTTTGCTCTAGTACACCTGTAGCGCCTCCCTGAGTGCAACAGGCCAAAGAAGCCACTGCCAGGATAAGAGGACAGCCTTGATCATGTTTTCTCTGCTGAGGCAGCGTGTGGTGAAAATGTCCTTCAAGGACGGGAGGGGGCAGCCGATGATGATCCCCTTGAGCTGCCTTTACAACTCTCTGTAGACTCTCGCTGTCCGCCACGGTCCAGCTGCCGTAGCGCATTGTCATACAGTTTGTCATTAGGCCCTCCACAGACAGCAATGCTCTTGTCATTACCAGCCTGCCTTGAGAAAACAGTCATGATCAGTGACATCGGTAAAGTTGTGATTTTTCTGTCTTAACTGATTCGAAATAGTTTTTTTTTATTTAGTAAATGGTGGATATAATTAATGTGTGTTGTTGTCGTTGCAGTAGAAAGGTTTTAACATTTAGTGTGTGAGCCTAGTGGCAGTGTATTCAGATGAAACAAAATAACCAGGATGTTAAAGAAAACATTTTGGCATGGGCAGCAAACTGGAAGCATTAGGGTTATTTAAACTTTCTTATCACTGACAAGCAGAGAGACAAATTCAAAATGTAGTTGACCTCAGGGCACTTTATTCTCAAGTAATGAAGTTCTGAAATAAAGCCAAGGCCATTGGGGAGAAGTCTTAAATTCCTTGTTCATTTTACGATCTTAACTGTAACCTACCCGACTGTTCTATTTTATGACTGAGCATTATCGTAATTTTCCAATGTGATGAGACAAATTATCGTGACCCCCGTACTAAATTAGAGACGATGCAGTAAACTTGCATTTAAAACAAGATTACGTTTGATAACAATGGCAGGTTTTATGAGCAAAAGATGGATTAGCAACTGGGCATCATCCCAGAAGCTTAGAGGGTCCCAATAGACACATGTTAATGTTTGTCAAATGTATGATCCATCCATCCATCCATCCATCCATCCATCCATCCATCCATTTTGTGTTCGACTGAAAGCAACAAGTAGGAAATTCAAGAGACAGTGGTTCATTTAATAGCTTTTCTGCAAGGCGGTGTGAGGTGGTGTTTTTTAACAACTGCCATAGTAAAATACTTGGTGCAGTCTGAACGTGTACGCCATAAGGCATCTTCCAACTGTAAAGACTGAGTACGTTGGATTTTTATTCCAGACTCATCCTTCCCAGAGAACCGGTGACCTCCACCAATAAAGTAGTGTCGAATGTAACCTGGCAGGTGAAGAAGAGAGCAAAAGTACTTAGTGTTGCTCATAAAATGTGTTATTGCTCTGAGCCCACAGTAATAACTAAAGGCAATCTCGGACAGTCTATTGTGATTTTGATCAAGTCAGCACTTCTTATTTGGATTGGAACATCTGGACAGCCTGAGAAAGTTGTCCAAAGGATTTCAGCAATGAAAACAACAATTAGTTTTTACTTGACTGTTTGCGATTGGTTGAAGTGTTGGCTTGACTTTTTAATACTTTACCTTTTCACCTGGGAAAACACTGTATACACTTGTGTAGTGAAAGTATGGAGACATCCAGAGGTTAGCTAGAATTTTAGATGAACCTACATGTTGTGATGAAATCCAAAACAACTGGCATTTCAGCTTGCACTGCCTCGGAGGTGTTTTCATTTTATTTTTTTATTTTATTTCATTTTTCATTTTTGCAGTGACAGCATCTGCAGTAACACAGCACAGCATTGACTGAAAATACTAATACTACTATTTTGGTGACCTTATTAAAACACATGCCTCTGCATCTAAATCTTTCAGGCAGCATTTTAAAAAAATCACATTGTATTTAATTTGTATGACAAAAGTACACTTTGATCCAAAATGTCTTTTTGCTGTTGTTTTGTTTTGCTTTGTTCCTACGTTCAAAGAAAATTTTGTTCTGAAAAATACACAAGGGCCTTTTGATATAAATACTCAAATTTAATCGTTTGTTGCTTTGCAAATAAAAAGTGAAGTACATGTTTTTTTCATGCATGCTAATATTATTGGAGGTAAACAAGAAGAATTCAATTCAATTCAGTGCCAGATTAGTCTTGCAGATCACATAACTTCAAAGAGTCTTAACCGTGTTGAGATCAAATGAGTGAAATTTGGCCTGAGTTGATATTTACAGCCTGACAATTGACTATAAAGAGAAATATCAGCGTTTAAATTATGGAGAATATCACAAAAGCACGTTCAGAAGGTGTCAGACTCGCACCTTGCGTGTGTGTGTGTGTGTTTGTGCGTGTGTGTTTGTGCGCGTATGTGTGTGTGCACTAAGAAACCCAATCTGCTATTTGTCCTCATTCTGTCACCCCAGAAGTACAACACACACACACACAGGTAAACATTGGGGATAAACCTGAATCTGTGCATGAAATCGCTTTGAAATTAGAGCAAATAATTTTATGTTGCAATGGGGGTCACGTGAGAAGGATATCCTAAAAATGTCTAACCCAATTTACTTTGGCGTCTAAATTGGATTCTACTTTGATTTATTGCTGCCCAGCTCCCTCGCTGTGCTTGTCTTCAGTCAACCACTGTATTACCTCAAGATGGCTTCAATTCTTCTGTTGGAAAAAGCAGAATTTGATCAATCCTGCTGCTCAATGACTGAACAAGATGTGGAGTATACACCAGAATGGTGAAATGCTGAATGCTAAAATGCTCTAATCCAACATTGACCAATGTTAAATGATTACTTTTTCTGATCCGCCCCCTGCTTGCCAGCATAATCCCACTGGACCAGTCAAACGAAGATGAATAAACAGTGGCCGGCCCCATTTTTATGGAGAGGTGTAGAAACTGTTTTAAATTGTGAAAACATGTACAACATCGCATCTTTCAAATCAGACATTGCATGAAAGAAAATTGCAAGCCATGTGAAACCGATTTTGTCTTGCCTGTGTTTCTCTACTGGTTCTAAACTGATCTTCAAACTGTAAGGACACATTTCTGTTATCTATCAGAGATCCAATTCCGTTTGAATCATATCTTCCGCAAGACAGCTTGAGACTGATAGCAATAGCGTGTGCCTGGGCAACTGTCTCCCCGAACTTTGATTGTCTGCTGTTTCGGTCAGCCACTCTAAACGGGAATCCTCTGCTTGTATATGATTAACAAAACACTCTTTATAAAAAATTTAAAAAAAGTGGATATTAGCTGTTCCATTGCTTTTTGGTGCATTGACTCCACCTTAATATTGCAGCTTTGAATTAAACTTGTTTGAGCCACATTCTTCTCTCCCAGTGTTGGGAGTGAAAATTGACAAACTTCAGGTGTCTTAAGACCATTGGCCTTTTTATCAGGAAACAGTAGGAGCTGCCAAATTGAAGCAGTTTCCTGATAAAGTTATGTCAAACCCTGTGTTTTGTTCAGTACATCATGTCCTTAATGACCCATAACCAGCTTGCCTGAAGGATGTAGACGAAGAGTGTGTGTTTTTTGTTTGGGATTTATTTATTTATTTATTTTAGTAAGGGGGAGACCACGAGGGTCCTAATTAGACCCTCCAAATATGACTAATCAATTTTAATCACATGCTCTGCTGCTTTTGGTTCGACCGGTTTGGTCTGGTTAGTTTGACAATTCTGTGAGAATTTTTTTGCTCACACTAAACCTTCTGGATCTCGTTATGATCCACTTCTACCCCACCCATTTGAAGAGGTCTTTACATCTTTTGCTCCAAATGTGCCTCAGACTATAAGTCTGGCAAATAGTATGGTACCAAAGACTTGTTTGGAAATTGTCGTGGTAGCACAGATGAAGAACTTTGTTGGGATTCAGGGCAGTGCTTTGGAGTGGATTCCGTCCTACCTTGGAAAAAAAACAAATAGTGTTCATGTTGGGGACCTTTGAATACTCCGCTGCCTCAAGGTTCCATTCTTGAAACTCTTATATTTATAGTCATCCTCACATATAATGGTCACCTGGGCACTCCAACACAATACTTGAAACCCACACCAACCAAACTGCAAGTGAGACTGGCCACTCATCTACTACTCGATGGTCAGATGAGCTCAGCTTTCAATTGTAGCCTTTTTTCAACTACATCAACTAGACAAAGCTATATCCCGTTTTGCGTGTAAATTTTGTTTTGTTGTTAGTCTTTTCCACTATATTTGTTGTTGTTATTATCTTTGTTCAATATTGTTCACATTAATAAATCTGTGTTGGGTGTGGAAGCTGAAATAAGTTTTCAAAGGTCAAATCATAAGAGTGACATTTTTATCTCCAGGTAATCATGATTTCATCAATGATATTATTATTCTCCTGGATGTTCTCTTGAATATGTGCAACTAAAAATATTCTCAAACTGATAATCCATATTTGCATGACAGCCAAAACTAACATTCAAACGTACTGCTCCCACACATCACCAAATTATTGTTTTGAAGATGAGTGTACCTGAAAGCTGATTCACATTCTGTCAACAACTTTTGCTAATCCAAGGGAACGTAATAATTTAAGCAATTAGGCATTTAAGAATAAAGGTCATATTTTTACTGAATCAAAATTGGGTGAAAACCTCATCAATACACTATAATTTATGTTGATTGCAAAATCCTATAGTGGAATGTTTGGATGACACTTAGCGTTGTGAGAACATTTCACCAATCATTTCTCCCATTGTTTTACGAAGAAAGAAACACAAACAGCTCATAATTTCTCATGGCAAGGCAGTGTCAGGGACAGGTCCCTTTTAACATATTTAGCAAACGTACGACGCACAGTGATGGCTATAAAATAATAATTTTCCTGGTGTTAAAACTGACTAATAATAGTCATTTGTGGTGTGATTTTTAGATAATATTTTAAATCAAATATTGGAGCAGGAGTATGTGACTGACAGTTCATCAAACAGCAATGATGAATAAATGCAGGGACGTGAGTCAAACTGTATCTTGTCAGGAAGATGGAAGCACAGCCTAAGATCCATCTACTTCTTAATCAGAAACATAATCATCATTGTGTGTGACATGACATGACTTACAATACTGTTGATAAATGTTGTGGTGATCTCATTATTCTTTAGATTAATCAGAAATTCACCAGACCTTCATTTTGACACGCAAAACTTCGCAATATGCTTTTCTGATGGTGAAGATAGAAAATAGTTTTTAAGTGGCCATATGCTGTCTGTGCGACGGATTTGTTAATATTCATACACAGCATCAAAACAAAACACCTGCCTCCCTTGGGTCCCACAGGAGTCACACAGATGTTCCTTCTCAAAGCATTAATGTTAACAGCCAAGTTTCCTGAATGCTAAAATATTTATCAAAGTGTCCACCTTGCCGTATTTCAAATTGGAGTTTGCATGTTAAATTACATTTATATTTCAACATTTTCTTTTCAAGACTCTACTTCTGTTACTGCACACACAACACACCTCTCCACGAACTGAAAACAAAAGGGCACATTTTCAAATCAAGAAATGTAGTCGGCCCATACGCAGTGGACTACAGGCTGGGCCACTCGGGGGTTGGTTCTGGGCTGCATGTGGCCCGCGGGCCGCTTATTAAATTGCACTGTGTTAGACTCTGAATCTCTGATATGCTAAATTTATGTGGTATGACAATAAAAGTCCTTTAATATTTGAAATTAGTCTAAAGAATAATAACAAAAAAATAATAAAGGCTCTTTTTTGTTAACATAGGCCAGTGGGGCTGGGGGGGAGGATGGGGCAGCATACAATCCTTGACCTTTCCAGCTCACTGTACGTTTCCTCACTGTACACGTAAAGCTGTCGCGAGCTGAACAAGCCTGTGCCGATATCCACGTCATGGTTGTTTGTCATATCAGTTGAGGGTGAAAATAGAAAAGTCCAGGCATTGCGGAGCTTTGCTTCACAGCTCGGTCGTAAAGTGCAGGCAATCATGTCTTCCACAAGTGAATTTAGTGCACTTTTTGTCTTATTTTTACTGCAATGATAGCCCCCAATGTGGAAGATTCTCCACTGCCTTTATGGAATCCCAGTTAACGCTCATGTTCCTCAGAGCAGTATTTTCCTTGTCTGTTCAATTATTACCATTATTCTCCAGTGTACACATTTTATTTATATGAAAACGGGCTATTAGTTTTTTTTAATATTCTATCAAACAAGTTGTGCATGTTAGTCTCATCAGTATCAGGCCTTATAAATCATCTGAGGCTTTTGTAGGAATAGTTATTAATACCTCAGATGTGTGAGCATACAAACTCCCTGAAAACGCAAACCCTCTCCTCTTCTTTTCTCTCCTAATTATTCGTTCATTTCCTTTTCATCATTTGCCACGTCTGCTCTCCTTATCATTGAATCTTAGTCGTCTTCTATTTCCTTTTATCCACCTCTCGTATGTTTCTCTCATCAGTCTATAATCGTGTCTTTCAGTCCTCTTATATCATCAAGGCTTCAAAACACAGCTCTGGCTTCATTACCTGTCTACCCTTCTCTTTCTTAATTAACTCTTTCTTTTGTCAAAACAGTCCCTTCCTTTCCCTATAGCCTGTTTCCTCGCTCTCATTCTAGGCTCGATCATTCCCTTTCATCTGTCTACGACTCTTTACCAACGGGTCAATCTATCAACCTTATTTGTCTACATAACTTTCCCACACTCTCGTTCTATCGAGCCAAAGACGGCCAGCTGAAACCCCAGACGAGACCGCCTCCACCACCGTTTCACTCGTCTGTCTTTCCATCACTCTGGCTTATTATCTCCTTGGCAGCAGTCCCCATGGCAATGCTGGAGCTACAAATCCAGGGCATCCTTGAGCTGAGGTGATGAGGTGTTCAAAAGAGAAAATGTAATGGAAAAAGGTTTGAAGTTGTAAAATAATAAAGGTGGAAGGTGAGGCTAAAAGGTGAAAATACTTTTGTTGAAAGAACGTCACTAATGCATCGTAGTCAAATACAAGATTAGTAAATGAGACTACTGACAAAGCACTACATTTGACCAAAAGTCACACCTTGACATGTATGAAATCGTCCGAGCAAGCTCGTGATGTCACTCACCAGGCCGCAATCATAAAAGACAAAATCATGATGGACTTTTACATTTATTTTGTAAGAATCTCAGAGACATATTAATTGAATCATTTGTAAAGTGAATGTTAGCTCCTTACCCAGCTAGCTGTTTGTGGTTAGCTTTAACATTTACATACATTTTCAGTGTACGGATGAGGAGATGGTGTAGTTGACACCCTTATAACAGAAACTTTATTCTGAACAATCACCAATGGAAAAAGAATTGAGTATGGAAAAGGGGCTAATGGAGAGATGTATGAAATCAAATACGTCCACTCCTTTTATTCAAAAGGGCATTTGGACTTCAGGCTACAGTGAATATGGGAACTAATTGAGTCAATTTGCATTCTACGCAAGTATTGTACATCCTAATTAATATAGTGATACCACTCTGCTGAGCCTCTTAGTCAGCAGACAATGGCCGATTAATGGCTGCCACTGTAAAGGTGCCAGAAGGAACTTTAACTGTGTAGAGACTATTTATCTGCTCTGGTATGCAATCTAGCAAAAATGAATGGACACTCAAGCAGCAGCCGTATCTAAACATCTACACAATTTGGCCACACCTCTCATCTGGATGAAATTGCATGGGGCAGGCTAACACTAAAATACGTGACGTGAGACAACTTAACATTCAGAGGACACAAGATCAGTAAGTGGCCAGATGGTCTAATCCCACTCAAATTGTTTCGTAAAATCGACAAAATTGAAGTAGTGATCCGTGAAACTATTGTTTGTTGCGTTTGTGATTATAAGACACAACAGGATGAATGGAGATTTAGCTTTTATTATATATACGCTCTCTTCTATCAAGGCTATTAAATGATGATGCCCATGGCATCTAAGAAATATCCCCTCACTGAACTATAAATTTGCTAATCAACACTTGCTACATATTAAGGATGCGATGATATATTTTGATGTATTACCCAACCTTAATAGTTCATGCTTGCATTGTACCTGAACTCAATGACAACATTCATCAGTAAGTCTTTTTTCCTACTTAAACATTTTGCCGCACCTCTCAGATGACTCAATTATATTACAATGTATATAATTTAGAGCTTCCAGTAAGCCTGTTTCTTGGAACCGCTTGAAGTTACAATAATGAAATGAAAACCCATTTATTTCTTTATTTCCAGTTGGCACATCATCAGTAGAAATGATCCACAACTCATCCTTCACTAACTTCAACTGAGTCTCAACAGTGGGAGATATCTTCATAAACATCTATATGGAATATTTACACGAGACGCATGCCAAACCTTCGTCAACTGCAGGGAAAACCCTATTTTCTTAAAACAGATTCCACATGTGACATTTGTCAGATCTTAGCACTTAATATTCATGAGCATCTCACATCCAAAAATAGGAACTCTGAAGAATCTTCGATCCCCATAGAATGAGCTATTTTAATTGCATTGCGGCCATACTGTGCCATGAAAGCAAATGTAATAATCATAATGTTCCATCTGCTTCCTCCACAATTGATCCTATCATAGTCAACTTGGGAGTCTCTCTCTGAGTCATTCCCTGAATTCCATTTGGTGAGTCCCCGACGTGGAGAACGTTTGCTGATCAATGCCTCGTACATAATAGAGCTTGTGTTTACTGCAAGGCAAGAATGTAATAAATGTTTGAGTAAAATATCAAATCACAATGATACCCTGAGACACTTTGAAGATTGCAAAATGTTTAACGTGTATTAGAGTAGAAAAACACAAGAAATCAACAAACGTGCACAAATATTAGAAATGTGCAAAGCTACATGACGACTGAAGATGCCGATCACATAGTTATTTTTCAATGTCTACATCCAGCTCACTTTGTACACAGTGACCGCCAGAAATATATTATAAACATAGCCTTCACTGCAAGACTTCAAATTTGTCATTTATGTGTGTAAATAGTCTTTCATTCGCAGCGATATTATTATATTATTTAAGAAAAAGGAAAATGCAATCTTTCTCAAGGCAGAAGTCTTGAAGAAGTCTTTGTGGGGGGCTCTGCTCGTAACGTCGAATTTACTTTGCAGTGGTTAAAAAATGAATACCATAATTGTGTTTGTTTTAATCATCTTATTTTTGTGTGTCAGAAACCATTCACCGCTCTTATAAATGTTCTTCAGCTTTTCTGCTCTAAATGTCAAAAAAAAAAAATTATTGACTGAATCTTAGTTTTTTTTAAGTGTTCTTGCCCTATCAAGCTGCGGTTTTATAACTGTCTTTTTACAAAATGGAGTTGTCTTTTTTTAATCTCACAAGGTCTATTTCGTTTCCAGCAAAAATATATTCAATGTGTGAGCATTTTGGATTTTGTGTGCGTGTGCGTGTGCGCGTGCGTGTGCGTGTGTGCATGCGTCCACACATCGGTACTTCATAAATGACCAAACTGTGATCATTTTGGTCATTATATGTTCATCCTCGTTCTATTCTAAGACAATGAAGCATGTCCTTTCTCTAGGGCAACCCCATCACAGAGTTTGCTCCTTCAGACAGCCTCACTTCTTGATCTCAAATCTTTTTGGTGCCAGAGCCACAGGCCAATCTGCCTGCGGATGATTTAGTCAGCAGGCTGTTTTTCATACTCTGGACTGACTTGTTGGTGATTCACAGGTCATTATGTGAAAGTGAAAGTATGACATTTCCATAGAGACCCAAGCAGTTTCTGTCTTCCCACTTTTTGAACTTCGCCCACACTTATCTTTCTGTCTGCATCTCCTCTCCGTGCAGTGACTTTGACGCACATGCTTCTCTCACTCTCGAAAGTGACGTGCTTTCGTTCATGGATTACAAAAAAAGGCACATTCGGCCTTGGGTTTAAAGTAATGTACTGTAATATAATTGAGATCATTCAAAATTCTTCTAATTCTTTATGGATAGCTCGTCTTTTGGTCCACGGTCACTGTTGCCTGGTAGGATGAAAGTTCCTTCAATCTTTTTCTCGTGCTCGATTTCGTTCCACTCGGATGAACTCTCCGCTACAAATCCTGGCTGTCGTTGCTTACTGCCCTCACATATTCACCCTCTCACCAAACCCGCCAGCCCCCTCCCACCTCTCTCATCCATACGCAGCACATTTTAGCCTCTCTTTTTTTTTTTAAGTTGGTGCAGCGACCCACTCATCACCCTCAGCTTCTAACCCACACGCCTGTCTCTTGCTGAGCTCACTTTCTAAAGCATCTACTTAGCTCGGCCCTCTCCCGGGGCCCAATTAATGTACTGAAATTTCAATCAGCCATTCCATTACCATAACCCCGTGTCCTATTTGTTACTCTTTGGTAGAGGTTCAGGATTGGCTGTCTCTTCTGCCACGTTGGCCTTCTTAGTTGATGATGATATTATGAGCACAGGTCATGCCAAATTGGAACTTAACATTTATGCTCCTTAACTTTATACCTTATAGACAAAACTATGGGTGGTGACTCTCTTGAGATCAGCTGTTGTCTAGGTCGAAATAAACCAGGCGCAATCCCTCCCCATGTAGCAGTCAAGCAGTCAAGCTACTTCAGGCTAGTGCACCCCGAGCGACACATGCGCCATCACAGGGAGGGGTGTGATAAAGCCAACTAAGGCAGTGAACTGTCAGAGATGTGTAGGAGTAATGAGTTGTGCTAGCATAACGTCCGTGTCGATGCCCCCTCTTCCCTGCATGCCACAACATATTGTCCTGTTGCCATGGAGATGGCCTTGGCTACATGAACGCAAACTTACTGTACGGAGAGTGGGAGAGGTGAAGGTGTGCCCGGCAGCTTTGCTTGCTGGAAAAATCTGGTTGTTTTGGGAACAGGCCGACAATAATATCAGTCAAATTTTCTGGTGCGGCTTAGAGAGCATTAATGAGCCAATTTGGCAATCCATTTTCCAAATGACTCCATGTTGTTTACTATTTGCACAAGGCATAGTCATTTTATAATACAACTCCAATCAAGTAGGTAAAAAGATTTAAAATTAAATTGAAATTGGAGAGCAAGAGCATATTCCACATATTTGGAACGAACTTCTGTCCACTCATTTTCTGAAGATCCTACATTAATATTTGGCATCTGATACGGAGTCAGGGGTGAGGAAGTGATTACACCAAGAAATGAGAGCAAGAAGCTTTCCACATACAAACTTTATCTGCTGTGAAGAGAATGTTCAATAATTCATATTTATCCTGATTCATAGAAAATTGATCCATCATAAAGCCAAACATGAAGCTGGAGAATATCCTCGTATTCAGTCATTCTTTGCTTAACCTCTGTTATATTAACCAGACTAAGACAACAACAAAGCAGACATATTGATTGACTGCATACTAAAAGTAGAGTCACCACTTTGAACATAGTTAGGGAGGTACCACAGCACAGATGGCAACGGAGGCCTGGAGTCTCGATTTTAAGGGCTGTCGTGGCTGCCCTAAATCACTTTGGGACTGCTGCTCTGGTGATTTTGCTGTGGGAAGCATATTGCCTTTTGGTAGATCGAAAGAGAACCCAATAGGAAGGTATCGGGGTAAAAAGAGGAAAGCATTAATTCAATAACATTCAGAAAAAATTCTATCAGTAACTCAACATAATAATTAATATTCACAATGTGCGTCATATACTATAACACGAACAAATGTGTTTATTTTGTCCAATTGCCTTTTCTTTGTGCACACTGCCATTTGCTGTCAATTAGCCCGCATTCATGTTCCAATGTTCCTTTTCACTTCGTGAATGTTCATCAAATTCCTTTAATTGCGTGGGATCGTGATTGACCCTCATGTTCTTTGCTATTAATCCATCTCAGTGTATTCTTTGTGTCTTTCCTTTTTATTGTCGTTTCTGCATATGCTGTCGTCTGGCTGTATTGTGTTTACTTTTAGACTGCTGCTAATTTTCTTTTAGCTGGTCTTCCTCAAGGTTATTTTGTTTGGTCACTACATCCTGCTTGCCAGCGTTTCCGGAAGTTTCTGGGGAAAAGAAGAAAAGTCTTTTTAATTAATGATATTCTCCACTGGATGGATGACAGTTCAGACTATTTCCTAGTGCCTGTTTGCCTTTGCACTGAAAAGGTTGGCTTCAACCACTTCACTAGGCCATAACCATGAATCCCTCACTTCGGCTGGCCTTGCTATTCACCTTGCCATATCCATTAACGTCTTGGCGAGTGTTCAAGATGGAACACTTTTGTGCAACCTTAAAAAATAGGTTTTATCTTGTCTTTAAACTGGATATATAGGGAACTTCATGCAAATGCAGTTTGCTTTTTCTTTTTGCTCTCTTAAGGCCGCACAACCATTTCATCAACATTGACGGCAGTTTTTCTGTGCTCGGAAAGGCGTCATATTTGACTTACTATTTGTTTAAAAGGCAAATGACGCAAATGTGGAACAATAACTACCAAACAGATGGACAAATAAAAATATATTGCTCCAGGATTGTGCCATGTTCCATTTTTAGTTACATTTGACCGTCATAACATGGATAAAACTGTTGAAGTCCTTTGCATAGTACGATCTGTTGTGTAAATATGGTAGAAAAACAGGCCTTGTTCTCCTCATACACACAAATAATGACAACAAAAGTCACTCTTTTGCTTCCTCAGGGTCTGTTTGCAAGGCTCTGAAGAGTCATGCAGGCTGCCCTCTCTCTGACTTGCCGCCATTAACGGATGGTGCTTTAGCTGTAGAGATTGTGTGGCTTATTTTGATGATGTCCTGTCTGGTCAGTTTGCAGCCATGGGAGAGTGCTCATTACTGTGTAGAGAATCTATACATGATTTAGAAGGGTCAGACAGCCTCACATACTGCCATTTTTTGTTTGTCTTTTTTTTGTGTGTGTTCATCTTCAAATTCAATGTACTCAACAAAATAGAAAAGCAATAATTACAACACGAACTTATTTGAGCCCTTGAAGTCAAATGCCCTAAAGGTCGGATTCCGGCTGTGATTTCGAAGTTGTCCAAGCTCCCTGGTAAAAATTTTGATCCAAATGTGGCAGGAAATTTCTGAGTTCAAACCACATAGCTGCGAAGGTTATTGACAGCGCTCGCTTCAAAGTATTAATGTTCATGTATTTTCCTTTTCTTTGGCTTTTTGTGGCAATGATTAGCCACCAGGAAAAGCAATGGATGTGAGCAAATAAGATAAAGTAAAAATCAAGAATTCCTTTTCAATATATGTATTGTATGTATGTACAGGCTAGCACAACACATTAATTCAGATCGCCAAACTAGAGTCGCTTCTCTTTAAAAGGAGGCTCGGCGAACCCATCGTCCGTCCATAGTTAATCGTTACAGGTGTGTGAATGTGAACCCCAGTGCTAAATCATGAACTGAAGGACAACTAACTGAACAAATCTTTTTTTAATGGAACCATCAGCGGAATTTACGTCCACATGAGACCACTTCCACTAGCACCAAAGGCCCATCTAGCCAGCACTCAGTCACAGTGGTTAAAAAAGCTTTAGATATCAGTTTAAAAGCTCTCCAAGATGGCAAGAAGTTAGACCGGCAGGTTGAAATACCTCCTCAATTAAAAGGTGCTGTTTATTCGGTTTTCCAGCTCAAGGTAACCGCGACTGATGTCAACGGGTTGTGCTGAGATCAGATCAATTGTAATCGCCACCACAAATCTTCCATGGAACTCAACTTGGTTCTATTGATTGATCATCCAAGAATATGTTCATATGCAGGAGCTCATTTCCCACAAGTACTCCTGCAAATGTTATCATACAGCAGTCCATTACTGTTCTGCTAAGTGGGCTACATTTTGTTAAGTCTGATAAGAGAGCAGCGGAATAATACAACGTACGACATTTGGAAAGTCCAGGTAATAGCGTGTCTTATCAAAAATGTCTAAAAGATGCGGGATTTTCTCAACCCAATAAAGGTCTTGGCCTGCTTGCACTGTCATTGTATCTGTGGTCAAATTATTGAATACACCGTACTGCAATTTTTCGTTGTTGCCATTGTTATGGACTATCACTAAAAACAACAGAACTGCTGAAATGTGCCAGAAACAATGAAAATGCTTAGCACATGATCACTATTGATTTGGGGTGCAACGGTACACAGCAAAATATTAAACTGTTTGGTCTGCTCTGCACGGGAAAATGCACCCTAAGGGACCACAGAATTTTGGTACTACATTTTATACGGATTTACAGGCCACCACGTATGTATACATACTATATACATATGTCCATACTAAAACACTTAACCAATATCCCTAAACCCTAAGTACGATTTTAAACTAGGGTTTGTAATAAGGTTTAAAACTAAGGTTAAGGTTTCAAATTAAGGTTATGCTTTCAAAGTAGGGTTAGTGTTAGGCTTAGGGGCCAGGGCGTATGGGTTAGGAATGCCGGGTATGGGTTAGGGTTTAAGGTTAAGGGATAGGGGCTAGTGGTTTGAGTTGGGGTTTCAAATTAAAGTTGGGGCATGCACACGCACATGGGCACAGACAACGTAGGAGTCACAATATTACTGCAATGCGATAGGTCCTTGACTATTATTAATGATAACAGCCTTATATGATATAGAAAAAACGACAGGCATGTGACTGAGCATGCAATGTACTGTCATATAATTAATGTGATTGCTCTTTTTGCCAACTATTCATGATAACCGGCCCAGTGCACCTAAGAAAAATGGAACAACTACAAATAATGAAAAAGGTTCGTAGTCCACTTTGTCACGTATAGGTACTGTACATGTATCCGACTTGATTAATGCCATCGGTTCTGTGGCCAGTTATTACAGTAATTCATTACAGTAAAATTAAAATGCCTTTTTTAATAATGTCAGATATTTAAATGTGTTTCAAAAACCACCATCCATCCATTTTTAATTCAACTCATCTTCAGTAGGGTTACGGATGGTTCAGCCTGAGCTGAGATTCAAACCCGAACGTTTTCAGATGTGAGGCGTGTTATACACTCTCCTACTGTGTATGTGCATGTGTGTGTGTAAACAAAGAGAAAGGAAAGGAAGAAAGAAATTTGAACCAAAAAAATGGCTGGGAAGAAAGATGAGTGAGAATGTTAGTGATGGTAAAATGAAGCTTCAAGATGATTTATGAAGCAGTTGTGTTTATTCAGCTCACTAGATGTTTGCCACATGGCTGAAAGCACACATTAGTTGCAATTTCTTACACCCCCCTCTTAAACCAACAGTGCCCTCTACATGAGTCAAAAATATTACTGGTTCATGAATGAAATTTTGAACCTTCATTTTCCCTTGACTAGATAAATATGTATATTCTTGCCAGAGTTCATGAAAAAAAGTGTTTTTTTTTCCCATGAACAAAAAAAATCTATCTATCTTTTTTCTGGTTAGAATCTTGGATAACTGGAGCCTATACTAGAAATTGGCTTTGGGTGAGAGGCAACGGACATGGGGAGAGGGAGGTTGGTGGGTTTTTTTTTTGCGGGGGAGCAATGGCCATGAAAGACATACAAATTGTTTGTGCCCTGCTCCTCTCATTTGCAGTCTATTGGCATGCTGCGTTATTGTGCTAGTATAATATGTATTGCTGGTTTGAAAAAGGTCAGGTCCAACCACTCCAAACTATTGTACAATGAGCTGACGTGTATTGTAGCAGAAAAACACACGGCCTGCATGGTGAACTGTATGCTGGAAAGACACAGGGTAGATATATTTTTTAACAGGGACAGATGAATGATTATATATCCCATACCGAAAACAATGGCTCGGCGAATATCATGGGACACAACTGTATCCCTTAGGCTATCGTGTCAGAGGTGCCTAGGGGATGTGAGGAGACATAGCTCCTGCTAAACACCGGCCCACTCCCCACAGGAGCGAATGAAATCTGTGTAAGAGCTGCTATTAATGTATCTGCTGGGAATGTCGTGTGGTCCCCACAGGAAGAACAGAGTGGGTTGCTGCACGGAGGGCTAAGTGGTGCCACAGACCAGTTCTGGATTCAGTGCGGAAAACAAAATAGACTGGAATGTGAATTTCTTTTGTGCAATCCTGCTTAAATCAAATAAATAAATACTAATAAAGAGTGATCAAAGCAACTCCTCCACTCACACTTGGTGGAGGTAGTGAACAAAAATAAATGTCAGGACAAAAAATGAAGTTAGAGCTTGCTATGGCTTCAAGACAATCACATACCGTGATGAACGTGAGCAGACATGACACGGTGATCATTTATCTGTTCTCAATGCCTGCTGCTCGGCTTCGTTTTCTGCCAGCGGGCTTATTCAGCACCAAGGACAGCTCCCTCGGTCGCAGTGGCTCTCTGGAGAGAGGCACATTTAGAGTCTCTCTCCTTCTCTCCCTTTGTGTTGCTCCCAGTTTCTTTTTCCTCTATAGCGTGTACAAGTAGTGTCTCATTAGGGGGCCCACATTTAGTTATTCTTTCTTTGTCTTCCTTTCTATTCAAAATCTCAGAGGAATGTGAAATTTATAGACACATTGCCCTCTTTTTTTTTTTTTTTGCACTCTCTGTCTGTAAGCCCAATTTCCCCTCGGTTGCTCACCAGCACCGCTCCATTTAGAGGCAGTACCACAAGGGATCGTTATGGCCTTAACCTCCTATTCAATTAAGCTTTGCTTGGAACATACACACATACTTGCAAATACACACATTTGCAGTCAGACGGCACGGAGATGTGACCTCAGAGAACTGGGCCCTTGTAGACACATCCAGAGACATGAAGAAACATCTGTAATGAAGAACACACTATTGGATGGCAGAAACAGCCAACCAATTACAGATAGTAAACCCCTGTGGTAAATTGGAGATAATATTTGCACAGATTTTTAATTTAAAACGCATTATCCCTCATGGGGCTAAGTATTTAGTTAAAACTCACTGACTTCTAACTTTTGGACAATGCTTTTGAGAGCAAGGAAACTGCTGAAAGTTAATGCGAGACATTACATGTGTGGCTTAGAACAGTCAAAAATAAGTTTAAAAAGTTTGATTCACTCGATATAAGAATATTGTTACTGATGATATCTGTTGACTCTTGTTAAAAAATTGACTACACCCGTTGCCCCGCTCGAGTGCAAAAGATAGGACCAAAGTGGGGCCAAACATTCCAATGTTTTAGCCCTGCGACCCTGGGTTGCTTTGTATGTTTATCCGAAACACTGTAAGAACCTCATAATTTTGTCATCTAGGGTAAATTCACAGGGCAAAAATGACGTTCATTATTTGAATGTTTTGTAATAATTTAGCTAGAAAAAAAACTGACCCTTTATTGTAGTTTTGGTTGAATTGTTTGAAACACTAAAACGGTCTATACATATTCACTGCAGTGAATGTTTAAAAAATAAACCAGTACTTTTATTTAAATGTAACCTTTGTAATTTAAGAAATAATCTGTTGTCCCTTGCTCAATTTTTGTCTGTTGCTGTTAGACAATTTATTTCCATATGTGCTATTATTTACTGCTTTTGTTGTAATCCATTTTGGTCCAATTGACTTCTCTTGTTTTGCACACGTGGTTGCGCTTCCATACATTGAATATATGCCTGCTCTAATGGCCAAGCTGCTGTAAATAGAGAATACAATCCCCGTGTGTGTGCGCTTGTGCGTGCGTGTGTGAGTGTGTGTATACCCCAGGATGTGTGTGTGTGTGTGTGTGCTCATACATACATGCAGAGTGACCTTTCCAAACGCTTCCCACTCTTGGTCTTTCAATCACTTGAGCAATATTTTGTTCATAGAACGAAATGAAAAAGGAAATTAGAAATGAAAATTAATTATTGTAGGCGTCTGTACATCTTATTAGACGGACGAGATACCGCATGATCTTTATGTAATCAGATGGGCAGACAAACATACTGTATGCTCAGAGAGTAGCGCCTTCGTCTCGCTCAGACAAAAGGGCTTTGTTTAAACATGAGCAGATCCATTATCCAAGGCTATTCTAGTGTTTGATGTGCTTACATAAATTGTTTTTTTTTAAAAAAAGAATGTTATTATCATCTTTCTTTAGGGTTTTAAACACCCTCACTGTCGGTCTTTTAATCTTGTTTATTGTTTTGCACATTCTCGCTGTGGCAGCTCTTCTCATCCATGCATTAGGCAGATTTACAAAACTATTGATGTTTCCCAACGAGTGGTATATGATGAATCCATCAATCCATCAACTAGGGCAGCAGTGACAACAAGATAGGCCCAGACTTCCTTCTCACAGACAAGATAGTACAGTAGTCAAAAAAGCCACTTGGGAAGAAAGTATACAGACACTGATCTTTAAAAATACCTCCCAAAAAAAATAAAAACAGCCGTGGATACCAGGTTGAAATTCTTGCATCCCCTTGGTGAACTCTCCCTTGTCAGACACTCCGGAAATCTTTCCTAAGAACTCCTGTATCTTGAAACACGGTTATTTGCTCGTGTGTATTTTCTATTTTCATTGCATACATTAACATGACTTTTGCAGGCAACATACGTATGTATCTATCAAAAGTATAAAATGAGAAAAAGCAGGCGAGCGTATCCCCATTGAAATCATTTAAATTGAGTCTGCAGAATAAAATTTTATTTATGATATGTGGCACTGTTCTTGCAGAGTCTTGTGACATTCTGAGAGCCTATTAAAATCCTTAGGTGTGATAAACATAACCATATTATTTCAGTAGCCCTTCACGTGGCATCAGGGCAATGTAGACTTCATGGCAACAGACCGACACAAGATGTATGGTAAATTCCCAAAGGCTCCCAATTACAGGCACAGGTGTGTGGGTGGCCGTGATAAAGTCAATAAAACATATATAATTCTCCTCAGTGTAACGTTGCATCAATTTAATCCTGCAGATTGATTTTGAGTCTGTACGTCACGTCTAAACTGACTTGGTTCTCTCAAATTACATGTCAGATGACATTAAGCACTGCATGGTGACAGACTGTAGAGTCAACCCCGTGTTTTGACAGCTAATTAAATCCAGCTACCGGCTAGAAACATTTTAATGCAGGTGAGTTGACTGTATTTCTTACTAAAGGGCGGTAGCGCTTGTTTTATTTATTCCAAGGTCACCGAGGGTTTCTGGGAATTTTCCTTGCTATGGAAACACTGCCGCCACTCTGCATGCATTCCGAGATTCTTGAGATAATTCATTTATGCCATTAGTACAATCTAGCTTATGGTGCCAGAACCAGCTCAGACTCGCTATATACCAACTTGGACACACATCAGCACACACACACACACCATTGGAAATTGTGTGTTTAGATAGGCCCCTCTTAAATAAAGTGGCATTAGACTGCTTGAATGCAGAACCTCTTTGAGTTACAGAGGCAGAAGAGCTGAAGGGGGTGGACAAGAGGAAATAGAAGGTGAATTGACTGGGGTCTGCTGCAGGTCTGGATATAATCTCTATAAATGTGTGTATGCATATATTCAAAGGCTTCTCTGCCTCATTGTGTATTGCATCATTCTCAAACTGAATCCTTTACAAGCGCAATTCACAACACTTGTTAGTCAGTATACCAATATACCAAAGCTAACACACAATTATACCCATTCAAATGCATTTACCTATAAATATTCTAATCGGCAGTATGCATAATCGCCACACCAGCCTCACATTCTGTGTATCACTATTTCCAATCCCAAGTCATTGTTACTGCTATTGTACATTGTTTCATCATTGGAGGGTTTTTTTGTTTTGTTTTGTTTTGTGTTATTTTTAAATGAGAGGTACCGTACAATCAAAGTGCAGCATGGTGTTATCTGCAAGGGAAAAAAAAAACACACGGTTCATCTGAGAGTGTCGGAATGGATTTAGAACAGTAGAAAATTGGATGTAAAATGTTGGGTTTCTTCCTGTCCTGCACGTATGGTGTATTGCAAGACATTAAAAGCTTTAATTCAACATGTTTGTCTGGTCTTGAAATAAAATATTGAGCCTCATTCACTTTCACCGCCATTCCACTCCTATACCTACACTGCTGACTATGCCTCTGCTTGGACTGATCTGATTTCAAAACTGAATTGCTTCAGCAGACGCTGGAAACTGAGTACGCTTCGTTGATGGCATCAGCCAGAACTCAAAAACAGCAATAATGGAGTTGAGTCAAGGGCTCCGGTTTTAATCTCTCAATATGGCTGAAGGTCACCATAGGGGGGATGCATTTTATCTTTGAGGAGACCAATGACAGTAAGAAAACAAACAGCTACAGCATAGTGGAGTTTGTGGTGTATGATACTGCATCATCCACACCAGGGATGGATAACTTAAATGCTACAGGGGGGGTTATCATTTTTCATCCGTGCTACTGGGGGGCAGGGGGGGAGCACATAGAACAATGCATATCCAGATGAATGACAAACTTGCCACCTTAAATATGGACAAAATACGTGCATGCTTGCAAAATACATCTGCTTAATGTATTTAGTCTTTGATAATAATTTTTTAACGTGGGTATAAAAGATCTACTCTAGCAAAAAAGGGTTCAAAGCAAACAACCAAATGACAACATGCTGTAGTTTTTTTACAGTGTAAGGAGGCTCACTTGCATGAACATTTATATTCAATGACAGCAGAAAGTGCAAGAACTCACTTTGTCATTTTTTTTCCAAAAAATCTAGTATATTTTAGGTACTTTGCTTGTCCCGCAAATTATTACAAATCTGAAAAAATTATCAAGCCACACTAATGTCGGACTGTACCCTTCATATTTGGGATTTCTTTTTACCATTTTTAGTGGAACATATATTTAGTGACTGTATATTATCAATTTTCAAATAACATTGCCGTACAGATTATCAAAATAGAGATTGCTTCTTTTTGGCTCTGAATGTGGCGATGTGATTCAGGTTGTGCTCAGTACAGGGACAGATCTCTTCTTGTGGGACGTAGGTCCACGGGGCATCCCATAATCCTTAAAAAAATCCTACTTTATTTCGCTTATCAGTGTTAACAGAAAGCTGTGATGTAGCACTATTTCCAAATACAAATGGATTAGTTTTAGTGTGTTGAATAAATTAAAATGTTCATTGCATCCTTTATTTTTTTTCGTCACGCGTCCCTCGTAAGAAAAACTTTGGGCAGGGGTGGCCGCACTTTATGTCGACATGTCCATAATAATAGCATTAAAAGGTTTGTTTCACATTTACATTGAGCCAGAGTCTGGTACAAACAGTTTGGAAACTAAAGGCACTTAAAAAAATGCTGCTACAGTACATTTATCAAGGTTCCAATAAGTTCCACATGTATCAGCTGGCAAAGAGTAAAGAACAATTGCTTTTTGGTCGAAGCCAGTTTGGAAAAGAGTGAATAGTGCTGTTCTTTGCTCTTCTTTCACAGAACTAATGCTGCCTATGCAGCACCTGCCTGCTTTCGGCAGCGCAAAACATGGACTAAAACAGCTCAGATGGATTTTCCACTGAAAGACTGCATATTCTTGCAATTGAGAAAAAAAAATGAAAACAAAATAAATTATAATGACTTAATAGGTAAACAACTGAAGGTTAACCTCCAAGTGTCACAGAGATGGGGAAAAAAACACTTTGCATTTCTTACCTCGCCATTTAGCTTCCTTATCCTTTATATTTTACCTGTGCAAAGACACATGAATAATTTAATTTTAATTAATTTCCTACTGTGTGTGGACCCGTAGGGAGCAAAAATACATTCATATTTATGGCTATAAAAAAAAACAACTGAGGATATGAAACACATTTTGCATTGCTCATTTCCTATTTGGATGAGTGATTAAGGAAGGAGATCTGTTTTGGGGAATTAGAGGAGAAAATAAAAATCACAAGCAGATGAGAAAGCATGGGAGAAAAAAATGTCATCAGTCTTAAGAAGGAAAAGCAATCAACACTTCAAAAGGCAAAAATGCCAATTTCCCCATCTGTTATGAAACTAAAATAATATATAACATATAATACTGTCTACTTTTTTCGTCTTAGAAAGAGGAGTTCCCTCACCAAAAAAAATGAACCGTGTCATCTGTGTGATGTTAGGCAAGTGGAAAATGGATCAATCAATTGTTTATTCTGTTTAGTCGCTTTGAGCCTCTAACAGAACTACCTCGGTTCGTCCTCAGCTGGAGTCCTTTGGGGCTGCACCACTGCCACTTTCTTTAATGAAAAGGAAAAGCAGACACACGCTACAGAAATGTAAACAACATATTGGAAAAACGACCCAAAATAATTGTTTTTTTCTCCAGGGTTGACTTTAAGTAATAACAATGAAAATCTGACTTCAGTTCCCACACAGTGATGGTGTGAATGGGATTGTGAATTTATTTGTGCCTTGTGAGCGATTTGCGTCCGATTCAGGCTATATTGTCAGAAAAGATGAACAGCAGTGATGGTAGAGAAAATGGATGGGAGGATGAATAATATAGATAATATCTTAACAAATGCTGATTGACAATAAACCTAGTTGGGCTCTGAGGTCAGCAGACTCGTTCCAATTGTGAAGTTCAAAGCAAACATGGTGTAGTAGCATTTAGCTGCTATGCTGCACTGCACAAAAACAGACTTGAAGTTAGCCATGTGTAAACGCTTTTAAATCCAGATTGAGAAATATGTGTGTGTGGGGGGGGGTTCTTATACCATTAAGTTTTTTTAAGCATTTTTAAACCATTTTTTGAAGTATGACATTTTAGTAATTCATCCATCCATCCATTTTCTGTACCGCTTAGTCCCCACGGGGGTCGCGGGCATGCTGGAGCCTATCCCAGCCGTCATCGGGCAGTAGGCGGGGGACACCCTGAACTGGTTGCCAGCCAATCGCAGGGCACACAGAGACAAACAACCATACGCACTCGCACCTAGGGACAATTTGGAGTGCTCAATCGACCTACCAAGCATGTTTTTATGATGTGGGAGGAAACCGGAGTGCCCGGAGAAAACCCACGCGGGCCCGGGGAGAACATGCAAACTCCACACAGGGAGGGCTGGAGGTGGAATCAAACCCGCACCCTCCTAACTGTGAGGCGGACGTGCTACCCAGTGCCCCACCGAGCCGCCTAATTTTAGTAATTCTTTTCGCAATTTTAGTAATTTTAGTAATTTTTGTAATGTCTTTTGAGAAGGTGTTTAAATGTTTTCAATCTACATTCTTTCAGCAAAATGGGTAAGATGCTTTTGTTTTCACTATTATGCTTTGGAATGTGTTTTGTTTGTGTGATGCACAGACCATAGAATTCGAAAAGTTTTCTTTTTTTTTGGTGTAAGGATACAAACTTTCCATTATCTGAATCCCTCCACGCAACATATCGAAGCAGTGGCACTGCTCCTAATAGCTCTTCACAAGTGAACACCTAAGAGCTGAAGCCTTTGGTTTGTTCACGTTGCCTGATGTCCACAACGTCACAGTGAAACACCAAATGCCTCCCCCGTACAGATACAACTGATATCATGTCAAGTCAGTTCAAGAGTTTTCTTACATTTCTGTCTCGGGATTGAAGTCAGCCTGCAGTAAGAGGTTGCGGCTGTGAAATATTGTATCCTGTTACTTAGCCTCATAATGAGTGTTATTTTAATAGAAACTGTGTGCCACAGGAAGTGACTGATGCAAGGTTCAGGATTATGAGAACCGTGATCCCAAGATTAGCATTGGATCCAACAAAAGCAGAAGCCCTCATCAAGGAAATTAATGAGGTGAATAATTCAGTGAATATCTTCCTTTACTTTCAGCAAAGGAATTGTGGTAAAGACACTTCCAGGACAGAGATTTTCTGCACAATTAATTCAAGGTCATGAATTCTCAAATTGGTGCTGGACTTTTATGTTGCAGGCTCGACGCCATTGTTTGCCTCATCTTACCTCCCTCTCGTCCAGTTGTCAATCTGTTTCTCTTTGGAGAGCTGTTGGCAGCCCTTATTTGCAACCTCCTACATGCTCAGTCCTCCATCCTCTTGGTGCATCTCAGGCCACGCTTACAAAAAGGCCTTTATATATATATATATATATATTTATTTATTTATTTATTTATTTTTAATATAAATATATATATATTTATTTTTCATTTTTTTTAGTTATCTGTTTGTTTGTTTATTTATTTACACTTTTCTCATCTGTGCGTTTTCCGTAACCAGTTTCTTGCCCGTCCAAAAGTCTTTTTGTCTTGCTACAAGTCCAAGTCAGGGTCCGTATCGCTCTAGGTATTTTACTAAAGTGCTTGTCCAGAGTTTGTGGTCCCATCCCCCATCAATTAGGAGCATTCTCCCATAGGATTGTCATGTTTCTTTTGGCTTCTTGTTATGCTGTCGTGCAAGCTAAAGAGCCCCTGAGGTCATACTGGTGTTTCTGTCGGTCAGCATCTTTCTCAAATGCTCATTTGCCCAAAAGTCCATAGTTTTGTGTCGTGCACCACCTAGGCTTCTGTACCTGCAACTGTTTTTTTCTACAGTTGTGGCCAGGAGGCTATTTTGTACAGCTCACTGAATTGGAATTCCAAGATTACGAGGGCAACCGGGTGTTTTTTAAACCACGCCTTTTAGCAGGTTTTTTTCTTCCCCCTCTGGTCTCTGAACTACTGTACCTCTGGGACCAGTACATTATCGGTAAATGTCTTCATTTTATTATTGATTGATTGTAAGGTAAATAAATTAAGGATGCTTTGTTGTGAGACCCGGGCTTGCCTTAGGAAACAAATGATAATGTGCATTTTGGCTGATTACTGTCTTACTGTTGTTGTTTTTTTTAATGATCTTGCTCAATTTCAGTCAGTCCTGTAAAAGTTGTTCATTATACTTTCAACATACCACATAGAACTGTTACATGAAAAAAATCAACCATTCATTCAAAATTCTATGAAGTTATAAATTTGTGTAAAATTAAGAAAAGCAAATTCTGTTTTTGAGATAAATGCGTTGGCAGTTTGGGAAAATACATTGGAATAGTGGTTCGCATGTCTCACAGCTAAGAAATTGTGTGTTCAAATGTCATCTCCGGCCCTCAAGTATGAAGTGTTCTCTCTGTGCTAGATGTGAACAGCTGCTCGAATGAGCCTTTATGCGCAAAGTTGAATGAACTCGCCTAAACCCAAAGTGCAACTGGGTCACTCGAAATGGAAATAACAATAGTACACAAATTTGCTTCTTATTCGAAAATGATTTGACATTGACTCTTTGCATTGAAAGACGAAAGCTGTAAGAAATTCAAGAACTCTATGGGAGTATTGACCTTTTTAGTCCGAGCTGTTCAACAGCTGAGGGATGAAAACACAAGTACGCACGCAATGTGAATCCAGACATGCGTTAAAATAGGACAAAATAAACAGCGACCAAATAAACGCAAAGAAACAGTTTCTCCATATTTGTGATTGCCCACACACCAATCAATCCTTCATGACTCCTTCCTAATGAACGTGGCAGCCATTTATGAATTCCCCCTGCTTGTTTTTTTTCCCCTTGACCAGCTTCAATAAGCTAACAGGGCACTTTGAAGTGGCAACAGAATTTAATTATTATACAACACCGACAACGTGAGCAAGCAAATCAAAGAGGTATGACGCTAGGGAAGGAGAGGACATGAGAACAAAGAACGAAAATGAGGCAAAGACTATTTCCAAATATTTTCCGATTTACAAGTTGGCTGAATGGAGACAGCGGGAACTAAGACAAACAAGCAAAATGCTCTAGACAAGAAAGGAACATTTTTCAACCAGTATCCCCAAGAGCAGTGATTCTCAAATGGTGGATCGTGACCGAAAAGTGGGTCGTGACCTGTTTTCAATGGTTTCCCGGATTATGCCGTGGGGGGGGGGGGGGGGGTGCTTTAGGATCTTGGTAGTTAGCGCCTTCTTTGATTTGTGCCGCAGCTTGTCTATTAGGCATGATGGTGGGTCCTGAAGACAGACCCATTGAGGAATGACCGCCCTTGAAGGTAAAGGAAAGAAAGGTTAGGAAATGAAAAACAAGGAGCAAAAAAACAAGAATGAAAGAAAAAAGTAGACGAGAGTGGAAACGGTGCAGAGAGGACGAGGGGAAAGAAGCTGCCAAAACAATTTTTGGTATATATAGTAAAAAGGAAATGCTTGCGGCAGCCAAAGAAACAAACGCAGCAAAAAGTAGAAACGGATACTCAATGCTCAAATTCCACACACGCATGGTTTGTAGGCTAGAGGATACATAATCTCACTGGGGTAAGGGTTAAGGGAAAAGGAGCATATCAAATGTGTGTATATTCTCACACAGTGCACATAGGGGTGGGTGGAGGTGAGCTCAAGTAGATAGGAGATGACGGGAGATGAATAGCGGGGGTGGCGAGGAAGGAAAGGAAAGAAAGAGAGAGAGCTGATAAAGAAAAGCTGATCTGTTCCCGGCACGTCACACTCAGCCTTATCAGCCATGACGAATTGAAAAAATACTTTTATCTTCCCTGTTCATATTTGAAACGCTCCACTGTTTCCATCGTTGAACAATGTGAGCGAACGATACGAATCGCCACCCAGCGAAGAGCATTCAAATATATTTAATAACCTGGATTTAAATATTGAAGAAATGCTTGTCGCTTATCATCTATGGGGTGGGGGGGTGAATTTCAAAGTCAGAGACATAAACGCTCTGACACGTGTCTCACTTAACAGCTGGTTCAACCTGTCTGCAACTGGGCTTCAAGCATTTACATGAATATTGTACATGTTACCAGCGCGTAATAGAATCGCTACTTCCCAGTGGATTTGAGGTCAAGCCAAGGGAAAAAAAATGCAGGTCATTCAGTATTTTAGTACTGGTCATTGAAATACAGCTCAATCATTTTTCCCTAAAATAGTTTTGTGAATATTTTATAGTATTTATACAGTACAGTATCTATCTCTCGAGCTAGCGAGTTTGCTCGCTAGCTGTTATGCCTGCCTGTTGACAACAGTAACATCTCAAAAGAGCACTTTTTTTATCTAAAGTCAATAAATAGGAAGTTAAAATTGAAGAAAATAAAGTTTGGAATTCTCAGTAATATCTTTATTGACCCAGTATGCTAAAGGCACATGAAGAATTTATTCAAGCAATCTCAAGTATTGATTCTGAGTCATGGTGAAAAGTTTTCAAATGATACCTGCAAAAAATGGAAAGATTCTTTCTTATTGTTGATTTTATTATATTTTCTGTCGCAAAGGCCGTTATTTGTTTTTCTCCCTTGAGCTAAGAGAAGGCAAACTTGGGGGAAAATCTCAAACCAGCTTCAACTGAGGGAGTAGTTTGAATAGGCCTGTAGAGTTGTCAGTTTGCGCAATGCCTTTTACTTTCGATACAAAAAATAGCTTGCTTGTGCTTGGGTAAGGATCGATGGATGCCATTTTTTTTTATGTACATTATATATTTATATTTCGACGTTTCATGTAGTTTCGTGAGGCACAGAAGCTCTCTTCCAATGGTGGAAAATGGATTTTGCTGCAAACAAAAACTTTGCATGAAAGAAAAAAAGTGTATATGTACTATAAAGTAATAAAAGTTTGGCCTTTTTCCTCGCCTACCTCATATGGAGACAACGGCTCTGCACTTGCACTTTGATATACTTGTCCCAGAGAAATTGTCAAAGGAGATTCCTGGAAATAAACTCAGAGCTGAAGAGGGAGATTTATTTTGAAGTATATCGTGACTTAAGGACATCGTGTGCTGCACATGCAGATAAGCTTTGGTCAATTAAGCGGAACACTTCATAGGCAAGATGTTAACGTGAAAATAAAATTGTGTGAATGCCCAAAGTGCTGCTCTTTGGGTCAAATTGCTGAGTCGTGTGCTGCTTCTTAGTGGGATTTGGGCTGTTGGGTTCAGCTTTTATTCATTGGATTTGGCTCACACCAAGGTTATTCCTAATTATATTCGATTTGACGCCGCAAGTCACGGTAACAACATGGGTTGTAAAACAAGTGGAGAGGAAAGGAGAGGAAAGAGACACAGACAAATACCGTTGTGGTACGTGTTACCTTAGGTCTCAGTTCTCAGGTAGCGTCTCGATGGGGAAACACGGCTAATTTAAATTCCTATTACCTGATACGCATTAATTGCTAATGCGTCGTGTTGTTTTCCATAGTTGTGCGGGTTATGCTCTGTGTGTAAGACAACCCTCACGGTTTATCATGCTTTTAACATCCAGCAATTTAGCAAGACTGCAGTGCAGCAGTGTGGGCTAATTAATTGAGCTGGCAACTCATCATGCTTTGTTTATCCCGCTGTTCTTTTCTGCATATTTATCAAACTGGGGATGGGTGTTGCTCTATTATTTGTTCTAGAAATGGTAAAGATGCAACAATAAGAGCAAAAGGTCAGCAAAAAAAGGGAAGCAACAAGGCATCCAGCAAAAACACTGTCCTGGCTTGAACTACTGACAACCCTTCAATCCGGACTTGGAAGATAACAAATTGCAACACAAGAGAGGTTTGTCAGCCTCATTCTTTTTAAAGACAAATCCGTCCTGTCAAATGGGGAGTGACCGATGCGACTTGAAACATATTGCCTCGTCGTTTAAACAGCGCAGCAGGTTTTAGTTGTTGGACATTAGTTTCTTTTTTTCCTCAACCATTTTATGCTTTTTTCTTTGTTTAAGTTTGTGACCATGCTTTTGAATCTGACACGTTATTTTAGACATTGCTTTTCATGTTCTGTTCATTTTTGCATGAATATTTCTATTTTTTCACCCTTGCCATAATATTGATGCAGCTTTGAAAACTGTTAAGGTTTTTGTCAATGGTATTGCCAAGAACTGGCGCGGACGGTCGGTTGGTCATCATGCCTCCGATCACCCAATTTTGTGGGTAGGTGTCATAAAATTGGCTCTTCTTTTTCTTTAACAAAAATCATGTTGATTTGTGTTTAGCACAGTGTCTGGCGTCAATGTTTTGTGCTTCTGCCAGCAATATCAAATGGATGATCCATTGTGTTTTGATGTTGAGAAGGAAGCTCAAACTTTTGGATGGCAACAGCTTTATATTTTGATCCATTACAGCACATTTTTAGACAACAAATTGGCCAATTATAAAGAAACTGGTCTTTCTGTTATTGATACCTTCCTTTGTAAACCTGTGCACTACATCTTATACGTATTTCCTGAAGGCTAAATTGCTCATTTTCAAGCATTTAAGTGGTAGTTGTATCACAATTCTAGGAATTTTTGTCTTACTTCTTGGAAAGAACAAACGAATCCTATTTATCTTAGCCACTCGAGGCGTTATATGCCAAGACAATAATAAACAATACATGAAAGGAACATACTTGAGGAAAGCATTTGCGGTTTGAGAGAAAAGGGCAAAAGCAGAATGGAATTAACATGAGAAAAACGCACTGGCGGTTTCAGTTATCATTTTGAGTCCGTGAGTGGGGTCCATATTTGCAAATGAACCGTAACGACATGAAAGATTTTATTCTAACACTGATTAAGAATGAATGTGGGGAATAAGTTAAATTGGGAAGGTCTGCAATTCTGTCTGATGTTTTATTCTGATCTGACTCTGAGATCAGAGGGAAGATACGTATGTCCCTTTTCCTCCAGTTTTGTGTGTTGGTGTGTACGTGTGTGCATCTTTCAAAGTGCAGCTGAGTGTAACTGTTATTGGGTGGTGCTAATATTAGTCTCATGGTTTCAATAAAAGAAACATTGGGAGAAAATAAAAGAAAATGAGTCGCGGGGGTGAAGAAGTAAGGGAGGCAGTAGACAGACAAGGAATTGAGGGGAAACGGCAATAAAAGACAAGAATAGCAATGGAGACAAAGAAGAAAGAGAGGGGCAAATGACGAAAACAAAGAGGGACATGAGCCAGTGTGTAATGCATTATGCAGAAGTCTGGTTTCCAGGCTTAAACGTTGCCTGGGGTGAATCCCATGGAGACCACCAACTGAACATGTTACACACATACTACTGCTTTTTCTGAGATTCCAACTATTTGAACTATTCAAGTTCATTGCTAATGGCCAGTTTATTAATCCAGAAATGCAATTGGAATGTATACAAACACCATCCAACAGAAAGGAAATAGTGACATGCAAACATACAACATACAATGAGTAGCACAGCATTGTTTCCAGACTATCCTCATTAGATTACAGCCTCACACACTCGACTTATTTGCTTTTAGTCCAATGTATTGAGACACACCGTTTTTATCATTACAAGGTCTCATTTCTGCTACTTTTCTAGAACCATTACAGGTGGTCAGAAAGTACAACTGTCTTTTTTTTTTTAATTGCACTAAGAAAAAAAATTGCTAATAGTAAAGCAGAAGTGCTATTCACTCTATGCCGCATTGTAAGTGAACATCTATTTTGCAGGTTTTTCCAGTGGCCAATAAAAAAAAAAAAAAAAAAAAAAAAAAAAAAAAAGAAAAAAACCTACACCTTTTCAAATGTGTTCTGGCACCAAAACTGTCAGCCCCACGAAACCTCTGATCCTAGAGTCGCCCCTTTCATACTCTGGTCAGTTTTCAATCCAGTTCTTCCAAGTTGGCAATTTAGATTACCTGCAATAATTGTATTTATAACTCCAGAGGATTGGGCCTACTATCCACTCTGATGGACATTCTGAACACTCTGCTGAGATGAGAGCACACCAAGTACACAAGCACTGAAAATACTTTACACTACACTTGGCGGTTGATGGAGTTCTCTGATTTGTGGGAAGGGACGCAGAGCTGACTTTGTGATTGTGATTTGTTTTTCTGTTAGGATTTTATTTTTGTTTGGACTCTTATTAGCCTAAAATAGTGACGTATACATTTTTCACTGGCATGAATGCACTTTAAAAATCAAATCATCTACGAGAGCCCACACTTCACCCTGAAGAAGAAAATCTTTTGCAACTTTTGAACTTGAGCCATAACCTTTAGTTCTAAACAAGCACAAGCTAAAATAATTTGAGTAGTTTCTTGCTATGCGTTGCTACACAACAGTCAATAAGCAAGGAATTTGCTTCCCAGTGTCAAAAATGCATTGGCCAGCCAATGAACAAACAAACAAACAAACAAATAAATAAAATAAATAAATAAATAAATGGCTTATTTCTGTTTTCAAAGATTTTGGGCACAATATGCAGATGTGTCTGTTAAATGTTGGCAGAATGTGTTTGATTTATTTTGAAAAACATGAACCAATCATTGCTATTTGTACAGCTATTAATAAACATGATGAGGTAACACTAAACTACTAGGTACTATTTCTCGCTGATATTAATAATAAACAAGCCGTAGAAGGGCTGTCTCGACGCTGATGTTTGTATACCTGCTTAAGAGGTATTCCCAGCTTCCCAGCCGCTTTTAGATACAACATTAAAATAAATCACAAGTGACTACTAATGAGAGTAGAAGAACCATCCTAAATAGCTAGAAAATGATCATGAGCCTCAGCCACAGGCCTAACATTCAAATTGTCTGAGGAATAAATGCATACGGATGGCAGAGAGATAGTCTATTTCTGTACTGACAATATTTTAGCCTTTAACTCGCTTCAAGACACCGAAATAGTTTTTCTCCGTGCATGTTGTGCGTTATTAGCCCTAATGGGAGATGTGGTTTGAGGCAAAGCTTGTCTTCATTATAGGGCAGGTTGGAATTGTATTCATTCCTATTTGATCCTTTGACACTGCTCCTTCACGGATTTCACCTATCACAGGTTCTTTTCGGAACGTAACCCCAGTGAAAAATGAAGGATTACTGTAAATGCGCACTAATTTTAACATGGATATTTTCATTGTAATCATATCTAAGAATATACAATACATATAAACACAAATACACTTGGGTGGTGTTGTTCCCTGCTAATTTCAGCACTGTCACCATTAGCATCACAGAAGTTACATGGATGAAAAATAGCTGAATTAGATTATAGGTGGAAACAAAACAGTCAATCTGATGTAAAACCTTAAGCAGAGCACTGAATCTCATTGATTCAAATTAAAAGTACAGTTGGGCGCGCATACATAATTTAAAGGGGTGCATTTTTAAAGGAGAAATATATTCATTGTGCTAAAAATATTCCCAGTGAGGTCCCAATTATCCTGTGAAGATAAAAGAGCACTCAGCAGCTACAACCTAGCATCTAGAATCCAAAGCAAATATTATATGAGAGCAATAATACCAAATGGTGGCTTGTGCTTGTGTGTTGTCTCGATTAAAAATGAACTTTTTCACAAACCTGAGCAAACAAGGACATGCTGTGGAGACATCTTTCAAATGGCTTGTGACGTAAGAGATGTACAACGAGGCTCGGGCAAGGGAAGTTTAGTTCTTTTTGTATTTTTATTCAAGGTTAGAACCAGTAATATTTATTTCAAGGGATATATTGTATGAAAGTTTTAAGAGGCTGCTTTGAAAAAATAACATCTTTATGTGTGAAATTCATTCACTTATTCATCTTCCATACCGCTTATCCAATTATGAGAAAAAAAATGTTGTCATCCAAATAATCAACATGATTGTTTCTACGTTGAATATGAACTCACCTTCTAAATAATAAGAAATAAATACTCAACCAGTATAGAAACTAACATTGGAGGGAAACTGAAGCGTTAATTAGTGGCATCATTATGTGTTCCCATTGTATTGTAAAGTGTTAAATTAATTTTAAAAAAAAGAAAAACTCAAGGCCTTTTAATCTTGCTACTGAGAGCTTATCACTTCTAAAAAGCTATGCAAGACACTGAAACAGCAATATAACAGTTCTTTATACACACTATGGAAGATTAAATCTGAACCTGAATGCTAAATTCAAATCAACGTTTTATTGTCCTTTGGAAATGGACACAAAACAGAGCATTACAGCACTAAAACAGAGTTTGTACTAATACTACAATGTATTAATACAAAACTTTATTCACAGGAAAATAACTGTCTCCTCTGGGTAGTTTTTTTCAGGGGTGGCTAAGATTTTATAAAATAAATATAATGAATCTCCAAACAACTGTTTGCATAACCCAGTGGTATCCAAGCTATGGTCCGGGGGGCCATTTGCTGTCCATCATCTGGTTTTAAGAGGCCAGCGACATACAAGGCAGAGCAGTTTGGAAAGTGATTTTTTGATTTTCAAGTACCGTAATTTTCGGACTATAAGTCGCGGTTTTTTTTCATAGTTTGGGTGGGGGGGCGACTTATACTCAGGAGCGATTTATATACATATATATGTTTTTTTTTCACTTTTTTGGGCATTTTATGGCTGGTGCGACTTATACTCCGGTGCGACTTATAGTCCGAAAATTACGGTAAATCATTTTAGGGGCAGATATAGTTGTCGTATTTTTTTCACAATTTTTTCAATTTCTTAAATTACATTCCCAAAATAATATCATCCTTGAAAATGTCATTCCTGCTCTCAAGAAATATCTTGTATCAGTCAATGAAAATATCCGCTTCCACGCATCTTTAATATAAAATGAATGGAATGTAGTTGGGTGCCGGTCGCGAGTTTGCACAAACTTTCTCCTGTGATAAAAGAGATGGCATGTACAAAACTTTTGATTACTTCCCCAACTGCAGCAGTAAGCTGCCTGGTACCCCAGCGTGTCACAAATGGAATTGCTGGGTAAGGAGGTCAAATTTTGCAGCTGCATAACTAGGCCTTAATCATATAATATGACAGTATAAGAAGGGTGACATTTGCAATTAATTTCTCAGGTGCTACCTTAAACTAGTTAGGTTAAGACGTGCATAAAATAATCCCTTCATCATCTGAGATCACCCTCTTTAATTTATGGAGCGCTCAGTGGCTCATGAATCATTTCATATTTGCTGGCCGGGTCAGTCCTCAAGCATGAATTCGGGAATAGTCAATTATGTGAGTACAGGACGATGGACTGACTCACTAATCATCAAGCACTTTTTCTGAAACAAATTATTCCTAGAATTCACCCAATACTTCAACATCATACTTACATATTGGCTTTTCCGTTTAATTGCAAGCTTAAGCCATGCGGAGTTAATAAATCCTCTCCTTACTCTTCTACCAACACACACCAAATGTTTAAAAATTGCCACATTAGGAAATGTAGGCCTAATTTGTTTCTACTCACCCTTGTCACTGGGATTGTTTAGTTGCACTTACTTGTGCTCACTCATCCTCTCAAGTACAAACACACAAATCTGGTTGGCTGCAGCAGCTGCTGGGCTTGCATCTTATTCAGTGGGGTATTGATTTCACTCCTGGCACTGTGCCCTGCTCTACCCTCATTATGATGGCCACCCTGCCCAGAGTGGAAAAGAGCCAGCAATACTGCTGGATGAGAAATAATATTTGTTGACGACAAAAAGGAACACATTTCTATTTTGGACTCACTGCTTACTTGTTTTGCCCATTTAGACAAAAAAATATATTTACAAGGCAACGAGCAAGCACCAATTGGTACCTCGCCAAATGCTCTTGTCTTTTCATTGGTTGAATATGAAAAGTCTGGACACATTTTACATGAGGAAATATTTACAAGGCAGAAAATCTACAAAGAAATGACTGTCACTATGGAACTGGCCAGGTTTGACGTAAGTCAGAAAAAAGTTGCGCGGCATTTTTGTGTACAGTATTTTGCTTGACTGTATTATGTTCATCACATACCAACAATAAACTTTATTGTCTGAGGTTTTGTCATTTAGATGGCTTGCAATCTGAAAGAAAATATTAAGGGCTTGAAAAGGTTAAGTCAGAAAGTTCTCAAAATGTCACACTGTAGTTTAATTTAAAGCTCGTAAAATTTGAAGTTTTGGGTAAAACCTGCTGGAATATTATGCAAATTTAGAACTCTATCACTCCTTCCTGCTTGCTCTCTAACTCAATGTTGACAGCTCAGTGTGTGCGTGTGCGTGTGCGTGTGCGTGTGTGTGTGTGTGTGTGTGTGTGTGTGTGTGTGTGTGTGTGTGTGTGTGTTTGTGTGTGTGTGCATGTGCGTGTGCGTATGTATGGCAAAAAAGAATGAAAAGGATGCCAATTCCCTCCTGGCAAGGATTAACCATAATGATAAAATAGTTTTACTGTTCATTGTAGACGCTTTTAGCAGTGGAACATAAATCTTCTTTTCCAGGCACCATTTAACTTATATTAAATGCCCTTTGTGTTCTGTGCCTGGAATAATCCATCTTTTTTTCTTTTTTTTGTCAAAATTTATAGTCTGTACTGGTTTCTTTCTACATTCTCCAAACGTGTCTTATGCTTCTTAGGTTAATTTCAGACTCTAAATTGACTCCAAGTGTGAATGATGGTCTTGAATGTGCAAGGAAAAGCAGTAAAGAAACTGGGTGGATGGTTTTTTTCCTCATCAAAATTTCTCCATTCAAACAGTATATATAATCATGGTCCTTTTTTTAATGGAATAAGAAATATGTTCATGCTAACATGAAATTGATAACTTAAATATTTAATAAATGCAACAAGTATGCCACATATACTGTACACAGTACATTTTTTGCTGAGAGCTGTAGCAACAATTCCGCCGCAAAACATTTGTCAATTGCAGTGTCTGTTTGATCACAATAGCAAGCTGTTGAAAACTGACACATGGACACAAATATAAATCCAGGCATTTTGAAATGGGAGCGTAATATTCGATTTGGTACACTTATACAATGAACATTGTATATTGCACATTTGTATATAAATGTCTACAATACTCAATTACTAATAATCATGCATCGCCATGTCATTCACAAATGTATTCAAAATCCAAATTTCGCATGGTATTAACATGACTGATGTACACACAGACCTGTCTACAGTATTTCAATTTGTAACTATCACTTTGGCACTCTTACCTGCAGAAGGGGAGCTGAAACTGCTGCAGGCAAAATCACCATCAGCAGGGAGAAAGGATTTCTTTGTCCGTCACACTCCACTGCAATGTTCAGTGTTTTAATCCACTCTTGTGATACTTTTGAAGGCTGTTAAAAGGCACCAGAGACAAAACAAATAATTTGAACCTTGTGTGAGGATGAAATATAGCCAACAGTTTGCCATTAGTGTCAACTCCATTTGTGATTTAGCGCATCGCCTCTCACAGATCATGAAAAGTGAAAGGCCATCCAGTGTGCTATCAGAATTGTTTTAAGGAAATGATATTTCAAAATTATTATTTTAAGTAGAGCTCGGCAAGTTCATTTGCTAGGATGATGAGGTTTTTCAATCCATTTTTTTCTCCACAGTGACTTCCATCACTAATTTGATTTTTGCAAAAGTGTGACATCGCCTTAACACAAATAATATTGTGTGTTTGAGAGCAGAAGTCAAAGGCCTGGTGAAGGGTGGCCGCTTTTGCAGACAGCGTTGGGAAACCAAGCCGATACATCTTATGTTAGAATTTTAATCCTACACTGAGCTTTCCGTGGCGCTCCAACAAGTATTAAGTGTCTTGCAGTTCAAACAGCCTATGCAATATCCTTGGATAAGGTTGCAAAAAAGACTGGTAGAGCAAAAGTTCTTTAGCCTAATCTTTGTGTCACTTCAAACTTGCCTGGCTATATATCGGTTGAAAAACTTTGTGCTTCGCTCTGCTACTTTTAATGAGCGCCAAATATTAGACACACTGGTTTTGTGCTCCCAGTGGGAAGACTGAACATTAGTAAATCTCCCCGTTCTCTGTTGAAAGCTCTATTTTGACTACCCTCTCATTTTTTCTCTCACGCTCTCATCTCTTCATCTGTTTCAATTTCTTACGCACTCGTCTTGTCCAAGACTCACTCACCTGTCAATTTCCTTTCCACATAGTATACTGGTCACTGCCTGCTTACTTTTTTTAACGCACGTTTATCCTTCTGTCTATCCTTCCTATCCATTTGCATTCTGTCAGTGGCCTCTGACCTCTTTTCATTCGATTTGAAAGGCATCTGGATTCTGATTTTGCCCGTTGACAACCCCTACTCCGCTACCTCGACTTACACCTTGGGCACTGCCTGAAGGATCCACAAAACTAAGCAGTCAGTGTCTTTTTGCTTCATCTGACTGGGGAAGTGAGGACATTATCCATCATAAAAAGGAGAGGGTAATGAAGAAATATTTGATTTGGAAAATCGGTTTTGATTTAGAACGTGCGTGTTGTGTTAACATACCAGGCACGTTCTCAGTTTGTTGTTTTTGTGTCATGTAATGTCACCATACCGTACAATTATTCATCCTGTTGTTGCCTCTATTCTATTTTTATTTTAAATTGCCTTTCAAGATGACATGTCTATTCTTGGTGTTGGATTTGATCAAGTACATTTTCCCCCCAAAATGCGACTTATACTCCAGTGCGACGTATACATGTCTTTTTCTTCTTTATTATGCATTTTATGGCTGGTGAGACTTGTACTCCGGAGCGATTTATAGTCCGGAAAATACGGTACGCATGTATGTACTATACACCATGAATACAAATGAGTACATGTACTGTATACAATACATTCAACTTAATAATTCAATTTAACATTACAGCGTAGTTTCATATACATTTGGTTACCCTTAGTAACATTTATACGGTCTTAGTGTTGCATCGAGTCCTTTGAGGGCAACCATTATGCTAATATTGCCCTTGGTAAAAATGAGTTTGACACCGCTGCTTTATAGTAAAGCATCGCATGGCGCTATTTTTTCAGTTGTTGAAGATGTAAGCATCTAAATTTGAATCAATTAAACCTTTGGTTGCCCTTCACGTGCACTCTCGGCAAATAATTCTCAACTGTTCTAATTGTTTTAATGTGTTTGCAGATCAACACATTAGCTCAGAGGAAATCAACATTTTATTCATTCAAATGGTCTTAATGAGTTGATTTGTATTGGAAACGCGTTAAATCTCCTTACAATGATTAGTTGCCCTTAGTCCTAATTAAGCAAACGAAGATTTAGAGACAGTCGGTCTTCATTTTGTGGCATCATTAAAGCTGTTGAAAGGAAATGTCGTTAAATTACAGTAAATACAATCTACAACCTGTTGATGGAATATCATTCCACAAAAGTGGAATGTTAAAGTTATTCATAATGACAATATAATGGCCACCAGAATTAATCTCTTGCACGTCAGTCAACCTTGTCAATTGGGATAAAACGACTCGGCGGTCTTCTTCTTCTCAGCTCCATTTTCTCCTCCACATCACAGTTAATTAGGCCAGACTCTTGGCCAAACTAAAAAATGTAAGGCTGTAATCTTACAGAAACATTAATAAACCTTTTCTCCAACACTTTTCTATCTTGTATGACTCTCTTTTATGAGCATCCACAAAGTTCACATTTCAGCCAAATCAGCGAGGAAGTGCGCATGGGCTTGCACTCGCATCCTGCTATCAATTTCATCCCAATTAATGTCTGAAAAGGATTTTGATTTTGGGTGGAATATTTAATTCTATCAAAATATAATCCATGATTGAGGGCCTTAGGCCCATACATACATCAGTGACTTTGAGCATAAAACTCTTTAAAGTTATGTCTGTCACTGTCAATGACTATTTAATAACTGGCAACATGAGCCAACTAAGCGGTAGGTCAGGTCAAATTAAGCAAGCATGCTACAACTTTTCCCTCTCATTAAATGAAATGAATCATTTTTATTTTATATGATGGTGAGTTATTGCAAAAGCATCAGTGCAATTTGTTGACATTTTTAGAGGAAATTTCTGAAGTAATATTGGTGCAATATTTGTATTGTTTTCTGACTTTGGGTGAAAGGTAGGCTATCAACCCCGTCCGTCATTCTGACCTCTGCATGCTTTGTGATGACACTGCTGCTTGACTCTTTCTTCTATCTTTATCCATGATGCCTTCTGCTCTTCCATGCTGCCTTTCCAACCAGCCTCGCGTTAACTTTCCCTGGCTGTGAAAGTTCTTCCAGTTCTGCCTTTGTCACTTGTGTGGGTGTTGCTGCCGCTCAGTTTCTGCATACTCTGCCCCTTTGTGGGGAAATCTCCATGTAATTATTAAGTGGATTCTGCACTCACGCCCCCTACTTATTTCATCTATTCTATCCTCCTCCAACAGAACTTTGATTTTTTCGTCCACCCTCCACTTTCTCCTCCCCTGTCGATGACTGACAATAATTAGGTTCTGTTGCTTCACCGCTCAGCCTAAATCATGATCTGGGCATTCAGATTATCACTCCAGACTGCCCAGCATACATTTATCAAGGAAACTGTCCATCAGGTAGCCAGATTGCGCCTCTCCAGTCTAATTGCCATCAACAGTTTGCCACTGTGTCTCCTTTTATATGCGGTGTTGCTTTTTGATCTGTCAACAGCATGACACTGACCGCAAGCTTTATGATGATTGAATTCTCTTTATGGATATGAATCTTGCTCCTCTCATCCCACCTGCTGCCCAATTATGAAATCAAAGTCTGTTTATTGAAACCCGCCCTGCCCTCCACATGTGAAGTCAAGCCCTTCTGACTTTGCAACCCCGATGTCTCTCTGTGGGAATATGTGTGCGCGTGTGTCTACAAAAATATCTTCAGGCTCACTTCATTAACCCCCATTCAGTGTATTTCATTATCTTGCAAGCACAGTGGGAGATTTCTGTTCAGGTCAAGTTAGGTGAATGTTGTTAGATCCTAAAAGGCACACATTGGACTGCCCCTCTGAGATCTGGGGTGTTCAACTAATTCAAAAGCAATATATGCATGAAATTACCTCTGCCACTTTGTAATATTATTTCAGTAATAGTATTTGTTGGTCCCAATGTGCATAATTATACTCATTTAAAAAGAAAAAAAGGTTTTACTTCCACTAAAAGCAAGTGAGTACACAGTAAATGTACTCTCTTTGTGAATAATGGCACTTGGTTGTAGGATACACAATATTTAAATTAAGTGCCTCTGATTAAAAAAAAAATCGGATGTATTTTAGTCAGCTTTTCTTGGTACTATTTTACTGTATCCCTGATATTCCCGACAATAAAAAAGGCACTTAACATTCATTTGTTATTTTTATTCTATTCACAGACTTGTCACCTCACCATCCTGATACCTTTTTCTTTCTTTGCTGCTTCTCCATATCTGCTGACTTCTAAGTTCCCAGCTCTCAGCTCAAAGGGTAAAATATTGGCAGAGACGTGACAGGGGCACAACAATGCAATGCAGACTCCCCGCAGAATATCCAATGTGTCAGCTAAAATTTGACTGCAGAAAAGGAGAAGGTGTGGAAGTGAAAAAGAGGGAAATGGGTGTAAGAAGTACAACCAAATTTTGATTGCAAGCAGAATGAACTAAAGAGAGGAACAAAAGGACACGAGGCAGCAGACCTTCCAGTTAATGTAAAATAAGAAACAGAGGCAGGTAGAGGGGTGCTCTTGTGTTTTCCAGAAATATTTCTCTTAAAATAATTAGACATTTGACCACTGGCAGAGAAAACAATATATAAAAAGATGATGCACAGAAAAATGTGTTGTTGTTAATATTTGTCAATGATGGGCATGTGAAGCCATTTGAGAGGTTTCTGTGATTAAAAATTGGACATGATTTACTAATGTGGTTCCATGTGTCTAATTTGTGTTGCAAGTCACTTTTTAAATTGTAACAATTTGTAGAAGATTGGTGAAAAGGAAATATTTGGGTTTTTTTGTTACTATTAAATTTTACTTCAATCAGTCCATTTCAAAATCTGATGTTATATATTGCATGTGTTTCTTTAGCTTTCTTTAACAGGTCAAATAGTAAGATTAGTTTCCCATTCCTCAGGACAGTTCAATTGTCTCAGCTATTTGCCTTCCGTCTGGCCTGCTATTTTAATTCATTTTCACTCAGTTCAACTCTGTCTTATTTCTTACTGTGATGTTGACCTTCTGTGCCACCTTGTCCACCTCATTCGGCTTTCTTTCTTTTTACCCAAAGCTGCATTGCCTCTCATTTTCTCTCTTCACTCTCACTCTCTCTACCCTTTCACAAATCGGCCCATATGACACCAGTCAAACAAGGCGTTTAGACCTGACATCAGTAAATGCAAAAGCCTTCTCCCTCTCCCTTGCTTCTCACTTATATAAATTAAAATCATTAATCAGATTAAGCCTGAACTCTCAGGTGTGGCGTGAGGCCAGCGTTTCCATTTTGCTGCCGAAGGAGAGCTTGAAGGAGGTATGGAGGAGGGCTAGAGTAAAACAAATTTTACATGAGGAAAATAGAGAGATTGAAAAGATGCATTTGAATAGCTGTTCACTCGAGGACGAGTGGACACATAAAGAAAAGAAAAGCAAGCCCATGAATACCTCGCAGAGTGGCTATGCATGTATCAATTTAAAAATATTTCTTTGGAGAGAAGATTGAACTCATCTTTTGGGAAAAAAAACACAGTAGTTACGTAAGTGTGTGTGTGTGTGTGTGTGTGTGTGTGTGTGTGTGTGTGTGTGTGTGTGTGTGTGTGTGTGTGTGTGTGTGTGTGCGCGCGTGTGCGCGCGTGTGCGAGTGGATTATGTATGTATGTAGTATGTACATGTAGATACACAAGTACATAGTACATACTATATATATATATATATATATCTCCATCACAGAAAGAGTCTTAAAACCTACAGAAAGGCCCTCAGTAGGCCTAATGCCAACTATTACTCATCTTTAATTGGGGAAAAAAATAACCACCCATTTCTCTTCAGCACCGTTGCCAAGCTGACAAAGTGTCACAGCACTATCGATCTATCTATTCCTATCACTCTCAGCAGTGATGACTTCTTGGCATTTCTTTTGACAAAATTGTCACTGCTAGAGACAAAATCCATCACCTTCTTCCATCAATTGGCACAAACCGTCCCCCAAGTGAGGTGCCATGAGACGAAATAGTAATGCTTGATGCATTCTCAGACAGTTTCATTTCCAGCCATTTTATTGACTTGGTCTTGGCAATTTCTTACTTGTTTTCCTTTTAAAACACTTGTACTAGTACTGTCGTTGTTGCTGTCATCATTGCACTATTACGGTTTTGTACGTGCCCATTGTTCTCTTGTCTCTCCTTGAGTCACTCAACCCTTCTTTCCACTTGCCTACATTCTTTCAGTCAGCTTCATCTCAACCCAGCCAACTGAGTGTACACAACAAATATTTCCTGGCCAATGAAAACGGCTTCACTCAATCCCGCACACAAATTTACCAAAATCAAGTTGCATCATCTGCGCCACAATTTAGACCTGTTTTCACCTAGTCTAAAGTCCAAGCTACTGTTTATCACCGAAGTGCCAGGTGTGCAGGCCACATGTTGTTGAAAACACCCTCAGTCCAACACTTAGCAAGGTGTGTATAACCAGTAACAAGTCGTTGCTGGATCATTAGTTGCTGCAAATTTCCCCATCACCAGTGAGGGAGAACCGATTGTAATGGAATATAATTCGTAAAAATCTGTGCGCTGCAGCTATAATGGAATATAATTATATCGTAATTAAATTGAAGGATGAAGTCGCTTCTACACTACTATAGTACTATAGTGGGTGTATGTGTGTTCCTGTTGCTCTATCCCGTTGAAACCAGCTTTTCTTCTGTAAAGCTTGAAGAAAATGACACACAGTATACATGATGGACGACAACAAGTCTTCACTCTACTTGATATATCTTTGCAAATTGGAATCCGCAACCTCTATGCCACAGCATCTCACCAAAATTAGCTCATACGCTACCAGTGATTAAAAATAGCTTTTATGCTCAATTTGAAGGATAAATTATTGATGAGAAGAATGGGGTTTAATTTATGTATGCCTGCGTGCATTTATATTTGTCAGGTTTTACAAAGAAAGTGCATCACTTAACAACATTTCAGACAAGTAAATCCAGGAAGGGATCATTAAGCCTCACCTTACAATCATCCCTAATTTAATATCAATAATAAAATTTTAGTGTTTAATTAACCTGAAAGGTCATGTGAAGCCTTGTTAGTGCTTTAACTGGAGTGTTGATGCTCGTCTACAAAGAAGTTTGCATGGCATCTGGTTCCTCCTGATGACAGAGGATGACATAATGCTTCCCTTGTGAGACCCCCACAAGCCTTTCTCCTGCCCCCTCCCTCCTGGTTTGGGTTTGAAGCGTCAGACAATGAGTAAGAAACAGTCTGCTGCAACATACTGTGTTTATGATGGATGACAAGATGGATGCCAGATGGATTATATAATATCAATTATTGCCCTGCAATTTACTGGTGAACAGCCTGGTCTGTACAACGTGCACAAAGTTAGCATATAGAACATGACTGCATGGATTATAAATAAAAGTATTGATACAGTTAATTTTTTGCTCCTACTATTCACCTGTGCCAAATATTGTAGGAATGGCCCCTAATTTTACAGCAAGGACTGAGAGCGTAGGGGTTCAAAGTTAAGTCGTGTGAATTTGTTTAGACCTTCAAAAGTTTGGTACGGGTTTCACAGTAAGAGTAGGGATTAAAAATACAGATTAGGAGTCAAAATAAGGGTTTAAAGTAGGGTTAGTGTTTATAAAAATGGCTTTAAGATTAAAATAGGCTTTTAAAGTAGGATCAGGGTTTCAAAGTAGAGTTTTCAATTAAAAGTCTCAAAGGGTTACAAAGTAGGGTAAGGGTTTCAAAGTAAAGGTCCCAAAGGATTACAGTTTTGAAAGTAGGGTATCAAAGGACAGTTAGACTTTCAAAGTCAGATTTCTATGTAAGGTTAGGGTTTCAAGGTATGGTTTAAAATTAGGGTTGTCTTTACAATATAGGGTTAGGTTTTCAAAGTCGGGTTTCAAATCAGAGCTAGGGTTTTCAAAATAGAGTTAGTATTCCCAGACTGCATATTATGCACTTGAAATGCATGAGAATCCTGCGCTGCATTAGTTTTGACCTTTTTGGAGGCTTTAACAAGGCAGCCAGGTTGTAAAGTGATAAGATGAATGCAGCGCGTCAGAGATTGCAGTGCTTGAGAGAGGCTCTTCACATGAGTGAGGCTCAAACCTTAATGTGAGCATCACCTCCATCCATCTGTACATTCCTTTTGTGCCGCTTATCCTCTTCATGGTCACAGGGGAGATGGAGCCTACCTCAGCTATATCTCTTGAACCGGTGAACTATCCCAGCTGGCTTTGGCTCATCAGTGGTCAGTCACATTCACACATGGACGATCTACAGTGTTCAAATAACCTAACGTGAATGTTTATTTCTTGTTATTTTTTATTATCCAACTCAACGTAACATAATGCTGGGTTGAAAAATGACTGCTGTGAAAATAAGATGCCAGGTGCAGCATTTTGGTTTTCATTGTACGATATATGACAGAATACAATAATAAATTAACAAGTGGAAATAACGTATAATACATATTTGATTTATGGTGAATTGCATCTCAAATGTTTTGGTTTCCTCAATGCACAAAGACAAATTATCAGCAAGATATATCCTGAAAATGACTTTCTAATGTCTCCATATTGGCTTCATAGCTACATATTTACCTAACTTTACCTCATTTTTTAACCCTTACATGAATATGTGAAGTCGAAGCAGAGCAGGCTCACGCATATCAATGTGCTGTTAATAAATTATTAAACAGGAAGAGATGGAGAACAGACCCACATTTCCAACTATTCGGCAGACCATTTAATAGTCTATCATTTTAAAAAAAAGTAAAATGGTAGATTTCAGACTAAATATACATACATACATACATACATACATACACACATATACACATACACACACACATACACACACACATATATATGTATATATGTGTCAACAAACAAAACAGATATTGTTGTAAGCATGTCCATGTCCATTCACACCTTCTAATTAGTCTGTACAATGGGAAACATCCCAAATTAAGCATTCTGGGTTGTACGCGTGTGACTCTCCCAGAGTGCAGACCTCAGTCTCATTATGATGCCTCTGAACTTTCCAGAATGTCATGGCCTTGTTACCTGAAACCACCATGGACACACACGTAGAGGGTTCATTCTAATTTCTGAAGCTCCTTGGAATTAATTTCATACTTAATAACGAGCCAGTCATATGTTCATTTACATACACTTCTAAATTACAGTCAGAAAGTTATAAAACTTTTTGAGGAGCTATGAAACTATGTTAAGCAAAAGTGGGCCACAATGCGTACCATTAGCACAGGGGAAGTGAATCCCATATTAGCTGAGTTTGGGCAAAAGGCAGCGTACCATCTCACTCACATTCACGCTGACGGACAAAAGAGAATTTCCAGTGGATCTTATTCAGGTGGTGCTAGTATGTTTGATATCGTATTTTTTTCACACCAATACAAGTATGAATATTCTTGAGTAGTCACCAACACAGATACTGATACCACTAATAATTTTGATACATAAAATTCCCCCCCACAAAACAACAATTGAGTTTAAAAAACGAAAGACCTAAATACATCATAATATATAAGACCTCAATATATAATATATTTTACTTAAAATTGCATGAAATTAATACCAATTTTCTATTCTTCTTATTTCTAATGTCTACTTCCTGTCACGAGTACCTTGAAATAAGGCTGGGATCTGCACCAATACTGATCCCCAGTATCTGTACTTGCCCATGGACCTATCTTACAGTAAAGTGCGCAATCCAGGAATAAGGACTTGTGAGGACCAAATATTCGGTGCATTTATTATCTTGAATTTGATCTTTTTTTCTGCTCCCTCCGTGTTGTGACAAAGCCTGTCATCTCTTTTCCCATCTGCCTTAGCTTACCAATGCATTTCTGCTCTTTGCTTCACTCTGTGCCATGTCTGGTTCAGGTGATATAGGTTTGCTGGCAGCTCTCAAAACCTTAGGGATATTGTCAAGCTATTTTAGTCCATTGGGTGAACACCGCAGTATCTCATGCATTGCCAAAAGGCTAGGTTATATAAGGGGAAATGACAGAGATACTTGGCAAAGGTATCATGTTTGTTCTTAAAACTGGTTCTCTTAAGGCCTGTGAAAAAAAGAAGATGCACACGTATGCTCTGAGATGTCCCAATTATAATCTCACGATCACAGCGGGATGACGCCACTCACGCTGGTTGCAGCACTTGATCCATGTGAATGTAAACAAACAACTGCAGTTTTCTAACAGACTGTCAGCCAAGTAACAAAGCCGGTAAGCTCGCGGTAAAGCATATTCCTTGTAAGTTCAGTCATTGGTTCATTTAATACTTTCATTACTAAATATAGTTGTTTATATCTTGGAGATGATGCTAATTGGTTTTCTTCACCAAAAGTCTCTGTGTATAGTAATAAAGAAAAGTTTTAGGTTATTGTTTTTCTGGCTATGAACTCCTTAAAAGGATCAGGGAGTCTGTTTATACAGTTCTATTTTCTTACAGTGCATTTTACTCACTCTTAACAAGATCACCTGAAGTATGAACATGGAGCCTCTTTGTAAAATGTCATATTGTGAAATGTAGGCCACTCTGATGATTATTTTGTCTTAGCCCCATTTGTTATTTTATACAAACTGAATACCATGTTCCAAGGCCTCTGCCTTTCAGAAGTGGCAATCTTACAACATACAGAACACAGAAAAGTTACCAAAAGCTTTGGACATGACAAATATTTTTTCATAAATAACATCTGTGACTCTCTTACTTAACTTTGTCATTGAACCAGAATTTCTAAGACCTAGATGCTATTTTTGTCATTTATTGCCATTAGGATCAGACGAAGGCAACACATCATTTTCCTCTAATGACCACTTAGCTGATCGGTAGCCCCAGGCATCAGCAAGGATTGTGCTGGTGACACATAGGAGAATACAAATGATACTTGCAGTGCCTCAAGTTTTATTTCAAAGGCAAGATTAATGTTTTTGTTTTGGACAGCCATCCATGTTATGTTATGTTTGTCCTCATTAGGGCATGGGTGTACCTATAGGTAAGGTTATTATGATTATTCTTTTTTTCTTATTATTATTGTTAGCATTATTATATTTGTGGTAGTAGTAGTATAAAGAAGTGTGTGAGATATAGTGCTAAAATCCCCACATGTGATGTATGACCCACCTTTCCTCACCTTGTATGACTTTGCCCCTAAGACGTTCTAAAATAAGGTCCAGCATCTCTGCCGCAACTGTTTATAAAGGTTTAATACTATTGTCGCTGTGTTGCAATTTTGTCTATTTTTAGCTAAGTGCACTTTAGACCAAAGTAAAGTACTACACGAGGTTGACTTCATTTACAATTCAAGTTACTTATCTAAACTCGAAGTGCATGCTGGCTTCCACTGGATGTACCGACATGCTGTAAGTTATCACCTTTGTGAAAAGCATGTGCTTAAAACTGAATAGGGCAAGCTGGCTTATTGAGATGTACTGATGGTGATTAAAAAGCTCAGTATACTATTGAGTGCCTGGCCCAACTCTCACGAGTGACCATAATAATCACAAAAATACGATGTGGCAAAAATGTGCTTTTCATTAGTCAATAGTCAATAATAATTCTAATAATATTGATCAAGATAATCCAATGAAGAAGGACTTTCATCTTGGTAAACTATGCTTTTCAAAAATGTGTCATCCTTACTTCTACAATGCTTATGGAAAAATTAGATATTGAAATATTATTTTTGGTCACTTCTCTCTGGAGACATATCACACTTGTAGATGTTCAGGTTTATCCTACTTGCAGTAGCAAGTCGTGTAAGCATCCATCCAGCTGAAGGAAATACTCGCAATCTAAATAAAATGCAAAGAGATGGTTCCTCTTGGCAAATCTGCTATGTGTGTGTGTTTATATGGCTAGTCAAGGTGTGCTTGTGTGTTTGGGCGGACTCCTGAGGGAACACAAAATGTAATCACAGAAGGTGATTACTTGCTAGCACAGAGCTGTGTGCTGATGAGAATGTGCAAGTGCTAGAAAAGCAACAAAATATAATCACAGAAGTTACCCAATGGCAGTCAGGTGCCTATGCGTGTGTGCGTGTGTGTGTGTGTGCGTTTAAAGTGATAAAATCGCATCCGCAAAGTTACAAATTGCTACTTGTGAGTTATGTCAGAGGGGCCAAAAACATCAGTACACACTACAAATCTACCCACGTCAGCACTTTGTTTCCCTCTGTGTTCCTCTGTTTCTAAGTTAAATTGGACCCAGGAACTTTCGTCCATGCATAATTTTCTATTTTCTGAAAAACCTTCATGGTTTTCCACCCAAAAGAGTCAATGTGAGGGCTGTAGATTAACACGAATATTGATAACAAAAGTCCCTAAAGAAATATTCTTATTTTAAAGAATTTTATGTACACACCATGACGTCAAAACAATGTAAAATCATTAGCAAACTCTGCTAAACCTTATATGCTAACATATTCTCAAGTCTACCCTTTCACTGATCCTGTTCATAACCCTTATTGACAAAATTCAGTCTAGGCTTTGAGTCTGTCCGCTGTGGTGGCCACAGCGTTTCCGGGGTTCCCTTACACATAGGCCTCGTCTCACCTCTGTTTCTCTTCTGACACAACATCCAATGCCGGCAAATTGCCAGGTCACCTTTGTCCAGCCTTTTCAAATTGGGATCTTTCTCACAGAGAAGTGAGAAAGGGAAGAAGAAGGAAAACCGGCTAATCCTTGTGAACTACACATTTTCCTTTTCTCAATGTCAAGAAATGCCTATATTCTATTGTCTATAATAGCCTGACTCATTTGAAATGAGAAAATGTCAAGGAATATTTCTTTTTTTTAAATTATGATCAGAATAATATGCTCCATTAATCTGTTTCAATCAACACCGTTGACGTTTGCATAAAGAGACTCAGAAGGGCGTCCAGCTGCATCATCTGAAATCAAATTATTCATTTCATCTGAATGACTAAATTGATGATTTCCTGTGGTCTTGGTTAGTCAGTTTTCAGGTTGGTTTCAGGTCATGTGTGTGTGTGTGTGTGTGTGTGTGTGTGTGTGTGTGTGTGTGTGTGTGTGTGTGTGTGTGTGTGTGTGTGTGTGTGTGTGTGTGTGTGTGTGTGTGTGTGTGTGTGTGTGTGTGTGTGTGTGTGTGTGTGTGTGTGTGTGTGTGTGTGTGTGCGCGTTTGCATGTGCCTGCGCCTGTTGCCTACCGACAGGTGCTATTGTGTCGTCAGTGCCAAGGGACTCAAAAACAGCTTCCTCCCACAAGACATTGCTCCCCAACTGAAGTCACAATGGCAGAACAGTCATTTCATGTTGATGCTGCTAAAACTTTCATGACATTACATGTGCCTCACTGCCATATGCTCTGAAAAAATTAGTATTGTTTGCTTTGTACATTCAACATCCTCGCTTGGCTAAACCGTACATACTGTATAATTTAGTGTCATTTGTAATGCAGTGTTTTTCAGCAAGAGGTTTAATGTTTTTGTGACATATGTGTGTGTGACAATGTACATGATGGAATTCTCCTTGTGGGTGCATTGTTTTGATTTAATTATTAACTTAAATTCTATTATAAATACAATTATTTTACATTATAAAAGTTACATAATGCAAATATCCCCCTTGTGGGACTAAGAAAGGTTATCTTAATTTTTATTGAACTCATTCCAAATAAATGTTTCTTTCTTGAGCTCATTAGCTGTCACCTAAATTTTTTAAAGTGATGAAATGAGAATGTTTGCCTTTGCTATTGTCTGCCCCAAGACACCCAACAATTTACAAGTTTTCAAACCCATGCCGTGGTTTAATGAGCATTGTGCCACCAATGACGCGTTGTGACTTAAAATACTTGGACGTTTGACCGTTACTTTTCCATTTAGTCCCACTTAACGTCTTCCAAGACTCTGTAGTCACAGATTTCTATTCATGAATATGTGGCTTTCCAAATATAATAACCACACCATAGCTCCCTAAGTGCAAAGGAATTTCAAAAAAATAATGCAAGAGAGGCTTTACTGCCAAAACAGACGTTGCACTTCAGTTGACTGGTTTAAATCGTATAAAAGGAAAAGATGAAGTCCATATAAATTCAACTGGTCACAGAAAAAAAATACCTTGAAATCTTCACAGAAAGAAAGATGCCAGGCGACATCTTAATGCCCCAGAATACATGACTATCAGTGCTGCAACAGTGGCACTGATCTTCAGCAGGCTTTCATCTGGGGTGCTTAAGCAATTTACACGGTGGACGATTAAGTAACACTTTGAAAGCGGCAGACAGGGCATAGAATGAAAAATGCAAATGAAAGAAGATCAAACTAGCTATTGAATGACAATAGTGACACATCTAAATATAATCATTAATGAAAATCCTACTTGTGGTAAAAGTCTGAGAGGCTTAAAATAAGGGACGCAGCAGTGTGTTGTGCCACTCATACTCTACAGCCTTAAAAAAAAGAAATTGCATACGAGGTGAAAAAGTTTAGACCTCACAAATGCCAAAAGTGCGTAGAAATGTTATCAGGGTTATTTGGAAAGTAAAATGTCTTGGGATATTTCCCAGGCCATAAATCCACAAATCGATGAACACAAACGCTCTGTCATAACTTCACTTTACATATAGACATCCAGTTGTAAATTATATCAATTTCCCTTCCTGGGAATCCAATCTGAGAGTGAAAATTGTGTAATTAATTACAGTTTTTTTCAGTAGGAGTATTCACTCTGATACCGAGTAGAATACTTTCAGTACTTTTGATGTATAAAATTTTGATCAACACAATGATAAAACTTTGTGAACAAATACCTTTCTTTCAAGCCCAGAAGGTGATTCATCAATGTGTCTAGCTGTCACAGTCTAGCACCAACTACTGCCAAGGAGGACTTTGAGTATGGCTGACTGTAACTGGCACAGCCGATACCTTAAAATCAAACCTGTATCAGTTGTTTGTCTATATGCGACCTGCGATTGGCCGTCGACTAGATACCCAGAGACAACCAGGATAGATTCCGCCACACCCGCAACCCTCGCGAGGATTAGCGGTTCAGAAGATGGATGGATGGATGGATGGATGGATGGATGGATGGATGGATGGATGGATGGATGGATGGATGGACGGACGGACGGACGGACGGACGGACGGACGGATGGACGGGCGGATGGATGGATGGATAGGCGCACGGAAAGTAGTTATTTTCCAAAGTTTCAAAGAGTCACAGCAGAAGGATATAAAAGCCACATGCAGCTCTGGAAGAGCGGGTTGCCCACCTCTGATGTAGAGGACAAAGAGCAGCAGGAAAATGTCAGAGTCACTGAAGGTCAACATGAGGTGGTTGGGCCACCGATTGATGTTTTTGAGTGCTAGCCTGATGCTTTGTGGTCAGCTGAGCCAAGGGCTTGAGGAGAAACTGATTTATATGCATCTGGACGTGATACATAACACTAGTAGTGCAGATGACATATTGCTGAAATCCCTTTAGTGTCTTATCAGCATGGCGACAGTTAATTTTTCCCAGAATTAATTTTGAAGAGTCTGGCGATAGTTCATGCTGGTTTACTGTTTGCTTTGTTTCCTGCTGCAGAGGGATGGGAAACAACCCTGCGAGTGATATATGGGAGAAAGCCAAGATTCCAATCTCAGCAGCGCCATTTTGGTAACTCGTGAACCTTGAATCTTGGTCCGGTCATAAGGGGGACACAAAAACAATCAATGTAAACTCAGGTGAACTATTTAACGGTGCCGGAAAGATCGACACATATGGCCGCTGAGCCTTTTTTCTTTTCCAGATGCAAAAGAATGTCTAACAACTGCACTATAGTTTTGTAAGTATAAACAGAGAATGTGACGTGACGTGTCGTGTCGTGCTTTATTATATTCCGGATTTCTCAAGAGAGAAGGAAATGAGGACAAGACTTGTGGGAATATGGCAAGTTGCTATAAGGTACACATTGGCAACACTAACTTAAATTGGTGTTAACATGAAACGGTCTGCTCAATCTCAAAGCCGCAAATTCCAGAAAATCATCTTGCATGAAAACCTGTGGGCAAAATATAACACTTTTTTCTTCCCACACGTATGCAGATGACACTTTATTGTATCATTTGGTGTTCTTTTTGCTTCCTGATAAGATATCTTTGGCCAGTCATTCTAAGGCAGCATTTCAGCACATATTGTTCACTGGCAGCCTCTTTACAACACACTGTTAGTTCCTCTCTTATTTTACACGCTTGACCATCTTTGTGTTGTGCTGGGTCGTTTGCACTATTGCAGCATTTTGGCCATGGCATTTTATTGACAATATTGCTGCTATTGGACTTTTAACAGGAGGAAGAGGTTGTGTGGAGTATTTCACTGCTTCAGATTTAATGTTTTATAATTTAAGTTAGTCCCTGTTAATGACTGCCTATATCTTCTTTTTCAGAAATATTATAATTAATCACTGTAAATGCGGGGGAAATGGGTTGATTAGTGTAATTTGCTGTTTAATTATCTGTACAATGTTGATTCTTTGCTGTAACTGTAATGTCTCTACATTCTAATCAGACTGAAACTTTAAAGAAAGCATACATGAAAAAAACAAACCAACCAGGCAATTCATATTTCTCAGAATTGAGAGATTTCATTCAGAATGTAGCCAAATAGTGCAACGATTAAATAAACTGAGATAAGAATCTGTAATTGCGGAATGAAATGCTATATTGTCTTCTGCAATACAAATATCAGTGTAAAAAGAAATGGCAGTTAAATATTTCGTGGCAGATACTCGCATTGATACATAAGTAGACATAGTTTGTTTGACAGTAGCCAGTGTGAAGCAGTTGCCTGTTAACGGTCAGAAGCACGCAGCTCTTCGCAACATACGTGACTGGAAATCAACAGGTCATCTCAGCGGCACTCAGCAGGGGAGGCTGTGTATCACACTGGGGGGAAACCCTTTGGGAATTAAGATGGACTGTGCTCAGTGATTTAGACCTGCAGGCGAGCAGTTGTGTGTTTAAGAAACATGGCTGCAGGGGGACTTGCCAGATCAGAGTTACGCCGTACTGAGCTCCAGTTCTATCCAGGGGGACACGGGCGTCAAGCTGACAGGAAGCAACCAAAGCAATAAAAGGCAGTGAGTGGAAAGTTTACACAGTGCCTGATTGAGCATTGTCAGGAGGATTACACGTTGCACAATGCTTCGACAGAGAGAAACACTGAGAAAGGAGAGGTAGCTTAACCGCAGGCAATCTTTGGGCAGGTGCTCACAAAACACAAGACTCAAAACGTTTTATAAGTTAATATTGAATGAGAACACAGAAAGCCATCATGTGGCTATAAGTAGTAACACTGATCAACAATTTGTTACAAAGTTAATTAAATCAGAGGTGCAAGTATACTGATTCCAAATGTGCCCTCAGTTTTCTCATGCGCATCAGATTTTCACAATAACAATTCAATTTTGTGGATCAAAATATTAGTTCTTGTGTTTCAATAAAGAAATTAAAAAAACATCTCCCTAGTCCTTTGTCTTGTCTAAGGCTTGAAACTTAATAAGTAAAATATTTTTATTTCCATGTCTCATGTTGATCTAAGCGCTTTTGTTTACAAATTTAATTTCAATCTCATGTGTAAATATGGATTCCAAGGTGTGACAGTCACACATCATTATCTACCCACCTGTTGCGCACGCATTCGTGCTGTAACTGTGAACGCGCGGAAGGTCATAAGACTGCTCATGATCAGTAGACAAACAGAAATTTTAATACGTGTGAAACTTGGGAAAACCCAGAGCAGATTTCTATGCAAATATCCGTAATGAGTTCCTCATTTGAATAAATTGGCATATGATACTCGACTACACACTAAATTCGACTCATCATTTCCATTCTATTAAGAACCACCGCCGGTCTTCCAATTCTTCCTGTCCACACTTGGAAAAATTGAAACGGTCTTCAAAGCAATTCCTTCACCGACCCACAACATCTCGAATTGAGCGAGGTCAGCAGCGCCCAATTCCCATGACACGTGTTGTTTCAACATGTTTTAATAGCAACAATGTGGAGAGCTATGATTCCTTACTGTCTATAATAATACAGAGAATAATTTGATACCGTAATTATATAAGTCTTTGTTTTTGTGTAAATACAAAATAACCCACTTCATTTAAGAAATGACCTTTTCGGAAACTGATCTACATTTAGATTGATATTAATCAAAATATATGTTCACCCACAGGAACATCACAGCCAAGATAAATGGACATCTTTTAATGCCAAGGAACCCAAAATAGACAGTCATTAGTGGCAGCACCGGTAGTCAAGTCTTGGTTTATGCTGTTTAATTTTCTTCCCCAGTAGGTAACGCTCCTCGTGTCGCAAACTGGCTTGCCAACAACAGCACGATTATTTCAGTTGTCTGAGTGCAACAGACCTTTTGACGATGGTTTAGAAATGATTAAGGTTGTAAGATGCTAAACTTATGGATTATAACATTAATACCTTGTTGCAAAATGGAGCACTTCACAGAAACCATCTTCAATTCATGGCCTCTAGTTGTACGGTCAGCTTAAACCGTTCACCTCTAAAGTCCATCCTTTTACTGTGGTGCCACGATTGCGTGACTTCAACACCTCCCCTTCCTTTGAACCTTGCATTGATTTTGTGATGATTGTTGACTTAAATGCGCCGTGAGGTCGCCTCTCCTTTCAGTGCACGCCGTGTGGTGTGTCATACTGCTGTTTTGTGGAACAATTTCCTACTGCGGTGGTCAATGGGAGTAACTAAAAATACATTTGAAGTTTGAATTATCTCCTGACCACATCTCAAGGAACCTTTCCAAAAGGCCAGGCCTCGTAGGGCCATTTCATTGCATTCGATGGAACACATCAGCTTTGGGGGAAAGTAGCCTCTGGTCCTGTAGACAGCATTAGTGTTTACTCCTGCACCACATTGACAGGTTTGTACTTTCCAAAGCCAATTAGTTTGACCTGACCTCACAACTCCCACTGGTCGCAACACATTTCCTGTTTGCCCCCCCCCCCTTGTGCACACAGAAAACACTACAACATAGCAAGCAAGTGATGGGATCCATAGATGCTCTATAAGTTACAAAGGTAATTTCAAAATGTCTCAAACAATAAGATCACTCTTTCACCTTATGCCCCCAATTTGTTTCCGGGATATTATGGTTGTTTTAAGTGTGCTCATGCGTGTGTGTGTGTGTGTGTGTGTGTGTGTGTGCGTGTGTGCGTGTGTGCGTGTGTGTGTGTGTGCGTGTGTGCGTGTATGGTTGTGTGTGCGTGTGTGCGTGAGTGCATGTGTGCGCGCGTGTGTGTGTGTGGTGTTTGTTTGCCTGAGTCAAGCTTTTTTAAGCTAAATGTGAGCCACTCCAACCCGATCCAACCTTTGATTTATTTTGTGTTATTTTACGTGTTTTGATATTGATTATTTGACACTAAAGTGAGCCAACGCCATTCCTAAATGTGGAATATGTTGGCTGTAAATAAAGGCTTATAAGTACCTCAATCATAGGCATTACTTGGACCTGATGCATGGAAATTTAGCGAAACGCTTCAGTAAGGATTCAGCAGTTTTATAGTCAGTCGACAAATGAATCCATCACATGGGAATTTCTGTAACATAAATACTGGTTCACCAGAAACCATTCAAAATTTCATGCATTCATAAAATGGTCCCTGTAGTTGCAATTGCGCATTTACAGGGGATCGTGTAAATCCATGTTTTTCAAAGAAATAGAATAATCATGTTATTTGGTTTGTTCCCTGACTTTAAGGTTGTTTGTGTCAACTCTTTAGAGTTTTATGGCTTTTTTTAAAAGTTTTAGATCACATTTTTTAATCCTCCAGTTATTAAGCTTCATGAGTCAAATTTGGACTATAAATTTGGGGTTTGGTAATTACAGTTATAGATGAGCAAAACAAAGTCACACTTTGATAGAATATAAAAGGTTGCAATGCTGTGAAATTATAATAATAATATAGATCATTCCTTACTGGGATAAAGTGTAAGCCAAGCTCAGTGTTATTCCTCAGTCGCATACAGTAGATCGATAAATCAATGTCAATGGGCCCGTTAAGTAGGCGGCCAGACAAATACATTAGCAGTATACTGCAGGGGTTTTTTTTGCGCTAAATCTGACATGTTATCATGTTTTATGATGCATAGCCGGATATTAGTTATGTTCCCGCTTGCGTGCCTGCGTGTGTTTTCGTTTCCTTGGTGAGCGTATAGGAAGGTGGAGTCGCTTGCTTCTCACCTGCTGTCAGTTGCAATCAGCAAGCATCATTAGCCCAGCGATGGTGGAAAGGAGACGTTACGTTATTTTCAAATGATCGAGTCTACTTTTTTTTGTAAAACCTTTGTAAAACACCATTGACGATTATGGTTCGTCTTTGGTTACATGAAGTACTTTTGTAGCATTTTCAATCATTTTGCAAGGGTTACTTCTGTGTACTGTCTGTATTAATTTTGATTTCTTCTTTTTGTCACGTCTGCCCACCTCCTTGGTTGTGTGTTAATTTCTATTTGAGTTGATCTATTGTTTTTCACCATTACTAATTGCTTTATGATGCTGTACATGCTCTTTTATTAGGATAAGCTCTAATTGATTGTCCTTTTGGTGTCAAGTATGCTGTTGGATTTTATGCGGCTATTTGACAACCCAAACAATTTTAAATTAATCACCTCACTCAACACATTCAGGACTACAGAAGTTGCACTGGTCCTTTCAGCTGCATCTTGTCATACAAATACATATTCATATACTATGCAATGTGTTCACCCCCAGCTGTGCTGTCCATTAGTTTGCTATGTGAAATATGAAAGGTGTGCATATGTGTGGGTTTAGTGTCTCAATTTGCTAAAGTAATGGTCTGAATAATTATTCTGCTTTATTTGCCATCTGGCCCAATGGATGTTCATTCTGTTGTTGTTTTTTTAAATATGCAACCAAATGCTGAGGCGGATTGTCTTGGAGTGGGCATCTTTCCGGTAAATTATAGGGATGCTGGTTTTGGTATTGGTATGCATTTGAAAATTAAAATATATGATGACATGCTTCTGTACATTGGCTCATAAAACAGACAAATGCACACATTTTAAAAATGGCATTTTTGTCGTACGTGTGCACCTGTCCACCCCTTCCAGTCGCGTTGATGAAAAATTGTGCCCCCCCCTCCATCATATAAATTCCCTGATCTATAGGATATAATTAACCCGTTTGAAACAATTAATGCTGCCAGATAGGAGGCTTATGTTGCTTCTGCACATGCTGAGACATCTTGCTCGTTTATACATCAATTACTGTGGTTTAATTAATGGCCTCATTAGTAATATCCATCAATTTTCTACGCCGTCAGTCCAGTGCGGAGGTTGGAGCCTATCCCAGTTGACTTGGGGGAAGAGGTGGGCTACACCCTGGATAGATCACCAGCCAATCACGCGACTGACAACCGTTTCCACTTATATTCATACACTTCATACACAGAGTTTGATGAAATTTACTGGGCTTGTTGAGACAATTTATCGCTGAGAAAAATAAATAAAAAAGGACTTGGAAATTAGAAATCCAAAAAAATCAAATTATCTCCAGATGTTTTTCTTGATGTTGCTTCTACAGTGTATCTTGTTCATCATTCCAGAATATGACTGACCCATCGAGATGTTTTTACATGTGCATGAATTCTAATATTCAGCAGCAGCAACATTGCTTGCCACTCCAAACTGTCAAGTTGGATTACAAGATGGCATTGGTAGATCAACTTCTACTTTAGTAATTAGCAATGCAAATGTAATTTCTGTTGTGGTTAATTGTTTACACTGGACCAGTTGGGATGTAAGGCAAGATGATTATCTCCTTATTGGTGCCCGAGACTTGCTAAATACACAACGGGACAGCTGTTCTCTCACCACTGAGGATAATTAAACTTTAATCCATTTGATTGGATCAGGCAACAAAAGAATTGTTTACCATTGTTGGAGTGTAAGAAGATTAGAGAAGCAGAGTTGAGAAATAGCTCGTAATGGATTGAGTGAATATATAAGCGACATAAAACAAAGTTAATGATTTTCACTTTGAGAATCGCGCCTCCCATGTGAGTTTCCCGAGACGGACTGGCAGCGCACCTGTGGAAAGATCAATGGTTGCTTTTTCAAACCTCTCTTCCATGTGCTCGTTGGCACCAGATCACTGCCAAGAAGCCCCAGCAACTGCAGACAATAGATTGTTTATGATGCTGTGTTATTCTACCAAGGTTTAATAACTTTTGGAATTTCAGACGTAGTCTCACTGGCATGCAAATTCAGTATCGTTACATTGTGAGAGATGTTGACAATCCAACCTTGTCGGTGCAACTTGCAAGGCATACGTAAAATATATTGTATATTTTCCAAAGCAGCAAATCAGTGAAGTCAAATCATATGCAGTGTAGAACAACACATTAAAATATGAGCACCCTCATCTTCTTTAAGCTGACAAAGCAGAAAGAAAAGCTTTGCACAATGATTGGCTGAGGCACTAATTGGGTAGTAATTAGAAAGCCAGACTTCAGGAATGACTTTTGACTTAAGGGAATGTGCAGGTGTCTTCGTGTGTATGTGTGTGTGCGTGCGTGATAGAATTGGTTTTGTGGCTGCAGGTGGCTAATTATGCCTCTCTGTGCTTTCTTTGTTCAATATTTTTTGCTTCCTCATTAGGCATGTCTAATTAAGCTGAAGACTGTAATTGTCCTGCCCATTACAGCTATTAGCCCATATCAGCTAGTTAGGTTGTTTTCGCACACTAGTTCCAAGAATGGAAAAGAACGACATCAATTGGTGTTCAAAAACTCTTTTCTGAAATGAAATGTGGATGGAAACAACTATTATTATTTGTTACGCTAACTCGGGAAATGTCAATGTGCAAAAAGTCATAAAGCAGACAAGGTTGTAATATGTGGGAAGAATACAGTAATGAGTCTCACAGGCTGATAAAAAAAAAAAATTAAAAAAAGAGTGGTAGCGCAGCTGAATCTTTGTACTCTGTCCCTTGCCAGATGGCAGCGGTATGAACAGACTTCTAGTAGTGGGCGTTGTGAATCTCATTCATACTTAGAAGAACGGTACTAATACTTGAGTCCATGTCCATCCATCTATGTTTTATCACCTATCATGTTCTCATGCACAGCCAATATTTTATCGTGGTCAGTGGCGGAGCTAAGATTTTTTCCTTGGAGGGGATGCGGGGTGCTAAATCCCGAAAATTCTTAAAAAAAACTCAGGGATTTACGGAGAATGAGTGGAAATGTTGAAAAAGCTTACAGAAATATCCGAATATATGTTCAAATAAATATCTTAAAATGAACGCAAGCAAATGAACAAATAGTTTTGGAATATCAACTCGGTAAACATAAAAACAAATTTGTTTAAATTATTTTTGGCTGGATGACCCCATTGATCCCACCCCACCAAAACCACCCTGCAAGCCACTGGTGCTGATAGATGCCTCGTGCTAATCGGCTTTTGGCAAGGTTAGCTTGTGCGATGTGCCTTATTAACTCGCAGGTGACAAAAAAAAGACACTCAAATTTTTATGCACTAGGGGAGGGACAAATCATGGATCACTTGACTCTTTTAACCATGCCTAGAAAACTGAAGTGCTGCAAGATCCACAATGGAGGACTTAGTAGTCCTTAGACTCTTCAGACACGCGATCAGCGATGTTTAAATATGTCTAATATATTCAGAAACAATTCTCCAAATTCATTTTACTGTTCCTTTAAAGACGGGAGAAAAAGATTTGTTTTTTAACTCCCCTTGTGATGCGAGACTTTCAGACAACTTCCTTTTTCTGACTTAATAGGCTGGTTCTGCAAGGGAGAGTTATGCAGCCTTGGAAAATAATGAATCTCTGTGAGTTCAATGTACATTTGCCCAATTAAAATGGACACTCTTTTCTTTGTCTATTCTATCGTAAATATTTGTTAATTCCAGATTCCACACGAGGCCAAAAAACTTTCCTCACACGACATGTTTCTGTGGCTTGTCGTATCAGCAGGGGATATACTTGTGGCGTGCGTGTGGTGTGAAATATTGTATGAATATGAAAATGACACCCATGAACAGGCTTTACTTTAAGTTCTGTGAAAGTTTAATTTCAACCCCCTGTGGCATTTGAATCTCATCTCCAGACCTCCCGAGATTCTTCTCTCTGTGCCGGCTGCTACTGTCGCTTCTCTATTTTGGTTTTGCTTTCTCTCTGGCAATGTTCATCTCTGCTGCCGATCCACTTTTTCCCCCTCGCTTTTCAGTCACTCTCTCTCATGTCCCTGAACTCTCCTCATGTGCACAAAGCTCACACAAATTATGCGGTGCAAAAAAATATATTTCTCTCTTTTTCTTGCTTGAAATGTTAGAATAGGTGATTTGATATTTACTGAATAGTTTGCAGTCATTTAGTGGATACGTTTTGATGAAAATAAATGTAGATGTCTCAGAAAGAAGTGTTATGACATGTCCAATTTAATTAAGTTGAGAGTTATGATTAGGCTGGAGGCTTCTTATGCAGACGATTCAGTGACTAAATTGTTGTTAATGGAAGCAACTCAGTTGAACACAAAAATCCACCTCCCAAACTTTTTTATTTCCCCTTGTGGCCTCATTTGGATCATGAATCAAACTGTTAGAGACCCTGAAGCTGATGAGTTTTCAAGGAGATTTCAGTGACTTATTCCTCTGGGTGTCTGAGAAAGATTCTAATTCAAGAACATAAAAAGACAAATCTTTGACTGTGGCTTTTCTTTTCTTGGTTGTTTGGTTTAGCAACAATGACGAAAGACAAATATAGTTCAATGTGAAGTACATCATCACTCATTTCTATTTGGCAGATATGCATTAAAGTAATACATAAGTTGATCATCCATTTTAAATTACCCTCAAATGCAACTCAGTTTAATTTCTGACACTTTCACAGTGGATTGATGGACGGACAGACGGATTGATGGATGGCTTTAGTCTCCTGCCCATTTTTTTCAGATCCTCAAAAAATCTCCTATCCTCAACCAATCCCTTTAGTGCCTGTCTTATGTTTCTCCTGTACAGCTTCATGATGAAAAGTCAAAAAGCAAATTTATAATTCTAATAAACGTTCCATAAATACAGGATCCATCCAGCACACACAAATGTGTGGGGCATAGTGTTTTTGCTGGAGGTATATTTCAAATATGCTTGTCTTTATGAACTATGACAACTATTGATTGATAACATTGCGACAGGAGTGGTAACAGTTTCGAGGAATACTCTGAAAGTCATGTCATAAGAGATATACGTAGTATCCTCAGATGTGATCTAACAAATTGGTCTTTTATCAGTTTGTGTGTTTATGTGGCTACACACGCATTGCACACGCGCACGTATAGGTACGCACACACAAGAGGGTTAATAGAATGTTTTGTTGACAGGCAAAGGTGATGTTTATTCTGATGGAAAGGGCAGTCAGGTGAATCTGATAGACAGACAACTTAATGGGGAAGTTGGGATAAAGTCAACTCAAGTGCATTCAGATAGAGTTTCTTGCATGGGCAAATAACTTGAGTGAGACGGGACAAACTAAAATAAACATGGCAAATCTTTCCGACCGATACACTGAGGTCTGCCTTGGCAGTCATTACACAAAAGTGAACATAACCATCAAGTATTTTACCGTCACTGACTAAACACTTTAGAAAGAGGCATTTGCTCATTGGCTGTAGCCATTGTCATATATCATTAGAAAGACAAGAAGCGTAAACGGGAAGGTGTCAGAAAACATGACTTCGGGGCACCGCTATAACGCGACTTCCATGGCACCTCACACATCATTGCCTTTTTATCAAGTCTCGCACACCGTGCTCATACAAATGAGAGTTTGCTTAGAGGTGATGCAGATGTAGAAAAGAAATACCTGAAACACTGGAAAATACTCTCAAGTCAATTATCTGGTCTGACACCTTGAGGGCCAGTGCCCCCGCAACCACCCTCCCCCCCTCCCCTCTAGCTCTGCCGCTGCTTAGAATGTGTTTCGGGCTTATTTTAGCTCAGTGTGTCCAAAGTCCAGACAGTTGAGGATTTAAGGCATTTTAGGATTGATCTGCTTAGTTTAATTAACGTAAAAATATCTGCATAGTGTCAATAAGAATTATTAACTCCTTGGCAAAAATCTGATTGTCTCTTTTTATTGACCCGCATAATAAGCCAAGTTTGACATAAACTGAAGTGCAGAAAAGGGGAAGTGTAAGTTGAAGGCTCACTATGTGTGGGTCAGCAAAATGTTTTGCCGAAGAGAGCATGACGGCAAGACAGAAAGGGAAATTCTGCTTACAATGAAGTTTCTACTTATGCTGACCACTTCATTCAACGCTGTGTGGTTATTGTTCAATGTGAAGCACAAGGCGCAAGAACAGTTTTGAGTAGGGAAATCTGTGTCACGTTTTGGGTTTATGTATTCCATGTTGCCTGGTTCAGACTTTCACCCCTTCCAAAAGTATTGGAAAAGTGAGGCAAGTGTTTTCATATTTGCTGAAGACTGAACATATTTGAGTTTGTAAAGATGTACTCAGGGATTGAAATGAATGAGTTAATATTTTTGGCAAGATTTGTTTGCAATAACTCACCCAGTTGACCACATTTGCATTCTTCTTTGTTGTTGTGCTTCTTGGCTTTATTAGGTTTTCCTGGCAGTAGCTACCCAAATAAAAGTATTTTTTAGAAAGACCAATTGCAATCTTCAGGTGGTCAGATGTCACCATCATGTCGTTCATGGAGTAACCTCCTTTCAAACTCCAAAATAATGAAAACCCGTTCTCTGGGGAAATCAACTTCGGTCATTGAAAAGCTTGCAGGATTGTCTTCCAGATCCCTAAAGTGTTGCATTTCAACAGCCTTTTTTATAATTGATTGAATTGATTCATGCTGCTATGTGCATAAACATTGTTTCACACTGACAACATCACCAAGTGCTATCTCAGGCTAAGACTGAATGCTCCCTGAGGCAGACTGACCTGTGCACCCCCTTGGAAGAATTTAAGATTACACCGAGCACAATGACATTTGAAAGGCTTGGAGAACTCCCGGCAGGGACGGAATATGACAGATGAACAGAAAGACCAATTTGGAGGTGACTTACAGTATCGGAGAATTTGACTATCAAGAAGTAAGACTGAGAGGCCTAATGGGAATGTAATATCCGGCTGATAAATCTTGCGGCTGTCAGGTGCTCAGTCATCTGATAACACGAGAGGCAGAGTTAAGACAGCTTCCTTTGCCACCTTGTGCTAATTATAGACATATTATAATGAATCCACAATCAGAGTATCAGTATTGGGTATCAATCACAAAACTTTTGATACCGGTACCAGTTGTGACACCTTCACTTTGATACTGGTTCCTGAGTATTCATTATTAATACTGTTTTTATGACAAATTGTGTTACATTTCCAACAACACATCCACCAACTATGGACTGACCTTCCCATGAAAAATTCTCAGATTTTCTCCAATTGCCACTTTATGGTATTTAATTAAATTATCTCTGTTTGCACAGGTTCTACACACCGAAAATGTTGTATTGTTGCAAAATGTCTAGTCAAGGACTTTAGAAGAGAGATTTCCCAGCTCTGATGATGGCGACAATGTTTGAGGAAGAGCACCACACAGAAAAAACAACAAATGGATCATGTGAGGTGGAGGTCTTAGAAGTGTCGATTAAAACCTTTAGGCTTGCTATTGAAATTGAGTTTCCGCAACCTCAATGAGATAGCGAGGTAAAAGGCGAGAGGTGCTTGTGGTGAGGTGTGCTGAATGAAGATGAACTGCCAGGTAGCTGAGGTGATTTAAGATTCCGGATCACACGCCGGCAAATGTAATGTGCAGATATGACGACGCAAAGGGAGACATGGGCCCGGAACGGAGAGCATATTTGAGCATGGTAAATCACAGAAAGATGTTATCATAGAAAGCAAGAGAGGAGAGCTCACATCATCGCACCAACATTGAATTGCAGGATTGCTGCTCTGAATGATTGTATTGTATTGATGTATGTGTGCGCTTGGGGGGGGGCTGATGAACACAACACAGAGAAACAGCCAGAACCAGATAGAAACGAGACAAGGTCAAGCATTTGTATTTGAATTGAGAATACTGTTTGTGAATGTTAACCTTTTGGGAGAAGGACACATTTCTTTTACAAGGTGAGCCAGACATGTAGTATATAAAACAAATCTACATACATGCATCCAATCGTACAAATCATTTCAGAATCTGTGAAGTAATGCAATTGAGTGCCATATCTTGCTCTTGTTACATTAACATTCCCAAGCAGACTTGCACACACCACATATCAGCATACAGCTCACATCCTCGAGCAAAAAGGTTGGATCCGGCCTAAGGGGGTGTGAGATCTTTAATAGCTAGGCAACACGAGGAGGAGAGTTCAACGTTTGAATCCGCCAGGGGAGCTTGGGAATAGAAGCTAATGTCTAAATAATGTTTACAGTCTAAAATACTGCTTACAGTCAAATAAAATCGTAAAATCCGTGTGTCAGTGTCACCACCGGGCTACGTGTGCAAAATTTACGTTCCGGGTATACTGTAAATGTTCAGTCAAAATGAACATTTAGACGAGATCTTACGTGAACGCCAAAATTCCTATTCTATCGTAATTCAACGTGATAGCGTAAAATATTTATGATCATCATCTACGCTTGACAATCGAGGTCAGTCTACCACTCTCGACTCGATAAGGTTCTTGTCAGATTTCTACACGCTATCTTCTGCGTTTTGTTTCTTTTTTTATCTGGAATTATGTGCACATTGACCGGTTCCATGATCGCCTAATTAATTAGAGTTCCCCCATTTGGCTAGTTGAGCTATTTTGTTGTTTGAAGCATTAGCACATCATTTACCAACACAGGACCAAGTTTGCAGCTCAGAAGATTAATATCGAGTCTTTTGAGCGTGTCGAAATGCTGACATCTTAACAGCAGCACCTGACAAGACATCAATCAGTCCTTGATGCTCCTTTTTGTTTACTCTTCCCTCTGGTTTGTCTTTGTATCTTCCCGCCTGTCTTTTTGCTTCTAAAGTTGCCTCTTGAGTGTTTTGTTCTATATAAATATTCAGAGAGAGAATGTGCACCTACACAATGTCGACTGGTACACACACACAAAGGGAAAAAGAATAAATCCACAAAACCTATTATTGTGTAGCAACGTGTGATTGAGCTTGCTCTTGTGTAGGTCTGAAGCATCTGGTGTCACAAAAGACAGCCTGTAAATTCAGGTTGTAAATGTAAAAAATCAGCCTTGGGATATACAAGCTGTACTTGTGACAACATTCTTTAGAAAAACAAAATTCTTGGCTTAACCCAGTACTAAGAATCATCTATCATATTTAATGTCGTTTTATGCTTATCTCGCTCAGGGTCACAAGGACACTGGAGCAGGGGTGTGGTGCCCAGAGTCAGAGTCAGCTTTATTGTCAATTCCTTCATGCTAAGACACACAAAGAAACCGAAATACCGTTCCCCCTATCCCACGGTGACGAGACACAGCACACGATTAACACACAAGTAAAACAACGGGGAGAGAGTTCAGGACCCCAACAGCCTGGAGATCACAAACTTCGCCAGTGGCGAGCAGTGCTGGCATCCCACAACAAAGTCCCGGCACCATTCGTCACGGATGTAGACGCACAGTCCACCTCCTCGCGATGTTCCCCCTCGTACAATGGCCCGGACCGCCCGATAGCACGCCATCCGCTCCAGATGCACAGCAGCTACGCACTGTCCGGTCCGCAGAACTCAGCAGGCATGTTGATGTCCAGCGATCGAACGTTCGCCAGAAGAATGGAAGGCACGGCCGGGCAAGCTGGGTTGGCCGCCAGCCAGGCCCGGACGCCCTACCGACGGAGCAGACCGAGCGCCTTTAATGTCCCCGCTTCAAAGTCCTGATCGCCACAAAACTCGCTTTCGCCGATGTCGAGCAGAACCAGCCCGCCGCACTTGTAGCACAACCCGGTACGACGAGACAACCACACAAAACTGGCGGACAAACCCACATTAAACGACAAAACAAAACACCGTTCGGGACAGAGAGAGGCCGCTGCGTGTGCACGCGCCGCCATCTTACTATTTCAAGAGTTTCTCTGAACGGCTGGTCTATTTCCAGGCACCTTGACACTAGTAAGGAAGCAAACCGGTGCCTCGCTCAGTTTCTAGCCTCATTTGACTTGAACCATATTTCCTCCAGTTCCAATTCCATTTATTTCTGATGAGTGAATTACTCCAAACAACTTATCTGTGATGAAGATGTGATCATTGACGTTTTAAAGGCATGCAGTTTACTGCTTAGAGCTAACATCTTACTGATCTTAATGACCCATGAATTGCATTGAGATGTGCGATGTAAAAAATTCTCAAGGGTGTCACAAGCACCTCTGCAAAATATATGGAGTTTCCAACTGATCATTACCTGCTATGTTGGAAAAAGAAGAATGAGACAGCACACCAACCCACACTGCAGAAAATACGATTAAAGCTGTGCTTGCCATCGGTGTAGAGAGAATAAAATTCATTGCATGGCCACCATCATCCACTGACCTCAACCTTTTTGACAAAGGAGGTTTTATCAGAGTGGACGGCAATATACCTCCAGACTCTGGGAGGCAATTCTTGTTTCCTGAAACGAGGTGTACTACAAGCAGAAACTATCCATGGGCTGTTTTTAAGGTGATAACAAAGATGGGCTCCTACAGCAAGCCAAAACTGGGACTCATGGCTGAGGTGGAAATGTTTTTTGTTTTTTTCCCCTCATCATTTCTGTGTAACTTGTATCACTCTATTTTCACTTTTCAATAATTAGACTGGGGGAGAGAGCTCTACCCATCCAGTTGATTTTGGTACCAAAATCCTGAATGGAAGCCATGAATTCAGAAATGCATGTAAATTGCATTGACTATTTAGAAAAATTCGTGGATCATTAAAAAAATAAAACAGCATATGGCCAACCTGAGGCATCTTCTTCAATATGACTTTGATAAAACAGCGTTTTAATCCCCTCTGGCTGTTTTGTATCGACCACATGTTTTTGTCCTCTTGGTTTAATTAAACACATGCCGTTCGTGTATGTTTAAGTGTGCTTGAAACACAGCAACAAGAGAATGGCTGCCACTGGAAGAGAGCCATAACTAGTACACAGGGGACACCTAGATAAAAACACACACTCCACCTTTAACTGTCTTGGTCCCATAGGGGTGTGTGTATCGGGGTGTAATCATGTATTGTGTGTGTATTGGGGTGTAATCACTATGCCAGCATCACTTGGCTCCACTAAAGAAAAAGCGTCTCATGAGAGGTTTGAACAGAATCTCTTGATTTATATTTTCTTTTCACTGTCCTGATGCACAATACAGCCTATTTATGTTTTAACGTGTTTTTAACATGTGAAAATGGCAATACATTATATTCTAATATCATTAAGCTTTAATTAGAATTCACTCATTGTGCATGCACATTTTTTTCACTGGATAATTCATGTCGAAATACAAAGCAACAATACTTTACACTCTGGCACTAATGTGGTGCAAATTCATGATTCAGTTCAGATCAGGTTCAGTCATTTATATCAGTTTGATGAAAAGATATCAAATGCAGTTCAACTCAACATGAAATAGTGTGCGAGGGTGTGCGTGTGCTTGTACGTGTGTGTCAAACACTGTGGTTTTGAAGTTTCTTGCCTGTGATATATCCAAACTTCTACTGCTTTTCCCAAGATGTAAGGATTTTTTTTTTAAAGAAGCTCTTTGAAAGCTATTTTGGATGGAACCAACGTCTTCAAAAATGTCTTCAGGGAATTGTGAACTTTGCATTTGTTTGCGACACAGAGAAAGTAAGGGGAAGGAAAATTGAGCAAGTTTGCGCATGCTGTTTCCAACAATTCTGTCAGTGGCAATATCGTTACAAACTAATCTGATGGGAATATTTGTTAAAAACAGATTTCAAACTGGTTTGTTTACACTTTGAGGAGCAGTGCTTTAAGTGGAGGGGGCTTATTTGGCTGTTGCCAGGTAAGTTAGATGGTAGTTAAAATTAAAATATAAATAAAATATAAATATATAATATAAATATGTAATAGATAGGAAAATATTAGGGCACAACCTCTTCCTATGAATATGGAGAGTGAATTACAAAAACAATATCTTATCTCCAATCTCACTCACCGTGTGTGCTTCTGAAAATTCTTGATTTTTGTCAATTTTAGGTATGACTTGAAGTTCTGTAAAATGTTGGCAAAAGCACATTGTGTCGGGAATCTGCCGATCAATCAAATCCTGTGTAAGGGGGTGAGTGTGTACGTGCGTGTGTGTGTTCATGTCTGTGTTTAGTTATTTAAATGGTCCTATCTATCTTCATTGGAAGGTATCAGGGCAAGAGTGGGACTCCCTTTTATCAGCCATATACATGTCCATCTTTCCCTGTCAACGAGAGCGATTGGTAGAGAGCCAGGCAGTGGTTGAACGCCAGCCTAATTTACCTTGTCAAGGTGGGCTATTGCTCATGTGACTACAGTATATCTATCTTTCCTAGAACCTCAAGTGTTGTACTAAAAGTGACAGAGAATAAACAGCAAAAAAAATTGGCAAATATTTGCAAAATCCTTATTTGAAGTGTGGGGCAATGACTTGAAGTAAACAATGCAAGCGATACTATCTTGTCCTTAACTGTTCCTGATGTTTTATTTTCCCAAGCAGTCGGTCGTTAGAATCAAACTGGACTTTTCATAAGTCTACATTCACGAAATAAAATAGTCCTTTCATAATTTAAAAATCATGGAAGGTGTCTTAATTCTTCACTCGTCTGTTTTAGTAACCGCGATCACATCAAGTTAGCCTACCTTCAAAGTTGCAAAAGTACAAAAAGATGTCAAACTTAACTAAGACAGCAGATGAACTTTGCTTGAGCAGCAATATTGCGCCCCACCTCGGCTCGAATACATGAATGGAAGAAAAAAAAAAGTTTTATATAATTCTTTTTTATTATATTAATATTTATATGTTTAATATTATATATACATATCTCTATTTTACTCTCAATGTTTTTAGTGAACTTTTTTGTCTTTAAGGAAACTAGCACCTGTGTGGTGGGGCAGCACCCCAATGTTTTCATTGTCTTAGAGATAAATTGCAATTATAAGCTTGCAACCGGCTGCATGCAGATTCCCTGTGTAAAAGAGGACATAAAAATGGGCTTGAATCCAAGCAGAGTCTGAAATCACCGTGAGCGATGTTACTGCCGAGGTGCTTTTAATGGATATTGAACACGGATGCGTGTGGCTTTACAGCCAATAAGCCAAGAGATGCCAATATTCTCCATGGGAGCAGACATCCAAGATGCACCACCACTCTTTTCTCACCTTGTCTCCCTTGTGGCTATCTATGCCCCCGCATTCATCTTCTCATCCCTCTCAAAGACTTCCCCACCGCCCCTGCACCTCCCCGTCCGTCCACATACAGACTTTCGTTCCTTCTTTTGCTATTTAGCTTTTCAGGTTGGATATTAAAATGAGGTCCCACTTCTCGGCCCACAGAGACACGCCTGCTCTTCTTCAACACATTCAGCACATAGACACACGCTGGCCTTTCTTTCAAGTCTTCTGTGCCACCATATTCATTAATATAAATACATGTCTCATTATTATATACTTGAAAAGTCTCTGGTCGGACAGTCAAAAAGAGAGCATCACACACTGCTGGTTTACATAGCTCACAAACAAGCGCATTTTGGATATTGTTAAGAAAATGATAATAACTAGACCACAATCAATATTATTATCGATGAACTTGTTTTCTTGGTAGCGAGCAAATGTGTTTTGTTGTCTTTACTTTTTGGTTTAATTATTTTCAGGTAGCAGAAATTGACTTTGGGCTACATAGAGAAAAAATATCTTTTAGAAGAGCAAACATATTTAAAAGATAAAATGCGTCATTAAATCTAATGGAGCTCCGCAAGTAAAGTGTCGGCCCCTTTGAAAGAGGAATGTTATGTGCTGCATTTTGGCAGTTTGTGTCTTGGGGAGAGGCTTAGTAAAACATAATTTATGATTCAGATGCCACTATGATGATTAGAAACAAAATAAAATGTAGTCAGCGTACCTTTTTTTTTTTTTGGATGGTCCTGATGATAATTAGTTAGTGTGGTGCATTATCAGAATTGTTGATTAATGTACTATTTGTGACCTTTCAACAGCTCTTAAACCAGGGTTCGGCAACCCAAAATGTTCAAAGAGCCATATTGGCCCAAAAATGCAAAAAAAACATACCTGTCTGGAGCCGCAAAAATCTAAAAGCCTTTTATAATGCAACATAGACTGTCAATACATAAGTTGTATGCCTACTATTAAAATCATTTAAAGAAAAATCGTGGTGTCAATTTGATCATTTCTTCTTGCGGCCCATTAGAGTTCACGTACCTGCATAGCAGCGCTGTCTGTTCGATATCGGTCACGTCACACGACTCATCCATCACAGGCAATTGAGAAAAAGCTGGAGCTGAATTGATGTCCTTGATTTGCTGATCGGTGATATTGTTTGTGCGGAGAGCCTTCATGTACTCGGTGAATGGTTTTCCGCGTTTTATTATCTCCGGGGCTGCAAGAAAACTTGCAGCAGTAGTAGAGTTTGGAGATGCAATCCACTTCTTGAAACTGTTTTTTCGGTCCTCAAATTTCTCCACCAGTACTGCAATTGCACCTTTCCTCTCAGTTGCAACTGGGTGATCGGCAGCAAATTTAGCATGCTTTAGCTGAAAATGTCGCTCCAGATTCCTCTTATTATTATTTGACAACATCCCATTGCAAATCAAACATGCAGGCAATGCTTCAGCATTGGCAATGAAAGCAAAGAGTTCAGTCCATTCTTTCTTAAAGCCTCTGTTGTCATCAGCAATCTTTTTCTTTTTGCCTTTTGAATCCATGACCCATCATCGCTCACACACCTGTTTGTTTACAACTCACCTGCGCTGTGTCGCAGGCTATGACGCAATTTTGCTATTTGGCGTCATTCTTAAATTCGGTATTTTTAATATATTTACAACTTCATACATTTTTACAGCATAAGAATGGTTGAGTCATGATTACCATCTAAAAACCGTATTTTAAAAAAACACCAATAATTAAAAAAAATAACATTTTCACACATTTTTGCAAAAAAAACGCTAGGGGTGTGCTCAAGAGCCGCATGCGGCTCTGGAGCCGCGGGTTGCTGACCCCTGTTTTAAACCATTCTGTGCCTGATCCCAATCCTTCTTGGCACAGGCCAGTCTACATTAGATTGAATGAGATTCATCCCGTAATTCATCTTGCCATGTAATTTGAAATCCTTACAACAATGCCCTTCCTTCTTTCCATTCATAGCCTGCACAGGCGTACAAAACTGGAATATACATAATTACAGCAAGCGGCTGTGATTCGCATGCTAACTGCCGTTCAATCCAAAGTGTGGGGATGGGTGCAATATGATTAGGCAAATATGTAATCCAATGCAATTTAATTATATGGAAGTGTGATCATGCCAAAAAGAGATGGAGAAGTAGAAGTGGAAAGGCCCCGATTTTTTGGGGGTGGTTTTTTATCACACAATTGGTTTAGATTTGCGATTCTGTTTTTTTACATTTAGTCACCTACTACTTTTTTTCAGCCTCGCTCTCACTTGTGCACATTATTTTATCTCCTGTGGCGTGATGGTAAAATGGCCACTCCCTGCAATGGATGAAAAATGGGTGGATTTTTTATTTTATTTTTTTGCTTGATTTACATTTCACAAATGCAATGTTGAGCAGAATACCACGATCAGACTACTGGGGCTGTACAGACCATATTATTGTCAAGAACATTTTGACTTGACTTCCTCTTTAATTTCTCATTAAACTCATTAATTTCTTTAATGTGTCATTATTAGCGCACTAAGTAGGGGAGTAATCCAGAAGGAATTAAAAGTAATTAAGTAACAATTGTTTTTAATATTATCGTATTTGGATTATGATTTCAACCCAATTTTTTAAAGTATCCCTTGCAATAAAGTTGAAGAAGAAGACCTCATGATGTTAAAATACTTTCATACGATTTCAAATCTCATAATGACAGAAAATGTAAAAAGGTGGTCAGAAAAGGGTGGCAAAAAACCAAAGTGGCAGAAAAACTACAGCCTCATGCTGTAACAAATGAGTTCATATTGCAGTGCTGCGCTGTGATGCGGCCATTTTTCATGAATGCTGTGATTTATCAACACGGGCGCTGAGACGGTCATAGCAGGGGATTTTGATTAAGGTCATTAGATATCAGACATTAGCTGCGTGATTATTCATACAGCTGGGATTGGATTTCTTCGTCATTTATTTTATTTTATTTTTTAACTTTCTTCCCTGCTGGTTTTTCTCAGTGAAACTCTAGTCATGGTGAGGATCTACTCAGCACCTCAGCAGGTGGACATTGTTTTGTGAAATGGGCTCTATGCATTGGCTGCACCCTCGATCATCTACTTTTGGAATCTGTATTATTTCTGGGCCAACCGTTTTGAAAGACAATGCATTTGGACTTTGGTGCAACTGTGACCATGATTTTCAGATGGGCGCTGTTTGTTTGTCAATGCATCACTTCAACTTTGGTGGCTGTAGCCGAGGTTCCAACCCAGAGCATCGGGACTTCAAGGCAGATTGCCAGTGTAGTGGTTAGTTTATATTTATTTATTTGACATTGTTGCTTTCCTGAGGGCCACAGAAGAGAAAGATTATTCCACTCTCAGTGGCCCTAGTTAAGAGAGCTCAATAAAACACCTTCTGCTTGTTCGGTTGCTACTATTATTTAGTAGATTACCGTTTCCTAAATACAAGGAAATGGCCCCTAGTCTTTTTTTATGTCTTCTCCCTCACTTAGCAATCCCATTTAGCAGAATTCTGGCTATTCTTCACACACAGACAAACACACAGGGTATTGATTGAGGATGCCATTATTTGCTGCTGTTTGATCTGTTTGGCTGCGAGGAAAAGGCGGGCAGGGATTTTCAGGAGACTCTTAGTTGATTGTAAAATCACCTTCATCTCTAACAAATATTCCAGCACAGGCGAGGGTGGGTGGGCAAGAGTCAATAATGAGGCTTATAGGATGGGGAAAAACAAACAGTATATTGTGAAAAGACTGTTTTTTGGCCAGTAATTATTTAATTATTTTCTTCTCATTTTTATCTCTACAGATTCATATTGGTTTTTTTTCCTTGCATTGAATATATTTTATACAACCATATTTATAACCACAATTTACACAGTTTGTGACATAAATGTGTTCCTGATTGGTTTCAGCAACACTAATGTGTAACATGTGCTACATAAAAAGCTGGTTCCTTCTTCAGGCTCTACAGTGAATATTTTGAATGTAAACTTTAAAAAAAGGAATATGAAGAGCCATCACTATCATGTATATTCAAAGATTCCTATGGAATAAGCCATAACTCTCTAAGGGGAAGAGATTATCACCTTCCCTCGTATTGTTGTCTTGTCCCCCCTTGGAAAATGCTCTTGTTGAGACAGTGACAGGATTAACTTGCATGCGCAATCTTCGGACACTGAGCCGCAACTTACTTTCAAAGAGGGAAATGCCGGATTAAAAAAATTATTCCACTGTCTTTGTTTCTATTGTTCAATTTGATGCCACTGTATTTAAAAGTTTGTAAGGGAACTGGACCGCTCACTGCCTTAGTTGGCCATTCAGACTATGGTAAAATGAATAAACTATCTCAAATATTAGACCTGTAAAATTGGTGTTAGCCCCAAATTGAACGACTCTTTCAGCTAGATCATGGAGTGAGTAAAAAACATTATGACAGTGCAAGCTGACCTTAAATCGTGAAGGGAAAAAAGCTATGAGTGCGCTGTTTGGAGTCCAACAGACATAAAATAGCATTTTTGTCTACGACAGCATATACACTTTGTATCTGCTCGGTAAATCCAGCCTGTTTTAAACCCTGGCTGTCAGATTATGGCACCCTTTAGCGTTAGTGACTGTGAGACGACAGTGTTTTGTGTTTCTTTAAGCCACAGCCAATTTTGCAAGGCAACTGGATTCACCAGATTATAGCCGTATAAATATGTAAACCCATGCCCACACCAAGCAGTGTCCTCGAGATGAAGCGGCAATGGAGTTCAGAAAGAGAACCTGGTGAGCGTTTGAATGGATGCCGTAATGTCAGGTTAACATGAGCCATCCTTTCAAACCCAGCAGGCAAAAAAAACATGGATTGGATTGGTTTACAGTGAATAGTGGGACAGTTCCAAACACTGCATTGTGATGGAGCCAATGTGACAGACAGAAAGGACCATTCCTTTTGTATACATTGGATGGACAGATCTTTGTGGCACGAACGCCTTGTATCATTGTTCCATTAGTATTGTGCCCCTCCCAAATATATGTCCTGGTTTGGGGACCAAAGGTTGTATTCGGGCTTCGAGTTCAATAATTGGGTCTAGAACAAGCGTTTTCAATCTCACACAAATTCGAATGATGAAACCGTCTATACTGCTTATGCTCATTAGAGTCGGCTAACTTGGGACAAGAAGCGGTTGTGCTGAAAAAAAAAAATATTTTACCTCAGCTATCACAGAGCTTCACACACCACAGTCCTGAAGCGTCACTCAATTCCATGATATACAAGTACATTACAGTAACTAAATATCGTGGGAAACAAAATTTATTTCAGCAGTTCCATTCAAAGATTGAGATGTATAGAGATTCACTCCACAATATTTCATGGTTTTATTCTTTTACAATTTGATGATTAGAATTCACAGTCGACGCAAAACAGAAATTCAACATCGAGAAATTATTTTGTAAGAAATAATAAAATTAAATACAAATTGAGTAATAATCAGCCTTTTGAAGAATATTTTCCCGTGTCTTTTATAACATGACCTTCCCTTTTGAATTAAAGAAAAAAAGATCTAATTTATCGATAGACAATACATACTAATCCATAGTATTTCCTCCTCATCTGGTATGTGTAACAAACGAATAAAACATGACAAAATGCTTGATCCCGAACACTGAACGATCCAGTTTTATGATATTAAATGAGATAATCTCACATTATTATAATACAGTTTGCAGAGGTTGTCTTTACGGGTGACGATGCGAGATTACATCATCATCAACAATGTGATTGAACTGAAATTAAATCTGAATTGATAGTTCATTAATAACAGTATAATACATTTGTTTTCTCCATGTTTTTCTCAACTAAACTCTATAAAAACAGGCTGCTGAATCAATTTGATCCTCAGTGAGGAGAACGGTGCTCCCAGGCTGGAACGTGTAAATGCAACTCTGATACAAGCCATCTGTGCTCCAATCATCAAGTGACTTGCTAGAATTCACGTGAAGCCTCGCTACCCCTAGAGGCCATGTTTTTACATTCTGTTCTCCCAAACGATACATCACTAACTTTGGCTTGGTGCCATCACTAAAGGGGTTATGTTTAGTTTTGCATGTTTAGCTTCCTAAATCATTGTGAGATGTATTGCATCTTTGGTTTAAAAGATGCCGGCTCCAGCAGTTGCTTGTTTGAGCAATTCTGAAAAATGTTTTTCACATCTAACTAATGTTTAATGTACTCCTTTACTGCTTCTCTCTACCTCCTGCCATCCTCATTTTCCCTATTACTGCACTGCTGCTCGATAAAGCTTTTAAATGTTTGTTTATTCGTACCAAGGAGAAAGCAGGCTGTTAGTGCTTTTCTGCTCTGTATCTTATTAGACACCAAGTAGCTGCAGTTGTGACACTAAAAATGTCCTCAGATGTAAATAATGCGTAACTAAAAAAAAACAATAGTGTTCACAGCAGAGCTGGCACAGTCTGAAATAATAATGAGCGAAATTGTATTTAATCAACGTCACTGTGTGAGTGGCAGCCTGTTTCAATGGTTTCTCCTCATTGTGAGCTTTTCACAACTTTTTTTTTGCTTTATTAATAGTTTTAAAACTCATATTTTGTTGGGGGTTTTTTCTTCACATTTTGAATATGGACATGCAATTTGTAGTGGCACAGAGCCATGGCCCCTTTGTACACAGTCATCTAGTGTTAGCACTCATTGTTAGCACTTAGCGCTAACACTATGACAGCTTCCGTAGTGAAGCCCGACATTCCTCGTGAGCTAAAGAGAAGAGCAACTGAGTAAACTATATCAGCTGCGATAGGCTTATAGCACCCCAAACAGAAAATATGGCAAAGGATAGATGAATTGCTAGGCCCGGCGTGATGTCTGGCTTTTATTTTAATTTTGGATCCCATTATAATGCAAGCCTTGGTTCAAACTCTAGTTAGTTGAAAATACAGTTGTTAGACCCCGTTAAAAGTAGGCCATGTAGCCGGCGGCAGACGGGCCTTGTACATATAGACAACATTGTAACTGAGTCTACTCAGCAAACAGGGTTGCATAAAGCGAAGTCAAATCAAGGTCTCTTAAAACAAGCCTATGCAGCAAATGGAAGTAGAACGTGACTCAGGTACTCTTGTCGTCATTAGAAAATGGTCCACTCAGCAAAAAATGAAAAAAAGGAGAGATTTTCCAAATGGGCAGCCCCACTCCCAAACCGTCTGTCAGATTGGCTATTGAAGAATATGTTTGCCTAAGGAAAATTGGTCCAAATTGCTCAGCTCTGTATGAAAATCACTTCTTACTCTTCTGGAGTAGCAACTGGTCTCGTTCCTGTCCAAGACTGGAAAAAAAGAATTTGAGGGCTTACATGACACAAAAACATCCCCAGGCGCTTTTGCAGAAGTCAAGAGTAAACTGGAGGGGCATACAGAATAACAAAAGCTGTCAGGGAAGAAGTTATTTCCCAGTTTGACCCTGCCTGCAGCCAGACGGATGTGTAAAGTTGGACCGCTACTTGAAGCAAGACAAAGTAATTTTCTTTCAAAGTATTCGGTTCTGGTGCAAACTGTAACGTGAGGATGTATGCAAATGACTTAAGCTCTCTTGAGAACGTGTGGCTTTCGGATAAAGACGCACGCAGATTAAGTAAGGAGTAGGGTATTACAAAGAATTGATGTCTCATTTGGTGGAAAAAAACAATCAAGGAAGATATAAACGTTTCCACAAAGGGTAACACATTAAAGCAAAGCGTCTTATCACTTGTCGTTTTTTTGATCAGCAAAGTTGTACAAAGAAAGAAAAAGAATCGGCGCTTCAGAGCAATAAATTGCCTGCTGCAATATTCAACGTTTTGCTTTGTCTCATGCATTCTGTTCTGTGATTTAGCCTTGTCCGGTTTGTTGGTCATGAACAAAAGTGGAAATGTATTCTTGCGTGGGTTTAATCCTGCAAAGCTATGTATCGCAGTCCTGCAACATGCTGCAGCCCTTGGATGACTCTTTCTTAGGAAGTTCAACTTTCAGAATCAATAAATAACAAATGGCATGGATCGTGTAAGATTCTAATAATCATTAGACCAATCTCTTTCAACGCTGGAACTTTTTTGTAGGCGTTGGTGAGAAATGGGCAAAAAACGTCATCTGAGTTGGGTACAAGATGGGAAGTCGCGGTATTAAAAAAAATATGTCATGGGTGAGGATGAATTGTCTATTTATAAATGCAGGAAAAATAAAGTCGAGGGCATATACAGTCAAGGAGTTGTTCCTTTGTTTATTTCTTTAGTAAAGTTGAGATTGTTGATCAATTTTTCCCCCATTTTGGGGTTATGAGGATGTCATCTGTTCTATCAGCGAATACAATATAATTTTTAATCTTTCCAACTGTATATTGAGGTCTTAAAAGGGAGTTTTTGGTTTCCTCCATGATCGAGTGCAGGTTTATTGGGTCTCTTAAAAAATGCTGAGTTAATTTCTAGACTCGACCCATGTGGAAAGTGTCGATTTGTGATTTGGCGCCATGTAACACCCCATTGCAGCAAGTCGGGAATGCAATTTGAGACTTGCTTCTAAGGTATTTGGGCTGAAGTCGTAATATTATGGATCTCTTGAAGTCACAATAATAAAGAGTTTGAAGCAACCCAAGCACATCGCTTCTGCTTCTAAGTTGTGTTTTACCACAGAAAATATTTTGAGTACAAGGACTTAACAAGACTCTAATTTATGTCTTTGCCCCGGAACATGAGGCGATCAATCTCTCCTCTGCATTAGTTTAAACTGCCACTACAACCTTTTCCCTGTTATGTGATGCCTTAATTAGATTAAACTAAATTTAGAAAACTTGGTGTTCGTAATTTCTCGTGCCAGGACAAGTGGAGGAATGTGAGAATATCTCTAAAATGATAGAAAGATGCAAAAAGCTACTTTGATGATGCCATTGCGTATTTCTGGAATACTCTTCTCTGCTGTATACTGCATGAGGTCTTTTTTGAAAACGAAAACTACGGTGTTTCTTGCTTATTGATTATGTGAAGCAATACACAATATCAACATATGATGCACAACACTGAAATGACAAATTAGTTACACAGCGGTCAGATTTTTTTTTACTCATTTGTTTAATCAGGAATGCAAATAAACATTTCTGGGGCCGATTCCAAATGTGCAACAGGGTTTTTTTTTTTCTGAATCGTTACACATTACTTTCTACCTTGACTATGTACCTCTTACTTAAGTAATTATTTGGAGCATTACTAATTATTTTCACTCAACACGCCACTGGTGAATTTGTGGCTCCAAGTTTCAGCGGTGTTTTGACCATGGCAATTAATTACTTGATCGGGAGAACAGATGTCCGCTATTAAGCTGTCGAACCTTTTGGCTGAGCAGTTTGTGTTGTATGTGTTTGTGTACACACACAGTTAGTCTTACTGTGACTAACATCCTCCTTCTTATTATTCACCCACATGCAGATTAAATCATAATTGGAGTCAATGACTCACGTCTGGAGTCTTTAATAGCTCTACTGGGACATTCTTTTGGACATCACAACACACGCACGTACAGGCACACACACACACACACACACACACACACAAAAGGATGTGTAAAGCTACGGAGTCATCAACACCACAATACACAGTGGTGGCACAAAGATAAGTGACACTGCGAGACATTTATTCCAATAATAGTATTGTTGTTGTGATAGTTAATTCCTGTGTAGGGATGTTTCTATTAGGCCTTGTGTAGCTAAAAGATGTTATATAAGTCAGCATGGTGCAGTGCCGTTTTTCACCTTGCCAGTCACAGTGCTAACCAAGACCTTTGTAAAGGAAGTTGGGTTTTTATTGTTGTTGTTTTTTTTTTATACATAATTGCTCTTGTATTGGTTTTCATTAGATTCTGCAGGTTTATGTGAGGGCTGTGTTGTGGCTGAGTGGGAGAATGAGTCATTGTTGCTCCCGTGAGATGCTGTGACTCACTCCTTTTTGTCATATGTCTTCAAGGACCTCCAAACCTGGTTCAGTTTGTATGGAACACGAAATCTCTTCTTCGTTTCATACAAGAAGGGAGACATGTCTTACGAAACGTGAAACGGCTCCTATCATGAATAATGAAATAGAACCGGTAAACATGAGTCATTGACAAAAATTAGGAGACAAAATTGCTGGTGGCAAAAATTGGACATCTACAGACAATAGGTGGGTCCAAATCGGCTCGATAGAGAACCAGCGAGCTAGCTAGATGGATAGATTAGACCCACTGTTGTTGGGCAGGCGCTTTTCTGTGCACCCGCTGTTGCACTGACAACAGATGGATGGACTTTGTGGCCACTGAAAGCTATCTCAGAGTAACTGCGCACTTCATAAACACAGAGTGGGAAAGAATAAATAACATACCATTAAGGTGTCCTGCAGCTGAAAGAGGAAGTATTTGCCTACATGGCAAAGGAATGCATTGGAAGACGAAGGAGTGTGTTTTTCTAATCCGGCCATGTTGGCACATTATTACCCGTCTGCTGCCGCCACCTCAATTTTCAGTGTTTTCTCAACAGCAGGTGACATTGTTTCTGCAGACAGATCTACTCTGAATACTCGAGGTGGGTGGATCGGTCCACATATTGATAATGATAGCTTTTGGTTGCCAGTAAGTGGATTTTTAAGTTTCTATTTCATTTGCATTGCTACGTTTGTTTGAAAGCGATACCTCACACCACCTACGACCTTAGCGCTACTCTGGGCGGTCACGGAAGAGAGCAGACACACATTGCTCCCACTCCCGCTCTTTTGTTTTGATGTTGGCCAAACTGCCTTGTGTCTTCAGTAAATTGTTTTGCATTCAGTACGTGAACCTGATGAGTTTTATTTGATGGCAGTTGATGAATGAATGATGATGTGAAGTCTTTTAAATGATCATTGAGATCGCAACAGTTTCCTGTAATAATATAAAATCACAGCGTTTTATGAACATGACAAATAGTTTTGGGAACAGTGGGACTCTATTGCTCATTAAACCACAGCTGAGAAATATTAAAGTTGGGGTGAATTAGATCAAGCTTGTTAAAATTAGTGTTACGCTTCACCCGAACAATTTTATTGCCCGATATGATTATCTTTTTTAACCGCCAGCGAGCTTTACAGATATCAGGCAGTCATCTTTTTTAAGCTGTTTGAATAAACTAAGAAGTAAAGAAAATGTTTTCGGAGGAAGTTGAGAGAAGAGAATGAATTTGTACAAGAATTGCAAGGAATTTGTTAAGAATAATGTAATGATGGTTGTAGCTTTAAGCTAACAAAACCCCACAATTCTCCATCTGACTAGTTTAGACTATTACATAAGGAACAGAAGAAATCACATTTAAAATAGAACTATTAAGCATGTTTAACTGTTAATTTAACAAATTATAGCAGATTTAATTGGCGTTTTTGGCTGCACCTCTGGAAGCACGGTCACCACCACAGCACATATCTGACACACGATGACAGCAACTTTTTTTACTTCAAGAATCCTTTCATGTATTTTCTGAGGTTATTTGAAATAATGGCCAACGTGTTGAAGTTCTGCTTATCCTGTGTTTCCTTCATGCTCGCTCTCTCTCTCGCTCTCTCTCTCTCTCTCTCTCTCTCTCTCTCTCTCTCTCTCTCTCTCTCTCTCTCTCTCTCTCTCTCTCTCTCTCTCTTTCTTTCTTTCTACTTTCATCTCTTGGTCTTGTTTCTCACTCGGTGGTTGCCAGGGGCAACTGACATTAATTAATATGACAATCGAATTTTCTTATTGCTGTTTGCCTCTGTAAGCCTTTGTTTGTCCAAACATTGCCGGTAATGTATTGCAGTTTGTGTGCGTGGGCATTTATGCAGGAGGGGGGGTGAGGGCTCTGACATTTTTTATATGATGAAATATTAATACTTATTACCACATTTCATACAGAAGGTAACCTACTGACTATATTCCACATAGGTACAAAACACTTGAAGCCAAAATAGGCAAATATATTTCGCACATTTAAGAGCAAAGTAGAAAGAAGTTCACGCATTACTAAAAAAACAGTGCATGAGCATGACAAAAGCATGGACAAGTTTCGTGTAGTCTGCTTGGACCATAAACCTCTTTTATGCCCAAATGGACAGTAAAGCAACAAGAAGCAGAATCACATTATCGGCAATGCAACATTTAGAATGGAATTGAGAAAGAAGGGGGGGGGGGTAGAGTAGGGGAGGCCCAGCTGTTTTATGTTCCCCGAGGGAAGGCTCACTGACCCACACAATAGAAAACAAAGCCTCTGATCTAGAAAGAGGCATAAACACCAATCCACAGTGGAGTGGTATGATCCATCACACATGCATAGGTATCGGCCCCCCTCCTCAGCATCTGCAGTTCCCTGCACACACACACACACACACACACGCACACACACACACGCACACACACACACACACACAAACGCAACCTGACTTCATTATCTGTGTGCTCTGCGATCACAATGTCAGGCGCAGCAACCATGGTAACAAAAGAGCAAGAGACCGTTTGGATTCACAGCCACTTCACACCAACGCATCATTAACGTCATTTAACTCTCCCCTTGGTGAGTCTGTCGTTTTCTTTTGCCACCCCCTCTCTCACGCCCACCCCACCCCTCTCCATAAACCAAAGTTTGCATATTTTACAGTCTAGCCCTCTGAAGCCTCTGCTGGTGAGTCACTCATCGTGGTAACTTGTCACTTTACGCGGTCTGGCAACCTCATTACCACAGCTGCTGCATCGCTCTTCGGGAGTCGCCAAAGGGGTCAAATGGTGACATTTGCACATTTGTCGTTCTTTGTACATGAATGATTCAGTGCACTGATTTCAATGCAGAGCGATGTGTAATAGGAAATAAGCAGCAGGAAATGAACCACGGTTCTCCAGTTCAACTAATACCTGTTCTAGTACGCAATATACCACGTAAAGAGATACATTCATGAGATATTCATGTATTTTATAGATAGATAGATAGATAGATAGATAGATAGATAGATAGATAGATAGACAGACAGACAGACAGACAGACAGACAGACAGACAGACAGACAGACAGACAGACAGACAGACAGATAGATAGATAGATAGATAGATAGATAGATAGATAGATAGATAGATAGATAGATAGATAGATAGATAGATAGATAGATAGATAGATAGATAGATAGATAGATAGATAGATAGATAGATAGATAGATAGATATGCACATGTATATAAAAACAAACAGTTGGAATAATGGGGATAATTGGTTTAAAAGATGGAACTGCATCAAATTGAATCGTTCAATTTCGAAATATATCAATATTGGCGCGATGTCATTCAAGCTTCAAGCTAGGACAGATGGACTGCATTATCACAAACAACGTGAGAAGAGTCGCAGTTCAGTCAACGGGCAATTACTAAATCTGCAGCGCCGTCTGGTGGTGAAAGGCAGTGGTACAAATACAAAAAAACTAAATCTTTCATTAACATATACAGAGTTTTCTTTTTACCTTCCTTTGATAAATAATTATCAATCATCATTATTTATAAAAGAAAATCGTTGTATCTTCAATGTCAACAGTGGAGTAGTCATCTTGAAGGATAGCGATAAATATTACATCTATCTGAACATTCCACTTATGATCACATCTGTTGTTACATTAACTTGACCAACTATTTCTGAGCAACTTGCCGTTGAACGTTAGTGAGCTTTCTCAACATCGAGACTCTTATCATCATGTGTTACAAGAGATGAACATAACAGTCAACTTCCTGATTATACTAGTAAGATAAACTGGAGAGATTTTGTCCACTACTGAAAACCTCAGGAAATAGAGATGATCCTCTGTCATTTGAATGAGGGTAAAGAGAGAGAAGTGAAGAAAGACGTTTTTGAGGAAATGGTGGTCCAACTAGAGTGTCTAGAAAAGAAGATTTAAAGCGTAAGCAAAATAGTCAACCATCTTAAGAGCCAACAAAGCGTTGGCTTGAAAGACAGGAAGGAAGTCAAAACATGAGAAAAGTAACTGAAACCGAGACAGCAGACGGTGTTCGTTTCTGGCCCAACTGAAGGAACCTGCAAATATGCAAAGTCATCTATAGGTGATGGGGTGGGACATTCTCTGCACAAACACATTATCAGTCTTGCTAAGTCCAAACTGTACACTTACAAACTTGTAAACCTTGGCGCAGCGTGTATCTTTTTTCTCCCCACAATGTAACACAGCCCTGGCTCCAGTAGTCTTGAAGATTTTGAAGCCATATAAAAGTGGACTCTGACCTTTATGAGCACAAAAGATAAACTCAGCAATCAGTTTGACATTGTAAAGATGAAAGGCCTGGGAACAACATAAAAAATACAAAAGAGTCTTTATTCAGATTTACACAGCACTTCACGATATCACCAGCAGGGTAAAAACTCAGCACACAGCCCAGTTGTTCACACTAAAAATTGTTCTTTATGGGTGAAACACATCCATCACTTATATCCAATATACTATTTATTTGTGACATTGTATGATACACAACTTCTTTATAATTGTTTTTACAGCAGACAATCCAAGCTCACTGTTGTGCGTATTGCATTGTGACTAAAGGTCAACTGATGAACTCTGTTGCCAATGTCATCCCAATAAAACAAAGGCAATTGAATTCACAGTGTGTGTGACAGTCCTAACAACACACACCCCTTTATGAACACAAACTAAAAAATACATAAATGAATACTTTTAATTCCGCCAAGGCAGGACATTTAAAAGATGTTAAAGGCTCTTGAATTATACGGCATTCATTTAACCTGGGTGTACCTAATATATGGATGGACACACTAGCCCTTTTTCACATTTACTGAATGGTTGTACAATTGGTTCGTTCAATAAATATCAATAGTCCAATTTGGTCCTTTCAATATTCGTCACATGTGCCAGTGGTGGGTAAACCAGCGAAGAGAAATACCAGAAAAGGATGGGGGAAAATGCTGACAAAAGCAGTGGAAACAAGATTTAGAAACTTAAAATTGAACTAAAACCAACAACAAAAGACTTGCATAAAAGAATCATGTTGCTTACACGGTCTGTGCTTCCATTCAGGATTAATTGGTTTTGGGGCTTGGTTCAAAGAATAGAAGATTCCGAATTGATGTTTTTTACCATTTGGTATAGTTGTGAGTCCAATACGATGTACCCAAGTTAAAAATGTAATTTTTTTTTACCCAAATTATTATTATTATTATTTACAGTGTAGGTTCCATGTCACCCCCCTAATGAGGGCAAGTTCCATAAAACAGATAGCTGGACAACAAATGGATGTTCGCAGGATTCTTTCTTTTAAGAAGAAATCAACACAGTTATGATTATTCTGGAGAAGTATAAAATAAAGAGATGTTTTCATGAACGTAAATACTGTGTGTTGACAACAAGCTGCAAACTAGTTTGCCACTAAGATTCTTTGCAACGGTCAGACTGACGGCAACTGCATGGAAAAGAACACAGAATATGGTGGAGGCATAGCATGGGCGCGGGCACGGATGCTCTCAATTTTTACGTCTAATTAAAAACGCTCGAAATACTTCTGGTTCCATCTTCAAGAAAGCATCACTGACTTTCAAGTCTACACAAACCTTCACTGATTACGGTGCATGGTTACATTGAAGCCCTGAGGATCCTCCATTTGAGGATTTCTTCCATTGTGACCTGAGCAACTAGGTGAGGACTATTTACAATGGTTTTTTTTTTATTCCTGCCATGCTCTAACCCGCACGTGTCATTCATTGGAGGCTAAAGCACACAAGGCTTGAGGCCACACACAGTGTTGAAGGCACATAATGACAACACACAGAAACAGAATATAAAGTGCTGAAGCGGCTTGCGAGCACATGTGAGATTTGTCAGCAAGAAGAGTGTCAGTGAGTCTGTCGGTTCATCTGTTTGTGCGTTATGGGGAAAATTTCCCGAGACAGTCCGATGCATACATTGAAGCAATTAAAGAAGAAAATTTCCCCAGTCTTAAAGCATGGACTCTGGCTAGCAAGATAAAAAGCTGTGACAAATTAAATCTCATTATATTCCCTGAAATAATTATATTGGTATTTTACGCTTTCTACAAACAGCATCTCTCATCATTCACACAATATTTTGATGTACTTTTAAACAAAATGAGTTTTTGTTTTTTTATTAATTAATAAAACTAATAAATTTCCTTCACAAGAAGTAAAAATTAAAACAGGCTTCACAATGTTTCAAGTATATCTTAAAACAACAGTTAGGTGTTCACATAACAGCTTCTGCATGCAGTAATGTTTGCTCCTGCTCATAGTGGCCATTAAACGACTTCTTAATGTACTTTCAGTTTTAATAAGAGCACAGTGCTTTGCATAGATATATTTTAAATTGAGTTTACACCAGTTAGTTTTACGTGTACAATATAGTAATTGGTACAATTACTAAAGAGCAAATTCAGAGTCAGTTTGCTTGGTAATTCTTAGGACATGATTTCTTCGAGGGGTTACCATGGCGCAAATGCTGTACTGAAAGGATATTAATGGTGCAAGAACACTTAATAAATCACTGAAGTATATTTTTGACACTAAACACATTTCACGAAATGGTATCAATCTAGACTCAGGCACATCTTATGGCAAGTATGAACTGGAGGAATGAATACAAGCCGGTCAAACACGTTTGTTGTGGTGCTGCTTACAGTCACCCAACGACTGTTTTAAATCACTCTTCTCTAGAGTCTGTTCTTCTAAACTCTTAACAATGTTTATGATGCAAAGGCTTGAGTCACACTGAATTTAAATTGGACAAGTCATGATTCGGTAAGTGCATAGTATGTTACTGTCGTTCTGATACATCATAGTCCAATAGCCTATCCCAAATTTAGGGTTGGGACCTAAAACAGGTTGCAGATTCACTGAGTTTGAGAAATATTTTTCTAATTTGGCTCAAAGTGTGGGAAATTCTGCAATAAAGAATGGCATTCATAATGTTTCGCAATAATGAATACACGGGCAATTATTTATAATGAATGCACCCGACTTCAGCCACCTTCTACGTTAAAGACACGCTTCCAAGCAACTACACACGTAAACCAAAAATGCCCGAGTACTGCCTTGAATTGTCGGCAGCGCATTTGCAGAGCGTGGCAGAAGACAAATACCAGCGGTGAATCAAAATTGAGTCAATATGCTCGACGATAAATGGACAAGTCAAGTGGTGGCCCAATCCCTGCACGGTCACGTCTGACTTAAATAAAACGAGGGACTTGTCGCGGTGATGTTAGGAGGAGGTGACATCTGAGGTTTTCCTAATGACGCTGGCCCGCATCTCGTGAGTGTGGCTGGGTATGGAAGATGTAAGAGAGTTCTGGCTGTAGGGCGTTGGCCAGCCGTCGCTGTGATAGCTGATGAGGGGGTTGGGGTCTCGCGTGGTGGTTATTCTGCACCGGGGTTTGCTTCCTCTAACGAAGGTGGCCATGCCAGGGAGGGAGGAGGGGGAGACCTTAAGAACTGACCTGCTGTGATCCCGCCTCCAGGCTGGATTGACACTCTGTGAGTCACAGGAAAAGACAGGAAATTACAAGTATGCTCAAAGTGCTCGTAAATAAAAATACATATGCGTGGTGGCTGGTGGGCATGTCTGACTTATGTACGTATGTGATGAAACTGGGCTTGAAACCAAACACCCGTGTTGAAAGTTTGATCATTTTAAATTGTCAACAGGACATAAACATTCAGAGGCTATAAACAGAGGTCATAAATCAAGCCTGTTTTTGTACATTATAATTTCATTAAACTTGGAAATTAGTTAGTATAATGTCACTGTTTATTTTGGGGGCAGGAATACTTTCAGGCAATTTAATTAGTGTGTGCATGCCTCTCTGTTTCGTTCGATGCAAGTACACTGGACTATAACGGAAGACTGTTAATGTTTGATAACAAGAGTTCCTGGACAAGGTCATCCCCCGTGTGTGTGTGTGTGTGTGTGTGTGTGTGTGCGTGTGTGTGTTTGCATTTGTCGAAGAGTAGACTCACCTGTTGGGTGTCCTCAATGTCGCTTTCTGTATCGCTACCTGTAAAGGAACTAATTTAAAACTTGCACATAGCAAACGGCGCATTTTGAACTGTGCACTGGGAATGGAGAAAAAGAGACACAACCTGAACCCTGACAAGTACAGCTACACATATGATATTGATTCAAAGCCCATCTCGTCACCCCTCCCCCGCCTATCAAACACAGCGGATCGATAACTGCTGCCGAGTGATAGACTCAGCTGTGCCTTGGATGACTGGTCAGAAAAGCAAGAAGAAGACACCTGCCACCACAACCTTCGGTGTCAAGTAGAGAAAGTCAATGCAGAAATTCAGTTCAGGAAGAACAGTAAATTGAGCTTCAAGAAACCGCATAATTTAGGATGTCACAAAATTTTAATTTCACACTTGGCTTATTACCCCAAGCTGAGAACACTAAACCACTGTTAAACCGATATGGTCTGTTTCACAAGTTTAGGCGCTCTGTTCCCAGCTTTAGATAAGATAAGACGAATGCTATACTGTGCTGACATTAAGGATGAATTACATAATTGTATCATTTGCCCTCGTGTTCAAATAAACAACAATAATCCAAACCAAAAATGAACCACATTATCTGTCTCAAGCTTGTCTTGTTGAAGCTTTATAAATACAAGAAGAATAAGGAAACAAGACCGGCAGCGATACTGTACTTGTGAATGACTACCAATCTGCTAACTGATTATGTCACAGAGTTACGCAACTTCTGTCAACAATTCAGCTATGGTACAGTTCACTTTTGACTGTGCTTCTTTTTAAGGCATTTGTGAAGAACTGCTTACTGGGGGTTGAACCGGTTAGTCACATCAACTGTACTTCTCCTTGTCAACATTTAAAGCTTCAAACATCTGCCTCTATGGAAATAAGATGATTGCTAGCTTCGGCTATTCCGCTGTAGAAGATTGGCAACGCTATGCAGTTGAATTGTTGCTCAATTTCAGTTAAGATTTTAGAAAGTTTATTCCGTGCCACTAATCTCCTTGTAACGGTCCCACAAATGAGGTGAAATGTGACGTGCTGGTGTGCGTTCTCACCGTCGTAAGAAGACACTGGAGAAATTTGAAAAGGGTACAAGTGGGAGGAGCTCACAGTCTCCTCTTCATTCTCTGTTTTCACTTCAATTGTCTGACAGACAAATGGTAAGAGCTCGCTTGAAATCACGTGATCTTCATCAGGAATATCTGCACATGAACACAGAGGACAACAGTATGACTCTTCCTGAAAAGCAAACATGCTGAATTCCCTTTGTTCAATTTTACTTTTCATATTAAAACTGTTAAAACTATTAAAACCTCTGCAACTTACAAGCGGGGGATGTTTGATACCACTTTTTTTCAGACCGATACCAGTATTAGTTCAAATCTAGAATAGTCACCGTTACCGATACCACGTGCCGATACCACGAGTATTATGTACATATAATGCCCCCCAAAAATAAATGACAGATAATCTTAAATAATATTGAAGATTATTATTATGACTATTTATTCTATATAGCAATTTTCCTTAAAATTACATGAAATTAATGACTATGTTCTAGTTGCAAATTTCTAGTTCCTGTTTGTAAAATGACCACAAGATGGCGGCCGATACCGATATCAACTGCCATCGCGAGGACAGATACCTTGGAATAAGGCTAATATCGGTACTCGCCCATCCCTATTTACAAGTATTCAGAATGTGATATGGACTACAGTACAACGTGAGAAAATTTTAAAGCGCTGTTATGGCACCTTTGGTTGTAATGGGTGGCTCTTCCGCATCCTGCGATTCCTGTTTGAAGTCAACAACTTGTACAGCATGAAAGAGAAGAGGTGTCCTATCAAAAGATGGAGACGATACCTGAGAGACAGAGTGGGGGAAAGGAGGTGAAGATAAAGACAGGGAGTCAGTATCGGAACTCACACCGATACAGTCGACTCAACTGTGTCAGCGTCATAGTGATGGATGACCGAGACACAAGAAAAATGTTTTAAACGCTTGAATCCAAGGCAATGTCTGAATATCATCAACCATATCAATAGGATGCCTAGAAAAGGTATCATCAGAAACTTAACTATCGACTTGCGCATCAAGTATTTGTTATTAATGTTCAAGACCAAAAAAAATCCACAATAAGTGGAACTGAGAAACTTTGCCAGTGTGCCTACAACATTTTAAGGAACTTAACAGCAAGTCGTCCAATGTGAAACTGTACGGCAATCTTACAGCAGTGACCTAATAACATTGAACAACGATCACTAAACAAGCATGTCGTCACATATAAACTACAGTTCCAGATAAGCACATTCTGACAGGAAACGGATGCTGCACTTCCTTAGCAGTGCTATCCCTATTGGTAGCAAAACATAGGGTAATTGTGTGTTTTGGTCATTTGTGTTGTGTGCAAACCAAAAATACAGTGCTGTCTTGACAATGCTGTGCTTTGCATGTCTGTGTTTATCTACCTCTTTATTTCCTTTGGGCCTACTCTCTTTGTTGGTCCTCTTCTTTCCTACATGCATACGCAGAGGAAAACACCTTTCAGATATATCAAGGAAATATCATATCCTTTCCTGAGTACACAAATAAAATTACAGTGAAAGAGTGAGATGTATCGTAGGACTTCAATTCTGAATGAGACCAGATTTTTAGAAAGGTAAATCTCGAACATTGCACAGAAATCCACTTTGAACCTTTTCGAACGACTGTTTTAGGAGTACGTGGTTACACATTTAAAAAATGTTTTTAAAAAAAGGTACGCCAAGTCATTGATGACCAGCAGCAAGGTTTACCTTTCCTTAGACTTCTCTCTGAAGATGACAGCATCTTGTAGACTCTGAAGGCATTTGTTCCCTTTTTGTTGCTTTTATCCTTCACCTCCTCGATATCAGGCAGGCTGTTCATCGCACAGCGGAAATTTGCCTTCCAGGTCTTTGGGTCTGGTTTGTCTTTTCCTGGCTGGTATTTACCTTCACGTACGCAGATGAGACATAACACATGGCACCAACTGAACATGACGCTTTACAACAAATGAGCATTGTATATTATTTTTTTCTCCTGCTACTCCCTCATTACATTAAAACTTTTATTCCCCCTAGGTACTGTGCAGCTCTCCTAAATTTGTTATTTTGTTGAACTTGTATGACTTGAGAAGGATGAAAGCAGCTTCATTTGAGGATCCCACCTCCAAAAAGGGCAATAAAATATCGGTAAATATAGGTATCTTATTTGATAAATGAATCGTATTTAAATTTGCGTAAATCTCTGCCTCCATTTCCATTTTGAAGTGATCACAATGTTATTTGACTCAGACATGAATTTAGTTTTGTACCAGATTTAATTTTCAGTACTGACAAAAATAAAGCCAGCGTGTTTACCAGTATGTATGGCCCAGCGCATGAAGAGAGGAGCATCTTTCTCCAAGTCCCAGCCGTGACGAGCAGCGTGCATCCAAGGGATCTGGAAGATCCTTTTTTCCTAGACAAAGCACCATCACCAAGGTTTTTTTCCCAGTGTATTTACAATGTAAAACAGCGCTAAATGATTTGTTGATTTATGATCAAAATCATCATTTCAGATAATGTGATTTTGTGTTCATCAAAGCTGTGTTTTACAAATCAAATCAAAAGCCTAACCATTTTCAAAACCTTGAAAAAATGACAGAATCCCTCACACTCTTTACTGTGCTTGCATTATTCAAGTCATATAGCTTTTAAGGTTTTGATGGTAAGATAAACATTTTCTGTCATGTTTGTAAATGTTACTGTAGTAGTAGATAGTCAATAATACCTATTGTATTGCAGTGTGGTATGAAGAAAATCATGAATCAAATTGAAATTGCAAGATGTCAGAAAAAATCCAATTCAAACGTTTCCGAAAATCATTAGTCACTTCAATATATAGCATCAAGTAAACTATATCTTTACAGAAGTCAGTGTCAGTGAAAGTACCGGTACTTACTTCGTTCACCCATTTGAGGCCTGGTATCTGGCAGGAGTTGATCTGTTCCTCCAGCCACGGCCGCATCCTCATTCTATCTACAGGCATTGTGGTATCTGAGCAGAGATATATACACATGCACTACTGCACATATTGGAGGCATATGGAACATATTTGTGCAAAGTATGCAAATGCATTGTCATATTTAAGATCTAATTATGAATATATATGAAAAGAACAATCATGAAGTTTAACCCCAAGCGCATTTCGTTTGATTTTTAAAAACAAAAACAATGTTAAGTTGCAATGCGATCTGATCACAGTCCGCCAGGCCAGATAAGCCAGTGGCACTCCCATTTAGTGGCACAGCATGCCAACTGAACGGGTCGAACAAGGTGAAACACTATCATACACACCAGTGCATGTTGTACATTAAGTGTCTTTAAAAGTCACAGATCTGAAAAATCTATAGTAGTTCACGTTTCAATGAAAGTACTTAAGATCGATACAATTATGGTTGAACCATTCTCTAACGTTTACGCTTATTTGAACCGTGTTGGTAGATTGCACAATATGGTACATTTACGTGTTGCATAAGTGGTGCAAAAGTGCAGATTAAATAAATACAACAGTGCAAAAGTTCCGAAAACTATTCACACTTCACTATAAACGCGCTTCATATTCCCGAGAAACACAGTTAAACTCTGCAAAACGTTACTTAGAAAATGCACATTTCACAAAATCTACAATGACAGCCATGAGCGTATTTTTTGGAAGTCTATGACAACACCACAGCCGCTTATGCCCTTAACCAATATCAGTCACTCATGGCCAGAGGCAAACAAGCTGAGCCAAAAGTGAAAATAAAAGCCAGTCCACGCAAACAACGCGAGCGTAAAAGGAGCACTTTCGCTTACAAGACGAGCAACGATCCGTCGAGCAGCACGCAAGAGAAGTCTGTCAAAAAGTCAAAGGTAGCAGCAGCAGTGGTGATAATATGCGGAAATTGTGTTACCTGTCGAGTTCGGGGTGCTTGTTTCAGAATAACATGCAACACTGGCGTGGCGTGGGGATTTTTTTCAAAGGACATAGGTGCTTTGGCAAAAAAAGGGAAAGTGAGAGCGTTGTTCGATTGTGTTTCTGGTCCAGAACGAAAGCAAAACAAGGTTAGCTGGGGTAGCGGGGGCAACATTAGATGGAAATCCCCCTCCTACTTCCCCGCACGCCAACGCGGAAGTGTGTGGCCCTTAAAAGATTTCGATGGAAGATGGCCCACTTTGCTCGTTTACGTTTATGACTTGGCACACAATGCGATTTTCATGTAGTGAAACAAAGCGCTGTGATGCGTATTGAATCGAGAGGCATTAAAATAAAGCTGCTCAAGCGTCTTTATGAATTCAAAATAAAAGCTCAAAATGTTCTGCCAGATGCGTCGTCTGATGTGCACAGACGATCTTTGTGCTGGATTTTCATTTTCACTTCCTTCATTGCTGCCGCTCTCGGCGCTATGCAGCTTTGCTCTGCTTTCAGTATGCAGGAAACGAAAGTTGTACTAAGATCCTATTTTTGAACAGTTAAATTCAGCGCGCTAATTCAACCAGTATATTCAAACCAATGTTGCTTCTGAAGTTTACGTTACCCCCCCTCGTTTAATTTCCATATTTCATGCTAAACATAGACAGTATATGAATGAAATCAAGTCATGCACACAAAATTAATAAAATCACAAATAATCAACAATCAATCGGTATTCAATTATTTTTCCATGTTTTTATTTTTGGAGTACATGCCGCCCGATTTGTCTGGGAAATCACAAATCTAATTTTCAACTGGCAGGTTTCCCAATCTAAATAAATGCAATTAAAGAATACGTTATGGTGTCCGTTAACAATGCAACACTTTAGTGTGCAAACGGCAAAGTCTCTTCTTAGATACACCCAGAAGTTAAAAAAGTGTTTAATTTTATTTTTTTTCACAACTTAGACATTGTCCCCACCCCCATGACTTAATGTACTGTCAGTACTCCTAAATCTTTAAAACGGTGTTGTGAAATGTTCAAAACACCAAAAAGCAAGTAAAATGGAAATGTAAGTAAAAACATTACTACAACCGAATAGTTTAAAATGAAATGTAGAAGCACGTTGATTGTGCTACACTGTCACGATCGGTTTATTTAGGGAAGTAAAGGTCTTTGGTTAACATGGAGACAATGCAGGGAATCTGCTTCTTGCCAGTGAAGCCGGGAAGGCAGGAGTTGGATTCGAAGTGCGTTGCCACCTTGTAGTTGACCCGAGTCATGATCTGCATCAGTTCCAACTCGCCTTTGAATCGCTGCAACATCTCGCACAATGCCTGCATGAACCAGGAACCGTTTTGCGTGTTCCTCCAAGAGTAGTAGCCTGTCGGGTCATTGTTAGTAGTATTTTTAGTATTGTTAGTACTTTAGTATTTAATTGATGCGTGATGTGTTTTCACAGCCGAGTCAGAAAATTCCTATGGAAAATCTTATTGCTGGTTACCTGGAGCTGTGGAATAGGCATACAAGAAGTCGGCCTCCACAGGAATCCTCTCCGATGTTTGCTCCTCAACACTGTCGGCTTGGAGGCCCGTCCCCCCATCCAGTTCCGAGCCACGGCATGCCTGAAAGATGTTTGTTCTTTCAAAATGACTCAATTCAAATAAAATAAAATAAAATGGTCCATAATGAGTTTAGGGATACGCTTTCAGAATTACACTGGTGGGGTTGGGGCATACATTGTATGATCTACAGCTTTTGTTATACTGACTGCTACCAATTAAGCAACTTTGTCACTTTACTCACGTCTCCAACCCATTTGAGTGGCTATTTTACAAATCAAGTGGTGAGCAACAAAATCTAGTGCTATCAATTAATTTTTTTTTAAATCTTGATAGAACCCTTTTTTAAATGTAAAATTTCTCTGGCCAACAGACAAATTGAAAATGTAATTCTTCTCTATGGTCAGTAGAGGGGATGCACGCTTCATAAAATCTGAATTACCGCTTTGATTTTCTCCACTTGAGAGAAGCAAGCCATTGTACACGTCTTTCTGAAATTAATATCAGAAGCAGCGGCATGTTCCTCCCTTACCGGCCTGCGTTTGATGTTCCCCTGTGCTCATTTTCTCATCCATGTTTTCACACCTCTACTCGAGCATATGTTGCTTAGGAGAATCATAATAACATGTAGCAACCATCAAAGTGATCAATGTGTATTAAATTTTTGAGCATGGTTAGCCTCCCTGTTGGAAGTGCCGCCTGAGCACCGTGCCCCCCTCCTACTCCACATTTTGATCAACCAGTTCTGTGGAAAATTACAGGAAATGTCTCCCTTGTCCAAAATGATATGATCCCATAGAAAACATCAAAACTAAAATGGTTAGCAGTTGAGTCTAGAATGGCTATAAGGCCCAGAATGTTTACTAACCTGTATAAAGAAGAGCTTTGGTTTTCCCACCAGAGTCTTGCAACGATGTCCTTTGAAAGGTTTTGTCAAATTTTCAAGCATTTCAAATCCATCAGTTCCAAAAATCACACCCTCTTCACCATGACTTAGCAACACGCACACAAATGATGCATTGCAGCTGTGGTCCTCTTGGGATACTGCAGAAACAGACACAAAGAAACAACAGAGTGACATTAACTAACCAGCATTAATTCCTACCTATTATTTATTTTTTAAACAGCAATTATCTGTTTCTAGACAATCAATATTCCAAACGCACGTTAGAGTTACACTGATAATAATATCAACGCAATAACAGAAAGAATAAAATCAATTACCACTTAACAGGAGACTCATCATCTGCTTTACAGTCTGATCAGTGGCCACTTTAATGGTGTAACCCAGTTCCTTAAAAGTTTTCATGGCAAAAGCGGCGTCGACATCGGTCCCGTTACGAGTGCTCATCCCTGGGAAGAAGATACACAAGTAGAAATAAAGTCCATTGAAAAACTGCAGGACTTACTTACAACAGGGAATAAAGAGAAATATTTTGGTGAGAATTTGGAGATTCAAACATATTTTTTCCTAATCAGGTTTGGCCCGCATGATTAACTAAGCAGACATACTGTAGGCACAGTGTATGTGACAATTTCCTTTTCACCGCTTCACGCCTATAGTGGAAAACAGGCCTGACTGACAGCTTGGGGGGGGGCGTAAAAAATGTTGAACCATGATTCACAAAGCATTCGTCAAAGTGGGTATGAACTGAATTAGACAGCCGCGTACAAGACTGCTTTAATGGGCGTATTTACTTGTGCTTTTGTCGAAGTTCTTATTGTTGATAATCAGGCAGATTCCCATGTTTGGGTAGTCCATCTTGTACTGATATGGGTTGTGGGCTGACACTTTGCTGATGGGAACAGAGTCTGTTTCCTCAGCTTTATTACTGCCATTCGATGGATTCGTCCTGAAAAAGATCCACAGTTGGAATCATGAACAACATTAGAGATGATAAAGATGAGGTTGGGAAACCTGCTAAACAGCTTAAAACTCAAATGTTCCCTTTAACATGATTTGGCAGCTCAATGAACCCATTGAAAGATTTTGTCAGACAGGTGACTCAGTATGGCAGCTGGTTTTCCCATCAATGGAAAAAAACCTCAACCATTGGCACACAATTACGTTGAGCGTTTGACAGCTTTTTAATACACATATAATTACACAAGCGCAGCAACACGTGACAGTTACAAGATAAATGTCAATAATTAATGTTTTAATTTAATAGTTTTTAAAAATTGGAATGAATCACCCCATTGAATTAAAAAAGGGTGACCTCCAAATATTATTGAATTGCTTGATTTATTTACCTGCACTGTAAAATATTTAGACCCTATAAAAGGTCTAAACTTTCAGTGTAGTTTAGCTTTACATCTGGTGTTCTATGACGTGGTTATTTGTAAGCAGAGAATCAGTGTGCCATAGGTACCTTTTTGAAAATAGTTTGAAGGCGTCCATAGTGTCCTCAGACTTCTCCAGAGAACCAGCATCTTTAGTTGCTGCCATGGTTTCTTATTACTGAAATAAGAGTCAGCTGAAATGTGAACACACAATCCATGATAAAATTGTAAAATTTGTGGAATTGTTCAAAACAACTTTCATGAATGTTCAACTCATATAAAACAATTAAATGTGGATAAAATAGCTGTTTTTTTTTGTGACACTGTGTAGGGGCAATTGATTACACAAAACGCTGCTTAATCATGTGAGGAATGGGAATAAACATGTCACAAACATGACTACATTCCTGTACAGTTGAATTAGAGGTGGGAGGCATTTTAAATATACACTTATCAAGTTTATATTATTCAGACAAAAAGTTATTTTCACTTATGCAAACGCTTTACCTGTAATTAAAATATTAAAATAGTTGGCAACTAAATAAAATTCACAACACATTTTAACTCAACCTAAAGACATTAGAATCTTGATCAATGATTTGGACAAAAACGTGAGGTGAGGTTTTACACACAGTTCTTGCCAAAAAAAAGAAACTTCCGTGTGTGATTGTGCTGCTGGATAGTAAATGATTGACCTGATGACAAAAATCGAAAGACAGTTCAGATAAAGTACCTTAGAAGCGAAAATCTCATAAATATAGTTCATTTTTCCCTGCTTAGGTGTTCCCTGGTAAACAAGTCTGGGACGCATTTCCTGAAGAGACTATGCTGATTCAGGAAGGCGGATAACTTGATAATTTCCAGTGATTACAGTTATTGGTGGGTATCATAAATAATAACAGTTAAGCACAATTTATTTTTGAATCGTACTGCTCAAAAGTTACGACGTCCTGTTGACCTCTCAATATTCTCGCATTACTTCAGTCGTACTGTACTATTGCGTCTGGGCCAATCATATGAATGACTTTTCTTTCACTGTATAAAACAAACACTTTGCAGCATAAAGCGTGGAGTTAAATTTATAACGAAACAAAAGGGTTTGGCAAAAAAAAATTACACATGTAAAGACGAAAATAGTACGTACTTACGTGACACAACTCAAACACCACCTACTGGAAAGTCGAGAACAACCTGAAACGCTCAGCCAATTAGACGCCGATGCAACTTGGACGCAAGTCTCAACGCATTGACTCAAGTGACACCTGATTGGACAACAGTTTGACTGAAGAGACACGCGATTGGACGAACAAGAACTAATCGAATCGCCCAGACGGTAGAAGTCAGGTTGAGACGTTTTTGAAGTTTTTATTTCTTTTATGAAGGCATAAAATACGCACACAGCCACGACTCTTGCTGGAACAAAAAATTGGCTCATTTACATTTAATATTAGATTTCTATACAATAAATAAACCTTATGCTACCATTCTATAGTTTGAAAATACACATTTCGTCTTGATATTTAAAAAATATTGCATTTATCATTACTTAACCAGGAATAATCTGTGAATCCTACACGAGTTGTGTATTGGTATAGGACTCCACTGTCCAACACATTATTTGCCATCTCCCTTCAGTTCTTTCTCCTGATCGTTATTGATCAGTCTCGGCTGGTCCTATGCTCCTTGAGAATGTTAGGTCTCCAGTAGTTGAGCTGCTACACTGGATGTACCATACTGCAAAAGGAAGAAGATAGAGAATAACATGTGTCAATGTGGGTACTTATCGTGTTTTCAAGTGCAGCTGTTCATACTGTCTCTTTCTCTTTTGGATGTGCAGTCCGGTAGTCCAGATATACTTGGGTGAGTCCTCTAATATCTTTGAGGAAAGCCTGGCTTCTTCTCAGATCTTCTAATCTTAGTTTGAGGTCATTTTTCTCTTTTTGCAGCAAGTCCACGAGCCGCTCCGCCCTATTGGATGATACTATTGAAATTACTACCCGTACTGTATAAAACTGTCAGAAAGACAAGCGCTCCTGTGATATCAAACTCAATTTATTGAGATTAGTGAAAATGGCTGCATTACTCTTCTTAATTATTAATAAAAAAAACGTTATTAAATTTATAGTTGATTATTTGCTGTATTTGGGATGGTGTTTTTCTCTTAGAAATGCCTCACCTTATTAGCTCATGCTTGGCATCCAAAAGTTGCTGTGTCTTTGTACGTATCATGGAGCTCACCTGACACACACATGGGTCAAAATAACAAAATGAAGCAAATGTACTTGATTAACATAGGGCGATCATAAACATTTTCATCATTCACAAGATTTAAGTTGTACATATCGTTTATAAGAAAATGCTAATTCAATTTGAGACTTGTTATATATCTATGATTTCTACAACTGGAAAAAAAAAGTCTCTCTGACAGAGATTGGTTACCTTGGAATTTTCCCGTTTCAGAGCCTTAAACTCTCTATTTGAGGCCATCTGAAAGAAAATTGCAAGGCCAAAATATAAGCTTTCATTTTGCAATAATTGTGTACTGTGAGATGGCAATACACAACAGCTCCTCTTTTTTAACAAAGGAGACCAACCTTTTCAAGAAGTTGTTCCTTGACACTGTTGGAGAAACAATCAATTGCTTTCTTGACAGCATTAGACTCGACAGAATCCCTGTAAGACACAGTAAATATTTTTCCCACAAGTCATTTTGTCACCAATACTTACGTGAGGTTTCAAGTTGCAGACATTTCTATTTATACAAACTGCTCTGGTTAACAATTACGGGTACCTGTACTCATCACAGAAATTGAGGAAGGCCTCCATCACCACTTCCAACTCTGTTCCTCCTTGAGATTTTTTCCTTTTCTTCCCATTCCTTTGGACTTTGTCTGCTTTGTTAAAGAAAAGATGCATTACATGTACAGTTATAATTAATGAAGGAATTCGAAAACCCATCTGACAACTGGAAACACTTGTGGTTGTCATTTGGCCAGAAGCGATTAAATCAAGGCAGATGCTATAAAAAGAAATTATTTGTGAAGAAATGTACATTACATGTACATGCCATCAAATTTAAGAAATGTACATTTTAAGTCATTAGCCCTTTACAGTACCTCTGGTCAACTTTTTTGAGGTTCTCTCCAAACTTTGGATTTTTGCTTTCTTTCGACTTGGGTTCTAAATAAATCAAAACAAAGGACAGGATTAGAACAAGACGATTAGCTACCAAGAACATTGAAGCTGAGGTACTTGAGTACCCAGCTTGTGTCCTCGTCTGTGTCACCATCAGAGGACAGAACTTGATTTTGTCTCCTTTTGGTGCAAGGGACGGTGTCTGATTCTTCCTGAGGACAGACATTTGGCAACAGCATTGTCATCAACTACTGGTAAACCAACTTTCAGATACTCAAATTCTCTGCAAAAAACAATATTGGAGAAGACAACATTTTTACTGTACCTGTGAGCCCCTTGACTTTTTACTCTGTGAACCTCTCTTCTTTTCTACCTTTGCCGGTTCATTTTTCTGAGTCCTAAAAGAAAGGGGGAAAAAAACCCACAAATTTTGTAGTCTTTTTATTGATATTGTAACAAAAACCTCAATCAGATGTGTTGACGAGTGAAAGGACAAAGTCCCAATTAACAAATATCAATGTGTTCTTTAAAAATTGTTTTGAAAATATCGAAAAATGACTTTATTTAGAATTATGCTGTGTGGCCGATGATATCATGTCTTTTAATAAGGTTTTGGCATTCACCAAGTTTGATAAACACTGTGATTTGCAACTATAAGTTTAGTGGTTTACTCGGCAGAATCTACCTGGTTTTGACCACTTCATTCACTTTCTTTGTGATGTTCTTCCCCACTCGACTTTTTGTCTTCTGGGGCTCTTTTGAAAGGTTGAAATCATCTTCTATGGCAGTACTGTGCAGAGGGTTACCTTGGAGACACAAGCTAACATAAGTCTGTCATTCATTGTTACAGACTGTAGCTTCTTACAGCTAAGTCCAGAAGTAAGTTGGCTAAAGATGAATACAATCTTAATAGTGACATGGACCGACCTTTTAAAGACTCACCATTTTTTTCCTGTAGCCCTTCTAAGAAACTGGCACTACCAATTGTAGATTGGTTGCCAGAGTCCAGAGATGAGGATTTCTGGATGCCAAACAAAAGGACATTTTCTTTCATCATAATCAATTGAGTAACATATTTATGTGAAGATCACAGTGTATTTGTATTTCAAGTCACCTTGTTGCCAACTGGTGCAATGGGCGCCGCCTTGACGCTTCTGCTCTTTCGGGTACTGTGGAAGCAAGGCATTTAAGTACTTTTCAATTCATACTATTTTAAATTCAAAGTTCATGGTTAGGAAAATTAGGTAATGTTCAACATTATAGACAACAAGATTGCCTTAGAAGAATAAAACTGAAAACAGGTAATATACATTTGAACTTCAGTAATTCCCAAGCACTGGAAATATTGATGTTCTAACAATAGTTACATCTTTTTAATGGTATTTTGTGTTTACTTGCCGCATTCTGCAGGATTGAATTAACAAAACAACATAAATATGACGTTCATGTTTTTTATGCAACACATAATAAAAACAAATCAAGAAATAAATCAAAAAAAATCTACGAACCTTTTTAGGGAGCTAAAGAACACACATTCCCTTCAATACCAAAAAGAAACACGCTACAATTACTTAGGTGAGCCAATATATTAAACAGTATAACGAAACAAAACAAAAGGTATCAATAACGGCATAAGACATTGTGTTTGTAGCTTTACAAAGCATTGTTGAATGTGCGTACTAGCCCGACATGATAAAACATAAGATGGTCTTATTTGTAAACTTATCTCACCTCATCTTGGAGTTTATAGTACGAAGATCGAACTACAAGTGTTTGCAAAATAAATCCAATCCAAAATGACAAATCTTCCCGCAAAATCATTTAAGTTCCGGGTTGCACCATTCACATTTACAGGGGTGTTTAACGGTGTGCGACAACGAGAGAATGGAAAAATAAAAATGATAAAATAGTAAAATGTCAAATTTGAATTTTATTTAATATATTATTAACACTTGTGTTTTTATTTTAATATGCTATTAAAAAAGTTTTTGGGGAACAGCACTGTGGTCCGTGATGCGGAAAGGTACATCTTATAAAACAGTCCGAATAGGAACAATGACTAAAATGCGCGATCCGCACTTACACGCAAGTACACACAAACCCGCGCACAAGCACGCACATTCACACGTACAGAAAACACACGCAGAAAGAAACGCAAACAACTCATTTGATCGTTTTTAATTAAAAACGTACATTTCAATTCATATAAATAAAGTTAAAAAAAACTAAGATCAAGCACAGTTGTTCCGATTAATACACATTTCAATAATTGTAAAGAAATAAAATCACATTAATATCAGATTTGTTTAAAATCACAAAAATATTAAGATATTTTCCCTTTGTCCTTTAATCATTCCTTTCCTGAGGCTTACAATTATTTATGGCTTTTTATGTTAGTTGTATTCTAAATGAAGCTTAGTCATTGTTCACAAAAACAATTTACTACAATTGGAATATGCTTATTCTTTAAACTTCTTTTAGTAATGCAAGTAATGTTTTTTATTCTGCGTGTGTGCGTGCGTGTGCCCGTATGAAAACTCATCCATTTTCTGTACCACATTATGAAAAAATGTATTTTGGATTGCTTGCATACAAATAACTGGGTATTTGGAGTTCTTGCCAACCAATTTAACACTGTGGAAAATTTACATAATTGAGCCCCTACCAAGTTTATCTGCTACATCTTTCAAACAACAGATGGACTACACTGAGTCAACATGTCAAAGGCAAAAGAGAAGAGAGGCATTGAGTTTTGCTGGCTCCACAGATTAGCGTTACCTTCTGATAAGTGGCATTTAGATGTACTCAAATGTTCAGCTAAAATGAATGGAGCTATATTTGAGTTTGGCGATGTATTCACTGCATGTGCCACATGCACACGCATCGACTACACGAATTAGCACAGAAAATCCAGTGGCATGGTGATAACGCGCCCCTCTCCAGCAGATAGCTTGTGCTCACTTACTTTTTAAGACTTGAGGTCGAAAAGCTCTGCTCCTAAGAGTCATGGTAACATAAACCATATGAGATTGGCACCGCAGTTACTATCCAGGGTTCTAAAACTAGATATTGTAGAGTATGCTAATTCTACAGCCTTGAGGGTTATTGTGACAAGAGAGTGTCACAGACATGCATTAAGGACTTCTGGTGAATGGTTTAAGTTGTGGGGAAAATGCACTTCGGTCATTAAAATCCCACAGTAGAAAATCTGAGGTAAAACATTCATTTGGAGTGAATTGGCATGTTCTGACATTTGGTCTGCATGTTCCAGCTTTGTTCTCGGCTGTCTTTCAATTCACACGTCTTCCTGAACTCCTACATCTTGATGCTGCCATATAGCTCATCTATTTGTGATCTGAAGTATTGTCTCAATTCATTCCTCTTGGCTTTTAGTGTTGGCGTGAGCAGACCATTGGTGACTGAGAACAGCTCAGTATGGAGATAGATGGCCTTCACCTGGAAGACACAGATTGTTACAGAAGACAATTGGGTCAAGAGCACAACAAAGCAGATTCAAACAGTGAGATAGACAAAACATCAACTGTCACATTGCTTTATAGTTGAGTCTTTTTGTACCTGTTCAAAAGACTTGAGGCCTGCTTCCTTGCCGAGTCGCACCATGTCCTCCAAGATGGCTGCCTTGACATCCTGTGCAGACAGAAAAAGAAAACTCAATAAACACAGGAGTGCAACCAAGCTATTACTACTCTGATAAGAAACATTCAATGTTGTCATTTTTTTACCGCTCGACTACAAAGTGCATTGTAGCTGCCCTCCACTCCCATGGTCCTCTTGGTCCAACCGCACAGGAATTCGTGGTCCGGAACCACCACTGCTACCAGAAAAGCCTTTGGGGAAGAGAACAAAAGCAAGATGAGGTGCTGCAAGGATTTTGTATCTAAAATAGACAAGGCAAAACATTGGCACAATTACAATACTCTGGAATCATCCTACGCTATAGCAATCATTTTACACAACCTCACTTACCTGTAGGCTGTCCCCATGCACAAAAACCTGTGCCACTGCATCACTTCTCACATAGACATTCTCTATCTTCTCAGGAGCTATGTATTCCCCCTGAGCAAGTTTGAAGATGTGCTTCTTCCTATCCACAATCTTCAGTGTGCCGTTCTGCAAACAAATATTGCCATTACTTTTCCAGATCCTCTGAAGTACTGCAAGGAGAGTACATAGCTTGCAATCCCCACCGGAAGCCATTTTCCGATGTCGCCTGTGTGAACCCATCCGTCAGCGTCGAGAGCCTCTGCAGTCTTCTCTGGATCGTTAAGATAACCCTGGAACACGTTGGGACCTTTCACACACACCTAAAACACGGACAACAACGTTAGGATTCTGAATGCATGTTTAGTTAAGTTTTGATGTGTCTGTCACCTCTCCTTCGCCATTTTTGGCCAGGTAATTCATTTCAGCCACATCTACCAGCTTGATAAAATTACAAGGCAGAGGAGCGCCAACGTGACCTGGAAAATGTCAATGCAATACCTCATTTTCTGCTGGTCTACTGTACACGATACTTTATCATTAACTCAGAAGGAGAGTTGTACCTGCAGTCCAGTCACCGGGCATGGTCATGGTGCAACCAGCGGTGCATTCTGTCTGTCCATAGCCTTCGTAAAACTGAGATGAAACAAAACTGCTATTACTGCTCTTGCCGTCATCCTGATTTTCTATCACTCCTAATACAACACCAGGTTTTGATAAAAGAAAAAAAGGATTGTAATTGTGGTTGTCACAGATTAGATGCCAGAACTTTGTGGTACTTGATCATTGTGAGAGAATCTTGTAAGAAATGCAGTTGTTACCTGACAGCCTAACGCAGCTCGGAGGAAAGTGAGGACAGTGGGCGAAATGGGAGCAGCCCCTGTTATCATCAGACGTACGCGGCCCCCAAGGCTAGCCTGTGCAGGGCACAACAAAAAAGTTATTATACATAATCAACACTACTGCCAGCTTCATACCTTTAAAGTAGAACATTTTGTTTGCAATATATTCTATGTGACTCTATATAAACTGTCCACTGCCGTCGGCTGGAATTAACGAGGGGAATAAAAAAAGCTCGACTAACCTGAACCTTTCTGAAGATCAATTTATCCCAGATGCTGTCTCTCCTCACAATGCCTTTCAACATCTCGGCCGCCTTCCGACTATATGCAAAATCCAGCAGCCAGCGCTTCAGAGAAGTGTTAGCCTGCCCAAAGATCTGAAAAAGGGCAATGCATATTATATTCTTATATTATAATTGCATATTACAAAGCTCCACTTATTAAGACCCCACCTTATCAAACATTCGGTTTAGAAGTCGGGGTACCACAGGGAACACTGTAGGCTTTAGTGTACAGAGATCATCCATCAGAAGACGAATATCTCCCTGGAAATATCCAATCTTGGCCCCCTGAACCATCATCACTCCCTATACAACAAATGTAAAGATCCAGAAGAAAAAGTGGATGACAAATCATTGAGAAACACACAAATAACATCTGCCATGAAAAAAAATCGATGACACCATTCGTGTTCTCATGCAGACTCTGAAACAAATGACTCTGGTCAAGAATGCAAGTAAACAAATATATTTGACATAATTATCAAGAGATAAAAAGGCGCTTTGGTATTTTTTTCCACTCATTTTCTAAAAGAGAAAATCTACTGATAACAAAAAAGATTATATTTACGCTTTAATAATATAATTTGGCATTACCTTGCTGATTCAGTAATAGTCTCATGTATTACATCAAATTAATTAACCACTGTATATTAAGAACTACAGTTCTTTTTCTATTAAGGTCATCTGAGAGGAAATAACAACTAATAACATACCTGTACAACTCTCTCAAACATGTGAGCCAAGGGAAGATATGAGATATGGATATCACTGGGCCCCAAAGGACAGGAGGCCTAGGTATTTCCAGTGACACAGACACACACAAACAAGCAGACAGTGTGATAAATTATAATTAAAAAGTGTTGAACCTAATCTACCTTCGTCAAGTTGAGCACCAAAAGCAAACAAATAAAAACTGATATCGACCGCAGCTCAATTTGTGACGACTTGTTTGTAGAAATGTGGCAGCTTAAGATTTGTTCCAGACCAAAATATGGAAAATAATACTCATCCATTTCCTGAGCCTCGTGTACAAACATGTCAGATATGACATTGGTGCCTCACCTGTGTTATTTTAAGGAAGGCTGAACAGTTGGCCACAATATTCCGATGCAACAACATGGCTCCCTTTGGGTTACCTGAAACAACACGTGTTTAATAGCATAAGCGTTATGTGTGTGTGCTAGCGTGTGTCTGCGAGTATGTGGAGAGTACGAGCATCACCTGTTGTTCCACTAGTGAAGCAAATAATGGCCATATCGTCAGATCTGGGAGGCTGCAGACGTTGAAGTATTCAGGTTGAAAAATAAATCATTCACAATCATACACCCTTGTGATTTTTGGCTGCTGAAATCATACTAAAAAGCTAATAGTCGCTTACCACAGGTTGATGATGGTTAGCCTTTCCGATGGCCTGTCCAATGACGAAGAAAAATGAGGAGAGCAAAAGTCAATATGTTGAACAGACAAGTAGGACATTTCAGAAATAAACAAGCATTTTTACCGACCTCCATCTCTCGTAGGCTGAGGATGTCAATTCCAGATTGCTTGCCTCTGCTCACCAGCTCGTCGGCGGGAGGCTCCATTACAACAATGGTTTTCACGGAGTGTTTCCTGTCCTTCACGCAGTCAAGTACCAGGCTGACTTTATCTGCCACGTCACATACTATGCTCGAGATGGAGGCTACAACAAAAACCACAAAGAAAATCAAGTCACGTGTGCAACCTACAGCAAATACTTAAAAAAGAAAGACTTAAACTTTTCATCAGTTTCTCTGTGATGGCTTCTTACCTTTGTCTATAATGTAGTTGATGGCTTCTGCACCAAGTGTGTCATAAAGCGGCACAGACACCAGGGAATAGGTGTAGCAAGCCAGCTCGGTGATTGTCCACTAAATTTTGACACAAAAAAGAGATAACACCAATTAACAGTTTTTACTTGAGAGACGTCTGAGTTATCGCTAAGCGCATTTTTTTTTTTTTTTTTTTACCTCAGGTCTGTTCTGAGAGAAGATGCCAATGTTGGGGTCATTGGTCTTGGAGTGTCCTTTATAAAGAAAAGCAGACCCAAGATTTTCTGTTCGCTCCATTACCTAAAACACATACATGACATGTCTAGTGTGACATGGGGTTTCTATTTTTGCTCATTGTGATTCCATAGAGTAGTAGTAGTGCGATTCAACAAAAATGCCCAGGGAACTATATATGAAATTTTGGTTTGCATGCTACTGTATGTTCAAAACTACACCATTAAATTAAGGCATGAAACACCTGCATAACCGGTTCAACGTTAACTAATTACAAAACTCAATCAATTTTGAGGGGCAATGGAATTGATAGCATCCATCTCAGCCGTGCTTTTGTTGCAGATTGTGCTCAGGCTTACCTTTTGGTAAGACATCCATTCATAGGCACCTTTGGGTTTTCTGGAGCCCAGGAATGGTCCATTATCTCAAAGGAAAAAAAAAAAAATCAAAACACAAGAGGTATATTTTTTAAATAGCTTGATCCAATCGCCATTTCTCTCTATTAAGCTGTTTCTACACTCAGGATTTGAAGCACTGTCCTGCACACAAACTTATTTTAAGTCTAAAGATAGCAACATTTGGTGTCAAATTTGTAAATAGGTCACACAATAAACACTACATACATAATGGCGCTGATGCATTGTGTGCTAATCTTGAAAGGTAACATGCATATATTAACCACTTGGTAAAACCATTTTTTTTTTTCCTACTACCTACATGTGCTCAAGAACAGACAAACAACACAATTGTTATTGTGTACCATTTCAATAATATAATCAATAACTATTTTACTTTTGTATCAAAATGTTTTTAGCCACATTTGCCCATTGTTCTATTTTTGTTTTATGTTGATCCATCCAACTTCTTCCGCTTATCTGTGGTTGGGTCATGAGGGCAGCAGTAGCATAAAAAGGGAAGCCCACACGCCTCTCCAACCTGCCACTTTGTTCAGCTCTTCTCGTAGAATGGGTCCCTTCTCCCTCTACGGTGACCCGTGAGCAAACTTCACAGATGGAAGAGAATTTGGTTGTGTTAAGTGTATGACATGTCCCCCAAATCTTTCACCGCGTGAAAGGAGACGCGTTTGTAACCACAATGTAGTAAGAAGATAAGCCCAACGTTAGCCTAGCTTCCTCTGCTTCATCGTCTACAACCACATTTGTATTTTCCGGCGTTCTGGGTTGGAAGAGGAGAGGCCTCCAATTATGTGAGGAGGTGGCGTCATGTGAGTGGTGTGCTGAATCAGCCATCTTACACGCACTACGAGAGCAGTAAGAGAACACGGGACAATCTTTGACCAATCATGTGTTGGGTCTTTCACATTTAAAAAATAAAAAAGTTAACCATGTTAACGTGTGTAGTCATGTCAGTTGGGTGCATCAAATCACTTACTGGATACTTGAGCACCCTTCAGGAAGAATTCATACATTGTATTCGCATCGTCATAGAAACGTGTCAAGAGATCATCACCGTCTAGCAGAGTCGATTGGTGTATGTATTCTCCGCCCTGGGGAAAAAAAAAGGCAAATACAACAATTGTTCATTCATTCATCAGCCGCTGATTCGAAATTTCCACAAATGCTATGACATTTAATTTGCATAAAAACAACAGTGATCTGTTATGCTACAGGAGCTGACCCCGATACCATTCGGGAGACTATAAATACATATGAAATGATACTACAGGCTTTAAGAACAAAGACGAGTTAAATAATTGTGGATTTTTCAAGATAGTTACTTTTTATTTTGTTTGGCTTGTGTTTTTGAAATTCAACTAGTCTTAGCTTTTAGAGGAGGTTCTTAGTTATTAGTTTTTTGTTATTGTTTAAAAAAAATGATTTACTTTAGTTTTAGTATTGTTTTTTATTTTCAACTGTTCAGTGCATGATTAAAAAAAGTCCCCATTATGTGATAAAGTTAATTAACCACAATTCTCTTTGACCTTCCTTCTTCTGTACAGCAATAACAAAATTAATACATTTAAAATTAACCCTGAGGCCTCATGTAGGTATGCTATAAAGTGATGACAACAAAAAAGATGGACATTTCCGCTATGGTTTTGTGATAAATGTATACATTTCAGATGTGGTTTCAAATTTTTTTTCTTTTTTTTTTTAAAGCATTTTGGTTTTTATTTATTTTATTTTGTTACAAAATTTGGTGTAGCTATTTTGTTATTCTTCTTGAATTGTAATAATCTTGATATAGACAGACCTTTGATTTCAATTGAATTTGCGTCCAAGCAGAGTGACCCCAAACTCACCGCAATTTCGAGCGACTGCATCTTGAGATCGCAGATGGGTGGCAGGGCTTTTGGTCGCGTTGCCATATAGAAGGTTGTTGCAGCTGTGATCGCCCCCATGCTGATTAAAGTCGATGTGGACAGACCCTGAAGGTACTGACTGACGGAATCCAGATCTGGCAGTCTCAGCTTCTGCAAGAACTCCGGGCTCAGCATTATTGTGATGAGGAGGGATCAGATGGTGATGCTTGGGCCTTGCACTTGGTGGAGGTGGAGTGCTTGATGAGCACAGGAAGAATTTGGACTCTGAAAGCCGGAGTGGTTTTAGGGACACCCTGAGGTAAAGGAGTGTATGAGTTGTTTTAGGCCAGGAGTGTACCTGTAACGAGGAGGAAATGAGTCGATGTTGGCGTGGATGATAACATCACAAATTACTCACAGTGTATCTGCTGATCTCACTTTCAATGCAGCATAATGTATCATTACATCACATAGAGCACATTTGAAGCGCTTCAGAAATGATGACAAGAAAGCACCCACACTTTCAAATCAAACACAGCATTAGCCCTCATGCTTATCCACAAACATCCTTTTGAGGGTGTCAATGGTTCACCCAAAACCTTGTTGAACAAGTTCGTGCCCATGTGTGCGTATGAGGTTAAAACTACAAGAGGTGGCATTAGTTTGACAATAAACATAGAGGTTTTCTTCCATGGGAACCCTGAAGATGGGAAAAAAATGACCTTAAACCCAGATTCAGAATCATTACAGACAGGGATAATCAAAATAGTTTCAGTCAATCAGATAACCTCAATAATTGTCTCCAAGGGGGGGGGGGAAATGGCATTCCTTGACATTTGGTTTGGAATTTCACATTCAAACACAGTAAATGTTTGTAACTTCAACATTGAAAATGAAACGTTTTTGATCTTTTTGTTCTTCAGATTTCAGAGTCTTAATGCATTGCACACCAATTCAGGTTTGACAGCTAAAGAGTCTCTTACGTAAAGAAAGACGTGAGGTGATTATTTGAAATAGATCCACTTGAAGCACTAATTCTACAGGATACATTCCACACGAAAAGGAAATCTAGTTTGACTGCAGTACAATACCGTAGAGCTTCTCAACTTTCCTGTTACTCTTTAAGTTTATGAAAACGCCACTAAGCATTGTAGCAATGTTAATATATTACCAATAATTCTCCCAAATATCCGCACACCCATGGCCTAACATTTTCTTTCCCACTTACCTCTAACAGACAGGTAAGACCGTTGCGTCTCTGACTCAGTTGTGACTGCTTTAAACAACACCCTTGTTTCTCGTTCTCTCTTATTGATTAGTAATCTACCATTTTATTGATTTAAAGCCAGATCAAATCACTGAGATAAGGTTTTTTTTTTCTCATTTAAATATTGTCTATAACGCATTATTTTGTCTTTTTCAAAATAATTTCTAAAGATAAGAAAAGCAGAACTTTCTAAACGTTTTACATAGTACAAGTCAAATCAAGTTGCTCTGCCCACTCAACTTTGCCCCAGTAGCCTCTGACCTCTGTGGTCAGCTGAGATGATTAGAAAGAATGAGGTAATCACTGACCATTACAGGAAGTAATACAATGACTGATATATTGAAGCCAAGTCAGTGACGCACATTGACTGAAAGCTTTGCATTAACATTCCACCCAAACTCTCGTGAAGAGCATTTTGCTTGTAAGCCAAAATTAGAAACCATTTGTTACTTTCTATACATTTTTAGAGTTTTCATGGTAAGTCAAACCATACCCGCATACTTTACTGATATACAGAAATGCTAGACATGCTAACAGGCTGAAGAAAGCATGTTACTTGATGACTTGCTCACACAACACTTTAAGCATTCCAAATCAAAGTCCAACTGTGCAAAATAGTGTTTCACAATCCCCACATAAAGATTTATGGACTGCCTTTTTTCTCTTCGGCCATGAGTGCTGTGATATTTGATGTAGTTAAGAAAAAGTTAAGTATTTTGCTGATGAGCAATTCTCTGAAAACAGACCAGATTGACTGTGAATTCCGAAACCAGTCAACTTTGACACACTTCAGTTACATCACGACACATTACATTTCAAACATCCAATTAGGCACCAATTAGTGAGGAAAACTTCGCCTTAAATATCACTGCCTGCTATCAGTAGAATTCAAAAGTACCCAATACAATTACACAAAGTATCAATATTACCCCATTCCTAAACATAATATAGCAGCATTCTGTATTGTGAAAAGTATGACCTGAATATCAATGCGTGTCCAGAGCCTGACCAAAAACTAGTGGACCCGTGTTTATCCTTCAGTGCCTCCAAACATCGAGTGACAGTGTTGTCAACTTAGCAACTTTGTCGCTCAACTAGCAACAAAGTATGTCCACAATCAATTCTCATTTGGTGTCATTGCATGCTGTTCCAGCATTTCTTTGATACCCTTGATATCCAGACTAAAAGGTCCAGGACAAGTGTGCTATTTATCCTCACTAGTAAGACAAATTTGGGATACTAGTGCGAGTACAACTTCATATTACAAGTGAGGCAAAACAAGTGGTAATTTTGATGATACAAGTAGATTCCAGGATACTAGTGCATGACACATGACTACTAGTTGGGCCTGGAGGTGTAACTTAATACTGTAGTGCAACACAATGGTTTTCCAGTTTAGGTTTAATTGCATCCTAATAAGCTAAATGTATTGTGAAAAAAATGAGTACAACAACTTCAACTCCTGGGCTGTGGATTGTCTTTCAAGTACGGGAGAAGAGGACAAAGCTGGATTTCAAGTATATCTTAAATGCTCAAGGCTTTTCCATACAAGTCAACCAATAACAGACAGGTCACCTTCCGCCATGGCTCACAGCAACTTCTCTGAGTCTATTTATTTGCCCACGTGTAGTGACGTCATATGGTCTGGTCAGTGACCAGACTCTGGTGTCTATGTTCTTGTAACCCGTTGCATACCACATACTATCATAACAATCTAAACAAATACCTTCATCGCAGACTTCTGAAAAGGTTCATGTACTCACGACTTAGATACACCAGCACACCCATATGAAGTATTTATCTCTTCATTTGAGGGATGCTTCACACTGCAGTGTTTGTGTTGAACTGAAGCAACACTCCGAACACCAGAAAGCAAGTGAAGGTTTAAAAAAAAAATAATGAAAAGGTATAAAACACGTTATAACACATTGAGTTTCAAAGTTATGTTAACGCATCAGAAAAAAACGTGGGCACTAGGCAAGTATAAAAATATATAAAAGTATATATTTTAAAAGTCGCTAATTTTACAAATTACTAAAACGGCGGTTTAAAATGATAGCGCGACTGCAGTTGTAATGTTCTACCCTTGTTACACGTGTTACGATTCATCGTCTGGTATTGTATGTGTAGTAAAAGCTTCGTTGCTCACAATAAAATCCACGCAGTACAATCGCAACTACTTTACACGTCATTGTTTTATGGTCAGTAGTATATTAATAAACGACACGTTTAGAACTTCCCACCTGTTTGCTGCAGCTCTCCACCCGGCTTCCTCTTGTTGCTGACCACGCTTAGCCTTACAGTGGGTGGGCGTGTCCCAAAGTACAACTTCCGGTCAAATCTTTAACGCTTAAGTGCCTTTTCCGGTTAAATGTTATAAAGTACAATACTGTACGTTACCTTGATGTAAGACGCAAGTACTGTAACTATAACTCTGTAACTGTTATTTACTGTACTGTAGCAAAGGTGATTAAATTACTCTTCTCTCCAGTGTCAGTACTGTACGGAAGAGGATTAATACTGGTAGATATTTATACTTGTGTATAAAAAGACGAAAGTTAGATGCACTTAGGTACCAATGGGGAAAACAAAAAATAATTTATCTAAATAAGATAAATTAACTGAAATTATAAATGAATTTCAATTTACCTGTTTTAGGAACAAGACAGATCAATTATTGCAACAAATTATATTTTTTATATATTATATTGATTGTAAAATGACAATAAAGGGCATTCTATTCTATATATAATTTTTAAATGAACTATTTGTAGTTAATGTAGAATTTAATCAGCGTTCATGAAATACATTTTATATATGTTAAATAAATTTAAAATATACATCCAATGAGATAATTGAATTTAAAAATTAATAATATATAAATAATAACAAATATTAAATATAAATAAATAACACCGACCATATAAGTGGGCCAGATTAAAAAGACATAAGTGCTGAGTGGTCCACAGCCAGTGTGCCTGTAGTGGGTCATAGAAGAAATTACTACCCAATTTAGGACACGTTCTGCCTTGCTTGTTTCATGTTTTTATGTGAAATAATTGGTACAATATCTTTCTTGTCCACATCAGGGTTGTCGGTGAGCTGATCAGGCCCAACCCAGTTGACTTTGAACAAAGTACACCCTCGACTGGATGGCAGTCAACCACAGAGCACAAATTGACAAGCAACAATTCACACTCAAATCCACACTTTTGACCAATTTAGTCTAGTCTTAAATTTTTCACTGGACAGTTTTGACTCCAAAAGGAATAGAACTTCAGTCGTATTTGACATAGGGATTTTGAATGTAGTTTGATTTTCTTTCAGGGTAATCAGATCATTGTTTAGCTGAACTGGTTCAAAGTTTCAGCAATCTTATCAAAGGCATTATCACAAGGAACATGATGATCCTTGTCAGAAGCCTTGTCCAGGACAAAAGTGGATATGTACTCAAACTGACTCCTAGTCATTGCAACAGACATTTCTGCTTTCTGTGGAAGAGGCCAATCATCTCCTGCTGATTGTTTCATAGGGACACACATCAAGGGACAGGGTGGCGATTGAGAAATTTGGGCCAACTCCTGATCTCCTGATACGGTACATTCCAGACAAACATAGCACTGTTTTTTTTTTTAATAGGCCCTAGGTTCCTGTGTAATTTGGCCTTTTTTAACAAAACGAGCAATGTTCACTTACCTAAAATTAAATTACGAATAAAAATACAAAGTTCATTCCCAAAGTTTATTCCCATGTTAGATGTATTTATTTAGATAGAAAAAACAGACAGTGTAGAACGTGCTAAAAAACAAAAAACAGTTTGAGACATATTATCATTAATAGATTGTAATCAGTGCATGTAAGGGACTAAGTCTATTTCCATGCTTATCTAGGTATTTCTGAGACCAAGGACATTTTCTGATCTGAATAGAACAAGGCTACTATTTGGCTTTGTGGTAGCTTTGATTTTATCAACGCACACACACAAACTAGCCATCTTCCTGAAATTTATAAATAGTCAGAGCCCAAAAACACATGAAATGAATACGTTAACAAGTTCATATTTTGGGTGATAAGCTACTGTAGCTTTTTACGCACTATTATAAAAGATTCTTGAAAGGTAAATGTGTCACTTGACAAACTGGGAAATTATGTCACAAAAAAAAACCCAGGTAAAATATTTCACGCTTGTAGTGATGTCTAAGTTATGTCTGTTTTTGAGAAATACACATCCTGCACATGGTAGCAAGTGATTGCTTTTAAATTTGATTTTCATTTACAGATTTTTAGGTGAACACAAATTCATCTTTTTCAGTAGCTACACATTAAAATCTGCTTCGCAGATTTGTCCAGTGTCAACAAAAATATTGTACTTCGTCAAAGCATATATACTTTGTGAAAAAAAATCCCCCATTTTACTTCAGGTAAACAGCGACTATTCAGATTTATTACAAATACCGGTCCATAGACAAATATTTCATTACAACCTAAAATGAAATAGAATAACATTCAAATATATTCTAGTCTACAGATATGACATTTGAAATATAGGCAGCCAGAAGTACTATATCTGATGAAGGACTGTGTTCATGTTCATGTGGAATAAAACACTTTTATATGCAGGAAAAAAAAGACGTTGGTCACTTTAAAATTGATCAAATGGTTAAAATTTCTGTAAACTAAGGAGCAGAAAGGGAAGGAATAATATTTGTTCATTTTAGTGCACTCTCAGAAATGTACTAAATGTTTCTCACATGCTTGCTTGTATAACGTTTTTTTGAAATATCTCAACAAACCATTTAGTGTTTCTGTTTCCGAATATTTATCCATGCACAGCACTGTTCTAAAAGATAATGCTTGACAGTACTGTATATACAGCCCCCCCCCAAAAAAAGTATTTGAACAGCAGGAACGTGAAAAGTGGGTGGCTTTCAAGAAAAAGTGCTCTCTCTTGAATTATTATATCTAGAATACCACTAAACAAAATCAGGAATTGTCAACTTTTGTCTCATATTTACCTTTTGATCCGAAACCTAAATATCTTTGGTATACAGACAAAAGAATTGACCTTGAAGTTCAAGTAGTACTTCTGTAGGAGACTGTAGATTTGGAGGTAATCAGGGGCAGAAGGAGCAATGAACGCCCCCTGTCAGGTCAGTGATGGTTCCCTCTTTGATGAGACTTTTAAGGACTTGGGTCTCCTCATTCACATTGTGCATACCCTGCCACAGCATGTAACTCATAGGCAGCTGATCATAATAATGCATTGGACTCCTTTCCTGGGAGAGGTTGTAGCCGAAGCCCGCGAGGCTCACCTCGTCACAAAGCAAACTCGCTAAATCCAGTGCAGAGACACCCAGGGTGGGGACATTCTGCAGAACAAGACAACAAACACTAAATATCATTCCAAGAATTTTATAAGTGTTAGAGATCTTCGGGAATTTATCAACAATACAAAAAATGTTGAGATGGTCTGCTGCTTTATATTCAGGAAATGATTAAGATGTATATCATTGTGCATTCGTGTATTTTGAAATTGAAAATGGCTTTGGCTATTGCAATTCTCGAAAATGTGATACAACTCAGCGAGTACGTATATCTATCGATATTCAAATCAAAATATTCCAAAGTATACAGTATGTACGGTATATTTTTACGAGATTAACAGGAAAACTAATTTATAGGTAATGACGAGTAAAGTTGTTTCATTCATCTCTGTTGTCTGTTTTAGAGACATAACATCCGCTCAAGGACACTTTCTGGAATACAGTGGTGACCAAACTTCAGCCCGAGGTCCATTTGTGGCCTGACATTAATTTGCCTTATCACATTTAAGCGAAAGCCGTGATGAAGCAAAATAACTATGATGTATAATTGCTTGACTGACTGGATGGTATTATGTTTAATATGTGAAAGTTAATAAATGTTCATTTTCTGCATGCGGCCCCGCAGGAAAAAAGTTTAGACACCCCTGCTGTCGTGGCTCGTTAATATGTATACAGTACCATCAAATGAATTAAGATGTCTTCACCTTGTCTTAATCTTCCTTTCAAAAAAAAAAAGAATCCTGCGCTATACTGTATAATTGGTGTGTCACTTTTATGCAGTGTCTTACCTGGTCCCAGCCCCACAAGCGTGTAGTAGGTGGGGAGAATTTTAGTAAATCTAACGCTGTTTCTCTGATGAGGAGTGGATTTAAGAGTCTGAACCTGTTGGGTTCAAGGGGGATTTCCTCTGCAACATCCTGCCAGAAGAATAGCCAGTCCCACAATGGCTGCAACAGAAAGCGCATGTTATATTTCTTGTTTCTTCATCACGGATGCTGTAACATTGATGTGGAAATTAGCTGCTGTTGCTCGTGTTCTCAAAAGTGACTCTCATCCCATGACAAATTACAGACCGATTAGTACATTGCCCACAGTATCTAAGACTGCACAAAAATGTCTTTGTGGACCTCCAAACCTTGTGTGAGGGTTCAGTTTGAATGGAACAAGAAATCGCCTTCATTTCACACAAGAAGTGAGACCTGTCTTACGAAACATGAACTGACTCCTGTCATGAATAATGAATTAGAACCAGTAAATATGATGAGTCATTTGCAAACATTAGGAGACAAAACTGCTGGTAGCAAAACGTGTACATCTACAGACAATAGGTTGGTCCTAATCAGATAGAACGCCAGAGCGACCGACAGACAGAGAAAAAAAAACAATAGTCCTCACCACAGTGAGCTTGTTAATCATTGCAGAGATCCAGCTGACATCTACGCCTTTATATACAACAGCTACAAATACTGTTTGAGGATCTGTGTCAAGCCAGTGAGTGGGCGTGCCTTCTGGATAGCTTATCCTGATGCTGGTCCGATTCCCTACGTCAACACTAAACTCTCCGAGAGGACCGCTGTTCAACCTGGCGTAGTCAAGACACAAGGAAGAGTCAGGGTCTTGCATGAGGAACAAATCAATTCAAAAATGTATTGTTTTTAAAATGGTGATGGAAAAATTAAGATTCAAATTTGCTTCATGAACCAGATGTACTTTTTGGACTCCTCCAGGTGGCACTGCTGGTTCAAAGGAAGGGGCTTAAGAAATGGCAAGTCAGTGTTCTTTCAGCCATATAGTGAGCAGTGCCATCCAGAGGGCTCAATAAACACAACAACTGGTCATTTGATATCCTTTACGTGAGTGTGAACTGGGACAACACAAATTTTGAGTTAGAGTGGTGGACTAAAATGTCCACGTAAATGTACTCAGGGATGATTGCAAAGGAAATGCTCAAGACAATAAAATGAATTTAGTCTTCATCTGAATTCAAAATTCAAGCAAATGATTATTTCATAAACCTTAATGACTTATAGCCTAGACAATGCCCATGTAAACAATAATTTTATAGAATATTTTTTCTGGGACGTATACTAACCTTATAATGGTGTCAAAACGATCAATGAAAGGACCCAGCTCCAGGCCTTTCAAAACGCCTCCATTTCCAATGACCACACAGCGCTGACATGTATCAGGCGCCTTTTTGAATGAGGGTGCTTCATTGGACTTTGGCAACTTTGGAAATAAAGTAATATTTTTAAAAAAAACAGACACACAGCTGCACAAAGTCATTCACCACAGATATCAGTGTTTGAAATAATTAATCATAAAACAGTAATGATATCCAAGTGGGGGATATTTGAAGACTGAATACAGACTGAACATATTGCAATCTATGGACACACATCACCTGCTGAAGCAGAGCCGCTACATTTGCCTGAAGACCTCTGAACCCAAAGGGGGGTGGGTACTTGAAGAAGTCGCTTGAAAGCGGTGTGTCCTTCCACAGGAAGGGCTGGGTCATGTGACTGGAAGCCGGTAGTCGAGCCAAAAGCCCCTGCCTGGTGCTTTCGCGGTGACATTGCCGCTCAAGTACTTTGAAAACATTTTGGTGCACTAGCTGCAACATAGGTGACATGAAATATTTCAACCATAATGACAAACACAAAATAATTATGACGAGAAGCCACCACATGATGAACACTTGCACAATCTCAAGAAACAAGGTCTTGGGACACAGGTCCCAAGACCACGTAAAAGCATGGGTTGGTTAAACCTTCCTTATTTAACCAACCCATGTTTTTCCAAACAAAATTATGCAAGTTACTTGTGGTGGTACCGCCTGATGGGACAAGCAGAAAGTCGCAGCATTGATAGTGACTGTTTCAATTAGAGAAATGCGTCTGATATCATACAAGGCGGACGTTGATAGCGACACAATGAAATTGTGTTGCCCTCATTACTTCTAATGTAAATAAAAGTAAATCTGTTTGAAAACAGAGTAGGAAAAACAATGTATCCTCACCTTTTTATACTCGGGGCTGACATGCATATCCAGAGGTTTAAGTGCGTCTTTACCAGACCAAGATGAAACGATCACCAGACAGAGCACACAGAAAATTCCCGTCAATAGAAATGCACGTCTGGACACAGAGACAAACACAAAACAGAGGAAATAAACATTAACCTTATTCAACATTACCTGGTTTGCCTTTTTGCAAACATTTTACATACATTAAGTATATGTAAATATTACAAATAAAAAAGCGCTATCACCTTAAGCACACAACTACCCACTGTCAGACAAATACAACAGATGATACCAGAAATGCAAAAAGTCAAAAGTGGTTGCATAACTTGCCAGGGCATTGCCTCCGCTCCTTTTTTTTTGTGAGTATGTAAGACATTACTTTATTTTATACCACTCACATCCACTGGTTTTAACTGTTAAAATAAAAAGAGAACCTGGCACGCCACAAAGCCTGTCTGGTAACCTGACCACATTCAACTAGGTAAGAGGTCTGCAAGACAAACTCATAACAGGAATAAGAAGAAGTAAATGTGACAACTAGGCGGCCGGAAGGTAGTCAAGGTTGGAAAGCTACTAATAAAACTGCCAACACTTAAAAGAGTCTTCAAAGAAATCATTAGACGGCTTATATAGTCAAAACTGGATTCATGTGCATTCAGAATTTGTCATCTCAAAATACGTAGCTTAGAATCATTTATTTAGTGGCACATATTTGTATATGAAGTAGCCTGACACAAATAAAACAATTAGATGATTTTTTTTTTCTGAAATCATTTCATGCACCTCACCTGTGTGCTGCCCAGCGTTTTGGAAGCTTCATGTTCCCAGCATTCACACCATAATAGGAGATGATCTGCTTTCTATGATGAAGCAAGGATCTTAACCTGCACACTGGACAATGAAAGAAATTGTTTGAACCATTCATCCAACCAACCTAGGCAGGAAGCAACAGAACAATGTCCATCTTGTGTTGGGTCAAAAGCCAAAAAGTAAAACTGTGCCGCCTCGTTTGAATAAAATTTACTTCTGCATTGCAGGAAGAAAACTGCCAAAATAAAAAACAAGCGAAAATCAAAGCAAATAAAAAATAAAAGCAATTTTTTAGCTTTACTTTTATTCATTTTTGATTTGGGCAGTTTTGGTCCTCCGTAGTTTTGTATTCTAAAATCAATTTATACATTATTTTTATCCTGCCCACTTTAACCTTGGGAGGGGATATGATGGATCCGCCTGCGACTCACATGTTCAAGTCTTATCACAATTTCTAATAATTTGTGTGGATTTCCCCCCGGGGATCTTTCTTTCTTTCTTTCTGGAAACTCCACAAGACCAGACCATTAGCATAACCTAAATACGTTTTCTCATACTGTCAATTAATTTTGACGGTGAACAGAATCATAATCAAAATTGGTTTCGATGCGAATGTTCGACAAATATGTCATAATAGCACAAACAACGACATTTAACTATTGTCCCCAGCCTCCATTTCAGTCCTCGCTGCAGATAAACAAATCATCTCAAGCAACATCAGTGACGTTTCTACACGTTCTGACAGTTTTTAGGGGACTCACCTTATCATGGATCCCACTACTTCATCTTGACGGGAATGTTTCGAGTCAAGATTCTTATTTATTGTCATTGTATTAATTCGGCGTCAACCTCATCTCTCCATGTATCGGACGATGAACTCCGGCAGTTTCAAAGGGGCGTGGAGCAAAGCAATCGAAACCATGCAAAACCACGCGAGAATATGGCAAGTCTTCGTATTTTAATTTTACCAAGACGGATGGATGGACATGGACAGATTTGACTCTCATGAATTATAATCCCAGTTGAAGACAGTTGTCATTCGAATTAATTCAAAATATCTACACGTGCATTTTCGCATACCTTAACTCAGGATATTTAGCAGATGAAATGTCACTGCGGTGAGGCCAAGGACAGCCTCCGCACGGAAAGACGAAGTCAAGTCAGCGGCTTGGGGACCTTCATAATAAAAGCTCCCCAACGAGTGCACGCACATCGGTGGTTTGGATTTAAAATAATGAAGTTGAGTTTGGAGAAGTTAGTGTTCATCTTCATTAATAACTGCAACTCGCCCTTTGAAAAATACCATTAAAATCTGGAATTTCGTTATCCCGCAACCAGACCAGTTCTTGACCACCCATTTACCATTTCAAAATAAAACTGTCAAATTTGAAATTTTGACCATTACCACATTGCTTATAGACATATAGTGGAAAATCCACTTTTTTTGCTAATTATAAACTGTAGCTATGTAACACTATAATCCAGGGATTTTCAACTGGTTTTGTCCAAGGGACTGCAATTATAATCAAGAAGCAACTCAGGGACCAATGCTTATATATTGGTATACATATATAAGTTAAAGTTAAAGTTAAAGTCCCAATGATCGTCACACACACATCTGGGTGTGGTGAAATTTGTCCTCTGCATTTAACCCATCCCCGTGTGATTTTGATCCATCCCCTGGGGGAGAGGGGAGCAGTGAGCAGCAGCGGTGCCGCGCTCGGGAATCATTTGGCGATCTAACCCCCCAATTCCAACCCTTAATGCTGAGTGCCAAGCAGGGAGGCAATGGGTCCCATTTTTATAGTCTTTGGTATGACCCGGCCGGGGTTTGAACCCACAACCTTCCAGTCTCAGGGCGGACACTCTACCACTAGGCCACTGAGCCTATATATATATATATATATATCAGGGAGACATTTAAATCATGCAGGACCAGAATTATATTATGCACAGATTCTTTTGTTCAGACAATAAAAAAATTAGTTGTTGCCTGCTCAGAAAGACTGGAGTAGCAGTCGAAACTGTCAGCAGGTGACAACTAAAAATGTTATTGTCTGAACAAAATAATCTGTGTGTAACATTACGAAGACATGATGAATCTCATCGAAATAATTCCAGGACCAGAAATGTCCAACGCTGCCTTAGATGTCCCAAAAGCAGTTGGAAATCCACACTGACGACATTGAGCGGTGGACTGCAAAATGGCTCCTGGAACATCATGTGCCCGTCCGCTTGAAATCTTCAGCATCCAAAGCAACAAGATTCTAGACTGTATATGGAGTTGACAGATACAAACCAAGTGAACGAGCCAACGCCTTTATTATGGTTCAAACACGTTTACATAATTGAAAGAAAATCACTTCAATATAGTCAAAGAATTCATCAGAACATGTGTATTCAATTAAAGTGTGTTTATACTTGTACTATATTTTTCCACATAATGCGAAAATGTCGTACAGTGACATTATCTTGCACACTTAGTCTAAAGTGAACAACAGTGGGTGGCGACCGCTAAAGAAACAATAAGGAAAAAAACACGTCAGAATGGAGCTGATTGCCATTGGCGTGACGACGGCCAGACAGGAAGCGGCGCTCGGACGGCCGCGTGGTCACTTCAGCTGGACGTGGATCTGTTCCACTTGCCACACCAACAGCAAGTTGATGGCTTGCAGATCCTGAACTTGATAAGTCCTGTTGGGGTTGAAGGTCAGCTGGAAAGCGCCACTGCCACACTTGATGACAATCTAGACGGCGGCGGGCAGAGTACGGGTCACTTCCATCAAAGACACATTTGCATTATTGTGCAACAAGAAATCAGCAGCGGAGGTGTTTGTCAGGTTTTTACGAACCATTCGGTTCAAAGACGACCTGGGCTTTGTTTCTACTTTTGGGCGGCCCAATCCGGCATGCCTCTTTGTAAAGCTGCCCGCGTGTCTTCCATGCGGAGACGTTGACAGGTCCCCACAATGTTTCCACGTGCGGCTCGCGAGGAGTGCTCACGTTTTGCCACAACGCCGCCGATTCAAGGTCACAGTGAGACGTTTCACTTCAGACGCAAAGACCAATACTTTGATACTGACTTAAAAGGACAGGGCAGGAACAAGCTGTCCCCGGAAATGAACACACGTGTCTTGCATGTACAGGCGCAACACGAGCCCAAATGAGAATGTGTGCCCCCTCCCTCTCGCCATTTTAACGTCAAACCGTGTTTCTTTTGCAGTCATCTGTTGAGAACATTCATCAAATTGTTACTCTGAGACATTTGCATGTGCTACATGAATTATTTATATGTTCCCAATTGCTCATGACAAACACTTCAAAGGGAAATTCCAACTCTTTTGCAGTCACTTCTTAGGAATGGTCTTGTACTTCTGTCATAAATGCTCCTTATCTTGTCTTACTAACTTTAAGAAATTGGCACCTTTTTTCAAATGATGTGCATTTAAGTAGACCAGGAGCCATGAAACCCCAGGGCTGAGGAGTCAGAGATCAGGGGTCACATTTGAAGGAGTGTCCACACTGCTTCCGGTAGGGAGGACTGACTGAAAGAGCTCAAATAAACACTAATAAATATTTCGGTAAAATGTCTTGAAACAATGAATTGTTTCATTGAATAATCTTCATACAAAAGACCCCTTTGCTTTGGAAAAAAAATAAATCACTGTGGCTATTTTGTTTATTTTGTTGCTATCCCAATCTTTTCTTGTCGGATTGCAACAGTGCAACCGTTTTAAACAATGTATTATGAAAAATGGGGCACATATTTGCACTGATATTAATAATTGACATTTAAAATGTCGAGTGTCATTAGTGTCCATCCCCTCAAGTAGCACTCACGAACAATCGTGGCCTTTAAATTGCCTATTCCTAATCCACATCATATTATACTCTTTATCTTAATCATCATTTTATACCGGAAAGGGGACATGATTTAATTGATTAGACAATATAGCAATCATAAATAAACTCCATAATCTCGAAAGCCAAAAGTGACGACATTTGTCTGAGGCTATGGAAGGAAAAAAAACAATTCCTCAAAAGAAAGCAATACAGTCTAAGTATTCTAAGTTAACAGGAGTCTCCACATAAATAAGGCTTGCGTTCAATATCGAACCGGTTTTCAATTTGCAATCAAACTCACATGTCCCTACTTTGTTGCCGTCGACAAAGGAGCGTCACCGCATAGGCGGCTGCTGATTGGTCAGTTTCAATCCTCGCGGGCTGCTTGAATGAGAGAAAGGCAACAGCAAATTCAAGAGTTAGTGTGGCAACGGAAAGCAGCATCGGGGCGGCAGGTCAGCTTGCCTTGAAGGTTGGTGGAACTTGAAGTAATGGCACCCTAAAAGTCCTGCATCTGTTGAAAATCTTTGCCCGTTTTGTCGCTTCCCCCTCCACGTGTTCCGTTCCTCTTTCAAGTGTTAACTTGGCTTTTGGTTGAAAGAGCGCTGTTATCTTCCACAAGGTCGCAGCTAACATTAGCTTCTCTTTGATATCGCTGCAAAGAGAGGGAAATTAGAAACTGTAGCACTCAACTGTTAATTTGAGGGGTGCAATAGAGGCCAACTCGAAGCATGTCGGGCGCAAACCGTAGCCAAACGAGCGACATCCACAACCAAGAAAACATGCTGGCAAGACTGCGAGGCTCGCTGAAGCCCCGGGGAGCCGCCTCGGAAAACCAGGAGAACATACCGCCCAAGCCCGCGGCCACCAGGACCGTGCTGGGCGCCTTGCAGAACAACCAGAGGAGCAAACCCCACAACCAGCGCGCTCATAAGCAGGTCAGGTCAGCAGCTCTACCCGCCTGTAGGTCCTTTTACCAGCTAGTTAGCTCGTATGCTAAGTTAGATATGTTGTATTTAACCCATTAAAAAAAAAAAAAAAAAAAAAAAAAGTCGACTGTCAGTTACACAGATGAAATCATTAAATTAATGACTGTTTAACTCTAGCATGGTGCCTTTTCAAAGCGTGTCAATGTATTGCCCCGTGGTAGTAACCTTGGCCCTTTAGTCCGCCATTTTCTAACTTCCATTCTTTACAAATTCGCTTTGCAGCCTGCGACTTTAAAAACAAACTTAACAAGTGTGCTTTAAGTATGACTGTTTTTTTATTTATTAAACAAAAAAAATAACCCGTCTTAAAGTAGGTTATAAATCTTAACCCTAACCCTCCCCTCTTTCAATCATAAGTCTGTAGATGACATGATCTGAACCGCATAGCAAATCAAATTAGTATGTTTAGCTTTGTGCAACATTGAGAGCTATTTCACACATTTAAATAGCACGATTAGCTGCTAATTGTCCTTAAATGGTTAAAGGATCATCTTCTGATTTTAAACCTACTTGCATCTATTTGCATGGAGTTCCCCAATGAGGTTATTAAGAAATGTTAGACTTGTTTTGGGAGCTTTAGCTCATTCTACATTTTTTTCAATGCCTAACTGTATAGGCCAAGTCATTAATAGCCCTGTACTTGTACTGTATTGTGCTTACAGGAATCCCCAAAGCAGCAGTCATGTAAAAACGAAGAAATCAACAAAGTCTCCAAGCCACCTCCTTTCCAAATCCATGTAGACCAACCCTCCCAAGACCCTGTCAAGAAGCCGTGCGATGGTGCCGCCGCAAAGGTTGAGGTGCTCGCAGAAGACTCGCCACTCAAGATTGACCATGCAGTCGCCAGTCTGCGCCAACCTCTGGCTGCACTTGACATCCCACCACCAGCTATGGACATCAGTTTTGGTTAGTGACTTGACTGCAAGTGTTGAGGTTTTCCCCCTTTTTTTAAATAAACCTGATATGAACTAATGACTCCATTTTTCCGAAGACTCTCCCATGGACATGTCTGTGGTCGAGGGCGAGGAGAAGACTGTCAGTGTCCGAGAGGTGCCCGAATACGCTGCAGAGATTCACGCATACTTGCGGGAAATGGAGGTGAGACATCGTATGGCATGCTATAATGTTAATATCTGGCAGTGATGGGCAGAACAATTATCCTTTCAACAGAATTAGTTCTGAATCATACAATGAGTAAATTGCCCAAAGGTTTGGGAGCCACACATTTTAAATGTGGCTGAATTATCCTGCAGGTGAAATGCCGACCCCGGTCGGGCTACATGAAAAAGCAGCCCGATATCACCAACAGCATGCGTGCCATCCTAGTGGACTGGCTGGTCGAGGTGGGTGAAGAGTACAAGCTCCAGAACGAGACGCTCTACCTGGCCGTCAATTACATCGACCGCTTCCTATCGTCCATGTCGGTGCTACGTGGCAAGTTGCAGCTGGTGGGCACCGCCGCAATGCTGCTAGCCTCGTAAGTTGACTTTCAACACTCTCAGTCGCCATCGCCGCCCCGTAATGTTGCTTTACACCCACAAACGCCTGCAGCAAATTCGAGGAGATTTACCCTCCGGAGGTGTCGGAGTTCGTCTACATCACAGATGACACCTACACTAAGAAGCAGGTGCTGAGGATGGAGCAGCTGGTGCTCAAAGTGCTCTCCTTTGATCTGGCGGCACCCACCATCAACCAGTTCCTCACCCAGTACTTGCTGCACCACCCTGCCAACAAGCAGGTGGAGAGCCTCTCCATGGTGAGAAATAAATGGCCCCTAGACAGTAACTTGAAATTTTTGATGACGAAAGGTCAAAGGAAAATCTCAGCTTTACACGGTTGACGAGTCAATGTCTTGTTGCACATGCGCAATTTGATGTAGAAATACTAAGTTGGACATGCTGGCAAGGAAAACTCTGTAGAAGCCAGAGATGCGCAAAGTTTGATGCTGCTAAACAGGAATGACGCACCACATAGTCAAGGATGAACACAGCAACTGCTGCAGCGAATAATTGGCAAGAACAGAAACTTGTGGTAGTCTCTTTCAAACAAACTATCTGCCAAACCGTACGGTCACACTTGAAGCAGACTGACTAACCCGAGCTAGCGGCAACACCACTCGCTGGTGCTCAGTCAGATATAACAGTGCACAAGGTAAGGGACAACCCAAAGTCAACAGGACTGCCTGCATATCACGTGCTGCATTTACCTTATTGTTTGTTGGCTTAATAAATCTCAAACTTATTTTTAGCAGACTGCGTAGTGTAATAGGTTCTGAAAGATTTGATAGTTGCCTCAGTGTCATGACTCTAAACTTGTGGGACTTGCCTTAGTGCAACTGATGTTTGTTCAGTTAACTGTTTTTCATTTTATTTTAAATGAGGGATTGGCAGCAAATGCTTGCTGTGGAAAGTAAAGAAAGGTGACTCTCATATGCCTTGATGTTAGCGTGCCACATAAAATGTCATGGTCTGTATCTGGACCTCATGCCTTGAGTTGGATACTGGATTAAAAAAAAAAAGAGTGGAAATGGATGACTGTTCAAAGTATTGAAATGGCAATTGCTTGCTGTGGATGGGGTTTGTCTTGCTAAAGGAAGAGCTGGAAATAAGGTAATCAACACTTCTCGGAGTTCTCAAACAAGTGCTGTAGTTGTGTTGCATGGCGGTGAACGGTTTTGGATTCAACATGTATTAAAAAAAAAAAACAACTTTTGTCAACAGTATCTTGGGGAGCTCAGCCTAGTGGATTCTGACCCCTTCCTGAAGTACCTGCCTTCTCAGACTGCTGCTGCTGCCTACATCCTGGCCAACAACACAATCGCTGGTGCATCATGGGTATGTTTTAGATTTCACGTGAACCTTTGGGCTGTAGCGCATTGCCATGTAACTGATTTTTGTTGAAGCCCAAGTCCCTGGTGGAGAAGACGGGCTATACTCTGGAGAACCTGAGGCCATGTGTGGATGATCTTCACCAGATGTACTTGAATGCACCTCAACATGCTCAGCAGTCCATTAGGGAGAAGTACAAGACTTCCAAGTAAGAATTAGTGCCACAAATGTGATTTTAAATTTCATAATTGAAAAGACTCTAAAAAATGATTTCTTTTTAGGCATCATGAAGTTTCAATCATTGAACCTCTGGCTACTCTGCAGTTTGATTGAACTCCGGCTCCCCCACCCACCCGTTTTTGACTTACTTTCTGTCACTTATCTTTTTCCTTGTGGCCTGTTCCTAAAGTACTTTTTTTTTTTTTTAATAATCAATTACTGACGTTCATAGTGTTTTAATATGGTTTTAAAATCAGACTGTGTAAATAATTAAAAGCTGGTTTTATGCCCAAGCAGTTGTAATTGCTGGGATTGTTTTCTACAAGTCCACCTAGTTGTGTTAAAGCAGTTCAGTTTTACACATTAAACGTGTTTGTCAGTCATGGAGTTGTCTGCGTCAATTTGGGTGACTGTTAATGCTGTCAGGTCATCTCTCAGGACTGTCAAGAGCTCGTAAAAAAAATTCACACTTAAAGCTTGCTCGGTTTACTAACGCGTGGTGTTCTGAAAGACCACAAAGCGACAGCAGAGGAGAGGTTCAAACTCCAGGAATCGTTCATCTTGGTTAATTCGGAAAAGGTAATCTGTTAAATAATGGGGCAATTTAGACTATGTTCCATTAGTACATTATAAAATAAGTCCTTACTGTAAAGTCCTTGAAGTTTAACCATGTAAATACAGTTTTCATCAGAATTCAGGAGCGTGCTCCGGATAAAACTACTTTAATTGTTGATCTGGATTTAAAACTATCCTATCAAAACTAACGAATGCAAAACTGCAGTCTGCCAAATGGTTAACCGCTTCAAAAACCAAATGATTAAATGCATTATGCACAAACTTGTGCTTGAATCATTAAGACCCAGAGGAAAGCAAGCTTTCATACGTTGCACAGAACCTGTGGAAGAATCCAAAATAAGTGCGCATTGTGAATTTAAGCAAAGAGGGCAGTTGAATTTCTCAAATCAAGACCTAAATACAGGCTAGGGCATATCGCTTGACAGCTAGACCTGCATAAGATGACTATCTCAAATCAAAAATTCAACTAGTGGCAAACTCCTAAAATCCGGCCCGTGGGCCAAATCCGGCCCCTGGTCTGATTTCATTCGGCCCACAGCTTCGGTCTTATAATGCATTATATATGGCGGGCCTGCACTGTCGAGCGGAATAAAAAAAAAAAACATGAAACTGTCATTCCTCCTATTACCATAAGGTGGCAGTACCACCCCTCCACTCATTTCTGTGTGTGTGTGTGTGTGTGTGTGTATATATATATATATATATAATATACATTTCCCAACTTCAACCGAATCCGGTGTGTGTGTATATATATATATTTAGCAGTATTTTATTTGATGCCTTTATTTAATCAGTGTTCGTTTTATTCATATAGTTAATTTTAATCAGTAATTAAACGTGAATACGAGGTTAGTTCTCTAGTGCTGCGCAGGTGTGTAATCAAATGCCGGCTGTCTCCATTTCAAAAAGCGTTGAAACGCATGAGGTAAGAACGATGTAGTTAACTACTACCAACACTCGCAATAATATGGAGAATGTAATAAACAACTTTATTATATGATACGATAAACTATTGTCATACTAATATTGGTAGTATTGTAGTAATTGTTCTCGTTCGCGCGTAGCTTAGCGCTAACGTAGCTTAGCTTCTAGTGCTGCTCAGGCGTGTAATCAAATGCCGGCTGTCTCCATTTCGAATCGCGTTGAAACGCACGAGGTAAGAACGATGTATTATAAGTTAACTACTACCAATACTCGCAATAATATGGAGAATGTAATAATAAACAACTTTATTAAAAGATACGATGAACTATTGTCATACTAATATTGGACGTATTATAGTAATTGTTCTCGTTCGCGCGTAGTTTAGCGCTAATTTAGCTTTTGGAGTAACACGATGTAGCTTGTAGCCTAGCCCACCATACTTCACGATTTTATTTCGAAACCGCTTTACAAATATATGGAAATGGTGAGTACTCTTAGAACTGTTTATAGGCTTGCTCCTACATATGGTAAAATTTAAAGGTATCGCTCGTGAAAAATTTGTTTATCTCGTCAATTTGAAAATAGTGTTGCCTCGTTTTGAAGTAGTTGATTTTCATACTGTATTTCGGTGCCTTTGACTGCCCAAAAGTGTTGATAACCAGCTGGAATATTTATATTGCCATATTGTGGCCGAGTTTGAGGGTTTCAGCGTCTTAGAGAAGAAATATTAATCATAATTTCACATTATTAGGTTGTTGTATCTTTCTGCATTAATGCTACAGCTCGTTTTAATTACGAAAATATACTTTGCTCATCCTTTTTTTTTTTTTTAAATCGTGTTCGTTTTATTCATGTAGTTCATTTTAATCAGTAATTAACCGTGAATACGAGGTTGGTTCGCTCGTGCTGCCGCAGGTGTGTGCGTAATCAAATGCCGGCTGTCTCCATTTCGAATAGCGTTGAAACGCATTAGGTAAGAATATAGTAAGTTATAAGTTAACTACTACCAACACCCGTAATAATATGGAGAATGTAATAATAAACAACTTTATTAAATGAAACGATAAACTATTGTACTAATATTGGTAGTATTGTAGTAATAGTTCTCGTTCGCGCGTAGCTTAGTGCTAACCTAGCATTCGGGGCAACACGACGTAGCTTTAGCTCGTAGCTTAGCCTACCATACTTCACGATTCTTTTCTAAACCGCTTTACAAATGTATGGAAATGGTGTGCAGTGTTAGAACTGTTTATAGACTTGCCCCTACATGTGGAAACATTTAAAGGTACTATGTCTCGTGAACAATGTGTTTATCTCGTCTATTTGAAAATATGATGTGCACTGTTGCTTTGTTTTCAATTGGTTGATATTCATACAGTATTTTGGTATCTTCGACTGCCCAAAAGTGTTGATAACCAGCTGGAATATTAATATTGCCATATTGTGGCCGAGTTTGATGGTTTAAGCGTTTTAGAGAAGTAATATTAATCCTAATTTCACGTTATGTTGTTGTATACTTCTGCTTTAATACTATAGATCATGTTTTAACTACGGATATATACTTTCATAAAACCTTTTCTTTTTACTTTTACTTTTTACTAATGCTAACAAACCTAGATTCATGTTGAAGTCATTATAACTCCAATATAACACCAATTTTTGAACACAAACTTTGCATTAACACTTGTAGGCAGAAAATATAACAATACTCACGGGCATATATTATGTATACTAAAAACTGATTGAAGCTTAGTGGCTCAACTCTATGTATCATACTGAAGCATGAAATCATGATGTACAAACTGGTTTTCTGTAATTCTTTACATTCTTTTCAATTATTTGATTACTGTAGGTTTTTATGAAGTATAAAACAAACAAAATAAACCATTCATATTTTGTCTTTGTTCTTTTTAGGGAGCTGCGCAAATTGCATTTGCCTTCATTTTAATGGTGTACTGTAAGTTCCATGCGTGTTCATTTGGAGTTCCGAAAATTACGTCAGCCATTATGATCTGAATACTTGAGGAGAACAGCAAACAAGTAAGTCATTATCACTCATTTACAAAGGTAACACTTTACGACAAGTATTTTAGCATCTCCCGGATGTTTTAGTTTTGTCTGAGATTAATGCTAACATACTATGCTAAGAAACCTAGATCAATGTTGCAGTCGTTATAACTCCAATATAACACCAATATTTGAACACAAACTTTGCGCAACACTTGTAAGCAGAAAATATAACAATACTCACGGGCATATATTATTTATATTAAAAACTGATTGAAGCTTAGTGGCTCAACTCCTTGTATCATATTGAAGCATGAAATCATGATGTACAAACTGTTTTTCTGTAATTCTTTACATTCTTTTCAATTATGCTATTACTGTAGGTTTTTATGAAGTAAAAACAAACAAAATAAACTATCTTTTGTCTTTGTTTTTTTTAGGGGCCTGCGCAAATTGCTTTTGCCTTCATTTCAATGGTGTACTCTAAGTTCCATGTGTGTTCATTTGGAGTTTTGAAAATTCCGTCAGCCATTATGATCTGAATACTTGAGGAGAACAGCAAACAAGTAAGTCATTATCACTCGTGTTAGCACGATCGCGAATTAGCATCTTTCCGCTAACTCGTTAGCCTGCCTAGTAGTTCTCGTTAACATGTTACACGCACACACGTATAATATTTGTATTTTCAATATTTATACAAAATGTTCTGTATGTTATTTTTACTATTGATGTATTATTTGCATATTTGAAACAATTATTTAAGGTTCTAATCATAAAATATGCACTTAAATGGTTTCATATACATTTTTTGACAAACAAAAAATATACAGATGAGAGGGTGACCGTACATTGCGGATTTCACTTATCGCGGGTGGTTTTTGGAACCAATTATCCGCGATAAACGAGGGATTACTGTATTATGAGTTAACGACAACCAACACTCATAATAATATGGAGAATGTAATAATAAACAATTTTATTAAATGAAACGATAAACTGTTGTTGTACTAATATTGGTAGTATTGTGGTAATAGTTCTAGTTCGCGCGTAGCTTAGCGCTAACCTAGCATTCGGGCCATTTCGATGTAGCTTTAGCTCGTAGCTTAGCCTACCATACGTCACCATTCTTTTCTAAACCGTTTTACAAATGTATGGAAATGGTGTATACTGTTAGAACTGTTTATAGACTTGCCCCTACATATGGAAACATTTAAAGGTATGTCTCGTGGAAAATGTGTTTATCTCGTCTATTTGAAAATATGATGTGCACTGTTGCTTTGTTTTCAATTGGTTGATATTCATGCAGTATTTTGGTGTCTTTGACTGCCCAAAAGTGTTGATAACCAGCTGGAATATTAATATTGCCATATTGTGGCCGGGTTTGCGGGTTTAAGCGTTTTAGAGAAGTAATGTTAATCCTAATTCCATATTATTATGTTGTTGTATACTTCTGCTTTAATACTATAGATCATGTTTTAACTACGGATATATACTTTCATAAAACCTTTTCTTTTTACTTTACTAATGCTAACAAACCTAGATTAATGTTGAAGTCGTTATAACTCCAATATAACACCAATTTTTCAACACAAACTTTGCAGTAACACTTGTAGGCAGAAAATATAACAATACTCACGGGCATATATTACGTATACTAAAACCTGATTGAAGCTTAGTGCCTCAACTCTGTATCATACTGAAGTAAGAAATCATGATGTACAAACTGTTTTTCTGTAATCCTTTACATTCTTTTCAATTATGCTATTAATGTAGGTTTTTATGAAGTAAAAAACAAACAAAATAAACTATCTTTTGTCTTTGTTTTTTTAGGGGGCTGCGCAAATTGCATTTGCCTTCATTTCAATGGTGTACTGTGAGTTCCATGTGTGTTCATTTGGAATTCCGAAAATTAGGTCAGCCATTATGATCTAAATACTTGAGGAAAACAGCAAACAAGTAAGTCATTATCTCTCATTTACAAAGGTCACACTTTACAACAAGTATTTTTGCATCTCCCGGATGTTTTAGTTTTGTCTGAGCTTAATGCTAACATACAATGCTAACAAACCTAGATCAATGTTGCAGTCGTTATAACTCCAATATAACACCAATATTTGAACACAAACGTTGCAGCAATACTTGTAGGCAGAAAATATAACAATACACACAGGCATATATTATGTATACTAAAAATTGATTGAAGCTTAGTGGCTCAACTATTTTGGTGGCTGCGAACCACCCAATACAGATTTGACACAGTATGTGTAGAAAATGTGATGAATGCAAAGCTTGGTTAGCTTGATGCTAACACATTATGGAAAACACCATCGACAGATTAACACAACTAGCATCAGTCTTTTGTTCGCGGCTATGTCATGTGCCTGCACCTGGTTGAAACTGCCCACCCCTGTCCTGCCCTGCCCTGCCCTGCAACATGTTATGTTGTTGTATACTTCTGCTTTAATACTATAGATCATGTTTTAACTACCAATATATACTTTCATAAAATCTTGTCTTTTAACTTTTACTTTTTACTAATGCTAACAAACCTAGATTAATGTTGAAGTCATTATAACTCCAATATATTTGAACACAGACTTTGCACATTATGGAAAACGCCAACAACAGATTAACACAACTAGCATCAGTCTTTTGTTCGCGGCTATGTCATGTGCCTGCACCTGGTTAAAACTGCCCTGCCCTGCCCACCCCTGCCCTGCCCTGCCCACCCCTGCCCTGCCCTGCCCTGCAACATATTATGTTGTTGTATACTTCTGGTTTAATACTACAGATCATGTTTTAACTAAGGTCATATACTTTCATAAAATCTTTTCTTTTTACTTTTACTTTATACAAATGCTAACAAACCTAGATTAATGTTGAAGTCGTTATAACTCCAATATAACACCAATAGTTTGACACAAACTTTGCACATTATCGAAAACAGCATCGACAGATTAACACAACTAGCATCAGTCTTTTGTTCGCGGCTATGTCATGTGACTGCACCTGTTTGAAACTGCCTGCCCTGCCCTGCCCACCCCTACCCTGCCCTGCCCTGCGCCTGGACTTGAAGCTATAACTGCCTGCCTGGCTTGCGCCTGGATAAAGCTATGATTGCCTTTCTGGAATGCACCTGGATGAAGAACAGAGTGCTTGGCTGTCTGGTCTGCATGTTGATGAAGTCATGAAAATCTGGACTGCCTGAACAAAGCCAGGACTGCCTTGGATGCGCCTGGACGAAGCCAGGACTTCCTTGGATGCGCCTGGACAAAGCCAGGACCGCCTTGGATGGACCTGGACGAAACCTGGACGACGCCAGGACTGCCTTGTATGCGCTTTAGATGCGCCTGGACGACGCCGGGACCGCCTTGGATGCGCCTGGACGACGCTGGGACCGCCTTGGATGTGCCTGGACGACGCCGGGACCGCCTTGGATGCGCCTTGACTGCGCCTTGACTGCGCCTGGACGACGTCGGGACCAACTTCGATGCACCTGGACGACGCCGGGACAGCCTTGGAGTTACCTTGGATGCGCCTGGATGACACCGGGACCGCCTTGCATGCATCTGGACAAAGCCAGGACACTCTTGGATGCACCTGGAGGACGCCAGGACCGCCTTTGATGCGCCTGGACGACGCCGGAACTGCCCTGGATGCGCCTGGATGACGCCGAGACCGCCTTGGAGGCGACTGGACGCCGCCGAAACCGCCTTGGATGCCCCTTGGATGCCCCTTGAATGCGCCTTGGATGCACCTTGGACCCGCCTGGACGACACCAGGAACGCCTTGGATGTGGCTGGACGAAGCCAGGACTGCCTTGGATGCGCCTGGACGAAGCCGGGACCGCCTTGGATGCGCCTGGACGAAGCCAGTTCTTCCTTGGATGCGCCTGGACGAAGCCGGGACCGCCTTGGATGCGCCTGGACGAAGCCGGGACCGCCTTGGATGTGGCTGAGCGAAGCCGGAACCGCCTTTGATGTGCCTGGATGAAGCCGGGACCGCCTTGGATGTGCCTGGACGAAGCCAGGACTGCCTTGGATGCGCCTGGACGAAGCCGGGGCCGCCTTGGATGCGCCTGGACGAAGCCAGTTCTTCCTTGGATGCGCCTGGGCGAAGCCGGGACCGCCTTGGATGCGCCTGGACGAAGCCTGGACCGCCTTGGATGTGGCTGAGCGAAGCCGGAACCGCCTTTGATGTGCCTGGATGAAGCCGGGACCGCCTTGGATGCGCCTGGACGAAACCTGGACGACGCCGGGACTGCCTTGGATGCGCCTGGATGACGCCAGGACCGCCTTGGATGTGCCTGGAAGACGCTGGGACCAACTTGAATGCGCCTGGACCGCCCTGGATGAAGCCTGGACCGCCCTGGATAAGCCTGGATTCCGGGACCGCCTTGGATGTGGCTGGGCGAAGCCGGAACCGCCTTTGATGTGCCTGGATAAAGCCGGGACCGCCTTGGATGCGCCTGGACGACGCCAGGACCGCCTTGGATGTGCCTGGACGACGCCGGGACTGACTTGAATGCTCCTGGACGAAGCCTGGACCGCCCTGGATGCGACTGGACGCTGGGACTGCGTTGGATGTGCCTGGATGATGCCGGCGCCGCCCTGGACGACGCCGGGACCGCCTTGGATGCGCCTTGGATGGGCCTGGGCGACGCCGGGACTGCCCTGGATGCACCTGGACGATGCCGCGACCGCCTTGGATGCGGCTGGACGAAGCCGGGACCACCTTGGATGCGCCTGGACGATGCCACGACCGCCTTGGATTCACCTGGACGACAACGGGACCGTCCGCCTTGGATGCGCTTGGATGATGCCAGGATTGCCTTGGATGCGCCGGGACCGCATTGGATGTGCCTGGACGACATCAGGCCCACCTTGGTTGCGCCTGGACGACCCCGGGACCGCCTTGGATGCGCCTTGGATGCACCTGGACGACGGCGGGACCGCCTTCAATGCGCCTTGGATTTGCCTGGACGATAGTAGCACCGCTTTGGATGCGCCTAGACAACGCCGGGATCGCCTTGGATGGCCCTTGGATTCTCCTTGGATGCGCCTTGGACCCGCCTGGATGACGCCGGACCGCCTTGGATGCGCCTGGACGAAGCCAGGACCGCCTTGGATGTGCCTGGACGAAGCCGGACTGCCTTGGATGCGCTTGGATGAAGCCAGTTCTGCCTTTTATGCGCCTGGACGAAGCCCGGACCGCCTTGGATGCGGCTGGACAAACCCGTAACCGCTTTTGATGTGCCTGGATGAAGCCGGGACTGCCTTAGATGCGGCTGGATGAAACCTGGACGACGCCGGGACTGCTTTGGATGCGCCTTGGATGCGCCTGGATGACGCCAGGACCGCCTTGGATGTGCCTGGAAGACGCCGGGACCAACTTGAATGCGCCTGGACGAAGCCTGGACCGCCCTGGATAAGCCTGGATTCTGGGACCGCCTCGGATGTGCCTGGATGATGCTGGAGCTGCCCTGGAGGACGCCGGGACCGCCTTGAATGCGCCTTGGATATGCCTTGGATATGCCTTGGATGCGCCTGTGCGACGCTGGGACCGCCTTTGATGTGCCTGGATGAAGCCGGGACCGCCTTGGATGCGCCTGGACGAAACCTGGATGACGCTGGGACCGCCTTGGATGCGCCTGGACGACGCCAGGACCTCCTTGGATGTGCCTGGACGACGCCAAGACCGACTTGAATGCTCCTGGACGAAGCCTGGACCGCCCTGGATGCGCCTGGAAGCTGGGACCGCCTTGGATGTGCCTGGATGATGCCGGAGCCGCCCTGGACAACGCTGGGACAGCCTTGAATGCGCCTTGGATGGGCCTGGGCGACGCCGGGACTGCTCTGGATGCACCTGGACGATGCCGCAACAGCCTTGGATGTGCCTGGACAAAGCCGGGACCACCTTGGATGCGCCTGGACGATGCCGGGACCGCCTTGGATGCACCTGGACGACAACGGGACCGCCTTGGATGCGCTTGGATGACGCCAGGATTACCTTGGATGCGCCAGGACCGCCTTGGATGTGCCTGGACGTCGTCAGGACCATCTTGGTTGCGCCTGGACGACGGCGGGACCGCCTCAGATATGCTTAGGATGCGCCTTGGATGCACCTGGACGACGGCGGGACCGCCTTCAATGCGCCTTGGATTTGCCTGGACAATAGTGGGACCGCCTTGGATGCACCTGGAACACGCTGGGATCGCCTTGGATGCCCCTTGGATGCGCCTTGGACGCGCCTGGACGACGCCAGTTCTGCCTTTTATGCGCCTGGACGAAGCCAGGACCGCTTTGGATGCAGCTGGACGAAGCCGGAACTGCCTTTGATGTGCCTGGATGAAGCCCGGATCGCCTTGGATGCGACTGGATGAAACCTGGACGCCACCGGGACTGCCTTAGATGTGCCTTGGATGCGCCTGGAAGACACCAGGACCGCCTTGGATGTGCCTGGACGACGCCGGGACCGCCTTGAAAGCGCCTCAGATATGCTTAGGATGGGCCTTGTATGCGCCTGTGCGACGCCGGGACCGCTTTGGATGCACCTGGACGATGCCGCGACCGCCTTGGATGCGCCTGGACGACGCTGGGACCGCCTTGGATGCCCCTGGATGATGCCGCGACCGCCTTGGATGCGCCTGGATGAAGCCGGGACAACCTTGGATGCGCCTGGACGACGCTGGACCGCCTTGGATGCGCCTGGACGACGACAGGACCGCCTTGGATGCGCTTGGGTGACGCCAGGATTGCCTTGGATGAGCCGGGACCGCCTAGGATGCGCCTGGACGACGCAAGGACCGCCTTGAATGCGCCTGAATGGCGCCTGGACTGCCTTGGGCGCCTGGAGGACGCCAAGACTGCCTTGGATGCGCCTCGGGTGCGCCTGGACGACGCCGGGACAGCCTTGGATGCACGTTGGGTGCGCATTGGATGCGCGTTGGTTGCGCCTGGACGACGCTGGAACCAACTTGGATGCGCCTGGACGACGCCTGGACCGCCTTGGATGCGCCTTGGATGCGCCTTGGATGCGCGTTGGATACGCCCAGACGACGCCGGAACCACCTTGTATGCGCCTGGACGACGCCTGGACTGACTTGGATGCGCCTTGGATGCGCCGGGACGACGCCCTGACCGCCTTCTATGTGCCTGGACGAAGCCGGGACTGCTTTGGATGTGCCTGGTTGACGCCGAGACCGCTTTGGATGCGCTTGGACGACGCCGGAACCGCCTTGGATGCGCCTTGGATGCGCCTTGGATGCGCCTTGGATGCGACTTGGATGCGCTTGGACGACGGCAAGATTACCTTGGATGCGCCTGTACCGCTAAACCATCTTGATTGTGCCTGCACAACACCACGACCGCCTTGGGTGCGCGTGGATGGCGCTGGGACTTTCTTGGATGCGCTGGGACCGCCTTGGATGCGCCTGGACCACGCCGGGACCACGCCGGGACCACGCCCGCACCGCCTTAGTAGCTTCTGGAAGATGCCGGAATTGCCTTAGATTTGCTAGATGACACCGGGACCGCCTTAGCTGCGCCGTGACCGTCTTGGATGCGCCTTGGTTGCGCCTTGGTTGCGCCTGGACCACATTGAGACCGCCTTGGATGCACCTGGACGACACCCAGACCGCCTTGGGTGCCTGGACTACGCCGGGACCGCCTTGGATGTGCTTTGGATGCGCCTTGGATGTGCCCTGGATGCGCCAGTTCTGCCTTTTATGCGCCTGGACGAAGCCCGGACCGCCTTGGATGCGGCTGGACGAAGCCGTAACCGCTTTTGATGTGCCTGGATGACGCCGGGACTGCCTTGGATGCGCCTGGATGAAACCTGGACGACGCCGGGACCACCTTGGATGCGCCTTGGATTCGGTTTGGATGCGCCTGGATGTCGCCAGGATTCTCTTTGATGTCCCCTAGATGCGCCTGGATGACGGCCGGACCGCCTTGGATGTGTTTGGACGACGCCAGGACTGCCATGGATGCGCAGTGACCACCATGGATGCATCTGAGCAACGTCAGGACTGCCTTGGGTGCGCATGGAAAATGCTGGGACCTTCTAGGGCGCCTGGACGACGCCGGGGACTGCTTTAGATGCTCCTTGGATGCACTTGGACGATGCCTTGGATCCGCCTTGGATTCGCGTTGGATGCGCCTGGACGACGCCAAGACCGCCTTGGAAGTGCCTTGGATGCTCCTGGATGATGCTGGGACACTTGGATGTAACTGGACTATGTCGAGATTGCCTTGGGTGCCTAGACGATGCTGGCACTTCCTTGGATGCGCCTCGGTTGCACCTGGACAACACCGAGACTGCTTTGGGCGCCTGGACGACGCCGGGACCGCTTTGGATGTTCCTTGGATGCACCTTGGATGTGCCTTGGATGCGCCTGGATGACACTGGGACTACCTTGGATGCGCCTGTAAGATGATGGAACTTCCTTGGATGCGCTTGGACGACGCCGGGACCGCCTTGGGTGCGCCTGGATGATTCAGGGACTTCCCAGCGCGCCTGGACGATGCTTGGACCGTCTTGGATGCGCCTTGGATGCGCCTTGGATGCGCCTGGACGATGCCGGGACCACCTTGGATCGCTTTGGATGCGCTTTGGATGCGCCTTGAATGGGCCTGGACGACACCGGGACCACCTTAGATTCACCTGGACAATGCCGGGACCGCCTTGGTTGCCTGGACGATGCCGGGACCGTCTTGGATGTGCCTTGGATGCGCTTTTGATAAGCCTTGGATAAGCCTTTGATGCGCCTTGAATGCGCCTGGACGACGCCGGGACCGCATTGGATGCGTTTGGACGACACCTGGACTCCCATGGATGCGCCGGGACCGCCATGGACGCGCCAGGACGATGTCAGGAATGCTTACAATGCGCTGGGACGACGCCGGGGACTGCATTTGATGCGCCTTGGATGCACCTGGACGACGCCGGGACCGCCTTCAACGCGCCTTCAACGCGCCTTGGATGTGCCTGTATGACACCGGGACCGTCTTGGATGCGCCTGGCCGAAGCTGGGACTGCCTTAGGCTTCTGGACGGTGCCAGGGACCGTCTTGGATGCGCCTTGGATGTGCCTGGAAGATGCCAGGACCTCTTTGGATGTGCCTTGGATTTGTCTTGGATGTGCCTGGATGACACCGGGACCACCTTGGATGCACCTTAAATGCTCTTGCACGACGCCGGGACCGGCTTGGATGTAACTGAACGATGCCGGGATCGCCTCGGGCGCCTGGACGATAGGGGGACTGCCTTGGATGTGCTTTGGATGCGCCTTGGATGCGCCTGGACGACGCCGGGTCTGCCTTAGGCGCCTGGACGACGCCGGGACTGCCTTGAATGCGCCTTGGAGGCACCTTGAATGCACCTTGGATGCGCCTGGACCACGCTTGGACCGCTTAGGATGCGCCTTGGATGCGCCTGGACGACGCCGGGACCGCCTTGGATGCGCCTGGACAACGCTGGGACCGCCTTGGTTGCCTGGACAATGCCGGGACCGCCTTGGTTGCCTGGACGATGCCGGGACCGTCTTGGATGCGCTTTTGATAAGCCTTGGATGCGCTTTTGATGCGCCTTGAATGCGCCTGGACGACGCCGGGACCGCATTGGATGCGTTTGGACGACACCTGGACTCCCATGGATGCGCCGCGACCGCCATGGACGCGCCAGGACGACGCAGGAGACTACCTTGGATGTGCTTTGGATTTACCTGGACGACGCCAGGACCGCCTTCAATGCGCCTTGGATGCGCCTGGACGACACCGGGACCATCTTGGATGCGCCTGGCCGATGCTGGGACTGCCTTGACCGCCTGGACGATGCCGGGAATGCCTTGAATGCGCCTTGTATGCACCTTGGATGCGCCTTGGATTCTTCTTGCATGCGCCTTGAATGTGTGCCTGGATGATGCCGAGACCTCCTTGGATGCGCATTGGATTCGTTTTGGATGCGCCTTGCTGACGCCGGGACCGCCTTGGATGCGCCTTGGATGCGCCTTGGATGCGCCTTGGATGCGCCTTGGATGCGCCTTGGATGCGCCTTGGATGCGCCTTGGATGCGCCTTGGATGCGCCTTGGATGCGCCTTGGATGCGCCTTGGATGCGCCTGGACGACGCCTTGGATGCGCCTGAACGACGCCTTGGATGCGCCTGAACGACGCCTTGGATGCGCCTGAACGACGCCTTGGATGTGCCTGAACGACGCCGGGATCGCTTTGGGCGCCTGGACGATGATGGGACTGCCTTGGATGCGCCTTGGATGCGCCTTGGATGCGCCTTGGATACACCTTGGATGCACCTTGGATGCACCTTGGATGCACCTTGGATGCACCTTGGATGCGCATGGACGACGCCTAGACTGCCATGGGAGCCTGGAAGACGACTGGACCGCCTTGGATGCGCCCTAGATGCGCCCTGGATGTGTCTCGGATGCGCTTAGGATGCGCCTGGACGGCGTCAGGACTGCCTTGGATGCGCCTGGACCACGCTGAACCACCTTGGATGCGCCTGGACGACACTGGGACCGCTTTGGGTGCACCTGGACGATGCGGGGACCGCCTTGGTTGCGCCTGGACGATGCTGGGACTGCCTTGAATGCGCCTGGACGATGCCGGGACCGTCTTGGATGAGCCGCGACTGCCTTAAATGCGCCCGGACGACACTGGTACCGCCTTGGATGTGCCTGGACTACGCGGGAGTGCCTTGGTTGCGCCTGGACGATGTTGGGACCGCCTCGGATGCACCTGCACGATGCCGAGAACACCTTGGATTTGCCTTGGATGTGCCTCGGATGCGCCTGGACGACGCCTGGACCGCTTTGGGTGCGCATGGATAATGCCAGGACCGCCTTGGATGGGCCTGGACGATGCCGGGACCGCCTTGGATGCGCCTTGGATGCGCCTTGGATGCGCCAAGACGATGCTGAGACCGCTTTGGATGCGCCTGGACAACACCACGACTGCCTTGGATGCGCCTGGACGACGCCTGGACCGCTTTGGGTGCGCATGGATAATGCCAGGACCGCCTTGGATGGGCCTGGACGATGCCGGGACCGCCTTGGATGCGCCTTGGATGCGCCTTGGATGCGCCTTGGATGCGCCTTGGATGCGCCAAGACGATGCTGAGACCGCTTTGGATGCGCCTGGACAACACCACGACTGCCTTGGATGCGCCTGGACGACGCCTGGACCGCTTTGGGTGCGCATGGATAATGCCAGGACCGCCTTGGATGGGCCTGGAAGTTACCTGGACCGCCTTGGATGCGCCTTGGATGCGCCTTGGATGCGCCTGGGCGAAGCCGGGACTGCCTTAGGCGCCTGCACAATGCCGGGACCGCCTCAGAAGCACCTTGGATGCTCCTTGGATGGGCCTGGACGTTGCTGAGACCTCCTTGTACGTGCATGGACGACGCGGGGACGGCCTTGGTTGCGCCTGGACGCCCCCGGGACGGCCTTGTATGTGCCTGGACGACGTCGGGACCGCCTTGGATGGGCCGCGTTCGCCTTGGATGCGCCTGAACAACGTCAGGACTGCCTTACAAACGCCTGGACGACAAAGGGACTGCCTTGAGCGCCTGAACGAATGACGGGACTGCCATGGATGCGCCTTGGATGCATTTTGAATGTGCCTTGGATGCCCCTGTACGATGCCAGGACCGCCTTGGATGCGCCTTGCATGCGACTTGCATGCGCCTTGGATGCACCTGGACGATGCTGGCACCACCTTGGATGCGCCTAAATGACGCCGGGACCGCCTTGGATACGCCTGGACGACGCCAGGACCGCCTTAGATGCGCCTTGAATGCACCTTGAATGTCTCTGTATGACGCCTGGACCGCCTTGGGCGCCTGAAGGACGCCCGGACTGCCTCGGATGCGCCTCGGATGCGCCCCGGATGCACCTGGATGCTGCCAGGACAGCCTTGGATGCCCCTAGGATGCGACTTAGATTTGCCAGGACGACGCTAGCACCGCCTTGGATGCGCCTTGGTTGCGCCTGGACGATGCGGGGACCGCCTTGGATGCGTTTTTTATGTCTTGGATGTGCCTTGGATGCGCCCGGACGTCAATGAGACTGCCTTGGGCGCCTGGACGATACAGGGACAGTCTTGGATGCGCCTTGGATGCACCTGGATGACACCAGGGACGGCCTTGGATGTGCCTGGACGATGCCGCGACTGCCTCGGATGTGCCTGAACGATGTCAGGACTGCCTTGTGTGCGCCGGGACTGCCTTGGATGCGCCTTAGATGTGTCTTGGATGCCCCTGGATGACGCCGGGAACGCCTCAGATGAGTCATGTATGCGCGAAGGATGCGCGTTGGATGCTCCCGGACGACGCTGGGACCGCCTTGGATGCGCCTGAACGACGCTGGGATTGCCTTGGATGCGCCTTGGATGCGCCTTAGATGCGCCTGGACGACGCCGGGACCGCATTGGGCGCATGGACGACGCCGAGACCGCCTTGGATGCGCCTATGATGGGCCTTTGATGCGCCTTAGATGCGCCTGGATGACGCCATACTGGCTTGAATGTGCTTGGACGACGCCAGGACTGTCTTGGATGCACTGGGATCGCCTTGGATGTGCCTGGACATCAGGACTGCCTTGGATGCCCCGGGATGAGGTCGGGACCACATTGGGAACCTGGACGATGCTGGGATTGCCTTGGATGCACCTGGACAACGCAGGGACCGCCTTCAATGCGCCTTGGATGCGCTTGGAGAACGCCGTACCGCCTTTGATACGCCTGGATGGGGCTGGGACCTCCTTGTGTTCTAGATAATGCCGGGACCGCTTTGGATGCACCTTGGATGCACCTTGGATGCGCCTCGGATGCGCCTGGACGATGCCGTGACCAACTTTGATGCGCCTTGAATGCGCCTTGAATGCGCCTTGGATGCGCCTGGACGTTGCTGGGACCGCCTTGGATTTGCCTTGGATGCGCCTAGACGACGCGGGATCACCTTGGATGCGCCTTGTATGCACCTTGTATGCGTGCTGGATGACGCCGGGACCGCCTTGGGTGTGCCCGGACGACGTCTGGACCTCCTTGGATGCGCCTGGACGATGCTGGGACGGCCTTCAATGCGCCTTGGATGTGCCTTGGATGCGCCTTGGATGCACAAAGGACGACGTCGGGACTGCCCTGGATGCGCCTGGACCACGCTGAACCACCTTGGATGCGCCTGGATGGCGCCAGGACCGCCTTGGGTGCGTGTAGACGGCGCTGGGACCGCCTTGGATGCACCGGGACCTCCTTGGATGCGCCTTGGATGCGTCTTGGATGCGCCTGGACGCGCCTGGACGACGCTGGGACCGCCTTGGACGCGCCTTGAATGTGCCTTGCATGCGCCTTGACGACGCTGGGAGAATTTGGATGTGCCTGGACGACGCCGGGATTGCCTTGGATGCGCCCTGGATGCACCGGGAAGACGCCGGGACCGCCTTGGGTGCGCCTGGACGATGCTGGGACTGCCTTGGATGTGTCTTGAATGTGCTTGAGCTACACTGGGACTGCCTTAGATGTGCCTGGACCGCGCTGTACTACCTTGGATGCGTCTGGACGGCGCCAGGACCGCCTTGGGTGCGCGTGGATGGCGCTGGGACCGCCGTGGATGCACAGGGATTGCCGTGGATGCGCCTGGACGACGATTGGACCGCCTTATTTGCGCTTGGACGACGCCAGAACCGCCTTGTATGTGCCTGGACGACGCCGAGACGGCCTTGGGCGCCTGATTGATGCCGGGACAGCCTTGGATGCGCCTTGAATGCGCCTTGGATGCGCCCTGGATGCGCCTTGAATGCGCCTGGACTATCGCGGGACCACCTTGGATGCGCTTTGGATACGCCTGGATGATGCTGGGACCGCCTTGGCTGCGCCTGGACGCCGCCGCGACTCCCTTAGTTGCGCCTGGACGATGTTGCGACATGGATGTGCCTGGACGACATTGGGACCGCATTGGATGCGTGGGGACTGCCTTGGATGCCCCTGGACGACGTCGGGACCGCCTTGGATGCTGCTGGACAACGCTGGGACCACTATGGGCGCCTGGATGACGCCAGGACCGCCTTGGATGCACCTCGGATGCGCCTGGACGGCACCTGGCCCACCTTGGATGCGCCCTGGATGCGCCTTGAATGCGCCATGAATGCACCACGAATGTGCCTGGACGACGCCGGGATCGTATTGGGTGCGCCTGGACGACGCCGGGACTGCCTTAGTTGGGCCTGGACAACGTTGGGACCTCCATGATTCGTCACCTTACCGTGGTGGAGGGGTTTGTGTCCCAATGATCTGAGGAGCCATGTTGTCGGGGGCTTCATGCCCCTGGTAGGGTCACGCATGGCAAAAGGGTCCTAGGTGACGGAGTAGACAAAGCATGGCTCAAAAAACCCCATATGATGAAAAATATATAGACTCAGATTTCCCTCGCGGGTCACCGAGCCCCCCCCCTGTGGAGCCAGGCCTGGAGGTGGGGCTCGAAGGCGAGCGTCTGGTGGCCGGGCCTTCGTCCATGGGGCCCGGCCGGGCACATCCCGAAAAGGAAACGTGGGTCCCCCTTCCCATGGGCTCACCACCTGTGGGAGGTGCCAAAGGGGTCTGGTGCAATGTTAGCTGGGCAGCGGCCTAAGGCAGGGTCCTTGTAGGTCTGATCCCCGGCTGCAGAAGCTGGCTCTTGGAACATGGAATGTCACCTCTCTGGCTGGAAAGGAGACCGAGCTGGTCTGCGAGGAAAAAAGTTCCGACTACGCATAGTCGGACTTGCCTCCACGCACAGTTTGGGATCCGGTACAAGCCCTCTCGAGAGGGGCTGGACTCTCTTTCACTCTGGAGTTGCCCATGGTGAGAGGCGTCGAGCGGGGGTGGGTAGACTTATTGCCCCCCCAGTTGAACGCCTGCACATTGGGGTTCACCCCGGTGAACGAGAGGGTAGCCTCCCTCTGCCTTCGGGTGGGGGGACAGGTTCTGACTGGTGTTTGTGTCTATGCACCAAACTGCAGCTCAGAGTACCTACCCTTTTTTGAATTCCTTGGAAGAAGTGTTGGAGAGTGCTCCTTCTGGGGACTCCATCATTCTACTGGGTGACTTCAATGCTCACGTGGGGAATGACCTGGAAGGGCGTGATTGAGAGGAACGGCCTCCCCAATCTGAACCTAAGTGGTGTTCTATTATTGGATTTCTGTGCTCGACACGGATTGTCAATTATGAACACCATGTTCAAACACAAGGGTGTCCGTGTGTGCACTTGGCACCAGGACACCCTAGGCCGCAGATCGATGATCGACTTTGTAGTCGTTTCATCGGATTTGCGGCTGCATGTTTTGGATATTTGGGTGAAGAGAGGGGCGGAGCTGTCAACTTATCACCACCTAGGGGTGGGTTTGCTCCGATGGTGGGTGAAGATGCCGGTCCGACCTGGCAGGCCCAAATGTGCTGTGATGGTCTGCAGGGAACGTCTGGCAGAATCCCCTGTCAAGCTGAAGAAGGAGTCCTATCGGGCCATTTTGGCCTGCAGGACTCTGGTGGATGCCGACAGGTACCGGATGGCGAAGCAGAATGCAGCTTCGGCTGTTGCTGAGGCAAAAACCCGGGCGTTTGGCCAGGCCATGGCGAACAACTTTCGGATGGCTTAGAGAAAATTCTGGTCCACCATCCGGCGTCTCAGGAAGGGGAAGCAGTGCGCCGTCAACACTGTTTACAGTGGAGATGGCGTGCTGCTGACCTCGACTCGGGACGTCGTGAGTCGGTGGGGAGAATACTTTGAAGACCTCTTCAATTCCACCGACACGCCATCCATTGTGGAAGCAGGGCTTGGAGACTTTGAGGCAGACTCTCCAATCTCTGGGGTCAAAGTCACTGAGGTAGTTTAAAAACTCCTCAGGGGCAAGGCCCCAGGGGTGGATGAGATCCGCCCAGAGTTTTTAAAGGCTCTGGATGTTGTGGGGCTGTCATGGTTGACACGCCTCTGCAACATTGCGTGGAAATCGGGGACGGTGTCTCTGAATTGGAAGACTGGGGTGGTGGTTCCCCTCTTTAAGAAGGAGGACCGGAGGGTGTGTTCCAATTACAGGGGAATCACACTCCTCAGCCTCTCTGGTAAGGTCTATTCAGGGGTGCTGGAGAGGAGAGTCCGTCGGTAGGTTGAACTTCAGATTCAGGAGGAGCAATGTGGCTTTCGTTCTGGCTGTGGAACAGTGGACCAGCTCTACACCCTTGGCAGGATCCTCGAGGGGGCATGGGAGTTCGCTTAACCAGTCCACATGTGTTTCGTGGACTTGGAGAAGGCGTTCGACCGTGTTCCTCAGGAAGTTCTTTGGAGGGTGCTTCGGGAGTACGGGGTGCCGAGCCAACTGATAAAGGCGGTCTGGTCCCTGTATCACCGATGCCAGAGTTTGGTCCGCATTTCCGGCAGTAAGTCGGATTCATTCCCAGTAAGGGTTGGACTCCGCCAAGGCTGCCCTTTGTCACCGATTCTGTTCATAACTTTTATGGACAGAATTTCTAGGCGCAGCTGAGGCGTTGAGGGTGTCCGGTTTGGGGACCTCAGCATTGCTTCTCTGCTTTTTGCAGACGATGTGGTGCTGTTGGCTTCTTCAAGGCGTCATCTCCAGCTCTCACTGGAGCGGTTCGCAGCCAAGTTTGAAGCGGTCAGGATGAGGGTCAGCACCTCCAAATTAGAGTCCATGGTCCTCGGTCGGAAAAGGGTGGAATGCCCTCTCCGGATCGGGGACGAGATCCTGCCCAAAGTGGAGGAGTTGAAGTATTTTGGATTCTTGTTCATGAGTGAGGGCCGGATGGAGCGCGAGATCGACAGGCGGATCAAAGCAGCGTCGGCAGTAATGCGGACTCTGTACCAGTTCGTCGCGGTGAAGAGAGCTGAGCTAAAAGGCAAAGCTCTCAATTTACCAGTCAATCTACGCTCCTACCCTCTCCTATGGTCACGAGCTATAGGTCGTGAGCGAAAGAACAAGATTCTGGATACAAGCTGTGGAAATGAGTTTCCTCCGCAGGGTGTCCGAGCTCTCCCGTAGAGATAAGGTTAGAAGCTTGGTCATCCAGGAGAGACTCGGAGATGGCGTGCTGCTGACCTCGACTTGGGATGTCGTGAGTCGGTGGGGAGAATACTTTGAAGACCTCTTCAATTCCACCGACACGCCATCCATTGTGGAAGCAGGGCCTGGAGACTTTGAGGCAGACTCTCCAATCTCTGGGGTCAAAGTCACTGAGGTAGTTGAAAAACCCCTCAGGGGCAAGGCCCCAGGGGTGGATGAGATCCGCCCAGAGTTTTTAAAGGCTCTGGATGTTGTGGGGCTGTCATGGTTGACACGCCTCTGCAACATTGCGTGGAAATCGGGGACAGTGTCTCTGAATTGGCAGACTGGGGTGGTGGTTCCCCTCTTTAAGAAGGGGTACCAGAGGGTGTGTTCCAATTACAGGGGAATCACACTCCTCAGCCTCTCTGGTAAGGTCTATTCAGGGGTGCTGGAGAGGAGAGTCCGTCGGTAGGTTGAACTTCGGATTCAGGAGGAGCAATGTGGCTTTCGTTCTGGCTGTGGAACAGTGGACCAGCTCTACACCCTCGGCAGGATCCTCGAGTGGGCATGGGAGTTCGCTTAACCAGTCCACATGTGTTTTGTGGACTTGGAGAAGACGTTCGACCGTGTTCCTCAGGAAGTTCTTTGGAGGGTGCTTCGGGAGTACGGGGTAGCCGAGCCAACTGATAAAGGCGGTTTGGTCCCTGTATCACCGATGCCAGAGTTTGGTCCGCATTTCCGGCAGTAAGTCGGATTCATTCCCAGTGAGGGTTGGACTCCGCCAAGGCTGCCCTTTGTCACCGATTCTGTTCATAACTTTTATGGACAGAATTTCTAGGCGCAGCTGAGGCGATGATGGTGTCCGGTTTGGGGACCTCAGCATGGCTTCTCTGCTTTTTGCAGACGACGTGGTGCTGTTGGCTTCTTCAAGGCGTCATCTCCAGCTCTCACTGGAGCGGTTCGCAGCCAAGTGTGAAGCGGTCGGGATGAGGGTCAGCACCTCCAAATTAGAGTCCATGGTCCTCGGTCGGAAAAGGGTGGAATGCCCTCTCCGGATCGGGGACGAGATCCTGCCCAAAGTGGAGGAGTTAAGGTATTTTGGATTCTTGTTCATGAGTGAGGGCCGGATGGAGCGCGAGATCGACAGGTGGATCAAAGCAGCGTCGGCAGTAATGCGGACTCTGTACCAGTTCGTCGCAGTGAAGAGAGAGCTGAGCCAAAAGGCAAAGCTCTCAATTTACCAGTCAATCTACGCTCCTACCCTCTCCTATGGTCACGAGCTATAGGTTGTGAGCGAAAGAACGAGATTCTGGATACAAGCTGTGGAAATGAGTTTCCTCCGCAGGGTGTCTGGGCTCTCCCTTAGAGATAAGGTTAGAAGCTTGGTCATCCAGGAGAGACTTGGAGATGGCGTGCTGCTGACCTCGACTCGGGACGTTGTGAGTCGATGGGGAGAATACTTTGAAGACCTCTTCAATTCCACCGACACGCCATCCATTGTGGAAGCAGGGCCTGGAGACTTTGAGGCAGACTCTCCAATCTCTGGGGTCAAAGTCACTGAGGTAGTTGAAAAACTCGTCAGGGGCAAGGCCCCAGGGGTGGATGAGATCCGCCCAGAGTTTTTAAAGGCTCTGGATGTTGTGGGGTGTCATGGTTGACACGCCTCTGCAACATTGTGTGGACATCGGGGACAGTGTCTCTGAATTGGCAGACTGGGGTGGTGGTTCCCCTTTTTAAGAAGGGGGACCGGAGGGTGTGTTCCAATTACAGGGGAATCACACTCCTCAGCCTCTCTGGTAAGGTCTATTCAGGGGTGCTGGAGAGAAGAGTCCGTCGGTAGGTTGAACTTCGGATTCAGGAGGAGCAATGTGGCTTTCGTTCTGGCTGTGGAACAGTGGACCAGCTCTACACCCTCGGCAGGATCCTCGAGGGGGCATGGGAGTTCCCTTAACCAGTCCACATGTATTTTGTGGACTTGGAGGTGTTCGACCGTGTCCCTCAGGAAGTTCTTTGGAGGGTGCTTCGGGAGTACGGGGTGCCGAGCCAATTGATAAAGGCGGTTTGGTCCCTGTATAAGAGTTTGGTCCGCATTTCCGGCAGTAAGTCAGACTCGTTCCCAGTTAGGGTTGGACTCCGCCAAGGCTGCCCTTTGTAACCGATTCTGTTCATAACTTTTATGGACAGAATTTCTAGGCGCAGCTGAGGCGTTGAGGGTGTCCGGTTTGGGGACCTCAGCCTTGCTTCTCTGCTTTTTGCAGATGATGTGGTGCTGTTGGCTTCTTCAAGGCGTCATCTCTAGCTCTCACTGGAGCGGTTCGCAGCCAAGTGTGAAGCGGTCGGGATGAGGGTCAGCACCTCCAAATTAGAGTCCATGGTCCTCGGTCGGACAAAGGGTGGAATGCCCTCTCCGGATCGGGGACGAGATCCTGCCCCAAGTAGAGGAGTTGAAATATCTTGGATTCTTGTTCATGAGTGAGGGCAGGATGGAGCGCGAGATCGACAGGCGGATCAAAGCAGCGTCGGCAGTAATGCGGACTCTGTACCAGTTCGTCGCGGTGAAGAGAGAGCTGAGCCAAAAGGCAAAGCTCTCAATTTACCAGTCAATCTATGCTCCGACCCTCTCCTATGGTCATGAGCTATAGGTCGTGAGCGAAAGAACGAGATTCCGGATACAAGCTGTGGAAATGAGTTTCCTCCACAGGGTGTCCCGAGGCTCTCCCTTAGAGATAAGGTTAGGAGCTTGATCATCCAGGAAAGAGTAAAGCTGCTGCTCCTCCACATTGAGAGGAGCCAGATGAGGTGGCTCGGGCATTTCATCAGGATGCCTGATGGACACCTCCCTGGGAATATCCCACCAGTAAGAGACCCCGTAGACGGCCCAGGATGCGCTGGAGAGACTATGTCTCTCAGCTGGCCTGGGAATGCCTTGGGATCCCCCGGGACGAATGGGCTAAGTGGCTGGGGAGAGGGAAGTCTGGGAGTCCCTCCTAAAGCTGCTTGCCCTGCGACCCGCCCCTGGATAAGCGGAAGAAGATGAAGAATACGATGGGACCGCCTTGGATGCGCCTGGATGACGTTAGGACCGCCTTGGATGTACCGGGACTACCTTGGATGCGCCTGGACGACGTCAGGACCGCCCTGGATGCGCCTGGGCGACGCCGGGACTGCCTTAGGTGCGCCTGCACGATGCCAGGACCGCCTTGGATGCGGCTTGGATATGCCTTGGATGCGCCTGCACGACGGTGGGACCGCTTTGGAGTAACCTTGAATGCGCCTGGACGATGCCGGGACCGCTTTGGATGTGCCTGGATGACGCCGGGACCGCCTTGCATGCGCCTGGACATCGCCGGACCGCCTTAGGTGCGCCTGGATGATGCCATGACCACCTTGGATGCGCCTTGGATGCGGCTGCACGACTGTGGGACTGCTTTGGATGCGCCTGGACATTGCCAGGACTGCCTTGGATGCGCCTGGACGATGCCAGGACCGCCTTGGATGCGCCTGGACGACGCCAGAGCTGCCCTGGATGCGCCTGGATGATGCCGGGACCGCCTTGTTTGCGCCTGGACGACACCGGAATTCCTTGGATGCGCCTAGACGGCGGGACCGCCTTAGATGCGCCTTGGATGCGTCTTGGACAACACCGGGACCGCCTTTGATGCGCCTTTGATGCGCCTGGACGACGCTTGAACCGCCTTCTATGAGCCTGGATGTAGACGGGACTGCCTTAGATGTGCCTGGACGCCCCCGGGACCGCGTTGGATGCGCCTGGACGATGCTGGGACAGCCTTGGATGTGCCTCAACGACGCCGGGACCACCTTGGATGTGCCTTGGATGCGCTTTGGGTGCGCCTTGGTTGCGCCTGGACGACGCCGGGACCGCCTTGGATCCACCTGGATGACGCCGAGACCGCTTTGGATGCGCCTGGACAACGTCGGGACCGCCTTGGATGTGCCTGGACGACGCCCGGACCGCCTTGGATGCGCCTGGATGATGCTGGGACCGCCCTGGACGACGCCGGGGCGCGCCTTGGATGCGCCTTGGATTCGCCTTGGATGCGCCTTGGATTAGCCTTGGATTAGCCTTGGATGCGCCTGGACGACGCCGAGAGAGCCTTGGATGCGCCTGGACGACGCCGGGACGGCCTTGGATGCGCCTGGACGGCGCCTTGGATGCGCCTTGCCACTTGGTTGCGCCTGGACGGCGCCTTTGATGCGCTTTGGATGTGCCTTGGATGCCCCTTGGATGCGTCTGGACCAAGTCGGGACTGCCTTGGATGTGCCTGAATGACGTCGTGCCCTCTTTGGATGTGCCTGGACGAAGCCGAGACCGCCTTGGATACGCCTGGACAACGCCAGGACCAACTTAGATGCGCCCGGATGACACCGGGACCACCTTGGATGTGCTTGGATGACGCTGGGACCGCCTTGGATCCGCCCGGACAACGTCGGGACTGCCTTGGATGTGCCTGGACGACGCTGGGACTGCTTTGGATGCGCCTGGACGACGCCGGGATCGCCTTGGATGCGTCTTGTACATGTCCGGACAACGCCAGGACCGCCTTAGAAGCGCCCAGACGAAGCCAGGATCGCCTTGGATGCGCCTTGGATGCGCCTTGGATGCGCCTTGGATGCGCCTTGGATGCGCCTTGGATGCGCTTTGGATGCGCCTTGGATGCGCTTTGGATGCGCTTTGGATGCGCTTTGGATGCGCTTTGGATGCGCCTGGACAACACCAGGACTGCCTTGGATGTGCCTGGACGACGCCAGGACGGCCTTGGATGCGCCTGGACGGCGCCTTGGATGCGCCTTGCCACTTGGTTGCGCCTGGATCGCCTTGGATGCGTCTTGTACATGTCCGGACAACGCCAGGACCGCCTTAGAAGCGCCCAGACGAAGCCAGGATCGCCTTGGATGCGCCTTGGATCCGCCTTGGATGCGCTTTCGATGCGCCTTGGATCCGCCCGGACAACGTCGGGACTGCCTTGGATGTGCCTGGACGACGCTGGGACTGCTTTGGATGCACCTGGACGACGCCGGGATCGCCTTGGATGCGTCTTGTACATGTCCGGACAACGCCAGGACCGCCTTAGAAGCGCCCAGACGAAGCCAGGATCGCCTTGGATGCGCCTTGGATGCGCCTTGGATCCGCCTTGGATCCGCCTTGGATGCGCTTTGGATGCGCTTTGGATGCACCTGGACAACGCCAGGACTGCCTCAGATGCGCCTGGATGATGCCAGCACTACCTTGGACGCGCCTGGACGATGCTGGGACTGCCTCGAATTCACCTGGACGGCGCCAGGACTGCCTCGTATGCGCTTAGACGACAACAGGCCTGCCTGCCCGCCTGCCTGCCCGCCTGCCTGCCCGCCTGCCTGCCCGCCTGCCTGCCCGCCTGCCTGCCCGCCTGCCTGCCCGCCTGCCCGCCTGCCTGCCTGCCTGCCTGCCTGCCTGCCTTGGATGCGCCTGCCTGCCTGCCTGCCTGCCTGCCTGCCTGCCTGCCTGCCTGCCTGCCTGCCTGCCTGCCTGCCTGCCTGCCTGCCTGCCTACCTGCCTGCCTGCCCGCCTGCCTGCCTGCCTTGGATGCGCCTGCCTTCTTTGGATTCACCTGCCTGCCCGCCCGTAAGCCGTACTCTTGGATGAGACCGCGACCATCTACCCGCCTTTTTGCTTGGCCTGCACCTAGATAAAGAGGACTGCCTGGCCTGCATCGGGACGAAGTCATGACTGCCTGCCTTACCTGCATCTGGATGATGCAAGTCGTGACTGCCTGCCTGCCTGCCCGCCTGCCTGCCCGCCTGCCTGCCTGCCTGCCTGCCTGCCTGCCTTACCTGCATCTGGATGTTGCAAGCCGTGACTGCCTGCCTGCCTGCCTGCCTGCCTGCCTGCCTGCCTGCCTGCCTGCCTGCCTGCCTGCCTGCCTGCCTGCCCGCCTGCCTGCCTGCCTGCCCGCCTGCCTGCCTGCCTGCCTTACCTGCATCTGGATGATGCAAACCATGACTGCCTGCCTGCCAGCCTGCCTGCCTGCCTGCCTGGCCTAAACCTAGCCACGACTGCCTCGGATGTGCCTGGACAAAGCCATGACTGCCTCGGATGCGCCTGGACGAAGCCAAGACTACCTCGGATGCGCTTGGACAAAGACAGGACTGCCTCAAATGCGCCTGGATGAAGCCAGGACTGCCTCGGATGCGCCTGCACGAAGCCAGGACTGTCTCGGATGCGCCTGGGCAAAACCAGGACTACCTCGGATGCGCCTGGACGCCGCTAAGACTGCCTTGATTGCGCCTGTTCGATGCCAGGACTGCCTCAGATGCGCCTGGACGACGCCTGGACTGCCTCGGATGCGCCCGGACGACGCCAGGACTGCCTTGGATGTGCCTGGACGACACCAGGACTGCCTCAAAAGCGCATGGATGATGCCAGGCCTCCCTGCCTGCCTGCCTGCTTTGGATGTGCCTGCCCGCCCTCCTGCCTGCCTTGGATGCGCCTGCCTGCCTGCCTGCCTTGGATACGCCTGCCTGCCTGCCTTAGGTGCGCCTGCCTGCCTGCCCGCCCGCCTGCCTGCCCGCCCTCAAGCCGTACTCTTGGATGAGACCGCGACGGCCTACCCGCCTTCCTGCTTGGCCTGCACCTAGATGAAGAAGACTGCCTGGCCTGCATCGGGACAAAGTCATGACTGCCTGCCTTACCTGCATCTAGATGATGCAAGCCGTGACTGCCTGCCTGCCCGCCTGCCTGCCTGCCCGCCTGGCCTAAACCTAGCCAGGACTGCCTCGGATGTGCCTGGACAAAGCCAGGACTGCCTCGGATGCGCCTGGACGAAGCCAAGACTGCCTCGGATGCGCCTGGACGAAGCCAAGACTGCCTCGGATGCGCTTGGACGAAGCCAAGACTGTCTGGGATGCGCCTGGACAAAACCAGGACTACCTCGGATGTGCCTGGATGACGCCAGGACTGCCTCGGATGTGCCTGGACAACGCCAGGACTGCTTCGGATGTGCCTGGACAACGCCAGGACTGCCTCGAAAGCGCATGGATGACGCCAGGCCTCCCTGCCTGCCTGCCTGCCTGCCTGCCTGCCTGCCTGCCTGCCTTCCAGCCTGCCTGCCCTCCAGCCTGCCTGCCTGCCTGCCTGCCTGCCTGCCTGCCTGCCTGCCTGCCTTGGATGCACCTGCCTGCCTGCCCTCCTTGGATGCGCCTGCCTGCCTGCCTGCCTGCCTGCCTGCCTGCCTGCCTGCCTGCCTGCCTGCCTGCCTGCCTGCCTGCCTGCCTGCCTGCCTGCCTTGGAAGTGCCTGCCTGCCTGCCTGCCTGCCTGCCTGCCTGCCTGCCTGCCTGCCTGCCTGCCTGCCTGCCTGCCTGCCTGCCTGCCTGCCTGCCTGCCTGCCTGCTTTGGATGCACCTGCCTGCTTTGGATGCACCTGCCTGCCTGCCTTCCTGCCTTGGATGCGCCTGCCTACCCACCTGCAAGCCGTACTCTTGGATGAGACCGCGACCGCCTTCCTGCTTGGCCTGCACCTAGATGAAGAAGACTGCCTGGCCTGCATGGGGACGAAGTCATGACTGCCTGCCTTACCTGCATCTGGATGATGCAAGCAGTGACTGCCTGCCTGCCTGCCTGCCTATCCGCCTGCCTGCCCACCTGGCCTAAACCTGGATGAAGCCATGACTGCTTGCCCTCCTGGCCTGCGCCTGGATGATTACGTCAGCCATTATGATCTGAATACTTGAGGAGAACAGCAAACAAGTAAGTCATTACTTACAAAGGTCAAACTTTACAACAAGTATTTTAACACCTCCCGGATGTTTTAGTTTTGTCTGAGCTTCATACTAACATACTATGCCAAGAAACCTAGATCATTGTTGCAGTCGTTATAATTCCAATACAACACCAATATTTGAACACAAACTGTGCGGCAACAGTTGTAGGCAGAAAATATAACAATTCTCACGGGCATATATTACATATACTAAAAAGTGATTGAAGCTTAGTCTCATACAAGCCATACATGCCTTTGTGTTAGTTCCTGCCAGCCCTAACAAGACCCCCTAGGCTTTTCACATTTGCCATAACCGAGTCCCGATGTCCTCTCAAAAGTACAAAATTGTAAAAAAAATAAGCCTAAAACCGAGTTCATTACATCATTGCGTGGACACACTGCCCTGTTTGGTTTGAGGCTGTGATCGCAACGGCCTGCATTGGACATCTTGTGGTCCGGCAGCGCCACTCAGAGTTGCAGCAGAAAGATCGTCTCCATTGATTTCCTCATATCGCCGGCTGGAGATCAGCTGGTCCCAAGCAGAGGCAACAAGTTTCGGCTCATCTGCTTCTGTTCGTTAATCACAATACACATTCCACAGCAATCACAAATGTATAATAACAGATAATAAATAATAATGAAATATGATTCCAACTGTGTGTCCGACCCGATGGCAAGAATACAACAATCACTGTTACTTCTTCGGAAAGAAGTATCTGTACTGGAACGAAGGCTGAGAAATACAAGGGAGGCCACCTGGCGAGCATGAGGGACATACAGGAGCAGGTAACGCGACTCACTCACTCACTCACTCGCTTACTCACTCGCTCACTCACTCACTCACTCGCTTACTCACTCGCTCACTCACTCACTCACTCACTCACTCACTCACTTTTTGCCTTGCAGGAGTGGCTGGCGCAGCAAATACGGAACACTACTAATAGCTGGATTGGCCTGCGACGTGCGGCACCTGGGAGCACTGTGGCAGTGGACAGACGGAACACCTTTCTCCTACTCGTGAGTGTCAAGTGAGAAAGTGCGACAAGCTTGTTAGACGGCGAATCACTTGAAGTGTTACTCTTGCGCACTTGTTGCTTTAAATGATGATGATGACTCAACTTGATATATATGTATATATATTGTATATATGTATGTATATATATATTTAAATATATATATAATGGTAATATTCTGCTAAAGCATTGGTCCCTATGTTGTTAGTTGCTTCTTGATTATGTGTAGTCCCTTGGACAAAACCAGTTGCAAATCCGATTATAGTGTTATATAGCTACAGTTTATAATTCGCAAAAAAAGTGGATTTTCCACAATGTCTATAAGCAATGTGGTAATGGTCAAAATTTCACCCGTCAAGATGATGTAGTGGGATCCATGGTAAGGTGAGTCACCTAAAAAATGACAGAACGTGTAGAAATGTCACTGATGTTGCTTGCGATAATTTATCTGCAGCGAGGACTGAAATGGAGGCTGGGGCAACAGTTAAATGTCGTTTGTGCTATTATTACATATTTGTCGAACATTCACATCGAAACCAATTTTAATTATGATTCTGTTCAAATTCTCCGTCAAAATTAATTGACAATTTGAGAAAATGTACACAGTAATCCCTCATCTATTGCGGATAATTGGTTCCAAAAACCACCCATGATAAGTGAGATCCGCAAAGTAGGGTCACTCGCTCATCAGTACATTTTTTGTGCCAATAAATGTACACATATGAAACCATTTAAGTGCATATTTTATTATTAGAACATGAAATAATTGTTCCAAACATGTAAATAATACATTAATAGCAGGGCTGTGGACTCGGTCGGATTTTTGCACCGAGTCCGAGTCCGGCCTCTTGACCACGAGTCCGAGTCCGGCTGTCCATTTTTTCTGTTAATTCATGTGACTGCTTAGTCTTTATTCAAGGCTAATTTAGATCAAAATCTAAATAATTACAACAGTTTTGTGATGGCTTTGTCTTTATTATAAACATATAAACGAATACAATAAACAGATACTTTCAAGTTAGTTTAATCATTAATTACACCATTATAGCTCAGACATTTATCTAAACACAAATAATTAGTGACGACCCCACAACTATCGAAACACATCAATGATATAAGCTGGGTGACATAATCGTCCTTGACATTGGTACATAATGTAAACATTAGCCTAAGTGCAACTCAACGTGGCCGCATTGATCATAACTTACGCTCCGTTTCCCCCCCAAATCTAAAGGCAAAACATTGTTCTCTCGCTGCTCCCGGGTTCTTCCATCTTGGCTGCGCGCGGGGCATTGTGGGTCTTGTACGTGCACGCAGGCAGGCAGGCAGGCGCGGGCGCGCACGCAACAACTAAATTTGTCTTCATAACAAGCAAGCAGGGCTGTGGACAGTATTCCTACGCGCATTCTCAGCAGCATGATGAAAATAAAATTCAATAACGTCACTGAGGCATATTTTAACGAACTCCACTTCATTGTATGGCTTTTTAGCCCGTGCAATGTTCCAAGCCAGTTGAAACAATGCAAGTGTGACAGTTTCTGAGTACTTCGTAATTTTTTTGAAAAACTGTACCTATTTTTCTGCCTGACTTTTCAAAGTCTCCAAACTTGTGCTTGCGAAATTCAGTCCCTTTTGCAAAGTCCTTATCGATATTGGCATGAAGTGAGGTGAAGTGGCGCTGACCATCTGAAGCTTTTAAATGCGCCAATGACGTCCGACATATCAGGCAGAATGGCTTGCCATAGCGTTCAACAAAAAACAACTTTAACTCTGTTAAAAACGTCCTGTGTTCATCGTCATGTATTCGTTTAGCTGTGCATTTTTTCCTTGCCATTTTGGCAAGCGTCTTGTCAGCTTTTCTGGACCTAATGGGCCCCCGTAGTCACAGTCGCCATTCATTAAAAAGCCAGCAAAACCAATCGCTCTGTTTGTCCCTCCTCCTTTGCGGGATTTCCCCTCACGCGCATGCGCGTTTGACCGGTTGGCGAGGTGGCGGCCGACAAACGCCGGCGGCGCTCAATGCTGTCAAGTTCTTTTTCAAACTTGATCGTAAGCAGGGCTGTGGACAGTATTCCTACGCGCATTCTCAGCAGCATGATGAAAATAAAATTGAACGTATTTTTTTTATTGTCGGACTCGGTGGACTCGGTCAAAATCAGCACCGAGTCCGAGTCTGGCAAAAATGACCGAGTCCGACCGAGTGTCCGAGTCCGAGTCCACAGCCCTGATAGAAAATGTTTTATAAATATTGAAATTATAAATATTATACGTGTGCGTGTAACATGTCAACAAGAAGTACTGGGCAGGATAAGGAGTTTGCGGAAATATGCTAATTTGCGATCGTGCTAACACGCGAAAACGGACCTCTAAAGGAATGTAAACCAACATTTGGAGCAATACTACATTGTCCTAAAGGTTAAACATATGTGATCATTCATTTCTCTTGTTAGGAGACCCACTTACGTCGTCAATGACTGCTGTACCACTGTAACATGTATGTACGTACGTGAAGGTGAAACAGGGAGTGGTATCACCTGAAAATGGCCTTTAAAATAAAGCACCCTACCTCAAATCAAAGCACAACTGAATAACATAACATGGAGAATTCTTAACACATACTGTATATATCTTTAGAACAGCTTTTATTATAAAAATTTTTATAACAAGGTACAAGTGTACATACTGCAAATATGTTTTAGAAACACTTTTATTATTATAATATTTTTTCTATAACAAGGTACAACACTGTAAATATGTTTTTAGAACTCATTATTATAACAATTTTTTTATAAAAAAGTGTACACACAATTGTGTGGGCACTCTGCCTTCTGCTGGCGTGTGGGCAACCTTCGTGCCATAATTTCACAATTTAAAAGTTTTATTTTGAATTTTATTTGTTTTAGATTTTAGACAATCGGCGATGTAGTGAAATTGCGATAAACGAACCGCGATGTAGCGAGGGATTACTATATTTCTCTCTGAGGTAGCAAGCTGAAACGTATCCTTTTATTCTCTACTCAAATGCTGTTCTAATGTCAAATCCAACGTGATGCGACACTACCATCTAGAGGTTTATTTTAGTCATAACAGTAGTGGCAAAACATGAATTTCTTAAACAAGCGTGGGGAAGAGACCAGACCCTCTTTCATGTTTGTCCAGTGAAATTGTTGGATTTGAGCTGATAAACAGTGATGGCACGCCGATGAGTCATAAAAGTGTCAAAAGAGCAAAAGATCTGAAAGAATACAAAAAAGCTAAAGCTTCCTATGTGGGATATTGATGGGTAACCCCATGTTGTGTAACTTTAAATGTGTTTCCCACTCCCAAATTAAAGATGGGATGTGGATTTTACCATTTTCGGAAACTGCATGTGAAATGTATGCAAACAATGTAAAAATATGTAACATTTTGTTGTGATATTTTTCCACCAGTCATGTGCTTGCAGCCAGTGACATGCCAGTCCCTCCTCCTCCTTCCTTCTTTCCTTCCATCCTTCCTTCCGTTTTCTTCCTTGTCAGGCAGAGTGAGACGGGAGCGCAAAGAACACAGCTGCGGGAAGAAAAAGGGAATGTTCATTTCAATGATGGAGACAGACGGGACTTTCATCACCTAGCACTCGCCTACCTGTCGGAATGTCCTCCGTGCTCCATCCCTGAGAAGTTGGTTCTTTTTTGGTTGTCTTTTTTGTAAGAGTGTGTGTGTGTGCCCATGCCGGCACCCCGCAAATTCCTGCTAGCCTCCACGTCGCTGCCCCTGCAGCTGGACTGGGGCTGGAATGTGAGCGTGTACCTGGCCATGCTGCTGGGGCTGCTGGGGCTCCTCATGCTGTTGCTGTGGATGCTCATCAAACAGCTGCGTCACTCGGTGGGCAAAGCCACGCTGCAGCTGGCCAGATCTTTCCGACAGACCCCCGCCAACGCCACCAACGCCATCACCGCCTCCTCAGTTCAGGAGCTCCGCCATGTGCTCTGAACGAGATGTCCCCCCCACGACCACCTTCTACTCATGGATGGATGTAAGCGGAAAAAAAGAACAAATGTGATAGACTCCTATTGGCTTGCCCTCGAAGGACATCAATATTTTGCCCTTTGCTTTAGTTCACCAATGTTCTTCTCATTATTATTAAAACATCTTTTGCTACCTGTAAATGTGCCTTTTCTCATTTAATCCTTACAAAAACGCTTGATGATGACCATGGTGGTACCTTTTGGATATTATCTGGATTATTCATGTAATTGTACAGGTGGTGGAAAACTGCCCAAGGGTGAAAAGTTTGGATAGTTAAGCCCCCACCCACACACACCTTCCATTTCCCTTTAAGCTATTGTTTTTTTTAAATAGAACTGAGGATAAGCGGTTGATAAATGAATGAAGTGAATTTCTGTTACATCCATCCATCCATCCATGTTCTGTATTCTTGTATAAATATGAGAATTAAATAAATATAATGCAAAGGAAAATATCCAATAAAAGCCAGTCCCCCAATTTTTATTTGCAATTCAAAAGCCTAATTATATAGTGTAGTTACGCCTCCAAGCGGCCAAATTGGTAAATGCCACTCTCTTTACACCTTTCGATTGAACAATTGTCATAACTTGACCAATTATGATAAAAATACTATTTTTGGCCCAGCTTTAGATTTGTTAGGTTCCCCAACTTGCCCAATAAGCGCAAGACATTGAAATTGCGACCTCTGTTGGGCGCACAAAAAACAAGAAAATGAATTTGAATAAAATTAACAAGAGTGTAAACAAGGATTAATTAGGTGATAAATCAGTTGTGTTTGTTCATCAATCTGCTCCATAAGGTCATTTGTGATTAGCGGAAATTAATCCAGTAGGGTGTGATCAAGCTGCAAAACGATGAGGCTCAGGAGGCTTGATGATGGATAATGGGATTCAATTTACGTGAGTCAACAGGTTGACGAGTGATTGCGTCCATGGCTTGGAAATAGTGTCGCCAAGACACAGCCATCCTAGATCTCGAGTGTCACTCCTACTGCGTGAGTAAGAAGCCAACATTGGCGTACAGCAATACTTTGTCCTTTAACACAAGCAAGTATTGACAATGATTTTTTAGAAATGGATTTGTCTGGAGTTGGCTCATTGATTTCAAGACGATGCTAGATTGAATTAAGACAATTTTATCAAGCATTGGATATTGTTAGACCTTTGCAAACATTGGGTTGTATTTCATTTTCTCGTATTAAAACAATTCATTCTTAAGTTTGCATGATTTTTCATTGTAATTTACTCTTTAATTTTACATAAAACCATTAGATTACAAATAAATATTTAAATCAGAACTAATTGTCATAATTTTACTGAGTTCTTATTATGTTATGGTTAGATGTTAATAAATATACAAAAAAATATTTCCTGCATCCATGTTTATTCTCAACATTTTTTTTCCTCAGAAAATAAAACTATTCCTCACAATATTACACATTTATGGATGGATGGATGACATTTTGGAATATATTTTAACCCAGATAACTATAAAACTAACATACAATACTGTGGCATATTTTATACCATCTCGCATTTCAATGTGAAATGAAGCCACCCGGTGATAATTTTATGACTCTGCATGAAAGACAATGGCACATCGGGATGTGTCCCGCAGAGGATTGACAGAGTCTTTCTTGGATCTTCACTCAATCTGATCTGACTGTTATTAGTTGCCCAGTCGTCTTGTTTATTTGGGCTTGGAGGAAATTGGCTGCATGCTCGCCTGCATGAGCAGATGCTATTCACAAGTCGCTTTAATTAAGGTGCACTGATATGTGAGCTGTGTGTGCGTGTGTGTGTGTGTGTGTGTGTGTGTGTGTGTGTGTGTGTGTGTGTGTGTGTGTGTGTGTGTGTGTGTGTGTGTGTGTGTGTGTGTGTGTGTGTGTGTGTGTGAGCGTGTGTGCGTGGTGATAATGATGCCTATCGGGCCCATTCCTTCGAGAACATGCCTGAAAACTGCTGTCTTTGCATAGCAATTGAGCTGCAACACTAGTCTAGCAGCATGTGTTTAAAAATATATATCCACTCATCAATAAAACAAATGACAATGACAGATGGATGACATACAAGTGGTCAAACGGTAATTCAATTAGATTAAATTAGATTGTAATCAAAGTGTATGCTGCCTATGAAATTGAAAACAAAAATCCAAGGTGCCCCTTTACACAAAAATTAGTCTCAATGTTAGAACATTTTAAAAGTATGATATTGTTTTTTTCAAAAAAAATTCTAAATCTATTTTGACTTTATTCTCAATTTGTTCTACTTTTTGTACTGCAAGAATAAATTTGGAAGCTTGGGATACATTTTTTATGCAAAATTATAATTTTTCTAAAATAAAAAGAATTCATGAGGTATAATCGTTAAACTAACTTTTAAGAACTAATATTTGTCTCATTCAAATAAATATTTGTAATTTAACTTTTTTTTCAAATTGTCCCTAATACGCGTTTTTGGGGGGGAGATCATCATCATCATACAGACAGATTTTTTTTTCTGTAGCGAGTATGATTTTTTTGTTCTTAAAAAGACAATTATTTATACTTCAGTCTTGTAGTATTTACAGTACCTGTACAAGTAAATAAGTCTACCGGCACATTTAAACTTTACTGGGGTTAGAGGCATTTGAAATATGTGTGTGTCTAAACATCCAAAAACTACCACACCCCCAGTTATTTGACGGTGTGCACACTTATGCAACGACAGCATCTTGGTTGTTCCACACTTCCCCTCTCAAAAAATATATATATATTTTTTATAAATCTTAAATACGTTTTAAGTCACCAATGCTTTGAAATGATTGATATTTATCTAGTCCGAAATAAAGTACAGGTGCTCTGGCTTTGGCGAATAATTTATCTTGGTCTCATTTTTCTACTTCACAAAAAACTGGCATTTGAACAGGGGCGTCAAGACTTTTTATATCCACAATAAGTACAGAGTCAAAATAGTTTTGCTACTCCCTCGCATCTTTTTGCCAATTGTGGTAATAAAATATATGGACCTGGTCTAAAACACCGCTTCTCTCATAACTCTCTTAACTTGGTGCACATACCCATTTAATTTAAGGTGGCACAATGAATGAAGACTGTCCTGTGAGGTCATGGAGACGTGGTGAAAGATGACACCACAGGTGGACTGGCCTCGGGTTCGCTTTCTTCACCCGACTCGCTGCACAGATGCCACTTAATGAGCAGCCTGAACAAGAGCGGACACATCGCGGCAGGTAAGACTTTACAATGTCCTCCTTGTCTGTGACCACAACCACAGTACCAGTTTATGATAGATGTTTGCAGGAGAAATTGTTGCAGATTATTCTTATTGTTTTTATTGCATTGAACAGTACTTTACATAACCCAATTAGGCGTAGCAACTGATAGCATGTTGGTTAGGCTTTCAAAATGTACTTGTCAGAATCACGTTAGACATTTTAATCTGCAAGATTTTGGCAAAGAAGCATTCGAGCCTTCTTTGTTTTTAGACTATTCATTTCAGACTTTTCTACGTTTGTTTTTGCTTGTGATTCAAATGAACTTGATCTTGTCTCTTTCAGCTTTGTGCGATCGTTAGGAACAAACATGGTGAGTTCTTCCTTTGGATTTTGTCATGAAATCTTTGGTGTAAGGCATTCAATCACATAGTATCGATCGATCGATCGACTATCTGTCTGTCTGTCTGTCTGTCTGTCTGTCTGTCTGTCTGTCTGTCTGTCTGTCTGTCTGTCTGTCTATCTATCTATCTCTATATATATACATATACATATGTATAATACTTCCTCAGATTTGTTTTAGAAAGAATGTATATGCCAATTTTAAGAACATATCAAAGATGTTATTTCCTCCCTGAAGGCATATCGAGGGAGCGTCCAACCTTTTGTCAACTTTGATGCCAAGCATGACGCCGAGATTCTCCACCGAGCCATGAAAGGACTAGGTAAGCGCTCACCTCTTACACTTTGCTTAGTCGCCATTCCAAACATTAGTTCTCATTTTCATTGTGATTTATTTGCATTGCTAAAAAAGCAGAAGTGTTTGTTTTTAAAATGCTGTACAAATCCCTGTGTGTGAATGTTCTGTATGAATGGTATTGTCTCAAAGGCATGCGTCTAATTACTTCTCCCACTCAGCTCACTCTTTTTAGCATTAGTGTGCTATTGCTGTCAGTGTTCTGCAATACTCGATGCTTCGAAAACAGCAATAGTAGCAAATAGTAAAGATTCACAAGGAGTGGAAGCTAACCAAAAATGTTCTTTTGAACGAATCGTTCACTCACGAGCCAACACTATGGCAAACTGGCCGCCCCATGAAATGGAAAAAAAACAAAAAAACAGGTGAATTCTACTGTTTAACTCATATTCCATCAACGCAATATAAAATAGAATGACAGGTTTGGACTAATGGGGGCAGAAAGAACATTTTCAGCTTGATTTCTTGACTTCTTTGATCACGATTGAAATGTTGACAGCGTTACCTGCGACATTTGTTTTCAAAAACAAAAACGGTGAAACAATGAGTGACACTTTTTTCACAATGCAGCTACCTACTTTGTGATGGTACATATGTTCTAAGATTTTTCTATTGAAAAAACTGTGCCTTCGTCTTAACAAAGGTTGGGAAAGCCTGCTGCACTGCATTTGTACTGATCAATTATGTTGATGTCACTCTATAATGCGGGAGTATCAAATTCTAGTCCTTCTTTCTCAGTGACCCCTGTTGCTTTTTTTTTATCTAGCTAAACTCTTGTTGACTTTCACAAGCCAACACCACCTTCGCATGTTTTTCTCTGTGACCTTAATCACCTTTCTTCTTTCTTGTCGTTTGTCCTACAGGGACGGATGAAGACGTAGTCCTCATGCTACTGGCGGCGCGTAGCAACGATCAGAGGCAGCAAATAAATGAGGCGTACAAAACCGCCTACGGAAAGGTGAAGCTGGTTAATGGAAAGCCGAAGGACCGACGAAGGGAGAGGTGTTGGGGCGGTTTGGGGAGTGGACAAGTCTACGTTTTTCAAATGATATTACAAATGCTACAAAACCAACAAAACAAATTTGGATTCTTAAACTGATTATTTTTTATTTGTTAGGTACCCTTGTATATGTAGAACAGGGGTCACCAACTCCGGTCCTCAAGGGCGCCAATCCAGCCTGTTTTAGGTGCAGCCCTACAACAACACACCTGATTCAAATGATCAGCTCATCAGCAAGCTCTATTAAGGCTGATAGCGATCCTGATTATTTGAATCAGGTGTGTTGTTGTAGGGCTGCACCTTAAACAGGCTGGATTGGCGCCCTTGAGGACCGGAGTTGGTGACCCCTGATGTAGAACATAATATTGTCAAGAAAGTGTTTGACGTGACTTCTCCTTTAAGTTAGTGATGTTTCAAATAAAACACAATCCAGTTCGATCCAAATGCAATTATTTCCAAAACATCATCAATCGTTCTGTTCCCACAGGATTTGGTCAACGCTCTCAAGTCGGAGCTCGGGGGTCTGTTTGAGAGTCTCATCGTGGCCCTGATGACTCCCCCTGTCTTGTACGACGCCATGCTGCTGCACAAGGCCATCAAGGTAACTCTCAAGTCATCAATTTGAACTAGGGTGGGGGGAAAAATGGCAATTGCTAACAGATGACACACAAGTCTTCAAAATGCTCCCAAAATAAATGAACCGAGAACTATAAAGCTGATTTGATGACATCATAAACTTTACCTCTATTTTCAGAAACCAATGCATCAAAGGTAATTTTTTTTAATTTAATTTAATTTAGATTTTACCTTTAACATTTTGGGGGGGACTGATGACACATTTCACTTTCAATTTTTGTTGGTTCAATCTGTGCTGTAAGAAATGTAGCATTTCTTTTAGCAAACCAGCAATAGCGTGTCAACCACAGTGATCATCACGTTCTTCATCACCCAACAGCCAGTGAAAATAAATGCATTGCCAAAAAGCTTTCAAAAAAATGCTGTGCTAATGATGGTGAAATGCATAATAATAATAGCGAGGCTGACGCTGTCAGTTGGATATTTACACCTAATGAAACGTGCCAGTGACAAGTGGGAATATGCACACTTTGTTGTTTATGCTTGACATCGATTCAGAGTAAAAAGCACTCACTGAAAATGAGCAGTCAATAGATTAGCATTCTTTCAAAAGAGCAAGATGTTCTATTTGGGCTTTTTATAATCTGCCATTGAGCTAAAACACAATAAATTACTACTCATTACGACTCTGCCAGGAAGCTCCACATGTAAAATCAATATTATGCATATTACACACTTGTTGTATTTGTATCAAGATGTATAGTTATCAGATATTATTGTGTACTACTGTTGAGGCTAAGAGCTGCTACTTGGGCCCTGATTAATGCAAAGGGATTCCAGTTGTATACACACTGCTGAAATCCTACATTTGCTCAAATTACTTTCAATGATGTTATTATTGACAATTATCAACAAATATTGATCGCTATTATCAAGATGCAATGCTTTGTTTTTCAGGATTTCTACAAGTCTTTCCATTTTCCAATGATCACTTTCTACAGCATTCCTATATAATCACATATCGCACATTGAGAGAGAAAATAAAATGCAATTAAAATTCAAAATTGCCCAGCCCTAATATATGGGGTATTTACTCTACGCTTACTTTCTAGGCAGATGCGGATGTCTAGGGTTAACATCAAGCAGCCACACGACACATCATAACAGAGGCTTTGAGACGAGTGTGAAAAGAGTTAATTAAACACACAAAAGCTGTGATTGAGGGTGTTCCGGGTCGCCGTGGCAACCCGACTCGCTCACACAAAACGGGAAACCAACGAAAAATGTATTATCCTTTTCTTTTGTTTTAATAACGCTGGCGCCATAAAAACCACACCAATAGCTTCTTGATGATTCTTTCTTCTTGCACCGCAGGGCGTCGGGACTGATGACGACGTGTTGATTGAGATCTTGGCCTCCAGGAACAGTCAACGCCTTCGAGATATCGTTACGGTCTACGAGAAAGGTGAGTGGATCGATCAGCGTGTGCTTTTACCACCATTAGCGGTGAATTATTGAGCCATTGGGACATAAACCAACACCGAGCATGAAAAAAGATCACTAGTAGTAAAACATACAAAACACACAACGCCCGTCGATGAAATAAAAAAAAATTATTGATCATGTTACTTTCAAGGCATTTTTTTTCTGAACTGAGGCATGATCTACAAATGTAAGAAACATGACCAGCAAAAAAATAAACTGAATGTTGCGTAATGAGAATAAATTCAAAATACAATGAAATCCAACTATTTGCAGGATGGAAAGTGACCGAGTTCTTCCACAAATAGCAGAACTCCATTAAACATTTCTTTGTAATTGCCTATAGATGGAAACAAAGAACTCATTTTGTCTAAATAGAGCTGCTAAACTCATTTCAAATTGTTTCCTTGGCATCAAGATGCCACATTGTAAAGGAAAATGCAGAAAAAGAAGGATGATAAAATTACCAGGGGGAAAAGCTGTAATATAATATTATAATAATCTTATCTTGCAGAGTTTGGCAGCAAGCTGGAGAAGGACATCTGCAGTGACACGTCAGGATACTACCAGAGACTACTGGTCATCCTTCTGCAGGTAAAGTCCATTTGAAACATTCCAAAGACGTGAAGGTCGAAATGCGTTTTTATTCACATTTACGTGAGGTCGCAATATAAGAAAATACGGAATTTTCAAGTCAAGTCAAATAAAGAAAAAAAACTAAAATAAAATCAAGTTGTAGTTTTTTAACAAAAAGATTTTCTACTTTAAGTATTTTATGATGCTTGTTGCTTGTCTGTGGTTGTGCCAAAAAGGGAAGGCGAGAGGAGGGAGTCAACGAGCCAAACATCAGCAAAGACGCAAAGGTAGGAAGCAAAAATGATCATTATCTGTATTCCCCACGCACCCACGTACGCACACACACACATACACATACACACACAAGGCAGGCTATTGTACAAGGTGTTGCTGGCAGGCTCGCAGAAGCACGGTGTCCTGGGAAATGTTGTTCTTATGTGGCTGGAACATTCGCACTGTGGAAATTGTTTCCGTGGAATGGAGAGGAAAAAGTAAATGTAGTGAGGAAATAGGACATATGTGCTTAGCCCAATGTGTTTAGTCTACAATGATTTCAAACATTAATACCAATTTTTGAGAATTATTATCTAACACAGTGATGGGCTACTGAAACCACTCTCCGCAATTTTAATTTTTTACAAAATACTGGGGAATTTTTTAAAAATGAATTTGCATGAAGAATACTGATGAGCGCAATTGCGACAGGGCCTCAGCAAGACCTGCTGCTTTGTCATTAATAACTCAGAAGTTGTAATCACCAAAGCTGGTTTACCGTGACCACAGGACTTGTATGCAGCGGGCGAGGGCAAATTTGGCACAGATGAGGAGAAATTCATCAACATTCTTGGAAATAGAAGCGCAGAACATCTCTGTAAAGGTGAGAGCAGATTTATGGAATGACGGCTCAATGTTTAACTTGGAATCGCATTATTATTTTTGTAAAATAACTTCATTCATACTGAAAGCGAAATCCTCTTGAACCCTGCTTTTCATGCCTACAGAAAGCGATGGTAGAGATGCTATTAAAACATACCTAGGACATCTTGGATATGGTATTTGTACATCACAGATGAAGCTGGATAACTATTGTAAAAATGTGTTTGTACGTACAGTGTTTGACGCCTACAAGAAACTGTGCGGTTCAGACATCGAGAACAGCATTGAAGGCGAGACCACGGGAAATTTGGAGAACTTGCTGCTGGCTGTCGGTATGACATTTTTCATCTTTAATATTAATGACGTTTGCATGACTCACTAAAATACGTATTTGTTTTCCTCGACAGTGAAATGCACCCGCAGCATTCCCTCTTTTTTTGCTGAGTCGCTGTACAAATCAATGAGGGTAGGGTGTGTGTACTTTCTGTAATGTTATTGGTTTTTTTCCCCACGTAATTGCGCAGCAAAGCAATTCCAGCTGAATGGATTAATTGGAGGACGTGTTCCCCATGCTACTTTTAGTGGACAGATAACCCAACACTCGGGAATTTAGCTCAATTTCATTACTGACACATTTACTTAGCATCATTAGCGATCATGGCGCTAGGTGGAACGTTCACACACACTCGCTGGAAACTTCATTAGCAACATAACTGTACAAAGTAGGCTTTCAATGAATTATGCTCTATATTATATTCTTAAAGTGGCATTAAGGTTTATAATTAAGGTTTTAACCAGGGTTGCGATTTCAAAGTAAGGTTCAAGACAAGTATTATGCTGCCAAATTAGAGTTTCATGACTTGGTTGGGGCTTCAGTGTGGGGCACAAGCTAATGTAGATTTGATAGTGATAGATATAGATTAGACCAGTGTTTCCCAACCAGTGTGACGCGCACACTGGTGTGCCGTGAGAGATGTTCAGTTGTGCCGCGGGAAATTGTCCAACATTAAATACCGAGCGCATTGTAAACAGGATCGCCAAACCACAGGTCAGTTAGCGCAAGGCCTGGTCAGCCACTTGCTAATCGTGCATGCGTGGCAAATCGGAGAATCTTGAGATTTCATGTTGTGGCATCGGCACATACTCAGTTTATGTGTATGTTGCTGTTAGTGTTGGCTCTCATTTGAACACACCCGACAATGTCTTTGGGGACACAAAATGAGAAAAGGTGATACATATCCTGCTGGCAGGATCACCAGGCTGCAATGGACGCAGAGAGAGCACATAAAATACAGAATATAAAAAATCAACCCTGATCTTAAGCTCCCAAGAGGGCAAGGAAAAACTCAAAAAACCCATCCTAAAAAAAAGAAATAGTCGTATTATTTTATTTCATCGTATTTATATATTTATTATAAATGTATTATTTATTTATATAAATGTATTATTTATTCATATAAAGGCCGTCCGCGAAAATATTTCTGACACGTAACCGGTCCGTGGTGAAAAAAAGGTTGGGGGCCACTGCTCTTTGCTTGTGAGCTGCTCCATAAAACCATATATATTCCATGCAATATGAGTGAGGGTTCCATAGTGTAGTGGTTAGTACTCTGGACTCTCACCCGAGCAACCTGGGATCAAATCCCAGTGAGACCTAAGATATTTTATCATAGAAAAATTTGCAACACAGTTGCTCGTGTGCTGCCCCATATAGCCATTGTAACTATTTGCTTGTGAGCTGATCCATAAAACCATATACATTCCATGCAATGTGAGCGAGGGTTCCATAGTGTAGTGGTTAGTGCTCTGGACTCTTACCCCAGCGACCCTGGTTCAAATCCCAGTGAGACATAAGATATTTTATCATAGAAAAATTTGCAACACAGTTGCTCGTGTGCTACCCCATATAACCAACTATTTGCTTGTGAGCTGCTCCATAAAACCACGTAATGTAAGTCAGGGTTCCATAGTGTAGTGGTTAGTACTCTGGACTCTCACCCCAGCGACTCGGGTTCAAATCCCATTGGGACCTAAAATATTTTATCATAGAAACATTTGCAACACAGTTGCTCGTGTGCTGCCCCATATAACCATACACCTCCCTAAAGCTTAGGGCTAGGGCTGGAGTTAGTGCTAGGGTTAGGGTTAAGGTTTGAGCTAGGGTTAGGCTTAGAGCTAGGGTTAGGCTTAGAGCTAAGGTTAGGGTTAGAGCTAGGGTTAGGGTTAGACCTCTGGTTAGGGTTAGAGTTAGAGCTAGGGTCCATAAAACCATATATATTCCATGCAATGTGATCGAGGGTTCCATAGTGTAGTGGTTAGTGCTCTGGACTCTCACCCCAGCGACCGGGTTCAAATCCTACTGAGACCTAAAACATTTTATCATAGAAATATTTGCAACACAGTTGCTCGTGTGCTGCCCCATATAACCATTATAACTATTTGCTTGTGAGCTGCTCCATAAAACCATATATATTCCATGAAATGTGAGCTAGGGTTACATAGTGTAGTGGTTAGTGCTCTGGACTCTCACCCCAGTGACCTGGGTTCAAATCCCAGTGAGACCTAAAATATTTTATCATAGAAAGATTTGCAACACAGTTGGTCGTGTGCTGCCCCTTATAACCATTGTAACTATTTGCTTGTGAGCTGCTCCATAAAACCATATATATTCCATGTAATATGAGTGAGGGTTCCATAGTGTAGTGGTTAGTACTCTGGACTCTCGCCCCAGCAACCTGGGATCAAATCCCAGTGAGACCTCAAATATTTTATCATAGAAAGATTTGCAACACAGTTGCTCGTGTGCTCCCCCATATAACCATTAAAACTATTTGCTTGTGAGCTGCTCCATAAAACCATATATATTCCATGTAATGTGAGCGAGGGTTCCATAGTGTAGTAGTTAGTGCTCTGGACTCTCACCCCAGCAACCTGGGTTCAAATACCAGTAAGACCTAAAATATTTTATCACAGAAAGATTTGCAACACAGTTGTTCGTGTGCTGACCCATATAACCATTATAACTATTTGCTTGTGAGCTGCTCCATAAAACCATATATATTCCATGTAACGTAAGCGAGGGTTCCATAGGGTGGAGAGTCCGTGTGATTCCCTCGTTAAGTGCACCTGCGTGAAAAGTTTTAGGTCCTGCAGAACGTGAAAATGACCAAAATCTTTTCACGCAGGTGGACTTAACGAGGGAATCTTGGAAAACATGTTGGAACGCGGCCCCGAGGACTAGAGCTTGACAGCTGTGACCTTTGACCATGATATTTCCCTAATAAAGTGGCCTGTTATTAGGTACACTTGAAAATGGCGGTGTACCTAATGGAGTGTCCGTGTGATTCCCTCGTTAAGTGCACCTGTGTGAAAAGTTTTAGCTCCTGTAGAACGTGAAAATGACCAAAAACTTTTCACGCAGGTGCACTTAACGAGGGACTCTTGGAAAACATGTTGGAATGCGGCCCCGAGGACTAAAGCTTGACACCTGTGACCTTTGACCATGATATTTCCCTAATAAAGTGGCCTGTTATTAGGTACACTTGAAAATGGCGGTGTACCTAATGGAGTGTCCAAGTGACGTCACAGATCAAACAGACAATCAGGAGGTGGGGGTGAGGGGGTGTGTGGCACTTTTCACTTTCACTTAAGCTTTTTCCCTATTGAAGTAGCCTGTGATTAGGTACACCTCGTGGACACTACAATAGGTACACTACACGAGGTAAAAAAAAGAATAAATAAATAAGAAAGTGTAGTGAACGATTCGATGAACGATTCTTTTGAACAAATATTTTGAGTGAACCGATTCTAAAGATAGTTCACTTAAGAACTGGAATGCACACCACTAGTACAAAGCAGTGCACGGGCTTCCAGGTCGAAATAGCCTACTGGATAATGACACGGGCTCTTGCTCGGTAAGAACTTGGTTCGATCCCAGGTGTGAGAATGTACATAAAAGTGCTTTTATTGTGCAATTACCCTTTATTTATTTATTTTTTATTATCATTTTTTACCTCGTGTAGTGTACCTATTGAAGTGCCCATGAGGTGTACCTACACATATTGTCATATAAAGCAGTTAACCAAATGTCTGATTTTTATGTTTTAATTGGCGAATAAAAAAACAAGGAATAAAACACCAGACAAGTTTTAACATAAATGTTTATTTGAAAATAATAATAATATTAAAAGTAAATTTCAAACCAGCAATCTAATGTGAAATTGCAGTAGATAGATTGGATAACAATATTTAGGCGTATATATGCATACACGTTATTTAAAAACTACTACAAGTGTTATAAAATCAAGATTACCCAAAGAGAAGCATAATCTCCCCGTTGTTGCATAACGGCGCATCCCTTCATGTAATAAAGTTAGCCGTTAGCTTAGAGAAAACGTGCATAAAAGAAGTGAGTGGTTCTTTCTTTACTTGGCAAATCGTAAATCTACATTCTGGCTTACATAGTTCACGCCAGGAGACGCAACACGTTCACTGACTGATCCGTTGATGCACGGGAAGGCAGGATTCGTTCCCTCACTGATCCGTTCACCAACGAACGAATCTATGAGTGAACGAATCAGTGAGTGAGTGATTCGCATTTCCAGTTCACCGTGAGAACGGATCAGTGAGGGAACGAATCCTGGCTTTCCCATTCGCTAACGAATCAATAAGTGAACTGCCTTCCTGTGCATCAACGGATCAGTCAGTGGACGTGCTGCGTCTCCTGGCGTGAACTATGTAAACCAGAATGTAGATTTACGATTTACTTACAGTAGGTTTTAAATAACATGTATGCATATAGATGCCTAAATATTGTTATCCATACAGACAAAGAGAGAGAGAGAGAGAGAGAGAGAGAGAGAGAGAGACAGACAGACAGACAGACAGACAGACAGACAGACAGACAGACAGACAGACAGACAGACAGATAGAGATTGATCGATCGCTCTCGATCTTCTAAATGTGTGTGTGTTTGTATTTTCTGCAGCGTGCCGGGACGGATGACGACACCCTGATGAGAGTCCTGGTGTCCAGGAGCGAGGAAGACATGTTAGACATCGTAGCCTGTTTCAAGGAAAAGTATAGAGCCTCGCTCTACAACACTATTCAGGTACGGTATGCTTCTTGAACTATACATGTCTTGTGAAAAATTATACACACACACACCAAGCCAGGGTTGAGTTTTCAACTTAGGGTTTTTATTATTATTATTTTTTATATTTTTTTAATAATTTTTATTATAATTTTATACTTAATTAATTTATGGTTCCAAGGCAGGGTTATGGTTTCAGGTTAAGGTTTCAAATGAAGATTTCTCTTTGGTACAATTGCTCCAAATAAATCCAGACAGCATATACTGTGAGCATATCCATTTCGATAAACAAGCCCATACATATCCTGTAGATAAGTCCATAAAAGCAGAGTGATGACAAACATTCCTCTTCAGCAGCTCTGCTTAGGTTTAAGATGGAAACACACACACGCACTCACACACAGATTGCAAGAGAAAGTCAGAGAGAGAGTCAGAGAGAGAGAAGAAGAGACAGAGAGATGCAATTTGCGTAAACACTTTGCTCTAAGGATGAGCTGATTCTTTTCAAACATGGAGGAGCCCGACGTAATCCTCCGAGTGGAACATCCATCAGCAAAATCGGTGGGCTTATCACGTCCTCGCTGATGTTATGCTCTTCAAGCAGCAAATATATTTGTGTGTGGCAGCACGGCCGAAAGTGGCTTGTATGGCCGCCTCACAGCCTGGAGCTTTCGTTCCATTATCTTCTTCTGTGTGGAGTTTTTTCACTCTCAGGTACTCCAGTTTCCTCCCACATTGCAAAAAACCTCAAGTTAGGGTTTAAGACAAGTGGTATTGGGCCCATATTTTAAGGCATCGAGTACCACTGCACAACATTAAGTAGGAGCTATATTGTGGCTGTTTGATGGGATGATAGTTTCAAATTGGGGTTTCAAACCACGTTTAGGGTTTGAGATTAGGGTCTTGAAATTATGGTTTTAAAACTGGGTTGGTGTTTCAAATTAGGGTTTCCAGTTTCAAGTCAGGGTTCTGGTGACAAAAGTCAGAACAACCCAAAATTTTTGTTTACAGGTTTAGCCAATTCCAAGGTAAACATTTTGACTAAAATTGTATGTTTGTGTGTGTTTATGCGCCCGTGCATCCATGTGTGCATGTGTAGGAGGACACAACGGGCGCCTACCGGAAGTGTTTGCTGTACCTTTGTGGCTCCAGAGACTGAGCCGAGCTGGCTACCTGACCACAAAAACAAAATCATCAACAAAACACAAAGAAAACACTCCTGATTACTTCCCCACACACATTCACTGAGTTGGCTATTGTCTGACTTGGAGGGAGAAAAAGTTAATAAAGGTTTGTTGTGTGCGCTATTGTCTGACTTGGAGGGGGAAACCGTGATGAAAGCTTGTTGCGTGTGCTATTGTCTGACTTGGAGGGGGGGGAATTAATAAAAGTTTGTTGTGTTTGTGCTTGTGAGATTATTTTGTTGTTGTTGTGTTAAGTACAAGTTAGGGTTTCAGAACATGGAGGTTTTAAAATGGGTACTAGAGCGAGCGAGAGACAGATCGACCAACCAAAAATCGTAACTGTGGCGTTTAGTTGTCAGTTTTATTGAATTTTCCAGCCCAATGATTACAACGTTGTTGCTCAAAATCAGTGCTCCTCAGTGTCACTCAGATTGCTTTCATTAAGGCTCTTCCTGTGGGGTTGAACTGCCAGTGAGGAGGCCAGGTGTTTTTGATGCTTGTACGTTCCTTTAACAGGTTGTAATATTCTGCCACTTTCGGATAACGCTCTGGAGACAATCTGGAAAATGAATAGAAGATTGAAAAAACGTGTTTCTCAATTTTACCTAGTCAGTCGTTGACATACTTACCTATAATAGAAGAGAAAGGCAATAGATGGAAAAACACATACATCAGACAAGGAAAATGTCTTTCCTGACATGAAAGGTCCTGTTGACTGCAAGAGACAATAATTGTTACATACATATGTACAGTAAGTACTCAGTCCCGATTGACCGCTCGAGGCGCGGATGGAACTGACGCTAGCAGAGGCACATCAAGGCAAAGCACCCGTAAAACACGCCTGCGGTAGCCATTATGACATAAAGCCACACTACCCAGCTGGGAGAAGGTGCACAGACGCTACCATCGCCAGCAAATGCACACAGCCACCTACAAAGCAACTCAGCTGGAGAAAGACCAAAATAGGCAGAGCCCAATATGGAAAACAGATAAAGAGACCAATGCCATCTGCTAGGAGAAGACGCAGACGCAACCGTCGCTAGCGGAGGCACACGGCCGTCATACCACGCACAAACCGACAAAGCGAGATGAGCAGTGTTCATCTTCACCTCCTTCCTATATCTTTCCCACAGCTTGACCTCTTTGCGTAACTCCTCGTGGATTTCTCCCATTGCAGAGTCACATTCCTCTTTTTTAGGTACCTTGCACGAGTGGTGGATTATGGCTACTGTAGAATCATGTTAGGGATGTGAGAATTTGAGTCGTAGCTCCATAGAAGATGAAATGTACCGTAAATAGAATCAAGTCTGGCAGATGTCACAGACGAAAAAAACCCAAAACTAGCTTACTTGACTTCTGAAAGAGCACGGTGCCTTCCATCATGCGCTGATACATCATGGCCTGCTCCGCAGGGCAGGACGGGATCAACTTATTTCCTTGCTCCTTGAACTGGTTCTGTGATTAAAAGGACCAGCCCATGTTGGCCCATGCCAACAGTCTCAAATTTGTTGACTTGCGTGCAAAACATTTACCTCCAGGTACAAGCAGGCGCTTAAGGACTCGTTCAAGACTCGGTCTCCATGTCTGAAGGCAGGAACCTAGAGCAAACATAAGACTTTTAAAGTATACACTGTACACAGTTTCAAGTGAGATTTTAGGATAAGACCAGAATGCACTGTAATTTTAACAGCTTCGTTTGAGTAATTTCACCCTAACGTCTTCAAGCAAACAAGGCAGGTTCGCGTTGAAATTCGGTGAACATATATAGTCTGATCCCTCTTTAAACTGAAAGATGCAATTTTCTGAGTCTCCAGTTGCCCGTCCTCATGTTGTTGTATTTATATTAATGTGCATTAAAAATGCATTTTTGTTAGGTCGATATAATGAACTTACTTGTCCTCTGGGGTTAATTGCCATGAGCTCTGGGGTTCTGTGTGCCATATTGGTGACGGAGAGCCTTTTCTGGTGGTATCCATACAGGTTCTTCTCCGCGAGAGCGATCATCACCATCCAGCACGGAGGAGACCCGGAGCACCACAGCAGAGACATGTTTTTGGCCATGGCTTCACTCTGGAGTGTCAACGCTGACTAGTCTGTCACAGGTCAAAACTTGGTTAGCTTGTTTGTGTGATCAAACAAATGGCCCGCTTCATTTGTTATTCTATGATCTAGTTCTTTTGTGAAACAGGCTCAACATTATTTTTTTTTATTTGTTATAATAGTGAAAACGGGGTGCAGGTTAAAATTTAATAAATCAGTTCATCTTTGGCAATGGCGCAAAAAATTTACTTGCATCTCTTTCAAAAAACGAAGAAGAAAGGCACTCATCAACTTAAGACCTTTCCAGTTCTTATTAAACATTTGCTGTAAGCAAACATTTGTACTTACACAACATCACTTCAGGTGTGCCTGTGCTGTCAAAATCTCAAGTTCTTTTTAATTACAGGGAGCTTAAGACACACTGAAAACACGCCACGCTCCACTTTCAACTGTCACTCAAAAACCATTGTGGTTCTAGCTCAGGGATAGGCAACTAGCTTTTAATTGAAGCAAAAAAAAATGTATAGAAAAAAAATATACACACATACACTTATTGGACAAACTTCTTTCAGTCTATGAAACAGTATGTGTATACTCCATATGACCAGCTACATGTCTATTTACTTTCAGCTATAAGCTAAATATTAGTTCGGTATGTGCATTTGTGAGTTTACTCACTATTTTAGTCCCAGTTCAACTTGATAGCTCAATGTTTAGCCGATTCAGCCGATTTGGGTCCGGAGCCGCACCAGTTCAAAGGCTGATGATGACCAAAGCAGGCTGAATAGTCCTGGCTCCAGAGTGCAATTTGAGGCGGAGCGCAATGTGGGGTGGACCTAAACGTTTGAATCCACCCACACGGTTAATCACCTTTTTTTTCTTTACTATTCTTTTTTTGTTAGCTATTGAAAATTACATATGCTCACCAAAGTGTGTTCAGGGGTCATAGAAATCATGTCGCTATGTCTAACCATGAGTGTCTAACCATTGGGTTCAAAAGTTGTGTTCAAAAGATGACCTCCACATAGATATGAGTGTTATGGGTGTAGGGAAGTGAAGGTCAAATTAACCCTCACAGATTCAAATGTAAAATATAACGACCTACAAACAAGCTTACGTAAAGTGTTTGTTTGCGTATCTTGGTGACTGATGAAAGAAAACAGACAGACATGACAGAAACAGCACCGAAGCTGCAGGGAGGTTGTGCAGTCTTTGCTTCTTTAAGTTAGCCATGCAGAGACAAATCGATATGAGCTTTTCATGAGTTGACGTGGGCCTAAGGTTGATCCCCATTCTTTTGAAATTATAAGTGATGTCTGTAAAATTATTTTAAATGGACAAATTGTGATGAGTCCCTTCAGTGACTTCCACCAAATATGGTGGGAACAGAAAAGGGCGTGGACAGACTTCTCATTTAAAAGTGTTTGTTTAAGGCATGAGTTATTACATTGTTTCTCAAAATTGTAATGGTAAAAAAAATTAAAACTGTTTTCATTTTTCCGATCAAAAATACATAAAACAAGCTAATTAGTAAATAACAAGTTTAAAATTCCAACCCTAATTTGAAACCCTACTTTGAAGCCTTAAGCTTAGTTTCAAACCCTAAAATAGATCCGTAGCCCTAGCTAAGGATTTAAACTAACACAACAAAGAAAAGACTCGACAATAATTACAAGCTGAAAGAAAAACTTTATTCACTGTTTACAGATTGAAGAAAGAAGAGTCGATCTCCTACAAATTGGATCCTGTCTCTTTTGCTAGAACCAAATTCCTAAGCCACAAAAATTAGCAAACACATATCCAAAAGCCTTTTGAATTCCTTTCTCAGTAAAAGTTACCCAGGGATATGTTTGTGTTTGCTCTGTTGCTGTATCGACAAATAATGTGGGGAATTAGTATTATTATTATTCAACCGGTTGTTCGTCTCTGTGTGCCCTGCGATTGGCTGGCAACCGGTTCAGGGTCTCCCCCGCCTACTGCCCGATGACAGCTGGGATAGGCTCCAGCAAGCCCGCGACCCCCGTGGGGATACAGCGGTACAGAAAATGGATGGATGGATGGATTATTCAACCGAAGTTTTCGTTTTGTTTAAACACTAACAGCAACTAGCCTGTACATATAAAGTGATGAGTCAGCAAGACATGTTAGCGTTAGCGTCCAATGTACAAAATGAAGAAAAACAAAGTGGAATACATTCTGTTGTTCCAGCTCACTATTAGTTAAATGTATCCATGGAGTAATAATTACAAAGAATGGATAACTAGAAAAAAATATTAGTGGAACAATCCTGAGATCGACTGTACGGCAAAAACATAAATTTGGCTTGAGAATAATATGTCACCTCTTTGTCGTTAAATGTTAATTCACCAAAACACATACATGTTGACGAAATAATAAAGCAAATACATTTTAAAAGAAAGTAATTTCTCAAAAATAGTCATAAGGGACACATTTCGGCTTTTGATTGATTTGTGTGTGTACTGATTGTTTATCTGTGATTGTTCTCCATTTGAGTCATCAATAAAACAGATGCTAAGGTTTATTGGAGGGGTTGGATGTTGATCTACTAACATAAAAAAAGCTTACGTCTTTTTCTTTACACAGCCACATATTTTTTCAATATTGACATCTAATTAGTCATGTTTGATTTTACACAGGAAAAGTCACTCTTTGGTTCAACTGTACTTTTTTTATGTAAATGCAAGGAAAAGAGCTCGGAGGGAAGTTTAAATGCACCGAAATAAAACTGCTGACTTGTTTTTGAATGGTTTAAATATCTTTGTGAACTGAAGAAATTGATAGTTTTTTGGTCCATGTGGCGAGCTCAAGTACTGTTACGAAGGTGCAAAATTTGAACACAATCTGAATAAAACAGTAAACTGTGTTGAAACAGGTTTGAAACACGTTGTGCTCATCCAATGAATCTATCGCAACAAATTAAATAAAGACAAAATGCAGACAAAACAATTTCATCAACATCGGTTGAGTGTGAAGTCAAATTTCATCGTGGAGAGTGGGGTAATATTTGCAGCAGAATAAATTGAGCATACAGCTCTAGCGAAAAAAAAAAAGGGCTCCTCTAAAAATATTCTGGCAAAGTTCATAAACCTTGAAAATGGCGTAAGCACATAGCAGGGCAAACGGTCCCTTTAAAAAGCCGCAAATGCCAACATGAAAGGCAACCAGTCTTTTTGCAAATGAGCCCCAAAATCCACAAGGATCACGTTACTTTGTGTATTATTGTAAACATTTAAAAGTCATGCTAGCTCCAGTTGGTCCATTTTTTTTTATCTTGTTGATACCAACATGCTGCAAACATAACTTTTTCTGTCGTCCTCAAAAACAAGGAAGCAAACATTAGCAGGTCCTTTATCAATCAATGTGTCGTTACCTTCCCATGGCTACTTAGCCACTGTTGTTGTCCTCAAGAAAATGTTGCACTCCCTTTTGGATTTTTGGGTTCTCAGAAATGTAAGCAGTTCGGTGGCAACCCATTGATGTCTAGCAGGAAGGATGATGACAGTCCCAAAGTGCTCAGAAAGTTCTTCATTGTGACACGAAAATTCTGTTTTTGAGAATAGTTTACTTCAGTGTCTTACAAGTACAAACAACATTAAAAATACAAAAAACAAGAACTAAGTCATATTTTTCTAGACGTCAAAAACGTTACATGAATGTTTGTAGAACAGTAAATACAGACTAAGCTTGCCATTAATAGCAAAAGATCAGGAATAAATGATGCTACCCATGTTTAAATTCAAAATCATTTTGATCTCATTTTACATTATTGCCCTAAAAAGAAATAGCTTGCAAAAGATTTCATTGAGAAACTTTCTCCTAAATTGCGCATATACATCCTGCAAAACTTGTTAAATGGCTGCGTGAACAGTGCAGCCACTGAAGGTTTTATTACCTAATATCGATCCAAACAATTGAATGTCCAATGAATCTATCTCAAAAAATAAATTAAAGACAAAGTGCAGACAACTCACCTTTTTTCTTTCTTTTATTAGTTCCAGTGAAGGTCATGGCAGCTGCAAGATAAACATGAGAGAATTATACTTGGGCATCATGTTTCAAATGTGCATCAATATTTGCTCATGAAATTTGGGAGAGTAGAGTAGCTCAACTGTAAAGTGTTAGAAAAAAAAAAAAAAAGATGATTCCTCACGGCCTCAGTGAGGATTTCGTTTAGCCTTTAATCTGCTATTAGCCTTGGGAAAAACATGTCACTCTATATTTGGACAGCTACAAGCTAATAGTCTTTCCTTGTATTAATGAAAAACAGGTATCACAAGAATATTAGTCAACACAGGTTGGAAATGACAAAAATTAAAAAAAAAATACAAAGATTAACAATTAGAAAATAGAAATGAAAATCAGAAAAAAACATTCATCCATCCATCATCTGTAACGCTTGTTCCCATGGGGGTCGTGATTGTGCTGGAGCCTATCCCAGCGGTCATCCGGAAGTAGGCGGGGACAACCTGAATTGGGTGCCAGCCAATCGCAGGGGACACAGATGAACAATCATCTGCACTTGCACTCACACCTACGGGCAATTTGGAGTGCTCAATCGACCTAGCAAGCATGTTTTTAGGAGGAAACCCACGCAGGCACGGGGAGAACATGTAAAATCCGCTCAGGGAAGGCCGGAGGTGGAATTGAACTCGCACCCTCCGAACTGTGAGGCGGACGTGCTAACCAGTGTTGCACCGTGCCACGTCAAAATCAAACATTAAAAATAGAAATGAAAATCAGAAAAAACAAGTTCCACTTTCTATAGAATATGGTTATACGTAGTGTTTCAAGAAAATATTGGTGTTATGAAAAAAAAAAATGCTCCTTTACAAAAAAGTCATAATGCCACCAAAAAATGATCTAACATGGGAAAAGGCAAAATTTGCAGTACACATCTGGAGCAAAGTCTGTTTAATACTGCGGTTTTGTGAAGGCTAGAGCTGTATTTCTCTTGGTACTGCTTCTTCATTGCGGTCCAAAATTCAATGCATAAACATAAAAACACGATCGTTTGGCTGCACGCGGACGTGTTCTCATTTATCTTTACGATGTTAAATGATACGAGGGCTCACTGAGTCATATGCATCATTTATGGAGTGTGAGTGTGTGTGTGTGTGTGTGTTTAATTCAAAAGGACATTTCCATATTGGTCATGTAAAATGGCCCCCCTGGCTCGATGGAACTCACGACACAACATCAAGTTATATGAAATAGGATTCATGCAAAACAAAAGAAAGACAGAAAGAAATAAAGAAATGTCCTCATGCAGCGTTTACATAAAAAAAATAAAGACATGATTATGATTCTCACCATAATGTCACTTGCAAGAGAAGACAGCCTAAAAAAAGTTAGGTTAGTTTGAAGAAAGAGAGATAGGAGGATTACTTGCATAGAAAAGGATGATTAGAGGCGGGTATAATAAAATAAAATGACCAAAAAATTTAATGCTCCCAGAATATTCTTTTGTTATTACGAAAAAGAAAAACCTTTTTAAAAAAAAGTCAAGAATGTCACAAGAAAAGTCATATTTTTACATTTAACAGAAACGTTAGTAGCATAAGGTTGAACATAGCTATAATTTTACAAAACAAAAAGTCAGGTCGACAATTACGCCGCAAAAATACGATTTTGTGAGAATTTGTGTCAAATTTCTACATAAAAAAGTTGTAATTTTGCAGGTTGTCTCATTACAAGAAAATTCACACATATAATGTTGGATTGTTTCGTAGATAAATGACAATTAAGTTAAAGCATTTCAAACATTACTTCAATATTGTCAGAGCATGACATGTAAAAGTCAAAATGTTGAGAGAATAATATAGTAGATAACATACTACAGGGAAAAACAATGTTGGAATGAACTCAGCATTACGAGACATAACGTCATACTTGAGCGGAAAAAAGAAATGTTATTAAATCAGTCACTACTGCCCCAGTAAGAATGGATTTTTAACATCTATCGCCATCAATGAATGAATTATTTCATATTTTTAGTGAAAGAATTCAATTGACAAAAAGACTGATCCATGTTGTAAGAAGATGTTCTTTGAGCCCAAAAATGCTATCAGACATAGCAAAAAAAGTACCTGTCGGGAGCCACAAGAAAATGTGGGCTCTCGGTCACCAGTCGATGTGCCTCGGAGGAGCCGAGGCCCGTGGGAACCTGTTCATGGTATCGTACGTTGGGATGCTAGCACAGGAACAACAACATTAACGACCATACACAGAAATTAAAAAAAATAATAATTAAAAAAACATATTTTGGGAATAAACAAGGCGATCATTAGGCCAGAGAGCAAAACATGAAAAGGCAAGCGTCAAGCACTGCCACTGAAAAACACACTCTACTTTCTTTTTATTTTCCCTTTCAAACTTGATGCCATGAACTGAAAAAAAAAAGTGTTGTAATACAAAAAAAGTGTTGCTTAAAAGAACTTTTTAATTTCATACATGTTTTCATCTACAAACCCTGCCTCTCTTATGATGAATTGTGGCCATTAAGAGACATTACATGTTTTGCTCTCTGCCTGAATTTCTGGGCTCATATTCAATCGTTGAGTATTAAAAAAACAAAAACATGCAGTTATTTATTTATTTTTGAGGTGAAATTAAAAAGGAAAAGAAAAGAAGCACAATCCCAAGCGTTTTGCCATGCTTGCCTCTCTGGGAACAAAAGGATCAGGTGCACATTCATTGGATTTTGGCTGACTCTAAACAAGAGGAAACAATGATTTGATGACACCGTGTTGCAGCTCTGCCACCTCGAAAACAATAAAAAACATTCAGCAGCAACCAAAAGTGAAGGACAGAATTACAAGAATTCCTTAGAGCACTATTTTATGTTATGTTCATGTTTTCTTCCCATTGGCAGTTATGCACTGCCTTTGATTGCTTCACAAGATGAGCATAAGACAGAAAATTGCAAGATCTGGAAAACACTGCATACTCAAAAAACAAAACTAATCCAGATACATAAATGTGTGACTATGCAGCTTTACACTGTCACTTGAATTCCCGCTAAAATCAACAGCCGTCATCTGCTTTAAGTTGGTACGAGAGCCTTTCATTCAATTGAAACCCTGGAAAAAATAATAAGCTAAATGCGCAGTACAGTCTACTGAGAAAAAGTTAAGCGTGTTGAGTGCAAATGTGCGTGCGCATGCTACCGCCACCATATTGCATGCATTGGACTACCAACGAGCGTATTTACCTGGTCACGGGGGGGTTTAGGATGCCTTGTGGGGGCTCGCTATGATAACCATTATTACCACTTCCCATACTGAAAACAAAACATTGCATACAAACAAAAGCATGAAAGATGTGTGATGAAACATGTGGCATGCTTGTGATCCTTGTCAATGGGGGCACCATTTTCTTTTGTATTATTTACAGCAATGCGCATTTAAGCTTTTGTAAGGTCACAATTGGGAGAGCCCTTTAGTGAAAGACGAGGGACACCCCAAAAACCAGCACCGACAATTAGTAGTTGTAAACTCTTCAATAGTTAAAAGCAGAAATGGGTGATTCATGGCAAAACATAAACAAATGTTATATGGAATGCACCAGGAAGTAGCCTTCCCCCTCCTCCCGTTTACAAAAGGAACATGCCTTCAGAGTATCTTTGTAAAGTGCAGAGTGCCAAGAGGAAGAGGAGGAGATGTCAAAAGCAAAAAGAGAGGATGAGGGATGAGCCGGATGATGGAAATAGTAGAAATGGTTATCACAAAGTAAAATGCCAAGTCCCGGAAACGGAGGAACTATGTGGAAGGAGGAAATAAAAGCAGGAAGAAAGCGTTAGGGTTGGACAAAAGAAGCTTGAAAACAAAACGTCAATCTAATCTCCTTCTCAAACTATTGCCAGAAAGCAGCAGTTGTAACCCTCCTGTTATTTTGCTGGTCAAATTGAGCCCTTAGTTGAAAGTTTTTGGGAAGTCTAATTCTGGACTGGCGAGTTCAAGGCCGTTTCTCTCAACAAAAGTCATCTTAGGTTAAAAGACAAATCATTTGAAAAAAATACTGGGGAAAAAAAATCTGTGAATATGAGTTGGGTGGTGGTGGCAGAGGAAACGTTTATAGTATAATACTATATTTATTTATTATGATTTTTTTTTTTCATCAAGGGGCCCCTCCAAGTGTGGTCGTAGGAGTTGTCCATCCTTGATTAGGATCGTTAAACTTGCGAGTCACATTTAACATATCTAGAAAACAAACCTAACAGGAGGGTTAAAGAGGAACTAGCAGTCAAACAGTAAGCATTTCGAATACGTATTTTTACTAGGAGGTACGGGTTACAAAAACAAATAACAAAAAGGCAGCAAAAACACCTACTCGTCATAAACGTCCTCCGTGTCCATCCTGCGGTAGAACTTGGCCAGCTTGACAGCAAACACGATGCTTGGGATGAGGAAGAGCGTACTGCAGCCCAGACCCATCCAGAACACATTCTGCACAAAAAACATCCATTAGTATCTGCAATTAAATTTCATTTAGATGTATGAGTGGGAACATTTTCAAATTTTTTTTTTTGCAGAAAATTTGATGATAGACCTACATGACTATGAAACCTTTTATCATCTCATTTAAAAGGAAAAGCATATTCATTTTCAGCCCCCCAGATGAAAAAAATGCCATATTAAATTTTAGCCCCCACAATTGACACTTAATATTTTTTTCACACTCACTCACGTTTTCTGTGGCACAACTTTAAGAAACCGTGATATTTCTATCTCATTTTAGAAGAATTAATTTTGACAGCCCCCAAAACATTTGAAAATTGGCAAATTCAGGTTTTCACACCCCAAGATTTTCACAAAGTTTTAAAATGGCCGCATCCCAGGTAAGCTATTTATGCTCTAATGTAATTTGAAAATCTAGTCATATATACCTTTTTTAATCTCCAGATTGATTAAAAAAACTTTTCTTTTTTTTTTTTAAATTGCACTCCTTAAAACCATAATCTAACCTACACTCTAGGAATTTTTTTTTTTTAGTTTTTGCAACTATATAGTCATTAGTATCTCATTTGAAAACACATGTATAGCATGTATGCATGTATATTTACCATAGAGTCCACCAGGAAGCTGCAGGTAAAAATTTCCGCTGTGTCCAGCACATTGCTGAAAGGCTTGCATGGCGCCACCTCCATTGCCAGCTGCATCAAGGTGACACATAAACAGAACAGTGTATTGCATATGTTATTACATATTATCAATGTGCTATTACAGTCTTATGACTTACTGATGTCTTGACCCACTCTATGTATTGATGGAAGTAACCCACAATAGTTGATGCATATTTTGTGCTCTCCTGAAGGGGAAAACATTTGTTTGAAATTAGAAATGACATTAATATGGAATATCATGTCTGTAATGGGAGTCATGTTGTTACCTGATTAATAAGATGCGTTGCATTCTGGGAAATGAGATACTGGGTTGCGTTGATGGCGTCTAGTATAGCTAAGACTTTGTTCTGTGGACAAGAAACAAATTGAGAGGCGAGAGATTCATTCTCATGTTTGACTTTTTGCCCATTTCTGTGGGGCTATCGGACGTCTTTTTTGAATTTGGTTGGGTGTGTAGCTCGCTGACTTACTGGCAGGTCTGAGGCCGTTCTCTCCAGGAACCTCATGTTCTGGTTAAGGGAGCTCTTCAAGGGAAACAAAGAAGAATGGACAATCATAGAGCCTGGATTATGATGAGTCAGCAAAAACGATCAAGAGTGACCATATTTGTGATATGTCACAGCATACATGCAGAAGGATTCAGAATGAAAAGAGCCCTCTTAAAAGTTGAGCATCCATTTTCTATACCGCTTATCCAGTCGGATAACGATTGGTTTGATTGGTAAACTGATGAGGACATGCGCTATGTAAAAATGGATGCATGTGGAAAAGATTAAATGGATTATGGTCCTTGCGACTAATTGAGGCAACGGCCACTAGTTGAGGAAATAAAGTGGCTGTGACATAAATAAAATAAGTGACCTTCACTTTCAAAGAGGAGGAAAGCAAAATGTCAAACCGCTGATTGACAAAGGATACTTGTTGCCATTTTGGCCACAAAGTCATTCAATACTACACTTTAAAGCAGTGTGTCCCAACCAAGACACATTTTACATAAGAAAATCTCACGGCACAGCAAACAAAACTAAATTCACAAAAACTAAATACACCAAAAAAAAATACAGTGCTACCCTCTTCTAATGAGTGACTTGACTAATTGCTTCGCTTTTTTCCTTTTTTCTTCTTTTTTAAGCAAAAACAGCTTAGTTAAGAGTGGTCCAGTGAATTCCTCAATAAGATATTGAGAAGATTTGAGATATGTTGTAAATTAGAGTTTTCTGACCTATTAAAATTGAAATGGTTGTGGATGGGAGTCACTGCTTCGAAGGATTTACACCAAGACACACACACAAGCATAAAAACACACACACAGACACACACGCGAAACCCACATTGTGATTGTATCCTTTAAAATGAGATACATTTTTTCAGGTGTGCCATCAGAAAAACACAAACCACTCGAGTAACCAGTTTACACCAAGTAGTGCAGTTCAGAATCGCTTGTATGACCTCCGCCAAGCACAAAAAATACACAAACAAGTGTGTAACCGAGTAAACCAAAAAAATGACATGCCACCTGCACCACTTGTTGCAAACAACGCTTCTACATTGCACAAAGTGACAAAAACACATGATGAACACACCCATGTGCTTGCTTACCCTGGCTCTAACATATTTCTTGAAAATAGAAAACAAGCATAAAGAAGTACATTGAAACAGATGGTGTGTCTTCTTAAAAAGCCTAACAGCTCATTTCAAATGTGAAATGTCAACATAACTAAATAAAGAAGGGAGGGGCTGCAAATGGCGATGGCAAATGGGCGTGGCTTTAGTGGGAGCCTACCATGGCCTGCTGCATGGGGACCACCTGGTGGCTGTGGATCTGTCGCACGGTGTCCGCGTGACCTTTCAGAGACGTTTGCAGAGGACCTCGAGGCTGGATCACACGCAAAAAACATACACACCTTGTTAGATATTACAGTGTTGGTAATATGGCGGCATCGGATCGCCGCATATTTTGCATTGTTATACTAAATGGTGATTGAGTCTAATCTGTCGTTGCATTTGGCTACGAATAACTGTTTCTGCTGTAAACAGCAAACAATTTTCCTAAATAAGGCCCTGAATGGAATTCTCCGCCTTATAGAACACTAAGAGCTCAATTCATCAAGTATTTTGTTTGTTTGTCTCACAACTGTATACAAGTAGTAATTGTTGATTTCATGCAAAGCCCTACTAGGCCAGGCAGAGATGCTCCAGCGGAGACGTATTCAACATGAATAATTGAACGAAACGGACAAACCGAGCGGGGTGTTAAATACCATCAGGTCTGTCTGAGCTTCCAGCTCTTTGGCAAATGAGAGCAGGTCCACCACTGTGACGCCTTTGTTGACCTGCGGGAGAGAAACCACATTTGTACGATTTAGTTACACTTCATTCACACAAAATTTAATTTGAAGATCAATTCGAGGAATGTGCACAGAATTTTTGTCAATTAGAAAAGCTATGAATCTCATTTTGAAAGTAATGCGTCACCTCTTCCAGGTAATCTGCGTAGTTTATTTCCGACAGACCCGCTTCGGAGAAATCCAGAAGGTTCTGCTTGCTCTCCGCTTCCAGCAAGATGATCCCTCTCAGGTCAATCTTCACGCTGCTCAAAAGGGTTACCATGTCCGCTGTGAACTGTCAACAGAGAAAACAAGCCCATCACAAAAAAAGCGGAAATGTTTTATTTACTAAGCTGTAGAAGGGGCATACAGCTTTTTGGGAGAGTATAAAATAAATACGTTAGACAAACAAATTGTGGAACCAACTTTATTGGGTACACTTTCAACGAGCTACAAGTTGAAAATCAAAAATCTGATAATTGTGAATATAAACATTTAAAAAATAAAAATGTGTTGTTTTCCCACCCACATGTCTTCAGGGCATAATTTCAAGCTGAATCGTATGGTACAATAGCACAAATTATCAGAAAATAAATATTTGTATTTTAATGCCCTATTAAATGCTTTCGGAATTTGAATGGCACATTTACATATGTTTTGAGATTTAACATTGAGATTTAACATATTTATTTGTATTCATTCATATATATATATATTTATTTATTTTACAAATTCAGCAAATTCAACATTAATAAAACAAAATGCTAAATGTTTTTTCCTGCTTTTACTAGAGTTTCCACTATTAATAAATTAGTACAACAAATTACAAAATATTAAATTCAAATATCTATATCTTGTATCCCTTGAAAGGAGATACTTCATGATTATTTGTAGTAGTATCAGATATCATCAATTATTATTAATTTTCACTTATTATTACCATTATTATTCTCGCATTAAAGCAATGCCCCCAGGCCACATGTGTTTATATTGATAAGATTCACAAATCAATTAAAAAAAAGCAGCTGTATAGCAGAGTAGTAAGAAGCCATGTTGCATTCACTGACCATTGTGGTGTTGAGGAAAGATGATACATTAAAAACTTTGTCCAGGCGCAGGGCGGAGTAGATGCCTTTGTTTTCTTTGCAAGTGCTGCAAGACACACACATAGGGGACTATTAGTCAAAGCATTTGCTGCCACCCAGTGAACATAACAGGAAGTCGCTAATACACACTTTAGCCTCCTGACAGGAAGTTTATTCTAGCCACTGATGCATGAAGTCTGCACAGTGTAAATCTGACTTCAGGTTTACACCGCTACGTCATGTATGTGGATTTAAATGGACACAATGGAGCTCAACATGTTTGGGAAACAAGGAATGATCTCACACAGCTCCATAGCAAAAAAAAAAAAAAAATGCTGTTACTCCCCCTCCTCTGGGGTAACAAAAACCCTCCACTGTACACATTATAGTGTACCAGACAAATGCTGGAAATATTACTAATCAGAAGTCAGGAGAAAGTCATTTCTGGTTAAGTCACGTGTATGTAGAAGTATATATTTTTGAAAATCAACACTTCATATTTTCACCTGTACAAGCTCTCTGCCGTGAGATCTAGCTCTGAGTCGTTGTACAAGTACCCCGGGATGAAGTTCCTCCACTCAGGATTCACCAGATATGGAGCGTCCACCACCTGGAGATGGGTTGGAAAGCAGTAAGGTGACAACCAATCACATTTAATAGTGTTGAAATATTGTAATGATTGGTCACTTGAGCACTGGCCTTAAAGAGTTCCTTGGTGTGAAACGGCTCGCAGATGAGCTTCTCCATGTTGCCACCCACCAGGAAGATGATGGTCAGCAGGCCCATCAGAATCCAGGAGAAGATGAAGCTGAAACCCACACCACTGGCAACCAGGAGACACATGATTATGACAATAATGATAAAAACAAATCAAGAGTAATGAAGAAGCAGGGGAACGATTTTTAAAATGGGGCATCATATTTCTAGGACCCCCAAAGTATTTTTTTGTTTCAAGTGATGTCAGTCAATATTAGAAGCGGTGCTATTTTTTTAATGTCCAACAAACAGCTTTCAGTCAAAAGTTGGAATATTTTTTTAATATGCAGAATTATTTTTAAGGCCAACTGAACAATGTTTTTGTTACTCGTATCAGAAGTAGGGATTCGTTTTTCAACATGGTCTCTTTGTTTTAGGCCTAATAGCACTATTTTTTTTTATTATTTTGTTAGAAATGTCAATATCAACAGTGTCAGTGCGGCTATTTTTTTCAGAACTACATTTTAATATTTATTTTGTTAGAAGTGGTGTCAAAAATGGGGATCCTTTAAAAACATGGATTACACTTATGTCAAATGGAAATATTTTTTGGCTGTAGTATAAACATTTAGGATCCGGGTGGACAAAGTATAGATTTCAGTTTCTTTTTATGGTTATGTCCAATAAAGCAAGTTTTTAATTTGAGATGTTATCAGAAATGAGGATCTATTTCTTACGCCATGAGCATGGTGCCTCCCGTGTTGGAGATGCAGCCTCGCGTAGTGGGCGAGGCGTGCTTGTCGTATCCTAGTGTACCGCACAGTAAGCCCAGGTAGTTGAAGGCCAGCACCAGTACCAGAATGCAGCACAAAGCCACGCAACCCGTCCACCTGATGCACCCACATGCAACACAAGGTGCAAGGAAATAGGATCATTGAAATGCAACACGCACACATCAACCTCCATTTGTGTTATAGTTAACATGGATGCAAGTAGTTATTTGTTAACTGTTTATTTCCACCCATCCATTCTCTGAACCATCATCACAAGGGTCACGGGACTATTAATCCATTTTAATTATTTTTACATGTTAATCAAGCATCCTTTAAATTTGGGTAATCTTTCACACACTGATGACACAAACAGCAGCGGTCTGACCTGTAGAAGTCCACCTTGTCAATTTCAGGGTACTGGTCCTCAATCTTGGCGTGGACGTGGCTGATGAAAATGGTGAACTTGGACAAGGAGTTTTGTACGGGCAACACTTTGGACAGGTTGCCTATGTTCTCACCGATGTTCTCCACTAAACTCTGGATTGCTAATACAGATTCAGTGAAAGCAAAATACAAGAGTTTTAGTGTACATAAAAATCAATCACATTAATTTCAAAATTTTCAAAAATCCCAACTTTTTCTTTTTTACTTACGGTCAACAACAGGCCGGGTCTGTACCATCACCATGTAAGGCGTGTCGTTCAAGGATGCGTAACCCTAAACGACGAAACAATTATTATTATTTTTTTTTAAATGCATATTTTTATGTTGTTTTCCCCAGAGGTCATCAACAACATCAATGTCAAATAATGATAAAGACTTTCCATTCACCTTGTTGATGACGGTGCTGAGGTCCGTTTTTAACACATCATTCATCTTCTCCAATTGAGCATTTACGTTGGGAAGCTGAAATGATAAAAAAATAGAATAGCCACACATGTCATTTGGGCAATTGCACTGTATTCAATCAGACATTCATTAATTAACAAAGCACACAAAAATTCATTGAGACTTATTTCTGCGAAATTTTGTTTGTTATATAAACACCAAAATACATATATTGAATTAATGTTGAATGGAATTGCATTATTTAAACGACAAAACGTCAATAGCGTTGGATTCATTTTAGTTAATTAAATGCAAAAAAATGCACGGAATGCTCTGTAATCACAAAAGGTAATTCCGGCTAAATGTATTACGGCAGTGGTTCCCAAAGTGGGCGGTACCGCCCCCCTGGGGGCGGTGGAAAGCTCTGGGGGGGCGGTGAGGAAGAAAGGGGCGGTAGGGGGGCGGTAGGGGGGCGGCAGTCGATTTGTACACAACACGCCGCTCTGGCCCAGTCAGATCCGACTGCATAGACTACAAAAGCAAAAGCTCAGGTTTGTAATTTCAAGCTTGTAATGTTCAGAATTTTATCTTATAATAAAAACCGCATTCTGGCGGTCAACATCATCTTGAGTTCAAGTCAACATGAAATTGCGGACTCGCCAGAACGCGCCGTGTTGTGTTGGGTTGAGCTGGTTAGGGCAGTGGTCCCCAACCACCGGGCCGCGGACCGGTACCGGTCCGTGGGTCACTTGGTACCGGGCCGCCAAGCCGCACAGAATTTTTTTTTTTATCGACGATCAATTAATTCAGGTCAAGACACTCGTCCCGGTCACGTGACATGTTTCCCCAGTCGAGCCCGCAAAGCTAATATGTGGCGACAGGCTAACTAACCAGGCAGTGAAGCATTCAAAACTGCTTCAACACATGGAGACCAAGCATCCTGCAATAAAAGACAAACCTTAAATCACTTCGGGTGTCATTGTCTCAGATTACGTCTAGATGGGACCGGCTCGTTTCTGAGAAACAAACTCAGTGCTCCCACTAATTCAACGTAATGGTAATGATATTATAAATGTATTATTTATTTATTTATATAAATGTATTATTTATTTATATAAATGCCGGTCCTTGGGGGGGGGGGGGGGGGGGGCGCTAGGAATTCACTGGGGAGCCAAAGGGGGCGCCAGCCTGCAAAAGTTTGGGAACCACTGTATTACGGTATCTAAACAAACAAAAACAATTGTTTGTTCATTTTTGTACACTCACTTGACGACATTCTAGAGATATTTCTTTAAAATGAAGGTCAACATTTGTTTTCAAATGTTAACAAATACATGTATTTTAAGAAATACAACTGATTCATAAAACATACAAATATTTAATCAATATTCATAATGAATAATACATTTAATTAAAAATACACGCATACTACATGATGAATCAAATGTTTAAAAAAAGTCTAAAATTCAAGAACGTTATATATTTTGGATCAACGTTGACACCTAATACATAAATCTGTTTAAAAGGTGTATGCTTGGTACCCGTGTGAAGTTGGCGCTGATGTGCAGCTGCTCGAGCGACTGGCGAATGCCCCGGCACAGCTGGGCCGAGGTGGCATCTGACGCTTCATCGTGGCAACCGGGATCGTTGAGGGAGCGCTTGATGTTGGCCCGGACCAGGCTCAGGTTAAAGTCGAGCTTGCCCGTGGCCTCCTGCAGCACTTGCAGGGACACGCTCACATTCTCCAGGGCCTCCTTAGTTTCACGCATGGCTGCAGAATGAGAGCACCACGTTAATATTACCAAATGAAAATATTTAGCTAGCTAGCTAACCTATCGTTGAGAAGAAAAAAAAAATAACGTTGCTCATTTAAATTGCTACCATGTTAGAACCTTCCATTCATTACTTTCTGTAGAGTTAATTCTCACTTCTAAGGGTAAATTTAAAAATGTCTTTATTGTCTTTAAGATATTTTTGGGGGCTCTCAATATAAATAAATGATCTATTTTAGGTAGGTCATATTTTGGCAAACTAATGTTCTGGCTATCCTGCTAGTTGTTGATGATAAACTAAAAGATTAACTATCCAGCGAGCAAGTTTTAGAAAGTGAATGGAATAATTAACTCTGCCTCTTCATAAACAACCACTCTTAGAATAGTGCTAGTGCATGGGCATCGGCGTGAATTCCGGAACGCACCCTCCATCTTTAAATCAATAACTACGATATACAATATAGTTATCTTGTTTTTATCTGTCTCTCGAACCATCTCTAAATCTATGTCTTTATCTTTCTTGACCATATTTCAGGCTAGGTAGGCGAGCGAGTCAATCAGATATCTTGCTATTGATGTATTTTAACCATTACAATATCGTTACATCTTTAAAGAAGTATTGACATATTGTTTATTGTTGCACTATATATCTATGCAGCCCATGTCCTTTTATTTAATTATTTATTTATTCAAAATGCTTTTATGTCTTCAAGGTACGCTATGAGCGTTTGTCTTTGTGTAAAAACAAAAAATGATAAATCTTCCCAGCAACTATTTGGACGAGAATGTTATGAAAAATAACATTTTAATAGCTTTCAAATGAGATGCAAATCTTTGTTCCTGTCCTTGTACATGGGGCAATTAAAAGTTTAAAAGCACCAGGGGACACAACAAGCGAGCGAAGGGTAGGAAAATGACAAACTCGCCCTTTGGCGATTTTACAATGGGATCGGGCATGCATGAGTCTTCTCGCATTCTTGAATGTACTCAGCATGCAGGGAAATAGGAAAAAACAGGAACTGACGTTGATATTTTTCAGATTCATTATTCATAAAATTGAATTAAAACTGCACCAAGCAGAAATTCTCAAGCTGAGTTTTCAATATTTATCATTCCATCTCCCATTAGGTCAATGTATATTCAAATTAAAAACATCAATATCATTGAATATCCAAAACAGCATCCTTTATTGACAAAACGTTGCCCAAATCTCACTGAGAATCTATCTGGGCAGGGATTTGCCCTTGCAAGAAGCTAACTTGAAGCTGACTTCATCTTCCCTCAATCAAACAGCACACACAAAAAGCTCGCGAGTCCTCGTATCTCCTACTCCTACTCCTTCGTGTCACACAACACAAAGAGATGCATGATACCAGTCACAGAAGATGGAAATTGAAGTCTCTAAATTATAGTCTCTATTTATAGACTTGATAAGCTTGTGCTAAGTGCAGTTTTAATGTTCAAATGGGTCTTTAATTCGACATAAGGGGGCCATGAAGGGGGACCGAGGGTTGAGGTTCTGGGGAGGGCACACCACCAGGGGAAAACCAGACTTGAGGTTCAATTGGGGGCGGTGGTTCAATTCCTTTTACCTTTAATGGCTCGGTCGATTTTCACTTTACAACAATCCACCGAAATGAAAGAAAAGCAAAAAACAAGAGGCTAAACTATGACATAATCAAAATGTTATCACAGAATCATTAACTGATTTTGATTACAGCAGGCACCATTTGTTACTTGAAAAAATACACAACAACAATCTCTATAGTTACTTCTTTTTAGTTACTTCCATTATTTAAAGAAAAAATCCCTTCACTTTTTTTTTATTACATGCGCTTTTTTCACGATTCATTTTATTTTAAACTTGATACAATTTATTGATTCACTTGATTTCTTCATTGTTTGATTACTTTTTATTATTTTACTATTTTACTTTATTTTTAATCTTTGTTGTTATTTCACTAGATTTTTTATTACTTTGGTTAATTTGTCTATTAAAAATTGTTTCATTCAAGAATTTAACTCGATACTTTTGTCAATACTAACTACATAATATATTAAAAATATATGTTATTAATTATTCTGTAAGATTTTTAATTTTTAATTATTTTAGTTTTTTACATTATTAGCTTTTCAATTGTTTTACATTTTAGTGAAAAAACTTAATATTTAGAATATTTGACCTGATTTGTCTTTATTATTTTAACAGTTTTCCCACAATTTGACCTGCATTTTAAAATCATTATTTTACTTGATACTAAATTAAAAAGAAAAACATTCTTGCTTTTTTTTTTTTAAATATATTTTTTAAATAGATTGAATCTATTATTTTACTTGATACTGGTTCATTATTTTTACTTGATTTTTTGTTACTTTACTAATGTAGACTTTTTTTCCCATTGTATATATTTGAGTATTTGTGTTTAGATGAATTCTCCTCACCATCCCTTCACAAAAAGAATACGACTTTATTTGTATTGCTGCCATCCTGATGGTATCACTACAGGATATGAAACTGGGAGCTCATACGCACCTCCTGTCATTTTTAGCCCGGCGTCCAAAGCCGGGTGCACCTCCTGATCCAATGCGTCGCGTATCCTTCCACCTAATAGCGGACCTATATCTGTGCAGCAAAAGGAAATAACAAGATATTAAAAGAAAACACAATACAGAAGGTCATTAACAGATAATCTTTTGGCAGTGCTGTATGATTTTCAGTTGCTATAATCAGGAACAAAAAGAAAGAAAGAAGAACATTTTGGCAAACATCTTGGCTTTAGGTTTATGTTCTTGATAATTAACTATAAAGTAAAAATGATGACAAATATTTATAGTAGGCAAGGAATCAAACATATTTGGAAAACTCAAGTTAAATTGGCTGCCTTTCTGAAAGGCTCCAATTCTATCAAAATGTTGTTGCTTTTGACTTCTTAAGGATTAGATGAAAAATTCTTAAAAATAAGGAATCAAATCATATTTTGGGATATCATTCCAAGGTATTGCTTATGTTTTCAGTAGTAATTTAGAATCATTGTAATATGTGGTTATGTAGCTTGCCACTAGAGGGTGGAGTTAGACAAGGAGGGGACTTACTCTCCACATCGTGGAGGACTTGGTTTTTGGCGATGGCATACTGTGAGGTGAGGTAATCGATTTGCTGCAAAAAGGAAGCACAAACAAACGTGTACTGTACATCACTATGTATTTAAGAGGTACCGAACACCACTCAACAGCGCAAAAAGTATATAAAATTCAACCCGACACCAGTTTCAACGTGGATCGAACACAAGCGGACATACGAAAATTCGCAAGGAATTTATAAAATAAAAATGTTCAGACCAATGATTGGAAATTGAATCATTAGAGCGAGCGGCTGCAAATCGCAAACTTAGTCAACATACAGCACATGACTGACAAACATGGACGGATTTTTTTTTTTTTTTTTTTGGTGTCTTATGTTCAGTCTGCTACTGTGTGAAAGTGAACATTTTCATTTAATGACTTGAAATACGGTGTATAATTTTTAGCATGGCAGGATACTTAAAAAGCCTCGAGAACGCGCGTCAGAAAGACAAGAAGTTGGTTATTTTAAAAGTTTGGCTATTGGGTATTTTTAATAGAATTTCAAATCCCAGGGCGAGACTCCTATAAGGGGAATTTTCCAAATGAGACCTGATCGAAAGCAGGTTACGTCATGTAACGCATGGAGTCAAATTTCATTTTGAGAAAGTGTAGTGAACCTGCCAAAGTTGTCATCCTACCATTGGTGTGTCGTTGGCGAAGGTATGCAGGTCCCTCATGTTGCTGTTGACCAGACGTCGGATGTTCTTGACCTGAGCGCTGAGAGTCTGGTTGGCGGCGTATGCGCACAACACACCAATCCTGGCAAAACCAAGAATGACAACACATTGCCTGTGAGTGGGAGCAAGCAAGCCCCAGTACGTCATCACCTCTACAGTCTGCACACGCACAATGAGCCGAACATTAGCCTCTTTCAGGCAGTTAGGGTTAGCAAATTTGCTGCATAATAAAAGATCTATTATTTATGTGCTTGTCCCTTTCACGCAGAACCCCATTTCCGCCCCAAAAAGCAGTGTGCATCTATTACAGTGTTTTATTCTGAAACCTTGTCATCATATATAAAGGAAACTTGCAGTCCTTTTGCCCTCATCAGGCAGACCCGAGCGGCTCGTCTCAGGCTTAATTAGCTCCGGCAACATCAAGGCGACGGCAGCCCATAATATTAAGCTACTTTCATGACTCACCTTCAATCCCTGCAGAATTGTCAGCTCAGCAGCTCACAGCTAGGACGAGATATCTACGTGTATTTATAGATTAAGCGTGTGTACATGTTTCCGAGCGCACAAGTTGCAAACGTCCAACTTTGATCATCTTGAATCTTTAGGAAGGATGTAAAGACTATTGTCTTTTTCTCTCCGAAGGGGTACACAATGTGCAAAGCGAGGCCCGGGCCTTTCTTCTGTTGTTAATGAGTGTACAAAGCGCATTTCATCTTTTCCAGTCCTGAGATGAACACCCTGCAGGAAAATCCCCGTCTTCCCCTCTGTGTTTACAATCCCATTCATGCAACGTGTATAATCCTGTAGATGCTGTCGCCGTTCAGTCAGGGTGAAACCAAACAGGTGCCTTGTAACTCAGATCATCTGAATCATCCGCCTATCTCCTTTTGGATGTCAAAACTCTACACACCCCTGTTGGAATGCCAGGTTTTTGTGCAAAAACTTAAACCAGAGGTAGCGGGACTGGATGGAGCAATTGGAACTTGATGCTCTCTATATCTGCCTGTTTAACACGTGCACTCGTCTAGGATTCATACATAGACAATTTAATAACTGATTTAAAATCGTAGATGTGAGGATATCTTATAATTGAACTATCTCAATCGACCATTCAAAATGTCTACAGGAAATAAGAAATTAATTATTAAGTCACAAAATTAAGTCTTCTTGTCCTTGCCAAATCATCCACTAGAGGGGGCAACATTTACCTCCACGAATTTAAGAGAGGCTATGCAATTCCCGTTTGAATCCGAGCCAACAGACCCATGTAAGTCAGAAAATGAAGAAGAAGGAGGGCATCAAACTAGTGTGAATGTAGGCCACTATTATGAGTTGACACGGTCTGCCGGTTCTGAAACTCGGAGCCAAGCTGACAATGGCCTGCATTCAGCGGCCGGGCTCCCCTCCCTGCTTTCACTAGAATGGAAGTAAACCTCCATCGTCATCTGTACACAACAAGACAATAACGAGCACAGCCACATGGACAGTGCAGACCTCTGCCAAGGCTGGCTCTCACAAAGAAAGGTTTTCAACAATAAATCCCCCATTTGCCAAGATACCATCACTGTCACAGGCTTGCGTTTCTCCCTGAAGGAAATGAATGGAAGAAGAGTTTCATATTCAGGTAAACACATCAAAATTGTTACTCAGTCACGAGGGATCTCGACAACGATAATATAAAATCTACTGAGTGACCAATAAACCTTACCACAATTTCAGACTCGCATGTAGAAGCACGTATGGTTATACCGTACGTGTAATGAGTTTATCTTTTTTTTTTCTCCACCTATTCCCATTGAAAACAGAGTTGGCGGCAAATGACGTCACGCCGCTTCTCGTTAGTATTCCCATTGACGCCATTTTACCTTAACAGCGCTCAACGAGTGAAACCACTAAGTTTGACCCGAAGTACTTTCAACAAGTTTTCTTTTTTAAAAACAAGTGCAGTCAGCCGCTTTGAAGCTGAGAGAAAGAGAAAAGTAATCCCCAAAGAAAAGGATTGTTGGAGTCAGAGATGGAAGAGAGCGCAAAAGTCAAAGCAGCTTTTTCATTCCGGGTTTCTCTTAATCGCGGACTCAAGAAATAAAAGAAGGATCAAATCGACAGTATATTCTATAGTGAAGCTATTTATAGAGACAGAAATCTTCTCGGCCAAGAGAGATGAAAGATCATTGCTTATCCGTCACCGACTGGGTGGCGCTCTCAACATTCACTTTTAGAATTTGTTTCATGAAATCGTGCAGGTGACTTTAGATTTGTTGGTGTCAAATACGAATCATCAAAACATACTTGATCAATTGATGATTGTAAACAAAATCATATGCATGTTTTATTAAATTCATTTTTATCAAGGGTCATCAACCTTTTTGAAAGTGAGTGCTAGTAGGCTAGCAATATACGTGCTGGACTTTATAAGATTGCCGTCACTGAAAAGCATGAACAGAAAACTACGGATGGCTCTTTTTTGCTTCACTGTGCTCTCCCACCCCCCTGCCTCGCCAGCACACTCCCTTTTCCCACTATCATCTTTTATATTTTCCTCTCTGCGACTATTTTCTGCCTACGCTTGGACCCCTTGCGGGCGTCATTTAGTAGATTTCACCGCCTCCTGTTAGTCAATTTATCACGTTGTGAGTCACTGGAAGATGTTTGTCCTGCATTTGCACGCACAGATGACCATTCATCTGCAACGCTAACATCTTATTGGAATCTTTCATGCACTATTGTGTGATTGCCGATACCATTTCCACTTCCCAAGACCTGTACTTTTTTTTTTTTTTTTTTGTTATTGGGGAAAAATAAAACAGACCCATTCACATGAGCTCATTCAGGACACTTTCTGAGCTACTTTTCACCAATTATTTTTTGTGATATTAAAATAATAATAGTAATGTCGTAGTTTGATGTTCATCTTGGATTACTACGGGGTTCAATGGAGGAGGCATTTAATGGATTTGAGGATGGGCAGGTGGCGTCGACATTATCATTAATTAGACCCCCGTAGGATTGTTGTGGTAGGGGGTTCGCCTAACTCGTCATGCTGCGACCTTTTGGGCTAATGGTGTTAGACAGCCCTTGACTAAAATAGAGCGTGGAAATGCATGCTGGGTAATGACGTGAGACAAGTTGTCTTTTGACGCATTTGCAAAAATAACAACAATAACGTTGATGTCATTACGGTCTAGTTGTTGGAATTTCTTCAGTCATAAGAGGCAAATTAGAGCAGAAATTGGGTTGTGCAATTTGCACATAAGCACTATATTCAATATATGCTCAAATCTGGATATTTTTGGAATGGTTTAGCACAGGTAAATATATAACATCTCGTATGTCTATGTGAGAATGTGGACATTTCGCATGGTTTCGTACCAGAAAATGCATATCCATTGCATGTACTGTACTCTTGGGATTAAACCATTCCAAAGTGTGCAAACACATTCATATGGATCTTCTGTTCCAAAAAACCATTCCATCTTTCTGTCTATAAAAATAAAAAGATACTATGCAGTCCCAAAATGTCAGCTGCTGTGTATAAACACATGGACGGCCATCCTGATGCATTTGCTGCTGCTAAAGCATTCCAAAATGTTTACACTCATAAAACAACAACACACTGATGTAGTTTTTGGTATTAAACTAAAATATGCCCACACACACTAACTCATTTGGATTGTAAAATGACCATCCGCATCAATTATGTATAACCTGCATGGGTATGCAGTTTTTGGTTCTAAAAAGTTCCAAAATAGCACACGAACATAATCTAGTATACTAGCAGTAGCTTGACTCGCGCATTTAATTCGTAACCGAGCCTGTAACTCAATGGATTTAATTTATCCGTTCCAGTCAGGTGTTGGAGTCAATATACTTGAGTGATGGCATAGTTGAAGCTCGCAACTCGCATTTTGTCTCACGAAGTTAAAAAAAAAAAGAACGATTGCCTGTAGCTTGAAAAATGTTTAAATTCCACATCCATACACACTGGTAATGTGTTCTGGTGCCTTTTTGTCAGTGGGAAAAGAAAGCGTTGCCATGGCAATGCGGCAGGGGTGTATTTACTTTGACGAGAGCTGACTTTCCTCCGTGATTGGAAAGAGTCTGACTTATTGGAAATTCCAAAGCACGACCAGAAGACACCAGGGAGCGTCATTACTTATTAAATCTCCCCAGTGACCGGAGGAGACGCTGGAGTGAAAGGAGGCCCGAAACCAACCTCATGGCGCCTTTTTTGATTTTTTAATCATCCCCACTTCAGACTTTGAATCAAATTAAATCTAGATAGAACCAGAAACACCCAGAGTAAAAGTGCATGATGGCCAGATGAGTAAAACTTGAATTTCTTTACATTCCACTGAATTATGTAATCAGTGTCTGTTAAGGACAATAATGTAGAATGCTATTGTTCCACATTACAACATTTTTTGTTGCACTTGATATGTTTTGGGAGATTGGAACAGATTAATGCCATTTCCATTTATTTCAAAGAGGAAAGAAGATTTGAGATATTAAAGTAAATAATAAAAAGTAAAATAAATCCATACATGGATTAGAATTTTGGAAAGTTTTACAACCATAAAATGTATGTGCTTATATGTAAATGTGGACATTTTTGTGACATTTTAGCACCCAAAAATGCAGCGCTGTGTAATTCTGTGGATACTCTGTGATGGTTTAGTGTCGAAAGACTTGCACTTGATGTGCACTGTTTTTACGCCATATACGTAGCACACTCACGTGATGACCAGCGAGGTGGAGAAGAGCAGAGTTCCCAGCAGCCCTCGTCGACAGTCGGCGTTCTTCCTCTGCCGCTGGTGCATCTCGCCGCCGCAGTTGTCGCAGCAGCGGCACAGGCAGAAGAAGAGGCCCACCACAGGCACCAGGACGGTGAACAGGACACCCACCGCCGCACATACCAGGAATCCCACCTCGTAGTAGAGCGCCTGGGGGAGCGAGTCAGGGATGACAGTCAAGGAGTAGCCATTGAGTTGTGTACAAGAAGAGTGGTTCAGCACCATCCAGGTTTCGGATTATTTGTTGGAATGGTTTAGCGCCTATTGTTGTTATGCAAATACGGACAAATCTCTTTAGCACCAAACAAAACATAGCCATACAGTAAATACGTGCGCACATATGGATATTTTAAATTGTTTATCACCGTGTGTTTGTATACAAGTGGAAACATTCTAAAATGGTTTCGCACCAGCAAATCCAAACGTGCACATCTACAGGTGTGGACATTTTGGAATGGTTTAGCACCGGAATATGCATCCCCCCTATGTGCTTATATACCAGTATGGACATTTCAGGATGGTTTATCATCTGAAAACAAATATCCATTTGTGTTTGAGTGCAAGTGAGGAAAGAAAGGAGGGACGATGCAGAAAAGCTAGAGGCGCTTTGATGAATTAATCAAATGGCATCTCTATTGTGAGTACAAATGGGATTAGCGTACACAGTGAAAAATTGCTGAACCTGTAAGAAAGCAGTAATAATGAACCATTCTGCGGCGTTATTAAATATGATCAATGCCATGCAAAGCGCATTATTGTCGGCGCACGCCTCGCAGATCAATGCATGCATGTATCCCTGTGGTGCTGCCGGATCACTAACGAAGGCAGCAAGACAGAATTTTTGATGAAAGGATGAACTTCCAGCTGAGCAACCGCAGAGAAAGTTGGACTTAAATATAAGGCTCAAAAAAAGAATAAAATAAAATAAAACCCATCAAATTTATGGAATGAATTGTATTGTAAACCATCATACCAAATCAGAATTTTCCACTCACTGTCTCATCTTGTCATCATAGCAACAAAAATTTTCCCCCCTTCGTAGCTTACAGCTTTTACTATTTTTGGACGATCGCTTTGTTTTGGCGAGAGCCCGAAGGAAGAATGTGACCTTCTGCAAAGATGAGGTGGCGGCGTGTCGCTGTAGTTAAGATTTTAAAAATCACCAAAACAGCCGCTAGTGCGTCCTCGGGCGGGAAGAAGGTTCCAGCTTCGTGCTCGAAGCGAACTCATTCAAAATCCGACGACACTTTGTTACAATTTGAAATAGTTTATCTCCATAAAAAGCATATTTACAGATTTTGTTATGCATAAATGAGGATAGTTAAGAATGGTTTCTGGTCTGGACATTGCTGCAGTGGTTTAGCACCAGAAAAGTGCAAACCCAGAAAGAGTGATGTGAAGATGACCAGAAATGCAGATCCATATGTATTATTTCTGTGCAAGTGAAGACGTTTTTGTAATGGTTTACAACAAAAATGCATGCCCAGAATGTTTCTGCGCAAATGTAGATACTTTCAATGATTTAACTTTTGAAAAATAGCTTAAAACCCCCAGACTGCAAACTGGTAAGCGCTTTTGCACATATTTGGACATTTTTATTCATATAATATATGCATTCGTGCAAATAATTGTTGACATTTCTGGAATTTCACAAATCAATATTCTGACATATTAATTTGCAAAGTTGGATGTTTTGGAATGGATTAGCACATGCCATGCTAGAAAAATTATTATTGCATTATGGAATATTTCAGAATCAGAGAATTCAAATCCAATGTTTTTCTTAGACGGGGGTCGTACATATTTGGATGGTTTAGCACAATTGTTAAATGTTACATAGTAGTGTGATTTAAAATGTCAAAATCATGAAATGAATGACATTAACTTTGTGTTAGTCAATCATTTATAAGTTAAACATAATTCCTTTTTGCACATACGATTGTGACTTGGAATATTGCCTGTGCAGTTAATACACGCAGTTAAACACGCATTACAATATTCCCTCTGGTTAAAAAAAAAGTGATTCCATTACATTTGAACAGTTAAAACAATATATCACTCCCTGTATGATGTTAAGAAGAAGAGGCATTAAATGATTTGCTTAAATGGATGAAAAGCATTTCTTCGTTTTATGGATAACAATGTAAAACAAAGGGAGTGCTTTTCCGCAAGGTGAATAGTGAAGTTTGTTTTGAGCTTTAAATTTTACCTGCAGGCTCAGCACTATGTTCTCTGGCTGAAGGAGATATCAGATGGTTTCACGAGAAGAAGAAGAAGATGCATGCAGAAGACAAAGAATTAAAGCACAAGCGTCAAAGAAAAAGCAGGCGCAAACACAAACAACAACATCAACCCAAAGAGGAAATCATAAAAGCAAGAGAAATATGGCATGGCGTGCAGGGAAACAAACTTTGGGGAATTTCTTTGACGCACTGCGGGGAAAAATTGGCATGTGGATCAAGTTTGTTTACGTCTGTCTACTCACCTTTTGATATTCAGTCTGAAGGGCTCCAAACTTGTCCTTGGCCAGTCTGATAAGAAGATCTGCAGGACATCATGGAAAGAGATTGGTCATACACAGTGAGTCAGAGGCCGTTGCTTCATTCAAAATGTCGACGTTTTCACATAAACATGAATATGCATCTCTGATACATAACCATTACAAAATGTCCCACCTTGTACATAAATGAAATAACAGGACTCAATAATACATTTCGGGTGCCAGACTATTTAAAAATGTGTTTCACATAGTTATCAAACAGATTTTCTGGTGCTTAATGCACACATGGCAGTGTTTGGGAAAGGTCAGTGTGTCCTATTGTATGTGGCAGTTTTTGTGCAACTTTGTATGGCAACTTTGTATGGCTTTTGTCAGTGTCTATTGTCGGCTTGAGGCCAGGTGTAAAATGATCGTGGCTTTGGGAAGGAAAGGGAAAAAAAGGGAATCTTTGAGCCTTTTGTGTGATGGCGGGTTTCCCCTACAATGACAAAACAATACCAGTGTTACCTAACCTGCAATATGGAAAATCAACCAAATAGGCAAGAGGCAAAGTAAGCCCAGGGAAGGTGAGGCAGCATTATTTCTACATTCACAAACCAAACAGTTAACAACATTCAGAAGCAAAGCGGAGAAAAGAGAAGTAGCTTAACAAAATTATCAAAAGACTGGATACTGACAAGATTAAAAGACTGGAGCTTTGTTTTTTGGGCTGTTCTAATTTAAAAAAGCATGAATTGACCTAAGCAAACAAACAGAAGAACTTAAAATAGCTTTACAGTAACAAAAATTAGTCTTCTTTGTATTTTTATTTATATTTCTAACCAATTAAAATTATTGAATACACATAAATGTACTTTCCCACTAGGGTTTTATTCTGCGCTAAATAATTGAAAGGAAAGACACACAATAACAACCATTTTAAAATATTCCCAAATACATTTTAATATCACTAAATGGAGAAATATACAAACAAGACAACACAACCTTGTGTGCATAGAGGATGAATTGACTGAACCAAAAATTCCTCAAGCTTTCAAATACTGATGATAATCATTTAAAAAGATTTTCAACCAACAGTATATTCAGCTACTATTTTCTGATGATATTCGAAGACCTCAAACGAGCTCAGCTCAAACATAAAATTAGCATAGCGACGCTCAAAGTGCTGAACATGGCTCTTCGGTGTTAGGACTGGGGCTTATCCTCTCGTCTTATGACTCGCTCGGCATTAGCCCCCATGAGCTAAAAGGCTGAAAGTGTACCAAAAAATAAATAAATAAAACAGGCAATTCAGACCGAGGGAAGAAAAAAATGTCTGTGAATGTTCTGGATGGCGGATGAAGAAAAGCAGAAGCAGGAGGTGAAACACGACATGAATGAATGGATGGATGCGCAAGGAAAAGTAAAAAAAAAACTAATCAAGTTGCTCTAAACGCCACCAGACTCTAATATCAGCCTGCCCGCTAAGCTCCGTACTAACCGGCTTACGGAACAAAGTCAGGAGAAAATAAATATGGAATATGTAAGCCAGGCTGGGACACGCTGGCACGCCGCTAAACTTCATTCAGCCTTGCGTCGCTTGTAAGACGACAAAGCAAAAAAAAAACGCTCGGGGATTTCGGCTGCGATGTTATCTCTGCCAATTTGATGTTTGGAATCACAATCCACGTGGAATTGGACTGTGGGAAAGGAAGACCGCTCGGCATAAACCGGCAAGTTTGCTGACGCTCTCATTTTTTTTCCAATCCCAGAGAAACTTTCGAAAAGCACAGACTTGAGGCTCTAAACGCCACCAGATTCTAATATCAGCCTGCTCTCTCCTCCAGAAAACGAGTTCAAAGGCAGGGGCTGAGATGTGGATCTGTGACAAAATTGTGTCAGAAGTGGGACCAAACATTAGGTTGGAAACAGGCGAACAGTCGCTTTAGTTCGATGGTCAATGTTTAGGTGTTTCGAACCACTAAATTTATGATCAAATTCAATTTTGAGGTACTCAACTTTCATTTTTATATCGCTGGTGTCAGAAGTGGGTTCTCAAGTAGATAGGCCGTTTGTGGCAAGCCTAGTTTGAAATTGGAGACCATACTAAAACAGCATATTATAGACATTACATAACAGCATATGAGTACGAGTGGTAGCAGTATTTGGTATTGTTAATACGCGTACTGGTATAGGACTGAAAAAGAGTGGTATCAAAGTCTCCTAATCAATGTTTACTTCAATGATAATGAAACATCTATCAATAATGGCCGAAATATGAGCGAAAAACTCAATTCCGAGAGTCATTGGACAATGGCCTCAACTAAGCAAAACCATATGAAGCAACAATTTGCCACTCTGCCACCAATACAAGGAATAGCGCGTGTTTCAATATTCCTCCTCTGCTTCATGAGCACTGCAAAATAAACACCTCCGCACAAGGTCAGAACTGTTACCATAGAATCTGTTACTATGGAGAGACAATCTGCCTTTTACACAACACAAGTTTTTTCCTACCTAGCAATGGGACAGATAACCCACAGTCCGTCTGTATGTCGATTTTTGCGCCACGGTTTTCAATACACCTATTTGTGCGTACAAAAAAGATAAACATTTTCAATCGAAATTTTGCTTTTTAACAGGACTTCTTTAAATCTGGGATTTATTTAAATAATGATTTCAACACTTTGAACCCTAACTTCTTACCCTCACACAACCATAACCCTAGTAGACAACCAAAGTTTAATTTGAAACCCTAGTTTGAGACCCTAACCCTAGTTTGAGACCCCTCTACAAAACCCAAACTTAAGTTGAAAACCATACTTCGAAACCCTAACCCTAGTTTGAAAAGCTGGCTTTAGTTTCAAAGCCTACTACAACGCTTAACCAATAACGGCAACGCTAAACCCTAACCCCACCCTAACCCTAGTTTGAAACCCTAACTTTAATTTGAAACCTTTACATTAGTTTTAAACTCGTCTATGAAATCCAAACTCAAGTTTAAAACCATACTTCAAACCCCTAACCCTAGTTTGAAATGCTGGCTTTAGTTTGAAACCTTACTACCCAATTCAAGGCCTAGTTTAAAACCCTACTTCAAAACCACAACCACAGATTAAAAAAACTGACTTTGGTTTGACACCGTATTAGGAAATGTAACCAATAACCCTCAAATTTAGACCCTAACCCAATGGCTGGACGGACCCACCTTCAGTTACAGCAAGCAACGAGAGCGCGTGAGTGCTGACCCGAGCACCACAGCAATTGGACATGACCTCACAGAGGAAGACGGGCTTTTTACCAGCTCAGACAGGCACATACACATACACGGTGGCCTGTAAATTCATCCGTGTAAAATACCAAAATACCGCGGTCCATAAAGGCGTATTGTCATGTGCATCGCGGACCAAAGGGTTCAATATTTTGCCGTGGACTGTCGCACCCCGAGCACTTAGCATGTTCACCAGATGCGTCCTGCCTCCCGTGTAATAGTAAAAAAAAAATGTGCTCAATTGCGCAGCTGCTAGTGCGCTCGGCTGACCGCATGAGCATCTGGGAAGGAAGAAAAAAAGAAAACGGTGGCATGTTTGCGGCATGACAGCCTCCCCCTCGAGTGGGAATCACATTGATGGGCGTACGCACTGCACACACACACACACACGAAGACGAGCTGCCATCCCGTCAGCTAAGCTCAAGCGGGACACTGGCTGTGACATGGGTGCGAGGTGACACATCGTAGTAGCTGCGAGTCACTACTTGCTATGATGCAACATTACAAACCAATGCAACGTTGAATGAACCCATAGGCCTCAATGCAGGGCTACGCTACCATACAAACAAACCCAAGATGACGTTAAAGAGGTTGAAAGTTGACAAACGGTGTCAGAAGTGGGATCATTAGTGGTGAGGTAGGTCATCCATGGCGCTTCCAGTTGTCCAAGCTGGTGACCTGGCTCTCAGGCATCATTGTTAGAGGTTACGCATTTTTCGAACCCGAAATGTGGGTTGGGGTTTCACAGAATCCAATTTTCTTGTGTTAACAATTTACCCCCCTCCCCACCCATTTAAGTTATTTGTTTAGTTCAACATCCTTGGCCTCAATTCAAGTTTCTTGGACCATGTGGTTGGCGCATCCAAAAAGGAAGCGGTTTTGGTGACGGAGATGAGTCAGGCCGTTTATCGTCCACTAGTGAAGAGAAGGCGCTGCACTCGCCAACCAAGCGGAACAAAGGAAGCAGGAACGCATGACTTGCTATCTACGCTCGCCTCGGCCGCCTCGCTTCTCCTCCGATGACCCGAATGCAGCCCCCCAAGCCAACAACGATGAAACAATCCTCGGCAGCACCCGGAGGAAGGGTCCGATCTTTCTGCCATTTTGAATGCATCCGTTAATTGAGTCGTCCCTTTGCTAGCTTTCCTATTTGTGACGTCGTGATCGAGCTTATTTCTGTTGTGGTTGCTCCGATGGTCTTTTGTCTGCTACTAGGGCCCAACCAATGGCAATTTATTCAAGCCGATGTCGAATCCCATGTTTGGCAGAATAGAATTGCAACAACCGATTAATCGTCCGAATAATTTAAAAACATACAAGAGAGAAAATAATGTATTTTTGGGGGGCCTTTAAAGTTTACAACAATAAAGCTGTGAGTTACATCCAGAAAATTTTACAGGTATATATTATGTTATCAAAGGCTGTTGTGTTGACATTGTACCCTGACTGATAATGATGCAATACCATTTCATGGTCATTATAAGATACTGATATCATAACGTATGCTGCGTCTTTCCCAATGATGTTACAATATCTACGCTGTGACAGGCAAACACAAAACGTGACATTAAGCAGCATTTAATTCACTGCTGGATCGTGTGAACCGCCAAAATAGCCTCTAGTGATAGAACATTGTTCCTAGAGAAATGGATCCCAATCCGGGATTAAACTCTCACGGACGGGCTCATGTTTAGAGCAACCACAAAGATGCAGTGAAACTGACTGAAAAACAAATAGGCTTAGCTTGGTTTTTCAACCTTATTGAGCCTACGCCTCATATTTTACAACATACAAAGAAAAAGCTCCAAACTACACAAATAAGTTTACGGTGTTCTCAAATTTACAGAAATAGTTGTTGTTATGACCACATGCTGTTTCTTGTATACATGTGTGTTGCTGCTCTGCGTGTGTTAAAAGATCGGTTGTTCAAAACTTTATGGTTACTGTAAAAATAATTCCCATTAGCCAATCAATGGCTTTTCACATTATATCTTAGCATTGAGATGGCATGGTGGACTTTCGTTTCACGAAATCTTATGTTTTGGTTCAATATAATGGTTTTAAATGTACTCTGTCAAATTGTCTTTTGGTTTTTGTCCATTGCGAGAGTCTGAAAACAGGTGCAAAGGAATGCTTTTAAAAAAGTTTTTTAAAATAAATTTAAATGTGTTCAAACAAGTTAAAATGTGCTCAGAAATGTACGGTGGTGGTAGTGGTAGGGATCTATGAGTTTATGATTAGTGTTATGCGATACTAAAATATTTGTTATTGTCCGGTACCAAGAACATTCACAGCCTGTAATGAATTTTCATGACCGTCAAGTTTTATTTGGACTTGTTTCCTTTGGATTATATTGATTAGTCAACAACTAGGAGAATAGTTCAACAACAATAGCAACATCATAGTAAAAACTTCTGTTCATTTTCCCTAACTAAAACCAAAGTGTTTTCATTGTCAGTTACAGTCGTGAATGTTTGACTTCTAGTATTTCGACAAGACTTCTCGACACAGTATGTCAATTATTGATATGACTGCACTAAGTTGAGGGTTAACACCAAAAGTTACAACACTGTGTCGAGACACGGCAGGAAGCCGTAATCAGACGGCCGAAAAGGTCGGAACCCCCTGTTGCCTTAACAGCTTGGCACTCCGGCACCGCTTGTTTTGACTGATTGTGCCTCACCGTGGGAGTTTGTCTGAGAGAATGCAGATAGAAATGTCAACGCTCCCTTGTCTGATTGCTGCAAGCTGCTCATCTCTGTTCCGTGAAAAGGTCGCTTTGCGTTTGCTATCTGGAGGAAAAAGATAGCTTTGGTCGCCATATGGCCAGTGCAGGAATATCACAATGTTGAAGAAATTCACATTTGTGACTATCAAAATAAATTAGTAGTCTAGAACAACAGTGATATAAGTCAGATTGGAAAACCTTTATAAAAGAAGAAAAAAAATATATATTTTATTTTTCTCAAAAATGTCTGCAATATTAATATGGATTGTGAACATCGTAGTCACAAAAGACACGCTGTTGATGCATTCTAGGCTTCAGGGCAGCCAACTATTCAAACAGAATTTCTTAATAAAATCATCAACACCAGCCTGCTTTCCCTCTCTTCCCCTCAGGGTTAAGTGAGCATCGTTTGCCATATGAAAGCGAAGGAAAAACATTTGTTAATGAATTATTGGTTAACGACTTGAAATAACTAGAGCGTGTCGCTCAAAGTTGAATCACAACCAACACAACTAATGACAAACTACTTGGACCGTTTTAGGACTAAACTCTACAGGGGGACATTAAAATGAGAGATGACTAGATGATGTCTTGATATCAATATTTGATGGTGTTGTATCGATCCTTTACTATAATCAAATAGTGATATCAATATTTTACAAAAAGATACCGATTCACCGCACTAACAATCACAATAATATCAGATACAGTATATCAGTACTAGGGCTCCATAGATGTGAATTTCCTTTAGGATGAACCATATTCCAATATTTGGCAGAATAAAATTCCAATTCCAGATTAATTTTACAATCAATAAAAAAATAAAATGAATAAAATAAGTGTCAGTACGCAAACCGCACGTTACGTATCAATACAAGTCGATTGATATTGCATCTTGAGAGATACTCATACAATACAGTATAAGCAATACTGATAGTTGACGCTGGTACGTATATCATAGAGCCTTCGAGATAACTATACGCATTGATATCAGTGCTTCACAGATCTAGGCTGATCTGGAGTCAGATCATGTGCAGGAATGACTGAGTTGCTTCCTGATGATGGTAGACAGGCCAGCCTGAGGTAACATGGAGATGGATGAAGGCACCACTGAATATTTGGGCTTAGTCACTCATACACACTCACAATGGAACAGTGGGCACACTATTCAATGGCTCAAGCAGCAAACAACAACAAGTCCCACTCGTACATGACATGAGTGGTCATTTGTAAAACAAAACCACAAGCAGCTATTGTATGCAGCCACAAAGTGTTGTGTGGCTTCCCGCGGTTGCATGCCCCATTAGCAAGCACATGGATTTTTCAAAACACAAACCAGGAAATGCTTTCTTTTTTTTTTTTTTTACAAGAATGATTATTTCAAATCAAGGCACAAATTGAGATACTTTTTTTAAACACAAAAAATATGGTGATACTATGTTTAAATTTGCAATGTTGATATTCAATGCAGGTGTATCATTCCTGTAACCTGAGAGATAACGATACGGTACAAATTGATAGCTAATGACGGCGTATGTTAATTCAGTAATTTGCGATAATTAATTCTTGTCTAGCGATACTGTACCCCGAAAGACAAAAATTCATGACAAGACTAATAAAATCCTAGTGTATAGGTACTATTCTCTGAGATATTACAATACAAATCTATATCAAATACTAGTGTATTGATACTGTCTTCTGAAAGCTAATAGACGATACATAATGATAAGGCTACTTTCCCCTTAAAACTAACTATAATATTAATATACTTTATCAAACTGGTGTATTGATACAGTACCCCGGAGGATAACAACAATACAATATATCGGATGTTGATGTTATGATAGCAATATATGAAAATATGACAATACTGTCACGTGACAGACGATGATAAGATACATTGTGACATTGGTATTGAACAGTATGATAATTTGTCAGTATTATATCTTGAGATAAGATTTCACTACAAAATCAATAGCCAAATATGATAGAGCTAATGATAAATGATTGATAACTAATGCCAGTGTACAGATAGGATACATGGTTACCTCATATATTGAGATGTGAGGATCCAAATACTGTATTAGAAAAGTCTACCATTATAATATTATGTACTTTCGATCACAGCGTGTGTGTGTGTGTGTGTGTGTGTGTGTGTGTGTGTGTGTGTGTGTGTGTGTGTGTGTGTGTGTGTGTGTGTGTGTGTGTGTGTAGCACTTGCATGGAATGAAGACTTTAAACAGCATATGGTGCAAGGCATTATGAGATTTAGCCAGTTAACAAGGTGACTCACCGAGCTGCTAATCTGCAAAATGTCCTGTAGATTTAGACAAGGAGGGCATTTTTGTACATCCCCAGACCCCCATTAAACACAAACACACACACTTTCAGCATGATTAAACACATACACATGGAGTGTGTGTGTTTAATTGCATTAAGTGCAAACTAATAGCATCACGAAAAGAAAACATGTTACAATGAAGGGAGTGAGATGCAAATGTTGGTGAACTGAAAACTCAACTCAATGTTATTTATTTATACGCACAAGAGCTAACCCCTGTGCCAATGTGCCACGAGATCAGCTTTTTGTTTTCCTTGGCCTCCATGACTAGCATTTGCAACAAGCATTTGTAATGAGCCTCTCAAACACAAAATGCCACATTTTACAGGTAGATGAGCACATAGCTTTTATTGCTATGTTAGCATTGAGTCATGACGAACAGTCTAATTAACCCCGTGCACTACTCTGAGAGAATTTTCAAAAACGTTAAACCAATCAGCAATTTGTGTTTTAACTCTTTCTACTTGTAGTGCATTGTACGTGTCCCCAGTTGGACCGCCTACGTTTTGGTGCACTGTGAATAACCAAATGGCGTTTTAACATTGTTCTGAGTTTCAGAGCAATCTGAGTGAAGCAGTGCACTCAGAGTGTATTTCTAAAAATGCATTGTTATTTTAGCATTATCGGCTACTCAAGCTTGTTTGTTGGTAACCGCCATCAGAAAAGTATGCCACATGGTTCATTGGTCACAGTGTTGGATATTTCTAAATGCACTATTTGATGAAACATTGAATTTGTTAGATTCAATTTATTCAATTCAATTCATGTTAGACATGTTAGATTAGCCTCTGTTTGCTGTGTTAGCATTAGTAACTACTAAGGTGCATCCATTTACCATGTTGGTTTAGCATCATCACGGGTAACTAAACCTGTGAAAATTACAAAAAGGCGCAAAAAAATTCAATTAAGAGAGTTAAGATAATTCAGTACATTTGAGCTAAGCCTTTGTTTAGCCATGTTAGCCTAGCATTACCAGCTAATGACTCAGCCTGTCATTTTATCTAATTATTTTTATTGAAGAAAAAAAAACATGTATCACTAAACATACATTTCGGGGCTACTAAAAACAAATAAAAGTAGGCATGTTGACAGTGCAGGTGTTATCTAGTTCTGTTTTAACTTTTTTTTTTTTTTTTAAAAAAACGTATTTATTAGTTTAAAGTGTAAAAGTTTATTATTAAAAAAATTTGAATAGCTAATGCTAATCTAACATGGCAGTTAGAGGCCAACAACTGCTGGCACATTAGTGCTGTTTTTATATAAAAGAAGAGAGTTGTGATTTATAGTCAGTAACATAACCTATGGAGGTTAACAAATGAAAAAGTTGATATGTCGAGACATTAGAGCAGGGGTTAATTAGTTTCTGTTTTTTAAAATAACATGGCACTGGTAGGATAGCATGGCAAACAGACAAAGTAAAAGACAATGCGTAGAAGTAGCTTTACCTTTTTTAAAGCAAACAAGTGGCTAAATACTAACAAAAATGAGAAAAAAGCTGATGGACTGATGCATTCGAGAACAGGTTCTAGCTTTCCGTTTTTTAATTAAATAAACTCAAGCTAAAATGGCAAAGCAGAGGGTCTGGCAGTCATATTTTAAATACGGTTTTATTTATTTAATTGGGGGGGTGCGTTAAAAATTTAAGACTTGTACATTTGGCAATGGTTTATTCAAGGAACAAAACTCAGGATTCTTGGTCTCAATCCGTCCCACCCCTTTCACATCAAGTTCACTACTAAAATAATTTTGTAATTAAAAATACTGCATAATGACAAAGTGTCTTGGTGCTTACCTTTCGGGAAGTCGTTGGGCTGGACCGCGCACAGGAAAGTGTGCACCATGTGAAACAGAATGCCGATGGGTCCTGGTTCGTAGTGGGCCACCGTCTCGTACACCCCGGCGGGCACATAGCCGAAGTCCAACTTGGCTGGCGGCGGTGGCAGCCTTCGTGGCTCCGGTTCTTGGAGCTCCCCGGAGCCCAGCAGCATGCAGAGAAGAACTAGAGTTCCGCTCTTAGCCATCGTGAGTCCGCTCGAAGGCAGCGTGTACCTTCCGGGTGGTGGCTCAGGTGGACGGGCTGAGATAAGAAAAGGTGTCCGGGTAGCAAGCGCCGGCTACCGGCAATTGGGCATCGTTGTTCCCCCCGATGTGGTCTGCGTCTCCACGCCGGGAGATCCTCTCTCCGCTGTCTCCGCTCCGCTTCAAGACCCCACACAAGCACGCACTCGCAATGGGTAGCGCGCGCGCTGCCGGCCTAGCAGCATCCGTGCGTGCGTGCGTCGCGGGTGCGCGCGGCGACTGAAGGAAAGGGCACCACCTGTTGAAAAGAAAGGACACTGCACAAAATTTTTATTTGTCGAGTACTTAGTTAGAACCGATTCTATCCATCCATCCCATTATCTGTACCGCTTGTTCCCACGTGGGGTCGTGATCGTGCTGGAACCTATCCAAGGTTATATATATATGTATATATAGTAGATATATATATATATATCATAGTTACAGCTCACACACAAATGCTGTACACCTTCCATAAAATGTCTGTGGGAGTTGAGATTGTATCACTTTGGAGATCCCAGCGCATTTGACTGAAAGGACCTTGTCTTCAGGGGGCCCCTGACCTCCAGGGAGCAGACAATGATATCATTGTGGCTCGTTCGCAGGTATTGGATGTCTATAGCTTCGCCTTGGGCTGAGAGTGATGCTCACGAGGAACATGGGAAAGCAGAACTGAAAGTTGGTCATTAGCACAAAAACATACTTTGTGGAGTACGCAAATGCTTTAAATCCAAACTGTCTAAAGTCCAGCCTTGGGGTCATTTGCGGACTCAAGAATGTTTTTAATGGTCCACTGTACAGTATATATATATGTAACTATAGAACACTACCCGCATTAAACGTTGAAAGATATGTATTTTTGTTGTAACAAAAGTTAAATATTATCACTTTTGTAAAATGTATTTTTTTTTAATAAATGTTGAACAAAGACCTTTCTTTTTGACTCAGATGATGATGTGCCGATGCGTTGAGGAGGACTTTGTTAAAAAAAAATCTTTTGGCATCTACAGCTTCCACAAGGACCCAATACCTATAAATAAGGCTGGGATCAGACTGATTCTGATACCTGGTCTTGGTACTCGCCCATCTCAACACTTTTGATTTGTCACCAATGAGGTAATGTAGATACTATATTTGTTTAAATGTTTGGACGTCCTTGCTTTAAACGATCTCGACGTGACCGTCCTCTCATAAGGAGCTTATTGGTCATCTAATAAGTGTTAGCGTACAGTGTGACACACAAGTTCGTGGGCCAGACAGGTGAGGTCGTCTGGGGGGTGAATCTCAGCTTACTGGCACTTGTTGAAAATAAATGACACTGCTAAAAAGGAGGTCAATTTTGCAGGGTTTCTGTGTGAAAGAGGCAGGATAATCGCACAATATCTGCGCGAAACAGGCAGTATTTCTGTGAGGTCTCTATGCAAAAGAGGAGGTAGTTTTTGTAGTTTCTGTTTTAAAGTATAAAAAAGGCAATAATTTGGCAGGATCCCTGTGAAAGGTGTACATTTTACTATTTTGTAATTTGCCAGATAACTGATCAAATAAGTAAGAAATAGAATGTTTTTGTGTAAAACACATCAGTTATGCACAATTCTGGTATAAAAAGGTGATACATTTTCAGGGTCTTGCTGGGTGTCTGTGAGTGAGGAAGTAATGATTTTGCAATGTTGTCGTGTGAAATCCTGATATTTCTGTATGAAATTAGTAAGCAATTTGCATCGTCTGTGTTGACGAGGAAGTATGAGTTTTGTTTGTGACAATGACATAGCTAAATAAAAAACAAGGTGCTAATCATTCAATGCAAGACAAAAACGATACAAAAAAAACCAAAAGATCAAGTGAAAACATATTGTGACATTAGGGAAGTATTTTGTGTTTTATTGCAAACGGTATGCCAGGATCATAAAAGAAGCTGAGTTATAATCACATCACAGGTGGCACTTCCGCAAAAATATTTTATTTCATTATTATAAGTACAACAAAGGCAGTAAACCATATAAACTTTCTCTTATGTACTCGCCCTCGCCGACATGGTGGGAAGTACCTTAAATAAAATTAAATAAATCAATAAATCACACCTGACATGTCACATCTTATATGTGAATAAAAGAGGATAATTCATATTTCTGCAGGGAACAAACAATAATTTCATTGCAATCAAAGTCAAATCTGAAAACATTCCAGATCAAAAGGCTTTCATTGTGAAAAGCCTTCTGACTACGACAAGGATGTAAACATGGCAGTGAAGGCTAAAAAAATGGCAACAAGCAAGTTTGCTCCATCAGTGCTAACGCTATATGGACAAAAGTATTGGGACAGCAGGCAGGACATCTACATGAAGGATCAGAATTGGTCCGGCTATTTTGGTTCACTTCTGAAAATCGATTGCTCTTTTGTGATTTGTGCACTACGAAGCAGAATCCTTATTATCAAAAAGGGTGGGTGAAAAAGGCATTTTCATTTTGCAGAGTCTCTGCGTGAGGAAAAATATTGGGGGGTTTCTGCGTAAGAAAGACAGTCTTTATGAAGGATCTGTGTTGGAAACTGACGTATCACATTACGTGAATATGAAACCAATTTTGCAGGTAATTCTCATGGTGATTTTTCAAGTGTCACGAAGGCTATTATTTTTGCATGGTTTTTGTTTGTAGGATCTCTGTGTAAAAAAGGCTGCAATTTTGTAAAGTCTTTATGCAAAAGCGGTGGCCACTTTGCAGATGATACCTGCATGGTCTTTGTATGAATCAGGCTAAAATTTTATTTTCTTTGTTTGAGAAGTTGTAATTCTGTATGAGAGACGGCACTGGCAAAATGTCAGCGACTAAGGCTCTGACTTTGCAAGTTGTCCGTATGAAAGTGATGATCATTTAGCAAGAGGTGTGATTTTTTTTCAGGCTCTCTCTGAGATAATGTTTGCAATACTGCAAGATCAGTGTGGAAAAAAGGTAGTAATTGTGCAGGGTCTGAGTGAAATAAATTCCTAAGGTTGTCTGTGTAAAAGGGGCGGTTGTATTCAAAGGGGTGAAAGTGGTCCTAATTTTTCTGTATCTGCGAGAATAAGGCTGTGATTTTTCAGGCTCTCTGTATTAAAGTTGTGGTAATTTTGCAGGATTACCGTGTTAAAGAGGTAATCATTATGCAGGGTTTCTGTTTTAAAGAATGACGTATTTAGCGTGACCTCTGTGTGAAAGTGGCTACAGACATGCGAACTGAACTCAACTCCTTTCTCGAACGTTAGCTCATCTTTGAATTTGAATCAAGAAAAAGCAACAACATAGGCTTTACAATTATAAATCGTAAAACCAAAAGAACAAGCGCAACATTGTCTTGGTCTTGAGGAAGTTGTAAACCCCATTTTATGCAGCATTGTGACAATCAGGACGGGAATCCTTTCTCATGGAGTGAGAGTCCCCCCTACACCTTTTGTGTAGGCTTTAGCTGTGCTCTTCCGTACCTTTAAAGGTTCTTTCAGATCCAGCTTCCCTGCATACTGATTATCAGCTCGCTTAATCTTCCTGTCATGAAACGTCTCAAAGCGACAGGAAATGCCCATCCAGTAACTTACTCGTGTCTTTTCCCTCAGTCTATGCGGTTGCCACAGATTGTGAAGCGGTCAATCTCCAGAAGGTCCTTTTTAGGAGCCTTGGGTCTAACCTCGGGTTCATGCTCCTGCTCCACTTTGGGGGGCAAGGGAGCAGGCTGCAGGGGTTCGAGTACAGGAGGCGGCTGGTCAAGAGGAGGGGGAGGTGGCGATGCAGGCGCTGAGGCCGAAAAGTCGCCAGAAGGTGGAGGAAAGTCCCACCTTGGTGCTGGCTGAGTAGTCACTGAAGAAGAGGAGGGTGAGGAGGAAAGACGGACGGAGGGCCGTTTTGAGTTCGACTTGGTGTCATCTGTGGAGAACAAGACGGAAACATAATGTTGTGGTTCCCCTTGATATGGAAAATAGCACAGCACACTAAAACCACGATAGAATTAAAATTTTATGGATCAAGACTATGTATGGCGGCGCGGTAGAGCACTGGTTAACAGATGATTTAAAAACAACAAAAGACAGGCACTTGAATATAATTGTGCGGTGGTGTGGCACTTAAGTAAGCAAGAGGTTGAAAGTGAGGTGAACATGGTAGCTGACGTTGTGGTTTTAAACTCCAGCTGAAAGATGTGGCGTCCTGTCGCTTCTGTGACTCTAGGAAACGCTGACTGGAAATGACACGCCATCAGGATCTTTCGTCACTTCAAAGCTCCCGTTGAGAAGTGTGGGTGGGACCACGCGCGGAGGTGAGAACTGAGGGGATTTGACTGCAAATGACAATGAGATGGCACCACCTCCAGGAAAACGTGACTGGCGGTGTTTGGCCTGATGACGTGCGTGTCGAAAAGCAACAACGGCCCCAAACTGCACCATTTGTGCAGTCTTACAAGAAGAAAAGCAAGTGTTAGTGGGCGTCCGCCACAGTTTGTTGTCATGGAAGCGATGAAATGACATTTAACGCTTGGTCTCGTGTTGACGTGGGCCGCTGTGCCGAAGAGCTGGTCATTTAGTAGAGATTTCCGATGAAAGGGGTTGTCATTTTAAAGGATGACCTTGTGGAATAGGTTTTAGTTTCATATGGTCTCTGTGTAAAAGTGGCAGCCATTTTGGGGGACCTGTGTCAGTGTGGTGGTTAATTTCCAGGATGCTTTGAAATGTCTCTGTGTAATTCTTTTTAGCATTGCTGCGTGAAAGAGGCGGTCATTTTACCAAATCTCTGTATGAAAGTCACGGCAAGTTTATTGGATCTCAGCGAGAAAAGTGGCAGTTTGACACAATCCCTGCACGAAAGAGATGATCATATTCTGGAATTTTTACGTGGTTACTGCATGAAAGAGTTACAGTAGTTATATCACAGAGTTTGCTCTGGGGTAAATCGCATCAGTGATAAATGCATTATGGAGAAGAAAAAAAAACAACGCTGTGTATAGAGGTGGCTATTTTTCAAGATCTATGTGGCAATAATTTTACAGGACCTCTGTGACCTCTTAAATGTTGTTAGTCACCTGAATGTTGATAGTCACTTAAATGCTGTACAGAAGCTGAGATCAACCGGAGTCAAATTCCTTGTTTGGCATGCACAAACTTGGCCAATAAAGTTGATTCTGATTGCACACAGACCCTTCTAAAATGACAGACTCTGTCATTTTAGAAGGGTCTGTTTGAAAGAGGCTACAGATGCATGAATCCAACGGTATCCAGGGCTGTATTACCTGAGGGTGTCGTGGTCGTAACGTGGTCGGCCTTCTTGTTGGGAGTCTTGGCTGAGGAGGACGAAGGTGCGGCGCGTGGCTTCTCGAACAATTTGCCCTCCATGTTGGCCCTCTTGACGTACACGCATGATTTGCCGAGCAGCACAATGCTGTTCAGAACTTTCAGTGTGACCAGTCTGCGGAGAAAGAAAGGTCTATTTTATAGGAACTCTGTGTGAAAGATGCAAAACAAAACAATCAACTTGCAGGGTCCGGTGAATGAGGTCAATAGTTTTGCAAGGTATCTGTGTGAAAGTGGCTGTAATTCTACACGGTCTATTAATATGTTAACATACCAGGCAGGTTCTCAGTTCGTTGTTTATGTGTCATGTAACGTTAGCATACCATACAATTATTCAGCCTGTTGTTGCCTCTATTCTATTTTTATTTTAAATTGCCTTTCAAGATCACATGTCTATTCTTGGTGTTGGATTTTGTCAAATAGATTTCCCCCAAAAATGCGACTTATACTCCAGTGCGACTTATATATGTCTTCCTTCTTTATTATGTATTTTATGGCTGGTGCGACTTGTACTCCAGAGCGATTTATAATCAAGAAAATACGGTAATCAATTTAATTATCCATGTAAAAAGGGGGACCATTTGACAGGATTTCTGTGGGAAAGAGGCAGTAATTCTGAAGGGTCTCTGCAATAGAGACAAATTTACAGAGTCTCTCTCTATGGAAAAGGCCACAGATGTGGCGCTTTGTGTAAAACACACTGTAGTTTTCATATCATTTAAACAAATCAAATTTGGGGAGTTTCCCTTAATTTCGAAGTGAATGAGTAACAAATAAATATTGGTGGTGATGACTCAAATTAGGATTATTTAGCCTTCAGTGAATCAAAGGTTTGTGCTATTTTCCCCTTGTCTAAAGTGTACTAAAATATGTAGTGTACCACTTGCTCACATTTCTAAATCCATCCGTTCGTCAATTTTCTGAACCGCTTGCTGGAGACTATACCAGCAGTCATCGGTCAGTAGGCGGGGGACACCCTGAACTGGTTGCCAGCCAATCGCATGGCACACAGAGACAATCAACCATCTGCACTCACAGCAACACCTAATTGGGAATGTTCAAATCGGCCTACCATACATGGTTTTGGAATGTAGGACAAAGCCGGAGTAACTGGAAACTGGAAACCCACGCAGGCATGGGGGGAACATGCAAACACCACACAGGAAGGATTGAACCGGCAACCTCTGCACTGTGAGGCGGACGTGCTAACCACTGCCTCACCGTGCCACCCCATTTCAAAATCAGGTAACCGAAATATATTGGTTCTTAGTATGAAGCTAAAAGCTATTTTGGAGCTCTTGAACGCATGTTCAGTGGTGTGTATTACTCCCACTGGTTCCATTGTGATACATTTGTGGTCCAAGTGTGCCATCATCAGGGCTAAACGGAGCGTTGCTGATGACGGGCAGACAAAATTAGGTCTGCGGAGCTGCTGCTGCTGCATGTGATGAGGTGTTAAATGCGAGCGCATGTCAGTATGGCTGAACTGTTGCCAGGGCACGGCAGTGTGTTCCAGCAAGGGCTATTTTTAAACCACCGAGATGCCAGCCGAGATGACAACATGGTACTGTTCACCCCGAAGGGGAAACTCTTCAATGGCGCCGGGCCGATGGGATACGGCGAATGAGCACAGGGAGAACGCGAGGACAAAATGTTGATGCTTGTTTAACTGTGTAGTCTGTGAGAATATTTGAGTCAGTTTGATGACATACATAAGTGTGCTATGATTAAAAATAGATGCAGATACAAAATGTGTCAATGGGCATGCAAAAGCTTCTACTGCATAACGGGAAAAAAAACAGCTCTCTGAGAAAGAGGCGGTCACTGTGGAAAGAGGCGGTAATTTTTCGGGATCTCTGAGATGGGGTAATTTTGCAGAGTCTGCATGAAAGGCGTAGTAATTTTGTTTTTAATCTTAAATGTGAGTAAACCAGGCGGCCTTTTTACAGGGTCTTTGTGTTAAAGTGACTAATTTTGCAGGATCTGTTTGAGAGGCAGTGATTTCACAGGGTCTCGGTGTGAAGGAGGTGGTAATTTTGGGGGATTTCAGTGAAAGAGGTGTTCATTTCCCAGTCTCTGTATGAAAGAAGCTTTAAAGGCTCTCCAAGTACAAGAGGCGCTACTTGTGTGAGAGGAGTATAAATTTTCAGGATAACAGCGTGAAAGAACTGGAAATGTCATTGGTTTTAAGAAAGACATGGTAATATTGACACTATAAGAAAAGTGGAATTTTATAGGACTTCAGTGTGAAACAGGTGTTAATCTTAAAGTGTCTCTGTCAATAAGGTGGTACTATGTGAAAGGGACAGTAATTTTGTAGCATGTCTGTGTGGAAGAGATGGTACTCATGCCTGTTCTCTGTGTGAAAGAGGTGCTTCCGTTTGAAGTGAGAGGTCCTTTTGCCGGATAGCGATGTGACAGCGGTGGTCAATTTGCAGGTTCTTAGCGTGAAAGAGTTGATACTCTTGCATGGAAGCGCAGTATTGAAAGAGGTGGTACCGTGTGAAACTGGCGATAGTTTTGCAGGATCTTAGTGTAAAACATGTTGTTCTTTTATTCTATAGCTGTATAAAAGAGGTGGTAATTGTACAGAATGTCTGTGTGAATTTTTGTGTCATTTTGCAGGACCTGTGTAAGATTTTATAATTTTACAGGGTTACTGTGTGAAAAACTTTGATTGAAAGATGTATTTTTATCTTAACCAAAAACAAATTTCATTTTAGAATTGTTTTAAACTTTCCAAGCATCTTATAGCTGTGCTAAATTGCACACTTGCAATAAGAGCAGGTTTAGTAAAAGTGTGCTCCGAGAATACTAGGCGCTCAACAAGTGCATCAACTTCAGACCATTACTTATTGCTTCAGAGAGAGAACACACATTAAAGATAATTGGATCTTACCCGAGATAAAAGAGGAGCACACACGTGTATGACAGGGCTCCTTGCACCTTTACTGAACTCATGACCACCCGGATAAGCTGTCCAAACACAGAAGACAAGGTGTTGACATAGAGTATTTGCAGGTCAACAGCATTTAGAAGGTGCGGCGTCTTACTAGCACGGCCAAAGGCAGCGGGATGAAGCCCATCCGGCGGGCCACCGAGTCACTGTAGTCCGTGTAAGCCTAACATAGAAAATACTTGATGTCAACAGATTGGGGGCGTGGTCGGAAGAAGTCATTGCTTACGTTCTTCTGTCGACTGCTGACGAGATCAAAAGCTAAGCTGGCTCTGTATTCACTGTAAACCTGTCAGACAACAGAAGAAGACGTCAGAGGAGGGAGACTTATTAAAAAAAAAAAAAATAAATACAGTCCTTACATCTGCCGTGATGTCATTGAACTTGGTGATGAAAGCGTGTTTGATGGCGTCAACCGCCACTTCGGAAGTGAGGACCATGAAGACGTCGGGGAACAACACCCACAGGTGCTCTGCAGCAAAAGAAACAAGCGCAATCACTTCATCGGATTGATTAGAAAGTGAATTGCTTGTAAATGTTTCTGTATTTTTCATATTGCCTTTTTTGTGTGAGATGGTTTTCAATCACATTTTTGTTATTTACGTTTTAATCCCAGTTTTCAGACATCCCATTGTTTTTTTGTACAAAAAAACATGACTAAGCCATTCATGTCCCAGAATCGATGCACATTTAGCTAATTCATCATCTTCCTTGCGCTATGACGACAAGGCACCGAGACAATAACTCTCCCGGTCTGATCGGCAAATCCGGTCAAAAATCAAACCTTCAAAATAAAAGTATTCAGTATAACAACAGTTTCACCACACAAAGGCAGTCATTTTAAGAAATCTTAGCATGAAGGAGATTGCAAAATTAATTTTACGGGCTCTTCGTGTGATAAAAGTGGAAATTTTGCTTGATTTTTTTCAGTTTGATGTTCATCCACGATTTAAATATTAGAAACACCCCAGTATGATGCAGTGCATCACAAAGTAGTTTTAGTATGAACGTATTTACATGCATGCATCCACTATAACACTTTAAACATTACTTCACAAGTGTAATGTCTCTACGAATGCAAAACCTTTCCTAGTAGGAGACATTCTTAATAAGTCTTCAAGGGATGTTCAAACCGCACTACAAAGAAAGTCCAGTAATGTAGTTTAATAATAAGCTTCATGCCCATTTTTCACAACGAAACATTTGACTAACAACACGAAATGTGCTTTGAGGCTCATTCTGAGAAAATCTTGTTACTAGCTCATCACAAGCAAGTATTCGGGAAAGCAACAGTGACTGATGGAAAAGGGGCTGAAATGAGCGCGGCGGTGTCACAGATTGGTTGACAGGCTGCGTCTGTCAGTCAGCGCCCACGCATTTGCCTTCAGGGGCGTCTCGGGGAGATGACGCTTGTCATGGAGTTGTCAATCGGGCTGTCACGCTGTCTCCGCTCAAGAGGACTCCCCCTGGAGGGTATAACTGCTCACGGTGCAGCAGGATTGTCCCAACTGTCCAGCCATTCGCTGACTGCGTATGACTTCTCTGTAATATTTCATGCATGTGCGTGCTTGTGTCTAAGAGCTAGAATGAGGTCAAGGTTGAAAAAAAATAAGGTGCAAATTTGGAATGGATCTTGCGCAAAGATTCTTCAACATGGTTAGAAGGGCTGAGGATCAAGCCCACAATATTTGGGTTGGGAGATGACCACGCCACCAAGTGAGCATCCACTTCCCCCTTTTAAAATTACAATGAGGTATACTTGGATAAGCCCCACCCTAAGTACAGTTTTCAAGATAATTACCGAGATTCCATGAGAACTGCTCCATATTCCTCAGACACACGATGAGCATGAGAACATAGCTGGTGAAGCGCTCTTTGATATCTGGCAGAGAAAACAAATGACATGTGAAAACACGACAACAAGTGCTGCTAAATTCTCAAGCTCATCAAACAAAATGTGATTTGTTTACTTTTGCCTTTTTTGAGCACAAGCTAGTTTCACACAAGGATAAATAATATAACATGAGGTTATTTTAGAACATATATTAACTTTTATCTGTTCACTCTTGATAAGATGCCAAAGCACATCTTACCACTGTTGGACATTTGGAACAGGTTGTTCTTTTCAAATTTCTTGAAAACGCTGCCTTTGATCTCCACGAACTGTGAAATGAGAAGCAGTTTACTTTTGTCTTGCCCAATGACTTGAGTGTGTGAGTGTGTGTGTGTTTCTGTGTACTAACGTTACTGGACATCATGATGGTGAGCAGAGACTTGTTATGCGAGTTGAAGGCGACGTTTAGCGTGGAGGCTTGGACCATGATAAGAATGGCGTGGAGGACTTTGGTATGTGATGCTCAAGAAAACAAGTTCAGCAATGAAAGACATAAAAAATGCAATAGTAAATGACTATGTAGTCCTTTAAAAAATATCTGTATCCACGTAAGGGAATCAAAATATATCTCCCCTCAGAATGGTCCCCTAGCCTACACCCAAAACGTGAGAGAACGTGGAAGGATACAAACATATAAAACAGCCATGAGGAAGTGAGGGATGACTCCGATGCTGTCCCTCTTGCGCTCTTTAGGCTCTGTGGCTGTCCAGTACAAAGCGTCCAGGATGTCTTGGCCGAAGGAGGAGAAGAGGCGATCTGCCACCTGTTGTCACGGGTGAGAAAACAACGGAAATAAATCAGCTTTAGTCCAAGGTCCAATTGTCACCAAACTTATAACCAGGATAGAATTGTTAACTGTCACAATACAAAAAAAAGCTGACCACTATAAAACGCAAAAACAATAAGTCTACCTGAATATAAATCAGTCTTGATGACTCATGGCCCATCATTTATCAAAACCACGTGGCGACGAATAGTATTGATTGGTGAATGAATATGAAATGAACCAACTTTGAGAGGTTTAGCCCTAATGCCAGCAATATGAAAGACGGATAATTTTCTCTCAATTGAATCACAAATGTACTTTACTCAAATCTGTGCCTGTTTAATTGAACTCAAATTGTGTGCATTTCCTGTTTTGTGAATAACACAGCTCATCCTACCTCCAGCATGTTGTAGATGAGGTAGAGTTTGATGACGGACTGCCCTCTGATCAGGTGGTACATCATGGCGTAGTCCACGTAGTGCATCATGAAGAAGCACAGCACCAGGATGAGTCCTTTCAAAATGTCACACACCTGCGCCGGCTGCAGCAGCCTCGATCCACTGTAGAAGCACACAATCACTTCATTGACTTACACTAGATACTACACAATACATCCAGCATCTATTCCACTATTCCATGAAGTCCTGCATGCCAGACATCAAGATACAAACTACTAAACATGCATTTTTGAACAAGACATTTTGCAAGCCCAGTGTGACGATGCCTGCTTACATTTCCAGTGCTTATGGATCAAAAATGCAACTTTGCAAACTAGCATTAAGGTGCTGTGACAAATATAGCCCAAGGATTTTTGAGACATCACAGGTGAGTAGAATTCCAGCATATCAAAGGCCAAGGTGTTTGTTGGTGGCATCTGTGTGTAAAAGATGCAGTCTTTGAATGACGGATTATGATTTAAAAAAAAAAAAATCACTGACACGCTCGTATTATATGTGATAATATTTGCAAAAGAGACAGCCTTGGTATGTCACCCGTGGCAATTCATTAAGATTTACGTAGGTTTTGAGCATAGGCCCTCCCACCTCACATTATTAATACTGCCTGACTCAATTCTGTCCTGCTTGCTACTCATCACATCACTTCCTCACAGGGTGTATGGAGCACATATAGATCTAAAAGGGACGAAGACTCGCTGATGCCATGCTGCTCTTATTTCTAGGGCAAACAAGTTGTGACTAAAACAACAGCGCCTCTTGTTGGTTGTAGCCAAGTAGTGCACGCTATTGATCCTCCTTGTTTTTCTTTCGTTCATACAAGCAGCATGTTTGTTGTGTTTGAGCAAACACGGAGGATGAACATGCACACTCGGCAAATCTCCGCTGACCTGGTTGAAAACAATACCCACGATGATAGAGGAACAAACCACTAAGGTGGAGCATGATGATGAGCAGCTGAACATCTAAAGGACAAGTCTAAAGGACACGATGGAGATGAGGATGCAGGTAGAGAGCTGATTGGTTGGCGCTGGCGAGTGAACATGAATAAAGCCGGAGGGAGCATACCTGCTTCTTCTGCAGTAGGGGCATGTGCGTGCCCTACAGTAAGAAAGGGGGGAGGACGGAAACAAACATGGAGTACTTGCTATAAGATTTACTGATTAAATTTTTTAAAAAAAAAATAATAATAATAATAGCACATGTGTACCTATAGTTCATGTAATATTTTTATAATAATGATAAGAAATCGGAGGTATTGGTTATTGTTTTGTTATTTTTACTTTAATTAATAATTTACAGCTGTTTTAAATATTTTTTGCAAAGTGCACATATTCAAAATGTTTAGTTTTTTATTTTAACATTGCAATAAAAATCTAAATATATTTTATTATCTTACATCCCAAAAACATTTTCATTTATTTTTATATAATTTTTATAAATGTTATTAATCTTTCATGTTTGTTTTATTTTCTTTCCATTAATGTTTTATTGCAGTAATGCACCACCAATAAACACTTTTTAAAACAGTAATATATACAAATAGGCTTACTCTTGCTTTTAAGTCAATACAATACATATTGGTTTTATTTGTTCATGTTATTATTTTAAAATTGTAATTTGATAACTATGTAAAATTTGTTGTTTTTATTTTTGAATAAATGTTTCAGTCAGTGATTATTTTTTTAGTTCTTTGTAATTTATCGTGGGGTTCAAGGAAGTGCATTTGCATCAAGATAATTACACGAAGAGGACCAACAAACGTTTCATTGCTGCTTTGGTTCTACCGTGAAGCCAACAGCAGTTTCAGCTCTGTTTTGGTTCTACCGTGAAGGCAGAGCGACTTCATACAATATGAACCTGTTAGTGTGCGTGTGTGATGTTTCTGACCTGAAGCCAAAGCAGGGCAGAGTGAGGAGGCGGAGCAGAGCGAGCAGCACCCTGAGGGGCAGCAGTGTGAACACGTACAGGAAGGCGTCCACGCACAGGAAGAAACCAAAGATCATCAACTGCGGGGAAAAAAAACAACAATGACAACAATTGAGAATGAGTGACAACACAGATACAAGTAAAGCAACAATCTAAACTACGTACCTCTACATGTGCCCTTGCTAAAAAAGTCATTTTCTCCTCACTTTGGTACTGTGCGTTAATGGCGTCTTAAAAGTAAAACAACATTGCAGTGTTCGAATTGAGTGAGCTGTGAGCCTAGTGGACCCTGGTGGGAGGGTTTCCCTCTTATTGGTGGAGCCCGTGTGAATTTTCATGGAGCAAATAGTAAATATTTTTATAGAAACACTCAAGGAAAAGAAATAAATGAATGTGTGAGTCAAACTGTTCGACACAGTGAATGTACAAGAGATCTTCTATGTTTGCACAAATTCCTCTCCTGCCTTCCCGCAGTTGGAACTACACTCAAAACTGCCATCTGGTGGCTCAGGACAGAAACAGCAAAAAAGTTAAAACTACAGCTGGTCTCATTTTTCCACATAGATTTTCTACCCATCAACAATGACAATGATATATAAAGACTTGCCCTGAAGTGTCAATGCCTTGACTTACAAGTTTTTAAAGATATGATCAGAAATTGGAGATACAAGTGTGCTTTGGACCTGCGCTGTCAGATGGTAGCACCAAAATTGGCAGGATCCATCCAATACCTTTTCCAACTCCTTGGGGATGCGCATGCACGTGTACACCCTCTCTCGACGTTCGGTGTACTTGGCTTCGTTGTGCTCCAGGAAGTAGCCTCGGGTCAGCTCCGTGCAGATAAAGCGGGTCAGCGATGAATCTGGAACAATGCAATGAACACAGCTGGCATTGTCATGTCTGCTGTCGTGACAATAGCTATTCACACATAAGGCATGTCACAATGACAGTGTTAGAGGGTATTATGATTCTGGTTACCATGACATGTGGAACTCTTCTACGATTGAGTGGATTCACATTTGACTTGTATGAAATAGGGCTCATCTGATGTTTGTTTTTTGTTTTTTTTTTGGGGGGGGGGGGGGGGGATGCCTATCCCAGCAGTCTCTGGGCAGTAACTGAACTGGTCGTCGGCCAATGGCAGGGCACACATAGACAACCATTCATGCCCACAATCTTCCCTGTGTGGAGTTTGCATGTTCTCCCCGTGCCTGTGTGGGTTTTCCCCAGGAACTCTTGTCACCTGCTAAAGTTTTCACAAAGCAGAGATCCTTGATGAATGAAAACAGACCATTATTTGGCATTTAACCTTGAACCCCCTTGGGAGTAAATGCAATCGAGCACTTGACTGAGACTCTAAGAGGCACAAATCGTCTTCGACTTAACCTGTTTATATGCAAATAATGGCCACCTTTGGGATCCTATCGAAGCAATGTACTTAATAAAACACCTTTTTGAGTGACACTTAACGTGTTTACACTAAGGCGATAGGAGAAGCAGAATAAAATCATCATACATACATGCCATCCATCCTGTTTTCTCAATTGCTCTGCATTGGTCAACTGACGTAAGGCTTGCTTGTGTCACCCAGGAGTACAGGCAACGAAATTAAAATCGGTTTCACGGTGCGTTTATAAATTACCTTAAAGGTTACTATTTATCAATCAATTCGGTTGATCAAATTTGATAGACTTTGACAACTTTGCTCATTTATCTTGCTAAACGTTTAAGGAGTATGATCATATGTGAAATGTTAAAGTTTTAGTGTCACAGTTGAAAACCAAATAATAGTGTGTGTGGGGGGGGATGTTTACCTGCCGAGTGGTCCCTTCGCTCGCGCCTGATGTCAGCGCTAATGTCGTAAAAGCCCAGCGTCTCGGGCAGGGGTGAAGAAATAATGCCTTTTCCCGACTTGTTTGCATCCTGCCACACATGCGTCTGTTGCTTGTTTTTGCGATCGGAGTCCGATTCTTTTTCTTTCTCGTCTGACAACTCTGTCCCCGACGTGTCGGCCATTTTTCCCCGTCAGTCAGACTTTTCTATGTCGCATAGTTTTGACGTCACGACACCAGCGTCGACCAAGGTAAATACGTGAGAGGTAATACAAAGAACTTGATGACGACGTATTTATTTAAGCGAGTTGTTTTTATTATAAAGCAAATATGTGTTTTACTGTAGTTTTTACCCTTTGATGTTAGAGAATTAATCACAGCGCTTGTGCTAAATGTTTTTGACACATGCAAAATTATTTCTTTAAATAAAGTTTATCAATTAATTTTTATGGATTTTTGTTAAAAGTTTACTTTAAATATAAAAATGTAACGTGTCGTTTGTTACACCGCTCATGTCATATAATTTATTATTATTTCTTTTACCGATGAAGTTCGACAAGAGAGAATGAAAAAGAGAGAGAGAGAGAGAGAGAGAGAGAGAGACTAAATGTCCCTTCTGGTTCTGTTCACAAATTATAAACAGTATAATAATGTTGAAAACTAGAAATATATTAATTCCAATTTTCATAACAGTGACAGTAGAGTAAAAAGTAGAAATTGTGTATGCAATGAAAATGTTTTGCAGCAATACTCAACATAAGCCACTTGGTGTGGCTAAAGATCCACCGACTGTTCTTCCAAGTCAATTCTACCCGACAACAGAAGCCAACCCAGAAAATCCACGTGTTGTAGGGTAGAAAGTGCAGGTTATTTCAATTTAAATGTGAAAATACTCACACTTATTTTTTCGTTTACTAATCCAATGATTGGAATTTTAAATTTACTTCCATATTGGTTCCTCATTCTGGCATTTACCCAAATTACCAGTTTTAAAAGCTACAAAATAGCTACATTACATTGTTAAAAGCCATAACCCTATCCTCAAAATGTTGCTAATCAACATAATCTGCAGGAGAATCGTTTCCAATTTAGTTGCAAGTTGATTTTCCACCTTATTAAACACCTTATCTGCTTAGAAGGAGTCGTCCTCCGTGTTATTTGTAAGCACGGTTTTATTGGCACAAGTTAATGGTAAAGCATACATACCAGACATCAGATATGACACAGAACACCTCTGCTATATAATGTACAAACGGTGTCTAATAATACTAGCCTCAAACATATTCAGAAATGTATGTGTTTCGCTTCCTCACAAAAAAAAAAATGCACAAGTAAATAAGCAGTCATGTGAAGACATGCACCTTTTGTCTTCTTGGGAAAAGTTCAACCGAGAAGCCTCCTTTCATATGGAGAGCCTGCAAAATGGCCAAATTGGAGCCTTAGCAGCGAGATATTATTGCTGCGGTTGTCTGCGGTATCCTGCGATCTGTCGGGTTTCTACCCTCATTTGATGTTGGTGAGAAAAAAAAGCCAGTTTTTTGTATTCAGTGTACAAGTGGGCTACTGGTTCACAAAGTTAGCAAAAATGTAGCCCGTTTCAACACAAAGATACTGCAATATTTCAACATCAGAGCTACAACAGATAAACTGACAATTATCCGCTTTTGGTGTTTAGAAGAACTGCGCAAAGGTGGGATATTGCCACGAGCTTCCGCTCCTGGACCACAGAGATGTCGTAACAGAGCTGCCTTTCCCTTTTACACATAACCCGGCAACGATGGCACATGTTCATGTGTGTACGTGCTGTTATGGACCCGATTTTACCTGCAATAATGTAAACTTGCCATTTCATTATGTCATTCTTCCGCTTTTACAGAATAGAGACAAAAAAAGGAGGTATAATTCAGCTTTTAACAGGCCGTGTGAAAGAGGATACTGGCTTATAAGCTTTGCTTTATTGTATCCTCTTTCACACAGAGATCCTGCAAAATATCATAACAGCAGAACCGATTAGGTTGAATGATGGAACCCAGCAAAAACTGGAAGTTGTGGTATCCGGTTTGTGTTACACTGGTGTGACGTAAAACAAACTTGACAATTGCTTTTAACACAGTGAACCAGAGAAGTGGGCATTGGGTGTTAAACTTTCCAACCCTGTCCCTCTGTACAGAGTTCCTATACATGTGCGTCGTCCCGTCTGTGTTACGGCTCTGTTGGTATATCGTAAAGGTGTAAAAATTGTTGTCCGAAAGTGATAATTGCTTTTAACACATCTATGTGGGAGAAGTGAGAGTCGGACATTCTGGCGTGGCGGAATTCCCCTACACACAGCCGGCGACACGTCTGTCACGGTTCTGATACTATGGTTGAGGGGGGGGGGCTGGGGGAGAATCCTAATTTTTGCAGGCAGAGTAAATCGCCAAATTGAAGAAGTCTTGTGAACACAATGAAAGGGACAGCGTGGCATTTCTGCAGGATGGCTTTGCTTTGATATGCACCTGCGGCCGTGTTGTATTTTTGCTTTGGTTGTGCACTAGCTAAAACAGGTTGGCGGAGGGTAGGATTGGGGGCATTTCGACCCATCCTGGAATAGTTTGGAACCTTCCATAGAAAACAAAACAGCTGCTGTTTCCCAACTGCTTTCAAAATAGACTTCTATTTACACTTACAAACCTTGCCAAACTGATAGAGGACAATAAGATTGTTGCATTTTTTTTTAATATAAAGCACGTATATGAAATTAACAAAAATAATCAAATCAAATAAACCCTATAAAATCATGCAGTTTGGAAGTATTAAAGGGAGAAAAGCCCATTTTTTAAAGACAAATCCACAGAGTGGGAGACCCAATCCAACTGCTTTGCATGGAAATGGCGGCAACCATTGTGTGTATGGGGGCGGGGCTACCCCAGCTGACTTTGGGCGAAAGGTGGGTTACACCCTGGACTGGTTTCCGTCCAATTACAGGACACATATAGACAATCATTCACACCTATGCTGAATTTAGAGTGTTCAATCAACCTAACATGCATGTTTTTGAGATGGCAAGATTTGAATCCAAGCCTCAAAAATGCGAGGCGGATGTATTACGTGCTCTGCTGCCTAAACAAAGGGACTGTTCTTTCCTGCTAATTTGAAACAGAAAAAAAGCAAGAGTGACTGCAGTGGCTTCAAACAATGTCAGCTGGTGCTTTTAAAAACAACAAAACTTTCTTCCAGTTCCATTTTGTGATATCATGTGACGCTAGTCCACCAATCACAGCGGAGATAGTCCACACCTTGCTATTTTTTTACATTTACATACATTTTTTAAAATGTCCTGGCAGGGTGGCTATTGCTGCTGTCAATGTTCTGCATGTGTCACTTCTACTGCGAGGCCTGCGGCGCTGCATTCTCCGCTTTGCCGTCGGGGCCGCCATTGGACGCTTTGCCGCTCCATGGCCCGTTGTTGGTCAGTGCCGGCGAGCCGGTGAAGTCGTCGTCGTCGTCCAGGCCGTTGGTGGCGTCGTACTGCGTGTTCTCCAGACGCGTTATCAGGCGCTCGTCCTCGTCGCCGAACTCGCCGCCCATCAGCGTGGGCTCGCCCACCACCATCACGTCCTAGAGATGATGCAAAGAAGAGGGATTGAGCTTGTTCCATCTTGTGTGTGTCCTATTTCCATAATTTAAACCAGTGATTCCCAACAATTGAGCCAATTATCAGAGATGTCAGGTAAAAACTCCAGATTTTGTGAATTTGTTTAAAAATAAAGGTGACCTTTTCACTTCTTTTTGTGTACTTTCTGCAACACCCTGAGATGCCACACGATAGTGCTAAATTCCACATTAATTGGTGTCAAGAAAGTAAGCTGATGTGATACATCTGGACCAGGGATGGGCAACTGGCAGCCCGCGCCCATACTAGGAGTGGCACTCAATTTAAAAAAAAAAAACCAGTTTTCAGCCGAGCAGTTTAAAGCTGTAATAACAGTGTTCACCACTAGATGACAGACATAGTCCAAGATTGTACTTCTGCATCAGACGAGAAGAGAGTTGCTGTTAAATGTAAAACATATTAAAAAGAGAAACGGCAGCAATTAAGATTGACTAGACGTTTTGATGGGAGAGCAAGCCATGCAGAGATTCAACTATTGCATGCAAGCAATTTAAAAGACCATTGTCTAAAATATATTTATTTCAATCAAAAGGATATTCAGATACTGAAAACCCTACCGAACAGCGGCTCCACTACTGTAACCCGGGTGGGGCGGCACCACTAAATAGAGCGCATGCTTCAGTAGTCATGTGTGTCAACGCCGCCTGGCTCATTGCACTACACATACACATACACAACACAACACAAACATGTACACGACCAAAGATATGCCTGCCGATGCAATCTTTTCATAACAACAGAAACAAAAGAGAGGCAAAAGAGCACCGGAATGCATATTTACACACACTTTATTTATCACGAACCATTTCAAGTACCGCTTAATCTCATGAGGGTCACGGGTGAGCTGTAAAATATCCCAGCTGATTTTATAGTACACGCACATGCATGAGTTTGGAATGTAAGAGGAAGTTGGAGTACTCTGAAGGAGAACATAAGAACGGCACAAAGGGCAAAGGGTGGAGCTGTGATTCAAACCCTGTACCTTAGTACAATGAGGCCAAAGTGACAACCACTTGTCCACTATGCTTGCTCATCCAACCCCCTTAAAAGAAGATTCCCTGACAGAAACCGTTTTTCCACCCAGCTATGCCTTAATCGGGCTAATTCATTTAGGTGAGCTTTTCAACTAAATGACAATATCCACACTGATTTGTCCATTTGCATAGCTAATTAAGTCATTAGCTCAAAAACACGCTGATTGCCAACAAGCGCGCCGCGTTCGCCATCTGTTCCCATGAGGAGGCCCGTCAACCTTCCTCTGGACCCCCACCCGCCCACTGCCAAAAACTCCTCTGACGATAACAGCTGGTGGCGAGTGCGAGACTTGGCGGCGTGTTAATTGCGTGCTAATTACCGCTGCCTACTTGACTACTCATCTCGTTAAGAGTTAGCCTTGGTGCTAGTAGAGGCAGAGCGCCCGAGATTTTGAATGGGCCCACACTATTTGTAACTACTGGCTCATTAACATGTTTTTTTATAGCAATTACCTTTAATTTTGCAAAGCTTTCAAAGGAAGAAACGTGATGATAACCACAGAACAGGAAATAGACTAAAAAGTGTCATGTGTCTGAGCATTGTGGCTAGAGTTGCATTCTACTTCCAGATCCCAGAGTGTGTGTGTGTGTGTGGGGGGGGGGGGGGGGGGGTGTATATAAAATAAGCTCTCTTAAAGTCAAGAAAATGTTTTTCACTCATGGAAGCAGCTATACATAAACTATATTGTGTGTCTGTGGCACAGGGGCACATCACCACCGCTGCCACATCGTCAAATTCACCAAGCAATCAAGACGCTTATCAGGCGCTAACTGTTTTAGCTAACATTAATCTGTGCTTCCCCCAAAAATCAATGCAGCTCTGCTCCCTGCTATTAAGTCACGTGTGGGAAAAGCTTGTTTAAAATGTCTCCTCTACAAATACTAACCATTCAATGATGATGTGGGAATGGATTTACTCAATGTAATCCATTTTCCTTGCATTACAGGAGGAACCGAGGCCTGTCTCTAATAATTAACGACCCTCATAAAAATGTTTCATATTGCCTATATTAATAGTTCAAATGGTAAATATACCACAAACTAAGATCTGCAATTACATGAATCTCATTTCAAAATCAACTTTACTTTTACCTACAGCAAGCACTCAATGGGTCGTTGTTGCTGTGTTCACAAATGGAGTAGCACATGTAGACAGATCATATAGCAATACTCACAGGCATATATTATTTAGTGGCCAAAGTACGACTAATATTGCTGCGGCGAAATGAGGAGCAGATACTCCTGTCTCCACCTACATTTTATCCATGTCTTTTTGTATTGCCCCAATTTTGTTGACTAGAATGTATGACAGCAATTCTATTAATTTCAAACAGGAAAGATGATTTGAGAACAAACTAAACTCAAGGCACCACTGTGAATTTCTGACTATATTTTAGTACTCCCTACATTATTATAAACACGCCACTAGAGATCACTGTTGTACACTGTAGGCACCCTTTCTTCAACACACACACACACACACACACACACACACACACACACACACACACACACACACACACTCTCACACACACACGCACGCACGTTCTCTACTCTAGCGACTGCGCAGCACCCCCCCCCCCCCTATTCCCCCATTACTCCCCTCCACCCCCACCAACAGAACCCCTCACCCTCCTCCCCTGGCGAGGGTCCACTGCTTGTTGTCATTGGGCTCACGTAGGCTCGCGCTCAGACGCACGCGTGCACGCACACATATACACGCACACACCAAAAAGCCCAACAACTTCTCAGACAAAGACACCAGGCGTGCAACATATGTATCCAGCGTGTTAGCATCCGCGGTGCCAATGCCTGCGTGCGTGTGTGCGTGCATGTGTGTGTGTCTGTATGTGTGTGTGGGTGGGTAGGACTGTGGTGGGGTATGTGAGGCAGTAGATGGGATGGGGGTGTGGGATGGGGGAGGTTCACATAGGCAGTAATGAGAGCTGGCACCAATCCAGACTGCCTGTTTGAGAGAAAACAACTGCACGCCTAGTGTGTATGCATGTGTGAACGTGTGTGTGCATGCATGTGTGTGTGTGTGTGTGTGTGTGTGTGTGTGTGTGTGTGTGTATGAGACGCCTGTACGAGTGGGAGAGAGCGACGAGGGCAACAAATGCGAGAAGATGACGAGACAGCAAAGCGTGGCACAGACAGACACGGCAGCGAAAGCAAACGAGGACACAGTGTGTGGGAGACAGACGGAATACGTTTAGGTTTTTTCTCTCTCCTCATACAGCAAGCGGCAAGTGAGAGAGAGAGAGAAAAAAAGAAAAAAGTGAAACAAAGATTTGTTTTAGAGCTCCAACTTTGCCAAGAAAAGTTTTCTTTGTGAATTTATATTTAGTTGACTGTGAGTCAGGAACACAGAGTGCAGAACCTGTGGCCTGCTCAGTGGCGTGAAGTAGGGGGGCCAACGGGGCAGGTGAGGCCCCAAGCATCCACATAATGAATGAGAATTCACAGCAATCACCACAGTTGAAAAAATTACACTGCACAGCAAAACGTCCTCTGTCGAACAATACACCAGACACATCAAACGGACAAATGTGTCTTGCTACATTAGACATTTTGTTTTCCTTTTTAAGATTTGTTTTGAGTGTCTTGCCTTGACTCAACCCAATTACTCGTTGATTGGTAAAAGTGGCAGCGGGGGCTACTTCTAACTTTTGAAGAATCTTTCCTAGAAATTATCAACAAACTGCAACGACCACATTAGCCTGACACAAGCAAAACAAATTCTTTGTAATTTGTTTCATTATAATTTTGCATTGTACATTTTTCTAGGACAGCTATCACCTTTTAACTTTCAGGAACTTTCAACTTGCCATTTGCTGCCACCGTCAGACAAAAAGAACGCTACGAGGAGCAGCTAAATTTCCGAGCAAAAAAACTACGCTGTCTTCGTACAATTGCGCTGGTCCAACAGTATGAAAACAAGCTTGTTGGAGATGAGCAGTTAGCAAGGCTAACGGGCTATTCTGATAGAATATTAAAATATTTGGACTCACATGACCAAGTCAGAGGAGTGAAGTGAAGCTATGTCTTTGTTGCCACCTGCACCTTACATGGCTATTTTTTTCAATAAAAGTTGGGAAACACTGGCTTGCACAACTGCCAATTAACTTCTTCAACGACATTTTTGTTCGCTTTCTTATGAAAAAAAGTAAGAAGAAAGAGTCAAACCAGGATGGAGTCGATGCTTACAGGTACCTGACTGGAGAGGCTGAAGTTGGTAGCCGGGCTGCGCTTCTTGCCTGTGGCGGCGCCCACGCTGCTACTGGCGCTGCTGGCTGAGTTCTTCCGTTTCCGCCGCTTGGTGGTGGTCTGTCGGGCGGGCTCAGCTTTGGCGCGACCAGCAGACACAAACAGAGGCCATGCCAGGGACATAACGCATACAGCCGGGTAAAAAGGGGACGGCGGCTGATACCATGCAGAAGCTTTCTAGACAAAAATCTTCACATGCACTAATATATATAGTATATACATAGCTATATATGTGTGTATCGTAAGGACGTATATTTTTGGATTGTGTTGAGACACAGGTGACATTCATGCTTGAATCTGCTTGTCCGTTATTCTGTGTCTCATCATGAGCTTTTAGGAGATTCCATCATGCATTGAGTTATGTATATTGCAGCCCTTATTTGAACATGCAGCAAGGTCAAGGCGTTCGACGGGCAGGGAGGCTTTTGTCCAACTGGGAACAAAAGATACCTTTTTTGTGATTGGTGGGGAATATTTCCGTTTTGAAGTTCTGTGGGTGTCCAGCTGAAAGCCAAAATTGTCGTGATTTTTACCGTGTAGATATTTTATTGATTCATAAAAGCATTGAATAGAGTGTGAGTGATTATCTAAATTCATTCAACTTATTGTCAAACTAAGAAAGGGAAAAAATAGATGCGTCATGCACATCTGCATCATGTATCTTTGAATCAAAACTAACTTTGACTGTTTTTGTTGCTTTCGTATGGATAACGGTTAACGGCTTTTTTTTTTTTAACACAGGTAGTTTAGAAGGTCTGAATTGTTATTTCAAACATTGCCTTCACAGTTACCGGTAGGTTATTTTTTTTATGATGACTTCCATGATTTCCTCCGGGAACAATGGTGACCTTACAGCTTCCTTGTACTGTACTTGACTTCTTTTTTTTCTTATCCGCATCTTTCCTCTTTGCATGGCTGACATTGACAGATGCGTGTGCGCCACGGCAAACCATTGTCACAGATTTGTGGTATCCGACGGCTTTTTCCTGCGCCACTGACGCAGGGCAATCACTTCCCGTTTCCCCCCCGGAAAAAAAAAATCCCAAAAAATAGAAGACTTATCAGGGAGCGCAAATGCTGCGGATGCTTCCTTCCTGGCGCGAGAAACATGGAAAAGAATGGCAGGAAAGAAAAGGGGGGAACAGCAATGTGGAAGCTGGAGGTGGACGTCTTCAATTTTAAAATATATATATTTTTTGGTTATGGGATTGTATTTTGTAACATTTTAAATCATACCTATTAATAATAAAAAATATAATTAAAAAAGTACTACTACTACTACTACTAATAATAATAATAATAATAACGGCGGCACACTGGTTAGCATGTCCGCCTCACAGTTCAGAGGATTCGGGTTTGATTCCACCTCTGGCCTTCCCTGTGTGGAGTTTGCATGTTCTCCCCGTGCCCGCGTGGGTTTTCTCCGGGCACTCCGGTTTCCTCCCACATCCCAAAAACATGCTTGGTAGGCTAATTGAGCACTCCAAATTGCCCCTAGGTGTGAGTGCGAGTACGGATGGTTGTTTGTCTCTGTATGCCCTGTGATTGTCTGGCAACCAGTTCAGGGTGTCCCTCGCCTACTGCCCGATGACTGCTGGGATAAGCTCCAGCACGCCTGCGACCCCGTGGGGACAAGCGGTACAGAAAATGGATGGATGGATAATAACAACAACAAGGCAGCGATTTATTTTAACATAAAATACCAGCAAATATTCTACTAACATTTGCATCACCAATTATCAACTAAAATTATTATTTAAAAATACTGGATCTTACTCTGGATAATACTGTCCACATCACCCCAAAATAAATCTACATCGAGATGGCGGTAACTCAGAGCCTTCAACTAAAATTGACTTGACAATGTAAGTAGTATTAGTGGAATAATATTATCTTGTCTTGTGCATTCCCAAGATCGTTGAATGGTGAATTTAAGACGCAAGCTAATTCATTTTGAAGAAGCAATTTTCTTGATGATTATTCTCATGTGGGCTGTGTGTGTGTGTGTGTATTCCATTGAGAGCACAAAGTGTGGCTTACCTGGTGGCGCCACCATTCTCTGCCACTTTTGGAACAGGCATGTCTTGAGACAGTCGCGTGGGCTGAGGTTGTACGTCTTGTGTCGGGACATGAGCTCCTGCATGGGCTCCAGGATGACACACAACTAAAAGAAAGACCCAAAAATGCTCATAAATGAAAAAAGAACATGCAAATGAGCCACGTGAAGCGCTGCCCCCATTAAAAGAAATCCATAAAAAGGCAGGCTTTGCTGCTCTGCTCGCTTGATGTGTTAATTGCCCCATAAATCAGACTTTTATTCGCGTTTATGAAAGAGTTGGAGGAAAGGAGTTTATTGTCATGTGCACCGGAGCAACTCGGAGTCTGTTAAAACACACAAATAAATGGCGCAAGACTTTTTCTTATTTTTATTTTAATCTGTGCAACCTTTGTTAAGCTGTTTATACATTCAGATTTTATTATTCATCATTTAAAAAACGGATTTTTTCCCCAGCTGTATCAGATAAACAAAAATAAAACCAATATCCATCCATCTATCCGTCCATTCGCCCAGCCATCCGTCAGTCCGTCCAACAACTCAATAATTCTTCTGTTAGCTATGAATATAACTCAAATATCATTAACTTAACATATTTAGTTTTGTTAGCTATGATGTCAAAACAGCATTGGCTCTCATTCTGCACCCCGTGTCTATTTTCAGAATGAATAGAAGGAAGCACGGCTACATGCAAAACATGCTGATGTATTCCCAAAGAGAAAGCGACAAAGGGAAGGTGTCAGGACATTTTCCCCGGCTATCGTATGAGGAAAGGGTGTATTGTATGGCCTACCGAACTAAGATAACAGAAGGGAAGCTAATGTTCATGTGGCATGGTGGATAAAATGGTCTACACAGCAATAAGAGCCAACCAAACGGGAAATGTTTGGTGTACTTTTGGCCAAATTTTGCAATTCTTACGGTTCTCCCATTCACAAAAGATCAGCCCCTGAAATCACTTGGCAACATGAATTTTGTAAATATGTCTATCATAAGCAGACCTACAAAAAAGTCTCAAGACACAGGAGGGGGGGGGGGGGCACTGTCATTTTGGCTTGAAGTAGACATCTTTCTTCTATTGACAAACTTGTGCTTGGGATTTTTTTTAAAAACAATTTTAATAACCAGTTGTTCTTGACAACAAAGCGATCTTGTTTAATTACTACCAAATTTAAATCAAATACACTTGACAGATGTCTAACCCTAAATTCCTAAATAATTAAAGGTTTGCGTTTATTCCTCAAAAGCAGCCGTAATTGGACAAAAAACAGTTGTGTTGCAAATGCTTTTGTGCAATGCCAATTATTGTGACAGAAAAAAAAGCATGCAGCGGCGTATAACCACCTTGCACCCACTCCACCCTCCCCAATTCCTCCATTCCCCAGCCCTCTTTGTGTCTCCCTCAATTGGGTTATTATAAGCAGCCGAGGTGCCCTTACCGCCTCTCCCGACCCCTCACCAACACCCCCCTCCACCCTTCCCGAATTGCGTGCTGCCATTTCGCAATTACGCGTCTCAACAGGGAGCGTTCATTAATGTTATGGTAATTTTCTGTATCCAATTAATTCCTCCGCCTCGCGCTCACTTGCTTTCTCGCCATTTGGAAAAATACGAGCATGTCAGTCAACAGCGGAGTTAAAAAAAACACACACACACACACACACACACACACACACACACACACACACACACACACACACACACACACACACACACACACACACACACACACACACACACACACACACACACACACACACACACACACACACACACACATACAACCTTCCTGTTTGTGGTTATCATATAGCTTAGACACGCTACATAAACAGGCATAAGTTAAGAAGATTGTCTTGTTTTTCCACACGAACCAGCAGAAACTTGATCTAAAGAAGAGAGGAATTATATTCCTTTTACATCAGCAAGTGCACGTTAATATTATGCCCAATAAAGATTTTGGAATATTATAAAAGAACATTCTGTTTTATGCTCTGCTGCAATACACGTTATTTTTCATATAATCCGAATAATACATCCTTGTTCATGTATCAATTGAATGCTCTTCCACTAGATGGCGCAAGGTATAATTAACAACATTCATTATACAATTATTGAGGACATTATTATTTGGTAGTGCTCGCTGAGATTTTTTTTCCCCATTTGAAATATGTGTCTCGGCTCAGTGACATTGTACACATACAATATACACAAAATACATTCACCCCCCCCACGCTTACCCTGAGGTAGTTGAGGGTGAAGTTGGTCAAACCCATGCGCGTGATGTTTTTAGACAGTTGCTCCAGCACCTGAGGGTCTTGTGCCTGCAGTGGAAAACGCATGCAAACAGACTTTAAAGGCCACAAACAACCTAATACAACACAAAACAATACTCACTAAAATAATCTAAACACAAAGCAATTATCCGCTACCAATTAGGCTGATTGGCATTCATACGCATTTGACACACTGAAGTAAAAAATGTCACAAAAAAGCACTCAACACAAGTGTTGTCATTTAACGCCAAGTAGATCTTTTTTTAATGTAACACTAATCAAGCCATATAATTCATATCGTTATTACATCCTAATCTTGATTTTGTTGACTGATTCCCTAACTTATGACTGCCACCTACAGGACTGGAATGCCACTGATGCTTTTGATGTAAAAAAATGTTTTGATGTAAAAATAGTTCAGTTGTTTGCCTTACAGTGGTATTCACGCACTACATTTGTTCTTTGTGCATTTGCATTTTTCACACTGAGCAAAGCCGCTAACACTTACTTAGGTCATGATTTATTTGACTTTATGGCTACTGTGCATTCCCACGCCACTAAACAGTCATCGCTTAACAGCTTTAGGTACTCTCACAGAACATAACGTACATTGTAAAATGTGATTATAGCCATCATTTTCTTATTCTGAACCATAAGTGGATGCTGCACTGGGTAACTTGGGGTGTATAATCAAGAGTATTAAAACAGTTACTTTTCTGGCTAATCATTCATAACCTTGCATAACATAAATAAATGCAACAACTACAATTTAGTAATCTATAAAGCTGAAAATAAAAAGGCTGACAGCACTGTGGGTCATGTGTCATATGATTAATGTGATGGCTTCTCTTGCCAAAAGCAGAATGACTAGAAAGAAATTCCTAGAGTCAAAAAAGGTCCACGTCTCTCGAGTTTTAGACTGTTTTAGACTGATTTCCCAGCGTGCGCTGTGTTTGTGTGTGTATGTGTGTGTATGTGTGTGTGTGTGTGTGTGTGTGTCTTTGCCTTCATTAGGCGGCGCAGCCATCAAAAAGAGTGAACACTGCAACAAACACACACACACACACACGCACACACACAAGCACGCAAACACAAAGACAAACACACAGCACCCAAAATGCACCTCTTCAGAAATTAGTGGAGTAACACCCAGAGGGGCTAATTTATCAGTGAGGTAAAATTCATATAAAGATTTAGCCAAAAGAAACACACACACACACACACACACACACACACACACACACACACACACACACACATCAACATGTCGGCCTAAAGTATTCGGACAAGTGCCACCTTTATTTGGATAAAAGTAAAATTGGTGCCTTTGCCTTGAACTGACTGGAAATGCCATTAACCTGTTTGTACTCCTTCATTCACAGAGGTGGTGAAAAGACATTAGATTATCCAATTATTACTGCAAAAGTCAATCAAGGATGATAAATTCTGAAAATATTCTATAGTAGCAGCCCTAATTGGGACACATGCCACCTGCAGTAAATTTAATACGTACAACATACTGGCAAAAGAATATTTGGACACATGCCACCTACTGGTGGTGAAATATAAATTACAGGCATAGGCACTGGGACACATGCCACCTACGTGAAGAGGAATGCAACATGTGGCTAAAAGTAATGGGACACCAAAGGTAGTGGGACACGTGCCACCGAAAATATTGGGACACAAACAGGTCATCCCAAATGTGTTTAAGGAACTTGGCTTTTCCATATACCGTAATTTTCGGACTATAAGTCGCGTTTTTTTTTCATAGTTTGGGTGGGGGGGCGACTTATACTCAGGAGCGATTTATATACATATATATGGTTTTTTTTCACTTTTTGGGCATTTTATGGCTGGTGCGACTTATACTCCGGTGCGACTTATAGTCCGAAAATTACGGTACTAAATTCATCCTAGCACGCTCTCCTCGGACCTTGTTTTGTGCAACAGAATAGAAAGAAAATGGGCCTTCTACAGAGCTGGAAGCATTGAAAAGTCAATTAATGTCCTCTTATGGACTTTTGATGAAAACATTTTTTGATCAACAAAATTGTCAATACAGAGTTAAAATAGTTTGGTGTGTTGCAATTGTGGAGAATAATTAGGTTTGTGTGTGCGTGTGTGTGTGTATGTATGTGGTGGACAGCTTGCACGTCTAGACAGTCACCAGATAAAGGGACTGAATGTCACTTACTCGCATTAAGCCGATTATTATTATCCAACCTCTCCATCAGACAATACCTCTCCCTTAAAAAAACAATCTTTCTGCTTGGATGACCCTGAATGTACGTGTTGTGTTGCAGTCATGTGTGTGTCTCAATTCAACTCACATGCATGGCCAGTATGCTGCGAGGGATGAGCTCTCGGTACTGCCGAATGGTAAAGTGCCACGTCTTGATCCTCATCAAGTCGTCAAAGGCGAACTCTACGATCAGACGACCTTCCGTGCAAACCTGCCGTTAACATTGTTATTTGTTACATTCATTCAGAAAACAAAAAACTTTGCCAATGCTTCAACATTGGTAAATGAATTAGTCAACGACTGTAAATCAGGATGGAAATATCCAAAAATTAGGATGTCTAACAGTCAACACAGTCAAGAAACCTATTTATTTACAAAGAAGGCAGATGGAAACTAAAGTGGAAGTAAAAAATCGGCACACCTCTGTTAAAAAGGCAAAGGCTTTTTTTTTAATCTTTTTTTTTTTTACAAGTATTGATGAATGAAGAAAAAAATAGCTTCAGGCAAAGAGCACCTTTTCACCATCCAGCCAAAAATGGACTGACTGCTACTTGAGTCAGTTTAACCGAATTTTATTTATTTATTTTGTACAAAAGTATCAAAATTTTGGGTTGCTAAATGGGGGTTCAAATTATTCAGAGAAGTTTTGACCCGTGATTGGGTTATTTTTGACCCAACTGACCTTGACATAAAACTTTAATAATTGATCATTTTAAGGATTCACAATGGAAAAGGAACCATATTTATTTCTACCTTTGACTAATTATTTGTTTTGAGTATGTGACTGAGGCATGGCGGCACAGGGTTGGGGTCCATGAGGGGTGCAATATGGCCAGCAGCATCGTTCTTGTTGATCCTCAGGAGAGCATCTGCGCTGGGGGGGCATTGATTAGAGCGAGTGTGTCTGCTGGGATTACATCTTGGCCGTTGCCATGCCGACTAATCAGCTGATTTTTTTTCCTCCTCTCTCTGGCCCTCTCTCGGCTGCCGGTTGTCACGGCAACGCGGCGCGAGGAGAAGCTGGAGCGAGCGAACGCCCCGGCGAGCGCTGGCTCCAGCTAAAGGGGGCTAGAAAATGTTCTCTTCCTTCATTGTTTCTCTCCCTCTCTCTCTCTCTCTTGCTCAGTCGTTCGCTTTCTCTCTCCTAATTGGCAACTCTGCCTGACCTGAACTTCTTTTGTCTCGGGCGTCTGAAACAGCCTTGCTGGATGATATACTGTTATTTTCACTTTCAAATAAAATAAAATCTTTTTCCGGGAAAGCAAGGAGGAGGAGGCCCACACGCAACAAGAAAATTAGTAATTTCATATCTTGCAGCACAAATAGCTTCATCTTCTTTTTTTTCATATTTGTATTGATCCAAGTTAAGGGTCACTTTCTTCAGCAAGGAGAAACGTTGTAATAAGCATTTTTCCATTTTGCTGTTGTTCCTAAACACCACTGACATAACTGACTGTGTTACATTAATGTTGGGTCAAGTTTTGAAATGATTTATATGAGTCTCACTTCTTAATTGCACAAAACGCTGCCATTTGAAGAGGGGTGTGTAGACCTTTTACATCAACTATGCATATGTCTTCATGCACTAAAGAACTCGTTTGTAGTTGGCCAGATTAAACGCTTAAATTACACTGTGAAAATAATATCATATTTTTCTTAATTTCAAAAGTTATATTAAGGAAAGTACAAAATAAAATTAATAAAGAAATAAAATAAATCCCCCAAACAGGTGGGACAAAATCTACAGCTCTTACCAAAGGTTTTAAAACAATGAAGCCCATTTTGAAAATTGCCTTTAAATCAATAACAATACATAATTTTGAATCTCACTTGATGTATTTTTTAATGCACAACCAATAGGACTGTACTCAATTAATTGTTTGAAATCATCTTAGCTCTTTTGAATGAATTTAAATGGTATTATTCTATTCCAGCTAGCTGAAAAACACAGATGAAATGTTTGTATTGTCATAAAAACATGCTGAACTGCAGCTCTAATTTTATGAGTGGCATAGACAAAATGTTGGTAATTTCGCAGACAAGCGCAAACTGGGAAATCTGGAGGAGGAAGGATTACACTGGTGTGGGAGTGAGCACAGCTGACTGCAAGCATGGACAATCAAAGTGGGACCTTTCATTGTCTTAAAACGTGGCAAGACAGTTGCGTACTTGAGTCATGACACCCAAGGTATTCTACATCTGTGCTGTAAAGCGGAGCCCCAACAACTAAACAAAAATATTTCTTCTGAATGCTAAAAAGAAAAAAACCCACCCTCGTATTTTGACAATTTGGGTTACTCGTTAGTTGAGGTACCACTTTCATTGGTGTATTTGATTTGAAATTTACAACCTGACATGTAAACTTAATCTCCGCTAGCGCTTTAAACGGCCACACAAAAAATGGCCACAGTGCTTAAATCTGAATAATTGCCCAGTATAATAAAGCTGCTTGAATTCTTCTTGGTGCCACTTTTGGGCGATATATCACGCCCTTGAATGGAAGCTTTTTCTACCAAATCTAGCATGGATCTGATCACACGCTCATATATTTTTGTCACGGGCTAATGCACAATGCTTCCCAATCAATTTATCTCACGATAAATAGTCATTGAAAAGTTGAGGGAGAATACCCCAAACTAAAAAGCGCTCTATTTAACAGTCGGGGCCCCCTCGCAGACCCCCCCCCCCCCCCCGCTCCCCCTTCCTATTGATTTAGGAACGAGGGGGTCATAAATCTTGAGCACGGCGGCGCTGAGACGAGGGCATCTCCGATGCCGAGGAGCGCCAAAGGACAACACGGCGACGCTCAATCAATTAGTGACACGCGAGCCGAGTGTGGTTAAATCAATTTGTATGATGGCAGACATTGGCGGCGAATACAAATGACAAGACAAAAGTTGACGGAAATGCATAACAGTGGCTACATAATCTTGTTTGATGATATTGATGATTTTAATATTTGCAATGTGCAAATTAGAGGAATTGATGAGTGAATCTTAAACTCAAAAATATTAAAAATGAACATGTACCGTTTTTTTCCATGTATAATGCGCCCCCATGTATAATACGCACCCTAAAAATGGCATGTTGATGCTGGAAAAAAGCCTGTACCCATGTATAATACGCACCCAAATTTTGACTCCTACTTAAGTCCGTAAACGTAAACTTATTTCAGAAAAAAGATCATCTTTGGGAACAACCGGATGTTATTCTGCCGGTCAGTATCACTGCGCATGCGCTAGCAAACTCAATAGCGAAGAAATGTTTCGGATTTGTGTCGGGTACATTGTGACAGCAAATGAGCAGGTGATCGAGCAAGCGTCTGATACGAGAGCATTGTGTTCGTATGGAGCGTGTTTGAAGTGAACAGCAGAGAAGAAAGCGCATCTGTAATGGCGGCCTCCGTATGATATCCGGATTAAAAAAAAGAAAAAAAAAAAAATTTAACCATGTATAATGCGCACCCCAGATTTTAGGACAATAAATTAGTTAAATTTTGCGCATTATACATGGAAAAAACGGTATGCTTCTATGTGTAATTAGATGCAGTAATTAGCATTGATGAGAACATATTAAATAAAAGAGTTAGCAAAGAAATTACAGCTATGCAGATTTTCTATGCAATTTAGGCTGGAATTGGTGTGCTTTTATTTTAAGAGACATAAAAACATGCGTTACGTACGTTTCCCACCAATTCAAGCGTTTCACATAGGGTTGAAGTCAAAAATACGTTTTGGGCACTTTTTTTGTACAAGTTATATACTATACATTGAAAAAAATATTTCAAGTTCACTTTAAAAGGTTTAATTTAGTATAAGGGTTATTATTATCATGTTATCACACACGTATTTTGCCAGTATTATTATAGTTTACAAACACTGTTGTTACCATTGTTATTTAGGAAAATGAGACCGGCGTAAATCTCAATAAACCTCAAAATGTGATCGTCCCATTAGTGTGGAATTGTGTGCGAGAGACATTCAAAGAATGAGACAGACAGCGAGAACGGGCAAGAGAAAGAGGGAGAGAGAGCGGGTGGAGGAGAGGAGAGAGCGAGATGGGAGCTGGGGATGATTTCTCTAGGGATGAAGGATGCATGTGTGTGCGTCTGAGTATGTGTGTGTGTGAGTGAGTTGAGGGAGGAGGGGAGGGGTGTAGGCGGCGGGGGGGGGGGGGGACGTTGGAGGAGAGAGCGAAAGGAAAATGAGCGAGCAAGGCAAGGGGATGAGAGGGGGGGGTTGAGGTAGGGTTGGGGGGGTGCCTTTGCTGGTGGGGGTGGGAGGGTGGGGTGCGTGAGGGAAAAGCGAGGCGAAGCAGAGCTGATTGAGATTCGGGCCTCCGGAGCTGCGAGGCTCAGCGGCGCTGCTGGGAGCTGAGGGAGAACACGCTCGCTTATTGGAATTCTTCTTTTCTTTTTTTTCTTTTTCCTAATAAATTAATTATTCTCATCCAATTTAGAGCCAGATGAAAAGAGCGAGAGAATCACGACGGGCAGAAAAATGTAGCTTTGTGTTGACCGGGCCCGCGGCGCCTTGCTCGTGTCTGAATGGTAATGTTATGTATTGTGTTATTTATCATTAGATAAAATTGCTGCGTCGCCACTATTCTCAGGCCAAATGAAAAGCCATTTTGAGGGCTACTCCAAAACACAAGCTGTTTATTCATGAATCAAACCCCAGATTTCAGAATTTAGCTTCCAAAGTGAGTTTTAGATAGCAATGTAAAAATTGGTAGGCTTGTTGATTGTGGGTAAACTGACAAAAAAAGTTCTAAGAAAATTCAGCTTTTGAAATCACTTTCATTGGGCATCCTGAAATTTGGTAGGAACATCTATCATGAATAGACCTATAAAACAGTATCATGAACCCATGCCAGAAAAGACCGGGAGTTTACCATTTTGATTTCGAGACGTCATTCCAAAAGAAATTCTAATTACACATTATGTACTATTATTTGAATGGAACAAGAAAAAATAATGAAGTGCAAATTGTTTTTGCCCCTGGGAAAACATTGTTTCTCTCATGAATCAAAATTAAAGGCCTCTCAAATTCATATATTAATAATGTGCAGGTGTACATTGTAAACAGCAGCAAAGTGAAACACGGAGGAGCAAAAACACACAGCATTGAAGTTCAACAACTTAAAGATTATACCTGCAGTATAAAGAAAAGGGCATCTGGGTTACAGATAAAGCGACTAATTCGAAATTCATCTTGATCGTAACCTCGTCGACTGTTAAATGCTTTTGCAATAGCAGGTGTGCCAAACCTATCAGGAGTTTGCTGTACCTTGGTGAACATGGGCTTGCCATGTTGGGTGACCATGGTGCACTGGTCGCAGTCCAACGTGATGCACGAGTTGTGGAAGGACTCCTTGGAGTGTTTGAGAATGTAGTGCAGCTCGCTCACGCCACCCTCGAACACCGTGCTGAAGTAGCGGGGGATCAGCGTCCGGCCAATCGCTGCAGCAGAGAAGGGTACAGAGGACAAGGAAAGAGGTGGTCAGTGAATTTCTGTGTGCAGGAGGCTCACATGCGAACACATGTTAACACTTATAGAAGCTAGATATTATCTGGAATACAAAAAAATCAAATTGGATTCGACACAATGTTTTGTCCTGTAATTAGAATGCTATTAGTTGGTATGAATTGAGAAGTCTTATTCAGACAAAAGTAGTGCTTTGCCCGCGTGTGGTATCTTTTTGCTTAAAGCGAGTTGAGAGCTTCATTTAGACAAAAGTAGGCCTCTGATATCAAGCCGTGGCATCTTGGTACCAGAGAATTATGTACATCAAATTGAGGTGAGAAGCATCAGTTAGACAAAAGTAGTGCTCTTCTGCTCTTGTGGCATCCATAGGAAATTAGGGGCATCAGTTACTGATGGTTTTTCACTACTGGCGGCAGGCCTTGGTTGGGCATGCTGTATAGAAAGTGTTGGGATTAGGGTGCGCTGTAATCAGAAATTCAAAGTTTGACATCAAACTCTGTAATCCGATACCCTTTTCTCAATGAATATGATGCTAACAGTTGCTATGCTAAAGTGACATCTCATTCAAATCAGTAAGACTCCAGCATCACAATATGCTTAATAATATTCTTTTACGGCGGTGGCGGCTATACTTTTACTTCAAAACAGATGATTTCCATTTCCAGTGTTACATATGGTAAAAAAATGTGTACCTATGCATAAATATGACTGGCATGTTTTTCCAACTCAATACAGTCAGGCATGGCTAAATAACACATACAGTGTTTGGCACCATGAGCAGCAATTGGACACTTCACTCTCGTTCTCTCCATCTCCATAACCCTCTCACTATCTCTCTTTGTGTCTCCCTTGCTTGTCCCGCACTGCAAAACAAAGTATGTCTCATAGTGGAGCTGACTGCTAATGAGCAGGAGCTCCGAGGTGGGGTGGTGGGGAGGGTTTGGAGGGTGGGGGGTGGATGAAAGATGGAGAGAGGGAGCGGTAGAAGGAGGGAAGATGAAAAAAATAAGGGATGTCAGCGAGCAAGGGAAAGGAGGAGGTGGCGAGGGAGGGATAGAGATAGAGAAAGAGAGAGAGCGCCGTGGCAAGGTGGAGCGAGGCCTAGAGTTTGTCTTGCCAAAAAAAAGCGTCCCAATCAAACCCAGCGTGCGTCGCCAGGGGTGACAGAGTGATAGATGGCGAGTAATGGCGGCCATGCTGGGATCGTTTCAAGCGTTGCGGTTGTCGCTTGGCTCCGGTCGGCGTTTTTATTTACACTCGAGACGGCTGGACTGAAGAACGAGCAGCTTGGGGTTCCTTGTAAAAACGTGTAGACTGTTGACAAGTCAGCTGATGTCCATTCATGGACGTTTTTACACCAACCGCTAAAAGTGGTACGTTACTTGATACCGAAACCTCAAACTTTGAGCATCACGACTAATAATCCCAGATTTTTTATGACAAGGTTTATAGAAATAAAGTCAAAACATGGGAAAAATACAGTGTTTTGCGACAGAAGACAAAATACTACAGAACATATTTCATAAAATTAAAATAGAATTTTCAAAATAAATGTCATTTAAATTACATTAAACACATTTGTAATTTCTGACAATAAAGTAAAAATATAACAAAAAATATTGAATTTTACAGAAATAAATTCAAAATTTAATGCTAAAACTAATTAAAAAAAACACAACTCAAACTTCACAACAGTCAACACCAATTCGTATTATTTTCCTTGGAGTGGAAGGAAAATATGAGTTGATGGCGCATTAGCGCAACCGTCATGACGCCCCAAAGTAGAATAATGAAGGACAATACATTAAGCTGATGTTTTCGGTATTTGCAGGTCATGTGGAGAGTAAATGTTGTTACTGTGTGTTTTTATACAGTACGAAACTTTTGAGGTTGTTGTGTGGGCTGGAACAGATTAATTGCGGTTCCATTCTATTCAATGAGGAAGGATGAATTGGGTATATAAGTGTGGTCATGGAACGAATTAAACTTGTATCTCAGGGCAGCAACGTTGATGATATTAATTAGATTGGTAGAGTACATCTCACTTTCTGTGTAGTCTTTCCTCTGGCTGGCTTTTGCTGGCTGGCACGCCTTCAGAGATGCGCGATAGCTGGCACAGGCTCAGGAGGGAAGACAACGAGCGGCATATGCCTCTCAAGTAATGTGTATCCAAACATGCAATTTACAAATAATTAACGCCGTGTTAATTAGTCACATTAATTCACGCCACTTTGTCGAGATTGTTCCCCCCAACACCCCACCCTACCCTACCACCGGCGGTGCCCAGGACTCCTGCCAGCAATGCCAGCCAGCCAGAAAAGACGTCAGGAGCTCTTTTTTGTTTGTGCTGTGAATAAAGGGGGGCCGCTGGCGCGAACGCTCAACACACACACAGTCACAGACACACACAGACACAGTCATACGCACACAGCACACAAAAGCTTGCACATTCAGTGCACATATAAAGTGTATGGAAGCAGAAAATTCCAAAATAAACTGAGGCAGGTACACAGAGTCTCCCTGCCAACAAATACAAATCATTTACAGAGATCTGTTTACTGTATAAAATGTGTTTGTTCAATTAACTCATTCGCTGCCCATCTGAAGTAAATGAATAGTGGAAATTAGAATTTTTGTTTGGTAGCAGTCTGACTAAATAATCAGGACATGGTTTTCATTGCAGCATGGCCAGAAATCATATCAAAATGAGTATTTCCGGGATCAACATCTTTCGACTTTTTGGTGGGTCTCCTCATACTGGACATAATATATTCCTCGCGTGACGACAAAAAGTACATTTCCACCACGACACTCCTTTGCAAATAATCACTACTTACCTAAAAGCCAAACATTGGAAATGAATAACTGATATCGTTATTGTTGTTGTGTTGTTTCTTTGGGTCTTTCTGTCCTTGTTGTTGTTGTGTTGTTTCTTTTGGTACTGTATAGCTGTCCTTGTACTTTTGCCTTTGTTTCTTTTTAACCATATATGGACATAAACAAGCACGCACAGTGCAAAGACCATCGTTAACGCTATACTAATGCTTTGAGCTGCCCACACAGACCGCCCACCACGCGCACACATACACACACATATAGGTAGAGACGCACACATCTATGGGATGTATACATTTAGAGTCGTAATGATGCACAGAGGGAGAGGGAAGGCTTCTGGGCAAACAACAAGCACACCCACATGCAAGAACCACATCAAACACCAAACTGTACAACCCATAAGACACAGTATAGTTTGGAATTTATCCCCAGATAAGATTGATTTTTCCCAAACATCTTACTATTTGTATGAATTATTCGTGACATATTTTAATTTGTAATATTGTGCCATCATGAGGGAGTCTGATCGAATGGACAATTTTGAAGGATTTGGCATAACAATTAGACATAATGTAAGACGAGATGCCGAAACATTGCTTTTACAAAAAAACGAAAGGTCACAGGCATACAAAGATGAAGAAAGATTATTCAGAGTATATAATTTTTAGATTAAGGCGAAATATGATAAGGCAGAATAGTTGGGTACCACTGATCGAACAATGAACTCCAAAAGTGTGCTTGCTATTAGCTTGGCTTTTTGGGACATTTTCACACCATACAAGTTACTTTTTAGATGTTTTGCTAAAAATATCATACAATGAGAGCAATACTTTAACATCAGTGAGATACATAAATTCTACTAAAATAACGTAAATAGCATGTAGCTGACAGCATAATGGCTAATGACTAGCATCGACTTATATAAGCAAACGCATTATAGGAACAGGAACAACAGAGTGGATCAAGCATCTGGCTGAGCTCTATTGATTTCCTTACAGTGTGCGGCGTTGTGTACAAACCCGCGCTCTGCTCGACCTACGGTGTGGCCCGTGATCAATATGCTAAGCTAAAAATACTATCGCAATCGATGATTACCCTTTGGCGTTTGCTAGTGTTGATGATTGGCGAGACGAGAGAGGCACAGATGAAAACCAAACTGACATATTGATCAGCCCCGGCTCGATCATTGATTAAAATGGTTTCGTTGTCGCGGCTCAAAAGGGAAGAAGGGTCTTAGCGTCATTGGCAAAATAATTAAGTGCACTCAAGTTAAATGTCTTTCCTGCAGATGCGCGGGCCATCAATTTGGGCCGCTATAGTCCGGCCAAATTCAATTTTAAAAATGAATGTCTTAGAATTAAGCAAACATTTTTTATTTGTTACCAATTGTGCAATATTTGATCCTGAGGGACAAAAAACCCTGCCAAAATAACAGTGGAATGACTTCTTGAGAACTTAGGATGGATCATAAACAAGCTTACCAAATTTCATGTTGCTTAGTAAAACTGGCAATTACACAATAGATATTCAAAATTGTGGCGATACTAAGAATCTCAAAGTGACCCTAAAATGGCTGCTTCAAATCTAAATGGCACACTTTCTGTGTCTTTTCACACATGGCTTCAGAGACTTTTTTGAGCCTCGACTCATGATAGACATGTCTACAAAATTTCAAGTGGTGAGATAAAACTGGCTTTGGGTGGTAACATTTCATTTTTGTTTTTAAAATTTTGCTATGGAGAAGAAAACCTCAAGTCTGGAGGACCATTGCCAACTACGTAGTGGGGTCTTCTTCTAACACGCACACACACACGCACACACGCACACACACACACACACACACACACACACACACGTGTGTGTGCGCAATATATGCACCAGAATGTGGGAATCACTGCCCAGAACATGAAATATTCATGGGTGATAAAAGTTTAATTCCATCTCTGGTCGTCCTCTCTGCATACTTCCTGCCATCAAAGCTGGAGTCTTGTGTTTTTTGTCAGCTAAACAACTTTCCTGTTGCCTCCCGCCGTGGAAAAACAACAGCGGCTTTAATTCAACCAATCAGAAGGTTTTCTTCTGTACTCTGGATGGTGACTTCGTTCAGACAATCACGACATCAGCACTAGAAAGAAGGATATTTTTCTTCATTAAGTATTATCAAATATTTATATAATAAATACTCTGGTTTGAAACCTTAACCTAAAATCAGAATTAGTCTTGAAACCCATGTTGAAATCCTAACCTTGTCCTGTAACCTTAAAACTCAAATTTGAAACCCTAACCTTGATTTATAAGAATAAGTTGAAGCCCAACATTAAAACCGCACCCATCCTAAAAATCCATATTTAAGTCATCCCCCTGATTTGAAACCCTACTCTGGGCTAAACCCTGTTTTGAAACCCTTAATTTGAAAATGTAATAATCCTTATATGAAACCCTAATCTTGCATTTCAATATTTTTTTTTTGGAGAACAGCTAATACAAATGCAAATATTACAAAACTTTTTTGGAGTGGTAACTGGAACAGATTCACGCTATTTTCTTCAGTATTTTTTGTCATTAGGTCCTGCGAGCTGTACATTTAAAGGGTTTCTCAAGGGTTAAATAGCACAACCCACGTTACTGACAAGTTTCATTTGAGTGGACCAATGTCGGCGGAAGGGAGGGATGAGGGTGAAGTTGTGATGAGGGAAGGAGAAAATAAATGTGAGGAAGAATTGAAAATCGGGGGTTAGGCTGGAGGACAGAGGATGAAGGTAAAGTAAAGTGTGTGTGGGGGGGGTAGTCCCCTCGAGGCCAGCCCTCATCCCCTCTTCACCTCCATCCATAATTCAACAGTGTGTGTGTGTGGGGTGGGGGGCTGCTGCACTAACCCCCAGGGAAACAGGAGACATAGACGCACCCCTGCCTTCCCCCCCCTTACCACCTTCCCTGATAAGCTAACAGCACCACCACCCAAAAACTGTAACAGCATATCACTTTCCCCATAAAACAGACATTGCGAAGGACTGCTGTGATGAGGCGTCCCCACGCTGTGTCGTTCAATACCAATGACACACACGCACACATATCAACAGCACACACGCATTCCTGGGGAGTCCGAATCAATGGTAATGAGCATCGCTTGTCTCTGTTTGGCCTCTGATAATCAAGCTCTAATCTGAAAGGGGCAATGATACCTGGAGTCCGACACCTATTTAGGGGGGGGGGGGGAGGTCTCGTGTGTGTGTGCATGGGGGGGGGGCAGTTCATTTAGTAGATGAACTGCCGCCGTTTTCCCCTGAATCAGAAAAATATTAAAATTAAAAAAAAATGCAACAATGTTTGCAGGCAGGCCAGCTCGACATGGTCAACAGTGTTAGTCATTACGGTAACCACGGCAACACAGGTCAACATAACCTTTCAGGAAGTGACGCTGTAAAACCACACGTACACACAAGTTTGACTCAACCTGACTTGGCCTCGAAACCCTAATTGTGAATGAGAACTTTGCTTTGAAACCTTAACTGAGATCCTAACACAGGTTTTAAACCCTGATTTGAAATTATAACCAATGTTATTTGAAACCCTACCTTAAAAACGCTAACCCTGCCTTAATGCCCTCATTTCGAACCCTAACCCTTGCTTGAAACCCTAACCCAAGTTTAAAACCCTAGATTCAAAAACCTTAACTGAAAATCCAAACCTACTCTTGGAATAATCCATAATAAAGCCTTCATTTGAAACCGTAATCATGTTTTGAAACACCAATTTCCCAATTTGTCTTAAAACCTTTATTTGAAAGCCTAATTGGCAGCTGTTGCAAATGTCAGCAGAGGATTTATTTTTCAACAAGTATTGCTACATGTTTGGGGGGTACCTTAAAGAAGCCTTAGATGACATAAGTAATAAAATGAAAATATAATAAGAATAAACATTTGTTTGTGTGAATGTGTTTTTGTGTAAAAGGCCCACATAAACATTTAATGCCTTAAGTAAACCCTCTCCCAGACCGGCGAGGCTGATGGGTCTCCTGCACACTGTATTATATATAAATATGGATTTGTCTTCCATGTGTCAATAATTCCGTGTGTCTTGTGTATCTCTTCCCGCCAGTGTGTGTGTGCGAATCTTTTCTAGGCGGAACGTGTTGCCGTCCGACCGACCGTCCGTCCGTCGGCTTTGCAGATGAAGCCGCTATTCATTATTAATCCAGCTCTCGTCTCGGTGCGCTCGCCTGGCCGACCTTCCGCCGGAGTCTTCCACTGTTAAAAGCTCAGCCGCTGCACTTTGCGCGTCACTTTTTCATGAGCGCCCTGTTTGTCGCTGTAAAAAGCGCCGGGGCTAAATTACATCGATGCACGAAAAAAAAAAAAAGACGAACAAAAACAAAATGGCAGATTTGTTCGGTAACGGACCTGCTTAGGCCGGATGCTTTCAAATAGAAACGTGTGCTGATAAGCATGTTGTGTGTGGAAGCAGCCGCACACTGACACACACTCTTATTTTCCCAAAGAGCAATATTGCCTGGGCTACATTTGAATTGAAGATGATGGGACAGCATGGTGGAATGCTGGTGAGCATGTCTGCCGAGCACTTCCAAGATTCCGCATTTGCCGTTCCTCCTATTTTCTTTTGGGGAGAGGGTAATATTGTATTTTTGTAAAATGCATCATCAAGTCTTTAAAATTGAAACATCAATAGTTTGTTGTTTTTGGAAAGTGTAATATTGGTAGTTTGTCTTCTTTAGATAGTCAACATCAACAGCTTGACTTCTTTGCAGGAAAGAGCATTATCAAATTTGTCTTCTGTTTTAGACGGTGCTAAATGAATGTCATTTTCTTTCCCTGGATGGGGGCTAAATGCATTTTTTTATTTTTGGAAAGTACAACAGTAGTTTGTCATTTACTTTGGAAAGTTCAACATCAATAGTTTGTGTGCTTCATAGGAAAGTGTTATGTAAATACCTTTTCTTTTTGAAAAGGGCAAAAATGATAATTTGTCTTACTTTTTGGAAAGTAAAAGATCGAATTTTCTTTTGATGTCCAAATCTTCAATGCAGCACATTCAGCGAGCCTTAAAAGCCTCATTTTCTATTCAGTGAGCCAAGTAAATAAATACAGTCTCACATCTTAATAGAGAAATAAAAGTGAAGCCTGATATTGTGAACTTGAAAATGTATGTGTAACAAAAACATATATCTATATTTCATCATTCAAACTATCATTCAGGTTGATGACATCTTTTCCAAACTGTTGTAAGAACTGGATAAACCATTATAGAATCCGCAAATAAATTATTTACGTCTAAATTAAACTGTCCAACTAGGTGCTGAAAATGATCATTTTGCTACAAACTTTCAACTTACATTCTCTCCCACTCCACGGCAGAGGCACTTCGTGACGCCAGACATCCTCTTTATGGCTCTACTTAAAGAAATGTGTTAAGCAGGATCGCCATTGTTTTGCCACCCACCCTTTTGCAGGTCAAAGGGTTCAACACTAATGCTTGGGACATACACTTTAAAAACTCATACAACTTGTGATATGAAGAAAGTGAGCGCGTTCACACTACTTTGACGCGCGGCTCGCCACTTTTCTCGGCTCCAGATGGCCGAAGAAAGTGCGGCAATGACGGGCAGAGAGGAGGAAGGAGGCTTTGGTGGGCATGTAATTGATCCTTTTGCCGCTTTCTCCCCTTTCACGCACTAATTCACTCGGGAGATTCGTGTCGGTGACAAGCCTCCTCGCCGCTGAGCTCACTTGTTTAATTGGCCGGAAAAGACGCCACCGAGAGGCCGAGCGGGACGCGGCGGAAACGACCCACGTCATACGAGCGCGCGAGTTACTTTAAATTAGGCGTGTGTGAGTGTGTCAGACATGGCACACTTCCAGCTAAGTCACTCTAATTTTTATAGAATTAAGATTGGAAACATGTCAAACCAAAAGGAAGGACTGAGTGAGCCGAACTTTCCTTCATTAGGATTTACAGTAAGTCTAAAAAAATTGTTAGGAATACACGCAAAAAAATCGGCAGCAGGTCATTCTGTATTTAAACATAAATCATATCAATAGTAGTGGTAAATCCTGCTCAGAAGCACTCACAGATCACAAGACAACATTTTTGACACAAGATGGTCAAAATGATAGAAATACATTAATCAACCAATTGTTAACCCGTCTCTGACAATAGCTGTTTTTATGAATGCCATAGTGCAAGTGCAATGGTTGATAATCACACGAGCATTGATTTACAGTAGGCGACTGCGTATCCAAAAGGGAGAAGAGTTGCAGGAAGGACGACGAGCGTGCTGGTGTTGGACTCATCTATTGTTTGCGAGGCCACTATTGTTTTCGAGTCGCTTCGGCAGCGGGAGTGAGAAGCAGGAAGCCTGAGGAGCGGCCCATCCTCGCGGACGGCTGGCGCCCTCCGATAGCCGCTGCCCACCTTCCTGTTGGCACCATTCCCACCCTCTGCCAGAGGCCCACTTCATTAGATACACTTTAGATGTCATTTGATTGAGTACAACAAGAGGTAATACAAAGTTTACATGTCGAATGATAATTGTCGCATTAATGCAGAGCGGCATGCTGAAAGACTTTTGTTGGTGCTGCTGCTTTGGTTTGCAATAGAGTTCAAAGGAACTGAGCAGTTAACATTTAACCCGCTTCCCCTTGCGAAGCACCGTGAAATGACCATTATACAATCGCATCGTGAAATGGACTTACAATTGCTGACCATTATACAATTGTAGACAAACGTGTATGGATTTGATCCATAAATTGTTATTGTATATATGATTTTATTGCGACAATTTGAAATGTATAGATTGATTGTTTTATTTCAATTGATTGTTTGTCATCTAAGCAGTCGCCTTCTTCTTGGTTAGGTGTCCTGAAAAGCTGAGAAAATAATTCGACCTGATGCTAACCTGGATTCAGGGAAAATAAATATTCCTAGTGTGCTCATGTCCACTTGAGTAACGCAGGTCGCATGAAAAAATCATCAGTCAACCCGCATCAATTCGAGCTTTTATTATTGATTGGCAACACTCCAGAAAAAGACTCATGTCTCTTGTCTTCAAGCTGACTGGATGAATTGATCCATGATAAAGCAGGAATTTGACTTATTTATATGCGACATAAGATGTCTGATGTAGTTGCGGTCAAAGGTTAAATCTGTACACCTGACCTTAACTCAGCAGCAACTCTCAGACAAGCATCTTTTACTATTGATTTTGAATTGGACTTTTTATGATTGTCTTCACAATATTTTCAGACAACAAATCCTTTGCTTTCCCATATTGATCAAAGGTCACCCAAACAATCAGCCATGTTTGTAATGTACTATTACCACTCTGGCTCTCCTTTCGCACATGTGAGGGCATTACAGATTATCACAACATTGCTGGTTGGTAACAAACTCAAACCAGGCCACAAATGGCCTCCAGGCCAAATTTTGGACAATTTTCACATGGAAGCATCCTCAGCCCAACACACCATCATCGAAAGGTACACAAAGCTTTCTTTTAGTTAACTCCACCCCCATTCGTAATCTTCCGCCGCTGTGGTAGCAAGGATGAGCTCGGCTGTCAATCATCAGTGAGGAGAAGGGGGAGAGGGGTTACATCTCCGCTCTGCAGCTGAGCCGCCACCACTACCGCCGCCGCATCATCCCACCTGTCAGTCATGCCGTGGATCTTCAATCTCTCCCCCCGCCACCTCCTCTTTTTCAAAACCACCCTCCACCTTTTCTCCACTGCTTCAACATGCACACTCCACCAGCCGATTCAATAAAAACACCTTCCGTCCCCGACACGCTTGCCGCTGTCAATTCTTTGATTCGCCAGAAAGGGAATCGGATGGCGGCCTTCATCTCTGAGCTCCACCAACGCCCCCCCCCCCCCCTTCTTTCATATTTACAACTCCACAAAATGATATTTTCTCATATTAATCACTGATTAAACACCAGCAAACGTGTTAAAACCTGTGTTTGGTAAAATATGTAAGGACAGGACTAACACATTTCTTTTTTAAGGTTTCACACATATTGACTGTGCAACAGTGAAAAGATACCACCACAAAATGTTTTTGTAAAGTGGAGTTCAATAAAACAAATTACAATACTTTTTGTCCTAAAAAACCCCAGATAAAAACACTCTGAAGAATCAAACAGTTGATGGGTGTAGCTGGAGCCTGTAAGAGGGAGCACATAACCCCAAATCTGACCTTCCTCTACTGGCTCCCACTACATTTTGCAGTGCATTATAAGATAGTTGTTTTCAAATCTTTAAATGGCCTCACCCAAACTTACCTTTCTGAGCTTCCCCACATGTCCGTTTTTTTGCTATAGCGAGGGTTGACCGTAGTACAGTACTAATAACTCTAAAGTTCCACTGACTCCTTAATAAGTGGTCATCTTCCTGGTGCAATGATTGCATCAAACATTGTTCTTGTTTGGGGGAAAAGGAGCCTTGCTCTTTGGTTGCATCACGACGTTTTCATCAGATGCCTCAAGCCAGACGAAGGCCTTGGTGGCGACTGGCGGGGTGGTGTGTAATCGTCTGTGTGTGTGTGTGTGTGTGTGTGGTTGTGTGTGTCTGTGCGCGTATGTGTGTGTGCTGAATATTCGGCACAATAATTGTCTGATGGAGTGTTGTTTGGCATAAACAACATACCCATCGCACACTCCCGCCAGACCATTTTTGACACTCAGGCAAGCATTAAAAATATTAGCAGGAACAAAGCAATATCGCGTCATGGCTGTAAAAAGACTAATGTGCTTTCTTACGACGTGAGGGAGACTCTACGCGAACCCCTGAATTGTCTTTTAAAAGCAAGACGAGGACGGCTGTAACGTGATTGGACGAGCTGCTGGTGTTATTACTGGATATGTGCAATAAGTGTACGAAAGTAAATAACAAGTAGCTACCTACTAAATGTTTTAACAGATATTCGAGACAAATGTGAAGGGCTAATGTTAGCTAGTTGAAAATAAAGGCATTCAATTTGATGTTAACCAAATATCCAGTACATAAGCTTGAGCCGTTTCTCATTTGCCATTTTTATCTGTTCTTCCAACCGTATTATCTCGTAAAACGCCATCAATTGCGGTATTATTTCATTTGTAAGTACAAATAAAACGTACGTTGTCAGGAAGATCGTTTTTGGCGAGTCCACGAGACTGTATTCTGCATTATTCATATTAAGATGCTAGCTTGTCTTCCTATTTTGGTCAAGTCAAATATTTGTTTTTATTTATTTATTGAGCGCTTAATCACAATAGTTCAGAAATATGTAAAGTGAAAAGCTCTCTTTTGCCATGATTAGTAAAATGCTGCTACCGCTGCGTCTCACGCTGGTTTCTCCACAGGTGGATACGTAATCGGAAGCTGGTGAGCAGCCGTGAGTCATTTTCCATCGTGGCTGCCACTAAGTTTCACACTTCTCGCAAAGAAGGAGGTTTCTGCTTCAACGCGGTTTGTTATTTTGCTTATTTTTACATTTGAAAAGCAAAAGCGAGAGAAGCCTCGTTTCCTCCATGACGGAGCAGAATCACACATACACCGTACCCTTATCTGTGTCAATATGTCTGCAGCATGCAGATGAGACCAAGTGGGACACGATATCAAATAATAATCACAACGCACTACAGGTAGCCTCACCTTTTAATAAATGATGAACAGTCGTATTTCTCCACATTGTGGGGCAACCGAGTAGATTGAAAGTGGAGTTTGAAACGAAATAAAAATGACTATAATTAAAAAAAACACCAGGAGTGAACCAGCCTGGATTGAACAAATAGGTTTTGCATCTTCCAGGAACATAAACATGGGCACACACAACATTGTGGAGCAGGCACCTGCTGGCGTTAGTGTGAATATGGAATCGGTGCTGCTGTTTCGCTTAGCAACTGAGAATTCTCTTACTGTATCTCTTTGGTCCATCTTCTAGGCAGAAGGACAGCGTGAGCATGGCGTCCTCCTCGAAGAACTCTGTTGCAAAGGCGTCCCACCACAAACTGTCGCTTTCCTGTCCACAACATAATCGAGAAGCTGCATTAAGAATCTATTCATTGTGTAGAATGTAAGTTGTTGAGTAAGACAATTGAAAAATGGATGCAAAACACATCTGGTTCATTTAAGACCAAATTGTTATTGAGTTTTACAAAAACATATCCCTTAAGTTAATTGAAGACGTCAAAATGGTCCCTTAATTATCTTTCATGTTTATGTAAACATTTACGCTTGGTTAACTGATGACTAAATTGTCTTATTTTACAAAACACACAAGTTCAATTATTTAATGCTCAAATGTTATTTCAGTGAGGCTAATGAAAAGGACATTGATTTATTGATTTTATGACTAAATTGTCTTATTTTACAAAAACACGTATGTTCAATTATTTAAATGCTGAAATGTTATTCCAGTGAGGCTCATAGTATGGACATTGTAATTAATTACAATTAATTTGATATGTGATTAAATTTTGCCCCTCTACATGTACATTACAAAAATATACAGTGGGGTCACTGAAGACCACTATTAACTGAACTAATATGTTGCGTTCATGGAAGCCTGAAATGTTTTTGATTTAAAGAAAAATATTTTAGGTTCGACTTGTCAAAATGACTTTGATGCTTCGTTAGTTTTATTGAAGATGTCTTTGAAGTTTACAAAACATGGACGTGAGGTAAACTTAAAACTAAATTGCCTTTTTGCTTTTTCAAAACACGTACGTTAGTTAGGCTCATGGAAAACTGAAGCACCTTTGATGTTTCTAAAATCACGCATGTCGGGTCCATTGGAGACTAAATTGACTCTGATAAATACCAAATCATGTATGTAAGGTTCTTGAAAGTCTCTAAAATCTCTTTGATGGTTTCTTAGACTCATGAAGATTTTTAAAAACTTGGAAGAGTACAACAACTTGTCTGTAAGGTTCATTGGAGGTTATGGTTTGACTGTTTATATTTGCACACATGCATTATCTTCATGGAATACTGAATCATCAATCACTAAAATGTCCATGTCACACACACTGGTGTAAGATGCCACAGTTTCGCCGCTTTGACTATTCTTCATCGTGGTCTTTGCCTTGTGCTTTTAAAAATCGTACTTAAGTCCAGCCGATTTGAATGCTACAAGCTTCACACCAGGGGAGGACGCTCTGTCCTGTCTTAAAACACACACACACGCTTAACTATTGGTTCTCCATCCTGTATGCTTGTCATAAATAACACTCCACACGCTAACATGAGCTTTAATGATAATGGGATTACGTCGGAGACTGGCAGCTCTTCAGTGTTGTTACATTCATTCCCAGCAGTCCAGATGGGATTTACTGACTCTCTCTCGTCGTTCCCCCCATTTAGGACTTAGCATTGATGCTAATGTGCTCTGACAAGTTATGACATATCACCACCTTTCTTTAAGCGCGCCGAGCACTTCCCACATGTTGACAATTAGCCAGACCGCCATCCAGATGTGTCCGACAAGCTTGGCCATCATGCATAGAGAATGTAACTTCCACATATTAAATTAGCGTTGGGCATCGCCTACGAGGCCCACAAAATCATTGGAATGGCCCACCATGAATTTCCAAAACCAAACATTCAGTCCAGCGTTGACCTTGTGAGTTTCCTGTTTTTCTGCGAGTCAAATTTCACCAAAATTCTAAGCCCACACAAGATGAAAATTGAACATTTCATAATTTGATAAGGTCCATTTGTCTATCATACTTGGGGAAAATTTGCTATCAGTTTGACAAAGCTACTTTTAGTAGGACAAAATTAAGCCAAAACTCTGCTTTAAATCAAAATGGCAGCCCTGTGTTTTTTAAAGGTTGGCTTCTTGAGACTTTTTGAGGGTCTCTTCATGCCAACCAAATTTGATGTTATCAAATGAAACTGCTGTTGAGCTGTATTCAAATTTTGTTTTTATGACGAGTCGTGCAATTTTCACTACATTACTCCTTCCACTTAAAAAGACTCTTGACAAGTTTGAAAAGAGCCAAAAGTACTCTAAAATTCAAACGAAAATGGCAGACTTCCTGTGTGTTTACGGGCATGGCTTCCTGGGGCTTTTTTGGGGGTCTTCTCATAATGGATGTTCCTGCCAAATTCCATGCTACTAAGTAAAACTTAGCCTTGGCAATGAGTCACCAAATTTCAAGATACTTAATACAGAACAATGACCCCAAGATAGTCTGAAATTATTTGTTTATTGCCAATGCAAATAAAAGGTTTTGTTCCAACGTCTATGCCATTTATGTATATTGCCAGGCAAGACAAATAAAAGCTCTTTAGAGATCTCTGCACTGAAGAAAATATAAACACAATACTTTTGTTATTGCTTCCATTTTTTTCACAAGCCAAACTTTTCCCATGTACACAAAAGGCCTACTTTTCTCAATTATTGTTGACAAATGTGTTTAAATGTGTGTTAGTGACCATCCGTTTGTTGGAGGAATTTTAAAATTAAATGACTAAATAAAAGGTATGGACAAATTTAAATAAATAAATGATACAAACAGCTTTGTAACATTTTGGAGCGTACAAATTCTGATCTACAACTACAGCACCCCCCTAAGGCCAGCTGCTGTCATCAAACCAACACGGTCATTTGTAAATGATACATTTAGCGTAGTCCAAGATCCCCGCGGCCTTGACGTGCTGAGGTGAGCGGCGCCGCTCGCCTCCCTGCAGCTGGCTGACAGACAACATCCTCCCTTCATTCACGCCTTCAGCCTCCCTGACGAGTCGCGTGCCGTGACCGTGTTTGTTGTCATATGCTACAAATCAGGCACACGCACCCGCCAACTGGAGAGAGTGAACCCGCTCGGTCACAGGCGGACACGGCGACGAATTCAAAACAGAATGCGCCCCGACAGAGTGCGTCATCTGCTCAGTTTTCATACATTTGGAAAGGGTCACTACCAAACTCATCCACCTGCCCGTTTCACTCAACCGTCTCATTTCCTGGAATCAAGCTCCACTCCAAACACCTCATGCACAACTTTATAGAGTGTTATTTTGAGTCAGTGTCACCCCACACAGAGGTGGAGCTAGAACATTTTGGGTGGACTGGCCAGAGTGACAACATTTCATTGAGAGGTGGCACGCATGAATTCACATGCTCCTAATGCGCACTGTAACTGAGAAGTCATTGTTTATGTTTAATATACTGAATAAATCATGAAAATACCCAACACATTCGTTCAAGGCATATCCAGAACCTTGCTCAACCCATTCACAATGCAAGCAGGATCAACTCAAAGCAAAAAGTAGCCTTTTGTTAAGCTTAATTCACTTGATTTTATTAGTCCTTGTTTGTATTGATATACGGTCTCAGAGTTTATATATAATATACCATTTTACCTGTTAGCTTTCATTAGCCTACGTGAATATATTTTTTCCTTGCGATTGCTTGCAGCCTCTTCCAAGAGAGTAGTGTGGGCGTTTTCAAGGGCTGTGATCTCTGAGAAACATTTTCTGAAAGCCTGTTTGGCTCCCAGTTAGAGTGCAGCAAAGCGACCGGTGAAAAGCAAGTTTGACTGAGATTCAAGAGAGCCTCGGGTTATACGCTACATATGGCATCATTACGCGACTGAATGGCAAACATGTACAATGATTGTTTTGCAAGTCAGCCTATCTGATGGTCTTTAAGGACAACACATACAGGTAATCTATTCAAATCTGGAGTCACCAAAAATGTCTGGGAAAAAAAAACGGCAGTAATTTTGGCCGATAAGAAAACCATATATAAACCATATAGGAAAATCGTATGTGAATGCTCAAGGTGCAAAAACGACAATGGTAAATGAAAACCCGGAAGATGACGATATAATGAATTATCAAGCAAGCACTCAAATTAAACCATGGCTGGAGATAGTTATGTCATAACTCAGGACATCACACCAGCAAAACGGCTCTGGGAAAGGCCAATTTTAACAGTGCACTGAAATGACCCACATGCAGTCGAGAGGGATTTCCTTATTGTTGATGTGACTGTCTTGTGACTGCCACGCTCATCCAGAAGCTAAAAAATGAATTGATTGAATTGCTACACAAATTTGCGACAGAATTGCTACAAAAATGTTCACATAAGCGGTAAACTTCAATGCCTCCCAATGCGTACTTGTTTGCACCTGACTTTTTGTTGCACTATTTCAAGAAGCAAAAACAGCCAGACTTATTTATATCTCAAGTATGATAAATCACCTTGCATATTTCAAGATCTCCCACAATGTGCTAATTACGTATAACACAGCAATTTACTACAATCCTGCTCGCTCCTGATAGGTTCCACATCTCACCCTAAATAAGGAAGGCAAAAATGAGCAGTAACACGTCAAAAGTGAGATTTAAATATTACAATTCATGTTTTAAGAACCACTGTGCGTCCATTCGGTGGTCCTGAAACTGCTATGTTTTCACTGCCCAGTGCTTTAATCATGTCCAGATGTTAAGCGAGTTTTAACCCTTTTAGCCCCAAAATGTTGCTACAGTTGGCCGAAGCGCAGCCGCCACCACAGGCAGTCGTGCATTATGCAAATGAAGCTAAATTAATGCAGGAAAAAAAATAGCGCTTTGCCCTTGAAAAGGCTGACTTTCACCTGAAAGTCGCAACATAAACATGACCGCACACAATATGGAAAGACCCATCCCATCCTTAGTGGTGCATTCGTTCCGACTGAATCTCCCTGTTCTTTATGTGATATGTGGTGTAGCAGAGCCAACAAAAAATTGCCTCGTATTGGGCAACTATGCAAACATTTATTAGATGACCACAAATTATCTTTCCTGATGATTTCTGCTTGGCACCAAATAAACATCCCCAAAAAACTGACAATACCTCCATTTCGTCACCAAACAAATTCTGCCTAGCAACAAGTGACCTCGGAAAAGAACCTCATCACAGATTAGCCCAATGAATTCTGTGAACATAATGACCACTCACCTACCAAAATGTGTCTAAAAGTTTGAAATGTCCACTTTGGCCAAATGAAAAGTTTGACATGACCACAAATGATTTTGCCCAATGAATTCTGCATGGTAACAATTTTGCTAGTTTGTCATGACCACAAATGATTTGGGCGAACATGTTCTGCTGATCAATAGCCACTGCACTAGTTTTCCGTGAACAGGGTTGATTTTGCACTGGGATTTCCACGGAGCAACACAAGAAAGCACAGAAGTTTGCTAATGATTTCAGCCTAGCAAGAACTGAACGCGCGGACGTTTGACATGGACGCTAATGGTTTCAGACAGCTATTTCCACCTAGCAGCAATCCACCAGGCTAGTTTGCCTGAAACACGAGCGATTTCGCCTAGCAAATTCCACCCTGCAACAAGTGACTGCGCAAACGTTTCACATGGGCCCCAATGATCTCACCAAATAACATCCGCCTAGCAACAAGCCACCAGCACTTAACTTTCCATAAACACGAGTGATTTTGGCCAGTAAATTCTGCCTAGCATTGATCAAACGAGCAAGTTCAACATGGTCACTAAGGTTTTCACAAAACAACTTCTGCCTAGAAATGAGCAAATGCACAGAATTTTGACATGACCACAAATCAATTCCGCCAAGCAACCATGCAAGTTCGACACAACCACAAAGGATGTTTAGCCAACTACCACTGCCTGGCAATAAGCAACCGGGGAAGTCTGACATGACCACAAAATGAATCTTTGTCATTTCTGTCATTAGGAGAAACATCTTCTTTCTGTCATAAGGAGAAATTGGACATAAAAATAAAACTGTTTTGGGGAGTTCACGCTCATTAAGCGTTCCGAGTGTGAGCTCCAAAATAAATAGATGCACGGGAGGAAAATAAACAGTCGTCAGCAGCCATATTCTGCCCCCTGTTTTTATGCAGAAGAGTTCAACCGAGTTCATCTCCACAGAGAATATCTGCAAAATGATGAAACATGCGGAAAGTGCAAGCCGAATGCTAACTAACCTAAAGCTGCTTTTTTTTTAATGATGAAATATCATCTGGTTGAATATTTTACATGACAACATATGAAGTGGGGTGGGGATTTGGGGGTTGGGTGGTGTGGTTGGGGCGGCTACTGGGTTCCAACTAAATCTCCAGCAGCTAGTTTTATGCGTGGGCAGAAAAGGATGAATAAAATCTACTTTTTCCCTGCTAATCAGCTTAGAGAAGTTAGTTCTGGCTAGCATGTTGGGAATGTAAAGCATCCCACCACACAGCAGCTTCCAGCTACTTTTCCTACAGGGGGTGTTGGGGTCCTGCATGGCTTATTTTCGCAATCAGGACGTGTATGCAAAAAAAAAAAAACAAGTAAATAACTACAACACATACATTTACACCAGGACCTAGCCCGAAGTCTGACGTGATATTGGATTGATCCCAGAAGACTGTGTCGGAGCGGGAACGGAAAAAGGTGCATCTATTGTGTGAGCATCCTGCTGCTTTTTAGGACTTTTTGTCGGAATCCTACCCTGGAAGCATCCTCAAAGGTGACCACCTTTGACTGACACAGAGTAGTGATGCTTTGATCAGCTATATACTGTATTTTCCGCACTATAAGGCGCACCTAAAAACCTCCAATTTTCTCAAAAGCCGACAGTGCGTCTTATAATCAGGTGCGCCTTATATATGGACCAATACTGAGCCACTACAGCAGGCGTGTCCAAAGTCCGGCCCGCGGGCCAAATGTATATCTTATATCTGGACAAAGTTTTAAAATGGGCCATTCATTGAAGGTGCGCCTTATAATCCGGTGCGCCTTATATATGGACAAAGTTTTAAAATGGGCCATTCATTGAAGGTGCGCCTTATAATCCGGTGCGCCTTATAGTGCGGAAAACACGGTACACAGATAGTAAAAAGCTATCACAATACCACGCTAGGAAAGAATTATAAGTATCGTTTAAAAAAAAACATATAGATGCACTTTGTGTCATCTGCAATTATTATGCCTATTATGGTCAACAGTGAAGGGGGGACCTAAGTGTTCAAAAAGCATTAAACATGTCATTTTTTTCAAATTTCTATTTTAATCAATTTTGAATTGTTGTGTCAGCTATTATTCCGTTAATTTGCTCATGTTTTAAATATTAATATCTGTACCAAAGTACTGTTTTAGTTGGTGACAGACACCAAATAGACTCAGCACTTAACATTTTAATGTCCATGACAATGACCTAAGGTTAGAGTTACTAGGTGTCATTTTGTGGGAGGCGTTTATTCCCTACTTGATGTAGATGATCTCAGGGGGGACATTTTTTGCTCTCTCGACAGTCCACCTTAATCCTTCCAGTTCAGCTTGACCCCACATTGTAAGCCCTATTGGTGTCAATGTGACGCTTGTGGGAGGGCAGGGGGGGGCACATCCACTTTTAGCCATGACAGGAACAAGGGATTTGGTCGTAATGAACACTTCGCAGAAGTGCCAGACGATGAGTCAGGTGGCTCGTTTGAATGCAGAATATTAAGGATGGTAATATGACGGGGAAGTTCCAATACAGTCGGGTCAATCTGTGCCCACTGAGGGCGAGCATTTGAGCATTTAGCACAATTGGTTGCTTTTGATCACACTCACATCTCTAATATCTGGATAATATACTTATTTGTTGTATATTAACTAGTAAAGTACAGTTTGCATGTTCTCCCTGTGCCTGTGTGGGTTTCCTCCGGGTACTTCAGTTTCCTCCCTCATTCCAAAGACATGCATCACACTACAATCAATATTTATGTAGAGCTCGTTGTTCACATCCATACACAGGGTCGTTATAATTTTTGTAGTTGCCCCACTAATAATGGCTAATTCAGAGTCAGAGCGATGTGTCATAACAGCGCCCCCTCCTGAAAAAACCCCAACAAAACCCCTGAGGCTTTTGTCTTCCTGCATTACTTACAGCGTTATTGTGCTCGTGCTGCATATTAATACCCTCTATGCTAATGGCCTTAGCGCGGTGGAGGTCGCAGCAAGCTCCTCCTCTGAATGCTAATCCACTGCCTCATTTGCATACGCTTAAGTGTCAAATTTGCCCCGTAAATCAGCGCAGAGAGAGAAACAACAACGTGGCGGCGTCGCATCAAAGCCACATCAAAGCCCCGTTTAAGATTTTCGCGGGTCGCGGCAGGGTCGCGGTGGTCTAAAATGAAGGTAATGGGATAGTGGCGGCGGAGGTGGTGTGCGGTAGTACGGACGGCAAGTAATAAGCACGGACTGAAGCAGTAATAAGACGACGATGGAAACACGGCCGCTGTCATCATAGGGCCACAAGCTCTTAAGTCGTTGGGGTTGGAAGGTCAATCCCGACAGGAGCCCGACACTTTGGCTTTTTGCTCTTTTCATTTCCATGTGAGCTTTTCCAATTGCCGCTTGAAATGACTGAATGTGTCCCACTCTGGAACAAGAAAGTTTGATTTCTTATTTCTTTGAAAAATTCAACAAAATTCAGCCCCCCATGCTGGTTTCACCTAGTAAAAGTTTGGTAGTCATGTCTATTATGAGTAGACCCACAAAAAAGTCCATGAAGTCATGCCCGGAAAGACAAAGAAATCAACCACTTTGGTATGAAGCCACGATTTTAGGATTGTTTTGAAATTCTAAAAGTAAGAACAACAAAAATCAGCCCATGAAGCCAATTTTGCCGAGCAATATAAAATTTGGTAGGCATGAATAGATGCACAAAATGAAGCTTTGCCCCAAAAAGACACAGGAAGTCTACCATTTTGGTTTGAAGCAGTTATTATTGGGTCAATTTGAAAATTGCAAAAGCAAAGACCAATTTTCCTAAAACATGTTCAATTTCCAACAAGCAAATTGATGGCTGACCTTACACCTCTTGGTGTACATGTTAACTCAATAAAAAGCATTCATTGGGAGATGTGGATGAAGGCGTTTAGGCAAAACGCGCAACAAACGACACATGGCGGTGACGCCAACCATACTCGCCGAGACGATGGCGTTCTCTCGGGAGCGAATGAGAGTCTCCTCCAAATGTCAAGTCCTTGAGTGTGCGCGGCAGCCGAGTGCGTTCAAACGCTTGCTCATGAATAAGACAAATGGGAGGGTTTCTATCAGGGAAGGGGGGCAAGGGGCTGAGGGGGGTTGTGGTTGGTGTGACTTGAGTCGACTTTCATACAAGGTGGCGTTGCGTTGAGGTCGGTCACCTTCTCCGGTTAGAGATGCTTCAAAGATGACAGAATAGCTAACAAGTTAGATGTTTTGCTTCAGTGGTCTGTTGGCCAGGGAAGAAATCAGCTCAGGTGGGTCACAAAAAAAAAAAAGAAAATGGATGGACTTTTGCGGTTACTTGTTTAAGCCAAAACAATTGGTGAAATAAATGGTTTGCAAAACGACCTATAAAATTGTGTTGCTTTCTACATGAAAAGAAACTGAACCAAAAATAATTAAAAAAAAAAAAAAAGGTTGTTTGACAAGTTATTCACTTTTAGCCGTGTTTTTGAACAAAAAATTTAAACAAAATATTCAATTAAACATTTGCACTAGTTTTCTTAAAAACACAATAAAGGAAAAAAGACTATGTTATGTTGAATTAACAATTTAGTTAAATATAATAAATGATTCATTTTAGTTTTTTTTAAAAAACAATTGAAATGTAATAAAATACAATGGAAATGGAATTAGTTTTATAAAAATGTAATTTATCTAAATGGAGAATGGATATAATTACTGTGAAAATAATCATCATGACGCAAAGAGTATTATTTTATCACTTAAATGGACAATTATATTTTAGTTTTAAAACGCTAGCAAGAGGACACAATATTTTACTATTTATCTTATCGTAAAGCAATATTAATTTTACTATCATGCCACAAAATTATCAAATTAATTAAAAACAAATGTTTTATTTAATGCATTTGTATTAAGAACAACAACAAAAACTGTAAAAGAAAAATAATGTCAACAAAAGAGCAGACTGAGTGTACAAATATGTGCCATAGACACCATAGTGGAGACGCAACACTTCAATTCAACTGACCGACCATTTATGTGTTGTTCAAATGGGCTCAGCAGATAACGCTTGTCAGCGTGTGAATGATAGCATCAATGAACCACATCAATGGAACAAGTGAGAACTAGGTTTAGTTCCAAACTTGACACTTTAGGCAATAGTCCATTATTCAGCAACTTTTTTTTTCATTTATTCATTCATTCATTCATTCAAACCCACGCAGGCAGGGGGAGAACATGCAAACTTCAGTGTAAATGACTGTTATGCATTTTCATAGATTTATTCAATAAAGTGAATCTCATTTGCAAAGCTGACCTGGCAGTACATAAACAACAGTTATTTGTTTGCATCTTTAACGAAACGGTCAGGTTTTGATGGCTTGTTTGGTTTTCGACCAGTATTGCACGAAAAACATTTAGTGGCAGTGATAGAACTTCAGTCTCTTACAAAATGGCAAAATATAGCCCAGGGCCCCAGCCTCTAATCCTTTATAAAAAACATACATAACATAATAAATTAAATAGAATGCAAAAACAGTTTGTACATGGTAATTAATTCATTGCAGTTCCTTCTGATGGCCAACGGGGGCAGTACAATACACTCACACAGACACATAAGGACGACTTTCATAACTACTGGACGTGACTCAGTAACTGAAGTCATTTTTTCACAGAAGAATATGAATATAATGGACGTATCTGTCTACGTGTGTTGCTGCACCATTGAAATCCAGTTTCCCACAGGCTTTGTGTATTTCATGATGACGTGAAAGAGGAATGAAACACATGTACAGAAAAAGTGTTCATTTGAGTCAGCAGGGGGCTCATAGACACAATTAGAGTGTCCATGAGCCAGGTTATTTAACATCTGCCACTTTTTTTTCCCAATGATGGTAAAAGCGAGGCGTTTATTTGGAAGAGGTATTTATTTCCAAGTCTTTCTGACAGGTGTCAGTCAAAATCAAAACCTCTGCATTATTATCTTTGTAAAGGCAGGATTTTTAAATATATCTCAGACTGTCCGCACACACAAGCGTGTTTTATGGCGTATGCGTGTACTAGGTTGGTGCGGGGGGTCTAGCGGGAAGGGGGTGGGAGTTAGGGGGGCTGCTCGGACTGAGCGCTCTGCGATATATATGAATAATGCATCACGCGGCTACAACGCGCCGCCTCGCTTGGCTTTAAGTTCCTCTTAAGGGGGGGGAAAAAAGTCACCATCTGCAAGCTGCTGCTGCCTGGCTTTAAAATTGAGTTTACAAAAAAAAAAAAAAAAAAGTACCACAAGCAAATTTCTTTCAACTGCAACCATAATGAAAATTATACATAAGGAAGGCTTATAAGTTAAATGTGCTCATTGTCTTTCATTGGGCACCAACGAACATTTATTGACAGTCGCTCTTAATTGGATAAGTAAAAGGTTGACAAATAATGGGCAAAGTGTTTCCATAAACTAAAGGCATCATTCGGAATTAACAAAGGGTGCATGAAAAAAGTTGTTCTGCATGAGGTTGTGGTTTGTTTGGTTTAAAAGAGGGCAAACATATATGAAACATGCAGTTTTGTATATAAATACATGCAAATGAAGACACTGCGTGTGGGGAATGTGACTTTTAATTGAACATTGTGAGAAAAGAATTGTGCAAAATACTTGAATGGAGTCAAATAAATTCCATTTTAATTCAGATGCGAGATGACTAATTGGGTACTTGAAAGCATCATACTCACCACTTTATAAATTCCGGTCATTACAATATTGAAATTCAAGACTTCTGCACACAACTCCCTCTAGTGGTAAACAAAAGAAACACTGAATTGTTCAAAGTATACTTACAGTTTAAGTGCTTTATTTATTTATTTATTTATTTATTTATTTATTCATTCATTCATTCAATCTATTACAGTACATTGGTGGTTACATGCAATTTGGTTGTATTTAACTTTTAAGGACAATAATTATTTTTGAAATGTTTGTTTATTTAGGAACAAATGTATACTTTTAGGTGCAATATACTTTAATTTTAATTGAATCTTTAAGCAAAGGCTTTAATTTTCTTATATTTAAGCACAGTCATAATTTCTGTTCAAAGTAGCATCAGAGTATTTTAAACATTTGCCAACCACTGCTGAAAAATATTCAAATGTGGTGAGATTCATCTTGAATGAAACTAATTGAACACTTGATTGCGTCATACAATTACTTTGTTACATTCAACTAGAGTTTAGGATTCCTGCACACAACAATACCTTCAAATATGAACATACATGTGGATTCCTTCAGTAAACAACATAGTATGAGTAAATCACTGCAATTAAAAAAAACACTTTAAATAATCTGAATTATTATAGAAAACCTAAAAGGAAAACTGAAAAATACTAACCACACGGAAGGAGAGTGCAAATAAAAAATACTTTCACCAAATTCAGGTGCATCATTCTTTAATTGGGTACGCCAACCTTACTATGTCCCGTCATCCCAATAAAAGTAAAAATGGAATTACTGCCTTAAAATATGAAAATACAGTGTGGTTTCTGGAGTAAACTATACAATAATAGCAGAAAGTTCCAGAGTTAAAAAATCTTATACATAGTATGTAAATTCTTATAAATATAAACATAATGGGGTAAATAGTATGAAAGGTTGCATGTAATTTGCAACACTATCTATGTTTAAAGTCTTTAAAAAAGACTTTAAACATAGAATTTATCAAAGAGGACAATTTTCCATCCATCCATCCCTTTTCCATACAGAAAAATACCATCATCATAAAAGAAAACTGCATAGGCCAACGACTACATCTAGTGGTGTCAGAGTCCAAACAAAACAAATCTCAATCGAAAAAAGTGGCTTGGCCTCGTTTAGCTGCATTTTGAATCTAATTGGCTACTTGAAAGAATCCTTTCCCACTGTGAAACTTCAAACTGGGGATTTCTGTCTTAAAATGGGGTAGAATTTTTTTTTTACACAGTTTAAAAACTCCTAAGAGAAAAACTTACTTGATGAGTAACACAAATAGTAAGTCTGGAACGAGAGCCCAAACACATCAAAGCTTGAAATCCTGATTCAGGGTACTTGAACCCATCTTATCTTCCCCATAAAACGATCACCTTGTGATTACTGCCTTTCACTTTGAAAACAGTCTTTTACAGTTATTTGAGAAGCTAATGTGGAAAAACTAATATTACTGCATATTGATTTACAAAACAAATGATCCCCAAAACGTCTTAGTGTATTTAGAATCCAATTGGGCAAAATTGCTGCCTTTATTATGAAGACGCAGCATAAACTCTGAAGTCAACTACTGACAAAATCATTTACACCGTTTTTAAAAAGCTGGTACAGAAAACTTGTTTGGTGCACAGTCCAAACAAAACAAACCTTTTTTTTTTTTTTTCAAATCTCCCGCACCCCACCACAATTAAAATCCACTAGGCTACTCGGGATCTGTGCATTAAAATACAAAGAATGATTTCCGTGAAAAAAAAAGTTTTTGAAAGCTTAATTCTTATGGACAAGTTTATAGATGCGGGTTCACTACAGAGAATCCATACAAAACATATTTTATTCACCTAATTCAGGTACCTCTTCATCCTAATTAGGTACCTGAACGCGTCTCTCCCCCAACCTAATAAAACAATGAATTCTGAATCCTTGCCTAAAATTGTTAAAATACACCAAAAGTCCACAGTCGAATTCCGTTCGAAAACTTTATAAATGACGGAAACTAGTGCTGCTGCGCATTAATACGCAATTGGCAAATCCAGGTGAAGCCAACTCATTAAGTCAACTAATTGGTTACGTGAACGCAGCACTCCAGCGTCACTTTTGACATCGCACTTTGACTCCTGCATCTCCGGACATCTGCAGAGCACCGTTACCCCGCTCCAACGCCAAGCCGTGACATGCAGCTCGCTGGCCGGGCACGGCGGCTCACTCACCTCGGTGCGCGTCTGGAGCCGCTTGTTCATCTCATAGATCCGGTACTCGGGCTGCACTATGTAGGGCGAGTGTCTCCGGTAGAAGGGTCCGAAGGGGGACGAGTAAAAGGGGTCGTGGTTAGGATTGGACATGGTCAGTTCCGTGCTTCGTTTTGATGGAGGGGGGAAAGGGGGTAAGGGAGGGGGGACAGGCGCGATCTCAGCACGCAGCGGACACGCACATGGAGGCTGGCGGGCGGGCGGGCGCTCCTCTGCAGGGACCCCCGGCGTCAAGCGGCAGCCGCGCGGTCGAGGCTGAGCGGCACTCTGCAACTTGGCCGCGCTGCTCGCACGAGGAAGAGGACGAGGAGGAGGAGGAGGAAGAGAGCGAGGGGGGAGGAGGCAGATGTGGAGGAGTGTGTGGAGGAGGAAGTGGGGGGGGAGGGGGCGTTTCCTGCAAAGACCCCCCCTCCCCATCCAAATCGGAGAAGATTTCCTCTTGACTTTTTTGCACTCCTACAAAGTTCACGTGCGCCTTTATGGTTGGGGGAGGGGCAAAAACTTGGTTCATTACCAGTCGTTTCTTTACTCAACTGTAGGTGGGGAACGCGTTTGCTGACAATTTTATCACTTCTCACTTATTCTGTGTTACGCATCCCCCGAGGAGGAAAAAGATTTTTGCGACAAACACCCCCAACTTCCCACTGTGACTATAAATAGTATTATTTGTTGATACAATTGTGGTCAGTACTCTTCTGCATAACATTGTATCCTTAACATTAAAGAAAAACCAAAAAGAAATATAAATCTTCTGAATAACTAATAAAAATGACTTATACTCCCTGCACACACTGACAATCAGAGCGCCACTGCCACCTAACGCTGTGGATGTGCAATTACACTTTATTATAATACAGAAAAAGAAAGCTCAGCATCGCAAACCCCCCATCAGAGGGACACCCCACTGTTTGAGAGACTGTTTATAGGATTCCACAAGTACTGCTGTTTTGTTTAGCAACAGAGTTCAACCTGAGCATGTGGTGTAAACTGGCTCTGTCATGTCCCTTGTAATCACTTGAAAATTCAGCTCCTAAAACTGGTTTAATGTTGTAACATGAAATTTGGTAGGCATGTCTATCACGAGTAGACCCACAAATAAAGCCCCTACAAGCCATGCCCAAAAATATACAGGACGTCTGCCAATTTGGTTTGAAATGCACATTTTATATTCATTTGGGTGCTTTTCAGGTGTCCTTTAAAGATGACAAATTTTGTCCATTTGCTACCAAATTTGGACTCTACCAGACAGATTGGACAACCTAAATAGTGAGTTTTGTGTCTTCGTCGTTTCGTGTGGGCAGGGTATGGTGGAAGTTTGATAACACTTGAAGCCAATACCTCCACAAGGTGAAGATGAAAAAATTCAGTGCCTGAAGGCAGTTTTTGATAACAACATGAAATTTTGTGTTATGAGAAGCCCCACAAAAAAGCCTAAAAAAATCAATCCCCCCCAAAAAACTCAGTAAGTCTGCCATTGTAGGCTCTTTTAAGAAATTTCCAGGGTTCCAAAATTGTTTTTGTCAAATTGCAACCGATGATGACCATGATGATGAAGAGAAGCATATGTCTAAAAATAAACAAGACACGTGCAGACTGATTCGCACATTCAAATCGCTCACACTGGGAATTAATGAAGAGCATTCATGAAGTCTGACTTCTAATCCGAAACGGCGGAAAGAGGGAGGGTGGTGTGCATTCGGTATCGAGCAAGATAACTGTTGTAATCCAAACGCCTCGGGCATCTGCTAGAGTAATTCATAAAAAAAAGAACAACTTTTGAAAAATCTATTAATAAAGCTTTAATTAAAAACTACATATTTTAATATCTCAAGACCTTTTCAATTGACATTTTCTAACCGGATTTGTTCACTGGCCTCGAGCGCTTTTTTCACACCAGTGGTGACGACATGCGTTCAACTGCGCAGGCCCTTTAACACATTTACATATCATATTGACACCATTGTTTCGTCTCTCCTAAACCTGGATGTTGACGTCAGTTTGGATCCTCAGCCTGATAGCAAACTATTCCATAACATCACTAAGATTAGACACAACTGTCATAGTGTGTAGCCCTAGTGCACAGAAAAAAATTACAAGTGTGACCTTTTTTACGACCTTTTCATTTAAGTTGGGTCAGATAATTCACCCGCAATGGAAACCATTACTGGGTTGTTTAGACCCAAATAGTCATATGATTCGGGGAGGAAAATGTTTTAGAATGTATACAACCCCTCCTTGCAAAAAATTAAATAATTAATATTTGAAAATGAGTGAATTTAAAATGGGGGGGGGTTAATTGGTTTGACCCAATTTTGGGGTTAATTGAAAAACCCCAAAAGTTGGGTCAAATTGACCTAGACTAGCTATCATTCAAAACCAGTGCTGAGATGTAACAAAGATACAAATACTCCGTTACTATACCTAAGTACTGGATATTTCAAGTATCCGACTTTATTAGTTGTATTAATTTTCGGACAACTTTTGACTTTTACTCTCTACGTTTGAAAACACAAAAGGCTCATTACCTTTTCAAACCTTGGCAGATCGCAACATAAAATAAAAATCATCTTTTGCAAATTGAGCATTTTATGTTCGTTTGTTGGCAAACTGAGCAAAATTAGGGTTGGTAGGCATGAAAATGGCGCCAATGCTAGCAAACGCTTAACAGCATACGACATGTAATGTGAATTTCATTTTTTTTACATTAAAAAAGATAAACTTCTATGTACAGAGTCCCCCCCCCCCCTCCATCATGCCAAAGTATCAAAATAGGGGTTGCATATAATTAACAAAAAAACTTTAATTTTACTTTTGAACATTTCAGACTTTGTACTTACATTTACTAAAGAAATGATTCGGTACTGCTAGTTCTACCAGTTTTTTTTTCAAGTATCTTTGATACTTTATGTTGTAAAATAAACTGTTCAATAAAGAATAATTTTCCTTTAATATTCACAAAACCATCCAAGACTGTATATTGGGTTCACTTGAAGGAAAATAGTCTATAGATTTTAGCTGAGCAATTGTGTAAATTTGAACATCACAATTAAACCTTTGTGCGTTCTCGCACAAGCAAGCATGCATCGACAACTTTTTCAGGCGGGATGATAAGGTGCGTTGAGGGCACAGCAGCTGCTGCAGCGATGCGTTCAGGTGCAAAACCTGTGGCTGCCGAGTTGTGCGCGTGTGTTTGTGTGTGCGAAAAGCAGGTAGTGTCGGAAGAGATGTTGCCATGGTAACACAGAGAGAGAAGCGGTTTGTCTGTGCTCGTGTCCTGACCCATTTCCTTTCTCAGCCACAAGTGTTTGCCGCCATGTTTTACAACTCCTCCTCACTCGCAACTCCAAAGGTACATTGTGCTTCCCGTCCACGAAAGCATTCAAGTGCCCTCACAAGAAATAAAGTTTGGGGTTTGAACCTGCATTGGCTTTGAGATTATGTTCCCTTCTGCCGCCCATTATCATCCACAATTGTCAGCAAAATTGTCCCGGATGTTATTGCAAATACATTTCGTTCACGAAAGACAAGAAAGTGTCCAAATTGCTTATCATTTGAATTATACATATCAATACATATCAACTGTATTGATCTGTGGGCCAGTTAAGACAGGGATGCAGAGAAAGGAAATAAAAAAATAAATAATTAAAAATAATAATAGTATATGTACACATTTATACACTTGTATGTGCCATCATGTGCCTGCCTGTCACACTCACCTATTTGCATTTCCTGTTGCTTTGCATCACCATAAGATGGGGCTCAATGTCAGGTTAATGGGGTAAGTCGTATTTGGTGTCAAGGAAGTACGTATATAATTGAAGTGATACTTCGTATGTCGGGAAAATCTCAATTTGAAAATATGCTTTGGTTTGCTTTAAATCTTTTAGATAGTATAATGTACATGCTTTTGTACACATCAAATATACTTTAGTCTTACCAGTAATCCAATTTAAACTTGTGTTTCAAAGTACAATTAACAATTTAAAGATGACAAAGACTCTTAGAATGAAAGTATAGAGAAAATTATACAATAAACTAAGTTATACAACGCTGCATATGTTTTATTTTATAATTTAAACTTATCATAACTAATAAAACAAAGCAAAAATTGTACTATGTTGTAAATGCTTACTCGTTCATGGCAGAACATCAGCTAACATTTATTCGTGCTGTCATTGCACCAAATTAATTACAGTAGAGCACAATTTTAATGCTAAGCTAAAATGCTAAGCCAAAAAATAGCTACAGTAAATCTTTACTTGTGGGTTGAAAGTTCAAAAAACTAGCAAGTAGCGCATTGCCTGTTTGCAGCACATCCGAATATGGATGAAATATACTCCGAATACCGGAGCAGCAACTTCTTCTATGGTGGAATCTCATTAACATCGTAATAGCTTCCAGGCTCATTTGCATTTTGCCGTGAGAGATTTTTTTTTTTTTTCACCCAACTCCCTCCTCCTCCTCCTCCTCCTCCTTTTCTTCTCACCCTCTTAGCTTTTGGCTGCTGGCTGTAATAATAATAATAATAATAACAGTAATAATATTAATATTAATAATAAAGGCACGGTGGGGCACTGGTTAGCACGTCCGCCTCACAGCTCAGAGGTTGTGGGTTTGATTCCATCTCCGGCCCTCCCTGTGTGGAGTTTGCATGTTCTACCCGTGCCTGCGTGGGTTTTTTCCGGGCACTCCGGTTTCCTCTCACATCCCAAAAACATGCTTGGTTGACCGATTGAGCACTCCTAATTGCCCATAGGTGTGAGTGCGTGTGCGGATGATGGCACAAATAATGGTTGGATGGATGGATGGATGGATGGATGGATAAAAATAATAAGGACAAATTCAAACTTTGAACGAGCCCTCTTTTTTCCCTTGTACCAAATTATTTGTGTTAAACAAATTATAATTGAAAAGCACTTTTCAATTATGCAGTGCGCAGACAAAAATCGAGCAGTACAATTACAGGATGCCAAAGTCTTATTTGCACACGGCGGGATGACAAATGGTCACGCACAGGCGAGGACGGGAGTTTGTTTGAAAGGAGAGTATAACACAATCATAATAAGGCATTGAGGCTTAAGGACGCACACTCCAAGTTAGTAAATGTATTGTATTGTGGGTGGGTGTCAAGCTGGCCACGCATGTCCTTGACGCACCACAAGCTTGTATTTCACACACACACACACACACACACACACACACACACACACACACGCACGCATATATATATATATATATGTATATATATATATATATATATATATATAT